>NC_091442.1:108917822-110312822 GCF_964237555.1 Oryctolagus cuniculus | reverse complement strand
CTTTCAGCTTCCTGCTAATGTACGCCCTAGGAAGCAGTAGATTATCGCTTCTCAGCCTCTGGCTAAGATCAAGCATAGCGGTAAATGATGGCTCAAGTACTTGTGTCCCTGCCACCCTGTGGGAGGCCTGGACCTGAGTTCTTGGTTCCTAGCTTCAGCCTGGCCCGGCCCTGGCTGTTAAAGGCATTTGGGCAGTGAACCACCAGATGGAAGATATCTCCCTTGCTCTCTCCCTAAACCCCTACCTCTCTACTTTTCAAATAAACAAAAGCTTTTTTTTTTTAATTTAAAATTTTTATTTTAAAAAATGTCTGCATATTTGGAAATTAAATAGTATCTTTTAAAAGACTCATGAGTCCAATAAAATCATGACAAATTAGAAAATAGTTTTCCTTATTAATTTTTTTCTTATTTGAGAGATGGAGAAAGCACCTATCTGCTGGTTCATTCCTCAGATACCCACAGCAGCCAGAACTGGGCCTGGCTGAGTCAGGAGCCACAAACTCAACTACTTGAGGCACCTCCTGCTGCGTCCCTTGTGCACATCGGCAGGAAACTGGAATCGAGAGCCCAGCAGGACTTGAACCTAGGCCTGATATGGGGTGAGGGCATTCCAACTGGCAGCTTAACTTCTAGGCCAAATGCTCACCTCTAATTTCAGTGTTAAACATACTTAGGTCTGCACATGGAGAGTGTTGAGAAAAGGGAGCCTTTGAACACTCTTGGCAGGAGTGTGAGTTGTGTTACTGTTAGGGGAAACAATATGGAGGCGCCCCAGAGAAGTGAAAGTACAGGATACTTTAGAAAGCACATAGAGAAGCCGGCGCCGTGGCTCAATAGGCTAATCCTCCACCTTGCGGTGCCGGCACACCGGGTTCTAGTCCCGGTCAGGGCACCGGATTCTGTCCCGGTTGCCCCTCTTCCAGGCCAGCTCTCTGCTATGGCCAGGGAGTGCAGTGGAGGATGGCCCAGGTGCTTGGGCCCTGCACCCCATGGGAGACCAGGAAAAGCACCTGGCTCCTGGCTCCTGCCATCGGATCAGCGCGGTGCGCCGGCTGCAGCGGCGGCCATTGGAGGGTGAACCAACGGCAAAGGAAGACCTTTCTCTCTGTCTCTCTCTCTCACTGTCCACTCTGCCTGTCAAAAAAAAAAAAAAAAAAAAGAAAGCACATAGAGAAACAACGAAAAATGAATTTAATTTGGTGCAGAATAACTGCATATGATATGGAAAATAATGTATTATGAAAAATTGCATTAATTTTAAAATGCTTTATGTAGCAAGATACACCTGGGTTTCAATTTCATTTTATTAGAAGCTGAACTGCCCTTCTGGAATGCCCAGATGAACATCCTGCAGTCCCACTTGCTGGTATACAAGTATCTCCATAGCGGCAGAAATTACTGCCATGAAGAGAATTCACAATAGCAAAAATACAGAAACAGCCTGAGTACCAGTTGACATAAGAATGGATAAAGAAAAGGAGGTGTACACAAACAATGAAATATTATTCAGCCTTACAGAAATCAATTTATAAAAGTTAAAAAGAGTGGGACAGGCCTTTGGCACAGTGTGTAAGCCACCGTCTTGGGAGCCCATAGCTCCTGCTTGGGTTTGAATCCTGGCCCAGCTCCCATTTCCAGCTTCTTGTTAATGTACACACTGGGAGGCAGCGGGTATTGGCTAAAGTGGTTGGGTCCCTGCCACCCATGTGGGAGAAGAGAACCCAGATGGAGTTCCTGGCTCCCAGCTTCTGCCTGATTCAGATCCAGGAGTGAATCAGCAGATGGGAGATTGCTCGCTCTCTCTCTCTCTCTCTCTCTCTCTTCACCTGTCAAAAAACAAAACATAAGAATGTAAAGAGATACTGGCAAAGCCAGAAATTGATTATTTGAAAGAACTAATAGAATCAGCAACCCGTGGCAACTGATTAAGAAAAAGATACATTATTTCTATTTTTACCTTCATTAAATGTTACTTATGGATCATTACTGCCTTCCTGACCCATGAGTACCTTTTTTTTTAATGGCGGAGAGAGACATCTCTCATTCACTAGTTTATTCCTTTATTCCCCAAGTGCTCACAGTAGCCAGGGCTGGGCCAGGAGCCAGGAACGGGGCCTTCCAGGTGGGTGACAGGAGCCCAGCGACTTGAGCTGTCACCTGCTGCTCCCTGGGTGTTCATTGGCAGGAAGCTGCAGTGGAGAGCAGCTTGACTTAATCGTGGTGCCAAACGTGTGCCCCATGAAGTACCTTTAATATGTGTCTACTTTGGATTATTTTGGTGTTAGCAGAACTAACCAGCACCAAACCACTTTGTTGGCTACTTTGAAACATTTGTTTTGAAAGAGGGATCTTTCATCCACTGGTTCACTCACCAGGTGCCTACAATAGCCGGGGTTGGGCTAGGCCAAAGCCAGGAGACAGGAGCTCCATCTGGGTCTCCTAAGTGAGCAGCAGGGACCTAAGTACTTGGGCCTTCACTGCTGTGCACATCCTCCCAGAGTGCACATCAGCAGAATCAAGTGGAGCTGGGACTTGAACCGACACACTCCAATATGGGAGACAGGCACTGCAAACAGTGTCTTTAACCACTGTGTCCAATGCCCATTGCTGAGCTCCTGAAATAGTAGATTTATATATTTATTTGAAGGGGAGAAAAAGAGGCAGAAGCAGAGAAAGAGAGAGAGAGAGGTCTTCCATCCCCTGGTTCATTCCCCAGATGGCCACAATGGCCAGAGCTGTGTCAGTCAGGAGCCAGGAGCTTCTTCTGGGTTTCCCACATGGGCACAGGGTCCCAAGGACTTGGACCATCTTCCACTGCTTTCCCAGGCCACAGCAGAGAGCTGGATCGGAGCAGCTAGGACTTGAACTGGCGCCCATATGGGATGCCAGCACTGCAGGCAGTGGCTTTACCTGCTACACCATAAGGCCGGCCCTGAAACAGTATATTTAAATAACTTTTTAACCCTATGTTAGTGGAGAGAAAGTGAAGGTAACAATGCCTAGTTACCTGATTTTGCTAACATTTAACTTCTCTGTATTTTGCAGGTGGTGTCGGATTTGACATCAACTGTGGTGTCCGCTTGCTGAGAACCAATTTAGATGAAAGTGATGTCCAGCCTGTGAAGGAGCAGCTTGCACAAGCCATGTTTGACCACATTCCCGTTGGGGTGGGATCAAAAGGTGTCATTCCAATGAATGCCAAGTAAGAACACAAGTGAATAGAGCGCGCGAGAGAAAAACCACGTGACCCTCAGTCTCATTTCCAGTGTAGGGCACTTGGAGATGGGGGTCACTTTTCAGAATGTAGTAATGAATTGATTTTTTTTTTTTAAGTGTGAGGCCCAGCCCATTGTTAGAAATGTTAGACAACTGATGCTCATTATTACAGTGTTTGACACAGAGCAGTGTTGGAAACAGAATGGTATTCCACTGGTGCTTGTTGAGAGCGTGTGTAAGACACCGTGCGTCACATTCGTCTAGACAGTAACCCTGCTGTTATCCCTGATCTGCGAGAAAGGGGGAACTGAGCTTAGATAGTAAATGAGCTGGGTAAGTGAGGTCAGAATTCAAACCAAAATCCTTTGACTTTTAAAGGCTGAATTCTCCTTTTTTCCAAAAAAAGAAAAGAAAAGAAAAACTTATTTATTTATAGGTTTAAAAGGCAGAGAGACAGAGAGTGAAGGAGAGACAGATCCTCTGTCTACTGGTTCACTCCCCTAAATGACCACAACAGCCAAGGCTAGGCCAGGTCAAAGCCACAAGCCAGGAATTCCATCTGGGTCTGCCCCATGGGTGACAGGAGCCTAGATACTTGGGCCCTCTTCCACTGCTCTCCCAGGCACATTAGCAGGGAATTGGGTTGGAAGTGGAGCAGCCGGCACTCCTACAGGCTCTTGTGGGATGCCAGCATTGCAGACAACAGCTCAGCCCGCACAACACTGGCTACTTGGTGGCCTAAGCCTCTGCATGGACTTGAATAGTGAGGTTGTTCTAGCAATGTTTGAAATTAGTGGAGAATGGAAATGAAAACTAGTTTTTCCAGGTGGTAGTTTAGAAAAAGACTGGATGTTGGATGAAAACCAAAATGTTTTCCCTCTGAGGGAAAGGTTTGCTCACTCAGATTTAACATGCAGATGCAGAAAAGCCACATGGTGCTTTTGTGAAGGCGGGAACAGACCTTAAAGTTTATCCTGTGTCAGCTGAGAAAATTGAGACACCGTTATTTGATGGAAATTCTTCACAAATTATTATGAAGGTGTGCAGCTAATAAAATCAGTGGTAGGGGCCGGCGCTGCAGCTCAATAGGCTAATCCTCTGCCTGCAGCACTGGCACACTGGGTTCTAGTCCCAGTTGCTCCTCTTCCAGTCCAGCTCTCTGCTGTGGCCCGGGAATGCAGTGGAGGATGGCCCAAGTGCTTGGGCCCTGCACCCCATGGGAGACCAGGAGAAGCACCTGGCTCCTGGCTTTGGATCAGCACAGTGCACTGGCCGCAGCAGCCATTGGGGGGTGAACCAACAGAGAAGAAAGACCTTTCTCTCTGTCTCTCTCTCTCATTGTCCATTCTGCCTGTCCAAAAAAAAAAAAAAAAAAAAAAAAAATCAGTGGTAGATAGTGCTAGTCGATTAAGATTGTAAATTTTCTTTGGCTGCCTAATTCATAGAAATCAGGATTGGAGAGGCAAATCTAATACAGAAAAGATTTGAAAAGTACAAGGAGTGCAAATGTCAAGTAGAACTGTCATTTCTCATACCGTGTTTACCATTCCCTGTTGTAATTATCTGTGTGACTGCTTTCCTGAAAAATCTGAAGTTGCTAAGAGCATGAATTTTGTGTCTAGCAGAAGGCCTGGTGCATAGGGAATACTGAATGTTGTGTGTTCCACTGCCCCCTGAGATGCAATCTTTCTTGGGTTTTCATGTTTGCTGTGAAATGACTACGCTTGTTGTTACTTACCCAGAGACTTGGAGGAGGCCTTGGAGATGGGTGTGGACTGGTCTCTAAGAGAAGGCTATGCCTGGGCCGAAGACAAGGAGCACTGTGAGGAGTACGGAAGGATGCTGCAAGCCGACCCCAATAAGGTGTCTCCACGAGCCAAAAAAAGAGGCCTTCCTCAGGTAACACTCGGGTCAGAGGGGCAGGGTGTTGTGTTTTTCCTAATTTTTGCTTTTGTAGAATTCTGTATCTTCTATTGAGCAGACAGTCTTCAGGTTTTTTTCAAATAGTATATTGAAAACAACCCAAAATTGTTTATACTTCATTTTACTCTAAAAAGCCATCAGGAGCTTGCAGATGTTCATAAAATAAGACAAGATTTGAAGTAGAGGTAGGATAAAAATGGGGTACAGTTATAAGGCTTACAGTGCATGCCAGAATCACATGTGTACATGCTTTCACCATCTGTAGATTTGTCTGAAAGTTTTCTGGCATCAAACATGGAAAGAGATACCCTGTCGGTTCATGGTGTCCATTAGATGAGAATATACCAGTGTTTGAAATTTGTAGCCAATTGTGATGGCTTTGCCACTGATTCACTGTGTCCTTGGCCAAGACTATAGTTTTCACATTAAAACTTGGGATTGTTAAAACCTGTCAGCCTCTCTTTAGTACTTCTGTTCTATGACCCTGCAAATCACCTGTGGCTCCAGTTATGGGATGCATTCTTTCAGTTATGTGGATATTCATACTCATAGATGTTTTGGAAATCATTGGAAATTGGACTTTGTCTAAGAATCAGCATTGACCAGTGTTCATCCCAAAATTTGACCCTTTTGTTCTTATTTAAAATGCCCAATAAGCCATTTAATGGCTTGAGGTTTTTTGAATTGTGAATCCTATGTGTGTGTGCATCAAGCATATAATGAGCTTATCTACCCTATTTTTGTTATATAGCGAGTATAGGTGTTTGAATTTTTTTTTTTAAGATTTATTTATTGAGGCTGGCACTGTGGCATAGTGGATACAGCCACCGCCTGCAGTGCCAGCATCCCATATAGGCGCCAGTTCAAGTCCCAGCTGCTCCACTTCCGATCCAGCTCTCTGCTATGGCCTGGGAAAGCAGTGGAGGATGGCCCAAGTCCGTGGGCCCCTGCACCCACGTGGGCGAACAGAAGAAGCTCCAGGCTCCTGGCTGTGATTCAGCACAGTTCTGACTGTTGCAGCCATCTGGGGAGTGAACCAGCAGATAGAAAACCTCTCTCTCTGTCTTTCTCTACCTTTAAAATAAATAAATCTTTAAAAACTACATAATAAAAAGATTTATTTATCTATTTGAAAGGCAGAGTTACAAACAGGCAGAGAAAGAGATCTTGCATCCACTGGTTCACTCCCCAAATGGCTGCAGTGGCTGAAGCTGGGCCAGTCTGAAGCCAGAAGCCAGGAACTTCTTTCAGGTCTCCCATGTGGTTGCAGGGGCCCAAGCACTTAGGCCATCTTTCCAGGCCGTAGCAGAGAGTTGGATCAGAAGTGGAGCAGCTGGGTCTGAAACCGTTGTTCATATGATATGTCAGCACTGTTGGTATTGGCTTTATCTTTGATGCCACAGCACCAGTCCTTAAATGAATTATTTCTAAGGTTTAGGAATTTTTGGTTACATAAAACACTATTTGTATTGTTATTTTCTTCTTGGTTTATTTTTTTACTTAATTGCTTATAAATGGTTTTTAAAAAACAACAGAGGAAACTTTGTCATTCTTCCGTTTGCAGTTGGGGACCCTGGGAGCAGGCAACCACTATGCAGAAATCCAGGTTGTAGATGAGATCTTCAATGAATATGCGGCCAAGAAAATGGGCATCGACCATAAGGGACAGGTGTGCGTGATGATCCACAGTGGGAGCAGAGGCCTGGGCCACCAGGTAGCCACAGGTACAGTCTGATGGGGCTGAAATGTCCATTCTAGGAAGAACTGCATAGAGGTTTAGGAGAGAAGGCTCTAGAACTGTACTACATGAGTTTTTATACTGCTTCTCCTGTGACCTTGGAACAGATTAACTTCACCAACCAAGTTAACTTTCTCATCTGAAAAAAAAAATGTGTCATAATTATTTCATATGGTATTGTCACAGGAGGTTAAAAGAAAAAATTATACAAAGAGCTTAAATCAGTGCTTGGCACTAAGTAGTCAGTGTTAGCTTCAGTTACCATCATGTTTGCTGTTAACTATGTGGCCAAGAAAGAGTGGGGGAAATAGCCTGGGAAGGTCACGGAGTCAACATTCAACACGTGTGTTAGAGACCCGCTGTGTAAGATGGTACTGAGGGGGATTCTGCGAGAAAGCAAGCAGGTACTCTGCTCTCAGATTGTCTCATGAAGGAGAAGTCGTAGTCATTTAAAAGAAAAAGTAAAGACAGAAGGCAGTAAATTTGTAAAAAAAAAAAAAAAAAAAAAAACAATGTAAAAGACAAAAAACATGCTCAGGAAAGATATCAGAGATGGCCTCGTAGATATGTAACATTTGAGTGGACCGTGCAGTTTGGATAATCTCACACTCAGGACCTTGGTGACAGAACATGAACAAAAGCAATAAAATAGTGGATATGTCACGTAGCTAACTTACCGGCTGTGCAAAAGGATTTATGGATATGTAAGAATGTGTATAGACACATGGAACTTAACATTCTAAGTCTCGGGTTATAGCTCAGCCTCTGTAGTTTGAGCCTGTGAGAATTTATGAATGTGCACCATCCTGATCTTTACTTAATGTAGGAAAGTATGAAGCCTTGATTGGTATTCAAGGAAGTTCTGTAGATGCTTGTCGGCACTTTGTCAGAGATTTTATTTTCCTGCAGATCTAGTAACTGTGTCTAGCTCTTTGTTTTGTTTTGTTTTTGACAGGCAGTTAGACAGTGAGAGAGAGAGACAGAGAGAAAGGTCTTCCTTCCGTTAGTTCACCCCCCAATGACCATCACGGCTGGTGTGCTTCCCCAATCTGAAGCCAGGAGCCAAGTGCTTCCTCCTGGTCTCCCATGCAGGTGCAAGGCCCAAGCACTTGGGCCATCCTCTACTGCACTCCCGGGCCACAGCAGAGAGCTGGACTGGAAGAGGGGCAACCGGGACAGAATCTGGCACCCTGACCGGGACTAGAACCCGGTGTGCCGGCGCCACAGGCGGAAGATTAGCCAAGTGAGCCGCGGTGGCGGCCGTGTCTAGCTCTTTTATATTAAGACATTTAAAGTTGTGATGGTACTAAAATGTCTAACACCTGTTAGCATTCTTTCATTTTCTTTTTAAAGATTTATGTATATATTTATCTATTTATTGGAAAATCAGAGTTACAGAGAATCAGTGGCAGAGAGAGAGAGGTCTTCCATCTGCTGGTTCACTCCCCAGCCAGGAACCAGGAGCTTTTTCTAGATCTCCCATGTGGGTGCAGAACCCCAAAGACCTGGCTCATCTTCTGCTTTCTCAGGCCATAACAGAGAGCTGGGTTGCGAACCAGCGTTCATATAGGATGCCGGCACTACAGGTGGCAGCTTTACCCGCTGTGCCAGAGCACCAGCCGCGACTTGTTGGCTTTCATTCACCTGTTGGGAAAGGAGTAACTGAGCATTTCTACTTGTATGCACATCTGATTCCTCGTACAAGTCCCTAGAGGGCGCGTGTTTACTTTGTATCCCACAAAGGTGGTATTAATCACACTGACAGAAGACTCAGTAAACCCTGAACAAATTGATAAGCTCTAAACCACATTAAAGGGGATGTTGTATTGCACCTGTTTTTTGGTAGAATGAGTTTGAATGTAGTCTGCCTTCAGTAAATCTGAATTTTGTAAGGGAAACCTAACTGATCTGGGCTTACTCTCGTCCTAGATGCACTGGTGGCTATGGAAAAAGCCATGAAGAGAGACAAGATCATCGTAAATGACCGTCAGCTGGCTTGTGCACGAATCGCTTCCGTGGAAGGTCAGGACTACCTGAAGGGAATGGCAGCGGCTGGGAACTATGCCTGGGTCAACCGCTCTTCCATGACTTTCTTAACCCGCCAGGTGGGCTCAGAGCTGCTCTCTCCACGTTATTCCAAGTTAAATGCTTTTTTTTTTTTTTTAAGATTTTATTATTTATTTGAGAGGTAGAGTTACAGACAGTGAGAGGGAGAAACAGAGAGAAAGGTCTTCCTTCCATTGGTTCACTCCCCAATGGCTGCAGTGGCCAGAGCTGCGCCGATCAGGAGCCAGGAGCTTCCTCCTGGTCTCCCATGCAGGTGCAGGGGCCCAAGCACCTGGGCCATCCTCCACTGCTTTCCCAGGCCACAGCAGAGAGCTGGACTGGAAGAGGAGCAAACAGGACAGAACCGGTACCCATATGGGATGCTGGCACCACAGGCGGAGGATTAACCCACTGCACCATGGCGCCGGCCCCCAAGTTAAATGCCTTCAAATACAATGTTGACAAAGCCTGTGGGTTTGGTTTTGGAAATTTACGTAAGTACTCAAAATATTGGAGGTGTGTCTAAGATCTTGTGTCTTAATCAGCAGCATATCAGGCTCAGGAAATGAGAAGAGAAAGCAAGATTACTCCTAGATGTGCCATAGCACAGAGAGGATGGAAAGCCATTTATGGAGATTCAGAAGGTTGAGGGAGAAACCATTTCAAAGGATGGGGTCAAGAGTTGCCAGGCAGCTTTGCTTTGTTTTTTTTTGTTTGTTTGTTTTTGTCTGTTTGTTTTTAAAACTTTTATTTAATATAAATTGCGAAAGTACAACTTTGGATTATAGCGGTTTTTTTCCCCCCATAACCACCCTCCCACCTGCAAACTATCCCATCTCCTATTCCTTCTCCCATCCTATTCTTCATTAAGATTCATTTTTAATTATCTTTATATACAGAAGATTAACATAGTATATACTAAGTAAAGATTTCAAAGATTGCACTCACACAGAGACACAAAGTACTGTTTGAAGACTAGTTTTACTGTTAATTCTCATAGTACAACACATTAAGGACAGAGATCCTACATGGGGGATAAGTGCACAGTAACTCCCGTTGTTGATTTAACAGTTGACACTCTTAGTTATGACGTCAGTGATCACCAGAAGCTCTTATCATGAGGCAGGCAGCTTTTCAACCAAAGTCGGCAGCTGTGGAGTGGCATTGCTGTGTTCTGAAAGGCAGTGTTTGCCTTTACGTGAAGATTAGTAATACTGACGTGTCTGACTCTTAGATGCCTCTCTGCCCTCAGGAACAGCCTAACAGCAATGAGTAAGGTACGTCCTAAAGAGCTGATTCTGGCTGCTAACTTGAGCTTTTTCTCGTAGGCTTTTGCCAAGGTCTTCAACACAACCCCTGATGACTTGGACCTGCACGTGATCTATGATGTCTCTCACAACATCGCCAAGGTCGAGCAGCACGTGGTGGACGGGAAGGAGCGGACGCTGCTGGTGCACAGGAAGGGATCCACCCGGGCTTTCCCTCCTCACCATCCCCTCATCGCGGTTGATTACCAGGTGCGCAGCCTGCCTTTGTGGTTTTAAGCAGTGGGATCTTAAACAGTTCCCAGTGTGGATGCATTTTAGCAGGAAGGCAGCAGTTGTGGAAAACATGAAATGCATCACGCGCGAGGACAGTGAGTCCCGGTCTTCTAAAGAGCAGTGACTCTGCGCCCCATTGTTTGTGCTGGCAGTGGCGCAGGGTGCCGTGGGAAAAGTGCTCCCTGGAGTGTATTTTACTCCATGTGATGAGTTAGGGACTTAGTTAGGGGAAAATAGGTTCACTCGTATCTTTACGGCGTCTGCTGCAGGAGTTAGGGGGACCATTAGCCTGCACTGTCGTCTCGTAGATGAGGAAACCAGAGCCAGAGGGGGCAGGTGCCTCACCCTGGATGTTCTGGCAACGCTTCCTAGGCTTGGGGGTTTGCTTTGCTTCCACATTCGCTGTCTTCTCTCTGTCTTTCCTGGTCCTCACATGTTTACTCCGTTCCTTATCCCCCACCCCCAAAGTATGAAAGAATCAAAGTGATGTCTTCTAGAGTTCAATGACTTAAATGTAAATGTCAAGCGTAAAAGCTTACAGTAGGGCAGCATTGGTGGTACAGCAGGTTAAGCTGCATTTGCAACTCCAGCATCCCATATGGGAAAGCTGGTTTGAGTCCCAGCAGTAATGCTTTCCCATCCAGTTCCCTACTGATGCACCTGGGAAGGCAGCAGAAGATGGCCCAAGTGCTTGGGCCCCTGCCACCTGTGTGGGAGACCAAGGTGGAGTTCCTGGCTTCAGCCTGGCCCAGCCCTAGCTGTTGCAGCCACTTGGGGAATTCAGGGAATGAACCTGTAGATGAAAAGATCTTTTTATCTCTCTGTGTTATTCTGCCTTTCAGATAAATAAATCTTTAAAAAAAAAAAAAGCTGGTAACATTCTGAATTTTAACATGTTTGATTTGTGTGCATTCTCAGCTCACTGGACAACCAGTGCTCATTGGTGGCACCATGGGAACCTGCAGTTACGTCCTTACTGGCACTGAACAGGGCATGACTGAGACCTTTGGAACAACCTGTCATGGAGCGGTGAGGAAAATGGAAGCCTCCTTAGGAATGCTGTCTTCAGTGTAGCTATTGTTTGCATTTTGATGGGTAAATGCACCCAATTAAGTGTTAACAAAGTCGAGGTTTGACTCTGCATGTCTTCTACTTGAAATGATTCCCCGTAATTGATGCTGTTTTGTGAACCAAGGTCACCAGTATCCACCTCAGTGAGGCCATGATGGGGCTGGGGGACTGTTCCTCATCACTGCCAGTCCAGAAAATCCAGACCAGGAAAGTATCTCACTAGCTGAGCTGACTCTCACAGATTTATAAGTGATATAACTTTAACTGATGCAGATAGGCACCACAGCTGATCTCAGCAGTTCACTGGCCCTGTTTGTTTGCTTCATTTGCTGCTTCCTATTGGATGCGTCCACTCAAGATTTAGATGATGGCCCTGATTTGCAAACCAGAACCCATGTGTGGTCTGTACTACACATGGCTGCTTCTAAGCCAGGAGTCACTAAGCTTTTTGCATAAAGAGCCAGACAGTAAATAGTGTGGACCTTCTGGGCCATGTGGTCTCTGCACCAGCTGTTTACTGTGCATTTCAGTGCAGAAGCGGCAATAAGTACCATGTGACTGGGAATCGCTTTGTTCCAATAAAACTTTCTTTCCAAAAAATAAAAAATTGGCCAGATTTGATACACAAACTACAGGTTGCCAGTCCCTATTCTGAGCCATCAGATGCTTAGGCAGTGTTGAAATGGGAAATAGAAACTGGAACCTCAAAGGGGACAGATCTTCACAAATAATTTCCTCTTGACTATTCCTCATTTCTAGCTGCCTCTCAACTCCTAATTTTAACCCAATGATCCTTAAGTAGGCTGAGGCCAGTACCCTCAGAGGGATATTGGCATTGTCTGGGGGTGTTTCTGCTCGTAATGCTTTGGGGAGGAACTGTCCATGCTATCAAGCACAGGGTGGCCCCAGCAGAGTTTTCTGGTTCACGTGGTCACTAGTGCTGAAGTCAAGAAACCATTTTAAATCACAAAGAACTTAAGGGCTTTGTGATGCCATATGGTTTGCAATTAAAAATCCACATATTTATATTTAACAATTAACAGTGATTAGGAACACAGAAATACACTTCATGTAGCTGGAAATTTTTTCCAAAAGGATATGTATAATGAAGTTTATAACAAAAGATATTAAAACAGGAAGGTTATTTTTCAAATACTTTCTTAGTTTTAAAAAAATAAGGAAAAGGCATATAATACCAAGGGTTTAAATACTTGCTGGAGTCAAACGTAAAATTTAGCTCAATTTCAAAAGTGATGTGCCTTCCTTTCTGTTCTAGGGCCGTGCATTGTCCCGAGCAAAATCTCGGCGTAATCTAGATTTCCAGGATGTCTTAGACAAACTGGCAGATATGGGGATCGCAATCCGTGTTGCCTCGCCCAAACTGGTTATGGAAGAGGTAAGTGGAATTTGGGACATATTCAGCATAAATCCATGCATGGTTTATACCAGTACACGATGATAAGGATTCACAAACAGGACCTGTTAGGGGTTTTGGTTTTTGTTTCTGTTCATTATTTGAGTGGCAGAGACAGAGACCTGCCATCTGCTGGTTCACTCCCCAAATGCCTGCAACAGCTGAGACTGGGCCAGGCGGAAGCCAGGAGCCAGGAACTCAGTCATGTGGGTCTCAGGGACCCAAGTACTTAGGCCATCAACTGCTGTCCCTCAAGGTGTGCATTAATAGGAAGCTGGGGGTTCCGGTGTTGTGTCGGAGCAGGTTAAGCTACTGCCTGCAATACCAGCATCCAGTATGGGTGCCCATTCCAGTCCCTGCTGCTCCACTTCTGATCCAGCTCCTTGCTAATGCACTTGGGAAAGCAGCAGAACATTGGCCCACTAGTTCACTTCCCAAATTGCCACAATGGCCAGAGCTGGGCCAGTCTGACCCCAGGAGCTTCTTCCAGGTCTCCCACGTGGGTACAGGGGCCCGTGCATTTGGGCCATCTGCTGCTGCTTTCCCAGCCCATTAGCAGGGAGCTGGATCAAAAGCAGAGCAGCCAGGACTCATGGGATACCAGTTCCACAGGCAGAGGCTTAACCTACCACTCCACAGTGCTGGCCCCAACATCTGTAGTTTTCCTAGACAGATAACCACTGTTAACGTTTGGGATTTGGGGTTTTGAGGGTTTTTTTATTTGTAGCACAAGATTTTTTTCATTTTTCATTCAGCTTATACTTACTAAATGTCTATTCTAGCTGCTAGGGATACTGCAGTGAACAAAACTAGTGTGAATCTCTTCTGTATGGAACTTACCAAGTAATAGTATGAAATGTGTGTCAATGACCTTGTAGGTATGGCTGTGATGTGAAAAAAAAAAAGGGACGGGTGATAAAGGAAGGTAGGGAGGGGTACAGTTTTAACTAGCTGGTCAGGGAAGGCTTTTGTGAGATTGCACTTAAATAAAGACCTAGAGGAAGTCAGAGAAAGGGTTTTGGGTACTTGGAGGTAAGCTTTCCAGGCTCAGAGTGTTAGAAACAGCAAGGAGACTGTGGCAAGAGCAAGGAAGAGGCGCAAGTGTGGGCTCAGCACTTTAAGACACTGCTCGGGATTCCCACAGCGCATTTTAGAGAGCGTGAGTTCAAGTACAGGCTCCACTGCTTCTGATTTCAGCTTCCTAGTAGTGTACACTCTGGAGGCAACAGGTGTTAATTCAAGTACGTGGGCCCCTGCTGCCCAAGTTGGAGACCTGTGTTGAGTTCTGGGCTCCTGGCTTCAGCCAGGCCCAGCCCTGGTTGTTGCTGGCACTTGGGGACTGAACCAGCAGTTGAATGATCTCTCTGTCTCTCTGATTTTATTTGAAAGATAGAGTAACAGAGGCAGAGAGAGAGAGGGGTCTTCCATCTGATGGTTCATTCACCAGATGGCTGCAGTGGCCAGAGCTGGGCTGATCCAGAGCCAGGAACTTCCTCCGGGTCTGTGCAGGGGCCCAAGATCTTGGGCTGTCGTCTACTGCCTTCCCAGGCCAGAGCAGAGAGGTGGATCAGAAGGGGAGCAGCCGGGACTCAAACCAGCATCCATATGGGTTACTGGCACTGCAGGCGGCAGCTTTACCCACTACACCACAGTGCTGGCCCCTCAGATAAAATTTCTAAAATATTTTTTCAAAAAAAGAGCAGCAAGAAGAGATGAAGTCAGGGAGGGTGCACCACACTGGCTCATCATTTTTTATTCACAAAAGGGCTTTTGTTTTTACTCTGGGTGAAATGGAAAGACACTAAGGATTTCGGGCAGAAGAGAGATGTGATCGGACTGGTGTTTGCTGATGAAAAAAATCTAGAAGAGAAATCGATGATGCAAAACTGGGCGGAAGTAACTGCCAGAGTGTCCTTGGGTGGATGAGAGGAGATGGAGATGGTGTGCAAGTGGAGGGCGCTGATCTTTGCTGGACACACAGATAATCGTTAATCAGTGAAGACAGGTTTGGACGCAGAGAGGGAGGATATGGTGAGACAGCTTGTGAGAATACCATTCTGGTTGCTTCTAAGTTTTCCATGTGGTGGGAAGCAGGGTCAGCACCAAGAATGTGGCTGTGGGAGAAGGAAAGACCCAGGGAGATTTTGGATGGTTTCCAGGCAGCACCAAGGCCTCTCCGCTGTATTTCAGCCGTACAGGTGCAGGAATGAGATAGGGATGGAGTTAGTTACCTTTAACCAGGGTCACAGGTACAGCCCAGTGACAGAGAGCAGGACTTTTGAGGCTGTTACTGAGGGACTGCAGGTCTTTGTGAGCTTAGAGGATTATTGCAGATGGGCAGTAAACAGGAGTAAGTAGAGAACGTGGGCTGTGATCACCAGCCTGGGATGCTGTAAAGCGAGGTTATGGGGAGGTGTAGTTACTGTAAGCACAAGCTGTGGCCTGTGACCCCGGGAGTGAATGAATGGCAAAGGTGAGCAGAGTCACGATGGGAGGAGCAGAAGCCAAGGCACGGAAAGCGTCCCCTCAGTGAGTAAGGAAACCATTCAGAATTACAGAGGGGAGAGTGCAGAGTGAGCCAGGTTTTACTGGAAATCTGTAAGTGATGCTGGGGCGTGGCTGGGACTGCAGCGGTTAATGCAAGAGCAGGGAGCAGCTGGTATAATGTGACTGCAGGGCAGGTGTTGGCCTAACCCATAGGATGCTGCCTGGGCTGGCCACATCCTATATGGAAGTGCCTGGGTTCAGGTCCTGACTCTGCTTCTGTTTCCAGCTTCCTGCTAACGCACACCCTTGGAGGCAGCAAGTGAAGGTTTCAATAGTTGGGGTCCTGCCACTGACATGGGAAACCTCAGTTGAGTTCCCTTGATGACTGCAAGGGTTGATAGGCAGAAATTACCTCAGTATTTTGATGTGCATTTATTTAATTAGGGTGAAGTTGAGTGCTTTGAAGGCTCCCTTCTCAGTAGACCTTTACGGCGTGTGATTCTTCCCTGCAGGCTCCTGAGTCCTACAAGAATGTGACTGACGTGGTGAACACCTGCCATGATGCTGGCATCAGCAAGAAGGCCATCAAACTGCGGCCCATCGCTGTTATCAAAGGGTAGGACCTCGGCCCGCAGGACTGCTGGGCAACACTGACCCCCCTGAAGTGGAAGTGGGCCGAAACGCTCTTCAGACATCCGATTCCAGACCTGGCAGGCTCCAAAGTGTGCAGCTGTAGCTGCTCGTGTCGGCGTGGCCGATGGGGAGGCTGCGGCCTTCAGGAGCCAGTGTTGTAAACAGTCTTCCAGAAGGCCCCCTTGCCCCGATTTGGAAAGAGACAAGTATGCTCCCTGGCCCGCAGATTTTAGTAACTTCTGTTAGGGCTGGAGAGGTCAAGCAGCAGCCTCAGGTCTGCAAGTCTCATCGTCAGGATGACCTTCCCCTCGAGTTCTGTTTACGTAACAAGAGGTGCCATGAAGAACGTTCTATTAAATAAGGTGGTTTTGGAATGTTTGCTTTCTTCCCTCACTTTGTTGGTTTATCCATTCGTCACCCATCTAACACACCACGTCTGCACCCGTTAACAGAGGGCACCCGAGGGGTGGTGATCAGGTGGTGGGGATCATTGAGGAGAGGGTGTGGGTGCAGATGCAGGACTAGGGGCTCAGCAGAGAAACTAACTTCTCGGGCCTTGCTACCTTTCCCCTTCTAAATACAAGGCCGGGTTTTAGCTGCAACGTGGCACCTGCTGGTGGCTGTCAGCAGTTAGGCCTGACCCAGTAAACTAAGTTTAGAGTAATGTCTTGTACAGCAGAAAAAAGAAAAGAAAAAAAA
Source organism: Oryctolagus cuniculus (assembly GCF_964237555.1). NCBI lineage: Eukaryota > Metazoa > Chordata > Mammalia > Lagomorpha > Leporidae > Oryctolagus > Oryctolagus cuniculus. Next base: position 110,296,051 of record NC_091442.1, on the reverse strand, counting down.
AGCCCTCACATAAAACGGCATGTCTTTGTCATGTGATTAAATTATGGAAGTGTTACATGGCTGAAGCTGTGGCATTAACAGTTTCTCTGTTTTGACAGATTGACTGGTGTCAGGCCAGCTAGTCGGATTTTGTGCTAGATATGGTGACACCTAAAGACATTCTCAGGTCTTTGAGTTACACATTAATAAGGCCTTCGTTGGGTCCAAGCAGCCAGTAAAATACAAAAATCTAATAAAGTTGCCATGTATTGCTTATATTTCATAGCTTAGCACAATTTATATTTGTATTTGATTCACTTTGGGCAGTGTTGTGTTTTCTGATTTTCTCCTAGGTTGTCTTTATCAACTCATTCTAAAAAATATTCTCCTAAAACATATCCCTCAGCTTATAATAAAACCCATAGTGAATTCTCTTCTAAATCTTAGTGTTTGGAAGGCTGGAGAAAGTAGACTTCTCTGACAGATATGCACGATAGGAGATGGCAGCAACATCTCCTTACCTGGAGTACTCAGTAACGTGAATACTTTGATGATAGACTTTGAAAGCATAAACGGGTTAGAAGTCTTACTGCCACAAATATGAATTATTCATGCCTTCAGACTGGACGAGCCACCTCTGGACACGGATGGCTTACGCAGATCCAGCAGTGAGCACCAGAGGGGTAAGGAGTGGGATCTGGCAGGGTGCTAAGTTCTCTGCCGAGGAGGCAGCGTGGAATACTGCGTGAGTGCTCCCTGTGCCTGGGCTTGCCTCCTAGTGGTATGTCACTGGAAACGAAGTCAAAGCCAAGTCTCCCAGAACGCGCTGGTGTCAGACAGGAGATGCTGTAGGTGAGAAAGGGAGACGCAGAATGACTGTGCAGTGGAGGTTCCCACTTTAAGAAACTCGGCGTCACTCCTTCAGCAAACTCACCCTTTTCATGACCACAGAAAGTAACGGTTCGTATGTCGAGTTAAAAAGATGGGTTGTTTTCCTTCAAAAGATGCTATTTTTACCATTTGAGGAGAAAAACCACTTAACCTTCAAATGAAGGCAACAGAGCCAACTGTTCTGATTGCCCAAAGTGAAAAAACTCCGTCCTGTGTGCATGCATACATGCAGCTCGGTCCGCCCCTGGAGGGAGCGCCGTCCGTCCCCTCGGTTGTAAAGGATGGTTCTTACTGTGCACTGCTTGGTCCTGTTTTGCTCTTTTATTTTGAAAGACAGAGAGACCAATCTCCCATCCACTGTCACTTCCCAAACACCCCATAGCACAGGCTGGGCCAGGCCAACGCCTGGAACTCTGAACTTGGTCTGGACCTCCCACATGGGAGGAATTTAATGGGGAGAAGGTAGGTGTCTACCTCATTACAGGTTGGAGCACAGCCTGTTTCTGCAGCAGCTTGCTGGAGGGCGCCCAGCTGATGACAGAGCTAGGCAGAGAGACCCAGGCCTTTGACTCCAAAATTTACTGCTGTCTTCCTGACGTCACACGTCATTTAATTGTTTTGTACTGCTTTTCGTATTTTCTTACTCATGACAAGATTTAGCTAGTTCCAGTCTGAAGCTAACTTGTAACACGGAGCGCTCATAAACGTCTTCTAAATGGAATCGGTCCTCTTGGTTGGCGTTACTGAGGTAGGCCAGAGAGCCTGGCTGCCATCGAAGTGCACTGAACACTCAGGGTGGTGTTCTTGTTGGGGGTGTGTGAAACAGGCCTCTCCCTGGGCCTCGACTTGTAGTGCACAAATCAGTAGCTTCCAGGTAGTCCTCAAAGGAATGAGGGCTCTCCAGAGACCCAAAACAAAAGCAAAGCAAGTGGTGGTTTGTAGACACAAGGGAAAGTTCTACAAGGAAGGGACACTGAATTGTGACCCATGTGGACAGACTGTCTCAGAGGGTTGTCCTCCCTGAGTCTCTGTCCTCTGCTCCCATTCCATCCCCGATTCTCAAGTCAAACTACTTGATGGCCCAAGTGCTTGCACTCCTGCACCCACATGGGAGTCTCAGAAGAAGCTCCTGGCTTGGGCTTGGCCCAGTCCTGACTATTGCAGCCATTTGGGGAGTAAACCAACTGACGGAAAACAATCCTCTCTCTTTGCCTGTCTCTCTCTCTCTCTCTCTCTCTCTAACTCTGCCTTTTGAGTAAATAAATCTTTATTAAAAGAAAAAACTACTCGCCAAAGTCACCAGTTAGTTGCTCATTGGCCGGCCTTCTGCAGTGTTGGGTGTGGAGGACTCTCTGGGAGCACTCCCTGAGAACACGCTCACTCTGCAGTGTTGGGTGTGGAGGACTCTCTGGGAGCACTGCCTGAGAACACGCTCACTCTGCTGTGTTGGGTGCTGAGGACTCTGGGAGCACTCCCTGAGAACACGCTCACTCTGCAGTGTTGGCTGCTGAGGACTCTCTGGGAGCACTCTCTGAGAACAGGCTCACTCTGCAGTGTTGGCTGCTGAGGACTCTCTGGGAGCACTCCCTGAGAACACGCTCACTCTGGAGGGCCTGGACCTGGTGGTGGGCACATTCTTCAGAGCGCATTATCACCTCAGCCATTATCTCTGGCTCTTCACCCCGTATCATCTGTGCAGCCCAAATCTGCTGTTAGCCTCACCTAAAAATCCCATTAACACCCCACAAACTTACCTTCTCTCCCCTCCCTGAAAGTCTGTCCCCAGTCTCAGAGAAGGCAGTATTACCTGCCAACCACCCTAGGTAAAAATCACTGTCATCTTTGATTCTTGCCTATTTTCTTCCTCCAAGCCTTGTCAGTTCTAAGTCCTGGGTAAGACTGAAGATCCTGTCCACCATCTCAGCCACAGCCAGTGGCAGCTGGTAGCTCGCTCCAGGTAAGTTCTTTTTCCCCCGCGTGTTTCCTAGAGAACATCCCAGCGCTGCTTGTCGTTGGTGTGGTTTAGGTGAGCCAACTGCACCTCCAGATTCAGACCTGAATACTCGGGGCGTCACTTCCCCGTGTTACTGAGCAAGAAACTGGTGCAGAATCCGGTTAGAATAAGCGAATCCTGGGAGTTCTGTATTCCCCAAGTGCAAGGTGCTCTTTCCTCTGGTGTTGCTAAGAGCATAGGATGAAGGCCTGAACTTGAACCTGAACCTGAACACAGCACAAGCAAACTTGCCCGAGCAGAGCCCGCATGAAGGAAAGTAGAGCCGAGGGGCAGGAGCAGCAAGGTTGCCTGGGACGTAAGCACTGAATTCATCTGTGAGTTCGCTGGACTTGTCTGTGCCTGAAGTCAGGAAGCCTTTGGACTTCCCCATGTGTGGCGGGGAGGGCGGGGATCATCGTGCTTAAGCCAGTCTCACGTTTTCTTGCAACCAAAAGATTCCTGACTGGGACAGTGATAGAAATTGAAGGGCAGAGTCAGCAACAAGACTGATTTTCGTACCAGGATTACTGAAGGAAGGGTACTTCTCACAAAACACAAAAGTGCCAAGGAAAGCGGATTTCAAAGGGGTCCTGAGTTTGTAGGAGGAGGTGTTCGGTTTCAGGTCCTGCGGGCCATCCAGGCTACAAGTGGAGATGGGTTACAGGACGCAGAGCGGGGTTGTGAACAGAGCGTTAGGTCTCAGAGCCAGTGAGACTGGCAAGAGAACCAGTGTGGAGAAAGAGCGAGAGGCTGAGGATGAACCTCGGGGTACATAGTTCTGTTTGGGGTGAGAGGAGGAAGAAGCCAAGGAGGACACACTAGCAAACAACCACCTTTGCTGCAGTGTCTCGCATTCCACAGTTGGTCATCCCCGAGCACTCTGTGATCCCGCCTCCATGTTGCATGCTGGAGCCGGTGATGTGGGCCGGGCCCCCTGGACTCAGTCTGGTGGGGCTGAGAGGGAACACTTCCACAGACTGCTAGGAAACAGTGCGGGCGCAGGAGTGGGAGCAGGTTTCTCATTGGACCCCGGCAGAGAAAAGGAGACCTCAGTGCCACTGCGTCTAGTGATTACAAATCCACAAACTTGTGGGCACCCCTCATGTGTTTGGGCAGGTGGCTGCTTTAAGAAAGAGGACCGCGGCAGTAACCGGCGTTGCAGAGCCGCCTGCCTGGCAGGCGCAGGTCTACTCTGCACACGAACTTCATGTTGTCCCCAGAACAAGCCTGTGCAGCCGGCGCCTCCCCATCCCGCGTGCTCCCATTTTGCCCCTTCACACCCTGACCGTGTTTGCCTACCAGACTTGGGAACAGTGCGAGTTGAAAAGCTCCTCAACGTACTGTTAGTATGATTCTCAGATCACCTCTGCTATCAACCAAGACTTCGTGTCAGTACAGCCCTAATGAAAAATCCTCAGGCAGCTCAACTTAGGTGCAGCTTTCTCCCCCACCAAAAAAAAAAAAAAAAAAAAAAAAAATTCTTTAAAGACTTGTGCTTCTTTATTACATCCTTAAGTAATAACTTTAACAATTGAACTTGGCAGCCGAACCTGGGGAGAAATCACCCTGGCTTCGCCAGTCTCAGCCACGCAGTGCCAGTGTCCTTGGTGTTGGACAGGGGAACAGCCTGTGGGGTGTGCAGGGCTCTCAGGAGTCCGCGTTCTCAGAGGATTTTGCTAAGCCACCTTGTGCCTGCAGCTCTGTGGAGCCTGACTCGGCTCATCTGGGTTAGAGCGACCGGTCCTACCAAACCCCTCATCACCTGGCTTTGAGAGCCCACACACATTCTGTTCCCTTGTCTGGAACCATGGAAGTCAGGCAGAGGTGGCGTCATCCACAGCAGATCCGGGTCTCAGCATGACCACAATGAGTGAAGCTCACCATTCTCCTTGGACAGTTCTTGGTGAACACGTAGCACGCACGAGAAGAAAACAGTTCTCATTTGAAGTCCGCGGGGATGTGGGGGCTGGTGGTCTGCAGCCTAATATGTAACCTGTTCTGACAAACCTACTCTGCCTGCTCCAGGATGTGCCTGCCGAGGGGCTGCCTGAGGGCATCAGTCTCAGGGATATTGTTTATACGTTAAAAGCTTGTTCCTGGGGGTATGTGCCAAAGGCGGGCGTCAGCAGGGGGGCTTAGAGGATGGATTCCGAGTCCTCCACAGGAAAAGCAAAGGAGCCCACCCTTGGGTCGCAGCAGCCGCTCTGCTAATACTGGGTTCACTTCCTGTGCTTGCATTTCTTTCTCAGACAATAAGGAAGACAACTCCTTCTTTCCATCCTACACCAGCAAACCTACAGACCCTTGCGTAAGTGAAGTAAGAGTCATTCAGCCATGCGTTCTAGGCACTAGGGTCACCTCGGTGAGTGGAAGAGCCTTCCTTCCTGTGGGGTTTTTGGCCGTTGAGGAAGATTGAGTGACGGCTGCAATCTTCTCCAACAGATAAAGCAAATCAGCACGCAGGGCCATTTAGGACCGCATGCTATGATGGACGAGCACAGGGAACCACAGGTGCCTGGACTGGCCGAGGGAGCAGAGACCTGACAGATGTCTGGGGGTTTCCCCAGGTATACAGTGGAGTGAAAAAAATTCCCAGCTATGGAAATAGTATATGCAAAGGCAACGAGACAGGAAGCGCTCAAAGCATTAGAGAGTGCGAAGGCCAGTAGGAGAAGAGCTCAGGATTGGGGGATTGAGGTACAACCATAGAGACAGGAGGTGCCAGCATGGGCAAGGTAAGCAGGCCTGGTTAAGGTCTTTCCTGTCCTAAAGCAGAGCCATTAACGGGTTTAAGCTGGGCAAAGAGGACCCTCTGGTTTACTTTGAAAACACAGGTAGAGTGGAAACAGCGATCCTTGGTGTTGCAAATCGCTTTAGTAAGGATGCGTATCAGGTAAATGAAAGTACTCGGTAGGTTCGTGCTGGGAGAATGCATGATTAAATGAACAGGGAGAGAATGAGGAATGCTCCTGGCTCTCTCCTCTGTGGGAACTCTGTGAGGTCCCTGTGCTGCGCCAAGGGCTAGAGCCTTTCTTTAGCAACAAACCCATCTTGGCTAAAGACTGTTTGTACCACATAAATTACCAGGGTCCCAGGGCCACTTCTCTTTCAACTTGAGTTGAGGTTCACTCATGCACGCATGGGGAATTCCAGTGCTGATGAGGATCCTGGATAAGAGATAGGCAGATGGGCTCGTGTGTTGTGCTCCTGCCCCATTTCACCCACTCCCCTGTCTCCTGCTCTGCAACTCAGGACCTTGTCCTCCACGTCCGTTTTCCTCTTATTTATTTACTTATTTGAGAGGCAGAGGTACAGAGAGAAAGAGGTCTTCCATCTGCTGGTTCACTCCCCAGATGGCTGCAGTGGCTGGAGCTACACAGTTCCGAAGCCAGGAGCCCAGAGCTTCTTCTGGGTCTCCCACGTGGGTGCAGGGGCCCAAGGTCTTGGGCCATCTTCTTCTGCTTTCCCAGGCCATAGCAGAGAGCTGGATCAGAAGTGGAGCAGTGGGACTCGAACCAGCGCCCATGTGGGATGCTGGCACTGGAGGCAGAGGCTTTACCCACTACGCCACAGTGCTGAAAGTTCTCTTTCTAATCTATAGCACCTTGGTTTTATTTTGGAAAGTTTCTAGCCCTCCAGTCCATGCTGCTGTTAGAAAAAGCTGCAGGAGTGCAGAAGTAGCTGTAGACAAAATGCAGAAGAATGAGCATGAGTGTGCTCCCAGTGGGTCAAATTTGGCTCCTGGGCCGTTGTTTGCCAACTTCTGGACTATGGCAAAGATACCGAATCTGCTCAGCCGTGCTCTCCTTTGGCAGGGTCACCACTGCCCTTGGCTCTTCTCCCCCTCTCCTCCCACCACGTCCAATCCATCAGCAAGTCCTGGTAGTTCACCTCCAGAAGATATTCCAGCTCTGTTCCCTGCACTGTCTTCAATGCGACCTCTTAAATGATCTGTCCGACCCATGCTCATCCACCAACCATCCCTATGCAACAGCTTCTCTCCCTCCTTCTGTGTGTGTGTGTGTGTGTGTATCTGTACTTTCCAGCTCCTAGAGTTCTGTGTAATCTGACTCCAGGCTAATTTCGTAAACGATCCCCTTCATCTGTAATTGCGACTACCCAGGTCTGCCATTCCCAGACCCTTTCAAGTGAAACTTCCTGCGTGTGGGACTTCACCGAGCTCCTCAGGGTCCCAGACCTCAGCTCAGCTCCAGAGTCCCCTCCTGGGCAGGCTGCCCCTGAGGACAGCGACCTACGGTGACCTGGGGCCAGGAGCCCAGGTTTCCTGTCTCCCTCAGAGAGAGGAAAGTGAGCCCCGTGAGGGCGGGAGCTCCCACTGTGTCTGCTCCACGATCGATCAATCGGTTCAGCTCTAGGACCCCGAAGAGAACACAATGAGACAAGGTCCCTTCTGTCACAAAGGAAGCAGGTTCCAGTGCTGCCGTCTGTGTGCACGGGGAGACAGGAGGCAATGTGCAGAGTGGAATAACCCAGGAGCTGAGTAAGACAAAGCTATACAGTGCTGAACTTGAAGAAAGCAACATAGCCCCGTAATCCTGCTCCCTGGAACAGGCAGGAAATGGGGCCCAGAGACTGCAAGTAACTTGCCCAGCCTCACACAGCGCAGACTTAAAGAGCAGAGGCCAGAGTGAAGGGCACTGCCTTTTTGTTGCAAGCTTTTCCCGTATCTGAAGATCTCTTACCATTAAAACAATTTAAAAAGGTGGTGGGCCTTGTGGCACAGCCAGTGAGGCTGCTGCTTGCCACGCCTGAGCCCCATATCAGTGTGGGGGACAGAGACCCACCTCCTCTTCCAGTCCAGCCTCCTGCTAATGCGCACTTAGGGAGGCAGCAGATGACGACTCAGTTACAAGGGTCCCACATGCCAGGCCAGGATAGAGTTCCTAGCTCCTGGCTTCACCTGGCATGGCCCAGCCCTGGCTGCTTCAAGCATTTGGGGAACAAACCAATGGATGGAAAATCGCTCGCTCGTTCGCTCGCTCGCTCACTCACTCTCGCTGTGTCCTTCAAATTAACAGACTTTAAATAAAAATCCCTGAAAAGGAAAAGCAAGCCCTTGGAAGGCTTTCAGCCAGTACTCGGTGCTGTAACACGAATGCCGCGAGGAAATCCGCGACCCACTGGAGACCAAGCAGTGCGCGCTGCAGCCTTCCAGGAAAGAGCAAGGTCACGTCCGGGCTGGGGGTTCAGAACAGCATCTGTTTCCCCACCTCCCCACCGCCCTCCCGGGGGTGTGGGACGCTGAGGCAGCCAGGCTGTCCAAAGGGCTCCCTGCACGTCTCCCGCCCGCGGCCGCCCAGGTGCTGCTGCTTATTTAAGGTTTGAGACTCCACAACACTCCCCCTGGGGCTCTCGGGAGTGAACACCTGCCTGTCTCTCCCGTGCCTTCCAGAAGCTGCAGCGTTTTCCCCCTCTCTGTTTATTTTAATGAGTTCTGTGGCCAGCTGAACTGGAAATTCCACTCAGACCCCTACGGATCACGCGCCAGAGCACAAGAACCCTCTCTAATCATCGCTTTGTTTTTTAAAGATTTATTTCTATTTATTTGAAAGGCAGAGTTACAGAGAGAGCAGGAGATTCAGAGAGCTCTTCCATGCTGGCTGAAGCTGGGAGCCAGGAGCCTCTTCCAGGTCTCCCACGTGCGTGCAGGGGCCCAAGCCCTTGGGCCATCTTCCACTGCTTTCCCTGGTGCGTTAGCACGGAGCTGGACCGGAAATGGAGCAGCTGGGAGTCAAACAGGCAGCCATATGGGATGTCAGCACTGCAGGTGATGGCTTAACCCACCTCACCACCAGCACCGGCCCCTTAATAGCTGACATCTACGGGGACCCTGTTGGAGGTGGGAGGTCATTGAAGTAGCAAGAGGGTGAAAACCACTTAAAGAAACCCAGGAATTAGGAACTTGCTAGATGAGGCCAGCCTTGAGATACAGCAGAATAAACCGCCACCTGCAGTGCCTGCATCCCATATGGGTGCCGGTTCTAGTCCTGGCTGCTCCACTTCTGATCCAGCTCTCCGCTGTGGCATGGGAAAGCAGTAGAAGATGGCCCAAGTCCTTGGGCCCCTGCACCCACGTGGGAGACCTGGAAGAAGTTTCTGTCTCCTAGCTTCGGATCGGCACAGCTCCAGCCATTGCGGCCTTCTGGAAGACCTCTCTCTGTGTCTCTACCTCTCTCTGTAACTCTGTCTTTCAAATAAATAAAATAAATCTTTATCCAGGTCTCCCACACGGGTGCAGGGGCCCAAGGACTTGAGCCATCTTTCACCGCTTTCCCAGGCCATAGCAGAGAGCAGGATCGGAAGTGGAGCAGCCGGGACTTGAACCAGCACCCATATTGGATGCCGGCACTGCAGGCGGCAGCTTTACCTTCTACACCACAGTGATGGCCCCAAGGTACTTAATTTGACAGATGAAGTTCAGAGAGGTCTGTCTCTTTTTTTTTTTTTTTTAATTTATTTTTGACAGGCAGAGTGGACAGTGAGAGAGAGAGACAGAGAGAGAAAGGTCTTCCTTTGCCGTTGGTTCACCCTCCAATGGCCGCCGCTGCAGCCGGTGCACCGCGCTGATCCGATGGGCTGATCCGATGGCAGGAGCCAGGATCCAAGTGCTTTTCCTGGTCTCCCATGGGGTGCAGGGCCCAAGCACCTGGGCCATCCTCCACTGCACTCCCTGGCCATAGCAGAGAGCTGGCCTGGAAGAGGGGCAACCGGGACAGAATCCGGCGCCCCGACCGGGACTAGAACCCGGTGTGCTGGCGCCGCAAGGTGGAGGATTAGCCTATTGAGCCACGGCGCCAGAGTAGGTCTGTCTCTTGTTAGGGGAAGCACAGCCCAGAAGGGCTAAAGTCCAGACCAGAATCCACCTTGCCAAAGTGTAGCTAATGTCACTAACCAGCCAGGACCCCAAATTCACTCTAGTATGCTTGTCCTCCATTTTTTTTATAAATATTTATTTATTTATTTAAACAGAGCTACAGAGAGGCAGAGGCAGAGACAGAGGTCTTCCATCCACTGGTTCACTCCCCAAATGGCCGCAATGGCTTAAGCTGGGCTGACCCAGGAGCCAGGAGCTTCTTCTAGGCCTCCCACGTGGGTGCAGGGGCCCAAGGACTTACTGTCCTCTATTGCTTTCTCAGGCCATAGCAGAGAGCTGGATCAGAAGTGGAGCAGCCAGGACTCGAACCGGCACCCATATGAGATGCCAGCACTGCAGGAGGTAGCTTTACTCACTAAGCCACAGCGCCAGCCCTTATCCTCCATTTTTAACATAGATATTGTAGTTGTGAGTATGGTAACCATGGGTCTCAAATAAGAAGAACTTCCCAGAGGACCTAATGCCAGCCTTCAAATAGGCTGTCCAGAATCTTTAAATTTTTTTTTAAATTCTTTACTGACACATAAAAATGATACATATTTACAGGATGCAAGCTGATGTTTGGCTGATTTGATATGTAACGTTTCAATTAGGATAAAATGTATCTCTTCAAACACTGATCTTTTCATTATGGTGGAAACATTCAAAATCGTTTCTAAAATTTTAGCCTTTTTTGTTAAAAAAAAAATTACAGCATACTTGATGTTGATCTGTAGCCAGCCTCCTGTGCAGAATGAGCCCAGCACTTCTTACTTCCACCTCCCTGTGACCTGTGACCCCAGAGGTCACCCTTTCTCCATCCTTCTCTCCCCTGCCTCTACCTGGCCTTTGGTAGCCAACACTCTGCTCTCAACTTCTGGGTTTTTTCTTTTCTTTCTTTCTTCCGTTAACTTGCAGGTTTTGGATTCCACATGAGGGAGACCCTGCGGGTTTCTGTCTCTGTGCAAACAGCTCTTAGGGGCGAGCGCTTCCTACCTGTTGGAATCTGTTCAGGGCTCAGCCTCCGAGCAGGGAAAGAAGAGACGGTGGTGGGCAGTAAGGGTGGTTTCCATAAAAGAAATTGTAAGTGTTGGAGGAGACGGCAGGGCTTGCCCTGTTTTCAACATTATCAAAGTCCCGCACGGCGAGTGAGCAAGTGAGCGTTTAGCCAGCTGTTCAGACAGCAGCCTCGTGCATCAAAGTACCCGGATCCAGCGCCCAGCTGCAGCTCCTGGCGCCGGCTCCCTGCTCCTGCAGACGCTGCGAGGCAGAGCTGGTGGCCCGAGGAGCTCTATTCCTGACACCCGCGTGGAGACCTGCTCTGAGTACCTGGCTCCCAGCCTCCGCCAGTGAAGGGGAACCCTCGGTCTCTTTCCCTCTGCCTGCCTGTCAAAGAAGAAATACCATTTTTTGTTTTCTTTTAAAGATTTATTTCATTTATTTGAAAGAAAGAGAGAGAGAGAAAGAGAGAGAGAGAGAATCTTTTATCTGCTATTTACTCCCCAAATAGCTCAATGGTTGGGGCTGGGCCAGCAGCTTAGAACCCCATCAAGGTCTCCCACATGGGTGCAGGGGCCCAGGTTGCTTGGGGCCATCTTCTGCTGCTCTCCCAGGTGCGTGGACAGGGAACTGGATCAGAAGTGAAGCGGCCAGAATTCAAACCAGTGCTCATACTGGGATGCTGGTGTCACAGGTAGCTTAACCTGCCACTCCACAATGCAAGCTCCAGAAATACAATTTTTAAAACCAAAAAAAAAAAAAAAAAAAAAAACACCGCACCACTTGGTACCCCATAAATACATACAATTTTCTATGTCAGTTTAAAAAATAAAATATTTTTAAAAAGAAGAGCAAAAAGTAACTGAATTACAAAAATTATTGCTTTAAAAAGAGGGAAAGAGAGAGAACAGATGTGTTTCTACCCTGCGTGGTCTAGCCGTCATTTCTGTAAAAGCCCCAGCATCAGCTCAAGTCATTTCCCAAGCCCTTTCCCAGTCCTGTGCCTCTGAGGTAGGATTCCTTCATCTGAGATTTTTTTTTTCTCCCCACTGTCAGGGGAAATAAAAAATGTTGAGGAGTGGCCCCTCCAGGCCTCCTCTGTAGGCAAAAAGTGAAGCGGCAGTTTGGAGAGTTCTAGCCCCTGGACGGATTTCCTTCTGCAGCCCTGAGGGTTCACTCCGGCCATGGTTAACGACAGCGACTAACCCAGCATGAAAAGACCGGTGACCGGTCTGCACCCGAGGACACAGCCCAAGAGCGATGCAGGGATTCAAAACCAATCTCACCACCCGCACAAGAGCCTGCGAGGGAGACACACACAGGACCGAAGAGCAGGAAACAGCTGTGTGGCCTCACAGCCAATGGAGAGAGCACAAAGCAGCATCAGGCCTCGGCCTCTCCACCGGCAGCCCGTGTGCCATGGAGAAGAGAGGCTGGGTGGCGGCTGTTGGAGAGGAGAGCTCGCCCGGGGCAGAGCCGCCCTGGCAGCCGCGGCTCTGCAGAGAAACACTGCTGGGCGACACTTCGGTCAGAAACCTCGCTCCCGGTGATACACGGGGTCATTAGCCACCTTTGGAGATGACAATGATCACTTTGGGAGCTTTGAAGAAGCATTTCTCTAGACAGAAACAGTTCAGGAAAAAATTTTAAAAAAAAGGTATTTATTCATTTATTTGAAAGACATAGCAACAGAGAGAGATGGCGGGAGAGAGATTGATCTCCCATCCACTGGTTCACTCCACTCCCCCAACAGCTGGGGCTGGCCCGGGCTGAAGGCAGGCGCCTGGAACTCCAGCCAGGTCTCCCATGTGGGTGGAAGGGACCCAAGCACTTGAGCCGTCATCTGCTGCCTCGCAGGGTGCATACTAGCAGGAAGCTGGATCGGAAGCAGAGGTGCTGGGACTGGAAGTGGTGTTCTGATACGGGGCCCCGGCATCCCAAGCAGCCGTCTAACCCGCTACGCCACCGCCCAGCCCAGAAAACTCTGGACTCGCACCATCTAACTTGGTTACAGCCGGAAATGCCGACATCCTGAAAGTGGGTCAGAGAATCCTCTGGGGTCTCTTTTATGAGGACACTTATCACAGTCGTGGGGACTCCATCCTTGTGGCCGAGTTGCCTCCCAAAGCCCCCCATACCATCACTGTCAGGGGTGGGGTTCCAATAGAGGAATGTGGGGGAAGACACAAGGAGACATTGCAGGCCTGTCACTCCTGCTGGCAGGAGGACGGGGTTCGGTGCAGGTGCTCAGGGTTGAACTTGGCCTGCCCCTAGATGAAAATCTGCCTGTGAAAGCAGCAGGTGCCCTCTCTCCCAGCCCGAATGACCTAAGGGCCTCCCAGGCAAACTCCTCCGGAGCCGGCTCCTTTCCCTGAGTGCGTCCTGCTTCTCCTCCCATCCCGAGAAATGCCACAAAGGGGAGGAAATGAATACTGTTTTCGTCCCTCTCTATGGCGCTTGATCTAATGTGTTTGCCTTGACTGGCTGCCTTGCTGACAGTTTTCTGCGTGAGAAGGAGTCTCGTTTTAACCTCAGAAGCCACAGACCAAAAGAAATTAGTACACTATTGAGCACCCATCATTTGCTGCCAGGCTCTTGGGCAGGCTGGGCCGCCTCTGTTATCGTTATCTCACATAATGAATGCCATCCCAGAGGATATTTGTGCAACCCTTTGGCCGAGTCATCAAAAACTGTTCACTCGATGCTTTTGCAACCAGTCAGCACCCGAGGAAGAACACCAAGCGTGGCCAAGCGTGCACACACAGCCTTGGCATCGTCTCCGTCTCCACCACCTGCAGCAGGCAGACCGCTCCGTCTTCGTCAATGACTTCAACACCCACCCGTGTCTGCGCTCATTCCCTTCCAACCCCCATTCTCCCAGGGTTCTGTTCTGTTCTTTCTTTTTTAAAAGATTTATTTATTTATCTGAAATTCAGAGAGAGAAAGAGAGAGAGGTTTTCCACCTGCTGGTTCACTCCCCAAATGGCCGCAACAGTCAGAACTGGGCAGATCCAAAGCCAGGAGCCAGGAGCTTCCAGGTCTCCCACACGGGTGCAGGAGCCCAAGCACTTGGGCCATCTTCTACTGCTTTCCAAGGCCCCAGCAGGGAGCTGGATCGGAAGTGGAGCAGCCGGGACTGGAACCAGCGCCCACGTGGGAAGCTGGCCCTGCAGACAAAGGCTTCACCCACTGCGCCACAGCGCCGGCTCCACACCCAGTTCTTTACTCTCTCCGATTCCTGGCACCCTCCGCTCCACTGAATTCAGGCTCCTTGACACCTCGTCACCATGGTGCCTGAATCAGCTTGACTTGTTTCTCCTGTAAGACCTCGGCGCCATCTTTGAGTCGCCGTATTTTCCTCCAGCCGGGGCCTCACGCCGTCAGCTCGCCTCCTGCATCCCCCACGACACGTGTGGAGAGGGGCAGCCTTCAAGGGTGCCCCCGCTTCTCACCTCCCATTGGGTCTGTCACACCCTTACGGAGGTCTCTACAGATCCTTAAAGGGCTCAACCCGACGGGTTCCCATCACGCTTAAGCTGCCTGACATCGCTGATGCACAGGCTGCTGTCAACCGTTCCCTTCTTATGAAATCCCCTTCCCAGCTAATGGCTGTGACCTCATCCCGGCCTTGTTCTCCTTCCTGCTCCTCTCTTCCTCGGCCACTCCCGCCCCGGCTGTCCTCTCTTCTTCTCACCAGTAGCCTCCCTTGCTGACCACACCTCGTCCCATCACTTCCTAGTCGGGTCTGGCTCTCAGCTCCGCTCGTCTCTTTGACCTCCCCCATGACCTTGAGGTCAGCATTTCCAGTGGATCGAGGGCAGAAGTCTATCAGTACTTTCAGTTCAGCAGCTCCAGGACAAGACTGGGAGTTCCCGATTTCACGGGATGGGACTTCACTGGTGCCATCTTTAACTTCTCCCTCCTTATCCCTGTGCCCAACCTCTGAGTTGCCAAGAGTCCTCCAAAAAGGTTATGGAAAAATAGCATTAAAAGATATAAGTCTATTTTGGTGCAAAAACATTTTTGAAAGGCATGCACAGTTGTATCATAATATGCATTTTCCAGGACTCCTCGAAGGTCCCTGGTGCCAGCTCTACCCTCACTGGCTCTCAGCCCACCCCTTTCTTTCCATTCTCATGCCACTGGCTTAGTGTAGGCCCTCACTTCACTCCCTCTCTCTATTATCCAAACACCATTGGTCTGCTGTTTCCTGCCGCCAAAGTCAAGTGACTCTCAGCCTCAGCACTGAACAATCCACCCTCTCTCCAAACCAATGTGTGTGTGTATGTGTGTGTGTGTGTATTTTTCTCACTAGTTCTCATTGGTTAAAAAACAAAGTCCCAGCTTCTTTTGCCTGCCTTTCCAAGCTGTCTCCGCTTCTCATTTCTAGTCTCGTGTCACTCAGCCTCTACTCTCCACAATTCCCGCCTACTCAGCAACTTTGCTCCCCTGACCTGCTGCCCATAATTCTCACCCCATTTCTGTTTGTCAAAGGCTGCACCCCCTAAAACCGTTCCTCCTTCTTTTCTACTCACTTGAAGCTGGAACAAGTCCCTCTTTTTCCTGTGCCCTCACAACATTTTTCAATTTGGAGTCATTTGTACCACTTATACATTTTTTTCCTACTATTGAGCTGAAAGGGGTCTATTTTCCCACCAGTTTGTCTGATTACTCAATTTTTATTCAACAACAAATTATAACATTTGTTTGACTTATTTATTATTTTATTTATTTATTGTTTTAGTTCATGTACTTTATTAACTCTTCAAACACAGCTGCTTGTCTTCAGGTTTGTTGAAGCAGTAAGTCAGCCAACGCTTGCCATAGTGTCTGTCAAAGTGGCTGGCCACGAAACGTCCAACACCAGGGTGAGGGCATGGCATAGTACACTAAGTCACCATCTGGGACACTCGTGTCCCTTATCAGGGTACCCAGGATAGAGTCCTGCCTAAGCTTCTGGCCCAAGTTCCTGCTAATGCACACCCTGGGAAAGCAGCAGGTGATGGCTCAAGTACCTGGGTCCCTGCCACCCGCATGGGAGACTCAGATGGACTTCCAGGCTCCTGGCTTTGGTTGGCCAGCCCTAGCTGTTGCAGGCAATTGGGAAGTGGACCAACAGATGGAAAATCAACCTCTCTCTGTCTGTCTGTCACTGTCTTTCAAATAAATAAATACTTAAAAAAAAAAAAAAAGCCCACTCGTCTGAATAGCTTCCAAGGAAAAGGACTGGTTTGGCCATTCTCAGCAACCATACCGCCTCAGGATAGCCGGCTTGAGCTTCATGCTCTGTGCTTACTCTTGGGAGGGGGAGTGGTGTGGGACCCCCTCCTTAGCACCACCACCAGGTCTGTGTACATGGAGAGCGGACTCCATCAGTGCGGTGGGCACACTGCCTGTCCATCTTCCTTTGCCGAGTGGGAGTTCCTTCCTGATCTCATCTTTTCTATTGTCTCTGTGGGATCAACTCTGAGAGTAGTGGTTTCCCTGTAAGGTTTTTATGGAAATCTGCATCTTGGCCATCCCACCACACATGGCAGATTGGACAAAAGCTTGCTTTAAAAGAATAAGAAAATCAAGCATTGTCAACAGCGACTACAACTAAGAAAAGAAAAAGAGTAGGAGCCGGTGTTGTGATGTAGCCGGTGTCACCTGCAGTGCCGACATCCTTAAGGGTGCAGGTTCGAGTCCCAGCTGCTATACTTCTGATCCAGTTCTCTTCTAATGCACCTGGGAAAGCAGCAGAAGATGGCCCAAGTCCTTGGGCCCCTGCACCCACGTGGGAGACCGGAAGAAGCTCCTGGCTTCAGCCTGTCCTAGCTCTGGCCGTTGCGGCCATCTGGGGACCGAACCAGCAGATGGAAGACCTCTCTCTCTCTCTCTCTCTCTCTCTCTCTAATTGTAACTCTTTCAAATAAATAAATAAATCATTGCAAAAAGGAAGAAAAAAGAAAAAGAGTAGGCGGCAACCCCAGGGCTGGATCATTGCAATGGGAAAAAAGAAAGCCACTGTGCCGTGTGGCAGGAAGCAGGCATGCCTTGTGTTTGCCCAGCTGAGAACAGTGCACCTGTCGGCCGTGTGCCATGTTGGAGCTGGAGGAGGCACAAAATCGTGCAGTGCAAGCATCGCATGTCCTAGCATAGAGAACTGAGACTGCAGAGGCTGGGGACTTGCCCAGGATCCCAGCTCAGTGAGTGGCCAAACCGGATCCAGTCCTAGGACCAGGGCACACACCTTGTCCCACCTGCTACAGCCCCTGCTTCGCTCTCAGGGATGGGCTGTCACAGCATTCACTCATGGCTGTGAGCCACAGGGAGTATTCTAGAAGTAAAAACGTGCAGTCACGGGATGTGGGCTGAATGGACAAGAAACCAGGGGGGATCTTGGAGGACGTGTAACCTCTTCTTTCATGCAGGCTTCCCTTCTACAGAACGCCTCTCACGCTGCAGAACTCACTGGCAATGTATGCTACTCTTTTTGAAAGTCAAGTCGAGCCGGCGCCGTGGCTCAATAGGCTAATCCTCCACCTTGCGGCGCCGGCACACCGGGTTCTAGTCCCGGTTGGGGCGCCGGATTCTGTCCCGGTTGCCCCTCTTCCAGGCCAGCTCTCTGCTATGGCCAGGGAGTGCAGTGGAGGATGGCCCAGGTGCTTGGGCCCTGCACCCCATGGGAGACCAGGAAAAGCACCTGGCTCCTGGCTCCTGCCAGGATCAGCGCGGTGCGCCGGCTGCAGCGGCGGCCATTGGAGGGTGAACCAACGGCAAAAGGAAGACCTTTCTCTCTGTCTCTCTCTCTCTCACTGTCCACTCTGCCTGTCAAAAAAAAAAAAAAAAAAAAAAAAAAAAAAAAAAAAAAAAAAAAGTCAAGTCGTTCTGTGGTTAATGAAGTGATCCTTCACAGGAAAATGGAAAAGCGAAAGCAAACTTTTTTTTTGAGAGAGAGAGAGAGCTCCCATCCCTTGGTTCATTCCCCCACATGCCTGTACGGTTGGGCTTGGGCTGGCGCCAGAACCAGGAGCTCAGAATTCATCCACATCTCCCACATGGGTGGCAGAAACTGAACTACTTGAGTCGTCTCTGCGTCCTCCCAAGGCCTGCGTTAGCGAGAGGCTGGAATCAGGAGGCAGCGCTGGGACCGGAGCGGAGGTACGCCAGCACAGAACACAGGCATCCTGAGCGGTGCCTTCACCGGGTCACATGTTGGTCAGACAGTTCAGAGGTATCATTCCCAGACCTGCGCTCCTCCTGGAAGCCATCTGCATGGTTCCAGAAAGTGGCCTGGTTTTTTTTTTTTTTTCTCTCTAAAAAGATTAAATGATTCAGATGGGATTTTATTTTCTTTTTCCAAATCATTGCCTTATTCGCAGAAGGGCTTCAAATAAAACCACAAGAAGATTCCCAGCAACTTGGTTGATGAGATGCTCCCTAGCTCAGCCAGGAAGGTAACTGGGGTTTTCTCATTTTGCCCCCTAATTGGTAAACAGACCTCACTTAGGCTGGCATCGCCGCACCCCCCACTGGGAAATCAATCTTCCTGAAGACCAAGCTGGATGCATTGCAGAACTGCGTGAAGATTTAATTGGCTATGGACCAGACACAGAAAGAGCTGTTCCATCTTGCTAGTTCTACCCAAAAGGCCCTCGTTCTTAAGCAAAAAAGGAAAGCCTGGTCATGAATCATTGCCCAGCGTTTACCTGTGCAGCCTGAAACAATGGAATCCCATTATAAGTCATCATTATAAATATTAGTAATTACATGTTTAACATGGATACGGCATTCCACTGGTTGAGTCACGTCCCCTGGAACCCTACCATAGAAGGCAAAATCCTAAGAGTGTGACTACTCTGCCCCTCTTCTGAAACACTGAAGACACCACACCAACTCCACTTAGAGGTCATTACCACACCACAGAACCAAGAAACAGCCCTCTTCCCGAATAATGAGAATACCGCCCATGCAGCAGATGACCAAGGTCCTTCTACACTTAGGCAGAACACCACACGCTGGGAAGGAAACTGAGTGGCAGGGAGGTTAAGTTGTGCTTGCTCAGTTCCCCAGGCCGCGAATGACACAGATCAAGAGGAGCACGGAGAGAGAGGGAGAGAGAGATCTGGGGCTTGGGGGTCCGATGCATGGAAGGCGGGTCCTAGTTCCAGGCATGTAACCTCTTTGAGCTTTGTTTATTAGTCTCTCTGTTCTTACCATAAAATGTGTAATAGTCACTCTGCAAATTTATGAGGATTAAGTAGGACAAAATGTAAAAGGCACACAACAAAGTTCCTGGCATGTTCACTGAATAGCTTCCCCAGTGGGTGCACCTGTAAAAAGTTAGTTCTCCTCGTCTATTTCCAGTCCTCTCCCCAACCCCCACTCCTCTCACCAAAGCTGAAAACAAAGAGCAAGAGGAGGTTCATATTTACGTATCAACAAGGCATTTCACTTAGCTACAGAATTCTTAATTGCTTCTCAGAGGGAGAAAGCACCAAAGGGTTTTTTAAGACTGGTAACAGGGGCAGACCTTGTGGTGCACTGCTTTGAATACCCACATCCCATATGGGAGCTGGTTTGAGACCCAGCTGCTCCAGTCCCCATCCAGTTCCTTGCTAATGCGCCTGGGAGGCAGCCGATGACGGCTCAAGTGCTTGGCCCCTGTCACTCGTGTGGGAGAGCCAGATGGAGTTCTGGACTCCTGGCTTTGGCCGGGCCCAGCCCTGGCTGCTGCAGCCATTTGTGGAGTAACCCAGCAGATAAAAGATCTCTCTCACTCTGCCTTTCAAGTAGATGAAAATGAATACATAAATTAACAAAAACAACAAAACTGGCAATAGCCACAGTTGGCTAGATAATTTCAATAATACCCTCATGATGATAAAAAAAAAAAAAAGTTTGAGAATGTACCAATCCCAATCCATCCTCCATGTCCCACATCCCTTCCAACAGCTGGTTCAATCATCAGTTTTACTAAATCAGCTAGATTTAGTAAAGTCACCGTGTCACTTTAAGAAAAGGTTGCACGGAGTGAGAACTTCAAAGGAGAATGCGAAGAAAAGGAAAATTTTTGAAGTTTTCATACAATTCTGAGTCCTCCCCCAAAGAGATCATTAACAACCCAGATATTTTATTAGCCACCAAATGCTATATAGAGTTTCCAGTGGGCGCTTGTTGGTACAAAGGCATCTATCTCGTGCAGAGGTCTTCTTGGCCATTCACATGTTCACGTGGCCCAAGGCATGAGCTGGAGTCCAGGGGCACGCGCTGGCCACATGCTCTCACGTGCCAGCCAAGCGTCCCCGTTCCCCAAAGCAAGGCAAGGAAAAGTCCACAACTCCCAAAGGAAGCCATGCAGAGTGTTCCTCTCATCCTAAGCAATTTTTATTTTCTTGGTGGCTAGGTCTTTTTCTGGTTAAGGTTTAATATCTCTGTAAATAATTTATCCACAAAACTGAAACATTCCAGTTGTTTTGCACAATCGTGTTCAGAATGAGGTGTTCAAGATCTGGGACAGTTTGCATTTCAGAAGAACAGGAAAAGAATTTCCTTAATAAGCACCTTGAAATTGCCAAGTACTAACCCATTGGGGGAAAGTCCCCAAAATGTCAAAATACCCTCCCTCCCCTCCCCGCCCCGAAGCACGCGTGGCTTTTCCTTAAGATGTAGGCCTGGCGCAGCAACCAGATTCAAAAGGCGCACACGGTGGGAGCGAGCCTTACAAGGAGACCGCACGCTGGGTCCGCGCCGGGGCGCCGGGGCCGGCTAGCTGCCCGCCTCCTCGGGCTCGCTGCTGGGCGACGGCGCCGACGAGGCCTTGGACTCGCCGTCGCTGTTGCACTCGGCCCTGCGCTGCGGGGCGGCTGCCGCCGCAGCCTCCTGGCCCGGGGCGTGGCGCGCCAGCTGCTCCTGCAGGTGCTTGATGTAGCCGATGGCGGCGCGCAGCGTCTCCACCTTGCTGAGGCGCCTGTCGGCCAGCTCGCGGGGCAGGTGGTCCCGCAGGCGCGCGTAGCCCTCGTTCACGCAGCGCACCCGCAGCCGCTCGCGCTCGTTGCGTTTCCGCAGGAAGGCGGGCTCCAAGGCGCAGTCCAGCGGTGGGGGCGGCGACGGCCGCCTGGGCGCGCAGTCCCCATGCGCCCGCTCCCAGCACGCGGCGTCCAGGCGCCAGGAGACTCCCAAGTGGTCTCTTAGAGGCAGGCGGGGCAGGGTCCCTGGCGTGCCCAGTGGCACAGCGCGCAGGGGGTACGGCAGGGTCAGCAGTGCGGCCGGTGTACGGGTCTCCATCATTCCCCGACACGCACACAGATCACCCGCAAGCGCGTAATCTCTCCAGAGAGGACAGCGAGGCTCAAATCGGAGACGCTGGTCCATCCAGACCGTCTGTCTGTGGCGAGGAAGCTAGGTTCCCGGGCAGGCTTCGAGGGCGCTTCGCATGATTCCCCAAGTTCAAGGCACTCCTTGATTTTTTTTTTTTTTTTTTTAAAGATTCAGAGCGGAGGTGGGAGGTAGGGATGGAGGATCTCCCTAATCCACACTTCCAACCCCGGCTTCCCTCTGATCTTCTTATTTCAAAAGAAAGGGGTCTCTCTCTGGGTTCCTTACCTGGATATGCGAGCGCAAACTAAACCCAGAGTCATCTTCCCAAAGCCACCACAGCTGCTCCGCGCCCGCAATCCACCGCCCTGGACCCTGGAGCAGAGCGCCGGCGAGCTTCAGGAGTGGAGAAGAGCTCCTCCCAGGAACCCACAGGTGGCCGAGCCGCACGTCTCCCGGGAGATCAGGACGTGAGTGCCGACTGCGGTTCCAGGGCTGAGGATGTGTTTGCAAACTTCCACTCGCGCTTTCATTCCTGGGCGGAGCAGGGAAGAGCGCATCAAAGCGCAGGCTGCTCTCTTGCGGTCGAAAGATGTGTCGAGTCCAGGAAGAGCGCGAAACCAAACCTTTTCAAACCCTACTGACAACTGAGAGGAGAGAGAGAGAGAGAGAGAGAGAGAGAGAGAGAGAGAGGAGGAAATATAGATGCACTTTAGCCACAAGTACAAGGGTCGTCGCATTCTGTCCCAGCTTGGGTTTAACGCAGGGCGCTTTGCGTACTTATTGCTACTTTTGAAAAGGACATCAAAAGACAGCACGGTGACAGACTCAGCCAGGCAGTCATTTCTCGCAGTGCTTACTGTAAACACAGCTCAAACGCTGCTTCCCGACTCCTCCTAATCCCACCCAGGGTGTAAGGACACAGACTTTCCTTCGCACAGAGTATTTTTCCATCGTCTTCTTCTTGGTCGAATAAAAGGTATAATCTATTTTTCTCGCGGTGGGGGTGCAGGAAAGCAACATGTGAAAGGTGGAGAGCCCCCGCTCCAAGGAGAAGGGATGACGGCTTTGAAGACTGGGCTTTTCAACACACAACCAAAACCCGAATCATTAATCCATCCGTGTCGGTAAAGGGCTTTGAAGATCAAAGGGTCATTAAACATCCAACTGTACCGGTTAATGTCAAAGAATGTGTTATCACTCTGAAAATCGGATTTCCTCTTCTGCACACCAGCACATGAAAGGCATCTCTCCACTTTAAAAGTCCCACTTAAAAACCAGAGAAGACACCCCCTCCCCCGTGATCAGATCTCCTGCCTGCTCCTCGGGAGCTAAGGGGTCGCCCTGACATGGTTTTTTTTTTTTTGACAAGTCCTGTGTTTCCCTGTTTACTCTAAGTGATCTGCCTGCAGCAACGGGGAAAACATTTCCATCAAGGCAAACGAAACAGAAATAATTATTCCTTTCAGGCCCAAGTCACATTTTTAAAAGGTGTAGCTCCCGACGAAGGTCATCCCAGCAAAGAAGCTGGGATGTCATCAGGATTTCTCCATAAAAACCGGGATGTCGCTTTCCTGTTAGGAGAAAACCCCCCCGGAGGCGCAGGGAGGGCGACGGACCTCACGGTGCTCTCTGGGGCCCTGGGAAGGTTTTGACCTTAGGAACGAACGAGAGGAGGGTAGTGAGGTGTTCTCAGCAAAGAGGAGCTGTATTTGCATCCCGGCATATATGTGTAGAGCAAAGAGCAGGTGGGAGGGGAGCATTGGCAACCAGTTTTCATTCTCTTAAAGAGATTGCTGACATCCAGGGTAGGATTTGAAGGATGGTGAATTGCTGGAAGCTTTTGGGATTGCAACTATTAAGATTCATACGGTATACATACATACATACATACATACATGTATATCACATGCCCTTTAATCTAATCTTCCCCCACAAATTTTGTCCTATGAAAACAAATGCACCAGTAGAGACTTATATGTGCACTACTATTGATTGTAGCATCGGTAGTGATGAAAAACGGTAGTAGCCTGAATGTTCATGGAGAGGGTTAATCTTTGGAGGTTAATCTTTGGAGAACACGATGCTATTGTTAAGAACAAGGAGTAAGATCTGTTGGTATTGCAGAGTTATCCATAATGAGAAAACAGAGTTATGTCTGCAGCAGGAGCAGAAAGCAAACACGTCGACATGCCGGGTAGGCACACACTTTCTGTGTGTTTGTGAGCACACAGAGACAGAAGTGAAAAGTCAGACACTGAGCCCCGTTGCCTAAAAAATGGTGGCACTGTGGATGCAAGGGGAGTTGGCTTTGCTTTGTGGATCACTTCACTGTTTCTTACAAACAACACCTATTGCTGTTTTTCCATCTGCGTTAGGTGAAATGTAATTTAAAATAATAAGGAAGAAAATGTAGTGTAGGAAACTCCAAGGACTCCCTGATCTGACCAGTGGAGTTATTGTTAGAATGTAAAGGTCTTGGAGCAGATTGGCTCCACACATAGCCTATCTCTGAAGGAAAAATATATTGGCAAGCCTTTTCTTTTTCCTCCAATGCCACAATAAAAAATGGCCAGAGCTTGACCCTGCAGTGTTCCTCTTGTAGGGTCCGAGCAGGGTGTGCATGATGTCACTGCGTGGTCACAGGGCTTCCGATGGCTTTTGGAAAGCACGGATGCCCTGGAAGGAAGTGGCTTTCCCAGGGAGCGCAGCGTGACATGACTCGAGTGATGTGCCTGGTGGAGAGGAGGAGCTGCTAGGGCTGCCACAGAAGAGATGGAAAGAGCAGGTGCCGAGTCCCGGTCGCTCTCCACTTCTTTCCGACTCCAGTGAGTGTTTTCCCCAACGTGCAGGCGTTTCATCCGTCTGGCCGGCCCACGTTGCAGATGCGCGAAACCGCCCAGGGCGCTTGGGGCTCCCTGTGCGCTCCTATCTGGATCTGCTTATGTAAGAAACAGGGATCACTAACCCGCGGGCTCCACAGATCTCACCTTATCTCTAAGGAGGAGGGAAAACTCGCACTTCTCCAACTCAGGCCGCTCAGCACCTGCTTGAGACAGGACAGGCGAAGAGACGGAAGTCTACTCTCAGTGACGTGATGGCGCGTTACAGCTTTGGGTTTCCTTGGCTCAGGGCGCAAACCTTTCTGGTTCCAAATCTGCAATTTGCATCCATGACCACAAGAGGGAGCAGGGATCCGTGTATTCTGACTTCCTGCGAGACCTAAGATTTCTCATAGCTGTAGTTAACTAAATCTCACCCTGATCATCTAAGGGGACTCTGTTCAATGATAGCTCAGGAATGAACTCTTTGTATCATCACGTGCAGCATGCGTCAGATACAACTAAACAGCTAGATTCAGAAGACGAGCATGGGCATGGGCCACAGCCGGCATCAGGTTCACTTGGAAGGAAAATATTTGGAAAATATGGAATTAAAAGATAAGTTGATTTTGGTGCAAGTGGTTTTTTTGAAATCCATGCATACAAAAAGCCTTCCAAAAGTTCACGAAGAGGGGCCGGTGCTGTGGCACAGTGGGATAACGCCCTGGCCTGCAGCGCCGGCATCCTATATGGGCACCGGCTCGTGTCCTGGCTGCTTCACAGCAAAAGATGGCCCAAGTGCTTGGGCCCCTGCACCTGTGTGGGAAACCCCGAAAAGGCTTCTGGCTCCTGACTTCAGATGGGCCCAGCCCTGGCAGTTGTGGCCATGTGGGGAGTGAACCAGTGGATAGAACACCTTTGTCTCTGTCTCTCTGTCTCTCTCTGTGTCTGTAACTCTACCTCTCAAATAAATACATAAATCTTTACACAAATAAAGAGTCTTCCTTCCCAGGGAAGGCCAAAGCACGCTTCTCCATCAGGAATTTATACATAAGCCAGTCCAGATTCGATTTACAAATCAGATAATTACATTAATATAAGTGATGCTGTTTAATGACATGGTGATATTTGACCTCTATCAGGTTTCCAGGGAAACAGCAGAAAGTTAGCTAAAGGTCCAACTGTCGGGTAGGACAAAAAAGTTTCACTAATCCTTCATCTATAGCGGTACATTCTCTTTTAGTTTTATATTTGTCTATTTTCACTTTATCTGAGAGGCCAAGAGACAGAGAAATAGAAAGAAATCATCTATCTGCTCTGTTCTCTCCCCGAAATGCCTGCAACCACCAGAGCTGGGACAGGTCAAAGTCAAGAGACCAGAACTCAATACAGGTCTCCTGCATGGGTGTCAGGGACCCGGGTACTTGAGCCGTCAAATGCTTCCTAGGGTGTGCACTAACAGGAAGCTGGATCGGAAGTGCGGGAGCCAGGACTCCCGTGAGGCATTCCAATATGGCATGAGGGTGCCCCAGGCAGCATCGTCACTGCTGCACCAAATGCCCACCCACATCTCTTTTAAAGATATTATAAGGTGGGGCCGGCTCTGTGGCGTAGCAGGTGAAGCTGCCGCCTGCAGTGCCAGTATCCCATATGGATGCTGGTTCGAGTCCTGGCTACTCCACTTCCAATCCAGCTCTCTGCTGTGGCCTGGGAAAGCAGTAGAAGATGGCCCAAGTCCTTGGGCCTCTGCACCCACATGGGAGACCCAGAAGAAGCTCCTGGCTCCTGGCTTCAGATCAGCCCAGCTCCGGCTGTTGTGGCCAACTGGGGAGTGAACCACCAGATGAAAGACCTCTCTCTCTCTCTGGCTCTGCCTCTCTGTAACTCTGCCTTTCAAATAAATAAATAAATAAATATTTTTTCTAAGCTACTATAAGGCAATTTTTTTATTATTTATTTGAAAGACAGAGTTACAGAGAGAGGTAGAGACAGAGAAACAGGTCTTCCATCCACTGGTTCACTCCCCAGATGGCCGCAATGGCTGGAGCTGTGCTGATCCGAAGCCAGGAGTCAGGAGCTTCTTCTGGGTCTCCCATGTGGGTGCAGGGGCCCAAGGACTTGGGCCATCTTCTACTGCTTTCCCAGGCCACAGCAGAGAGCTGGATTGGAAGAGGAGCAGCCAGGCCTCCAACTGGCACCCATATGGGATGCCTGCGCTGCAGGTGGCAGCTTTACCCGCTACGCCACAGTGCCAGCCTCAGTCGTCGATTTTTATGAAACACAAGCAGTCAGGTAACCTCTGCCATGGCTGAGACCATCTCTATCCCCCCGGAGGTTCCCTTACGGCCCTAGGTAGGCGACCTCATCCCCTTACTCGTCCCCGGAGCCTGACCACCACTTATCTGCTTTCTATTACTGTAGTTCTCTCTTTCCTAGAATTGCGTAAAATTGGCCTCCTGTGATATGCAGTCCTTCGTATCTGCTGGTTTGCACTCAGCGTCACGATGCGTTTGCGCTCCATCCGTGTGTCAGTCGCTCACTCTTTGATGCTGAGCAGAATTCCACAGTACAGGTGCCTTGTAATTGTTATTCCTTTTCCGGCTGATGGACATTGGGGTTGTTTCTGGTTTGGGGCTATTACAAATAAAGCTGCCATGAGCATTTGTGTACAAATATTTTCCTACAACCTGTGTCTTTATTTCTCTTGAGTTAATACCCAGGAATGTAATTACTGACTTATATGGTATAAGAAATTTGCCATGTTGTTTCATTTTTTTAAAGACTGAATTTATTCTATTTTATTTTTCAAAAAGAGTGACAGGGAAAGAGGGAGAGATGGAGAAAGGGCACGAGAGCTGGCCGGGCCAGGCTGAAGCTAGGAGCCAGGAACCCCATGTGGGTCCTCCCACGTGAGTGAGCAGGGACCCAGCGCTCCAGCCGTCATCTGCTGCTTTTCCGGGAGTTTTAACAGGGGGCTGGCTCGGAAGCAGAGCGGCTGGGACTGGAACCAGCACTTCATCATGGGACGTGGGTGCCCCAAGGGGCACAGATGCTGCAAAATACCTGTCCCTGCCAAGGTGTTTTCTAAAGTGACCCCAGCAGTTTGCATTGTCACCAGCAGAGAGTGAGGATCCCAGTTGCTCCACAACAACACTGACACTTGCTGTAGTTAGTCTTTTTTATTATTATTATTATTTATTTATTTTGAAATTCAGTTACGGAGTGGGAGCAAAAGAGAACAAGAGAGCAAGAGAGAGAGAGAGAGAGAGAGAGAGAGAGAGAGAGAGTTCGTTCTTCCATCCACTGGTTCACTCCCCAGATGGCTACATTGGCTGGCACTGGGCCAGGCCAAAGCCAGGAGCCAGAGGCCACGGGCTTCATTTGGGTCTCCCACATGGGTGCAGGGGCAGGTCCAAGCACTTGGGCCATCTTCTACTGCTTTCCCAGGCAATTAAACAGGGAGCTGGATTGGAAGTGGAGCAGCTGGGACCCCTACAGGCACCCACTTGAGATGTGGGCACCACAGGCAGAAGCTTACCCTAGTGCGCCACAGCACCTGCCCCTATAATTGGTCTTTTTAGCTTTAGTCATTTTAGTAGCTGTGTTAGCTCACTGTGTTTTTATTTTATTTATCTGAAAAACAGAGCAAGAGAGACAGAGACTGACATTTCCCATCCACTGGCCCACTCCCCAAATGCGTGCAGGTCGGGGATTGTGCGGTAACCAGCCACACAGGTGGCAGGAACCGAACAGCTTGGGCCATCAAGACTGCCTCCCAGGGTGTGCATCAGCAGGGAGCCGAGGTCAGAAGTCAGAGGGGTACTGAGCCCAACCACTCCAGTGTGGGCTGTGGGTATCTTAATTGGCATCTTAAATGCTAGGCTGAACGCCCACACCCTTCGTTGTGTTGTGATTTGCATTTTCTCAGTGGCTAATGGTGTCGCACATCTCTGTGCTTAATTGCTACCCACATATCTTCTGTGCTGAAGTGGGTGTTTAAATACTTTCGTCCCATTTTAAAAATTTGATTACCGTTTATACCCCTGGCCTCTATTTCTGCTGAACTATGGAATTTTTACTAGTGGAACTCTTTAGTTAGTTAGTTTAGTTAGAACTATGTACTTAGTGGTACATTAAGCCTGTGAGTCTAATCTGAGTACAAATGTTATCTCAGAAAGAAATTAAAACAAAAACAAGAAAAGAGTGCCTGTGCGTATCAGTTTTGCTACACATATAGTTTTTTTTTGGTCAGACTTTGTTCTAAATCTTTGTCAGATTTTTAAGAATGAGATACTACTGTGGCTTTAATGATTTGTGATTATTTTAAAATTTACTGTATGTTGGTGAAACAAACATCTTTTCATTTGATTGTTTATAGCCCTCGCCTATATTTCTGCTGAACTATAGTGTTTGTACCTTTTTTTTTTTTAAAGTTTTATTTATTTAAAAGGCAGATTACAGAGAGAGAGAGAGAGAGAGAGAGAGAGAGAGATCTTCCATCAGAAGGCAGGAGCTTTTTCCAGGTCTCCCACATGGCCGCAGGGGCCCAAGCACTTGGGCCATCTTCCACTTCCTTCCTAGGCACGTTAGCAGGGAGTTGGATCAGAAGTGGAGCAGCTGGGACTTGAACCCATATGGGATGCTGGGGTCGCAGATGACAGCTTTACCTGCTGCGCCACAGCGCCAGCCCCAGTCTTTTTACTTTTTATTTGCTGGACTCTTTATTTACTGGAGAATTAAGTCTTTGACTGTAATGTAAATTAGAAATAAGTTATCTCGGGTTTAAACTACTGCCTGTAGTGCCAGCATCCCATATGGGTGCCAGTTCTAGTCCTGGCTGCTCCACTTCTGGTCCAGCTCTCTGCTGTGGCCTGGGAAAGCAGTAGAGGATGGCTCAAGTCCTTTTGGGCCCCTCCCCTTGAGCGGGAGACTCCGAAGAAGCTCCTGGCTCCTGGCTTTGGATTGGTCCAGCTCTGGCCATTGAGGCCATCTGAGGAGTGAACCAGCAGATGGAAGATCTCTCTTTCTCTCTCTCTCTCTCTCACTGCCTCTGCCTCTCTGAAACTCTGCATTTCAAATAAATAAATAATTTTTTTAAAAAATATTATGTCGCCGGCACCATGGCTCACTAGGCTAATCCTCTGCCTTGTGGTGCCGGCACACTGGGTTCTAGTCCCGGTCGGGGCGCCGGATTCTGTCCTGGTTGCCCCTCTTCCAGGCCAGCTCTCTGCTGTGGCCAGGGAGTGCAGTGGAGGATGGCCCAAGTGCTTGGGCCCTGCACCCCATGGGAGACCAGGAGAAGCACCTGGCTCCTGCCATCGGATCAGCGCGGTGTGCTGGCCGCAGCGCGCCGGCCGCGGTGGCCATTGGAGGGTGAACCTTTCTCTCTGTCTCTCTCACTGTCCACTCTGCCTGTCAAAAAAAAAATTATGTCAAAAATAAAAAAATTGAGTTTTCTTATTACCAACTTTAAAGGGTTCTTATATATTAAATGCAAATCTTTTTTTAAAAAAAGATTTATTTATTTGAAAGGCAGAATGACACAGAGAGAGAAAGAGGGATAGACAGAGAGAACAAGAGGGACAGAGGTTTTCACTGCTGGTTCACTCCCCAGATGGCTGCAATGGCTGGGCTGGGCGAGGCTGAAGCCAGGAGCCAGGGACTCCATGCCAAGCACTTGGGCCATCCTCTGCTGCTTTCTCAGGTGCCAGCAAGGAGCTGGGTGGGAAGTGGAGCAGCCAGGACTCTAGCCAGGCTCTCATATGGGATGCTGTTTTTGCAAGTGGTGGCTTAACCCTCTTTTCAACAATGCCAACCTCCAAATAGAAATCCTTTGTCAGATGGAAATTTTTTTCCCAGGTCCGACTTGGCTCTTTCTTTATTCTATAGACATTTCTTTTTTCTTTTTTTAAGATTTGTTTATTTATTTGAAAGTTAGAGTTACACACAGAGAGAAGGAGAGCTATAGAGAGAGGTCTTCCATCCATTGGTTCACTCCCCAATTGGCCCAGACAGCCAAAGCTGCACTGATCCGAAGCCAAGAGTCAGGAGCTTCCTCTGGGTCTCCCACACCAGCACAGGGGCCCAAGGAGTTGGGCCATCTTCCACTGCTTTCCCAGGCCACACCAGAGAGCTGGATTGGAAGTGGAGCAGCAGGGACTCGATCTGGTGCCCAAACGGGATGCCGGCACTGCAGGCGGCAGCTTGTATGCCTAGAGACTGGTGACGTATCCTATCAATGGCTGTGTTATGGTTTTATTGCCTGTTCTTTCTGAACAGTTTTTTTTTTTTAAAGATTGATTTATTTACTTGAAAGTCAGAGTTACACGGAGAGAGAAGGAGAGGCAGACAGAGAGAGAGAGAGAGAGAGAGAGGCAGGCCAGGCATACATAGTTCGAGCTATAGGTCTGACAACAGTTAACACCATTGCTCTTTACTCAAGCAGAACCTGCAAAGGTTACAGTTGAAGCACTCCCAGGCAAGCGGAAAGAGACCACATTTCCTGGGTAAGTTTCTTTTTCATTGGTCAGATCTTGGGGGGTGGCCTCTGCCACACAGAGGTGTATATAAAAATCAAGACAGATAAACATAGAGGTAAAACTGAAATTCTTACAGGAGCCAGTACAGCAGAAAACCGTTGTGACCTCGACAGGACACACAAACCACTAAAACAATTGAAAAATCTAACTTTATCAACATCAAAACTGATGGTCTTGAAATGTCTACAATATAGGGGCCGGCCCTGTGGCGTAGTGGGTAAAGCCACCGCCTGCAGTGAAAGCATCCCATATGGGCACCAGCTCGAGTCTTGGCTGCTCCACTTCCAATCCAGCTCTCTGCTATGGCCTGGGAAAGCAGTAGAAGATGGCCCAAGTTGTTGGGCCCCTGCACTTGTGTGGGAGACCTGGAAGAAGGTCCTGGTTCCTGGCTTCAGATCAGCCCAGCTCCAACCATTGTGGCCAGTTGGGGAGTGAACCAGCAGATGGAAGACCTCTCTGTGTCTGCCTCTCCTTCTCTCTCCGTGTAACTCTGACTTTCAAGTAAATAAATCAATCTTAAAAAAAAAAAAACTGTTCAGAAAGAACAGGCAATAAAACCATAACACAGCCATTGATAGGATATGTCACCAGTCTCTAGGCCCCAGGTTGGATGTGGCATTTCATGGCATGCTGTCTCTCACTGACTTCTGAAAATCTGACTTTCTTGATTTAGACTTCTATTTGTGTCAACAAGAAAGTGAAACCGCGGTGACCTGCCAACGTCAAGGAGTTGATACCACTCCTGACGGTTGTCCCAAACCTTGTGCCTTTGCCCTTTCAAATTAGATTGAATTTTATTAAAAATTGTATTTGAAAGGCAAAGTGACAGAGAGAGAGAGATAGAGAGAGTAAGACAGAGAGAGAAAGAGATCTTCCACCTGCTGGTTCACTCCCCAAATGGCTGTGGGTGCAAGGGCCCACGTACTTGGGCCATCTTCCACTGCGTTCCCAGGCACATAGCAGGGAGCTGGATGGGACGTGGAGGACCAGGGATGTGGCACCAGTGCTCCAGTATGTGATGCCAGCAGCGCAGGCAGCCGCTAAGACACTGCACCGCAACGTTGGCTTCAGACTGAATTTTCAAAAATCCCCGGTCTGCACATTGTCACAAGTCAGGACCTGTGTCTTGTTTCGAATGTCTTTTTTTTTTTTTTTTTTAAGTTTATTTATCTACAATGTGAAAGGCTGAGAGAGAGAGCGAGTGAGCGAGCGAGAGATCTTCAGCTGCCGGGGCATTCCCCAAATGCTGGCATCAGTCAGGGCTGGGCTAGGAGCCCAGAACTCAATCCGTGTCTCCCACGTGGGTAGCAGTGGCCCAGGCATTTGAGCCTCCATCGGTTCCTTCCAGGCACATCTGCAGGAAGCTGAATCCCAAGCGGAGAGGTGCTGGGAATGGAATCAGGCCCTCGGCCTTGCGATGCGAGCGTCTCACGCAGCCGCTTAAGCCCCGCCTCTATCCCCGTTTTTGGGCAGTCATTCAATAAATGTTTCTAAATGACAGGTTTCCCGGGACTGCTCTTCTGCTGGGAGAGCGCGTCGCCAGGCCACCTGCTGTACCTCACGGGCTTGGGAGCACTCCCAGTACGCCCAGCGTTTATCAGGGCTTAGCAGGACACAGAGGGGGAAGGAAAACAGAAGAAAATTTGTACAACCCCCCAGACGCCATCGTTTAGGATGGAAATCAGGGAAGCTAGTCAGTCTGTAAGTGTAACACATGGCGAGAAACATCCGGGATATAACCCCAGTTCCTCCTGGGAACGCTGCCGGTTTCCTGGGCTAAATCCTCTATTTTGAATGTTTGGGGTCTTCCTTGGATCCCTATTAGGGGCATTCGACGACTGGAACCCCGAATCTGTGGGACTCAGAGGCCTCAGGACACACCCGGGCGTGCAGAGCCGCCCGGGCGTCCCACAGCAGCTTCGGTCGCCTAGCAACCGAGGGTCGACCGCTCGGCGCTCGACTCGTCCGGGCCTGATCGAGAAGCGGCGCTCGGGCGCGAGCGTCTCCCGGCCGGGTCCCAGCGGTGCGCACGCGCGAGGCCGGATCGGGCTGAGGGTGGGGCGAAGAGGCGCGCGAGGGCCTCCGGCGAGGCGCGGCGGGGAGGGGCGCGCGCACGGGGGGCGGGGCGGTGGGCGCGGAGAGTGGCTGAGGAGCCGGAAACGCGCCGCGGAGGGTGCGCCCCGGACGAGGCGGCGGGCCGGGCGGGGCCGGGAGGGAAACGTTAGGCCGGCGGCCCTCGGGCCGCGGGGGTCGAGCGGGCGGGGAGGACTCTTAGGCGAGCGCCGTCCGGATGAGGAACAAAGCGGTGGGGCAGGCGCGCGCGCCCCCCGCGCGGCCGGCAGGTGGGCTGCGTGCGGGCCCGGGCGGGCCTGCGGGCCCCGGGCCGGCGGGCGGACGGGCGGACGAGCGGGCGGCCCTCGGGCAGCGGGGTCTGCAGCCCCGGGGGCGACGGGGACCGGGCCTGCGTCCCTCCAGCCTTTGGTGACCGCTCTTGTCCCCACCTACCCCAGGTTGGGCGGCCTCCGGCCCGACGCTTCCGGAGGACAGGCCTCGAGTGAGCCGCGGCATGCCCCAGCCCGTGGCGCGGTGCGCGCCCGCTGGCCCTCGGGCGACGCTGCGCGGCCCCGGGCGGCCCCGAGGACGAGTGGCCGCGTCTGTGCAGCGGTCGTAAGCAAGATGCGGTAGCACGTGAGCCTGGAAGGCAGCGCCCCATGCCGGTTCCCCGCCGCCCGAGCGCTCTTTTCTCTGACACTTGGCCCCAAGCAGGTGCATCACAGGTGGGTAGGCAGGTGGGGTCCGCGCTGGCGACATCTTGGGAAAAAGTACGGGGAACTACTGGCCAGGGTGGATGCCTTTGTTTTTTGTTTTTTTTCTTTTGGTGCCATTGGGAAGTTTACAGGTGCGATTTGCAAATAAGTTTGTAGGAAGCGAGACATCCAGAAACGGTTGGGTTGAAATGTGAATACTTTTTCCAGATAGCCACGGATTTATTGTTGGCTGGTCCACGCCTTTGTGCCTGTGTCTTTGAGTGTTTAATCATATCTTTACCTGGATTCCAAAGTGGTTTTTATCAGCACGCCTGGCTGAGTTTCCCTGCTGACCACGTGGCTGGGTTGATAGAGTGGGCAAATGAAGCCCTTAACTCGGCGATGTTTTAAAAGCACCGTGAGAAACTGGGCCAGGACCCCTACAGAAGCAAAACAGAGAAATTTTTTTTTTCCAGGACCCTTTCAAAAGCTGCAGGTTTAGAATGAGGAAGATCAAACATACGTTCCTTGAAATGATTGCAACTGTTGCATTCTGCAAAGTGGCTACATTTCAGTTAGCTTCTTACTCTAAGAAAAAGATGTGGAGTCAGCGACTGGGAAACGGCTACAGAGGTCAGTTAGAAAGGCAGAAGCTGTGGAAGTTTGCAGGAATGGTTTAGCTGCCCACCGTGCGGTGATCCCAGACCTTCCTGCATTGCTGCTTAGACTCCGTGTGAGACAAGTGGCTAGAAAAGACGGGCGCCTTGGCATGAGAAAATCCTCAGAGGAGCCTGTGCTGCTTCCTCCTCGTCCTCTGCCCACTCTCTGGGGTACTACTTAGTTACCTTTGGTTTGTGGCTGCTGAGGTCATCACATTTTAGTGACTTCCCAACCAAGCAGAAATCTGCTGAGCCTCTCACATTCAACTCTGGTTTGAACTGGTTTGAGAAGGCTTAGGAGGCAGCCTTGAAACACCATTTTGATTTTTATCTGGAGATTAGGTACACAGATGGATACTCAGAAGTTTTCAGAACGGGGGTTGAAACTAGAGACTTTTGATGGACATTTAAACATTTTCATACCCAGTTTGTTGTAGGGCATTATGGCTCCAGTGATGTTAGTGTTGTAGTTATGGGTGTAGCTATAAAAACATTATAGGAAAAGTTCGTTTTAAATTAGGTCAAGCCCAGAACCTTTCAAAATGAAGGTAGGTCCGGTTTCTGTAGGCTACGAGGATTTCTGTTCCTTGTTTGCCAGCCTAATAAAATGCTGCTGTGGTGTGCTGCCCCTCGTAAGGTGCACCTTTTACCTGTCTTTCAGGTAAGGATAAGAGTTCGCATTATTCCAGCCAATCAGAATACTTGAGAGGGCCACTCGTGACCTGAGTTGGCCTTGTGTTCTTTATGATGTCTGAGAGCTTAGTTTTATGACATAATGGCCAGGAATAAAGGTGAATTCTGTGGGTGTACAGGAAGCAGGTGTGTGGGGCTTGACATATACCTCACACTACGAGCAGGTGCTCCTGTGTGGGGACTGTGAAAGGCAAGACACTTCTGTGGTTTTTCTTTTCCTGATTGTTGTTAAGAGCTTGGGTTTCGTGAATGAGGTAGGTCTGCATTTACATCCCAGCTGTGCCTCTTTACCAGTTGTGAGATCTTAGGTTAAGTTTCTTAGCGTCTCTGAGCCTTCGTCTCCTCATCCTTTTTTTTTTTTTTTTTTTTTTTTTTTTGACGACAGGCAGAGTGAACAGTGAGAGAGAGAGACAGGGAGAAAGGTCTTCCTTTTGCCGTTGATTTATCCTCCAATGGCTGCCGCGGCCGGCGCACCGCGCTGATCCGATGGCAGGAGTCAGGTGCTTCTCCTGGTCTCCCATGGGGTGCAGGGCCCAAGCATTTGGGCCATCCTCCACTGCACTCCCTGGCCACAGCAGAGAGCTGGCCTGGAAGAGGGGCAACCAGGACAGAATCCAGTGCCCCGACCGGGACTAGAACCCAGTGTGCTGGCGCCTCAAGGCAGAGGATTAGCCTAGTGAGCCGCGGTGCCGGCTCGTGTCCTCATCTTGAAAGTAGAAGACAGAATCGTACCCACCTCACAGCAGTTAGGGAGGATCAGGAGAGCGAGTTACGTGCGAATCGCTTAGCCCATCGCCTAGCACGTGATAAGGGTCATAAATGTTAGCTGTTGTTATTTTCAGGTTGATTGGTTAATAGCATTGCCATTTTTTCTGAATTAAAAACCTATTTAGGCTTGCTGTCACTGCTGAAGAGTATGTAGTCTTATTTATTTTTATGTTTGAGGCAGGAAAAGCTCCTGTCCACACTGATTCACTCCCCAGATGCCTGGGATCTCGGAGCTCCATCCAGGTCTCACGGAGAAGAATGTGATACCCACTGTCAGGACTGGAGCTCGTTGGAGGCCTCCTTTGGGCAGCCTCTCGGGATTAAGACAGCTCTAAGACGGAAGCCTCTCAATTCTGAATTGGAACACATTTTGATAATAACCTCCGTAATGTTTTCAAATCAGTGTTATTTATTTTTGAGACTTTTTTTTTTTTACAAAGGGACCTCAAAAAGTTTGTGGAAAATCGGCATTCTCTTTTAGCTCCATGTTTCCGTGAACCTTTTGAAAGCTCCCTTGTAACTGCTGCGCAAGCTGGATTGTATAGAAAAGATTCCTCTATTCTTCAGCCTGCAAGTGTGGTCTGTAGACTTAAACACTGCTGAACTGCGTTTTTGCAGGATGTTCTGTGCTCTTTCACTGAACTGCTCGCTCCTTCCTTCCTTCCGTCCTTCCTTCCTTTCTCTCTCTCCTCTCTCTCTCTCTCAAGATTTATTTATTTATTTATTTGAAAGGCAGAGTTACAGGGAGAGGCAGAGGGAGAGCGAGCTCTTTGCTGGTTCACTCCCCAGATGGCTGCAATGCCGGAGCTGCGCTGATCTGAAGCCAGGAGCTTCTTGTGGGTCTCCCACGCGGGTGCAGGGGCCCAAGGACTTGGGCCGTCTTCTGCTGCTTTCCCAGGCCACAGCAGAGAGCTGGATCAGAAGTGGTGCAGTTGGGACTTGAACCAGTGCTCATATGGGATGCCTGTGTCTCAGGGTTAACCTGTACCACAATGCCTACCCTCATTATACCACTAATAATCTGGAATCAGATTCATTATTGCTTCAACTCCTGGTAAGGAGTATAGATCAGTAAAGGTTCTTAGAGTAGATTAAGACAAGCTGCCTAAAAAAGCAAAGGTTTGAAGTAATAAGCTCTTGGAGAAAATAGATGTTGTCGAAGGGAATGCTCGAGTGATTCTAATAAACCGTCATTCCCTGTGATTGCTTTACATGGCGTGCAGTGCATTTGGAACAAGACAGACGCCAAGTCAAATCCTATTCCTGCTATATGATGTTGACTGGAGATAGTTCCCATCTCTGAGACCCAGTTCTTTACTGGGTAGACTGTGACACTGGCTGTCTCCAAGAGTTGTGAGCACAGTCGGTCAAGCCTCTTTTCTCTATCCCCAGTGACTCAGGCTCTGTAGTATCTTAGCACAGTCACCAAGGTCATTCTGTTGCCTAACCTTTTGGATTTCTGTTTCCTAGGATGAATGAAATGAACCTGAGCCCAGTGGGGATGGAGCAGCTGACTTCATCCTCTGTGAGCAACGCCTTGCCAGTCTCAGGAAGTCACCTGGGGCTGGCTGCCTCCCCCACGCACAGTGCCATCCCTGCTCCAGGTAGGTGGTCAGGGGGTCCGCTGCATGGAGCCTGGAGGAAGCCAGCGCACTCTAAAGGGGAGAGGGAGAAGTCAGGCAGCCAGTCATGCAGGCAGGTGGCCGCAGAATGGAAGGAGGCGTCTGTGTAGCATCTGCAGTTCTAGGGAGAAGCGCTTGTTTCTCATAGTCTCTTTAGGGTTGGTAGCCTTTTGTCCAGAGTTGTAGTAGACTTGGCTTTTTATCTAGGGTGACCCGTTTGGCGCTTACCTTGGCTCTCTGTCCCTGGATTAATAGAAGGGAATCAGTTAAAGTCACTCGTGTTCTGGGGGAGAGGTGAAACCAGAGACACAGCTCCTGTGTGGAAGTCCCCATGAACCTCAGTACTCAGAAGAGCAGAGCAGGAAAAACTCATTCTTCCCCATCACTGTACTTTTAAAACCAATTTTTTCTGCCTAGTTTCCTTTTCATTTCCTATTAAAATGGAAAAGAAATGACTAACCTGTTGATAAGTATCTGTGACATTGTAATAATTGGACTTAAAAT
The DNA here is from genome assembly GCF_964237555.1 of Oryctolagus cuniculus. Taxonomy (NCBI): domain Eukaryota; kingdom Metazoa; phylum Chordata; class Mammalia; order Lagomorpha; family Leporidae; genus Oryctolagus; species Oryctolagus cuniculus. The sequence continues at coordinate 110,258,662 of NC_091442.1, read as the reverse complement.
AGGAGCTAGTTCTGGGGAGTATTTTATGTATTTATTTTAAATTTTACCTACTTGGGAATCAGAAATAGAAGGGGGAGAAAGGGTGGAAGGCAAGTGAGTGTCCTCCAATCGTCTGGCTTCCTCCCCAAATGCCCACAACAGCCCTCACTCGGGCTGAAGCTGGGAGCGGGGAGCTCAGTCTGGATCTCCCGCCTGGGTGACAAGGACACAGCTGCTTGAGCTGTCACTGCTGCCTCCCAAGGTGCGCATTAGCGGGAAGCTGGAGCCAGGGGCTGGAGCTGAGTCAAATACAGGTACTCCAGTGTGGGCCGTGGGCACCTGAACTGTCTTAACGGCGAGGCTAAGTACAAGACTGGTCTAAACTAGGATCACTTCACATTCCTTAAGTCCCGTAAAAGAAAATTTTTAAAATTATTAGTTGTTAATACAGTTGATTGTCTCTTAGGCATTCCTTTTTAAAAATGTACATTTTTACTAAGGAGGAAAGCTTATTAACACCCAGGGGGCTGGCACTGTAGCACAGCAGGTTAAAGCCCTGGCCTGTAGCACCTGCATTCCATATGGGCTCCGGTTCAAGTCCTGGCTACTCCACTTTTGATCCAGCTCCCTGCGAATGTGCCTGGGAAAGCAGCAGAGGATGGCCCAAGTCCTTTTTTTTTTTTTTTTTTGACAGGCAGAGTGGACAGTGAGAGAGAGAGACAGAGAGAAAGGTCTTCCTTTGCCGTTGGTTCACCCTCCAATGGCCGCCGCGGCCGGCGCGCTGTGGCCGGCGCACCGCACTGATCCGATGGCAGGAGCCAGGAGCCAGGTGCTTTTCCTGGTCTCCCATGGGGTGCAGGGCCCAAGCACCTGGGCCATCCTCCACTGCACTCCCGGGCCACAGCAGAGGGCTGGCCTGGAAGAGGGGCAACCGGGACAGAATCCGGCGCCCCGACTGGGACTAGAACCCGGTGTGCCGGCGCCGCTAGGCGGAGGATTAGCCTAGTGAGCCGCGGTGCCGGCCATGGCCCAAGTCCTTTTACCCCTGCACTCCTGTGGGAGACCTGGAAGAAGCTCCTGGCTTTGGATCAGCTCAGCTCAGGCTGTTGCAGATATTTGGAGAGAGAACCAATGGATGGAAGACCTCTCTGTCTCTGTAACCCTGTCTTTCAAATAAATAAAATAAATATAAAAAATTTTTTTAAAAAATTGCCCCTGGTAAAAATGTGCAGATCAGCACTGCCCAGGTTGGTGAGTATTCATTATGCTGCTTAGGCACTGTAAGAGTCACTGCAGCTTTTGGCAAGTAGATATAATCTAAGATTAAAATTTATTAATTGTGAAGTATAGACTATGAAAGTGAATATGTACAGTTTTACATCTAACTTGAAATTATTTTCCAAGTAGAAGCATAGCTGTGAATTTTTTCTGGGGAAAATATTTTCATCTAAAATGGCAAACATAGGAGCTGGCATTGTGGTGTAGCAGGCAAAGCCACCACCACCTGTGATGCCAGCATCCTGTGTGGGTGCTGGTTTGTGTCCCAGCTGCTCCACTTCTGATCTAGTTCCCTGCTGATGGCCTGGGAAAAAGAAGAGGATGGCCCAAGTGTTTGGGCCCCTGCCACCCACGTGAAAGACCTGGAAGAAGCTCCTGGCTCCTGGCTTTAGCCTGGCCTAGCTCTAGCCATTGTGGCCATGTAGGGAGTGAACCAGCAGATGGAAGATGTCTTTGTCTTTTTCTCTCTCTCTTTCTAACTCTTTCAAATCTTAAATAAATAAAATGGTAAATAAAGTTAAAAAAATGACATTTACTCAAGGACTGCTCCTGAACACTTTATATTCTTTGCATTGTTCTGTATATAATTTTTAAACTAAGTCTTTTCCTAAAGATTTATTTATTTATTTGAAAGGCAGAGTTACACAGAGAGCAAGCAAGATCTTCCATCCACTGGGTTCACTCCCCAGATGGCCACAATGGCCAGGACTGGACCAGGCCAAAGCCAGGAGCATTGGAACTCCATGTGCAGGGGCCCAGGCACATTAGCAGGGAGCTGGATGGGAAGAGGAGCAGCCAGGACATGAACCAGTGCTCATATGGGATGCTGGTTTAACATGCTGCACAACACTGGCCCCTAAACTAGGCTTTTAATCATAGATTAAAGGTTTTGTTGTGCAGGACCAGTATTGGCAACTGGAAGATCAACTTGACATTTTAAAAGTAACCTGAGGACTAATACTTTGTTTAGCCCTGTTCGTAGATGTTTTTATAACTCTATCTAGGGATCAAAAGGACTACTAGGAGAGACTTCTACCCATTTGCAGAAACCTTTCTAGGAGTTCAGCCACTGTTAATACAATTTTTAAGTACTTTCTTCTTGAGGAAAAAAATTTTTTTGTAGGCCTGCCAGTGGCGATTCCAAACCTGGGCCCCTCCCTGAGTTCTCTGCCTTCCGCCTTGTCTCTGATGCTCCCGATGGGCATTGGCGATCGAGGGGTGATGTGTGGGTTACCTGAAAGGAACTACACCCTGCCTCCACCACCTTACCCCCACCTGGAGAGCAGTTACTTCAGGACTATTCTACCCGGTACGTGTTACAGTTTGTTCGGTTTCTCTATTAGATATTAATCTCTTTGGGGGGGAGCTTTGTTTATATTTGTGTACTTTTCCTCTTAGGATGTGCATGTAACACACTATGGATGCAATAGTTTGACTAAGATAATTTCTTAATTCACAGAAACATTTTCTCCCAGCATCTCCTGTTCTGCAATTATGCTTGTTATTCCTGCCAACTACCAGTCCTGCTAGGGTGTCATTGTTTTTTAAAGTTTATTGAATTCTTTCTCTGGTATAAAAATATTACATATTCATTTCAGGCAATTTAGCAAAGAGAGAGGTCAGGGAACGCTCCCAGTCATCCATCCATCTTTTTTGGTGTACTTCCTTCTTTTATTTGGGTGTGTGAGTTTTTACTGTTTTTCATAACTGAGGCTGTGTCTTGGGGAGGCATTTGCCATAGCAGGTCAGACACTTGGGACACATGCATCCCATGACAGAGTGCCTGGGTTCGAATCCTGGCTCTGCTTCTGATTTCAACTCCCTGCTCATGTGTAGGAGACCCTTTGTCTCTCTGCCTTTCATATAAATAAAAAACTTTGAAATACAGTTTAAAGAAAGACCACATTTTCCAGTTTTTATCTTTCCTTTATTATTTTTTTTCTTTGCTTTTACAGTTGTTTTCCCCTGCTGGTTTGCACAGTTATCCTTTTTAATGACACACTGCTTTCTGTTGAATGGGTATTTCCTGGTTTATTTTACAGTCTTTATTCTTGTGCAGTTTGGTTTTTCCGGTTTTTATTATTATTGTAACTAATGCTCTTCTGAATGTCTTTGCCTATAATATTTGCACAATACATTTATGGAAGATATTGCAAATGCAATTTCTTGTACAAGAGAACGTTAGCATTTTTGTTCTTAATGTACACATTTTTCAAAGGGGTTTCAGCAATTTATACTCCCACTGGCTGTGCATTTAAGACCGTTTCATGGGGCCGGCGCCGTGGCTCACTTGGCTAATGCTTCGCCTGCGGCGCCGGAATCCCATATGGGTGCTGGGTTCTAGTCCCGGATGCTCCTCTTGCAGGCCAGCTCTCTGCTGTGGCCCGGGAGGGCAGTGGAGGATGGCCCAAGTGATTGGGCACCTGCACCTGGCTTTGGATCAGCGCAGCACCAGCCGTAGCGGCCATTTGGGGGGAGAACCAATGGAAGGAAGACCTTTCTCTCTGTCTTTCTGTCTCTCTCTCTCTCTCTCTCTCTCTAACTCTACCTGTCAAATAAGTAAAAAAAGAAAAAAGACTGTTTCACCACACTCTCAAAAGTACAAGTTTCCAAATTTGTTTCGTTTTTACAACACAGGTACGATTGTGACTTTGAATACTTTAGTGTGCTGTGACAGTTTAATGAGTTGAAAATGATTAGATTTAATGTATTTAAGTTTTATTTTCACATGAGACATCTTTTAAACCATTTTTCCTTTTAAATGGTTCTTGTAAAGCAAACTTTAACATCTTAGGACTCAGGAATTGCAGCCATGCATGTAGTAAAACAGTGTTTAAATGATTAATTTCCAGTCAGCTTCAAAGGGTTGTTTTAGGATTTCTGAGTTTCAAGGGAAAAATTCAATTATGGTATGTGTATGTTGCTGTTTATAAAGTATATACATGTTGGTTAAGGAAGTAGATTGTTTTAACTTAGTTTTTATTTGTAAGGAAAATAGCTTATAAATAGCAACTTGAATTCCGTGTATTTAACAATGTGCTAACAATTGTCTCATGTCTCGCCTTTTCCATTTTTTAGGCATTTTGTCTTATTTAGCTGACAGACCACCTCCTCAGTACATCCATCCCAACTCTATCAACGTGGATGGCAACACAGCATTATCGATTGCCAATAACCCTTCAGCGCTAGATCCCTATCAGTCCAATGGAAATGTTGGATTAGAGCCAGGCATTGTTTCGATAGACTCTCGCTCTGTGAACACACACGGCACCCAAAGTCTTCACCCCAGCGATGGCCATGAGGTGGCCTTGGACACAACCATCACCATGGAGAATGTTTCCAGGGTGACCAGCCCGATCTCTACAGACGGAATGGCGGAGGAGCTTGCAATGGATGGTGTTGCGGGCGAGCACCCCCAGATCCCAAACGGCTCCAGAAGTCACGAACCTCTGTCTGTGGATTCTGTGAGCAGCAGCCTTGCAGCAGACACTGTAGGACATGGTGGTGTGATACCTATCCATGGCAGTGGCCTGGAGCTCCCCGTGGTCATGGAGACAGACCACATTTCAAGTCGGGTCAGCGGCATGTCAGACAGTGCCCTCAGTGACTCCATCCACACCGTGGCCATGAGCACCAACTCTGTAAGCGTGGCACTCTCTACCTCACACAACCTCGCCTCCCTAGAATCCGTTTCCCTCCATGAAGTTGGCCTCAGCCTAGAACCTGTGGCTGTTTCCTCCATCACCCAGGAGGTTGCTATGGGGACAGGCCATGTAGATGTGTCTTCAGACAGTCTTTCTTTTGTACCACCTTCACTGCAAATGGAAGACTCCAATTCAAACAAGGAAAACATGGCAACCTTGTTTACAATTTGTGAGTGTGCTTAGCCTTTCTCTTCTGGAAATGGTGTAAAGGGCTGTCATTGCTGAGAAGTTAGTCACAAAATCTGGCATTGATTAAGGAAATAGAGAAAGTAACTAGACTTTGGAATGTCCTTTGCCTTTTTATTGTTGTTTATATTAACGTGGGGCCTTTCCTTGAAGTAACCCACAACATACTTTTGTTCGCATCCTTCTAAAGAAAGGAAACATGAAATAGTCGTTTCTGTATTTTACAGCTAAGCTTAGCTCAACAATATAGAGAATGGTAGCGGTACACTTCAGTAAAGCTAGTCTGTGACACATATTTTTCAATATAAGACCCACAAAACATTAGAGCATTTTTATTTTTATAGCCCTATGGGAAAAGGTAGGTGGATATAAATGCACTTTTTCCCTTTGCTTAGAATGCATATAAATTACTGTAATTGGGCATGTAGAAGGTCTTTTTTAGTGGGCAAGGACAAGGATCATATAAAAACAGTCGTCTGTTGGTGTCACTGCGTGTTTCATTCATGCAGGAAATGTGTTGTACACCCCGACCTCTGTGATAGATGCTAGGGACAGAATGTTCTGCAGAGGAGTCCAAAGTCTGATGGGAAGCAGAGGGAAGTAAACAAGCTATTGCAGTACAGTGTAAGTGTGATGATGGTTAAACGCTGTGCTCAGGTATCCCTGAAGGGGAAGACTAGAATCAGAGGAGGTGGTGTGCATGTTACCACCTTCCTTGTGTGCAAGGAAGATGCAGGCATTCGGGAGTCAGGAACACAGGAGTTATCCGTAAGGACATAGAACTAAAACAACCATGAGTGGTTCAGAATTTCTGAAGCATAAAAAGGGAGGTGATGCAGAGCAGGGTCACACGATGAGAAAAATAGTCGGAATGCAAAGGTTCTCTGAGGACCAGCTGGGAGTTGGGGTTGGGTTCTCCTGCAGTGATTGAAGTTGCTAGAAGCATGTAGGCTGTGAAGGTGGTGCCATCATTTGAGAGAGGAGTTTCTAGCCTGTGGTAGAGATAATTAGGATGAGGGAGAGTAGAGCATAGTTAGAGAGAACTCAGGAGAGCTTGCTGATTAGATGAAGTGGCAGGGGTGGGGGAGGTGGTGTTGAAAACCCTGGTTTGCGGCATGGGGTACTAGGTAGATAGGATAATGAAAGGTGCAGGATGATTCGGTTTTTTAAGGAGTGATGGTGAGTCCGTTTTAGACATGTTGATGTCAGTGTCTGTAAGATACCTGGTAGAGATGTCTAAGGAAAAGTCAGACTCAACTGAATCTGAACTCCAGGAGAGAGCGCTCTGTCTGTAAATATGGATCATCAACATTGAGATGTTAGCTATGACCGAGTAAGTGGGGTGAAATCATGCAGTCACAGTGTGGACTGAGCAGAGGGTTAGAAATGGCACGTGCAGCAGCAGAGGAAGAGCCCCCAAAGCAGACTGAACAGGAGGAGGCTCAAGACGGTGTGGTGCGTTAACCTTTCAAAGTGTCATAATTTTAAAATATTTTAATCTAAGAATGTAATTAGTGTAAGGCTCATTAATGTAACAAAAGATAAAAGGTGGCCTAAATATGCCAATTACTCCTTAAGTGGGTAAGCAGAACCTCTTTTTAAAATAAGATATAATTGACATATACATTATGATGTATACAATTGGATGTGTTTTAGTATATTCACAAGGCTGTGAACCGTCCAACTTCAAAACATTGTAATCAGGGCTAGCGCTGAGGAGCAGCAGGTTAAACCCTGGCCTGAATTGCCGGCATCCCATATGGGCACCGGTTTGAGACCCAGCAGCTCCATTCCCTATCCAGCTCTGTGCTGTGGCCTGGGAAAGCAGTAGAAGATGGCCCAAGTCCTTGGGCCCCTGCACCCACGTGGGAGACCTGGAAGAAGCTCCTGGCTTCGGATCAGCGCAGCTCCGGCTGTTGCGGCCATCTGGGGAGTGAACCAGCAGATGGAAGACCTCTCTCTCTGTCTCTACCTCTCTCTGTAACTCTTTCAAATGAAATAAATCTTTAAAAAAAAATTGTAATCCCTCCTTAGAGAAACCTCATACCCATTAGTCACTCCTCATCCCCACCTTTTCTCTACTTTTTTTTTTTTTCAAGATTTATTTATTCATTTGAAAGAGTTACACAGAGAGAAGGAGAGGCAGAGAGAGAGAGAGGTCTTCCATCCATTCGTTCACTCTCCAATTGGCTACAACAGCCAGAGCTATGCAATCTGAAGCCAGGAGCCAGGAACTTCTTCCAGGTCTCCCACGTGGGTGCAGGGGCCCAAGGACTTGGGCCATCTTCCACTGCTTTCCCAGGCCATAGCAGAGAGCTGGATCGGAAGTGGAGCAGCGGGGTCTCGAATTGGTGCCTATATGGGATGCTGGCACTGCAGGCGGCAGCTTAACACACTATGCCACAGCGCCGGCCCTCTGCCTTTTTTTTTTTTTTTTTTAAGATTTTAAAAATTTATTTAAAAGAGTTAGGAGAAAGACAGATCTTCCATTCTTCCATCCACTGGTTCACTCCCCTAATAACCACAACAGCCAGTACTGTGCCAGGCCAAGGACTTGGGCTGTTCTCCACGGCTTCCTCAAGTGCATTAGCAGGGAGCTGGATCAGAATAGGAGTAGCCAGGACTCGAACCAGTGCCTATATGGTATACTGACTGCTGACGGCTGCTAAACCTGCTGCACCACGGTGCTGGCCCTTCCTTTTCTCTAGTTTGCTTTCTTTGAAGACTAGCCTGTGCTCGATATTTCATAGACATGATGTGTAGCCTTCTGTGCCTGGCTTCCTTTACTTGGTGTATGTAGTATGTATGATCTTCATTTGTGTTGTGTAACATGTATCGGTACTTTCATTTTTATTGCTGAATAATATTCCATGACAAGGCTATATCATGTTTTATGTATCCACTTACCAGCTAATGGACATTTGCGTTGCTTCCACCTCTGGATCTGATGACTAATGCTGTTGTCAGCACTCACCTACAAGTGTTTGTATAGACGTGTTTTCCGTTCTCCTGGGTATATATCTAAATGTGGAGTTGCTGTGTTTAACTTCTTAAGGAACTGCCAGACTTATTCCCAAAGTGATTGTACCATTTTATTTTACATTCCTAGCAGCAGCATGTGAAGGTTCCAGTTTCTCCCCATCCTTGCTAATACGTAGTTTCTTTTTTATTATGGCCATCCTGCCTTCCTAGTGGGAGTGAAGTGACGTCTCATTGTGGCTTTAATTTGCCTAGTGACTAATTATCGTAAGCATCTTTCATGCACTTACTAATTTTTGGTATATCTTCTTTGGAGAAAACACTGTTTTTTGCAGTATGAAAATTGAATTTGGAGATGGTTCCTTTTCTTGCGAGAATCCATTCTCATAGTATGATGAGTCCAAGGATTTTTTTTTTTGAAAGGCACAGTTAGAGAAAGGGAGAGACAAAGATATCTTCCATCTGTTCACTCTCCAAAGAGAGCAATGACCGGAGCTGGGCTGGTCTGAAGCCAAGAGCCTGGATCTTCTTCCAGGTCTCCCACGTGGGTGCAGGGGCCCAAGCACTTGGGCCATCTTCTGCTGCTTTCTCAGGCACATTAGCAGGGAGCTGGATTGGAAGTGGAGCAGCCAGGACTCAACCTCTGCCCGTATGAGACACTGCATGAGGATGCTTAACCTTCTATGCCACACCTCAGCCCCAGTAATTGGCATTTCAATAAACCGCGTGATAACTGGTAGTCTACTTGAAGGAAACATATTTGTGTCTCTTACATTTGCTCTCTGCAGGGTGTACTCTGTGTGACCGAGCCTATCCCTCAGACTGTCCTGATCATGGCCCAGTGACTTTTGTTCCTGACACTCCAATAGAGAGCAGAGCAAGGCTTTCTCTCCCAAAGCAGCTTGTCCTCCGCCAGTCAATTGTGGGAGCAGAAGTTGGTAAGCAACTTGGAACCATAAAGCCCCATCAGGTCTCGTCTCTGTAGGGCAGAGTCATGAAAGTGGATATGTATAATCTGCTGATGTCAGTGTATGGCGTAAGATTCAGAGTATTTGTCTTGTCTGTGGTGACAGCAGTAAATCATGTTGAAAGTTTATTGGGAAACTTGGCCTTTCTTAGAATCAAAATTGGATAGAGAGGATTGGCCCAAGTCTGTGAAGACTTTATTTTCAGCTATCTTGTTTACTAACAATTATTCTAACAACACTTGAAGCTAATTTCTTAAATAGAAACATGGAAATTCACCACTGATGACCTTATAAAAGGTATATAAATTTATGTATTCCTTAGGACTAAGGAATATAGCTGTTAGAATCTACTTACTCATGTTTGAATTTAACATGTCTGCTGAGTTACTGTGCCATTTCTTAAGAAATTAGAGGCCAGCGCTGTGGCTCACTAGGCTAATCCTCCACCACTAGAACACTGGCACACCAGGTTCTAGTCCCGGTCGGGGCGCTGGATTCTGTCCTGGTTGCTCCTCTTCCAGTCCAGGTCTCTGCTGTGGCCCAGGAAGGCAGTGGAGGATGGCCCAAGTGCTTGGGCCCTGCACCCGCATGGGAGACCAGGAGGAAGCACCTGGCTCCTGGCTTCAGATCAGCACGGTGCACTGGCTGCAGTGGCCATTTGGGGGGTGAACCAACGGAAGGAAGACCTTTCTCTCTGTCTCTGTCTCTCTCACTATCTAACTCTGCCTGTCCAAAAAAAAAAAAAAAAAAAAGAATAAGAAATCAGAAATGTTATTCTTTCAACTGCAGCTTTGGCCTAGGTTGTTTGACAGTGCTAAAGGGCTTCGATGTCATAGAACAGTGATTTAAGCACAAAAGTTTTTAGAAGCTTGATTTACTTTATAGTAACTTCTTTATATTTTTATGGTAGAATGATTTTTTTGTTCTTCCTTGTTTTTTAACTCCAAAATAATATATTTTAAGATATGGTCATATTCCTTATGTATAAAACTAGAATTTCAGGAGTTTCTGATATTGGTTCTTACCCTGTGTTTATTCTGAGCCCCATTTAATCTGTTCATTACATGTTATACGTTCATAGGCTAGGATCACAAGGCTAACTAACTCAGGATTGCTGGCATATTCTTCAGATTCTTGCCTGTGAATTATTGATTGTGTAGCTGGTGTCCTTCCACTGATAGGTGTGTGGACTGGAGAAACCATTCCTGTGCGAACTTGCTTTGGGCCTCTAATTGGCCAGCAGAGTCACTCCATGGAAGTAGCAGAATGGACAGACAAGGCGGTTAACCACATCTGGAAGGTCAGTATTGATGAATCTGTGACTTTTTGCTGTTTTTATTATGATGAAGTATAAAAAAGTGATAAAGTCAAAATTAGCTAGAGGGGCTGGCACTGTGGTATGGCAGTAAAGCTGCTGCCTGCAGTGCCAGCATCCCATATGGGCGCCGGTTCAAGTCCCGGCTGCTCCACTTCCGATCTAGCTCTCTGCTATGGCCTGGGAAAACAGTAGTAGGTGGCTCAAGTCCTTGGACCCCTGCACCCATGTGAGAGATGTGGAAGAAGTTCCTGGCTCCTGGCTTTGGATTGGCACAGCTCCAGCCATTGCAGCCATTTGAGGAGTGAACCAATGGATGGAAGACCTCTCTTTATCTCTGCCTTCCAAATAAATAAATAAATCTTAAACAGAACAAAAGCAAAATGAGCTAGAACTGATAGGAGCCATTCATTTGTAATTTCTTAAATATTACATCCTTTCTGTTAGTCTTGGTAGCCAGATTATACAGTGATACACCAGCTGTCGAAAATGAAGGATTGAGTCTGGCGTTGTGGCACAGTGGATTGAGGCAATGCCTGCAATGCTGATATCCCATATGGATGCTGGTTTGAGTCCCAGCTGCTCCACTTCCAATCCAGCTCTGCTAGTGCTCCTGGGAAATCAGTGAAAGATGATCCAAGACCTTGGGCCCCTGCACCTACATTGGATACCTGAATGGACTTCCAGGCTCCTGGCTTTGGCCTGGCCTGGCCCTGTTGCAGCCATTTAGGAAGTGAACCAGCAAATGGAAGATCTTTTGCTCTGTAACTCTCTTTCAAAATAATGAATAAATCTAAAGGAAGGAAGGAAAGAAAGAAAATAGGATAAACTGTTTTAGTCTCTGTTTTGTGAGAAAATCCAATGGTTTTAATAATTTTACACATTTTAGTTAACTAATGGCATCTGAGGCCAAAGACTTTGTTTATATGATGACAATCTTAATTAAAAAAAAAAAAGGTTTATGTATTTATTTGAAAGGCAGAGTTACCTGGGGGGGTGGGAGGGAGGAGGTCTTCTATCTGCTGGTTCTCTCCCCTTGTGGCTGCAACAGCTGGAGCTGGGCCAAACTGAAGCCAGGAGCCAGGAGTTTCTTCTGGGTCTCCCACACGGTCACAGAGACCCAAACACTTGGGCCATCTTCCTCTACTTTCCTAGGCCTGCGCCTGGCGCCACAAGCAGCAGCTTTACCCACTGCACCACAGCGCCAGCCCTGACAGTCTTATTTTGTAATCAACTAAAACATTCCTCAAGCATTCAGTTTGGGGGACAATTCTAGAATTAAAAGCTAAGATTGTTTCTGTTGTTTCCCATAAACTGCTGTTCGTATGTTTACATAGATTCTCAGTCAATCAATTGGGAATGATGCTTGCAAAATTGAAGTGAGAGGAAGATGAATCTTGTGATAATTGGAGAGGTAGGGTGCCACTGTCATGGAGGCCGTAACTTTGAGGTCCAAAGTAGAAGACAGAAGAATGCCTGGTCTAACTGGAAAAGTAACGGGAAGGCATGGTTCTCTGCCCATAGTAGAAATTCCGTTATTCAGTGTCTGCTGCGTGGTAGGTGATGAAAGAGGATAAGTAGAACAGTGTTTGGTCTTCTCCAGCCAGCATTTTCATACTGGAAAATGAGGAAATGAGATGATTACTGGCTTAAATTTACGTTAGTATTTTATCACTAACAGTTCATTTGACATGGCATTTGCTTTCTGCTGACAGATATATCATAATGGTGTCTTAGAATTCTGCATCATTACAACTGACGAAAATGAATGTAATTGGATGATGTTTGTGCGCAAGGCCAGGTAAGAGTGATCTTGGGTGAGACAATTACCATTCAGATATGTTTCAGTAGGAAGCTTCATAGAATGTAGGGAAGAGCCAAAAGAGCCAGTTTACACTGGTATCTAGTCATACTTCAAACCTAAGGCTTTTCATTTCTTCACTCCAGGAGTGGTTGATGGAGAGTATAAATAAGAATACAAAAGACTGTCCTTTTTTTTTTTTTTTTTTTTTTGACAGGCAGAATTAGTAAGAGAGAGAGACAGAGAGAAAGGTCTTCCTTTTTCCGTTGGTTTACCCCTCAAGTGGCCTCTACGGCCGGTGCGTTGCAGCCTGCGTGCTGCGCCAATCCAAAGCCAGGAGCCAGGTGCTTCCTCCTGGTCTCCCATGCGGGTGCAGGGCCCAAGGACCTGGGCCAACCTCCACTGCACTCCCAGGCCACAGCAGAGAGCTGGACTGGAAAAGGAGCAACTGGGTAGACTGTCCTTTTTTAAGAGCTGCTTATTCAGCTTACTAATGGAATAAAAATTATATAATTACCATTGAATTTGCAAGTTGATGCCTTCTCTTTATATTGGTTGTTAGTCAACCTCCTAGGCTGTTATTGGAGTGAATTCTTGTTCACCTAGCTCTGTGTTTGTCCTATTTTTTTTTTTTTTTTTTTTTTTTTGACAGGCAGAGTTAGAGACAGAGACAAAGGTCTTCCTTACGTTGGTTCACCCCCTAAATGGCCACTACGGCCGGCACACTGCGCTGATCCGAAGCCAGGAGCCAGGTGCTTCCTCCTGGTCTCCCATGCAGTGCAGGGCCCAAACAGTTGGGCCATCCTTCACTGCCTTCCTGGGCCACAGCAGAGAGCTGGACTGGAAGAGAGGAGCAACCAGGACAGAATCTGTCGCCCCAGATGGGACTAGAACCCAGGATACCGGCGCCACAGGCAGAGAATTAGCCTAGTGAGCCACGGTGCCAGCCCTGTCCTATTGTTTTTTGAGACTTTGTTTTATTTACTTTTTACTTCCAATAACAAACTATCTGACCGTAAAAGATAATCAGCTAATGTACTGAAGTAGGAATCTGTAAGTCCCTCCCAGTATGTAGGATAGGGAATTACAGAATGATCCACAGAGAATAGTTCTGTGCAAGCTTTCAATAAGGATTCTATTAGAAGGAGATATGATTTATCTAGTGTACATTTCAGAGTAAATATATATGATCTATTTAATGATGTCTTAGGAACCGGGAAGAACAGAATTTGGTGGCTTATCCCCATGATGGAAAAATCTATTTCTGTACCTCCCAAGATATCCCTCCTGAAAATGAACTGCTTTTTTATTATAGTCGAGATTATGCTCAGCAAATCGGTAAGTTTTTCTTTTTGTAAAGATTTATTTTATTTATTTGAAAGAGTTACAGAGAGGTAGAAAAAGAGAGACAGGTCTTCAATCCACTGATTCACTCCCTTAATGGCTGCAGCAGCCAGAGCTGAGCCGATCCAAAGCCAGAAGCCAGGAGCTTCTTCTGGGTCTCCCATGTGGGTGCAGGGGCCCAAGCACTTGGGCGATCCTCCACTGCTTTCCCAGGCTCATTAGCAGGGAGAGGGATTGGAAGCAGAGCAGCCGGGACCTGAACTGGTACCCACATGGGATGTTGGTACTTCAGGCCAGGGCTTTAACCTACTGTGTCACAGCGCTGGCCCCAACAGATTGCTAAGTTAGTATAAGATTTGTTTGTGATGAATATAACATAAAATCACCATGAACCCAGAATAAAGTTTTGCTAATGATTTATATGTCAGCTGAGGTAATCATGAGCTTTGTGTGGAGGGACTTAAAAAGTTCATAGAAAATGGAATTAAAAGATAAAACTAAACAAACATAGACTTTATTTCTCAATATTAGCTCCACAAGTTCAGGGTCCTTCTGTAAGCAGTGGAAGCCAGGAGCCATTTAGTCCATTGCCAAAGCACTGGGTGCCCTAGAGCTTTTGCTGTGTCGTTGCAGCTGTTTTATGTTAACTGAAGAGCAATGCACACACTGGAAGCATTTTTTTCTAAGAGTCAGGAACAAAAAGAGGTCACAGAGGTCCAGCTGGGATCTGTAAATATCAGATGCCTAATGATTTCCCATTGACACTTTGGCAGAATTGCCCTTGTTTAATGAGAGGAAGGAACAGAAGTTTTGTCATGGTAGAGGACTCTGGTGAAGCTGACCAGGTGTTTTTCTGTGAAAATTTTGCTAACCTTCTCCAGGCATTGTTTAATAAGCAATTTTTTTTTAAAGATTTATTTATTTACTTGAAAGTCAAAGTTACACAGAGAGAGAAGGAGAGGCAGAGAGAGAGAGAGAGAGAGGTCTTCCATCTGCAGGTTCACTCCCCAGATGGCCACAACAGCTGGAGCTGCGTGGACCTGAAGCCAGGAGCCAAGAGCTTCCTCCAGGCCTCCCACACGGATGCAGGGGCCCAAGGACTTGGGCCATCTACTGCTTTCAACCAGGCCATAGCAGAAAACTGGATCGGAAGTGGAGCAGCCGGGACCTAAACTGGCACCCATATGGGATGCCGGCGCTTCAGGCCAGGGCTTTAACCCGCTGCGCCACAGCACCGGCCCCTAATAAGCAATTATTGTTCTTGGCTCTCCAGAAAGTCAGCAAGCAAAATACCTGAAGCACTCTAACTGTTCCCATCACCTCTGTTTTGACAACTCTGCTTTTGCCCTGATTAGATGACTTCTGCCTCTTGGTTTCCATTGTTTTGATTGTGCTTTGTCATCAGGACGCTACTGGTAAAGCCCTGTTTCCCCTCCCTTTACAGTTCTCTAAAGAAATGCTTCAGGATCTTCATCCCACTTGTTTAAAATTTCCATTGAGAGCTCTGCTCTTGTTTGCAGTTGATTTGGATGCAGCAGTTTTGGCACCCATCCAGCAGAAAGTTTGCTCCACTGTGATTTTTCAGACAGAATTGTGTAAGCTGAACCAGTTGATGTCTGTAGTGTTGGCTGTTGTTTCGACTTTTTATTGTTGGTTCTCTTCAGTTAGGACATGAACAAGATTAGTTTTTTCTTTTTCTTTTTTTAAGATTTATTTACTTGAGAGTCAGAGTTACAGACAGAGGGAGATACAGACAAGAGAGATCTTCATCAGCTAATTCACTCCCCAAGTGGCCGCAGTGGCCAGAACTGGACCGATCTGAAGCCAGGAGCTTCTTCTGGGTCTCCCACACAGGTGCAGGTGCCCAAGGACTTGGGCCATCTTCCAGTGCTTTCCCAAGCCATAAGCAGAGAGCTGGATCAGAAGAGGAGCAGCTGGGACATGAACCGGCGCCCATATGGGATGCTGGCCCCACAGGCAGAGGCTTAAGCTGCTGCACCACAACGCCGGCCCAAGATTAGTTTTCTCCTTCCAGATGGATGTGGATGGTCTGCTGCTGTGGGGTTCAGCTTCTAACCTCAGCATTGTCTCTCTCGTTCCTTCTTCAAGTGAGCTAACTGTTTGTAAACTTGATTTTGGAGGGAGAGGATATTGGCCCCATAAACTTGGCACAAAGTATCAGTGACTGCACCAATTCTTTTTTTTTTTTTTTTTTTTTTGAAAGATTCATTTATTTATTTGAGAGGCAGGGAGAGAGGGAAAGAGAGGTTTTCCATCTGTTGGTTCATTCTCCGGATGGTTGCAACGGCTGAAGCTATGCTGATCCAAAGCCAGGAGCCAGGAACTTCTTCCCAGTCTCCCATGTGGATACAGGGGCCCAAGGACTTGGGCCATCTTCCACCACCTTCCCAGGCCACATTAGATTAGAGAGCTGGATCAGAAGTGGAACAGCCGGGACTTGAACCAGCGCCCATATGGGATGCTGACACTGCAGGCAGTGGCACCTCCACCCCCCTGCTTTTATTGTTTTAGATTTATTTATTTATTTGAAGGGCAGAGTTAGAGCGAGGGGGAGACAGAGAAAGATCTTCCATTGGCTGTTTCACTGCCCAAATGGTGGCAATGGCTGGGGCTGCCTAAGCTGAAGCCCGGAGCTAGGAACTTCATCTGGGTTTTCCACGTGGGTGGCTAGGGCCCAAACACTTGAACCATCTTCCACTGCTTTTCCCTGGCCACTAGCAGGGAGCTGGGTCGGAAATGGAGCAGCCATGACATGAACCAGCACTCGGGATTTTGGCGTCACAGATGGTGGCTTAACCCTCTACTCCACAGTGCTGGCCCAGTTGCACCAGTTCTTCTGTCTCAGTTTCACCATCAGTTTGAAGTTTGTTCCTGCTTCACTTTTCGCAGAATTCATGTTGTTCTTTTTTTTTTTTTTTTGACAGGCAGAGTGGATAGTGAGAGAGAGAGACAAAGAGAAAGGTCTTCCTTTTGCTGTTGGTTCACTCTCCAATGGCTGCCACGGCTGGCGCGCTGCGGCTGGCGCACTGCGCTGATCCGAAGGCAGGAGCCAGGTGCTTCTTCTGGTCTCTCATGCGGGTGCAGGGCCCAAGCACTTGGGCCATCCTCCACTGCCTTCCCGGGCCACAGCAGAGAGCTGGCCTGGAAGAGGGGCAACCGGGACAGAATCCGGCGCTCCGACTGGGACTAGAACCCGGTGTGCTGGCGCCGCTAGGTGGAGGATTAGCCTACTGAGCCGTGGCGCTGGCCTCATGTTGTTCTGATAGGGGCTCTTTTCAAACCGATATATATCTTAAGTTTTCTTAGTTCCTCAAATTAGATCCTGTACAAACATATTACAACAAGTTTGTACACATTTATTTTGGTGTAATAATTTTGAAGTTCCTATGTAGTTTTTCATAATACATATTTCCATGAATTTTTTGAAAACCTCTTTATACATAAAAAGCAGGCTGTTAGCCTTATATTTTCAATGTTAAAATCTGTGAGGGTCTTCACAAGCTGATTGTTAGTCAGCAGACAGTATTTTTGAAATAATCTTTATGCTAGGACTTTGATTTGTGGCTTTGGAGTTACTAAGGCAGCTTTGCAAATGAGTGCCATTGAGATGAAGTTTGTTAAAGACAGTGAATTCCTGTGATTTGATTTTACCTGCATAACCTTTCTCTTTGTGTCATGGTGTTTAAGAGTTTGTGCTATAAAATCTAAATACTTTGGGAATGAGGCCTGATAATCCAGTATTTACTTTGTTCCTGGTTTCTTATGCAAAGATACTGGAGATAGAGCATTGATTTTAGTTTTACAGGTGGTGGAAAAGTTAGAAATTTTGGTAGAAGGGGGAATTGCCAGCAGCAGTTGTTAATATTGAGAATAAGTTTTAAAACTTAAGCATTGGGAGACATTAAGTCTTTTTATTTTTTTTAAGGTGTTCCTGAACACCCAGATGTGCACCTCTGTAACTGTGGCAAGGAGTGCAGTTCTTACACAGAGTTCAAAGCTCATCTGACCAGTCACATCCATAACCATCTACCTAGCCAGGGCCACAGCAGCAGCCACGGGCCAAGCCACAGCAAAGAAAGGAAGTGGAAGTGCTCCATGTGCCCGCAGGCTTTTATCTCTCCTTCCAAACTGCATGTCCACTTTATGGGTCACATGGGAATGAAGCCCCACAAGTGTGATTTCTGTAGCAAGGCCTTTAGCGATCCCAGCAACCTGCGGACCCACCTCAAGATACATACAGGTAAGGTGTTTGGACCACTAGAGGGGACTGCTTGCAGCACTTGCAGATGCAGTAATGGCTTTGCAGAGAGATGGTATTGCAGCTGGAGTTGTGCTGTGAGCTCAGAAAACAGTCGAGGTGGCTGTTGGCAGGACTCGCTGGGTGATAAGCCTTAGTGAGATAACGGAAGTTCCTTGGAGGGTGTTACTTCCAGTTACTAAGATGCTGCGTGTTCCAGGCATTGTTCTCACCAGAGTTGGAAGGTGCTTGGAAAAGGGCAGTTAATCAGGAACTTGTCAGTGTGTTTGGGCTTAAAGCAAAGGGGATTCTGTAGGAGAACCTGAGTTTTCTGTTCGAGCTCACACCTGGTCACACGCCTGTTTTTCTCCTTTGATCTCGCTCCATAAACACTGCCAAGATTTGGTTTTTGAGCTTCTGTTTTCTAAATCGCATGCAAACGACCCCCCCCCCTTTTTTTAACTATATAGTTTTTCATACATACTGCAGAATAACTGGTGAAGCTTTAGCTTTCTTGGTTGGATCGTTAGTTCTTTAAATCTTCAGAAAAAAGGTTTCTTCCTCATCCTTCTGCATTAATCCTGAGTGTTTGACCAGAGAGCAGAGGATACACAAAAGCCTGAAATTCTGACTAGACTTTAACAAGAGATTGGTCAAATCCTTTTTTTTTTTCTTTTAAGATTTGTTTATTTATTGAATGTCACCGTTAGAGAGTGAGTCGATCTTCCATGCACAGATTCGCTCCCCATATGGCCACAATGACCAGGGCTGGCCCGTACTCAAGCCAGGAGTCATAAGCTTCAGATTTCCTATGTTGGTGGCAGGGGCCCAACCACTTGGGTCATCTTCCGCTTTTCTCAGGCCATTAGCAGTGGACTGGATTGGAAGTGGAACAGCTGGGACCCAAACGAGTGCCCATCCGGACGGGATGCCAGGGCTTCACCTGCTATGCCACAACGTGGGTTCCAACCCAACTTTTTAGAGAGATCCTGTTTCTGAGTTCTTGGATTTTTATTTCACCCCTGGTTTTTGAGGTCATGTTATGTGTTAAAAAAGAGAGCAAGAGTGAAAACATGTTTGCCAGGGTGGTCATTTGGCATAGCAGTTAAGATGCCTGCATCCCACCTTGGAGATCCTGGCTTCAATACCGGGTGCAGCTCCGGCTTTCTGCCAGTGCAGATCCTGGGAGGCCTCAGTGAGTCTCCTGTAGTTGGGTTTCTGCCACCCAAATGGGAGAACTGGATTGAGTTCCTGGCTCCTGATGTTGGTCCTCTAACTGTTGTGGGCATCTGAGATGTGTGAACCAGAGGGTGGGAGTGCACGCTCTGACTGTCTTCTCTCTGGCCTTTGTCTCTCTGCCTCTCAAATTAATAAATTAAAAAAAGTTTTTAATTTTGCCTACATAGTATGGAGAGTCCTTTAGAAACTGGAAGTAGAGCTGCTGTATGATTTTAGTAGTCCCACTGCTGTTTATATGTCTGAATGAAATGAAATAAATTATCAGAGATACGTGTACTACCATGTTTATTGCAGCACTATTCATAGTAAGATAGAGAATCAAGCATCAGCAGATGAGTGGATAAAGAAAATGTCATATGCACACACAGAGTATTATTCAACTGCAAAAAATAATGAAATTTCATTATTTGAAGTAAAACGTTTGGAACTGAAGGTCAATGTTACTTGAAATTAGCCAGACGTAGTCAAATATTTTCTCTCACACAGAAGTGAAGTAGAAGTCTGAACATAAACTGATTACTACTGGCTAGGAGGGGTGGGAGTTTGGATAACAGGTACCGAATCGGTTAGATGAAAGGAATGTAACTAATGTTACACAGCACCATGGGGCAACTATGGTTGGCAGTATCCTATTATGTATTTTCTCAGTAAACAAGAAAGGAGCTCAGAGGCTCCATTCACAAAGTAACAACAAAGGAAATGTTAATTATCTTAATTATGATCTGTACACATTGCAGACATGTATTGAAATATCATACTCTGCCCTATAAATATGTATAGTTCATATAAGTAAAAAGGAAAAAAGTTTGCCTGTAGACAAGTATTAGACTTCATGATTATTCTTTTGTTTAATAGGTAGGGCACCGGTATTATTTTTTTCAAATTTTGTATGTCAGCTATAATAAATAATAATGTGATATACGCACATAAATTTAGGAGGTCAGCTTTGTTAGCTTTCCTAGCTTTAGTTGCAGAATGTGAATTCAGTGATTCTGAGTGGTTTTCGGGAGACAGCCCCAGGCAGCGCCTTCCCAGTGTGCGTCAGCTCTGCTTGATTTCTGCCTCTGCTGCCGTCGCATGCCCGTGCCTCTGCCTGTCTGTGTCTTGACACCTTGATGACGCGGGTTCACTTGCAGGTCAGAAGAACTACAGGTGCACTTTGTGTGACAAGTCTTTCACCCAGAAGGCTCACCTGGAGTCTCACACGGTCATCCACACGGGCGAGAAGAATCTCAAGTGTGACTACTGCGACAAGTTATTCATGCGGAGGCAGGACCTCAAGCAGCATGTGCTCACCCACACGCAGTAAGTGGCCCTCCAGCCAGCAGCTTGCCCAATGAGCGGCCCCGGCCACGCCCACCGCCGCGGGGGCTGGGGAGTGCTGACTTCGCTCCTTGGGAAACACTGCCTGTGTCCCACAGAGCCGAGCAAAAATCAGAACATCGAGACCTTGACTTTATCCTGGAAGAGTTCACCATAATCTCATTTGTTTTTTAATTTAACAGATATTTTTCTGTGCCTCCATGATGCCTAGCATTATGGTAGGAGGTAGAAATAGAGATTAAAGATGTGTCCTTGTCTTTATAAAGAGCTGGATGTTCAGTAAGAGAAACAAAGTAACAAAGTGGCGTCCTATTAGAAAAAGCACTGCCTACTGAAAAACCCTGGCAGAGGGGCACCTGTGCCAGCCTGGGGGGTCTGGGACAGCTTCTTGGTAGCATGAGCTCAATCATAAGGAAGATAAATCATTCAGGGAGGCAAGAGGAAGGAGTCAGAATGGTGTTCTAGATGGGAGCGTGAACGCAGAAAGGACTGGAATTCAGGTGGCCATGTGAGGTTAGAACATCGTGTGCATGAGAGGGTGATGGAGAGACAGTGGCCATGTCACGGAGGGCCTTCGTCCTACTAAGAAAATTAAATTCATTCTGGAAACAGTGGGGAGTTGCTGAAGCATTTGCCATGCCCTCCACCACCCTGCAAACCAGGAACTGTTCTGTGCTGTGTGTGTCTAGTTGTGAAAAAACTAACCAGCCCTTAATGCTTTAAACCATTTTAACGTCGTATTGAGTAGTGTTAGTTACATTCATGTTGTGCCGGCGTGGAAGACGTGTTGTGAGATTTCCCTTCTGTAGAGATGATTGTACCAGCAGGGCACAGGGTGATTGAGAGAGGACAAGGCCAGACGTTTGGAGAGACCGGTTAGGGGCTTCCGGCACAGAGCCAGGTATATGCAATGTGCAGGCTGCATTGGTCACAGTGGTGGTTGAGAGAAGAAACAGATTTTGTGGTCTCGAGTTTGCAACTTGTGTTAGAAGTGGCAGCCGTGAGGTCAGCCTCCGTCTTCACAGGAGCCTTCTCTTCCTGCTATAGAGCCTGCGTAAGCACCGCCCTCATAGCAGCTCCGTGTCTGCTTCCTAACCAGGCCAGTCTCCTGGGGCCTTGGGGTGCAGACAGACGCTGTGGGGCCTTCCTCTTATTTATTTTTTTGCAAGTCAGAGTTACACAGAGAGAGGAGAGGCAGAGAGAGAGAGAGGCCTTCCATCTGCTAGTTCACTCCCCAGTTGGCCACAATGGCCGGAGCTGGGCCATTCTGAAGCCAGGAGCCAGGAGCTTCCTCTAGGCCTCCCACGTGGGTGCAGGGGCCCAAGGACTTGGGTCATCTTCTTCTGCTTTTCCAGGCCATAGCAGAGAGCCGGATTGGAAGAGGAACAGCGGGATTAGAATCCGTGCCCATTTGGGATGCTGGCGCCCCAGGCCAGGACTTTACGCCACAGCGCCCGGCCCCGGTGCCTTCCTTTTGTTAGCAGGAAATAATCCCCTCATGGAGGCCCTGCTCGCACAGGGAAGCCTGCTCACCTCCCTGGTGCCCCTCCCGCTGCAGCTGAGAGCTTCAGCCTGTGCACGCAAGGGGAGCGAGCGTTCAGTCCCGAACACTGCTTGGTACAATCACATGGGGAGTGTGGAAAGCCCTGGTGCCAATACCTCTGGGGACCTCCTAGCCTGGAGCGTTTTAAAAAGTTGTGCAAGTGACTCTAACGTCCAGCAGGGCTGAGAACCCGGAGTTCTTCAGTAGAAAGACTGCCTTCCACAGACTGCCGGCTGGAGACATTGCTTCCCCTTGAGTTCCGCAGTTGATACGTTTTTATGGGGAAGTTTTGCTTCATCAAGCTGATGTCAGCCTCTTTCCTTTTCATTCTGCATACATACCCAGAAGTCACACTTGCGTGTCAGTATCCCTTTAAATCGTCAGCCTTTCATTCAGCTGATGGTCACCATCAAGTCCCCAATTTTTTTTTTTTTTTTTTTTTTTTTTTTTTTTTTAAGATTGATGTATTTTATTTGAAAGGCAGAGTTACAGAGAGGCTGAGGTGGAGAAAGAGAGAGGTCTTCCATCCATTGGTTTACTCCCCAGATGGCCACAATGGCCGGAGCTGTACCAATCTGAAGCCAGGAGCCAGGAGTTTTTTCCGGGTCTCCAGGCAGTGCAGGGGCCCAAGGACCTGGGCCATCTTCTGCTTTCCCAGGCCACAGCAGAGAGCTGGATCAGAAGTGGAGCAGCCAGGACTGGAACTGGCGCCCACATGGATGCCGGCACTGCAGACAGTGGCCCCTCATATCCCCATTTAACTCTCTCTTCATCAGACCAGATGTCCCTGGTTTCTGCCACTTACATCACCTAGGTGTGTGTCACAGTGGTGCCCAGCAGTGAGCACGGGATTCCAGATGTGATCTGTGCAGTGAAGAGTGATGGGGACTGGCCTCCAGTGACCTTGGCTCTGTTTCTTCAGGTGATGCTAACTGCACTTACTTGCCTTGGGCTACATCAACACAGTGCAAATTCTGTTGGGATTAGTTGTATAATTCTTTCTTGACATTTACATTGAGAATTGACTCCATCAGATACTGACCAACAAAAACAGTTGTCTTAGCAAATGTGGATGAGGAAAAGCAGTAAGGAAGCCTCTTTACCAAACTCCCTCTCAGGAAAAGGAGTTTTTGCACTGTCAGAACATAGCTATATAAATTATATAACAAACACTGTTCACCCAAAATATGTTTGAATGGGATGCTAGGTTTCCTGTGGAGATCATTGCTGAAATTTCTAAATGTTTATTTTTACTTATGGGCATTTCAAAGGAGGTATAGCAGTATTTTCATTTTTTGTTTTTCTTAAAAAGAAAACTGAAGCTGTAAATCCAAATACAACAGAAATGTTTCTTCCGCAGTGTTCCTGAGAGTGCAGCAGGGACTGGCACTGCCCTGCCCTGCCCCAAAGAAAGAGAAACTTAGGGGGAAGAGCAGTGACGCCTGCTTCCTGGGGCATTTCTTACGGCTGTTTTATGCCTTTACGATACATTTCTCCAGCTTTGTGCATCCAGCCTTCACAAAGCAGTTCTGGGCCGGCGCCGCGGCTCACTAGGCTAATCCTCCGCCTGCGGCGCTGGCACCCCGGGTTCTAGTCCCGGTCGGGGCACCGGATTCTGTCTCGGTTGCCCCTCTTCCAGGCCAGCTCTCTGCTGTGGCCCGGAAAGGCAGTGGAGGATGGCCCAAGTACTTGGGCCCTGCACCTGCATGGGAGACTAGGAGAAGCACCCGGCTCCTGGCTTAGATCAGCGCAGTGCGCCGGCCGCAGCAGCCATTGGGGGGTGAACCAACAGAAAAAAGGAAGACCTTTCTCTCTCTCTCTCTCACTGTCCACTCTGCCTCTCAAAACAAACAAACAAACAAAACAGTCCTGATGCTGCCAGTGTCCACTGGGCAACTCAGCTGCACACGTCCAGCACTCAGCTCTTCTCCACAAACTTGGTTTCCCAGTCTTCAGCAGCTTAATGATTGGCACACCGTGCACCCAGAGGCTCAGGTCAGCATGTACAGTAATCCTTAACTTACCTTTCATTCCTTCATCATTCGACGGTCACTTTGTGCAAACCACTGGTGTCTCGTGTGTGGACCACTTCAGCAGGTCTGCCAGCCACCCTGCGCCCTCTATCAGCTCTGTCCATCCACTCCCCAGCACGGAGACACACACCCCAGCAGTGTATTCTGTCCATACTGACAGAGTTCAGTTCAGACAGAGATCAGAGTGTAGCCATCCGTGTTCAGTGCCCAGTGCTTCCCATCCTTTGTGTTGAGAGGTCTTTGCAGGGCCGGCGCTGTGGCACAATGGGTAAAACCGCTGCTGCAGTGCCAGCATCCCAAATAGGCGCCAGTTCAAGTCCCGGCTGCTGCACTTCCGATCCAGCTCTCTGCTGTGGCCTGGGAAAGTAGTAGAAGATGGCACAAGTCCTTGGGCCCCTGGACCCACACGGGAAACCTGGAAGAAGCTCCTGGCTTCGGATCAGTGCAGCTTCGGCCATTGTGGCCAATTGGAGAGTGAACCAGTGGATGAAAGACCTCTCTCTCTGCACCTCTTGTGTGTAACTCTGACTTTTAAATAAATGCATAAATAAATAAATCTTTAAAAAATAAAAAAGGTCTTTGCCATAGTCTTGAGTCCCCGCATGACGTGGTGGTGTGCTTGGCCACGTCTTCTGCTTCAGCTTGGGGGCTTTTCTCCTCACACTCTGCTGTAGCCACACAAGCCCTCCTCTTGCTGCCACGTGGATATACTCAGACCATTGCACTCTTGGGGCCCATGCACTGTACCGCCTCTGCCTAGAAACTTCTCCCACTCATTCCCGCGAGTCTTCCTCACTCCATTCAGGTTTCTGCCTGAATGTCCTCTCAGAATGGCCTTCCTTGGCTTCCTTTTTTTCTGTAGGCTATGTAACATTATGCTTTTTTTGTTTACCATGTAGCCTCTCCACTAGAATGTAAGCTCCCGGAGGCAGGGACTGTTTACCTTCATCCTGCAGCTGTAAAGTCTGCAGCAGTACCTGGTACACACTCACGCTGGTTACCTAGGACATAGGCAGCGGTACCTGGTACACACTCACACTGGTTACCTAGGACATAGGCAGCGGTACCCGGTACATACTCACACTGGTTACCCAGGACATAGGCAGCGGTACCTGGTACACACTCACGCTGGTTACCTAGAACATAGGCAGCGGTACCTGGTACACACTCACGCTGGTTACCTAGGACATAGGCAGCGGTACCTGGTACATACTCACACTGGTTACGCAGGACATAGGCAGCAGTACCTGGTACATACTCAGACTGGTTACCTAGGACATAGGCAGCGGTACCTGGTACATACTCACACTGGTTACCCAGGACATAGGCAGCAGTACCTGGTATACACTCACACTGGTTACCTAGGACATAGGCAGAAGGTCATAGTTCTCATTTGAGCTTCAATGACGCTTTGGACATGTTACTTCATTGTGAATAACCTTTCCTATCTGTGGAATTAAAAAGTTGGATTCAACTGCTGGTTTTAAGACTGCTCCAGAGAATTCCACAGGCTCCCAGATTCCTTGAGCGCCATTCCCTTCAAGGAGAGGAGGATAGAAATGTAACGGAGCCCAAGATTGGGAACTCTCCACTGCACCCCAATACTCCTTCAAGAATTTTAACTGTTCTGTTTCATATAGTCTTTTATTAAGACATAGGGTTCAGTTGCTTAAAAAAAGGTTAAAAATTCCTGGCCTGTTTGCTCTAAAGTTTTCCGATGGGGTTTACTCAAACCTTGACACTGTTGACATTTTGAGTTAGGTCATTTGTTGTTGGGCTGCCCTGGGTTTTGTAGGATTTCTGGCAGCATCCTTGGCCTTCATCCACCAGCTGCCTGTAGCACTGCCCCTCACCAGTTTGGACAGTCGGGTTCCTCCAGACATTGCCAGAAACATCCACCATGGCAAAGTCGGTCCTGGTTGAGAACTAGTCGGTAAGAGGACAGAAAAATGACACTTTATAAAAGCGGTGCTCAGGGAAATACAAATTAGCACCATAATGAGATCCCTGCATGTATGTGCTGGCTGGTTGGCAGACCTTCCCAAGTTTGAGTATGGAAATTTCTGGTGGGCGTCTGGGGCAACAGGAGCTGTTGCATGGCTGTTGGAGGCGTGCGAGGACACAGCTGCGTGGGGAGATAGTTTGGCATACCCAGGACATATTATGGTCTGTTTGAGAATAATACACCACTCATACAGCAGCTTGAATGAATCTCAAAAGTATCAATGAATGAAAGGAGCCAAATACATAAGAAATATGTACAGGCTGCCTCATTTCCATAGAATTCCGCGGTGGCCGCCTAGCCTGTGCTGTTTAGACTGTGCAGAGGCTCCATAGTTCTTCCGTGTGGCTCCTGTGGAGGAGCCTGCCCCTGGAAGGTCGGAGCTGCCCTGACGAAGGCCTGAGGCGCTGGAGAGCGCGTGTGTGCCTCGGTTGTCATTTGTAGCCGCAACCCTAATGTTGTGTTGTGTTCCTCGTAGGGAACGCCAGATCAAGTGTCCCAAGTGCGATAAGCTGTTCTTGAGAACAAATCACTTAAAGAAGCATCTCAACTCTCATGAGGGAAAACGAGATTATGTGTGTGAGAAATGCACAAAGGCGTATCTGACCAAGTACCATCTCACCCGGCACCTGAAAACCTGCAAAGGGCCTGCCTCCGGCTCCTCGGCACAGGAGGAGGAGGAGGAGGACGACTCGGAGGAGGAAGACCTGGCCGAGCCCGCGGGCACGGAGGACTGTAGGATCAGCAGTGCCATGTATTCAGCAGAGGAGTCCCTGTCTGCCCACAAATAGAAGAGCCTCTGTGGATGGAAAGTGCAAAGGGAAAACCACACATGACAGTTACCTACCACAGTGGCTTTATGTAAAACGGCCTGTGTCTCCTGTCCCGCCAGCAGTCAAAGCAGGCTGGGAGCAGATAAAGCACTTACGGAAGTGTATGCTAATGAAACACTTTAAAGCAGATTGGGAGAGAGAGCATGTGTCCTGTTGTTAAGTGATGGATAGGGAGGAGAGTGTCAACTTTTGAGGTGTGTTTATGTGATCGTCTGGAAGCTGCCTTCTGCCTAGACAAGTCAGAGTTATTCTACATCCTCCCACTATTCCTTTCTCCTCCCAGCCCTGTGGCTGAGTGTGTGCTAAATTTGGTCTCCACCCGACAGCCTTCCCAGTTGCTGATTGTGTTTGGGACTGTGGTGATCTGCACTCATCCAGAACAGGGTGCGACGTGCGCGTAAGGGTGTTAGGCTTCACTGCCGCTAACAGGTGTAGAGCAGCACCTGCAGCCTTGCGAGTTGGCAGTGATCTCGCTTCCCAAATTTTCATCATCCAGTGGGCAGTGATGGAGAGAGAAAAGGAGAGACATGTGGCCACTACCCAGGACCCTGTCTTTGGTGGCAGCCAGGGCGAGTCACCTGGTTCTTGTTTCAGAGAGATCCTTAGAGGTGTGGACATTGTCTCTCTGTCTCCAGTCAAGTCTCCCGCTGTTCACAGGGGACGTGGAGATAGAGAGCCCAGTTCCTGCCTGCTGGATGGTCTCCTGACAGCAAGGACCTGTGGGCTCTCCTGAGATGGGTGGTACCTCCATGGAAGGGGAGGAAGGGAATGATCTTTGATTTTCCCCATGACACTACTAGAATGTTGCCAGGTCAAAGCTACGAATGACTCGAGGCGCACTGTTGCATTTTCGAGGTTGTCTGTGCTGAAGGACCTCACAGATAAGCATGGAAGATGCCACAGGACTTGACAAGTAAAGAAGGCCCGATGGCCACGCGGTAGGCCAGCTTTCAGCAGCTCAGCCTAGTTACTTGTCCAGCCACGCGGTTGCTGTGTCTCACGTGCATATCCAGCTTTTGGCAAGAAGCAGAAGCAACGCTAAGTGAACAGGGCTGGCGGAACATGCTCTCCTGCTCAAGGCACACCCTTTGGTCTGGAGCAGAGGACTCTGGGAAGGTTTGCTGCTAATGTATTTATGGAATGAATGTATTTCATTCAAATCTGTATTCCTCTAGGAAGGATGAAATTAAAACTTTTTTAAAATACTGGATTCTTTTATTATCTCGTTTTGTGTAGGAAGGGGATGAGTGGGTTGTTTCGAGGAAAATCAAGTACAGTTTGAGTTTCTCTAAGGTTAGGGAGGGAAGAAAAGTGTTGGCGTTGAGGCACAGGTGGTGAAACCGTGGCTGCTTGGTTGGGACACCTGCATCCCGGATCGGAGCGCCTGGCTTTGCGTCCCAGCTCTGCTGCCATAGCTTCCTGCTAACGCACGTGCTGGCAGGCAGCAAATGATGCTCCGCTACCTTATCCCTGCTGCTCACATGCGAGCCCTGGATGGAGCTCCTGGCTCCAGGGTTTGGCCTGGCTGGGCCCTGACTGTTGGGGGCATTTGGGGAGTGAACCAGTGGACACGAGTTTTCTCTCCTCTTGCTCTGCCTTGCAAATATTTTTAAACAGAAGGGAAGAAAGCATTTCATGAGTATTGGTGTTGAGAGATTGTGTTCTAGTTGTTTCTGTGCAGTGTGCTGAGGCAAACTGCAGCCTCCTGCCCTCTCCCCAGAGCAGAGGCTTAACTGCTGCCTTCGGAGGACTGCACGGCCCTGCAGCTGACGGTAGGGGTGCTGCTGACACGGACCCCAGAGCCTCGGCCAGCTCTGTTCCCAGGGCAGCTCCAAGCCCAGCCTTTTCCCTAGTGGCAGCTACCCCCCGTTTCCAGAAAACCACGGGAGTGCTGGACCTACCTTCCTTTATTCAGTAGCAGATCTAGGCTAAATCTCTTAATTTCTCAACATAGAGATGCTGCCTAAGACAGCGAAGCCTAATGGTAAAGAGGAAGCCTGGAAAACAGTTTTAAGTGAGACTGTAGTTACTGCTAATTATTTTCAACTGTCTGTTCCATTGTGTACCTTAGTTATTTATTTGAAAGTTACACAGAGGAGAGGCAGAGAGACAGAGAGGTCTTCCATCTGCTGGTTCACTTCCCAGTTGGCTGCAATGGCCAGAGCTGCGCCGATCTGGAGCTGGGAGCCTTTTCAGGGTCTCCCACGCAGGTGCAGGGGCCCGAGGGCTTGGGCCATCTTCCACTGCTTTCCCAGGCCATAGCAGAGAGCTGGATCGGAAATGAAGCAGTGGGACTCGAACCGGCACCCCTTTAGTTTTATTGTTGTAATCTTTAGTATCTATTCACAAATCAGTATAATGATGTTCAGTTTTAATGTTACACACATTATGAAACATGAAAAGTATAATTTCAGCAAAACAATGATTTTTACATAACTAAATCATCTGACAATTCAGCCTCCCATAATAATGGGCCCTACTGTACCCTCTGAATGGACTAGTTTATGATCATCCTAGCAGTTTTGAATTGAATATAGGTTGTTGTTTTTTTTTTTTTAGATTTATTTATTTGTTTGAAAAGCAGAGTTAGAGGTGTCTTCCATTTGCTGGTTCACTCCCCAAATGGCCGCCATGGTCAGAGCTGAGCCAATCCAAAGCCAGGAGTGTCTTCCGAGTCTCCCACATGCATGCGGGGGTCCAAGTCCCTTGGCCATTCCCCCACTGTTTCTCAGGCGCATTAGCAGGCTGCTGGATCAGAAGCGGTCCATCTGGGACTCAAACTGATGCCCATATGGGAATGCCGGCACTGCAGGGGGCAGTTTTACCCACTACGCCACAGTGCCGGGCCCTATTGAATAGTTTCTTAATGCTTCTTTCTGTGACCCAGGACTTAAAAGAAGATCTGGCAACTGGAACCAGATCGCCCCAGGATCAAGGAAGGCAGGAGTGGGATGAATGACCCTGGACATGATGCCCAGTAGACTTACACATTGTGCCCTTTGCTTGCCTTCAGAGCAGTCTGGCACTCAGGGTCAGGTTCAGAGCCATTTGTGTCCTGTCGCATCTCAAATGTCCACTACTGTTACACTGAGTAGGCTGTGGGGGAGAAGGGGGAAAGAATCATTCCCAACAATGATATGAACGTTTCTAAATTTTCAGTACCAAGAATTAATTTCTCAAATGCAAATTCATAGAAGCTGTCCAGCTAGGCATCAACAAATGCATGGGCATGTTTGTCATCAAAGAACTACTGGACTTACAAAACCACAACTTATATCTCATTTTAAAATTGTTCACTCCCCTGTTGAGTGTGTGGGTAGGTAATGGAGAATGCTGGTTGGTGCTAAGGATTTTGGTGGTTTCAGGAGATGTGGGTTAAAGAGTTCTAGCAGACACTGGGAGGATTCTTCCCTCGCAGCCTAGATGTCCCCATTTAAATCTTTTTGCAAGTCCAGGCTTGTGGGCAGAGAGCAGTGGTTGAGAGCCCCCAAATATCCACGTGTCTGTGTCTGTGCCTGACATCACAAGTTCAGCTTACTGAGGACTCCTGGGTTAGCCACCGAGTCTCAGGATGCGGCAAGACCATCGCGATGCTGGGTGAACAGGGCGGACACCCAGCGTACAGAAGAGGCCCGGCCCAGGTGAAGACACGCGAGGCAGGGAAGACTTTAACAGAACAAGTGCCATGGCCTTCGTGTCTGCCCTGTAACAGGCAAAGAACTTGGAGTCTAGTAAGGCCTACAAAGCAACGTGGGGAGACGGTGGAGACACATCACCTGGCCGCGCGGTATCAGCCAGGCTGGGGAGCGAGGTCCGCCCCAGCATCCAGCCACCGGGACAGCCAGCGGCGGGTGTGTCAAGTGTCACTAGTGATGCCAGGGAACATGAAATGGAAAAAGCCTGGCTCAAGTGGGCGAAATGAAGGGACTTGGCCCTGGTCCTGGGCGATGAGATTGAAGCGCAAAACCAACAAATAGGCTGGGTTACAGAGAAGGCTGAGAGCAGAGATCGCGCTGACGTCGCCAGTGCCAGAGCAAGGAAGCTCCAACAGCGGAACCACTGCTGCACTTCGTCATCATTCATTCGCGTCTCCAGCCCCTCCTCCAAGTCATCACCTCTGCAGAGGTTGACGTCTGGGTTCTATGCTCTTCTACTCGGGAGATGATGTAGAAGAAAGGCCAGAGGAGTCACAGCCCTCTACGTGTTAAGGTAGACAGCTACTCAGCCCTCCTGGCGTGTTCTCTCTCAGTTCATGCTTACGTGGGTCTGCGCACCTCACATGCAGTGTTGTCAGCCTTCTCATTTCCGTTAGCGGGCTCTCTTGCTGTCAAGATGGAGGAGCTTTGGCAAAGAGCCTGCCTCTCCCTCTCCCTCCCTCCCTCCCTCCCTCTCTCTCTCTCTCTCTCTCTCTCTCTCTCTCTCTGTCTCTCTCTCTCTCTCTTTCCTCCTTAAGCTTTATTTATTGGAAAGGCAGAGTAACCAAGGGAGAGACAGAAAGGCCTTCTGCCCACTGCTTCACTCCCTAAATGGGGGACGACAGCCGGAGCTGGGCTGATCCGGAGCCAGGAGCTTCTTGCGGGTCTCCCACGTGGGTGCAGGGGCCGAAGGACTTGCTTCGTCTTGCTTTCCCAGGTGCATTAGCAGGGAGCTGGATCAGAAGTGGACCAGCTGGGACTTAAACCGGTGCCCATATGGGATGCCGGCGTCCCAGGCAGAGCTTTCCTGCTATGCGCGGTGCCGGCCTCTGTAAATGACGTTCTACGTTGTCCTCACAAGAAGAACAACATCAGGCCGGCTCCTCTGCTGGGTCCTACTCTGCGCCTCCTGTGCCCGTTGCAGGTGGCCTTGTGCTCTGCTGCCTTGGCACGTGCTCATGCCGACAGGCAGGATGTTAGGAGGTGGGGCCTGGAGCCCTGCCACCCTCTCCAGTCGGGCCTGCAGGATGATGTTCTGTAACCTTGGCTCAGCCTCAGACCCTCCCTGTGCGTCCCACTGCAGGCAGGGAGCCGTAAGCACTGCCATGTCCTCCTACTGCGGGGCTGCTGTTAGCACACGGCCCACAGTGGACAGCCGCTGATGACGCCTCGGTGGCGCCTTAGTCTGCATGTTTGATTTTAGCATAGCTTGGACCTGCTGTCGTGCCGGCTCATTGCACGGTGCAACTCACTGCTCCCTAGCCTAGCTGCAAGTGTGCAGTGGAGCTGCGAGGCAGATTGCTCCGTGGGCCACTGCTCGTACGTCACTGGAGACAACTGGCGCTTGCCTATGCAAGGTGACTTGCTCAGAAGGGTGCGAGGTAACGTAATGTTCTGCTGGGGATTTCTCAAGATGCTCCACCCAGGTAGAGGAAGCGACCAGGTTACTTCCCACCTGAAATCCCTGGCGTGCAACTCGTGTGTTTCACTACGAGAAAAGCAGAAGCTGTTTTATTTGGGAAAGGACCACGTTGGGCTTTAAGGGGTGGGGGCATTCAAGAAAAGCACCAGCCTGTGGCTGGGAAATCCAGTGGCAAGCCGGGAGCCGTCGCTAGAACGAAGAGAAGAGAACTCAAGCATATTAAGCTCCCACTGTGTGTGAAGTGTTTCGTCTTCACAATGACCCAGTGAAGTAGGTTTTGGCTTCCTTCTACCAAGGTCACAGCAGGGCGCAGGAATGAGCACTGTTACTAAGGTGCAAGATCAGAATTTGAAGTCAGGGGGCCAGCGCTGTGGCGTAGCAGGTGAAGCCGCCGCAATCCCACATGGGCACCGGTTCAAGTCCCAGCAGCTCCACTTCTGATCCAGCTCCCTGCTAATGGCCTGGGAAAAGCAGTAGAAGATGGCCCAAGTGTTTGGGCCTCTGCCACCCATGTGGGAGACCTGGAAGAGCCTGGTTTCTGCCTTCAGCCTGGCCCAGCCTTGGCTGTTGCAGCCATCCAGTGAATAGAACAGAAGATTTCTCTCTCTCTCTCTCTCTCTCTCTCTCTCTCTGTAACTCTTTCAAATAAATAAATACATCTTTTAAAAAAGAATTCAAAGTCAAATCTAGTTCTACCACGCTGGCTCTGAGTGTGGTTATGAAAAGCCACGTTGCCCTGGGAAAGTCATTCCGAGTCTTCCGACTGCTCAGTGAGACCTGAGAAACACCTGAGACTGTGGGTGCCTGGCCGCTTGCTGGAACACTGGGAGGAGCATTCTGAAAATACCAAGTGGGGAGGCATCCCGGCTGGCTGAATGTTTATGACACAAGGCAAAATCATGCCATGTCAGACTAAGCCCAATAGGTCTGAGATAGTCAACAGCAATCAAAATAGAAAAGACTAAAGACAGGTCACGGTGGAGCCCCTAGCGTGGCTGGGGAGATGAGGGAAGGCTCCTTGGAGGAAGTGGCATTTAAGCTGAACTTTGAAGGATAAATGCGAATTAGCCAAAGAAAAAAAGAGGTTTTCCATAGAGAGGGGAAAACAGGGTCATCTGAATGCTAGAAGCTCTATCAGGAGAACCAAACAGCACACTCAGTGGCAAACTTCAGACATACTTCCGGGAGAAGGATGTGATGACTTTGCCCACACAGGTGCTGTTCCACAGGTGCCACGAAACAAGTCACATAACCTACCCATTTGGCAGACGAATTGTCTTCCTATCCAGCAATGGAGAAAACTGAGAAGGGGTAAGAAGCGAGAGCTCAAGGAGCTGCCCAGCACAGAGCATAAAAACTGCAGCATCTCTTCTTTATCTTAGGAGTAACCAGCTGCAACACACAGGACGGTGTGCCCTATTCCCCTGAGGTTTTTTTTTTGTTCCTTTGTGTGTTTTTTTTTTTTTTTTTAAGATTATTTATTTGAAAGGCGGAGTTACAGAGAGAGAGGTCTTCCATCTGCTGGTTCATTCCCCAAATGGCCACAAAGGCCAGAGCTGGCCTGATCCGAAGCCAGGAGCCAGGAGCTTCCTCTGGGTCTCCCATGTGGGTACAGGGGCCCAAGGACTTGAGCGATCTTCTACTGTTTTCCCAGGCCATAGCAGAGAGCTGGTTTGGAAGCAGAGCAGCAGGACTCGAACCAGCATCCATATGGATGCCAGTGCTGCAGGAGGCGGCTTTACCTGCTTTGCCACAGTGCCGGCCTCTCACTTAAGGTGTTTTTTGTTTGTTTGTTTTGTTTTGTTTTGTTTTTGACAGGCAGAGTGGACAGTGAGAGAGAGAGACAGAGAGAAAGGTCTTCCTTTTCCGTTGGTTCACCCTCCAATGGCCGCCGCAGCCGGCGCACTGCAACCGGCACACCACACTGATCCGAAGCCAGGAGCCAGGTGCTTTCTCCTGGTCTCCCATGGGGTGCAGGGCCCAAGCACTTGGGCCATCCTCCACTGCACTCCTGGGCCACAGCAGAGAGCTGGACAGGAAGAGGAGCGACCAGGACAGAATCCGGCACCCTGACCTGGACTAGAACCCGGTGTGCCAGCGCCACAAGCAGAGGATTAGCCTAGTGAGCCGTGGTGCCAGCCTCACTTAAGTTTTAAAAACATAAAAAGGCAAGAATAAACCCATCAGCTGGTGAAGTCTATGAAAAGAGAATAAACATCAGTGAAAGGCATAATAGGCCAGAGTAAATGGAAAGCTGTACCGTGGAGCTAAATGGAACAATGGTGATGACTATTAACTGTCTTTGTCACTATCAATTCAGTAACACCAATACCCCAAGCTTAGTAAGTTCAGTTAATTTGAAAAGCAAAGCATAAGAAAAGCCAGAATTTTTTTCTTTGGAAATGATAAACTGAGGGGAACTTGTCCAGCTGGAAACTACAATGTACTAAGGACATAGCAATTCTAAAAAATTGTTATTGGTACAGGAAGTAGAAAAGAATTCAATAGTACAGACCACAAAGTCTAGAGTAACACATATAAATTTGTCCTATAGTAGAAAGTTGGCATTTGTGGGCCAGCACAGTGGTGCAGTGGGTTAAATTGCCACCTGTGGTGCTGGCATCCCATATAGGTGCCGCTTTGAGTTCCTGCTGCTCCAGTTCCAATCCAGCTCCCTGCTATGTGCCTGGAAAAGCAGCAGAGGAGGATTGTCGTTCCTCCATGAAGAGGGGGAGCGACATAATGGTGCCGTGACTCGGATAGGAAACCTAGGAGGGAAGAAACGGGAAGAAGTGGGAAAATACCGGAGAGAGAGACTAGCAAAGAGCCTAGGGGAAAGCCGGACGGAAAAGGTGCCGGAAGAAGCTATTGAAAGCCTAGGCATAGACTCGGATACAGACTGTGGGAAAGAAGTTAGGATTTAAAGTGAAAGCAAGAAGGAACTTAGACTGAATACCAGTGGCGGAAACGTGAGCTAGGCTGTGTGATTCGCGGAAGCTGCCGCGCGCAGAGAGAGCATGCCGGGCACGAACGGGGAGAGCGCACGGGGTGCGAATAGAAGCCGGTGAGCCGCGCAGAGACGGGAAGCCGCCGCGGGGGAGGCGCCGAGAAGCAGCCTCGGGGCGGGCGCCGGGATGCCGCAGGGATAAGAGAAACAGAAGTTTAGAAGTAAAATGAGAGAAATAGGAATGCTGGCAGATAGAAGTAAAATAGGAGAGAGAGGAATGCCCGGAGATAGAGAAATAGAGAAAAATAAGGCCTCCCCACAACATGGCAATGAGAGAGCTTGGATTCGGTCTGCCTGATTAGTAAGACGATAAGTACCTGTGGGCGGCTGCAGGTCACCGAAGACAGGCACGTTATCAACACCAATAAGTCTCCCCACAATACGGCAATGAGAGGGCTTGGACTCGGTTTGCCTGATTGATAGGGTTTGTAAGCACCTGCAGGCAGTTCTAGCAGAGCAGAGCATGCGCTGCAGGGCACCGAACACAGGCACACATCAGCGCCTAAAAACCTCCTCACAACATGGCGAAGAGAGGACCCGGATTCGGTTTGCCTGATTGGTAGGGCTTGTAAGCACCTGTGGGCAACTCCAGCAAGCAGAGCAGTGTGTGTGCCACAGGGCACCGAAGACAGGCGCGTATCAACGCCAAAAATAAAAAGAAAGGGGGATCTGTGGGGAGCAACTGGGAGCAACTCGGAATAGACTGTTACTCGAATTAAGACTTATTCTATGCATCTGCTCTCCCACAATATGGCGCTGGGAGAGGAGGAAACAGCTTCTACACAGCTGCCTCCAGTTCAACCAATAAACTGTAGGACCTGCTCCTGATTGGAGGAGAGCAGCGTACTCGGTGTGTGGGTAGCAGAGTTGGGATTGGTGGAAGAGGACTATAAAGGAGGAGAGAGACAACATGCACCAGGAACACCTGAGGAACATCTGAGCAGCCCCCGAGAGAGCCGGCTGGCGGTGTGCTGCTCCCCCGCAGAAGTGGGGAAAGTGGCTAGGGGGAACCGCCCCTTCCATGGAGGTGGAAGGGTCGGTAGCCAACCCGGGAAGAACCAGCAGCAAACCAGGGAAGGGCCGAACAGATGAAAGAACAGCGCAGGGTCCTGTGTCGTTCCTCCACGAAGAGGGGGAGTGACAGAGGATCTTAGTTCTTGGGCCCCTGCACCCACGTGGGAGACCCGGATAAAGTTCTAGGCTCCTGGCTTTGGCCTGGCCCAGCCCCAGCTGTTGCAGCCATTGGGGAGTGAACTAGCAATGGAAGATCTCCCCACCCCCCACCCTCTACCCTCCTGTAACTCTGTCTTTCAAATAAATAAAAATCTTTTAAAAAAAGAAATTGACATTTCATCCAGTGGGGGAAAGAAAGGATCCATCATTAATGGTGTAGGGATAATTTGCTATCCACTGGGTAAAATGTAAAAAATTTGTTTAAAGATTTACTTATTTGTTTGAAAGGCAGAGTTGGAGAGGCAGAAAGAGAGAGAGAGAGACAGGGAGAGAGAGAGAGAGAGAGTGAGAGAGGAATTCTTCAATCCATAGATTCACTCCCCAGATGGCCGCATCAGCCAGAGCTGCGCTGATCCAAAGCCAGGAGCCAGGAGACTCTTCCGGGTCTCCCATGTGGGTTCAGGGGCCCAAGCACTTGGGCCATCTTCCACTGCTTTTCCAGGCACATTAGCAGGGGGCTAGATCAGAAACCAAGCAGCTAGAACTCGAATTGCTACCTGTATGGGATGCCAGCCTTGCAACTGGTGGCTTAAGTGCTGAATGACAATGCTGGCCCCAATAATGTCCACTCTTCACCTAGCCTTGTGGAAAGGGACACTGTTTGGCTGGGTGTATTTACTAGTAAAAATTCTTCTGGGAAGTAATTGTCAATATTAAAAATTTAGAAAATATATACACCTTGAATCAGTAATTCTTGTGGAAATCTATTGTATGTAAATGCTCTCACATGGGCAAAAAAGGTTTGGGGCAGGCAGGTGAAGCAGTTACACCATCGCTTGAGATGCCCACGTCCCCTACTGGAGTTCTGGGTTTGAGTCCCGGGTCTGCTTCCTGTGAACACACACCCTAGGAGGCTGTTGCGTCCCTGCCACCCACATGGGGAAACCGCCATTAAGTCCCTGGCTTCCCACTTTTGCCTGGCCCTGGCCCAGCTGCTGTAAGCATTCAGAGAGTCAGAGGGTGGAACATCCAAAATTTCTCTCTCTGCCTTTCAATTAAAAAAGTTAACAGTCACTTAACAATGTGCCTTGGCGGGAGCCGGTGCCATGGCGCAGTAGGTTAATCCTACGCCTGAAGTGCTGGCATCCCATATGGGCGCCGGTTCTAGTCCCAGCTGCTCCACTTCCGATCCAACTCTCTGCTGTGGCCTGGGAAAGCAGTGGAAGATGGCCCAAGTGCTTGGCCCCTGCACCCACGTGGGAGACCCGGAAGAGGCTCCTGGCTCCTGGCTCCTGGCTTTGAATTGGTGCAGCTCTGGCCGTTGTGGCCAATTGGGGAGTGAACCAGCAGATGGAAGACCTCTCTCTCTCTCTCATTCTCTGTGTAACTCTAACTTGCAAATAAACAAATAAAAATCTTAACAAAACAAAACTCATGTTGAAGTTTAATCCCTGGGGTCTGGCACTGTGGTGCAGCTGGCTAAGCGCTCCACCTGCGGTGAAACCATCCCATATGGGCGCCGGTTCCAGTCCCAGCTGCTCCTCTGCTGATCCAGCTCCACCTGCATGGGAGGCCCAGAAAAAGCTCCTGGCTTCAGACCGGCCCAGCTCCGGCCCTTGCGGCCATCTGGGGAGTGAGCCAGATGGAAGATTCTCTCTCTCTCTGTCTCTCCCCCACCCCCAACTCTGCCTTTCAAATAAATAAATCTTTTTTTTTTTTTTTTTTTTAAAGGAAACGTAATCCCCCTGGTAAGGTACCGACAGGGTGGAGAGTTGATCTGACTGTGGTATTCGGAGGTGCGCTCTGTGGGAGGTCACCAAGGTTAATTGAGACCGTGGGCCGAGGCCCTAAGGCAGCAGGACTGTGCTGTGTTAGGGGAGGGAGAGGCAGCTGGGCCTGCGCCCTGCTTGCCGCGTGCCGCCCGTGCTGCCTCCGGACTGCCGGGAGCAGCCCCGCATGCCGCCGCCGCCGCCGGATCGGGAGCGTCCCGGCCTTCGGAACCGTGAGCCGAGTTAGTAGACAGTCCTCAGTCTGTGTCGTTCCGTTAGCGCTGCAGGGTGCGGACAGACACCTGACCCGCTGCTGAAATCCCCCTTGGCTAGAGGCACTCGTGGGGGACTTGTGCGGGGAGCGGAGCGGTGGCGGGGCCTCTCTGTGCGGGCTGAGCGATGCCGGGGGGCGCAGGGAGCTGGGTGGTGCCCTGGGCGCTCGCTCGCTTCTGCGAGCGGCGCTGGCAGTCGCGCCTGGAGCCATCGCGCCCTCGCCATCCCACGCGCCGTCTCTGCTGCCCAACGCGCTCCTGTCGCTTAAGCCGGCTCTAGATCTGGTTGTCCGAGGATCGGGGTCCTGACGATGCCGAGGCTCCAATGTCGCCGGGAGCAGATCTTGGAGGAAACGGAGAGACGGAAGGGAGGATGGGAACAGACCGCGGCGCCCGGGGCTGGAACACGGGTTGGATGGGCACCTGTGGTGAAGAGCACTGTCAGTAAACTCAGCGGGACCGGAATTGTGCCTCTCCGGTCCTGGTATGGCATCCCTGGAACCTTTGGACACTCCTCGATGCTTTGCTGTTCGTAGCAGATTCTCACAGTTCTGTTTGCTTTCTAGGGTTTGACTCTGGAACCGTCCCCCGGGGAGTTTGGGGGTGTCACCCGGTGCTGGGCCCAGGCAGCGAGAGGAAAAGGAGAATGGGTAGTTACCTGGGGAGGTGGCCACTGAGTGTGTTCATTACCGGAAGTCTGGGAGCCAGCACCGCCTGTCGGAGCGGGGAGGGCGTCGGTGGGCGTCGGGAGCTTGGAGGCGTTGGGATCCTCCCGGAAGTCGCACTCCACGTTCGGGTTGGCGCTCCTGCCTGCAGGTACTGACTGCCGGGTGAGGACCTGCTGCACTGGACCTGGCTTGAGTTCGCAGGTCCCGAGTGTGTCTGGTTTCTCTCTGGGTCAGTCCTATGGCTACAGACGACAGTGCTTCGGGGCAGCCCCGCAGCTGCCTGGTGTTCTGGTGTGGCTGATGTGTGTGCCAGGAGATTGGCATGTTACGTATGCGAACTGTGCTTCAGTCTTCACATTGTCTGTTTCTTCTCTTTCACTTTGGCGAGTTACATTTGCCAGGAATTTGTCCAGACGACGTCACAGAAGGGTGTCTTCAGTTTCTGAGTAACTAGCGAATGCCCACTGATTGACTCCTCAATGTCTGCCGCAGCCAGGGCCGGGCCAGACCAAGGCCAGGAGCCTGGAGCCCCATCCGGATCTCCCACGTGGGTGGCAGGAACTCACATGTGTGAGCCATCATCTACTGCCTCCAGGTGCATTAGCAGGGGCTCGACTGGAAAGTGGAGGGGCTGGGACTTGAACCTGCAAGCTGATACGGATGCAGGATACCCAGCTGTGCCACAAGGCCCACGCCCGCCTCCCACCCCTGCCAGCACTCCGAGCGCCTTCATAATCCTTCTTCTGACTCCGGGGGCGGGCATTTCAGCCACCCCCTTTCCCCTGGGTGCTGTCACTAAAGGAGCTCTGTGTCCCTTGGAGAGCACTGTGCTGCCTCGCTCTGTCCAGCCTCTTGTGGCCCTGCGTGCACACCTGTGCATGTGGCCATCCATTGTCTCCATCACTTTCAGAGCGGCTGCTGTGGTAGAAGCCTCCCCTGAGGGCAGGGGCCGTCTGCAGGGTTGGGGTCCTGGGGGCGCAGGCCTTTACCTCCAGCAGCTGGTGCTGCGCAAGGGTCCCCTGGAATCAGGGCGCTCACTGGTGTCCCTGTGGTGGCAGGGCCATGCCAGGAGTCACGGTAGCATCGCCCCAAATTCCTGCAGGGGGTGTGCAGGTCTTGCAGCACCGGCAGGAGCCCCAGGTGTCGGCAGTGCTTGGGCACCCACCTACCTTGTCTCCTCTGTGCGGGGGGGGGAGGGGGGGGACTGGAGTGGGCAGCGCCCTGGCCCCGGCACTGCAGAGTTCGCTCGCACCCGGAGACCAGTGTGCACAGGGGTAGTGCCAAGGCCCCTGCTGCCACGGCTGGGCGCTGAGATGCACTCCTGGGCTCTCTTTGCTGCTGTCCTCTCCAGTGGTGGGAGTCTTGCGCCTTGCTGACGCCCTCGGCGTGGGGAGGGGTGGTGGAGGCAGTCCCTTGGCTGCCCAGGCTGGCAAGGAGCTGGGCTGTACCCAAACCTCGAGGCTCAGGGCCCCGCCCTGTTTTGTGGATGCACCCCAGGCCTGCATGGTGCAGGCATCGCGGTGCTCGGATGCTGGGGCAGGACTAGAGGCTCCAGCCGCCGGGACTGGCTGGGGATAGCGGCCATCAGGCTTCGGTCTCACTGCAGCAGGCCCAGCATGCAGCTTCAAGGCCAAGGCCCAAGCTCCCCAGTCTGCCCTCCCTGCAGCAG
Source organism: Oryctolagus cuniculus (assembly GCF_964237555.1). Classification (NCBI taxonomy): domain Eukaryota; kingdom Metazoa; phylum Chordata; class Mammalia; order Lagomorpha; family Leporidae; genus Oryctolagus; species Oryctolagus cuniculus. The sequence continues at coordinate 110,217,982 of NC_091442.1, read as the reverse complement.
CCTGGAGTCTTGCTCCACTGTCTGCTGAGCGTTGGGGAAGGTTGGTCAAGGTGGTGCCTCGGCCCCCTGGCTAAGGAGCACCCATAGTCTCAACCTGCAGGTGCCAGGCGAGGACTCGGGCTGTGGGATCTTGTCCACAGGGGGCCTGGTACTGGATTTCAAGGCTAGACTCTAGACTTCATTTGCTCTGCCTCCCGCAGGCATAGGGAAGGTCCCTCTCCATGCTGTGCTCCGTGGAACTGGGGAGGAGTGAGGGAGGTGTGCGTCTCCCTGCCTGCTTCCGGGCAGACTTTCTTGCTGTAGCACTAAAAGTAGGCCCTGTGCTCTCACCTGGCTTCCTGAGCTCTCACAGAGCTGGCTTGGTGGTGAATAGCTGTTTAAATTTATGTCTCTGGGGGCTGCCACTTTGGTGTAGAAGGCTAAGCCTCTGCCTGCTGCACCAGCATTCCATGTGGGCGCCTGTTGGAGTCCTGGCTGCTCCACTTCTGATCCAGCTCCCTGTTAATGCACCTGGGAAAGCAGTGGCAGATGGCTCCGGTGCTTGGGCCCCTGCACCCATGTGGGAGACCTGGAGGAAGCTCCTGGCTCCTCGCTTTGGCCTGGTCCAGCCCCAGCCATGGCAACCACTCGGGGAATGAACCAGCAGATGGAAGATCTCTCTCTCTCTGTCTCTGCCTTTCAAGTAAATAAATAAGCCTGGAATAAAGATTTTTGTGTCTCTGTGGGGAGATAATTGTGGGATCCTCTGACTCGGCTGCTTTCCTGTTCTGATTCCGCCTACTTTTGGCTTGTGAGATTGATAATGTGTGGTGTTCCTTAGTATGCTAAAGAATCAGGTTTTCACTTTGATTTTCTATATTGTTTGTTTTCTATGACATTAAATTCCACTGATAGCCTTCTATCCACATTTTTGAGCTGAAACTACTGTTTGAACTTTTAAGTGGCACTTGAATACTAATTTTCAATTTTCCTGTTTATAAAATGCATTGTTATAAATCTTATGAATACAGCTAGTTACATCCTATGATTTTTTTTTAAAGATTTATTTATTTGAAAGTCAGAATTAGAGTGAGAGCCAGAGAGAGATCTTGTATCCGGTGGTTCACTCCCCAAATGGCCGCAATGGCTGGAGCTGGGCCATTCTGGAGCCAGGAGCTTCTTCCAGGTCTGTCATGTGGGTGCAGGGGCTGAAGCACTGCGGCCATCTCCTGCTTCCCCAGGCCGTTAGCAGGGGCTAGATCGGAAGTGGAGATTCAGTCCAGCGCTCACAGGATGCTGTCGTCAGAGGTGGAGACTTAACCTACGCCGCAGTGCCTGCCCCCTTCCTGGTCCACTTTGTCATTCAATTAGAGCATTTTCTAATTTCTGTTGTGCACTCTCCTCTGACTCATGGTTTATTTAAAAAAGTTATATGACTTCCAAATATTTGGAAATTGTCTAGGTAATGTTTTCAAATTGATTTCTAGCTTAAATACTCCTAAGTAATTTTAATTCTTTAAAATGTGCTGATGGTTGGGGCCGGCATTCTGGCACAGTTGTGTTAAGCCGCTGCTTGCAATGCCAGCATCCCATATAGGATTGCCGGTTCAAGTCCTGGCTGCTCCTAGTCTCATCCGCTTCCTGCTAATGCTCCTGCGGAAGAAGCACAGGATGATCCATGTACCTGGGCCCCTGCCACCCACATGGGAGCCCAGGCTGGAGCTCCTGGCTCCTGGCTTCTGCCTGGTCCAACCCTGGCTGTTGTGGCCTTTTGGGGCGTGAACCAGGAGATAGAGATCTCTTTCTGTCTCTCCCTCCCTACCTCTCTCTCACTGTTGTTTTGCCTTTGAAACAAATCTCTAAAGAAATTCAATACCTAGTCCATCGCTCTGCATGCTGTCAATTTTAGGTTCTATGTGCACTTGAAAAGAATACATATTTTGTTATTTTGTGCGTGCTGTGAATCACAATTAGATCAGCTTTATAATCAAGTTGTTTAGGCCTCTGTCCTTAGAGAGTTTTTTGTCTGCTTTTCTATCAGATGCTGAGAAATGTGTGCAAATATTGTCCATTCTGATTATAGATTTGTCTATTTCTTTTAGTTCTGTCATTTCTGCTTATTTTGAAGTTATATTCTTAAAATTTATAAAACAGATCTGTCAATTTGATGGACTCTTGTTATAGAAAGGACTCTATTTTTATATTTATGCTATTTTTTTTGACAGGCAGTTAGAGAGAGACAGAGAGAAAGGTCTTCCTTCCGTTGGTTCACCCCTAAATGGCCACTATGGCCAGCGTTGTGCCAATCCGAAGCCAGGAGCCAGGTGCTTCCTCCTGTATTTATGCTATTTTTACATCTTTTTTTCTTAAGATTTTAAAATTTATTTGAAACAGTTACAGAGAGAGGCAGAGCCAGAGAGAGGTCTTCCATCTGCTGGTTCACTATCCAAATGACCGCAATGGTCAGCTGTACTGGTCTGAAGCCAGGAGCCAGGAGCTTCCTCCGAGTCTCCCACACGGGTGCAGGGGCCCAAGGATCTGGGCCATCCTCTACTGCTTTCCCAGGCCACAGCAGAGAGCTGGATCGGAAGTGGAGCAGCTGAGACTCAAACGGGCCAGCACTTGGGATGCCAGCACTTCAGGCTGGGGCTTTAAACCCGCTGTACCACAGTGCCGGCCCCTATTTTTACATCTTTTTTTTTTTTTTTTTTTTTTTTTGACAGGCAGAGTGGACAGTGAGAGAGAGAGACAGAGAGAAAGGTCTTCCTTTGCCGTTGGTTCACCCTCCAATGGCCGCCGCGGCAGGCGTGCTGCGGCCAGCGCACTGCGCTGATCCGATGGCAGGAGCCAGGTACTTATCCTGGTCTCCCATGGGATGCAGGGCCCAAGTACTTGGGCCATCCTCCACTGTACTCCCGGGCCACAGCAGAGAGCTGGCCTGGAAGAGGGGCAACCGGGACAGAATCCGGCGCTCCGACTGGGACTAGAACCCGGTGTGCTGGCTCTGCAAGGCAGAGGATTAGCCTAGTTAGCCGCAGCGCCGGCCATCACTAAGATCTATTTTAGTTTAACATTTTATTATTTTATATTTTATTTATTTTTATTTTATTTTATATCTTATTTATCTTTTAGTTTTTTATTTTATTATTTATTTTATTTGATTATATTTTATGCTCTTTTATTTTAGTCAGAGTTACACACAGAGAGAAGGAGAGGCAGAGAGAGAGGTGTTTCATCCGCTGGTTCACTCCCCAATTGGCCGCAACGGCCGGAGCTGCGCCGATCCATAGCCAGGAGCCAGGAGCTTCTTCTGGGTCTCCCACACAGGTGCACGGGCCCAAGTCCTTGGGTCATCTTTCACTGCTTTCCCAGGCCACAGCAGAGAGCTGGATCAGAAGTGGAGCAGCTGGAACTCGAACCAGCACTAATACGGGATGCTGGCACTGCAGACGGCAGCCTAACCTGCTATGCCACAGTGCCAGCCCTTATTTTCATTTAACTTTATATACAGAGGGTTAACTCTATTCTAGGTAAAGAATTCAACGCTTTGTCTGAGAAAGAAGAAAACAACAACAAAACCTGTTTACCCACAGTCCAGGCAAGCACTGTTCAGTTACTGCATTTCGAAGGCGATTTCACTTTTTTTTCCCCTTTCCTCTTTGCCCTTTCTTCTTCTCCCTTCTTTCCTTTTAGAAACTTAATTATCTTTGAAGAAGAACCCAAGAATGATACATATTTTGTGAGCTATTAGACATCACTATACTTATGAAACACAAGAATATCCTCTACTTAATACATTAAAAGGAAGTGATTCTTGAGAACAAGTTTTACTATTGAGTCTCATGATAAAACCCTTTGAGGACAGAAATCGTGCATGGAAAGTAAGTGCACAGTGACTCTAGTTGTTTATTTAACAATTAACACTCTTATGTATGATGTCAGTGATCACCCGAGATTCTTGATATAAGCTGTTTAGGCTATGGAAGTCTTTTGGATTCACAACTTGGCAAGGCCATAAATGAAGTGGAAGTTTTCTCCTCCCTTCAAAGAAAAGTACATCCTTCTTTGATGCACTTCTTTCCACTGGGGTCTGACCCACAGAGGTCCTTTATGTAGAACATTTTTTGCCACAGTGTCCTGGCTTTCCATGCCTAAAACACTCCCCTGGGCTTTGCAGCCAGGTAAGAATGCCTTAAGGCTGATTCTGAGGTCAGAGTGCTAAAGTGATTGTCATCCTATGAGTCTGCTGTGTGGTCTGCTTCCCATGTTGGAGCATTCACTTCTTTTTAATTCTATTATTATTACCAAATACTTAGTCCTATTTATATTTTTTACCAACCAGCTTAAGGGAATTTGGGGTTCCATGACAAGTTTTTAAACTGTACCCCTAGAAGTAAGTCCGTATCATACATTTCACAATTACAACTTTAGGATCTTGGTAATTTTTCCCACTGTGCGTGACCTCCCACCCACACTCCCACCCACTTTCCTCTTCCCTTTCTTATTCTTACTCTGATTTTTTACTAAAATTATTTTCAATTAACTTTATACAAATTTGGTTAACTCTATTTTAAGTGTTTTAACTGTTTAAGAGTTCAGCAAATGGTATGAAAGAAAAAAGATAAGGAAGATATGATGAAGAAGAAAAAATTAAAAACTTCTTCAACAGTCAAGACAAGGGCTGTTCAAAGTCATTGCTTCTCAAAGTGTCAATTTCCTTTCTACAGGTTGCCTTTTAGGTGCTCTATTAGTTACCACAGGTCAGGGAGAACATACAGAATTTGTCCCTGTGGGACTGGTATATTTCACTAAGTATGAAATTTTCCAGTATCATTCATTTTGTTGCAAATGGCCAGATTTATTATTTTTATTTTGTTTTTACTTTGTAGTATTCCATGGTGTACATATCCCATAATTTCTTTATCCAGTCTTCAGTTGACAGGCATCTGGGTTGATTCCATGTCTTTGCTATTGTGAATTGAACTGCAATAAACAATGGAGGTACAGATAGCTCCTTCATACACTGATTTCATTTTCCTTGGGTAGATTCCCAGGAGTGGCATGGCTAGGTCATACGGTAGTTCTATATTCAGATTTCTGAGGTGTCTCCATACTGTCTTCCATAGTGGCTTTACCAATTTACATTCCCAGGGGCTGGTGTTGTGGCACAGTGGGTTAATGCCCTGGCCTAGGCGCTGATTCAAGACCTGGCTGCTCCACTTCTGATCTAGCTCTCTGCCATGGCCTGGGAAAGTAGTGGAAAGATGGCCCAAGTCTTTGGGCCCCTGCACCCGCATGGGAGACCTGGAAGAAGCTCCAGGCTCCTGGCTTTGGATTGGTGCAGCTCCGGCCATTGCAGCCAATTGGGGAGTGAACCATCAGACAGAAGACCTCTCTCTGCCTCTCCTCTCTCTGTGTAACTCTTTCAAATAAATAAATAAATCTCTAAAAAAAATTTACATTCCCACCAACAGTGGATTAGGGTATCTTTTTCTCCATATCCTCACCAGCATTTGTTGTTTGTGGATTTCTGTATAAAAACCATTCTACTTGGAGTGAGGTGAAACCTCATTGTGGTTTTGATTTGCATTTCCCTGATGACTAGTGATCCTGAGTATTTTTTCATGTGTCTGTTAGCCATTTGGATTTCCTTTATTGAAAAATGTCTGCTGAAGTCCTTTGCCCATTTCTTAACTGGGTTGTTTGCTTGCTGTTGTTGAGTTTCTTGATCTCTCTATATATTCTGGTTATTAATCCTTTATTGGTTGTATAGTTTATTCCATTCTGTCAGTTACCTCTTCACTTTGCTGATTGTTTCTATTGCAGCACAGAAGCTTCTAACTTTGATGTAATCCCATTTGTCAATTTTGGCTTTGATGGCCTGTACCTCTAGGTTTTTTTCCCATGAACTCTTCATTTCTGCTGATGTCTTGTAGGTTTTCCCCAATATTATCTAATAATTTGATGGTATTGGGTTGTAGATTTAGGTCTTTAGTCCATGTTGAGTGGATTTCAGTGAAAGGTGTAAGGTATGGGTCTTGATTCATGCTTCTGCATGTGGTGATCCCATGTTCCCAGCACCATTTGTTGAAGAGATTGTCCTTGCTCCAGGGATTAATTTTAGCTCCTTTGTCAAAGATAAGTTGGTTGTAGATGCTTGGATTGGTATTCTGTTCCACTGGTCTATTCATCTGTTTTTGTACCAGTACAAGGCTGTTTTGATTATAACTGCCGTATAGTATCTCTTGAAATCTTGTATTGTGAGGCTGGCACTGTGACGTAGAGGGTAAAGCCACCACCTGCAGTGCTGGCATCCCATATGGGCACCAGTTTGAGTCCTGGCTGCTCTACTTCCATCCAGCTCTCTGCTATGGGCTGGGAAAGCAGAAGATGGCCCAAGTCCTTGGGCCTCTGCACCCACGTGGGAGACCCAGCAGAAGCTCCTGGATTCAGATTTGTTTATCTCCAGCCATTGTGGTCATCTGGGAGTGAACCAACAGACAGAAGACCTCTCTCTGCCTCTGCCTCTGCCTCTCTGTAACTCTGCCTTTCAAATAAAATAAATAATCTTTAAAACAAACAAAAAAGAAATCTGGTATTATGATGCCTCTTGCTTTGCTTTTGTTATAGAAGATTTTTTTAGCTAGTCAGGGTCTCCTGTGTTTCCATGTGAGTTTCAGCATCATTTTTTCTGTATCTGAGAAGAGTGTCTTTGGTATTTTGATTGGTATCGCATTGAATCTATAAATTGCTTTTGGTAGTATGGACATTTTGATGATACTGATTCTAACACTCCATGAATGTGGAAGACTTTTTCCATTTTTTTGTATCTTCTATTTTTTTTGTTAATGTATTATAATTCTCATTGTAGAGATCTTTGATATCCTTGGTTAAATTTATTCCAAGGCATTTGATTTTTTTGGTAGCTATTGGGAATAGGGTTGATCTTAAAAAGCTCTTTGTCAACCATGGCATTGTCTGTGTATATGAAAGCTATTGATTTTTATGTGTTGATTTTTATATCCTGTTACATTTCCAAATTCTTCTATGAATTCCAATAGTCTCTTAGTGGAGTCTTTTGGATCCCCTATATACAGGAACTTGTCGATTATTTGACTTCCTCCTTTCTGATTTGTGTCCCTTTGATCTCATTTTCTTGTCTAATGGCTCTTGCTAAAACTTCTAGGACTATATTGAAAAGCAATGGTGAGAGTGGGCATCCTTGTCTGGTTCCAGACCTCCGTGGGAATGCTTCCAACTTTTCCCCATCCAATAGGATACTGGCTGTAAGTTTGTCATAAATTGCTTTGATTGTGTTGAGAAATGTTCCTTCTATTCTCAATTTGCTTAAAGCTTTCATCATGAAAAAGTATTGTATTTTGTCAAATGCTTTCTCTGCATCTATTGAGATAATCATATGGTTTTTGTTCATTTTGTTAATTTATTGTATCACATTGATTGACTTGCAAATGTTAAACCATTGCTGCATACCAGGGATAAATCCCACTTGGTCCACTTGAATGAGCTTTCTGAGTTTTTGTTGGATTTGACTGGCTAGTATTTTGAGGATTTTTGTGTCTGTGTTCTTTAGGGAGATTGGTCTGTAGTTCTTTCTGTTTTATCTTTTCCAGGTTTAGGAATTAAGGTGATGCTGGCTTCATAGAAAAAATTTGGGAGGATTCCCTTCCTTTCAATTGTTTTAAATAGCTTGAGAATTGGGGCTAGTTCTTTAAATCGTAGAATTCAGCTGTGAAGCCATCTGGTCCTGGGCTTTTCTTTGTTGGGAGGGCCTTTATTACTGATTCGAGTTCTGTCTTGGTTATTGATCTGTTTAGGTTCTCTGTGTCTTCATGGCTCATTTTAGGTAGATTGTATGTGTCCAGGAATCTATCCATTTCTTCTAGATTTCCTGTTTCGTTGGGCCAATGGTGTGTCAATTGTTTATTTTTTCAAAAAACCAACTCTTCATTTTGTTTTGTATTATTTTATTGGTTTGATTTTGTTCATTTCTTCTATAACTTTAATACTTATTTCCTCCTACTAATTTTGGGTTTGATTAGCTGTTTTTCTAGCTCCTTGAGATGCACTGATAGCTCATTTATTTGGTGCCTTTCCAATTTCTTGATGTAGGCACCAACTGCTAAAACTTTCCTCTTAACACTGCTTTTGCTGTATCCTATAAGTTTTGATATATTATCATCTTCATTTGTTTCCAGAAATTTTATTTCTCTTCATTCTTCAGTGATCCACTGTTTGTTCAGGAGCATCTTGTTCAGTCTCCACGTTTTCGCATATGTTCTAGGGATTCCAGAGTTGCTGATTAGCAACTTCATCATATTATGGTCCTTGAAGATGATGGTATGATTTCATTTTTTTTTTTTTTTAATTTGCTGAGGCTTGCTTTATGTCCTACCATGCGGTCAATCCTAGAGAAAGTTCCATGCACTGGTGAGAAGAATGTGTGTTCTGTGGCTGTAGGATGGAAATCTATAGATATGTAGGTTCATTTGGTCTATAGTGTTGATTAACTCTTGTTTCCTTGCTGATTTTCTGTATGGTTGATCTGTCCATTGCTGAAAGTGGGGTATTGAAGTCCCCCATTACTATTGTACTTGAGTCTATGAATCCCTTTAGATCCATTAACATTTCTTTTAAATAGCCAGGTGCCCTGTAATTGGGTGCATGTACATTTATAATAGTCACATCTTCCTGTTGAATTGATCCCTTAATAATCATATAGTGCTCTTCTTCGTCTCTTTTAACTGTTCGGATGTTAAAGTCTGTTTTGCCTGATATTAGGATGGCGACATCGGCTCTTTTTTTTGTTTCTGTTAGCATGGATTATCTTTTGCCATCCTTTCACTTTTAGTCTGGGAGTATCATTGTTGGTGAGATGTGTTTCTTTTAGGCAGCAAATAGATGGGTTTTCTTTTTTAATCCATTCAGCCAGTCTCTGTGTCTAACTGAAGAGTTGAGGCCATTTGCATTCAGGGTGACTATTGTTAAGTAATGACTTTGCCCTGCCATATTTCCATTAATAGTCCTATTTTTAAACTTTGTGTTTCCTTTGTGCATTTACTGCCTTCACCTTCTCTTGTAGTGATGTCCCTGTTTCTGTGTGTAGCACATCCACGAGCATCTTTTGTGTGGCTGGGCGGGTAGTGACATGACACATTCTTAAAATTTCTGTTTGTTATGGAAGGTCTTCATTTCACCTTCATTCATAAATGAGAGCTTTGCAGGGTTCAGTATTCTGGGTTGATATATTTTTTTTTCTCTTAAGACTTGGAATATATCTTGCCATTCTCTCCTAGCCTGTAAGGTTTTTGATGAGAAGTCTGCTGTGAGCCTAACTGGAGTTCCTCTGAATGTAATCTAGTGATTCTCTTGTGCACAATTTAGAATCTTTCCTTTATGTTTCACTGTGGAGAGTTTTACAATGTGTTATGGTGAAGCTCTTTTATGGTCGTGTCTACTGGGAGTTCTATGTGCTTCCTGTTCTTGGATGTCCCCTTCTTTCTCCCAATTGGGGAAGTTTTCTGGTATTTCATGAAAAAGGCTTTCTAATCCTCTCTTTGCATGCCCTCAAGAATTCCTAGGACCTGTATTTTGGGTTGTTTGATAGTATCTTGTAGATCTCCAATACTGTCTTTTAGTTTCCTATTTTCTCCTTGTTTTTGGTCTGACTGTAAAATTTCCAGAGATTTTGTCTTCTAGTTTGGATATTCTTTCTTCTGCCTCACCTACTCTGTCAAGACTTTCCACTGTTTTATTTGATCTATTGAATTCTAGTATTTCATCTTGATTTCTCTTTAACATCTCGATTTCATGGAAAAAATTTTCACTCATGTATAGTTTTCTTTAGTTTGTGAATTTGCTTCTGATTTCTTCTAAGTAATCTGGTGATTCGGTTTCTGAATTCTCTTTCTGGCATTTCCTAAATCTCTCCATCTTCACCTTCTAGTTGAATTGTAGTGTTCCTTTGGGGGGCCTCTAGTGTCTTTTTTTTTTTTTTTTTTTTGGTCATTTGTGTATTTTTTTTGAACTGTCTGGTAGCTTTTATCTTTGGTTTGTGTCTCTGTGGCTTAGTTGGGACATCTGTACTTCCAGTGAAAACCAGGAGATGTGCTCTGGGTGTGGCCAGGCTGCTCTGTTCAGTATTCTAGGGTGAAGCAAGCATCCAAGGTAAGACCCCCACTGGGCTTGGTAGCTGTGCTCTGGTTATCTGCATGGAGAATGGTCACCTCTGTTGGCACGACCTGCCCTTCTCCTCACAGCTCTGGGATGCTCCAGCATTCGTCCCTGGTGTGCTCAGCACTCATTCGCACTGCTTAATGAACTGCACATTTGATCTGTGGTCTTTACTGTGAGCACCGTTCCATTACGAGCTGCCATAGATAACCGAGGAGCTCAGGGCGAGTGGAGAAGCGCTCTGTAGCTGCCCAGGGCTGAGCCATACTTTGTCTCCTCTTATGCAGTTCTGACTCAGCTCCCAGCGTGGGTTTTTCCTTCTGGTTAAGTCTCTGGATGGTGGGCCTGCAGAGACCCCACCCACTGGAGGCCTGCTCACTTCTTGGTGGTGGGGGTAGGATATTGCCATAGGCAGGGCTTCCCTCTCCCTCCCTTCCCATTTTCAGGCAACTGGTTCAGTATAGCTTGGAGAGGGAAGGAGTCTTCTCAATGGTTGTGGCCCTCGCTGTTTGGGTGGGGGGATGAGGTGACCCCTGCTATTGCTGGACACATCCACTGGAGATAGCCACCTGCCCGTGTCCTAAACAAATGGTGTGACCCTTCTCCCAGCTGGATGCAGGCCTCTGCTCTAGCGGGTGTGTGTGTGTGTGTGTGTGTGTGTGCACCACCCTCTTCCTGCCTCTGCTGTCCCAGGGCACTCATGTGGAACTTCAAAAGCAGCTCACCAAGCTCTTCCTCCTGTCACGTGAGGCCCCATGGGTCCGAGGACTCCCCTCTCACCTGGTCTGTCAGGGCTGGTGTTCTCCCTGGGTCCAGGCTTCTGCTTTTTTGGTTGCATATTTGCTCTTTTGGTGCAGACCTGGATCGTCTCTGTTTTCACTGGGTTTCCTGCTGTGGATGTTCCACGGCTTTATCTTGAGCATGTACTTTCTCCCCTTTTGAAAGCTCATGTCCAGTGTGAGCCCATTGTATGAATTTCTCTGTAGGGCTGTTTCTCTTGGCCCTAATATGCTTAGTAATTTCTGATGGGATGTGGAAATCGTAAATGAGGAACTAGAAGCTACAGACAAAATGATCCTTTCCAAGCAGCCACCCTGTCCCCTGGCCAACCAGAGTACAGACCCTCAGTACAGTCAGACTGAGTGAGTTCAAGGCTGGGATTCAGGTTTTACCAAGTGGGCTCTACTTGGGTTTACAACTTCCCAGGTGTAGTGTGGGTCAGACAGAGAGGGGCCAGGGTATTTGTAGAGATCTTCCTTGTAGGGATCCCTAAGTTTGTTTGGCTTTTTTCATACTTGAGAGACTGCCGAATGTTTTGCTGGACCTTTCACCTTTCTTATTTTTTGGTAAGTTTCTCACCTCCCACAACAACAAAAATCGGCAAATGCCTGGGAAGAAAACCAGCATACCATGAAGGGTCACTCTTGGTGTGCTCCCTCTCTCGGGATCTTTGTCACATCCTGGCCCTCCAATGACTTACAGACATTGCCTACATTGTCTTCAGCGCCTCTTATTCTCGGTGTCAGAGCTAGAAATGGGAAGTAGATGATAAGTAATCTTTAAACTCCCGTTCTGGATGTTTGTGCAGATATTTTGTCTTATTTATCTTAAAGTCTCCCTTTCCATTTATTACATCAACTTTATTGAAGATTTTCATGAAATGGAATTGGACTTTCTTGGAAAAATTGAGGCATTATGGTTACAGCTGTATAAAGTGCTATATAAGTTATTTCTATGGTATAAAACAACTGGTCTCAATGAATTCACTATAGCCTACCTACCTCTAGGGAGAATTTTTTAAAAGAAGGCACTGCTTTCCCTTTGACATACGTTGTGACTCCACGGCATTTCCACACGTGAACACCAATCCTGACAAACCCCTGGTGAGGAAGAGGCTGCAGCACAGGAAATCCACGGCTCAGGTAGACTCTCGCCCAAGAACAATACACTCCCACGGTAGGAGGTGGTGGGGAATGCTTTCCTCAGTCTGCCTTCTTTTGAATCTGCAATCCTGGCTTGGGTCTGAGTACTCCTGTTACCCAGTACTCCTGTGCCCAGGCCAGCACAGAGGTCCAGAACCACTCTAACCACCCCCACTTCCCAGTCCCGGCACTTAGCATTCATCAGGCCTAGTCCTTTCAAAGTGGAAGTCAAAGTGTTAACCCCACTTTACCATTTAAACATTAGGTGCTTAGGTAGAACCACAGGACTACAGAAAGCAGTACAAGTTCTTTTCTTCTGGCACAACTGAGTCTTGAAAGGCCAGGAAAGATGCATTTGTAGAGCTATTCTAAAACATCAAGTGTGAGACAAAGTCAACTAAGTTTAAATACATAAGAGGTCTCCCTCTAGCTGCCATTAATCGGGAGTGATCCAGGGCTTGTTTTGAGAATCAAAAGCCAAGTCAAAGCAACAAACACTTCCGTCAGTTGGCCTTTCTGGAAAAAGAGGTTTTGGTGAACCTAAGTAGCTACACGTGTGACCCTCCACACTGTTAGCACTAAGATGATCAAGGTCCCACTTCCCCCCTTAGGAATCACACAGGACATACCCACAATGGATTAGGGTCTGATAGCTCATCTACCCCCACAAAGTTAGGGTTGAGTGTCTTAAATGAGATCTTTCAGTGCCTGCTAAAATTCACACTTAATAGAAGGCCATGTCAGTAATGAACAGCAGGCCATTTTTAATCAACTCAGTAGCTCATGAGCATTACTTTGTGAACAGGTGGGCCAGTACTGTGTTCACTTTTAGCCAAATCCCCTTTCCAGGGCCAGAGTGGACAGTGAGAGGGAGAGGTCTTCCTTTGCCGTTGGTTCACCCTCCAATGGCTGCCACGGCCGGCACACCGCGCTGATCCAAAGGCAGGAGCCTGGTGCCTCTCCTGGTCTCCCATGGGGTGCAGGGCCCAAGCACTTGGGCCATCCTCCACTGCACTCCCTGGCCACAGCAGAGAGCTGGCCTGGAAGAGGGGCAACCGGGACAGAATCTGGCGCCCCTAGGTGGAGGATTAGCCTATTGAGCTGCGTCACCGGCCCAGGCTCACCCATCTTAAGATTACAGGGTCTCCCCCCTCTTAACAGTGAGAGAAAGCATGTTTAAGGAGTTACTTTAAAAACCTTTTTATTCTCTTTTGAAGGGGCATGTCTGCCCTCCGGCTGCACCCCAGGCAGGAGGCGCTGAGCTGTTTCGGTCACTCTGCACGGCGAGCACTTAGGCCGGCTTTCAGAGAAGCCTGTGCTCTTCGTTAAGACTCCATGGGCGTGTCCGAGCTCCTGCTTCCGAAAGGGCCGCTGACAGATGAACTTCTCGTGCTGCCGAGAACAAGCCGCTCTCGTCTTCCAAACGCTTCATTTACTAAAACACAGTAAGTGCTCAGGAAATTAGCAGTCCATGATATAGAGACTAAATGTGGAGAAGAGCAATGATGTCTCTATTTTTAGAACCAGCATAAACACTTAAGTGCCACTTTACAAAAAGAAAAGTAACCTGGAAGTGAATCGCCACTTGCAAGGGTTCTGTGTGTGCTATCTTCTCCCAGATTGACCTCAGCTGCTCTGATAATGGAGCTCCTATCTCTCACAACAGTGCCTCTGTCTTTTATTCTACTCTTGATTAGTTCTACTTTCTTTCTTTCATCTTTGCTCCTATCACTGACCAGCACACAGTCTTTTAGGAGAGAGCTCTATAGCAGAATGACCTGAGAGAACTCTAGGATCCCTCTGTAGGGAGGGTGGAGTCAGGAAGCACACAGTGGAGAGACCGCTCAGGGCAGGTGCACTCACAGGGGTAACTGGGGGGGGGGGGGGGGGCGCCCCTCTGAGTCCTCAGAACGTCTTTGTTGTTTTCAGCTCTTCTACTGGCATGAGTGTGGAGACAAAGCTATGCACACATGAACACTGCAAACCACACCGGACCCTGTCTTGGCATGCCCCACCTTTGCTGCCCATGTAATGTATGTGAGCCACACATTCTGCTGAGTCCTAAAAGGACTAACACAGAAAGATTCTTACCTGAAGAGACCGTGCTTATGTCCCAGACCCGAAGTCCTTCTTTCTGACCTCCAAAGGCGTAAACAAATGGTAGATCAGGGCAACAGGAGGAACAGAAGAGAACCCCCTGCGGAGAAAACAGTCAGTGACTTCGATTTTTCCCGAGAGCTCACTGCTCTGGAACGCTACTCTTCCTGGTAAGGACCCACAATGGGAAAAGCTACCCGAAACCAGCTCACCAATATTCCCCTGAAGCCCACGGTCAGGATGGGGGTGGGGGGACATTAGTGTGGTATGAAGCTGTGTAAGCTCAGCCCCATGGCCACCCTATGAGGACATGGGTATGCTCTGACCACTTGGCTATCTCACCATTCTGTCTTAAAGGGATTTCCACAATAAATCTAGTATGTATTTCCAAAACCTTCACTATCCTGACAGTGCTACCACAGGGCACAAATAATAATCATTTTAAGACCTATGTTTTCATTTTATTATAATATTGATGTATGATGGGAAATATTAACATGAAAAAATGTTAAAATCTCAGTGTATTCTAAAATACAGTGGTTATTTCAATCTGTTGGGGGCCGGCGCCGTGCTCACTTGGCTAATCCTCTGCCTGCCGCGCCGGCACCCCATATGGCACCAGTTCTAGTCCCGGCTGCCCCTCTTTCGATCCAGCTCTCTGCTGTGGCCTGGGAAGGCAGTGGAGGATGGCCCAAGTCCTTGGGCCTCTGCACTGCATGGGAGACCAGGAGGAAGCACCTGGCTTCGGATCGGTGTAGCTCCGGCCATAGTGGCCATTTGGGGAGTGAACCAATGGAAGGAAAACCTTTCTCTCTGTCTCTCTCTCACTAACTCTACCTGTCAAATAAGTAAAAAACAAACAAACAAAAAAAAAACGTTGGATTTGAAGATAAGCGTGAATGTTTTCCAGGCTGGTATTGTGGCATAGTGGGTTAAGCCCCCACCTGCAATGCCCCCACCCCATATGAGCACTGGTTCAAGTCCCAGCTGCTCCATCTCTGAGCCAGCTCTTCGTTAAGGCGCCTGAGGAAGTGCCTGGTACACAACAGGTGTTCAATACAGAAAACTTCCTGGTTCTTTCTAAGCATCAGGATTTCCTAGGGTGAGACAATGGCCACTTCACCTGTGTCCTAGAGAAGCCCTCTCCCCCTCCTTACTCGACAGCTGTTACTCGTGTGAAGTAGAAACTGACCCTCCGAGTCTCTCTTCTCCCAGAATGGTCTGAGGCCCTTAAACCTCCCACCACAATTAACTTCCCAACTTGTCCACATTCTTTACTGCACTGATTCCCTGAGAAAGATAAGCGACACAGGTGAAAAACAGAAAACTAAGAGACTCAGGGAGCTTCTTACCATTTTCATGTCCCGGGAATGAACCAGACTCGGCCGGTCTCCCAGTATGTCCCAGATCTTCACATATTTGTCTGCTGATGCAGTCACAAGACAGCCCTTGATCTGACTGCTGAGATCAAGCCCTAAAAGGAAGACAGTGTTAATTCAGACTCACCTTGAAATACAGATTTACTTCCTCACAATTAATAGAAATCAAAGAAATACTATTCTTACTCACCAGAGATTTCATCATTATGTGCATTAAGTGTAAAAACCGGCTTGTCCGAACGTGCATCCAAATTATACACAAAGCCGTCATCCGTGCTGGCCTGCAGGGGTAGGAGGGGGACAGCCATGCTACGTGACCACAGACTCGGCAGTGGACAAACACGCAGCCTAAATGTGACTTACCTGCAGGGCTTGTTCAGGATTAACGCGGACAGAAAGAATTTACTTTTGGAAGAGCCATGTCTCGGCTCACATGGACCACCTCTGATATGTTCATTACTTAGGCAGATAGGCGTACGAAGCTGTAGTGAATGGAATGGGACGGGACCCAGCCGTGTGGAAGCACAAAGCTGAGAGTAACACCCACGAGGCAGAGGTGACAGGCCCGGCCGTGGAACACGGAGAGAGCAGGTTTCTACAGGTGGAGCAAGGAGGCAGCTGTGCTAGATGTGCCGGTGATCATCTCCCCACAGAGAAACCAATCTGTAGCGCAGTCATCAAGTTCCCAGCACGAGAGCTGAGAAGCCAGGAGAGATACCACGGTGCCTGGACTAAGTCTAACCGTGAGAAAAGATGCACGGAAGGAGGCTGAAAGGTACCACTTGCTCACATCACCCTTCCCCAAGCTCCACGCAGCACACGTAGAGAAAGGTACCTTCCCCTCTGCTCAGGAGAGGCAGAGGTGGATAGGCCGTCCTTACACCTGAAACTCAAAACCAGGCTGCTACAGTAGAACTTACAGCCCCATGGCTCCTTTCCCCAGGAGATACCCGCAGACTGGGCCTTCAGACTCTCTTTAGCCAGGTGGCCAACGAACCACTTCCATCCTCCCTCCCCCAACCTTCGGCAGACAGCAGAGCAAGTGTCCAGCCACTGGTGAGTGAGGGAGAAAGGTAGCTTAGGACTGCCTTGAAGCTCAGTGCTAGGCCTGCAACAGGGGACCCAGCACCAGAGAGAGCCCAAAGGCCTCTATTCCCAGGCCGCGCCTGCAGACAGAACTTCTGGATCTGCCATGGCACCAAGGAGGCCTGCATGCTGGAAGGACAAGCACTTCAGCTCGCATCACTGTGAGTCTTGCACAGGCCGGCTTACATCCTAAGACTGCTCAGGGCCCAGCGACTCACTCAGGCACGACTCAGCTTAGTGTCAGCAGGGGCGGCCAAAGGACTGCCTCTTGGAACTGGTAACCCATCACACCAGGCAGATACTAGCGGTCCCTACCTCTATGCCCCGGCCTGTACATGGAATCACTGGGCCACCCCAGTCCCCAATGGGGACTCGTGGCCCCAGCAATATCACCTGTGGCTGGCTGCAGTGCCCCAGGGCTCCAGTCCACCTCAGCAGCAGGCTGCCCAGAGTGAAATGGGCCTTGCTGCACTGGTCTTGGCAGACTGTGGCCTCGAGTGTGACCTAGCACGGCAGAGCAGGTGGCTACACTACTGCTCATTTTACTCCTCCCCCAACCCTAGCAGTCTAACGAGTGACGTCTGCTTGGGGGAAGAAAGGCCAGGATGCCAAGACACTACACGGAAAGCTGGGGATGGTGCTACAGTGACCCTGGCCATGTCCCTGACAACATGGGAACACAAGGGGCTCCTCCAGGACCCCAGCCACAGTGGGCTAAGGGCTAGCAATACCAGATCCCAACCTGAACACTGCTCCCAGAATCTACGCCCCAAGCTCCCACTGCCGCTACCATCAGTTCCTGTGGGAGGACGAATACGGAGACTACACTGTAGCATCCACCTGGAAACAGAATCTAGACAGCCTACCAAGCCAACACCATGGCCACATCTTCAGGAAAAACCCTTTTACAATGGAAGCTACTTGCTGAAAATGAGAGCGATACCTCATCTGCCACAGGTCAGGTATCAACGAGGGACACAAGCAGGACAAGCAGGCACTATGATGCCCTAGAGGAACATGACGGCGCTTCAGTGACAGAGTCCAGAGGGAAGATGCAATGCCTCATCAAAATTCAACAGAGTACAAGGATGCCCGAAGAGACACAAGAGAACACAGACACACAGCTGAATGGAAACAGGAAAACAAAGTGTGGCATGAACGAGGAATTCACCAGAGGGAGAGGGAGAAATCCTGGAAATCACCAAACAAATCCTGGAATTGAACTCAGTAAAAACAAACAACCCACCCCAAATCACGGTTGAAAGTCTCAATGGGATAGATCAAGCACTAGAGAGAAAATCCATACTACCCAACATGATTTATAGACTCAATACAATCCCCCATCAAAATACTAATTATATTATTTACAGAACTATAAAAACAATCCTAAAATTCATATGGAAGCACAAAAGGACCAGAATAGTTTTGAACAAGGTTGGAGGCATCAAAATGCCAGATTCCAAGACATACTCTGTTAAGCACGACAACGTAGTACTAGCACATAATCAGACACACAGACCAATGGAAGAGTAGAGATCTCCTATGTGAATCCACACAAACACAGCCAACTGATGCAGGTGCCAAAACACTGCAGAAAGGAGGCCTCTTCCATAAATGGTGCTGGGAACACTGGGTATCCACAGGCAGAAATCTGACACCAGCTCCCATCTCTAACTTCAGAAAAGTCAACTCAAAACGGAGGGTTCTAGGGCCAGCACTGTGGCATAGTGGCCAAAGCCTCTGCCTGTAGCGCCGGCATCCCAAATGGGTGCTGGTTTGTGTCTCAGCTGCTCCTTTTCCATCCAGCTCTCTGCTTGTGGCCTGGGAAAGCAGGAGAGGATGGCCCAAGTGCTTGGGCCCCCATACCTGTGTGGGACACCCAAAGGGAGCTCCTGGCTTTGGATGGGCCCAGCTCTGGCCATTACAGCCATTTAAGGAGTAAACCAGCAGATGGAGGACCTTTCTCTGTCTCTTACCCTGCCTCTCAAATAAAATCTTTAAAAAAAATGGAGTGTTCTAAGACCTGATACTATGAAGCTACTAGAAGAAAACAGTGGAAACACAGACACAGGTATAAGCAACAATTTTTTGGATAGGACCCCCAAAACAAAAGCCAAACTAGACAAATGAGATTATGTCAAACTAAGAAGACTCTGCACAGCAAAAGCATATGATCAACTGATAGAACAGGGAAAATATACCTGCAAAGCATTCATCTGATAAAGGATTAGTACCTAGAATATATAAGGAACTCAAAAAACTTATTAAAAGAATCTAGTTAAGAAATGGGTAGAGCATATGAACAGGCATTTTACAAAAGAAGAAACACGAAGTGCTAACTAACATATGAGGGGAAAAACCCAATTATGAGCCATCAGGGAAATACAGATCAAGGCGACAGCGAGGTATTGTTTCACTCCAGTAAGAATGGCTGTTATTGGGGGCCGGTGCTGTGGCACAGCGGGTTAAAGCCCCGGCCTGCAGTGCCAACATCCCAAACAACCATGGGTTCAAGTCCTGGCTGCCCCACTTCTGATCTAACTCTGCTGTGGCCTGGGAAAGCAGTAGAAGATGGCCCAAGTGCTTGGGCCCCTGTACCCACATGGGAGAACTGGAAGAAGCTCCTGGCTTTGGATCAGCTCAGCTCTGGCTGTTGCAGTCATTTGGAGAATGAATCAGCAGATGGGAGACCTCTCTCTCTGGCTCTATCTCTTGTAACTCTGTCTTTCAAATAAACAAAATAAATCTTTAAAAAAAAATGGTTATTATCAAAATCACAAAAAATGTTGGCGAGGATGTAGAGAAAAGGGAAGGGTTATACAGTGTTGGTGGGAATGCAAATTAATACAGTGACTATGAACAGTATGATGTTCCTCGGAACACTAAAAACAGATCTATGATAGATCTGTGTGACCCAGCCGTCTCACTTTGGGTATACATCTGAAGGAAATGAAATCATCTCTCAAGGTACCTTCACTGCAGTTCTATGCACAACAATCAGTAAAGTGGAATCCACCGAGGTATCCGCTGATGGATGAGGAGATTAAAATGTGGTTAATACTTGCAATGGAGTATTATTCAGCCGTAAAAATGAGTGAAATCCTGACACTCACAGCAGAGTGGACAGAACTGGAAGACAACACGTGCAGTGAAATACGCCAGACACAGAAAACCAAATGCTGCATGTTACTGCATGTTCTCTCCCAAACACAGACGTTAAGAAGAAAATTGGGGTCAGCGCCGTGGCTCAATAGGCTAATCCTCCACCTTGCGGCGCCGGCACACCAGGTTCTAGTCCCGGTCAGGGCGCCGGATTCTGTCCCGGTTGCCCCTCTTCCAGGCCAGCTCTCTGCTATGGCCCGGGAGTGCAGTGGAGGATGGCCCAAGTACTTGGGCCCTGCACCTGCATGGGAGACCAAGAGAAGCACCTGGCTCCTGCCATCGGATCAGCGCGGTGCGCTGGCCGCAGCAGCCATCACGGGGTGAGCCAACAAAAAAAAGGAAGACCTTTCTCTCTGTCTCTCTCTCACTGTCCACTCTGCCTGTTAAAAAAAAAAAAAAAAAAAAGAAAATCGATCTGAACTTAGAAAGTGGTTACTAGAGCGGGGAACAGTGAGAAGATATGGGACAGAGGGAAAAACGGGATACGGGATAGCTGGGTAACCAGTATCAAAACAGTGAGGTAGGAGTCAGCTCCAGTGGCCCACAGCAGTGAATAAAGAACTGGAAGAGCTGCTGGCTCCAATTTAAGAGGTAAGGACAGGGAAAGCTGAATTGCTGGTAGGCAAGTTTACACTGTACACCTGTGGTGAAATAGTATACTATATTCTGGCCGACGCTGCGGCTCACTAGGCTAATCCTCTGCCTTGCGGCGCCGGCACACCGGGTTCTAGTCCCGGTCGGGGCGCCGGATTCTGTCCCGGTTGCCCCTCTTCCAGGCCAGCTCTCTGCTGTGGCCCGGGAGTGCAGTGGAGGATGGCCCAAGTGCTTGGGCCCTGCACCCCATGGGAGACCAGGATAAGTACCTGGCTCCTGCCATCGGATCAGCGTGGTGCGCCGGCCGCAGTGGCCATTGGAGGGTGAACCAATGGTGAAAGAAGACCTTTCTCTCTGTCTCTCTCTCACTGTCCACTCTGCCTGTAAAAAAAAAAAAAAAAGTATACTATATTCTGTAGCACATGTAAATAATTTTTTTAAAGAGAAAATTAAAAAGAAAAAGAGCCCTGAGTGGACAGCAGAGGCCCAGTGAGGACAGGTAGCCTAGGTCTGGGCTGGGAGGAGCAGAGCAGGAAGATGAGGGTCGAGAAGGAACAGGCAAGGAAGGGCAAGCAAAGAAGACAAAGGCCGGCCGCAGCAGTCATGACGGCTGGGCGGCCCAGATGAACGGAGAGGGCAGTGCCCTCCTGAGACCAGAGCCACCCCTCACCCCTGACTGCGGAAAGCCAAAGTACAGCCCGACACTGGCCTCCCCGGCTTTCCACCGCAGGTGACTGGGACCTGTCCCCCGGCTTCCGGTGCCAAGGGTGCAGCGGTTAGAGGACGCGTTCTTGGAATCGGCACTTCAGGACCTTTAGTAAATCTCTTAAGGAACCCACTTTTAGAAAACTCTGTCCTTGCAGAACAATACATGGCTGCTCTAGGAAAACCGGGAAACACGCATGCGGGACAACATCTTGTTTGATCAGAGACAACATCTTCCTGATCAGAGTTGGCAGTTCACTTCTTCACGGACCGACACGTACGCCACATGGAAAATGTCTCTGTGCGGACAATAAGGGTGATTACGGAAAGGTTTCACCTGTGGTTGGCACTGGGCAGACAGTCTATTAATTACACAGGCTCATATTCTGCAGACCAGAGCGCCATTTACGTATGAGCATTTAAACAGAACACTGTCTTCTTCCCTGACTCAGCCATTTAAAAAAAGCAAATAATATTAACTATACTTTGTATTTCAAAACACACCGTAAATTAAATGATCAAAAGCATTAAGTAACCATAGATGTGGCATACTCTGAAATGGTTGGCGGTTACAAATCATTTACATATTCACGTATTTCTGTGTGATTGTAAAAACATTTTTTCAATACTAGTACCCAAATAACTCAGACTATTACTATAGTAAAAGCTTTTCAGAATTTCTCCACAATGGAATTACAGAAAATAACCTGTTGGTAAACTGAAAAAGCCAAACAATTACATGCACACTCTTACCAAAAAATGACAAGGTGAGAAGTGATTCCAAGTCACTCTCTCAATCTGCCCGCTGAAGCGCCACATCCGATTACTCTCATCTGGACTCCGGCAGTCATACAAAGCCACCGACCTGGACACATTCGGGCAAAGTTAGGCTCTGAAGAGTCCGGGCTTCACGTCTCTTTGTGTGTAATGAAATGGTAATAAAATAGTATGGCAATGTCAAGATTCTATTATTGGAAGCCTGCCATAAGGTTCTACAACAAGGGACTGACTCTGTGGCACAGGTTATCTCTGCCAGCAGCACCGGCATCCCATACGGGTGCCGGTTCGAGTCCCGGCTGCTCCCCTTCTGATCCTGCTCTCTGCTATGGCCTGGGAAAGCAGCAGAGGACGGTCCTAGTCCTTGGGACCTTGTACCCATGTGAGAGACCTGGAAGAAGCTCCTGGCTCCTGGTCGGCTCAGCTCTGGCCATTGAGGCCATTGGGGAGTGAACCAGCAGATGGAAGACCTCTCTCTCTGTCTCTCCCTCTGTCTGTAATTCTACCTCTCAAATAAATTAAATTGTTAAAAAAAAAAAAAAAAAGAGTTCTACAACAATGTAGAATACAATGGGTTGAGTTTCACTCATTGGCGGATTCTGGTTCTGTCCGGGAAGGCACTGGCGGCTCACTGTGAAGGAGCTTTGTCCTTTTCCAGCTCCAGCCCTACATCCACAAGACTCCTGTTTCCAAAAGTCTAGGGCAGCTTCTAATTTCCCTTCCCTGGAAGAGCAGAGCCAGACACCTCAAGTCTGAGCCACACTTCTGCTCAACAAGCGGGAGACCAAGGATACACTTCGGTAATGCTGCTCGAATGAGAGACTGTGGCAGTCCCAATCCTTCACCTCCCTGTATCTGCGTCCTCTGACACGTGACACGGATTTCTTCCCGTAAAGGCACAGTAAGTTTTGCCACCCTATGGACCCCTTGTTGGTCAAGAGCACAAGGCAGAGTATACTGATCTTCGCCTAGGCCTCCAGGGCCCTCGGCAGCTCTGCTGTGCTTCCAGCTTTGCCATGAGAATGAGCATCAGGCAGCCTGCTGGTTGCAGGAGAGCCAGGTCTCCTGGGCCCAGCCTGAAAAAGCCACAAGGAGCACGGCTGCCAGTTGAGTCAGAGATGTATAAATGTTTATCAGAAGAAATGTTTATTGGTTTAAGGCACTGAATCTTGGGGTGGTTTCACACCAAAGCTAATACATCCTCTAACAGTCAAATTGCCAGTTCCTACAGTTATGTTAGTAACACAGAGTGACATGCCCTGGCAGACTGAAAGGACACAGTGGAAAAGGAAAAATTAGTGCTGCCAAGTTCAAAATGCAGACACAATAGTAACACTCCTATCCTATCTCAGCACCAAGTGATGCTTTTTGAGTAGATTCAAAAGGATAAAAACATAGTAGTAATAGCTTACTTATCATACGATCCAGATATCAGCGTCTGTGCTTCGAACGGATGAAACTGCAGAGTCTGGACCTAAAGCGAGGAAAGAGCAAAAGAGATCTATGCTCGCTCTGGGTAAAATGACCTGATTCGTAGCAAGAACTAACTGGCAGTGTTTCTCTAAGTTCTTCTCTTTGAAATCTGGAACATAAATGGACATACATGTCCTGCCTACTCAAAGCAACCCATACTCCCGAAGAAAAGCTGGCACTTGGAGTGAGGGCCGGTGTTCGGGCACACAAGGTTAAGCTGCCGCCTTTGACACCAGTGTCTCAAGTGCCAGTTCACCTCCCAGCTCAGCTCCCTGCTCATGTGCCTAGGAAGGCAGCAGAGGGTGGTCCAAATACGTGGCTCTCTGCCACCTACGTCAGAGACCCAGATGTAATTCCAGGCTCTGGGCTTCAGCCTGGCCCAGCCCTGGCTGTTACAGCCATATGGGGAGTGAACCAGCAATGAAGATCTGTTTCTGCTGCTCTCTAATTCAAATAAATTCTCTAATTTCAAATAAATAAATTAATTAAAGCCAGTGCCACAGCTCACTAGGCTAATCCTCTGCCTGCGGTGCCGGCACACCGGGTTCTAGTCTCGGTTCGGGTGCCTGATTCTGTCCCGGTTGCTCCTCTTCCAGGCCAGCTCTCTGCTGTGGCCCGGGAGTACAGTGGAGGATGGCCCAGGTCCTTGGGCCTTGCGCCCGCATGGGAGACCAGGAGGAAGCACCTGGCTCCTGGCTTTGGATTGGCGCAGCGCGCCGGCCTTAGTGACCATTTGGGGGGTGAACCAACGGAAGGAAGACCTTTCTCTGTCTCTCTCTCTAACTCTGCCTGTCAAAAATAAAAAAAACAATAATAATAAATTAATTTTTTAAAAAAGGAAAAAGCTGGCACTTACATAGCATTCCTCAAACAGGGTTTGGCAGGATATACTCTGGTGCCTCAAATGTTAAAAGATGTTCAGAAAAAAAAGGGGGAGTGGCCCAAATTCCACAAACACAGAAGCCCACCAGAGTGCATGAGCACATCCGATTCCTGAGGGGTCTGCAGTATGAATCCATTTGTTGCACTTGCAATCTTCAATATCCTTGTGGGGCTGATGCTGTGGCACAGGTTACGTCACCCCATCAACACCAGCATCCCATATGGGTGCTGGTTTGACTTCCAGCTGTTCCACTTCTGATCCAGCTCCTTGCTTATGTGCCTGGGAAGGCAGGGGGGATGGCCTGAGTGCTTAGGGCCCTGTACTCAGGTGGGAGACCTGCACGGAGTTCCTGGGTTCGTTACAGCCATTTGAAGTTAATCAGTGGATGGAAGGATCTCACTCCCTTCCTCCAGCAACTATGCCTTTCAAATTAATCTTTGTCACTCCCCCATTCCCGGAGGAACGACACAGGACCCTGCGCTGTTCTTTTGTCTGCTCGGCCCTTCCCGGGTTTGCTGCTGGTCCTTCCTGGGTTGGCTGCCGACCCCTCCACCTCCGTGGAGGGGCGGGACCCCCTGCCACTTTCCCCGCTTCCGCGGGGGAGCGGCACACGGCCGGCCAGCTCTCTCGGGGGCTGCTCAGGTGTTCCTTCAGATAGATGTTCCTGGTGCATGTTGTCTCTCTCCTCCTTTATAGTCCTCTTCCACCAATCCCAACTCTGCTACCCACACGCCGAGCACGCTGCTCTCCTCCAATCAGGAGCAGGATCAGCTCCTGCAGCTTATCAGTCAAGTTGGCGAGAGGCAGCTGTGTAGAAGTTTACTCCTCCCCAGCGCCATATTGTGGGAGAGCAGATGCATAGAGTAAGTCTTAATTCCAGTAACTTAGTCTAGTCTCAGTTGCTCCCCACAAATCTTAAAAAAAAAAAATTCTTAAAAAACAGAGCACTGCAAAGATCCAATGAGACAACATGTGAAAAAGTGCTCTGTCAACCACAAACAGCCCTATATAAATACCTGGGATTACTCTGTTCCAGATTTCCTAGAATCTCTTTTATCTAATAAATCACACTTTGGGGTGGGTGTTTGGGGTAGCGGTTGAGACACTGCTTGAGATGTCTGCATCCTATAACAGAGAGCTTGGTTCAACTCCTCCTAGCTTCCTGCTAATATGTACCCTGGGGGCGGAGGTGTGCAGCAGGTGATGGCTCAAATATTTGGGTGTCCAGCACCCACATGGGGGACCCAGATTGAGTTATGGGGCTGCTGCCTTCAACCTGGCCCAGCCCTTGGCTCTGTGGGCATTTGAGGGGTATACCAGTGGATCGACTATCTGTCTCTGCTTTTCAAAAATACAAAATCTATGGCCGGTGCCGGCGCTCAACAGACTAATCCTCTGCCTGTGGCGCCGGCACACCAGGTTCTAGTCCCGGTCAGGGCGCCGGATTCTGTCCCGGTTGCTCCTCTTCCAGGCCAGCTCTCTGCTATGGCCTGGGAGTGCAATGGAGGGTGGCCCAAGTACTTGGGCCCTGCACCTGCATGGGAGACCAGGAGAAGCACCTGGCTCCTGCCATCGGATCAGCGCGGTGCGCTGGCTGCAGCAGCCATCATGGGGTGAGCCAACAAAAAAAAGGAAGACCTCTCTCTCTCTCTGTCCACTCTGCCTGTAAAAAAAAACAAAAAACAAAAAAACAAAAATCTAAAAAACCACACACCTTGTCTGTGTGCACGGCCAGGCTAGCTGCTGGTTTTCCCACAGACATATCCCACAGAATCACCGTGTTGTCGGCTGAGGCACTTGCCAGCACATTTCTGAAAAACAAGAACAAAATTAAATAATCTTTTAAGAATTAAGAGCATTAAGTATAAGAAAGGGATTCCATTTACAATAGCATCAAAAAGAATACTTATGAATACATTTAACAAAAGAAATGCAAGTCAAATATACTGAACACGAGAAAAGATGTAGCTATTAAAGCTACCTACAGGAGTGGACAGCCACCCCATGTTCACGTGCTGGGAGACTTAGTACCAGCACAGAAACACCACATCTCAGACTGGGCTACACACTCATCTACAGGTTCAGCCAATCCCTTCCAAAAGCAGCTTTTAAAATTCTCTATTTTACAGAAAATGACACTTTCATTCTGAAATTCATCAGACGTGCAAACCAGAGCAGCCAAAATAGTCTTGAAAAAGAAGAGCAAAGTCAGAAAGTTCCTGATTTCAAAGCGTATCACACAGCTACAGCCAGCACAATGTGGTCCTGGCACAAGGTCACACATGCAGAGTCCAGAATAAAACCTGCACATTTACAGCCACTGATTTTTCACAAGGTGGCAAAAAATTAAGTGTTCAGTGGGCGAAAGAAGTCATTTTAACAATTCAAGAATAACTGAAAAGTCCTCAGGCCAGAGAATAAAGTTGGACCTTACACGCACGTGAGTCTACACACAAGCTCAAAATGGTTCCAGACCTAAAAGGAAGAGCTAATACAATAAAACTCAGAAGAAAACATGTTGGGAGGGTAAGAAGAAACTGGAATCCTTGTGTGCAGGGCCAATGGGAATGGAAAACAGTACGGTGGCTCCTCAAAAAAAATCAAGATTCACCAATAACACTTTTGGGTACCCACCCCAAATACTGGGTAGGAACTCTAACACTCGTACACTCCCGTTCACAACAGCCACAGGTGGAAGCCACCCAGGGGTCTGCTGACGGGCGGATGAACACAACGTGACAGCTCCACACAGTGGACTATCACCCAGACTCAGGAAACTCGGACACGTACTACCAAATGGGGGAACCTCAAAGACACCAGAGTCAGTGAAACAGGCCAGTCACAGAAGGACAACTGCTGACTGGTCCACTCACGGGAGGCAGAGGGACAGAAAGCCCAGCATGGCTGCAGGACCTGGCAGGGGAAGGACGGCGAGTGTCTGAGCGCTCCAGAGCTTCCGCGGGGACGAGAAAGTTCTGGAGGCGGATGGTGGGGATGCTGCGCAACAATCCTGCACCAAAAGCCACCGACCCTTCGCTGGAGAGTGGTTAAAGTGACACGACTTGCTAGATAGATTTTACCATGACTTAAAGAAAAAAGATCCAAGACTATGTGGATGAGATGTGAAAACCAAATGAAGTGCCAAAAATGTTCTCTGGGAAGCATCACAACTCTCCTGCACCGTGGACACTGCAGGGCACTGGTCTCCAGGGGTGGCGGGCAGCGTACCTGTTGCCAAACAGGAAGACGCCTGCTGTGCTGAGCCGGCAGCAGGCACTGCAGGAGAGGAAGGTCCGAGGGACACAGAGCCCGCAGCCCAAGAAGCAGAGACAGGTGCAGGCAAGAAGCCGAGTCACAATGGCTAGTCTTCCAGTCACTCAAATGTTTCTTACCTGATGAGCTTATTCCACGACAGATCAAGGACAGCATCGGTATGCCCTTCTGCTGAGGAACTCTGCAATAAATTTTAATTACTTTTTGTATTCCAGTTCCTCCATCATGAAACTGGTCGTTCGCAAGATTCTTTAAATCTTAAGATTACTGTTTTGATTTTACCCTAAGTTGCTTGAAGAACTAAAGGAACTGTTTCCTGTTACTTTAAGTGCCCATTACAAAAATTCTGGATAGTGATAAAAGTATAACAGTTCTCAATTTAGGTGCTTTAATTCTACAACTATCAATATTGCCCCTCACCCCTCCAACAAACCCTAACATCAAGAGTTACAGGAAATTAATACATGCATATTTAGAATTCCACAGAGTCAGGGCTAAATAGCAATTTTCTTAAAAGATCAAAACCAGAACATTAGGATGAACAGCTCCTGTCAGTGTGGGGGAGGATCACACCCTGAGAGTCGGGTACTGTGAGGAAGAGTCCGGTACTAATGCAGGCTTTATGCAGAGAACTAAGTTTTCCTGGCACTGGCTTTTTGAATGCAAAAGTCACAGTAACTTCATCACTGCCCAGCCTCCTCTACCACGAGTGACAGGAAAAGTCAACACTCTCATTCTTCCCCACCCCCACCCTTCACCAGTGAACTTCTCTCTACCTAGCATTAGGGTTTAAATATCTTGTAACTCTTTTACCTTCTTCCCTTTCTTTTTCTTCTTTTTTGAAAGCTTACTTCCAAGTGTGAAGACTGGCTCTAAAGAGTCCACTATGTCAAGGTCCCAAACTTCAATAACAGGGGTCATGTTTCCCACCGCAATGTAATTTCCTGTAGGGGAAGGCAGGCACTCACGATTCCAGGAAGGCAGAAAAATGTCTTCTAATGTGATCCATTCCACTTGTATTAACTGAGTAAGGGCTTAAAGCAGTGCTTCTCACACACACACACACACACACACTCATTCTGACTGTTGATAACACGCAGAGTGCATTTCAGGTAGTTCTGGGTGGGCCCCGTCTGCAGGTCTAAAGGCTCACAGGCGGTGCCACTGCTGTGCTGCTGGTCCTTGAACCACAATAAACGCTACAACGCCCAGTGCCCCCACTTCCTCCTTCCCAGGCTGTTCTGAGGATAAGGACCAGGTTACATCATGCATGTGAACAAACTTTAAGACGTAAGATGTCAACTTTACCAGTGATCATTACATAGTGACCGAGGCAACTAACTGTGCAGATGTGTCTCGGTGGACTAACCTAATTGTAAACAAGCTTCTTTGTTTCAGTTTACCTGATGTTTTTGGAACGGGTTATACCACCAAACTCTAGCTGGTAGCATGAGACACAGCACCCCATTCCATACTGGGTTTCTATAGTTCTGTAGCCCACAAGGCTTTCAAGACCTGGCCTTCAGCCCACAGTGGAGCAGCTACCTCCTGGGCTAATCTCAAATCTGGAAACATATGGACCCAAACAGCAAACTGATACAGTGTTAAGAACTATGTAACACCATAAAATAATACTAACTTCAAATCAGCAACAACTCTGTAAGCACACAGAGAACACGTCATTTATGTAGCCAGGAAAAATCAGAGGACTAAGGATCCTTGAGCAACCTTAAGTTTTCCAATTACCCGTAGAATCATCTGGACTTGGATCAAAATTCAGCCACTCTACACTCAGAGGATATGCAGACAACAGGATATCATGGTGCACGTAAAAAGAGTCTTCTTCCTGATTGTAAACTGAAAAAGATTGGGAAAAGAGATTCACTGCATCAGAGGAAGAGCCGCTGGGAATCACTCAGCACACAGAGCACACTCTCCTCCGCAACAGTGGGAGTCACCGTGCTTACAGTGCGACGCACTCATGACATTCAAAGGGGACTCCAGTCACCACTGCTAGGGAAAAATTCTGCACGTCTAACAAAGTCTCAACATCTGGCAGGCGTCAGAGAATACTGACAGAGTGCACAGCACGCTTGCCAGGTGAAGGGGCTTCCAGCTCATTATGGAAAACAAACACTCAGAAAGTGTCCACAGGAGTACTTACCAATTTCTATTTTATTTTCTAAAGGGCCAGCTGATTATAAGCTTAAAAGAATAAACAGAAACAGCACTGCTTGTATCCAGAAATCTACATACTTCTGCACCCACATGGGTGACCCAGAAGCTCCTGGCTCCTGGCTTTGGATCTGCCTGGCTCCAGCTGTTGCAGTCATCTGGGGAGTGAACCAGCAGATGGAAGATCCCTCTCTCTGTCTTTCCCTCTCTCTGTAACTCTGCCTCTCCAATAAATAAAATTTTTTTTAAAGATACAGTGAAATACTGATAAAATAGTCATGCTTTTTATTAAGAAAGAACAAATCACAAAATAAGTTCACTGTTCTTTTCTGAAATCTCTCAGCCCTCTGCTTCTGGGATAGACCCTGTGATCAACAGATTCTGTGTAACTTCCTATCACACCATTCTACGAGAATGCACGCTCACGGAGAAGGTGGTCCTGAGAAAAGCCACCGAAAACTGGCGCTGATCTGCTGAAGCATCTTCTGTTACCACGTCAGTGCTACGCTCTGACCAGCTTCAGCATACAATCTGGGACCTATTCTTGAACACAGATATGCTGGGGCAATCTGGAGATTCCCCCAAAGCCCAAATAATAAAGTACACCTATCAAGACCGAATGCGGCAGGCAAGTATTAAAATACAATTGTTTTCCCAACATCTCTCTGATCCTGAGTTCAAAGGAAAAATTATAAAAAATTCTCAGAATGTGTAAAAATCAATGACAAAAAAATTGAATTTCAATTTTCAAATACCAGAATAGGTCTTAAAAAGAAAACTAAGGGCCAGTGTTTTTTGGCTGCTCCACTTCCAAGCCAGCTCCCTGCTAATGCACCTGGGAAAGCAGGTCCCTGTACCGATGTGCAACACCAGGATGGAGTCCCAAGCTCCTGGCTTTGGCCCAGACCAGCTCCAGCCATTTGCAGCTGTTTGGGGGAGTGAACCAGCATTGGAAAATCACTTTCTCCGTCTCTTCCTCTCTGTCACTCTGCCTTTCAATTACATGCGTCCTAAAGAATATGATTCAGGGGGCTGACGCTGTGGTATAGCCGCCACCTGCAGTGCCAGCATCCCATATGGGCGCCGGTTCGAGTCTCTGCTGCTCCACTTCCAATCCAGCTCTCTGTTGTGGCCTGGGAAAGCAGAAGATGGTCCCAGTCCTTGGGCCCCTGCACCTGTGTGGGATACCTGGAAGATGCTCCTGGTTTCGGATCGGTGCAGCTCCGGCCATTGCGGCCAATTGGGAAGTGAACCAGCAGATGGAAAACCTGTCTCTCTTTCTGCCTCTCCTTCTCTCTCTGTGTAACTCAGCCTTTCAAATAAATAAATAAATCTTAAAAAAAAAAAAAAATTTTGATTCAGGGGTCGGAGATGTGGCATAGTAGGTTAAGCTGCCACCTTCAGCACCAACATTCCATATAGACACCATTTTGAGTCCTGGCTGTTCCTCTTCCGATCCAGCTCTCTGCTGATACACCTGCGAAAGCAGCAGAGAATGGGAAGTACTTGGGCCCCTGCACCCATGTGGGAGACCCGGATGAAGCTCCCACCTTCAGCCCAGCCCAGCTCTGGCCGTTTTGGCCATTTGGGGAGTGAAGCAGCAGATGGAAGCCTTCTTTTCTCTGTCTCTCCTTCTCTAATCCTTTCAAATAAATAAAATAATTTTTTAAATATGATTTAAAAATCCAAGTGATCACCTGCTTCAGGTTATTGCAAAGTGTTTACTTCTTGCTTTGGCACCAACGTTCCCTGAAATGGGAAAGGTGACTGCTATGGTTTAGTATGATTTGCCTACCCCCAACTCATGTGGGAGCTTACTCAGCACCAACTCATGTTGGTGGTGTTCAGAGGGTGGAGACTTAATCTCACTATGGTGTTCAGAGGCAGGGCCTTTGAGAAGTGATTAGTTCCGTAGGATGGAGCCCACGACTGAGTCTCAGTGGTATTATAAGAGAGGGGAGAGACCACAGACAGTCCACAATGCACGCCGTCTCTTGCCACGTGGTGCTCTGTGCCACCTGGAAATCCCGCCAGCAGGGAGGCCATCACTAGATGAGGCCCATAAGACCTTATACCTCCAGAACTGTGAGCCAAAAATAACTCTCTTTTTATACAGCTGCCTGCCTCAAGCATTTCATTACAGTATCAAAAAGCTGTTAATACAATGGTTAAGATGTTTTAACTCCAGAAGAAACCTATGGTTCTGTGTGCAGAATTACTATGAAGAAAATACAATGAACTACTAAGGGGAAACCTCTGGGATAACTGAGAGAAAGCAGAACAAGAATCTGTGTATCCAGCGCAGTCTCAACCACAAGAAGGAAAAGCGGCCACACACACAAAGCCAGGGCAGCAAGTCAGCACCTCAGGGCGACTGGATTATGGGATCATGCATTTTCCTTGGGCCTAGCACTGTGGCACAGCTGGTTAGTTCCAACTGCTGCTTCCAATCCAGCACTACACTCATGTGCCTGGGAAAGCAGCTAAAGATGGCCCAAGTACCTGGGCCTCTGCCACCTACCTGGGAGACCCAGATGGAGTTCCAGGCCCCTGGCTTTGGTCTGGCCCAGCCCAGACTGTTACAGGCCATTTAGGGAGTGAACCAGAGGGTGGAAGCTCTCATTTCTTCTAACTCTACTGTGTGTGTGTGTGTGTTTTTTTTTAATTTATGTATTTATTTGAAAGGCAGAGTCCCACAGAGGCAGAGAGGCAGAGAGGCAGAGAGGCAGAGAGGCAGAGAGAGAGAGAGAGAGAGAGAGAGAGAGATATCTCTTCCATCTGCTGGTTCACTTCCTAAATGGCTGCATCAGCCAGAGCTGGTTGGATCCAAAGTCAGAAACCAGAAGCCAGGGGCTTCTTCCATGTCTTCCATATAGGTGCAGGGGTCCAAGGACTTGAGCCATCCTTCGCAGCCTTCCCAGGCCATAGAGAGAGCTGGATTGGAAGTGGAGCAGCTGGGACTCGAACCAGCACACATATGGGATGCTGGCACTGCAGGTGGCAGCTTTATCTGCTACACCACTGTGCCAGCTCCTGTAATTCTACCCTTTCAACTAAATAAATATAGCTCTAAATTTTTTTTCTTGTATTTTTATATGTACTTTTCATTCTAGGTTTGCTACAGTGGGGTAGGAAAAAACTGGTAAGTATATTTAAATAAAAGATTAAAAACCCCTATTGGGGGGCCAGCACTTTGGCACAGGCGGTTAAAGCCCAGGCCTGAAGCACCGGCATCCTCTACGGGTGCTGGTTCGAGGCCCGCTGCTCCACTTCCAATGCAGCTCTCTGCTATGGCCTGGGAAGGCAGTGGAAGATGGCCTAAGTCCTTGGGCCCCTGCACCCACATGGGAGAACCAGAGGAAGCTCCTGGCTCCTGGCTTTGGATTGCTCAGCTTCAGTCACTGCGGCCATTTGGGGTTGAACCAACAGATGGAAGACTTTTCTCTCTGTTTCTACCTCTCTCTGTAACTTGTCTTTCTTTCTTTGTTTGTTTGTTTGAAGATTTTATTTATTTATTTGAGAGGTAGAGTTACAGTGAAAGGAAGAGACAGAGAAAGGTCTTCCTTCCGTTGTTTCAGTCCCCAAATGGCTGCAACGGCCAGAGCTGCACCGATCCAAAGCCAGGAGCTTCTTCCTGGTCTCTACACAGGTGCAGGGGCCCAAAGACTTGGGCCATCTTCTACTTTCCCAGGCCATAGCAGAGAGCTGGATTGGAAGAGGAGCAGCCGGGACTAGAACTGGCGCCCATATGGGATGCTGGTGCCACAGGCGGAGGATTAACCTACTACGCCACAGCATCGACCCCCAACTCTGTCTTTCAAATAAATACAAAATAAATCTTAAAATAAATAAATAAAAAACCTCCATTAAAATTTTCCAGGGACAAAAGTCAGATTCCAAAGTGAAATGTCAGGCTGCACATGCTGAGAACACCACCCAGAAAACTGGCAGGCTGTGTAGACCACGTAGCCAACTTCAATGCGGCACAGCAGGATACAGCACATAGATCCCTAACTGCTACTATTGTCATTTCACTGTCGCTCAGAAAAGCTTTTCATGAGGGATTCCTCTCACTTACCATGCACCTCCAAATTGCACTGCTCCTGTTCAGCTCGACCACAAACTATGAGATTGTCAGTGGGTTTAATCAAGAAATCTTCACGTTCATATTGTTCCTAGGTGGAGAGAAAAACAGTCATTGGCTAGAGGCAGATACCTGTAAGCTTTTCAAACACTTACAAACAGAATTAGAAAAAGGATGTAAATATTTACAGTATCTTTCAGAGTAACATACGGATCTTGGTCATTACTCCCGTAGACTGTCAGCCCCAACAGCGACTCCCCAAGCGTCTCAGCGTCTGTAATAAGAATTGTAAAGTGACACGAGTGAAATGGGCACCTTGACAAAAACATGTTTTCTAAGACATCATCTCTGGACTCCGACCGTCTACTTTGTAACTGATCCTGGGCCACCCGCAGCGGTCAAAGGACACGTGCACAGTGAGAGGGAATTTAGACGCTGTTCATGTTCGACCTTTGGGGTGCATTTCTCATAGTCTCGGAACTCACAATCTTCCAGGGAACAAAGTAAGCCCTTTCAGAAAATACCCGAACTCTGCTCAGAGCCTGCTCTTGGCTCCTTGCACTCAACGTACTAGAGGGGAACCTTGAGGATACGGAAGTAAGACGGCCCTGAAACACTGAACCAACGCAGAGTAAAGGGCGGCTGAAGAAAGAACACCGAGAGAATGAATTTCAGTTATCTCCTGTATGTGTTCTCAGAACTGCTGATGCGCCTTATGGACCTGAAAGAAGGAATACTGTAGCTTTTCCCCAAAAATGGAATTTTTCTTTTATGGTACATGTACAAGGGTAACACCGAAGAGACCCAGAGTTAACACAAAACGAAAGGCACACTGAGCTGTTCAGGAAAACAGGTAAGGAAGCAGGATGCATGGGTCCTGCGAATCCGACAGGCACGGGAGACGGGAACTGCC
This sequence comes from Oryctolagus cuniculus, assembly GCF_964237555.1. NCBI lineage: Eukaryota > Metazoa > Chordata > Mammalia > Lagomorpha > Leporidae > Oryctolagus > Oryctolagus cuniculus. The sequence goes on along the minus strand of NC_091442.1, from coordinate 110,183,289 downwards.
ACGCAGCAGGAAGAGCTGATGCTGGGACGCCTCTGCAGGCTGGGCTGCTCCCAGCACCCCGGCCGAACACAGCTCTGAGTGCCACGGGAAAAGCCCCCCTCTGCAGCCTGTTCTAGTGAGGCACATGGAAAAGAAAGAAGGCTTGGGAGAGGCAGGGTGTTCAAACCTCAGCATCACCTCTCACCAGCTGGGGGCGCTGGTAAGTGGAGTACTGCAGTGACCCCCTCTCAGAACTGCATAAGGAAAAACCCAGCCAGCAGCAGTGCACAGGACGCACGGCCAGAGGACTGAGTGGGGAGAGAAACGGACACCAGGGGGAAAAGTGGGCAGTGTGAATGGAGTGAGCGAGTCAGGGCTACTTCACACTGGAGGACAAGCGGTGTGCCCTAGTAACGAGGGGTACGGGCTCTGGAAGAAAGCTCAGCAGCGCGGCCTCTGCACGCTCTCTCGTTTCCTCCTCCTCAGTCCAGGCCCTCACTGCCTCTGGCCCAACTGAAGTCCCCCACTCCTCCAGGAAGACATTCAGATACAACCCATTCGAGGCATCCAGGCCAAGTCTGCAAGTTTTCATGCTAACTCCTTCCCTCAACTGCATCTCCCCTAGAGCAGACTCCCTCATTCTCCTTACCTGCCCCTTATTTACTGATTCTCCAGTGCCCAGCACTGCCCAGCTCTCCACGACCACCTCCAAACGCTCCAGCAACTGCAAGGGCTCCGCATCCCCCACAGCACTCCCCACAGCCCACACAGGCCTTGCTTTAAAAAAGCTTCATTACGTGAATAGAAGGGGAGAGGGAGCGGGAGAGGGGAGGGTTGCGGGTGGGAGGGAAGTTATGGGGGGAAAAAGCCATTGTAATCCATAAGCTGTACTTTGGAAATTTATATTCATTAAATAAAAGTTAAAAAAAAAAAGCTTCATTAGGGAAATTTTCAAACATAAACAAAGGAGAGTGAGTACAACGAAGCCTCAATCACCAAGGCTTGGCAATATTTTCTTAATATTTTTGTCTAACCTCCTTCCCCGCCATCTTTGGGGTTTTATAAAGACGTCTGAGCACATTATTTTACGCAACACTTCCACATGAACCTCTGACAGAAAAGGACATTTTTCATGCCTGCTTACAACTACTTTATGTCCTATTTTAAATGTTATTTTGTCATCTCCAGAAAGTCTAGCACCAGGCCAGATATTTAATAAAACTGGTAATTTCAGAATCAGGCCAGTGAATTCTTGTGCAAATCCAGGCTCTTAGGAAAAGCAACAGAACGTCCTTGGTTGTCTCAAAGGCGCTCTCGGAAGGCAGCTGTGCCCTCCCTCCCCTGGGCAGAGGATCCCTCAGAGACAGATCAGACCTCACAAAACTTCAGCACGTCAAAATAAAGGATCACATTTAGTAATACACTGGTGTGGATTTTCTGTGGTATTTTATATATTCTCCATTCCATCATGGCAGCACAATTCTATTTACCGCCATTTGTTAACTAGAAATCCTTCAACATCTCCTTCCCTCGTACAATGCGATGGCTGTGAATTTGCTTTGATTTTGAGAACATTTGTATTAGGAGTTAATCTTTTTTAAAAGATGTATTTATTTATTTGAAAGAGTTACAGAGAAAGAGAGAGAGAGAGAGAGAGATCTTCCACCCACTGGTTCACTTCCCAGAGGGCCACAATGGCCAGTGCTGCGCCAAGCCAAGCCATGAACCAGGAGCTTCTTCCAGGTCTCCCATGTGGGTAGCAGGGGCCCAAGCCTTGGGCCATCTTCCACTGCTTCTCCCTTTATGATGGTAGCAGGGAGCTGCATCAGAAGTGGAGCAGCTGGGACAGGAACCAGCGTCCTTATGGGATGCCGGCATTGCAGGTGGCAGCTTAACCCTCTAAGCCACAGCTCTGGCCCCAAGAGTTAATTTTTTTCTTTTTCTTTTTTAAGATTTATTCAAAAGGCAGAGTTTTAAAGAGAGAAAAAAAAGAGCGAAAGAAAGAGATTTTCCATCTGCTGGTTCACTCCCCAGATGGCTACAACAGCCAGGGCTAGGAAAGGCCAAAGCCAGGAGCTCCATCCAAGTACTGATTGTGTGTGGCAGGGACCCGAGTACTCAGGCAATTCTCTGCTGTTCTCCCGGCCCCTTAGCAGGGAGCTGGGTCAGAAGCAGAGCAGCAGTCTGGTGTTCCAACACGGGATGCTAGTGTCACAAACAGTGGCTTAACCTGCTGTCCACGACACCCCCTCAGGAGCTAATTTTTTAAGTGGTAGATCATCTGTTTTTCTAACTGTATAACTTGAGAATTGCTGATTCTAGCTGTCAGAGTCCTACCAGGCTCCACTGACACAAACTAACTGGGATTTTTAAGTTAAACCACTAACTTACTTAACCTGCTCAGTGTGCCAAAGATAAAAGGCTATTTCCCAGATCCTCCCATCTGGCTGAGCGCGGCCTGCAGTCGTGTACACCGGAGGACAACGAGGTAAGCTCGTCCAGCTACACAGTCACCGCTGGCATCCACGGGGACTGGTTCCAGGACCCCTGCTGGACACCAAAATCTGAGGGTGCTCAAGCTCCCGTCACAAGTCACTTAACGACAGGGTTCCTCTCCGAGAAATGCGTTGTTAGGAGGTTCTGCCACTGTGTGAACATCAGAGTGTAATTACACACACTGAAATGGGTATGGTGGTACGGTGCAATACAGTCTTTTTGACAGACTTATTTACTCGAAAGGTAGAGTTATAGAAAGAGAAAGATCTTCTATCACTGGTTCACTGACCAAATGGCTACAAGAGCCAGGGCTGGGTCAGGCTGAAGCCAGGAGCGTGGATCACCCACTGCACCACCACGATGCGGCCCCAGCAGTGTAATCTTATGGGATCGCCACTGTATCCGCAGTCTGCTGGTGACCAAAATGTCCCTGGGTGCTTCATGACTGTATAAAATGGCTTGGCATCTGCGTATAATCTATGCACATCTTCCTGCATATCTTACCTCATCTCTCGATTACTTACAATACCTAATGTAAATTGTTGTTGTATTTATTATTTAGGAATAAGGACAAGAAAAAAGTCTATATACCTTCAGAAGTGGTGCAGCCACTTTAGGCCTAAGCACATCTGTGACCCACAGCTGGCTGGAGCCACCGGTGAGGAGTTAAGGAGGAGGAGGGCTGACTGGCTTTACCGTCCTGTCCTCAAACAAGCAATGCACTCTGCTCATGTTTCTCACCCACTTCGTTTCCGCAAAGCTTGCTACATGAACTTACAGTGAGCCTCGCGCTCAGTCACCTCCTCTTCCCACCTGTGCTTCTCTTTCTAATGTCTCAAAATGCACATACTCTGAGAAATGTGGATGCAGCTGAGGCAAGGGTGTTTAGACACAAGTTTAAGTACGCCATAATGGTGTCCCAACAGGCTCAAGTGAATTACACATTATTATATGATACTATTTGTTTTTTTAGATAAGTGGGTTAGAGCTTATCTTCTAAATTCATTTAGGAAACAGGAACCAGATTCTTAGACTGACACCAGGGACTACAAAATCTCCGAGGAAGGCTTTGGGGCACCACGGGCTCGATCCAATGCACCGAGCTCTAACCTGGGTCATCCTCGTCATATTTATCCAAGTCGTACTCGGCCAGCTCATCATCGTCCAGCGCCCTGTCGTCCTCTGGGTCACCATCCTCCAGGGGCTCCCTCGGGCGCGCCTGCGTGCGTGCACTCTGCACGCCATCGTCTGAAGGGCTGCCTGCCTCCTCTTCCTCACTGGCACCTTCTTCTCTAGGAAAATGATACCAAGAAGTTAGAGAGAGATGGCCCAAGTGGCCCCTTCCGCGAACAGGCACACGCGGGCATCATGACTGAGACACCCTTCAGCCGGACTCTACTGCGGACTGCGACATTCCCGTACTCACTGTAACTTTTCCTTCGCTTCAGCAATGAGACGTTTCACTTCTTCTTTACTCAGCTCTACCTGTAAGAAAACACACTCTGCATCACAACATATTTGAGGAAATCATCAAAAGTCTTTAAATTAAAAAAAAAAAAAACTTTACAACAAATGTAAAATACAACTTCAGAAAAGCCCACTCAAAAGCAAGGGCAGGAGTCTGGTGTGGTTTGAAGACACCCACGTCCCAAGTCACGGCACCTGGGGTTGATCCTGGCTCTGCTTCTGATCCTGGCTTCCTGCTACTGCACACCCTGGGAGGTGGCAGGTGATGGCTCAAGTACTTGGGGTGCTGTCATCCAGGCTCCTGACCCCACCCAGCTGTGGTGGGCATCAGGGGAGTCAAATAGCAGATGGGGTTGGGTGCTGTGGATGATCAGGTTAAGCCATCTGGGGCACTTCCAATCCAGCTCCCCGATGCACCTGGGAGACAGCAGATGATGGCCCCAATACTAGATTTCTGCCACTGAGGTGGGAATCCCGGATCCTGGCTTTAGCCTGGCCTAGCCTTGGCTGCTAAAGGTAATCAGGGAGTGAACCAGCAGATGAAGATCAATTCTGTCACTTTGCTTTTCAAATCCATCTATCTATCCATCCATCCTTAAGGGGAAGAGAGAACCAGATGGAAGATCTGTTTCAGTCTCTACCTTCTGAATAAAATAAAAATAAAAAGTTCAAAAAAGAGACAAGAAGCAAACATGAACTCAGACTTTTTAAATTTAACATCAATGGAGTTCTACACTTCTGAAAATTAAGATTCCTTCACACCTGTTTAAAAACCAAGCTCACTGTACTCTCTACATCTTAATAATAATAATAAAAAAAAGACTGATTTTTGTACTCTGCTCATCTGGTCTTCTCCCAACTATCCCTGACTGCCCCTAGGGCCCCCCTCCCTCCCTTCCCCGTAGCCATCCCTGCACTGTCCCCTGTTCTCTCCCCTGTTCTCACTGCCTCGTATGCACTCAGCAGGCTCACCTCTGTGCAAAGCTCACTGAAATTATCACCTCTGAGATGCTTATTCCAAACTTATACTCCATTTCCATTTTTCCAACAGCTTGTAAGACTTCCCACGTGGACATTTTTTGTCCTATGTAATTCAATACTGAAATGACTCTCCTTACTTCAAAAACACTCCCTTCAGCACCTGTAAAACACCAGCACTACGCTGCCAATCCCATGCAGACAGAAACGGACTCGTCACTCTACAGCTGAGCACACAGTTCAGTTCTGGGTCTGCGGACGCAATGCCTCAGACCCAGAAAATCCTCTTGAGAAAGACATTCCACCGTGGGATAAATTACGAGTTAGTCCTCAACTTTCAGTAAAAGAGACTTTGTCCAACTTCTAAATTTCCCTTCCTACGGATTTCACAGAACAAACAGAACCCTTTGTCCTGTAAACCTGTCCAACAATGGTTTCCAAACTGGTCTGCACATGACAACCACCTGGGCAGCTCTTAACAACTTCAGGCTACCCTCGACCAAGTAAATCACAATACCTTCGCCGGGGCACAGCCATCGGTATTATTTTTAAGCTTCCCAGGTGTTTTCCATGTGCAGACTCCCCTGGTGTGTGTCCCTTTGTGGTTTGCTACAGGCTTTAAAACGTTTATCCACTTTTATTTATACCTCTCTATTTTTTGAAAGCTTTATTTATTTGAAAGGCAAGGTGAGGGTGACAGGGTGAGAGAGACACACACACACACAGATTGATTCTCCATCTGGTTCACTCCCCAAATGACTGCAACAGCAAGAGATGGGCCAGGGCGAAGCCAGGGCCCTGGAACTGTGTCTGGCTCGCCCATGTGGGTGCCGGGGCCCAAGCTCTCCCAAGCGCCTTAGCAGGAAGCTGGGTGGGAAGAGGAGCGCCACGGACTCCAAGGGTTGGGCAGCCAGCTTGAGCTGCTGCGCCACAGCCGTCTCCCTCTTCAGTAACGTTCCTCCTTCAACAATGGCTAACGGGCTAGTTTTCTGTCCCTCTTCGCTAAGCACGGAGCGCCTACTGTAAGCCAAGCGCTGGAGAAACGGTGAGCGAAACAGCCTGGGGGCCGGCTGGGGGGCGGGATTTACCCCTTGGCAGCCTGCTCCGACCCCTCATCCGCCCGCACAGCGCCCCCACTCCCACCACCTTCCCCAGCCCTGCCTGGCTGGCCCGGTCACTTCCTTCCCCGCACTTATCCCCTCGGACCCCCCCCCCCCACAGGTCAACCCCATAAAGGCGGAACTCTCTCTGCCTCGTTCTCGCCCACCCCGGGGTCCCTGACCAACGCCGGGCCCGCAGCCGGCACCTAGAATCCGCTGATCAATGCCCGAGGCCCCCTCCCCTCTGCGACAGGCTCAGTCCTCCAGTCCCGGGTGCTCTTCCTCCGCGGGGCGGCGCGTGTACCGCTCACCTCGGCTGCCTTCCTCGTCTCCAGGGATTACTGCTGGAAAAACCTAACTCGACTCCCGACCTCGCGGCCGCCACCACCACCGCTTCCAGCCCTGCTCCTCCGGGCGCCGAGCGAGGAGGCTCGGGGGAGGCGGGGCCGCCACACCTGCGCTCCCCTCCACTCACGCCTAAAACCGCGCCGGGGAGAGGGCGCCGCTGCTCTGTCAAGCAGCCCCCGCGCCTGCGGACGTCGGGGCAGGGGCTCGGGGGCGGCGGGCCCATCAGGCCTAAGCCGGCCTCAACGAAGCGGGCCAAGGCCGAAGCTCCGGGTCGAGGTTCCCCGGGCGGGGCTCAGCCGGCAGGGATGTCTCCCAGCGGTCGGGCCTCACCTTGTCCGGCGTCTCTTTGGCCACGCCGCAGCGGACCCAGGCCACACACGTCACCTGGCGGCTGCGGTTCATGGTCTTCAGCGCAGGGACGTCTCAAGTTAAAGACCCCGCGACAGTACGAGGGACCACGGCTCACAAGGCTGCCGGCACACTGCGGGGCTCCTCGAGAGACCGTCGCTGAGGCAGAGCGCAGGCGCGGCGCCAGCCCCGCCCCCGTCGGCGCGCGCTTCGACGTCATCGAGAGGCGCCGGAACAGAAAGCAACAGGGCGTGGAATCCACGTGGGGGTTCCATGCTGTGTGGGGTGGTATGAAGCGGATTTTCTGACTATGTGGGGGTCAGTGTGAGGCGGAGTCCCACTAATCTTTATTTTGCTTGAAATTCCAGACTCCAAGCTGACAAATGGTAGGTGTGTGTGGTCTAAAGCTTTCTCCAAAATGAGCTTGTCGATTCAAGGACATTCCATTACACTTTCATATCATTGAGTGTTACTGACCCACCTCAGTATATACGGTGGTGGTGGTGGTTAGGGTGCAGGCACCGTTTACAGTGCCTTAATATATTACCTTCGTTACTTCCTAATTCTGTGTGGGAGGTCTTATTTCCCTTTAACACGCGGAGACACGTTCGTGGATTTCCCTGAAGCCGCACGGCCAGTAAGTGGTGTTAAAGTAACACCTTGGGGCTGGCGCGGTGTCTCACTAGCTTAATCCTCCACCTGTGGCGCCGGTTCTAGTCCCGGTTGCTCTTCCAGTCCAGCTGTTTGCTGTGGCCCGGGAGGGCAGTGGAGGATGGCCCAAGTGCTTGGGCCCTGCACCCGCGTGGGAGACCAGGAGGAAGTACCCGGCTCCTGGCTTCGGATTGGCGCAGCTGCGGCTGTAGCGGCCATTTGGGGAGTGAACCAATGGAAGGAAGACCTGTCTGTCTGTAATTCTACCTGTCAAATAAATAAATAACACCTTGACAGTAGGGACTCCATTCTGGGAAGGCACCCCTCCTCCCCCCCACACACCGTGAGACTCTGGTCTGAAACCATGATCTAAAAAAGTCCGACGATAGCAGTCCACTACATCACACTTGGCAGATCATAAATTGGAAACCCCCTATCATGATCGCTCAAACTTTGAAGTGGATAGGCTACACCTGGGTTAAGGATAAAAATGTAATTTGTCTATGTCCTACATATGATTAAAATCAATACCTGGATTAATGTCAAGATTATAATTGAAATTGTTAAGATTGTAACTGGTATTGTCAAGATAATTGATACTAGTTTCGCATAGGTTTTAGGTCAGCTTGACCCCAGTAACCATGTATTCCCTCCCGATTTTGCGGTTTTTGCCTTTATAAACCCTGTTGCTTTGGGCTTCAGGGCTGAGAGTTCTTTAGGGCATGGGCCCACCCTCCACCGTCAATGTGTAGTGTTCCTTTGCATTCGCTCAGGTACAACAGTGTAGCTAGGATACAGATCCGTACCGTGTGATTCCAGATCCCTGGCTGCTGCCAGTGTGGTGCTTGTCCGCTAGGGTTAAAGTCACCTGTTAGAAAGTGTCAGTGGCTGGAAGGCTTCAGAATAGAAAAATTTTTAAAAGATTTATTTATTTGAAAGGTAGAGTTAAGAGAGACGCAGAGGCAGAGAGAGAAGTCTTCTATCTGCTGGTTTGCTCCCCAAATGGGCCACAATGGCTGGAGCTGAGCCCATCTGAAGACATGGGCCAGAAGCTTCTTCTGGGTCTCCCATGCAGGTGCAGGGGCCCAAGCACTTGGGCCATCTTCCAGTGCTTTCCCAGGCCACAGCAGAGAGCTGGATCAGAAGCAGGGCATCTGGGACTAGAACAGGTGCCCATATGGGATGTCGGCACTGCAGGTGCCAGCCCCCAGAATAGAAAATTTTAAACTAGAAAGATCTGGGTTTTGATCGCCTCCTTGGCTGTGTGACCCTGTCTGGGTCACCTGCCTTCTGATATTCAGGTGTACCCTGCCTCTGAGACAGGCAAACAAAAATACCAGGAGAATAGCTCTGGGGCAAGGATCTTTGAAAAATAGATGGCAACAACAAAATTGTCCTTATGTGATTTTTTTTGACAGGCAGAGTGGACAGTGAGAGAGAGAGAGAGAGAGAGAGAAAGGTCTTCCTTTGCCATTGGTTCACCCTCCAATGGCCGCCGCGGCCAGCGCGCTGCGGCTGGCGCACCGCGCTGATCCGATGGCAGGAGCCAGGTGCTTCTCCTGGTCTCCCATGGGGTGCAGGGCCCAAGCACTTGGGCCATCCTCCACTGCACTCCCTGGCCACAGCAGAGAGCTGGCCTGGAAGAGGGGCAACCGGGACAGAATCCGGCGCCCCGACTGGGACTAGAACCCGGTGTGCCAGCGCCGCAAGGCGGAGGATTAGCCTAGTGAGCCACGGCACCGGCATCATGATGGTTTTAACCAAGAGTATGACAGAGGTGACCCTTCCAAGGTTAGGTCACCAGTGGGACGCAGGTTGGCAGAGTGGAGCCCAGAGCCACCATGTGAAGTCTGTGCTGAGGCCGTCGTGCTGAGGAAGCTAAACCACAGGGAGAGGACACATGTGGGTGCGCCGGTAGACACCTGCAACTTTGAGTTCACCCAGACGAGAAGATGAGAGTGCCTTCAGGTGACTCCAGCTCCCAGCCATTGTCTTGTCCCCAGCTTCCAAGGTTTCGCAGCCGAGACCCAGGCGTGGTGAGGGGACACAAGCCATCCCCAGCAAGCACCACCCAGTCTTGACTGACACAGTCTGCAAGGTCAATAAAAGGGCCGTTTCAGCCATGTTTTCACCCTTACATATTGTAGTTTTATGGCATATCACACATAGCAAAGTTTACTATTCAACCAGTTTTTAAACAAGATTTATTTTTTATTTATTTGAAAGGCAGAGTTACAGAGACTGAGAAGGAGATCTTATATCCACTGCTTCACTTCTCAAATGTCTGCAACAGCCAGGGCTGGGCCAGGCCAAAGCCGGGAGCCAGGGTCTTCATCCAGGTCTCCCATGTGGGTACAGGGGCCTAAGCACCTGGGCCATCTGCTGCTGCTTTCCCAGGCCATTGGCAGGGAGCTGGATTGGAAGTGGAACAGCTGGGACATGAACCAGCACCCACATGGGATGCCAACATTGCAGATAGTGGCTTAACCCATTATACCACAATGGTGGCCCCTATGTTTTTAACCTTACACACTATATTATTATGGTATCACATGTAACATAAAGTTCACCATTTCAGCCATTTTTAGGTATGCAGATTAATGGCCTTCAGCACCAAGTCACTAAGCTTTGAGGCCATTTTTCACACGTAGCAACAATGAACAGGTGGGAATCTGTGCTGTAACTAGAACAGTGCATATGAGCTGATTTATTAACACCTGGCTAGGCTTTGTCAGGTGGGCTCCCCCGATGTCTGAGTACCTGACTCTGGGTCTGTTCTCCCTGGAGACCCCCCACCAATGAGCTGGTCCCTGTCTGTCTGGGTGCTGCCCCCAGCACAGTGCCTCATGCAGAGTGAGCACTTGATACATATCTGTTAAGCCAATGAATAAATTAAAGAATTGAAGGTGGGCCAGGACTCCAGTTATTTTGGGCCTGCTAAACTTACCCTCTTTGCTGGGCCTATTTCTGACATTCTGCCACTTCAGCCCAAGCTGTGAGTTCTCTTTTTAAATGAAAATCCCACTGCAGCGGGCATTATTAGTTCCTTCTAACAAGAATAGGAAGAGATTGAGCTTAGGTAGGTCTGTTCCTAAAGCTGATTCTTGGGAACTGATGAGCATATTTAACTCAGAAAAGCATCTTTGCCAGAGGCCAGAAAAAAATGTACTCAGTGGCACGTTGGCTATATTTATAGAACTAAAAATCCCAGAGGATTGAACCCAGGCCCTGCCAAGCTCTCGTTACATCCTCTCGCCAAGTGCCAGGTGTAATTAGGCTCATAAGCGTTATTTCTAATTGGCCTTGAGTGCTGGGATGAAAGCGGAGTCCACACTGCCCTCCTCCCTCGGTGCACTAGGCCCTGCTACGTGTCCCTCTGCTTACTCCACAGTATTAGCTGAGAAGGCGTTGGGGGACTAGCGATAGCTACCTGTTACAAAGCGCTAGAGATTTACCACAAAACCCTGTACACAAAAACAAGACTTTAGTTTTCTAGAACTGAACTTCACCCCCATTTTCACAGGACAAGAACCGTGAGGGTCTTGTTCCCGCAGTACTGTCCATACCTAGCTGGGCAGCTGGAACCACCAATGCTAACAGATGTCTGTTGAATAACTGAATGACATTAGATCCCCAACCTAAAGTTCAGAGACATTGGGAAAGGCGCCCAGTGTCATGTGATCAGGAACTCCTGGCAGAAGAGACTCCTTTGGGCCACACACGTTATCTAGTCGAGATGCTTCTGGATCCCTTCCTTCCTCAGTCTGTCAGGACTCTTGGAGGCAAGTGACAGACAACCCAGTTCTAGCTGCCTTAGGCAAGACATGAAACTTATGTGCTCAGACGACTCAAAAACCTACAGACACAAACGGCTTCAGACATAGCTGGATCTAGGGGCTTAAGCCGTTGTCATCAGGGTGTGATCTCCCTCCCATATCGGGGTCTCTCTGTTCCAGCGTCAAGCCTTCCCCCGCTGCAGGCTTGCTGCGTTCTTACTACCTGGAGCACTGCAGAAAAGCCACTTCCTTTAGCTGCTTCTCCTCATCTCCCCGCTCTCTCTGGTCCTGGAATGGTCACCACCCGCTATGCTCCGGAGAGGCTGAGGTTTTGCTTGGCTAAGCTTGAGCCAGAGAGGGAATCAGCGCTGGTGGAACAGCATGTAGACAGAGAGTGGGGAAGGAAGGCTGCCACCAGGGGCTGGGCTGCCATGAAGAACTGTTGCTCCTGACATTCATCATTCTCTCTGGCCTCTTTGCACAGAGCCCGGCAGACAGGGAGCTGCAGACACAGACGTGACACAGCCCTTCGCTCCCAGGGAGTTCAGACCACAGTGCAGGACCAGGAGTAGTCAAGGGAACATAAAATAAGAATGGGCAAGCAGCCTGGCTGGTGTCCCCCTGGCCCTGTTCACCTGGAAGCTGCTGGACAACAGCTGGAGACTCAACCGCTTCCCTTCCACCAGAACCCCTGGGGCTCCCAGCCCCTTCCTCCTTGGTGTCACCACCATCACCACCTCTTAGAAAAACTCACTTCGCCAGCCGTAAGGGGCAACGTTCTGTCTCCTGTGGCGCCCAGTTAACTCTTCAGCATTTACCTTGAGGTGAAATGTCAATTTCATGAGCTTTCCAACTCAACTGCTGCCCTGCCAGTCCTGCTGTAGGTGGCCAGCTGTGTGGAGGCAGGGTCACAAGCCCAGATGTGAGTTGTAGCCATGTGAACAAAGGAGAGAGGGTTGAGAGCACAGGGAGCCAGGGTGCAGGGTGACAGATGACAGTTCTGATTTACGTTCCAGGTCATTGGAGATCCGGGTCATGTGTAGCGTGCTTGGGGCAGGGTGCAGGAGCGCGGTGAATGTATGCACTATTGGGGAGCGAAGGCAGCTATGGAAGGGGAGTAATTTCTGGTGACCTGGGCTACGGTGCTGGTGGTGGGATCGAGGGAAGTGGGAGAAAGATGCCGTCTCTTAATGGGAAGATCTGTAAAAAATTTGTGGCCATGTTTAATCTACCACGGACGAGAACACTGAGGCCCGGGAAAAGGAAGTGACTGATCTAAGACCGTGCATCAGGTCGGTGGGTGTCAAGATGGGGAGCAGAGCCTGTGTCTCCCACCTCCAGCCCTGTGCGGTTCCTTCCACACCCACACAAGCCTCCTTGGGAAGGGAGGACAGAAAAGTGTGCCTACGGTAAAGTGTGCCCCAAAGCCCTGGATCCAACGAATCAGTCACATCCTTGCCACCTCAATCCCCACGCAGTGGCATTCACAGAGGTGAGGGGACAGGGAAACGGACCGAACAGTTCACGAGAAGCACAGGAGGGAGCGGCTGGGTGCAGGCTTTGGTCTCCTCCTGATGGTGCACCTGACATCGCTTCAAAGGATGCGGCACATGGCTCCTGCTGCAGCGCATCCAGGCCCTGGCTAACCTCAGTGGGCACACAGGTCAGGCCCAGTGGACACAGCTCGTGTTTGCCTTCTCCACCAAACAGCATCCTTCCCATCTCAGCATTTCCAGGGCCTGCTGGCAGCTCAACACCAAATAAAGATCTGTGACCTAGTGTAGGATTCAGGCCAAATGGGGGAGGGTGTGGTGGCGCTGGAACCCATGGCGCAGAATCCACACTCTCCTGAGCTGGTTTTCCGGAGGCTGCTCCGGAAGAGCTTAACTTGCAACACGGCACACCCTCGGGAGCCAGACCGATGTGAACCGGGAGCGCCGGAAGCTGCAAGAATGCACGCGGAGTCAGGGCTTTGGGACCTAAGCTGGGCTTTCCTCATGCCAATGCTAACTTCTCTGCCTAGGGGAGGGGGCTGCCTCCATGCTCTCCATCTGGGTCTCCCAGGTGGGTAAGCGAGGTCCAAGCACTCGGGCCATCTGCTGCTGCTTTTCCCAGTCCATTAGCAGGCAGCTGGATCGGAAGCAGAGCAGCCAGAACTTGAACTGGCACGCATACAGGACTCCGGCATCACAGGCAGCAGCTTAACCCTTTGTGCCACGACGCCGGCCCCTGCCCCCATTTTCTCAATGTGAAATGGATGAAGAGGCGTGTTGTTTACATGTATGTGCTTTGCTACATCCAAGGTTAGCCGCTAACCTTGGCTAGAACAGCCCTGGCAAGCTGTTTCCCAGGGAGCTCTGTCTTCCCACGAGCGTCCTGACTTGTCACAGTAAACAGAAAGCTTTGCTCCGAGCAACTCCCACTTGGAGCTGATGAACTGGCAACACTGCAAGCGGTCGACTGCGATCGATTAGACAATGGGAAGGACGGCACCTCTGGACCTGTGCTAGGGGTGGAACAGCTGGAATGCTGCTGTGTCCGCGTGGCTCTGAGGGCCGCTACAGAGGCAGGAGGGCGTGCTCCTGAGGACAGGACCACGCCCGGTGCTCGGATGAGCGAAAGTTCTCTGTCCCTCACTGAAGAGCCAGATGCCGGCTCCTCTCTTGAAAACACCTGCGAAGCCCTGAATGCAGAAGTGTGACTCCACCTAGTGGACACGCCAGGGTTATGCCTGGATTGGCGACATTTCTTCCCGACCTGTGTTCTGCAGCTTCTCCAGGTGGCTGTTCCCGCTCTCCCTGTTGGCACAGACGGCTGAGAGTGGCAGCATGGCCTTGCAAGAGAGCAGGCGCCTGTCTGGAGTCCTGCCATGGGCAACTGGAGAAAGAAGCTACTGAGGGTCGGAGCGGACCTGGTAAGATGAATGGGTTTAGAGCTGCTGGTGTTGTGTAAGACACTGAACCAGCCGTCCTAAGGCCTGCCACTCCTCTGCTGCGTGGCCTTGGGCAACCCCCTTGCTCTCTCCAAGCCTCTGCTTTATCATCTGAGAGGGCAGGGGCTGGGATCAGACCTAGCTGTGATGATTGAGCCCTTCCCATGTGCCCCTTGCCAGTTCTCAGATCCCAACACAGCCTCACTTGGTGTGCGGGACCACCCTGCTCAGGTTACTGCTGAGGACGCCTGGGCTTTAGCTTAAGTAAGAAGCCCAAGGCCTGATGGCTACTAAGGGTCAAAACCAGGATTTGAACTCAGATCTGACTCCAGTGCTTGTACATAGGCTCTGTGTTGTCCCAACCTTTACCTTCTTTCCAAAGCCCTCTGCAATTGTACACACCTGCCACTTGGTCTCCTTTGGGTGCAAGATGTGGCCTCTGGGGCCAAACTCCCTCAGTGTGAACCCTGGTTGTACTTATGTACGACACCCCAGGCATGTGACCTTGGGCAGAACGCTTAATAAACTCACTCCATTTCATTGTCCCCATCTGTGAAATAGAATGACAACAAAAACATTTTGTAAACACATATCACCTAGAGTACCACTCTGCTTGTCCAGCCTGCTTTAACTATAGACAACTGCATGTACATAAACACGGAGATGTTTTAACTATTATTTTCTGCCTCTGTTTATTGCTCCTTATGACACAGTCTGAGACATGTAAATTTAGACCCTTAATGTTATGTCCAAGTGGATCATATTTATAGTTAGACACTACAAACTACAGGACTGAAAATTTTCTCCCTACATTTAAAAAAATATTTATTTATTTGAAAGGCAGTTTCATAAAGAGCAGGAGAGAGAGAGAGATCTTACATCCACTGGTTCACTCCCAAAATGGTCATAATAGCTGGGCTAGGCCAGGCTGAAGCCAGGAGCCAGGAACTCCACCCAGGTCTTCCATGTGGATGGCAGGAGCCCAAGCACTTGGGCCATCATCCGCAGCTTTCCCAGGCTCATTAGCAGTGAGCTGGATTGGAAGCAGAGCAGCCAGGACTCCAGCCAGCAGTTAGATGGGATGCTGGTGTTGCAGGTGGTGGCTTAACCCACTGTGCCATGAAGCCGGTCCCCCAAAGCCTTAACTTTCGGTGCCATCTTTCCTAAGAATGAAATGGTTTTTATCTATTGCTTGGTAACACAGCTAATTCCTAAAACTTTCAGAAGACCAGTGGCTGGAAATGGTGGCTGCATATAGCATGTTCTGAAGCCTTTTCTCACAAGGTGCCCCTGGTGAGAGACAGCAGGAAAAAGCCACCCCGTGGGCACTGTCATTTAACAGACCACAGCAGGCTTGAAAACTAGCTGGAAGCTCCAGGCAGGGGAGAAGACATTTTGGGGTGGGGGGAGGCAGTAAACGTCTGTGTGAATGACTATCAGACAACGGAGTTCTTTTTTTTTTTAAGATTTTTATTTATTTATTTGACAGGTAGAGTTACAGACAGTGAGAGAGAGAGACAGAGAGAAAGGTGTTCCATCCGCTGGTTCACTCCCCCGATGGCTGCAACGGCCGGAGCTGTGCCGATCCGAAGCCAGGAGCCAGGAACCTCTTCCACGTCTCCCATGTGGGTGCAGGGGCCCAAGGACTTGGGCCATCCTCCACTGCCTTCCGGGGCCACAGCAGAGAGCTGGACTGGAAGAGGAGCAACCAGGACTAGAACCAGCACCCATATGGGATCCCAGCGCCGCAGGCGGAGGATTAACCTAGTGCGCCACGGTGCCAGCCCAGCATGGAGTTCTTAAGATGCTTGAACACAGATACATACCTGACACATTTTGAGGGTCTTCTTCCACATCTGACTCCCATTCCTTTCCCAAGTCCTGACCCTATATATTGAGGAGTCTTCATGAAACTTGAAGGGGACGGCATTGGAGTGTAATGGGTTAAGCCACCACCTGCAATGCCGGAATCACATATGGACGCAGGTTAAGTCCTTGCTGCTTCACTTCCTGGGAAAGCAGTGGAAGATGGCTCAAGTCCTTGGGCCCCTGCACTCATGTGGAAACCTGGAAGAAGCTCTTGGCTCCTGGCTTTGGCCTGGCCCAAATCCAGCCATTGTGGCTATTTGGGGAATGAACCAGAGGATGGAAGATCTCTAATTCTGCCTTTCAAATAAATAAAATAAAAAGCTTATGGGAGGGCTGGCACTGTGGCGTAGCAAGTAAAGCTGCCTCCTGCAGTGCCAGCATCCCATATGGGTGGAGTTTGAGTCCTGGCTGCCCCACTTCCAATCCAGCTCTCTGCTATGGCCTGAGAAAGCAGTGGAAGATGGCCTAAGTCCGTGGGCCCCTGCACCCACGTGGGAGACCTGGGAGAATCTTCTGGCTCCTGGCTTCAGATCGGCACAACTCCAACTGTTGCAGCCCTCTGGGGAGTGAACCAGTGGATGAAGACATCTTTCTCTCTCTACCTCTCTGTAATTCTTTCAAATAAATAAATAAATCTTAAAAAAAAAGCTTATGGGAAATGTATATTATGAAATGATTATACTTAGATTTCAAAATTTTTTACACTTAAATAAACTTGTCTTCCAAGTCTAGTTTTCCATGAAAGATATGAAGGGCCCTGGTATAGACTTTTTTGTTTTGTTTCTATTAATTATTCAAAAGGCAGGTACAGAGAAAGGAAGAGACAAAGAGAGAGAGAAGGAGAGGGAGGGAAAGGGAGTGGGAGAGGGAGGGAGACGGAGAGAGAGAATCTTTCACTCCCCAAATTGGCTGCAATGACTGAAGCTGGGCCAATCTGAAGCCAGGAGCTTCTTCCAGGTCACCCTTGTGGGTGCAGGGGTCCAAGCACTTGGGCCATTCTCCTCTGCTTTCCCAGGCACATTAGCAGGGAGCTGGAACAGCAGTGGAGAAGCCAAGAATAGCACTGGTGCCCATATGTGATGCTGGAGTCGCAGGTGACAGCTTTATCCACTACACCACGGTGCCCCACTACCTTCCTTTAAAGCAGCCATGTGATGACAGGGCAGTGGGAACCCCCAGTCAGCCCGAAGGAAGGCCAGGCCGTTAATCTCAAGGCTGGCATTGCTCCAGCCTTGAACTTGGAGGAATCCTCCTCGTAGTTCAGCCTGGAGTGTGCAGCCCCAGCCGCAAGCTGTTCAGTGTCCTGACCCCTGCTGCGCCAACATCACAGCCGCTGACCTATTTCCTGGCTTTGCCAAGAAACCCTCATGCACTGGGCTTTCTCAGTCTTTCCTGTGTCTGCTCCCCAAGCACGCAGGTGTCTTAGGGGGGACAAGGTTGTATTTTCAGGACACAGTGGAAGCAGAGCCATGGTTCAGCTCAGACTGGCTCATTTTTAAAAAACCAACAACTGTGAAAAAAACCAGGATGCCTAGCTAAGCTTGAGGCTTTTTAGGATGGCTTATTCGCTTTGGAAAGGTTGCAGCTAAGAGCAAACTCCATTTTTAATGGCTGACTCAGCAGCAGCCAGCACACGGCTCTCTTGTCCCCTCCACGGAAGTCAGAGTTGCAGCCCGGCTGCGGCTCCACAGGATCTGGCCGCGAATGCACCTTCTCCATCCTTAGCAGGAGGAGGACAGAGGTGGCCTCTGTAGGGGCTTTGCTCATGTAGAAAGCTCTAGAGGGGCTGGTGCTGTGGCGCAGCAGGTTAATGCCCTGGCCTGAGGCACCAGCATCCCACATGGGCGACAGTTCGAGACTCGGCTCCTTCACTTCCGATCCAGCTCTCTGCTTTGTCCTGGGACAGCAGTAGAAGATGGCCCAAGTTTCTGGGGCCCTGCACCCGCGTGGGAGACCAGGAAGAAGCTCCTGGCTCCTGGCTTTGGATCAGCGCAGCTCTGGCCGTTGCAGCCAATTGGGGAGTGAACCATCAGATGGAAGACCTTTTTCTCTCTCTCTCTCTGCCTCTTCTCTGTTTAACTCTGACTTTCAAATAAATAAATATTTTTTTTTTTAAAGCAAGCTCTAGAAGCAGTTGGGTCTTTGAAGTCTTTCTTAGTTCTCGCAAGAGATCCAAAGCCAAACCACTCAAATTGTTCCCTGGACCCGGCAAAAGGTACAAAGTCTACCCTTGTGGGAACGAGAGTGCACCAGGGAGGCCAGAGGTCACCTCTCCAGTGTGATGAACACCGCTGAGCCGCTGCTGGGGCAGGATCCACCTCGGGGGCACTGTCCCCAGGAGCTTTCTCTGTTGACCAACGAGTTGGAGGACCCAGGGGTGGGATCAAAGCTCAGATCAGAGAGCGGTGATATGGGCCAAGCCCCTCCCTGTGTGCCCCAGCACCCTGCTGAGCGTGACTGAGGCAATCAGTGAGGCGCGGGGGTGGGTCCCCGGAGGCTGTGTGCCCACCTCCCACACCTCCCCTCACAGACTGCAGCAGTGCAGTCTCCTGGGCTGGGTCTGCTGCATGTCAGGGAGCACCTGCACCTTTGGCATGACTGTCTCCCCCCACCCCACGATAATCAATACCCATTAATCACCAGTGGATCTGAACCGAATCCTTACACCTGTATCCCCTAATCAACACTCACAGCACAGAACTACAGCCAGAGGACGCTGGCTAGCGTGCCTCAGCCTGCAGGCTCTCTCTCCCTCCCTGGGAGATACTGAATGATCACACTGGGACAGCCGCAGAATGGAGAGGTGCACCTGGCTCTCCCCATCTCCCTTAAAGGAGGCATCTTAGCCAAGACGTGCAGCGCAGAGAAAAGGCTTAGAAGTCAGACCGGCATAGGTCCGTGTTCCAGCTCTTTCTGGCCTTGCTGTTTGTGCCACAGCGTTTCTGTCTGTAAGACGGGAATAAAAATCCTTACCAGGCAGGGTGGTGTGTGAGGACTGAGAGAATGCCCATGAAGAAGGTGGGGTGGGTGCTGTGCAGGTTAAGCCGCCACTTGGGATGCTGGCATCCCCCGTGAGTGCCGGTCGGAGCCCCATCTGCTCTGCTTCCGATCCAGTTCCCTGCTATGGCCTGGGAAAGTAGAAGATGGCCCAAGTGTGTGGGCCCCTGCACCCATGTGGGAAACCTGGATGGAATTCCAGGCTCCTGGCTTTGGCCTGGCCCAGTACTGCCTGCCGCAGCCTTTTGGGGAATGAACCAGCAGGTGGAAGATTCTCTTTATTCTTCTCTAACTCTGCCTAGCAAATAAATAAACCAATCTTTTAAAAAGGAGGAAGGGCAGGGGTAGGTATTGCGGCACAGTTAGGATGGTGATTGGGACAGCCGCACCCCGGATCAGAGTGCCGTGGTTCGAGTCCAGTCCTGCTTCTGTGTCCAGCATTCCTACTATGCACACTGGCAGGGAGAAGACTGAGGCTCATGTCCTCGGGTCCCTGCCATTCATGCCTGTGGGAGCCCTGGATTAAGCTACAGGCTCCTGGTTTCCACTTGGCCCAGCCCCCAACTCTTGTGGGCAGTTGGAAAGTGAACCAGAACAGATGGGAAGTCTGTCTACCTTTCAAGTGAATAAATGCCATTGAAAAACAAAGAAGAGGAACAAAGTGTGAAGGGATGGGAAACACCCCAGCCTGCAGAGCACTGAGAGAGCGCATGATGCTTCGGTCGCACAGAAGTGTGTGGTGAGACGAGGCGGCCTGGCACCCAGGCACTGTTCCGACTGCCCCAGGACGTAAGGCGGCACCTGCACGACAGTCACGTAGTTCAGTTCCCCATGCAAGAGCTCAGAGCCGGAGACGTCCGGGCCCCTGGGCTCCAGGGACCGAGGCTGTCAAGACAGCATCCTGGATCAAACTGGAATCCGGGGGTGACTCTTCACGCTCCTCGGTGTGGCAGGCGCGTGGCTGCGAGGCTGCCTCGGGCGAGGTGGCTGACGGAGCTGCTGCCGGCCTTTGGGGACCAAGGCTGCTGCGTGTGCGGTTTAAGCAATCAACACTAAGACTGGCGGCAGCCAGCCGCAGGGCAGGGCCAATCCCAGCTTCCCTCGTACCTCCCTGCTCTTAGGGCCTTTGGTGAACACAACATTCTGCATTAGGTTTTTATTTATTTATTTACCTCTTACTTTAAAGGCAGAGAGACACCACACACACACACAGATTCCATCTCCTCATTCATTACTCAAAAGTCTAAAAACAGTCACGGCTGGGTCAGGCCAAGGCTAGGAACCTGGAACTCAATCTGGGTCTTCCACGAGGGTGGCACTTGGCCACCACCTGCTGCCTTCCAGGGTGCGCAGCAGCAGGAAGCTGGATTGGAAGAGGAGCCAGGTCTTGACTCAGGCACTCTGATGTGGGATGGGAGCATCGCACATGCGGTCTTGAGCGCCTGCTCTGGTGTCCCGCATGTTGACAGGGCTCTCCCTGCCCCCACCGCTGGGAGAGGGTCTCTCCATCACCCGCTGTGCTGATGCAGTGCCAGTCCCATTCTGCAGATGGGAAGATGGGGGCTGACAGGGAAACTCACCAGGCACTTGTACCAAGCTGAGGTATGACTGTCTTTTCTCTGTCGAGTCCTTAAAACAAAGTTTATTTGAAAAGCAGAGAGAGAAAAAGAGTGAGAGCGAGCTCCCATCTGCTGGTTTACTTCACAAATTACTGCCAACGGCTGGGACTGGACTGAAGCCTGGAATTAAATCCAGGTCTCCCGCTTGAGTGCCACGAACCCCATCACTTGGGCCATGAACAGCTGCCTGCCGGGGTCTGTGTTAGCAGGGAACGAGCCCAGAGCAGGAGGGGGGCATCAAACCCAGGCACCCCGACATAGGACCAGGCAATCTTAATTGCGAGGCTCAACACCTGCCCCGTTGGGTTCATTTTAAAACACGTGGCGCAGTGGGTCAGGCCACCACTTGGGAGGCTGGCATGACACACCAGAGCGCTAGTTCCAGCCCTGGCCACTCCGCTTCTGATTCAACTTCCTGCTAATGCGCCTGGGAAAGCAGTGGAAGACGGCCCAAGCGCTTGGAGCCCTGCACCTGCACGGGAGATCTGGATGGAGTTCCTGACTCCTGGCTTCAGCCTGGCCTGGGCCTACTTGTTGTAGGCATTTGGAGGAGCGGTGACCCGGTGGATGGAAGATCTCCCTCCCTCCCTCCCTCCCTCCCTCCCTCCCTCCCTCCCTCCCTCCTTCCATCACTCTGCCTTCCCAGTGAATAAATAAGTCTTCAGGTGCAAGTCCACACCGCTGGGCTTCAGTCTTTCAAAGTGCCCCATTCCTAACCCCAGCGCTTGACTGAAATCCTGAAATCCTTTTTTTTTTTTTTTTTTCCCTTTATAGAGAAGGAGCCCCAGTTTTCAGGGACGGGACTGCTTCGAGCTCCGGTCTCTCCCCAGCTGGCGAGGCTGTGTGGGTCACGCCTCCTCCTGTGGATTCCATCAGTGAGGACGATGAATCGATCGGCTGTCTCACTGGCACGATGAGATGAGTCAGAGGAATCGGCCGCCGCTGCAATCAGATGCAGTCCCGGAAAACGCGGGCTAGGTCATTATGAATTCCTCGTAGGACACAGCAGGGCTGAGAACCGTCTCCTGAGCCAAACACATGATTCACATCAGACGGAGGGCGCAAGTCCTGCCAGCGGCCCTGCGTTCTAAGGGACTTTCTAAGTCCACCCTTTCCAACTGCTTAGACCCAAGGAGCTGGCCAGCGTTTTCTGACCCTTCCTGTTGATGTGCGCTATGAATATATTAATTTCTAATCTCAGTTCATGTCTCCTGCAGAGCTAGAAACACTAACTGGACACTAACATCTGTGCAACAGGAGCAGAATGTATTTATTATTAGTAATGAGAGAGAGTAAACGCACCTTCACGCGTGTGTGTGGCCCGCCCCATACAGAAAAAAACAGCCAACGCGAGTGGGCCGAAGAGCTGCCCGTAAATGAGAGAAACCCAAAAACGCTACCTCTGTGGAGTACAGAGAGGGCCGTCCGCAGGAGACAGGACGCAGTGGGCACAGCAGAAACCAGAGCGACACAACCAGAGTCCACGGCTGCAGGAACGCTGTCTCCCGCCTTGCGCCTCTTTTATAAGGAAGTGGGTGGAACCCCAAGCGGATGTACCGCCCCCGGGTGGGGTCTGAGCATGCGCCCTGGTCCTGGATGCCGCAGTTGCATCCTGGGAAGGTGGGCGTATCAAGCCGACGTTCAAAGAGACAGCGTCAGTTTTGTAGGGCTGATGCAGTTTTAGCTCACCCAAACTTTAACTAGTTGAACCACATCGCTGTGGTGCGGAACTCACTACCCCTTCATCTCATCTTTGGGACGCTTTTCAAAGACTGTTACAAGTCCTTATTCAGGGGCCGGCGCTGTGGCGTGGTGGGTTAAGCCCTGCCTGCGAGCCAGCATCCCATGTGGGCGCCCATTTATGTCCCGGCTCCTCTACTTCCAATGCAGCTCCCTGCTTATGAACCTGAGGAAGCAGCAGAGGATGGTCCAGTTGCTTGGGCCTCTGCACTCGCTTGGGAGACCCGGGAGAAGCTCCTGACTCCTGGCTTCGGATCTACCTACCTTCAGCTGTAGCGGCCATTTGGGGAGTGAACCAGTGGATGGAAGATCTTGCTCTTTGTCTCTCCTTCTCAAATAAATAAATAAATCTTTCTCTTTCTTTTAAGTTTTTGTTCATGCTTAGGTGAAATACGAACCCCTGGAGAATTCCTCGCTGGAACAGCTCTTCTCCCTGGGGCCATCCTGAGCCAAGTTAATTCTCTTATCTCTGCAAGACGTCTGTGCTGGTCATCCCATCTGCTTTTCTGCAGCCTGAACACCCCCAGTCCCGTAGCTGTTTCCTCACCTTCTGCTTATTTCTTTCTGATGAGGCTGCCGTCTCT
Source organism: Oryctolagus cuniculus (assembly GCF_964237555.1). Classification (NCBI taxonomy): domain Eukaryota; kingdom Metazoa; phylum Chordata; class Mammalia; order Lagomorpha; family Leporidae; genus Oryctolagus; species Oryctolagus cuniculus. The sequence goes on along the minus strand of NC_091442.1, from coordinate 110,160,405 downwards.
CTGGGACCCTCATCTAGAGTAGGGGCCACGGGTCCTGTGTCCCATCATCTTTCTATACGCGCAGGGAGCCTGCACACCTGTCCTGTCTCCCTAATGCAGCAGTGAAAACGGAAGCTGCCAGCCTCCCCTGGGGCTCAGTTGTGCCCGGTGAAAGCATGTGGATGAAACTCTGCGAAGGGCACAGCCCGAGGGAGCGGGCACTTCTGCCCCGCAGGGCAGGTGGAGGCAGGGGCACCAAGCCCCCGCCCCCCGTAGGCTGAGTTCCCTGTGCGGGAATAGCAGTGGTGTGGGTGGCAGCAGCGGGCTCGGCAGCTCCAGCTCCAGGAGAGGCAGAGCTGTTGTGATTGATTTCTGTTTCAGAGGGCAGCAGAGGCAGCAGTGACCTCAGCAGGCCAGTGCGGGGCCACGTGAGTGATTGCTGAAGGCGGCCCTTTGGTTTCTGCAGCCCTCTCAGCAACTGGGGGAACCCTCCATTCTTTGAATAGGTCCCCTTTCTTCTTAAATTCTCTGCAGTCGCTGACTACGAGGGACCTTGTCTCCCTTGGGCCCTGCACTGCCTGCCTAGCTCCAGCAGGGATCAGCCCAGAGCCACTACCTCCCTCATTCTAGCAACGCGGCTTCGGGAATGCAGCCCGTAGCTAATCAAACTCTTCTAAGCACTCACACCTGCAGCCGACTTCCATGAAACCACCCATCCATCGCCATCCTCAGAAGGGGGAAGCGTTCAATCCCTGGTCCCAGGGAGTTCTAGAAAGTCAGACTTTCTCTCTGATTAGTTTTCCAAGGGAAAACAAATATCTGAGCTTTCCCCCCAACTCCTCAAACTCCATCTTTAATGTATGAGCCTGAGGTCTTTGAAGTGCTGAGAAACGCAGTCATTCCCTTGACAAGGAAAGAAAATAATGAGTAATTACAGATAAAAGCCTGCCACCTTTTCTTCCTCCCCACTCACTCATGCCCCACGGCACACAAGCGACAAGTCTCAAGGTCACCAGCTACTCCGCTCAGCCCTCCCCACAGCCAAGGTGTTTTGAAGTGAACATGGAGAGGACAGCTGGCTTTCATTCCTCTCCCTCCTCCTGGGTGTGCCTCCCTCTCCCACCAGGGCTGCGGTAAAAAAGCCTCCGGACACACTCTTAAAATAAGCAAGAGCCGTCTCCTTTCCTCCACCTGCCAGCCCTCATTGAAGACAAAAGGAGAGGTTGGGAGCTGGCCCTTGGCCCAGTGGTTAAGCTGCAGCTTGGGGATGCCTGCACCCCACATCGGAGTGCCTGGGTCTGAGTCCAGGGTCACTCGTGCTGATGCACACCCTGGGAGGCGGCAGGTGATGGCTCCGGTGCCTGGGTCCCTGCCACCCATGGATTATGTTCCGGGGTCCTGGCTTTGGCTTGGACCTGGGTTGTGTTCCTGGACCTGGCTCTTGCAGGTATTTGGGTGAGAGATCTCTTTCTGCTTTTCAAAAATAAATCAATTACCATTTGATGCTGTAGAGGAGAGGCGGGTCCCTTAGGTATATTAGGGCGTCAGTGAGGACCCAAGAGAACCACAGATCTGCTGTGGACTTCTGTGGCTGACTGTGAAAGTGAAGGTAGCACGAGTTATTCCCTAGGCTGACTTCAGATGACCCCTCTGCCCAGGAACATTGAATTTCAAATGGTTTTCTCAGACGGATTGCTAAAATGTTTCCACTGTCTGAGTCAGAAAAAAAGGGTCACAGTGACCCTCAGGCTGAGGTTCTAGAAAAAAGCCGGGCAACAGGAAAACAATCAAGGGTCCTGCTGGCAGCAGACATGGTTTGAGATGCCTCTCTGATCTCCTCACTCTGCACCTCTGCCATTCAAAGAGTCAGCCCCCGGACACCTGCTAGAAATGCTGACTCCAGGGAACAGGCGGTTAGCCCAGTGATTTCCCACATTAGAGCGCATGGGTTCAATTCCTGGCTCCTCACTGCACCTTCCTCCCGGTGCACACCCTGGGATGTAGCAGGTGATAGATCAAGTCCCAGGCCCCTACATGGGAGACCTAGATGGAGTTCTGGGCTCCTGGCTTTGTCATGGCCCAACTCTGCCTGGGGCTGGCATCTGGGGAGTAAAACAGCAGGTGGGAGCTCCCTCTCCTTTCCCTTTTCTCTCTTAAATAAATAAATAAATAAATAAATAAATAAATAAATAAAATGAAGTGCTGAATTGGGACAGGCATTGTAGCCAGGTCCCCAGGGCTCAGGGCACCGGAGTAAGTTTGAGAAACACTGCCCAGTACCACCACTGAGGTGTCTGTGAGTCAGCTGGCCACGGGAAGAGGGGGATTGATTACAGAGCTGGAGACCATGTAGCCTGGGGCGGCGGGAAGGGCATGGACCTCAGGGAGTCATCTCCCACAGCCACTGCAGGTGCAGGCATCATGGAAGAGCCTTTCCCCTAGGCGGCAGGCACTTCCCCTCCACATCTGCAGCAGGAGGACGAACCTCCGTCCAGCTCTCAGGAGACGTAAGCGGCATCCGATCCAGCTCCCTGCTAACGAACCCAGGGAAGCAGCAGAGGCTGGTCCAAGTGCTTGGGCCCCTGCCACCCATGTGGGAGATCTGGATGGAATTTCAGACGTAAGTGGCCAGACTGGCAGCTGCCCCAGCCAAACGGTCCTGTTTCATACTTCCGTGTTTGGCTGAAAGCAGTTGGGACACAGGGGGTGCTACTGAGCAAGCTCGTGAAACACCCAACTTCCTTGGATGGGCGACAGGTGATGAAAGCTGGTCTCCTAGGGCCGCTTATTGTGCGGTTCCATTTATAGAATATTCTCGAAATGAGGAGACCACGGAGGGGAGATAGAGGAGCGGCTGCCCAGGGTCAGGGAGCGGTGGAGCGAGGGAGGTCTTCATGGTGATGGATTAGTGATCGTGGTGGGAGCTACACGGACACACACATCGTGCCAACAGCAATTTCCTGCCATTGCACAAAATTACACGAGACGTGGATGACGATGTTGCGGGGGCGATTGGGGTGAAGGGTCCGCAGGACTTGTCTCTATGGTTGTTGCATTTTCCTGCAAATCTATGATTCAAACAAAAAAATGAAGACTCCACCCAAATCTGCAAAATTCAAAAAGGAAATGGTCGTTGTGTGGACACAACCTAGCGATACGCCATCTCTATAACACGAGAGCCTTGTTCTGAGGCTTTTCCTGGGCTTCCTTCCAGGGGCCTGTTTACCAAAGGCATCACTGCTCATGCGGTCTGTTTTTCTAAGGCTGCCTGGGTACAGTCTGGAATGTGGTCAGGCTGATGGCTTCACCGCAAGGTGCTAATACATAAAGGGACTAAGGGGAGTGCCACACGTCCTAGCCTGTGCTCACCGTGGGCCCAGCATGGAGAAGAGGCCCGGCCAAGGTCGCCCTTGGGATTTGCTGCCCAGGACACAGCCCCTCTCCTCTACCAACCAGCCCCGTCTCTGTGCAGCTCTGCATCCCAGAGGTTTGAGGTGACATTAAAATTCAGAACTCATCCGAAGGTTAACTCTGAACAGCAACATCCAAAGAGCGTATCAGCGACATCAGGGCATCTCTTTTAATTGCCTATTCACGCGGACAGATTGTCTTTTCATATTGCGAGCTAAACTTGGAGATGCGCCCTTTCGCAGGGCAAGCGTCTTATCTGCCTCATCAGTACCAGGACTAAAGTGCAATGTGATTGCTGAGCACGCGTTCTATTTTTTTTTCCTTTCAACCAGGCAGGAAGTTTAAAATCTGCTGGGTTATTTTTAAAGAGGGTGAAAAATAGGCATCGTATCAGCTTCCGCAGTGGCCCTGTCCAAAGGCACGTGCTGGAGTACTCATGGCCTTGGCCAGCTTGGGAACCACAGAAGTGCAATGCGGTTGGATGGGGGGGGGGGTTCTCGGTGGCTGGAAGGGAGGGGGCGGTGTCCACAGCCTCAGGGTGCAGCACAGGACATGTGGGTTCCTGTGGGACCCGTGCAGTTGATGAGGACAAGGATCTTGGGAGTTTTCTGGAGTTGACGTGGAGTGGTTTGTTCTGTGTAGGGATCTGTGACTATCTTCTTCCCCACAGAGCCTTGGTCTGAGAGTTGGCTCTGGAGCCTGCTGGGCCCCCTGTGGGCCTTGGAGCTCAGACACACACTGTGGCAGTGCATCCTGGGAGTCTGGATGAGAGCCTCACATTCCTGAGTCAACAGGAATTTGGAAGGGCTAACCCTGCAGCACTCATACTCCTAAGAAAGGAAACCAGCTGAACTTGGCTTCTGTTAGACTCAATATTTCTTCATAATATTTTTACTTAATTAAAAAGAAAAGAGAGAGAGAGAGAGGAAGAGGGGGAGAAAGAGAAAGAAAGATATCTTCCATCCATTGGTTCACTGCCCACAACAACCAGGGCCAGGCTAGGCTGAAGCCAGGAGCCAGGAGCTCCCATCTGGACTCCCATACAGGAGGCAGGGACTCAAGTACTTGGACTATCATCTGCTGTCACCCGCAGTGCACAGTAGCAGGAAGCTGGATGGGAAGCAGAGGTGGGACTTGAACCCAGGCACTCTGATATGGGATGTGGGTATCCCAAAGCAGCGGCTTAACCCACTGCACCAGCATACTGACTCTGTAAAAGGCACTGAGCTAGGAAGTACAATTGCAAAGCAAGCAAGCAAGCAAAACAAAACAAAACAAAACAACACAACCCTCAATATTGGAGGAATAAACCCAAACCCTCTGGAATAAGCTACAAAATCCTAGAGAATTGAAAACCATCATGAGAACTGCTGTAGTAGAAAGTTCTAGAAATGAAGGGCCAAATTGTTAACCTTCCTTTCCTGGTGTGAGCTGTCGCTTTCTCTCTTTGCCCTGCTTGGTTTCAGAAGCTGGGAATACAGTTTCTCTGCGCCTAGCAGTGGGGGAACTCATGCACAATGCTTCCTTCAATCCTCCCAACAATGCCATTAATTACCTAGAGTGAAACCCAACTTTTCCAAAGCGGAACATGAACACCAGGGAGAGTGAGCAACCCGTGCAGCGTTTCAAAGCCGCTCAGGAGCTCAGCAGGGTTGGAAAGGGAGTTTCCAGGTCTGTGCCGCAGGCTGAGGCTCAGAACTCAGTGCTGTGCCGTGCGTGTCTCCTTGAATGGACCCCTCCCCTCCGGTGCAAACATTCAGGAAACAGAAAGCCAGCATTAGTGGGACTCTGCCTCGGGACCTGTCACAAAGGGAGGGAGGGGACAACAGTGCACTGTAGCCGGCGCCGCGGCTCACTAGGCTAATCCTCCACCTGTGGCGCTGGCTCTCCAGGTTCTAGTCCCGGTTGGGGTGCTGGTTCTGTCCCGGTTGCTCCTCTTCCAGTCCAGCTCTCTGCTGTGGCCCAGGCAGGCAGTGGAGGATGGCCCAAGTGCTTGGGCCCTGCACCCCATGGGAGACCAGGTGGGAGACCAGGAGGAAGCACCTGGCTGCTGGCTTCAGATCAGCGCGGCACTGGCTGCAGCAGCCATTTGGGGGGTGAACCAATGGAAGGAAGACCTTTCTCTCTGTCTCTCTCTCACTGTCTAACTCTGACTGTCAAAAAAAAAAAAAAAAAAAAAAAAAAAAAAAAAAAAGAAAGAAAAGAAAAGAAAAAAACAAAAGGAGGAAGGGCTGGATCTCGGGCACAGTGGTTAAGAGGCGGTGCTGGGATGCCTGCATTCCACATCCGTGTGCCTGGAGCCAGGTCCTGGCTCTGCCTCCACTTCCAGCTTCCTGCAAGTAGACACACTGCGAAGCCACAGGTGATGGCATAAGTCGTTGGGTCCCTGCCACCCTATGGGTGACCTGGATGGAGTCCTAGGCTCCCAGTTTCAGCCTGACCCAGTCCTGGCTGCTGTGGCCATTCAAGGGGAGTGAACCATGGCTGCGGCATCTCATCTTTCCCTGTCTCTCTGCCTTTAAAATCTATAACGTTTTTAAGAAAAAGAAGGTCGAAATAGCAGGAAATGAGTATTTCCGTGACTTTCATCTGGGACTCAAGGTGGCAAATGCAAGATGCGCGGAGGGGGATGAATCCTGAATTCTGGAGAAACCACGACTAGGGACACGAGAGAGTCCTCCAAGCACCTTTCATGCCCACCGCCTGAGGTCAGCAAAGTGCCGTGTGATGAGACAGACTCCACAAGACAGCACCTGGTGCAGCAACGCTTCTGCCCGGGGCCATGCAGGAGAAAACAACATGAGTTCTGAACGCTGCATCTGAGAACACAGAGCACAAACCGAATCACAGCCTCTCAGGGCAGACAAGACCTCCGAGGTCCTCTCTCCTCCACCTCCGCCCCGATGCCGGGATGCACCTGCTTCTGGTTTCTGCCTGGGCCCCTCCATCGTGGGCACCCATGATGCCCTGGTCTCTGTGTTGGGGGAAGGCTTCTTTGGAGGCATGGCATACATACACGAGTGTAAGACCCATTACCTTGGGGGTGGGCATGGGAGTGAAGCTGGGGTCTCTGTGCTCCCTCCTTCCAGGGTCCCACTGTGAGCGGCAGGCTGGAGGGGAGCTTGTGCAGGCAGGTGGGTGGACAGGCTCTCCCCTCCCCCAAAAATGCTCAGGACAGGCTGGGACAGGCTGTGCTGAGCTGAGGTCTGAACGTCAGAGCCAGGTGTCAGAGGTGTAAAAGGCAGATGCCTCAGCATTCGCTGTCTCATCCTGAAAAGAATACATCAAGTGGCTCTGTCCTCGCACCCCCAGGCCACCAACACTAACCCCACCTTCTGGTCTCCTGGCCTGGCTTGCAGTTCTGGCCCCTGGCACTTGCTGGCTTGGGTTGCTTCTTAAAGGAGACACAGACTCCAACCACTAAGCAGGGGTGAGCAGGTGCTCTCTGCAGGGGGGCGTGTCAGCTCGCTCTTGGCCTCATTGGCTCCTGGGAGGGGGGTCCCACGGGCTGCCAGGGGTGGGGAACCTTATTTCTGCCAAACGCCGTTTGGATATGTATAATGTCATTTGGGAGCCGTACAAAATGATCAGCTTAAGGAATTATCCTGCTCTAGGTTTACTGAATTTGGAGTCTCACTCGCAGTTGCCCTCGCAGGGGGTCAGACCACACGACTGCATGGGTCTTCTACAGCCCGTGGGCTGGGTTCCCACCCCTGCTAGGCCCTTCTGGGATGGGCAGGGCTATCCACCTCCACAAAGGCCTCGGTTGGTTCACGCTGGGTCAGGAGCCAGAGCGGAGAGCAGCCGGGCACTTTGAGCCCAGGGACGATGACACCCAAGATAGCTGCTCGCTTCTCTGGGATCCGGCCTTCCACCCCCGTGCCCGAATGCTGCCGCCACCCTCCCCCTCCCCCAGCACCAACTCCTGATGGCATTTGGAGGCAGTGGGCACACCCTGCTGTGATCTCTTGTTTTTCTCCAGTTCCCAGCCCCCAGAAAGCCATCATCAGGGCACACAAATGACAGCTGAGCTCTGCTCTCTGCAGGCGAGATGGCGGAAGGAGGCACTAGCAGTGGCCTAGGTGGCAGGCAGTACCTAGCAGGAATTCCCCAGCCAGATGGGAAAAAAAATCCGCAGGTGTCACCTACACGTGTGTGCGGTGTCCTGGGCACCGCGGCTTGGTCATCCCCACCCCCACCCCCAGCACAAGAGCTCCCATCTCTCCAGGGGCTGCATCCCCTTAACTTTCTGCGGAGCCACATTTGTCAACCTCTCTGACACCCATCAACACTCTGCAGCTGCACCTGTTGGGCAAAGGGGCTCCCGGGTACCATACAAACGATGCCCGGCTTGGGAAAACCATTTCTTTTAATGGCATAGAAAGCACACCAAACCCTGACAGCAGCCCCGCGGGAGTCGCCGCCCACCCGCCAGAGGCCCCGCAGTTCACGGAGAGGCAGGGCGCAGGGAGGGAAACCCGAGTAGCGAGTAGCGTCTCTGAGGCCGTGGAGGAGGCGGGCAGCCGCTTCGAGGCTTGTACTGTGACCTCCACGCTCCCGGGACTCCTCCAGGGGGCAGCCTTCCTTCCTTCCTTCCTCGTTTGATGGTCGGGGCTGGGGAGGTTTGCGCATGGACGCATGGAAGAGAGGCCTTGTGGTCAGCATCCCAGGAAAGCCACCACTGCAGAGACATGTGGTGGAGGCAGGACTCGACATGGGTCCTCTGGCCAAGGGTGCGGGGAGTGAGGACGGGAGATGAACAGCAGCCCCCTGGGGATCAAGGGTCTGGCACAACTTCCCCAAAGCATGCTGGGAAATAGAGTTATCAGCAAAACGTTGCCATCCCAGAGACTAAGAGTCGCTCTCCCCGGTTCTCCCGCAGGGTTCAAATGAAAGACGAGAAAGGAGGCGGCAACTCAAACATTATTTGGAATTATTGTGGCACTTCACCGATCTCTTTTGCTTATATATATAGAATATACGGCAGAGCCAACGGAATCCTGTCTATATAAACTCTCATTATAGACAGCCCTCTACTGTACAATCTCAGGATACAGAAGGAATCCAGCCCATCATACATGTCTTTAAAAATAATCTAACAGAGTCATACTCTCTGGCTAGTAACAAACTATGAACATCTTCTGAGAAATACAGAGAAAACTCTGGGACTAATAGTACATTCTCTGGCGTGCTTCTCCCACCCCGCCCCGTTTAGCATCATCTATGAGTGCATTTCTGCAGAAGCATCCCAGCATCATTCGTTAATTAGGAAAAGAAACGGATATGTGAGTTTCACCAAATGGACTTTTAGCAAGAAGTGATGAAACTGCTTTTTTGTTGTGTTATTTTTTTTTTTAACCTTGGCAAAAATGAAGCACACACAACGTTCACAGGTTTGGGCCCATGCAAATGCGTGATTTGTCATGTGGGGGTGTTTTACTGGCACCCCGAAGCCACAATTAGCATGCAGGCTGTTGTCAACTACTGAATAAGAGATAATTATTGGCAGTGCACCTCTTTGTGTAACCATAATCACTAAGGCAAGATTATTTCATTTTGTAGAGAATATCAGTAATATTTTGTCGGATGCATGTTTATACTGTGGACCTGTGACTCACTGTTTAAAAAGAAAGAAAAAACAAAACAAAACAAAAAAACAACCCTGAAACACAGATCCCCAAACACAATTCAGTTGAAAATGAACCGTTACACTTTTAGAAATATATTTTAAACTACAAGACTGCCCTGTTTGTGTTATGTTTTGAACGTTTTAAAAAGCTCCCACCCCTAAAAACATGTCAGGTTCACTCCTCGGTACCGGCAGTAGCCTCATCCACCTGCTACCGTGCTCAGCGCCGGCTCAGTGGCAGCCAGCAGGGTCCTTGCTGTGTCAGCTGAGGCCTGCCAGGGTCACAGCTAAGTCCTCCAATTGTCCACCTGGAACCTGAATGGACTCTAGGCTTCGGTCCTGCTGTTCCACGGGAGGTCCCTGGCACCGGGCTCCAAGACCCAGGGGCGCTTTTGATCGGGGTTCGCTTGGCTGCCCCGTGGTGACCTTCACGCTCTGACCAGATCTGCAGACCAGTGGGATGTCCTTTGCTTTTCAACAGGAACACACGGGAGCTGAATTTGCTCCCTCAAGAAGAAGCCGAGGCAACAGAGGCAGCTCCTTGGCCCAGCCAGAAACCGCCGCCAGGTGGAATCTGTCTGCGTTTGGGTGAAGAGAATGCAGAGAGAGAACGGCCAGGTGTGCCAGATGCGCTGGGTGCACCGGGCGGCTCACACGACGGAGCCTTTGGAGGACGACAAGTGGATGGACTGAATCCTGATGGCCAACGTCCTCTGCAAGTCCTGCAGCACATCCTGGCCCGTGCCCTCGCCGCTCTTGTCGTACAGGAGCTGTTTGAACGCCTCGTTCTCGATGAGGACCATCATGTTTTTGAGGAAGTAGCCCTCACAGTACGACGAGAGCTCTGTGACGCCCAGAAACTGTGGGGGAGTGGAGAGCAAGGGGGAGACCGTTACGCCTCGGGAATGCCCGTGGCCGTCTGCAGCCGTCACAGCAGCGCACAGCTGGTCAGCTGGATGCGCACAGGGCCCTGACTCCCTGCTGTAGCCGCACCCCGAGGGTGTCCCTGTGCACCCCTCCCAGGTCAAGGATGGAGCCTGTTCCTCCACCCCCTGGCCTGTGCAAGAGCAGCTGTGGCTGTGGGCATCAGCTTTCCAGGCTGCAAACGGAGTGGGGCTGACCCAGGAGGATTGTGCAGGCTGACTCGGACCCAGAAGGGGGATGTGCCACCTCTGAGTGGCTGATCAATGATCATGGTGAGTGCGCTCTCTGTATCACATGAATGTTCACACCGAGGCACAGACTCCTGGAGCTGGGAGAGAGCCCAGGGATGCTGTGATCCTTGCAGCGTGAACCCTGCTCCTGGAGGGACAGGGTGCGAGGCCTCATTGTACAGGTGGCCACACCAAGGCTCAGACTTGCTGGGTCTGAGGCTGTGGACACGGAGAGTCTCAGCCCTTCCTCCGCTTACCTGCCCCTTGCTTTGGGGATGCATCTCACACAGCACAAGGTAGTGCAAGTGCAGGATAATAAGCAGAACACACACTTCATTCATAACACTTGGAGCGATTTATTGAATGGTGACTCCATACCGGCCACTTGCCTTATTAGCTCTCCATGACTAATTACTGATAGCACTGGGACTGGAGCCCCCATCTTCTAGACCAGAGGTTGGCAAACTGCAGGCCACATCTGCCCCTTGCCCTGACCTGTTTCTGTAAATAGAGTTTTATTGGCACATGGCCACACCATTTGTTTACAGTCTATGGCTGCCTTTGCACCACAATGGCGGAATTGGGGCAGGTCCAACCGTAACTGGTCAGCCTACAAGACTGAAAATATTCATCTGGTCATCACAGAACATCTTTGTGCTGACTCTTGCCCTACACAATCCCTATTCCGGAGGCAGAGACCATGCCCTACTAATGTATTAGGAAATTCTGATGAACACCGTTCCTGGCAAATAGCAGATGCTCAGTAAACACTTGCCGGTGAACTGCTTTGCACACCGGTGTCCTTTCTGTCTCACTACGCCACTGAGTAGCTGCACTGCATCAGCTGAGGTTCAAACTGTTGAGCCAGCTTAGAATAAGGCCAGCAGAGGTCCCAGGGTCTAAACGGCCCAAGACAGCCTTGCTAGGAAAAAAAAAGATGGCTCAGGGCATGTTTATGGGTTTTGTTTCTCACCTCTATAAAACCCCACAGCTGTCCTGAGCGATTAGGTGCAGCAGAAAGATCATGTTGCTGGGGACCTTGTTGGCGCTGGAACATGGCTGTTAGCACCGAAATGCCTGCATTTCCTGGAGGTTCCAAACCAACTGTTGGTTTCTTCCTTTTCCACCTCTTGTACTAAACTCGCCTCAGTTGGCAACACCATCTGCCAGGGTGAATCCACGCGCTGCGTGCTCATTAGCAGGTGCTTCAGCGCCCTTCCTACAGCCCTGTCCTCCATACAGATATCCCAGAGGGGCAGATGCTTGCTTGGGAAACACTCCGGGACATTGCCTGGAAGGTGGAGGCCGGTGTTTGTAACAGCCACGCCCTGGCTGTACTGATAGGGAAATGAGAGCCTGTTCCTCTGCCACAGGTGTTCCCAGGCAACGCTCACGCTGTGTCAGCTGCATTATTAAATTTTTTTTTTTTTATTTTTGGACAGGCAGAGTGGACAGTGAGAGAGAGAGAGACAGAGAGAAAGGTCTTCCTTTGCCGTTGGTTCACCCTCCAATGGCCGCCGCGGCCAGCGCGCTGCGGCCGGCGCACCGCGCTGATCCGGTGGCAGGAGCCAGGAGCCAGGTGCTTTTCCTGGTCTCCCATGGGGTGCAGGGCCCAAGCACCTGGGCCATCCTCCACTGCACTCCCTGGCCACAGCAGAGGGCTGGCCTGGAAGAGGGGCAACCGGGACAGAATCCGGTGCCCCGACCGGGACTAGAACCCGGTGTGCCGGCGCCGCTAGGCGGAGGATTAGCCTAGTGAGCCGCGGCGCCGGCCCAGCTGCATTATTAAATAACAAGAGGTGCGACACATGCTCCCTGCAGAGGAGGCTGGGATGCGGAATGTCGGGGCCTCGCTGCACAGGTGACAAACCACAGAGCGCCACCTCTATGTGCAACTCGAGTGACTGTGGCCAGGGGAGGAGGACCAAGGACCACAAGGCTGCTTGGCTCCCTTTCTGGGAGTTCTGCACCAGTTTCAGGTAAAAAAGAAAAACCGCCGTGAAACCAGACTGTGGTATAACCCTCACCTACCCAGAATGCCTACAGTGTGCATGTCTGTGTGTGATGCAGACTGACTTGAATTTTCTTTTTAAACTGATGGCCAATCAGAACATCCTTGACTGTCAGCGATAATTGGGACCCTTTCAAACATGAGGTCAGACAGTAGACACAGGGTTAAGAACTTGTGCATTGGAGTGGGACACCTCTGGGTTCCAGTCTCAGCACTTTGTTTCTGAATACGGAGCCCAAAGAGTGGAAAGCAGAGTCTTGGGCAGGTATCTGTAGAGCCACTTTTGTGCAACAGTATCTGCAAAGGCCAAAAGGCGGCAGCAACCCACGTGTGCATCAACAGGTGAACAGGTGCAACATAGCAGAGGCACACAGTGGAATACAACTTAGCCCTGAAAAGGAAGGGAACTTTGCAACCTACTACAACATGGATGAGCCTTGCTGACATTAAACTGAGTGACATAAGCCAGTCATGTTCCTAGGGGCTGGGGTCAGGGAGGGAGCCGGGGAGGGGGTGTTAATGTTGAAAGGATACAGTGTTTCAGTTTGGGAAGATGAAAAAGTTCTGGTTGTACAACAATGTGCCTGCCCTGAACCCTACACTCCAAAATGGGTCCAGTGATACATGTATGTCTATTTGACCACAATAAAGAAACCTCTGAGCACTAGAGTGAGCTTCACCTCTCTGTGCCCGTGTCCTGGTGACGCAACGCAAGGGTAGCATTTAGCCAACAGGGCTGTGAGGCAGACTGAAAAGGGGACGCAACACGGCCGTGAGCACGGGAGTCGGCACGTGCAAGGTGCTGGTGGGACATGGCAAGTCCTGTCTCAGGCACAATCTGCTCCCTCACAATGACCACATTATGTGTGTCAGTGGTCACTCTGGACAGCTGTGGACATGGGTGGCCCGTGGACTGGGCTCCAGCTGCGTGCAGGAAGGGCACTTACTTTGCCTAAACTAATCCCTGCTCCTCCCTAGCAGTTGTTAACCCTCCTGCGCCAGGCAGAAGAAACAAAACGAGGGCTGGCATGTGGCACAGAGGTGAAGATGCTGCGTGGGCCACCGGCCACCACAGTGGCTGGGTTCGAGTCCCAGCTCTGCTCCTGGTTCCAGCTTCCTCTAGTGCACACTCTGGGAAGCGGCAGGTGATGGCTCAGATACTTGGGTCCCTGGCACCTAGACCTAGATTAAGTTATGGGCTCCTAGCTTTGATCTGGTCCAACCCCAGATGTTGTAGGCATTTGGGGGAGTGAACCAGTGGATAGGAGATCTCTCTCTCTCTCTCTCTCTGCTATCAAATAAATAAAAAATAAAATAATGAAAAAAGAAACAAAATGAAGTGGCACCTGGACAATTTTTATTCTCCTTAGTGCCAGCCTCTGCATTTGGAAAGTGAACGGGATGCACTCCGTGGTTCCCGAAAGCATCTGTGAAGTTGGGCCTTAGGGCTGACGTCACCCAGGGAGCTTGTCAAAAACACAGATTCCTGGGCTCCCTGCTACTGCTGCGGTCATTGGAGGTGAGGTGGTCATAGACTCCAAGGATCCCTCCAGTGCTGCTCACCTGTTCTCTACCTTGACCATATCTGAGAGTTACCTGGGAGGCTTATAAAAAAAATGCCACTTCCTAGGCTCCAGCAGGGACAGGTCCCCGGGCTGGGGGTGGTAAGCGGGTACCCGGGCGATGCTCACGTGTGGTCAGTGTTGACAAGAAAGGGTTCTATCTAGCACAGCGGTTCTTACCCAGCAACATGCATCAGGACCACCTGGAGCACTCGTGAGGCCTCGCGTGGCCTCCCTGATAGGTCCCTGGTGCTGATGCTTCTGAATTGGAGATCACACTTTGGGAACCACTGTTCTAGAACCTTCCACCCAGGATGTCACTCAGACTCGCAGCAGTGACATCAGCGGTGGAATCTGCATGCAGTGAGCATCACGTGTGTGTGAGAACGCGCAGGCTCTGTTTGCAAACAGCTCCTGGCTTCCTCCTTCCCCCACACTCTGGAGAGCAGGGAGGGGTGGGAGGGACGTCATTTCTAGAGCAGGCAGCAGACCCCAGGAAGCCACCCCTGCCCAGGCTCGGTGCCTTTGCCACAGTGGGAACTCCTGGCTTCAGTGCCCGGGTGTGCGGGGACGGGTGGCGTGGCGGGAGGCGGCCCGGTTACCTTGGCGTGGTTGTAAATGTCCACACAGTTGTCGGTGTTGATGCTTTTCGCACAGATAATCTCACAGTGTCGCTGCAGAGCCTCCAGCTGGAAGAACTTGGCTGCAGACAGGAGCTAAAACGCACAGAGAGAGCCTGTTAGGGGAAGGGGAGCGCAGGGAGAGGGGGCTGCAGGGAGCTAAGCCCTCATCCAGGCTGGAGGAAATACAGGTGGAGGGGGGTGTGTGTTATTTTAAAGTGCAAAGGCGATGTCAGAGGGACAAGGCATAGTGACAAACTGTGGTGGGGAAGGTGGCAGGAGTGGTTGGCAAAGGGAACCAAATGTATGCCTGTGGCAGCAAGAGGTACCCCAAAATCTCTAAAGCTATGTCCAGACATAAGTGTGAATGGTGTTATCTATCGGGGTGGGGAATCTTTATTCTGCCAAGGGCTGTGTTTGAGATGTTTGATCCCAGCTCCTTTGCAGAGGGTAGTTGAAGTGTGTGTGTGTTTGTTTTTTTGGCTTCTGGTTCAAAGCTCCTGCCTTTGATCAGGAAACCTGATAAGAGTTCCACTTTTGGAAAGGAGCAGGAGGAAACTTGGCCATGGACAGAAGGGAGCAGAAGCAAGGCCCCTGGAGGAGGTTAGGCCGCCACGGGGCATGGGACACTCAGTGGGCAGACGGAGGGTGATGTGTGGGTAAAGGATGGGCCACTTCAGTGAGGCTGGGTAGACTTGGCACCTGCTTACAGCCTCTACGTCTTGGAAGACTGGGCAGTGTTATGATTTGAGGCATGTTCATAGTATACAATTCTGATGGCAAGGGAGAGGATATTTTTTGATGATAGCATTCGTGCCCCAGCTGTGTTCAGAGCTAGCACCAGCCTCTCACTCTTCAATTTCCTTCATCTCCCCCTAGGTTTAGTAAAATCTAAAACTGTGTCTTCCTCAGGGCTACTAGGTGAACTCATTGCACCCCAGCTCCTCCTCAAAGTCCTTCCCGTCTGGGAGGACTCGGGAGTCAGGAAGGTGTAACAGCCCAAAGCCTTCACCCAAACAGAAGCCCTGCGGGGTCCCTGCGGACTTGGCCAAGGCTGCAGAGGTGCCACTAGCCCACCAGGAGCCGCATCGAGTCCTTACCTCCATGATCTCGTTGTTTTTGATGAGAAGTGACTCTGGGCCGCCGTAGTACAGATACTGCATGACGAGCTGCAAGACAGAGAACAGGCAGAGCCACGAGTCACCTGCCAAACTCTGGAGCATCCATTCCAACAGCTGCCTGACTCCACCTGCCCATACCCACTGCCGCACGGGGGGGCGTCCCACTGGGAATGGCTCTGTGGGCCAGAGCTTTCCTGGCAGCCTGCCGAGGTGTCTCCCCACAGTTTCTGGGCCCTGGTCGCACGTCCACTCCCAGGGCCAAATTAAACCACCCTAAGCTCTGTTCCTCATGACTGCAGGGACCATCGCCCTGGGCTTCCCTGCCCCCAAGGTGTGGTCTAAAGGCCTGCACCAGCAGGTCACTCTTCCAGGCACACAGCCCAGTGTGACTCAAAGCCTCTTGTTGAGGTCCCTGAGGGCAACTCAGGATCCCAGGGGAACACTGGCTCCTACTACAACTTGGCAAGACCCCAGAGGAAGCAGCCATCAGGGTCCAGGGCTCCAACAATTCACCCCCAGTGGGACAGATCCACATCCAGCTGTTCTCTGTGGGACCCAGGGTGCCCAAAAGATACACAAAGTTCCTGAGCTTTGTAAACGGGGCTCCCTGGCATGGAATGAGGCCTACGGAAGTATTTGCTGTCACCACCTCCCATGACAAGCAGGTGTTAATTTCTAGGGGGTGCTTACACTCTCCAGTTTGTGCCTCTTTCCACCATTCCTGTTCTCTTGCACCTGCCTGTATGACAAACTGGCTTCACCTTCCCAGCTCTCAGGGGCAGAATCTAAAGGCTGGCTCCAGCCCCTTTTTTGGTACTTGTGAAATGAGGAGCTTGGATTGGGCTGTCCTCTACAGCCCCTTTGGGCTTGGACATCAGCAGTCAGTGGTTAAGAGCAAGGAGCCTGGGGTTGGGCTGCCTTAGTTTCTGATTTGCTCTGCCATTAAAAGCTGGGAGATTATGGGGCCAGTGTTGTGGCACAGCCTGCAACATCAGCAGCCCATATGAGCACTGGTTTGAGTCCAGGCTGTTCCACTGCTGATCCAGCTCCCTGCTAACACACCTGGGAAGGCAGCAGAAGGTGGCCCAAGTCCTTGTTTCCCTGCACCCACATGGGAGACCAGGATGGAGTTCCAGGTTCCTGGTTTCGTCCTGGCCCAGCCCCAACCATTGTTTCCACCTGACGAATGAACCAGCAGATGAAGATGTCTCTCTCTGTAACTTTTTCAAGTAAATATATATACATATTTTTAAAGATTTATTTATTTTTTTGAAAGTTAGAGTTACAGAGAGAAAAAAGGAGAGGCAGAGAGAGAGAAAGGGAGGGAGGTCTTCCATTTGCTGGTTCACTCCCCTATTGGCTGCAATAGCCAGAGCTGTGCCGATCCGAAGCCAGGAGCCAGGAACTTCTGGGTCTCCCACGTGGGTGCAGGGGCCCAAGGACTTGGGCCATCTTCTACTGCTTTCCCAGGCCATAGCAGAGAGCTGGATCAGAAGTGTAGCAGCCGGGACTCGAACTGGCACCCATATGGGATGCTGACACTGCAGGCGGCGGCCTTACCTGCTATGCCACAGCACCGGCCTCATAAATATTTTTTTTAAAAGCTGGGAGATCTGAGCTAAGTTAGGCTGTGTGTGACTCTACTTCATCAGTCGTTGATTGGGGTTAATATTATCTCCAGCATGAGTTGTGATGTGGATTCCGTGAAAGATCACACTAAACAGGAACCAAGTGAATGTGAGTATTAGAAACATTTTTGAGCTGATTGCATTCTTTAATAAATGCTGGCTCCTTAATATCCGCTGAGGTTGAAAAGCCTTCCCCAAATGCTTCTGCCATACACTGCCACTCCCCACACGCTTATCTGAGACGCTGCAGTTGAGTGTGTGATAAGTAATTAAAAATGTCCAACACATTTCACACAACACAAAATGCTCCTCTTTCAAGTGCACAGGACAGGGCTGTGCAACTGTCCCCTCAGGAGAGTTCTAGAACGTTCCGAACACCCCCAAAGCAGCTCAGGAGCTCCTGGCTGCCCCGCAGCCCACGTCGAGTCCAGCAGTGATATTTCTCACTGCTATTTGGAGCACGGCCCTGCTCTGTACGCCAGTGCCTGGTACCGTGCCTGGCAAACAGCAACAATGTTTAAACAGAAACACGCATCCTTGCCTCCTCTCTCATCTCCGCATCTCCAGGCACTGACTCTGGGCTTTCGGGGAACTCTCTCCCTGTCGCGGAGGTAATGGCGCATTGCTGGTGGCGGCTGTGAAATCACAGCATTGCTGACCCGTGCTTTTCCATCTCGATGGGTCACGGGCATCTAAAACACCAACTCAGCCACGACTGGGATCTGGGCCTTATTAAAACTCAATGCAGGGGCCGGTGCTATGGTGTGGTAGGCTAAGCCTCTGCCTCTGGTGCCGGCATCCCATATGGGTACCTGTGGGGGACGATGAATCCGGAGAGGCCTAGAGGAACTTCCTGAGCCTGCCTCGAATTTGAAAACCTGACTTTAAGTTTCAAATCCCTGGTAGCAAACACCCCAGCCCCAGGGCTCTTCTGCCTAAGGATCATTAAGGTGGTATAATAGAAGTGGCTAAGACCCTTTTGCATCACAACACCCCACCCCTTGCCCGCATCTGCTCATCTACTCTGTACTATCCGCTGTGTACCTCAGCTATATATATACCTCCCTTTTACAATAAAGTGAGACCCTGCTTCTACTGGGCTCCACACTGCGCCTGATTGTCCCCCGGGTTTGGGGAAGGCTGAGTGGCAGGTGGCGCACTTTCCCCTCCTCGGTCAAGGCAAGCTGCGGGCAGCCTGCCTAATTCTCCGGCGGTGGCGAGGAACAGTCACCGCAGGTACCAGTTCATGTCCCAGTTGCTCCTCTTCTGATCCAGTTCTCTGCTTATGGCCTGGGAAAGCAGTGGAAGATCACCCAAGTGCTTGGGTCTCCATGTTCACGTGGGAAGCCTGGAAGAAGCTCCTGGCTCCTGGCTTCAGATTGGCCAAGCTCCGGCCATTATGACCAGTAATGAACCAGTGGTTGGAAGACCTCTCTGTCTCTCCCCCTGTCTGTCTGTCACTCTACCTCTCAAATAAATAAATAAAATTAAAAAAAAAAAAAAAAACAATGCATTCCCCTAGCACCCCTCTTTATAGAGGCCAAACCACCACAACCAACAGCCATAAAAATAGCTCCCCCCCTCAAATTTACAAAACGCTCCTCCATCACGCTGCCCTATGTCTTCAAGGTTGGATGGTCAAGGTGAAGACCGGCTGCTCCTGAGTGCATGGAGATCCTGGGGCGAATGCAGTTTCTAAGGGGCCGGCCCAGGCTGCCTGCAGACTGCTAGCACAAGCCCTTTCCGCAAGGGCCAGGGCCCAGGGCTGGGTACTGAGCTGTTTTCCTTGGCAGCTGCCAGCCCACCTGCAGCAGGGACTCAGGGGGCATCCACGGCCTCCCGAGGACCCCTCTTCCAGGTGCAGCCTCTGCTGCTCCCAGCTCGCCCCTGCATGTGATGTTCAATAGTTCATGGCGAGGAGGAACCCCAAATACTCTCATTTATTAAAATCCTCCCATTGGCATGGAAGGGAAGCGAACAAGCCATGGGGAGTCTCCTTCTAGGCCAGGTTCAGCCCTCCCTGGCCAATTTCAAGCCACAACCAAGGGTTTTCTTCCTTTATGGGCAAAGGTTTGGGCCCCTGGGAGAGTCCCTGCGGCCTGCTAACTCTTCCCTTCCATTACAGTCACTTGAGGCTGATGTGGCCAGGAAACCTTCCCCGGCCAAAAGCAATTATGGCTGTGGGATTCCTCAGGGCCTGGTCTTTCCAATATTAGCCTCTCATTCACCTGCTCTGCCTGGCAGCCATTTATGGGGCGTGGCCTATGGGTCAAGTTCAGGGTGCAGGAGCTTACCCATTAGCCTCAGGCTTCACGGTGCCAGAGCCCCCTTCATGAGCACTGGGGAACTGACCCCTCCCCAACACCGCCTTGCGTTTCTAGCCTCCAGTGCTTATGGGCTGTGAGAGTCCTTCTGCAGGGCTGAGCGATTTTAGGGAGGGTGCAGGAAGCCACTGCAGGGGCTGGGCAAAGGGGAAACAGGCCTGTGGATGGTGAAGGTGGTTCCACCTCAGGGCTCCAGCCTCCTCTTCGTTCCTCTCTCCCTCACCCACTGTGATGGCTCACTTGGCCTGGTGTTGTCTTTGCAAATCTCTTTGATCCTTTCCTCAACCTCTAATTCAAAATAAGCTCCTCTACAGGGTCCGGTGCTTAGTGGGGAGGTGGTTTATCACCTGCCAGCAGCCCACTCTAACGCGGGCACTGTGTACCGGAGGTCAAGTGCAATGGTTTCGGGTTCTCCTCTTTGATCTCTGCGGGAGCCCGAGACCTAGGGGTGATGATGGTTAAAAACAAGGCTCAGAGAAGGAGAGCGCCTTGTCCCTGGTTATTTAGGAAGGATTCTTTATTTTCAAGTTTCAACCATAACCAAAGGAATGCATCTCGAATGGTGGAAATTTAGGCACCTTAATGGGCTTTAGGGGCTGCTGGGAGGTCACGGTGCCTTCCTTCAGCCCTCTGAACAGTACAATCTTGAGACCCAGAGTTGGGGTGGCAGGAAAAACCCCTGCCTGGCACCGTGACGACCAAGGCCCGTATTATGTGGTCCCAAGGTGCCTGTTTAGTCTCCCATTTGCATCCAGACCCAGCCGGATGGGCTAATGACGACTCCTCCTTCTGTGCGTTGGTTCACGCTGCTCCTCCCCCTGCTGAACTCTCTCCTATCAGCCACATGGGCAACCTGAGGCCCAGGAAGTTGGGTGACCCACCCGTAGGCTCGTGACGGGTGCTGATTTTAAACAGGGAACAGTAGGGACGATCTGGCTTCCAAGCCCAGCTCAGGCCCCGCCTCCTTTCCCAGGAGCTCAGCACAGCCTGTCCCATCACCACTCCTGGAGCTCCAGTCTCCTGCCGGCCCTCCTGATGGGCCATCCTTCCTGGGAACAACTGACTGCTAGGGATTCTACGATCCTCATGACAGCTCCCCCATGCCGTCCTAGGCACGCCTGGCCGGGGGACGGCGGCTGGAGCGGACCCAATCTCCCTGGCTTTAGGTGCCCTGATGGAACTCAGAGTGCTAGGAATACAGTCGGGGACATGAGACTGTCGCTGAAGGGCAGGACCTGTGACCCAACGTGGTGGAACGAGAGAGGGAAGCTGGGGTGCTCCTCGGGGCAGCCGCACAACCAGAACCCAGCATTAACGCATCAACTTCCCCCCAAGGGAAGGAGGTCAGGACGTCAGCGGGCCGCCAGCAGAGAGGCCTCCCTTTGCCAGAGGGGTTGGGGTAGGACCAACGCGGAAACAACAGTGGGTTCCCTAAAAGTCCTCTGTGTGTGATCATGCTGGCCTCAACAGGTTCGGGGCCCTCACACATGCAGTTCTCCTTGCCTGGAAGGTTCTAGACCCCTTTCTCAAGTCCTAGGCCTTGCTTTGGCTCATCTCCTGAGCGTAGCTCCCAGCACCTTATCTAGGAGGCCTCCTCCAGTGTCCCTGGTCTGAGCTGCCACAGTGCACTGGCTCGCGGCTGCACAGGGGACTGTAACTGATGGATTTCCCAGAGGCTCCCGCTGCCCGTGTTTGCGTCCCTGGGAGAGGGCATCCCTCATCCTCGGTCTCCAGCCCCCAGCACAGCGCCCAGCCCGGCAGGCACGCAGGCAGTGCTGTGTGCTGAGCAGATGGAAGGGGCAGTGTTGCAGCGGCCCACACAACGCACCGCAGTGACACCAAGGTTTGGGTGTGGTCTGAGCGTCTCCTGGGGTTTGTGTGCTGGAAGCTTGGTCCCCAGGGAGGAGGTGTAGTGTGGGTGGTGTGTGGAACCTTTAAGAGATGGGCCCAGTGGGAGGTCCTTGGATCAGCTGGAGGTGCGCCCTCAGAAGGGACTGGGGGACCCCAGGCTGGCTCTGCCTTTCTGGTTGACAGTGAGGTCTCGTGCCCCTGCACGTTTTCCACCATTCACCATGTGGCCCTCAGGCGAGCCAAGCAGGGGCTGGCAACGGCGTCTTCCTTAACTCTCCAGAACTGGAAGCTGGCAGCTGGTGCTGATTAGGCCACCTGAGAAGCCAGCATCCAATGTGAGAGTACTGGTTGGAATCCTGGCTTCTCCACTTCCGATCCAGCTCCCTGCTAATGCGCCTGGGAAAGCGGCAGTAGATGACCCAAGTGCTTGGTTCCCTGCACCCACGTGGGAGACTTGGATGGAGTTCCTGACTCTTGGCTTCAGCCTGACCCAGTCCCAGACATCATGACCATCTGGGGAGTGAACCAGCGTGTGGAAGATCTCTTTCCTTCTCTGTCCTTCTCTCTCTCTCACTCTGCCTTTCAAATACATAGACACATCTTAAAAAGAGCTGGGTGCTAAAGAAACCTCTTTTCTTTATAAAGTTCACCTGCCTCTAGTATTTTGTTATAGTAACAGAACAGGGACCAATGCAAGGGACTTTTGCAAGCGGGTAATCCCCTCGTGGAGGTTTGGAGGTGGCCACCCGTGTCCTGCGCCCATCAGCACGGAGTTCTGGCCCACCACAGGGGCTCACCTGGAAGATGGGGTACTTCACGTAGCCAATCTCTATGCAGGTGCTGTCGTTGGTCGGCTTGCTGGAGAGAAGTGCTTTGAACCTGAACAAGACACGGGAAGGGAGGTGAGGCTCGCACATGCATCGTGGCTTATACAACCTCAGCCCTCCTGATGGTAGAAACCTGTGTCCCTGGCTCTGAGACGCAGCCCTGATGCGGCTGCAGCTTTCTGAACGAGCCCCCCGCCCCCGGTACCATACTAGACTCAAACCGGAAGTTCAAACTCGGAAGCCATAAACAGGGCTGTGGGCTGTCATTTCCCAAAGGGGGGGCTGAGAGGGAACGGATGCTTCTGAGAATGCTGTCCAGCTTACAGGGCCCAGGGCATCTTCCCCGAGCTTAGGTAGGGCCCTGGCTCCCCTCTCCTCTGTGCCCAGGGAGCTCGCCCCCTCCCCTGGCTCCTCGCTGGATCTCAGCTGTTCCGGCGGTCCCAGGGGGTGACCTTGGCTTTCAGCTGCACCTCCCAGGCTCTCAGCCACGCTCAAAGCCCCTTGAGGGTAGAGACCCTGCTCCTGGAGCACGGTGATCCTTAGTGGTTTAGGAAGAAGCTAAGATGTGGCTCCAGCTTTCTTTCGTTAATTGAATTTTTACTGTGGAGACCACGAAGCCTCAGTTCAGGTCCGAAGGAGGGGACAGGGCAGTAGCAGAGCTAGCGGGCACAGGGTGAGCAATTTCCTCATCCTGTTGCTACAAGATGCTATTGTCCTGGGGCTGGCGCTGTGGCACAGTGGGTTGGGCCGCTGCCTGCAGTGCCAGCATCCCATATGGGGTCTTGTTTGAGTCCCGGCTGCTCCACTTCCAATCCAGTTCCCTGCTGATGGCCTGGGAAGGCAGCGGAAGATGGCCCAATTACTTAGGTCCCTGCACACATGTGGGAGACCCCGATGAAGTTCCTGGCTCCATTACAGCCATTTGGGGAGTGAACCAGCAGATGGATGATGCTCCCTCCCTCCCTCCCTCTCTCTCTTCCCTCCCTCCCTCAATTCTGCCTTTCAAATAAATACAAAAAAAAAAAAAAAATCTAAAAATACTGTTGTCTGTTCACAGCAAGGGACAAGGAAGGTCAGGACCTGTGTGCTTCAGTGGTTTCTGCCCGCGTCTGTTCCGTGACACCTGGAGAGTGGCCCTCAAAAGACAGCCACCTACGGAGTCTCAGGTTGTGCACTGCCCAAGCACTCTGGCTGAGGAAGCCAACATCCAGTCCAAGCTCTGCCCCTGGTGTAGGGATCTGTCCGCCCAGAAAAAAGGAGCGCCTTGCTCTAGGTCAGGTACGCCAGCCACAGCCCTGCCCTCTGGAATCCCTGACTTAGGAGAAGATAATCTGTCTGTCCGGTGAGGAGCTGCCAAGACTGAATTTCAAAACCCAGGAAGAGCGGCAGCCCCGGGCCCAGTCCAGCTGCCTTCAGAGCCAGCCACATGTACCTTGGGGAGGCTGTGAACAAGAGCACCCTGTGGGCGTAGAATGGCCTTCCTTCCACCAGGAAGGTGACGTCCGACATCTCTTTGTTGTTCAGAAAGTGAGGATCTGGAAGAAGAAAGGGGAGAGGGGCCGTTTCAGTGGAAAGCAGGGTGGGGTTTGGATTCCTCGCGTGGAAAGTGCCCCGAAGACAGGGCATCGATCCACTGGAGCGCACCCTCGGGGCGAGACACACGCCCAGGGCAGGCAGGGCCCGCAAGAAGAACACCCAGGTTGTCATGGAGATTCTGTTAGTCACAGGAAGTCCTCCCAGCTCCTTTGTGGTTGAAAGCTGTACCTCCCAGAGAGGTACAGGTGAGAAGGGTGAACTCCTGCCACCTGTCTCCAGCTTGCCACAGTCCCCACCACTCCCTAATGTTTCCCACAAAGAACCTACTTCACTCATTGATGTGCCTACAGAGAAGTCAGCGAGAGACCCTGGTCCCTGCTCACTCTTTTCTTGCCCGTCCAGCAGGTCCCTGAAGAATGTGGGGGCATTAGTGACCTTACCTTGGACTGCTGTACTGCAGACGGAGTCACACGGGCTCCACACTCCACTGACAGTGACAGGACCCTCGTTTTCTTTCTCAGCAGGTCCTTCGAGCCCCCCAGGGCTGCCTCCCCCCCCCCCCCCACTTGGACTCCTAACGCTTGGCCCGAAAACCAGGCCCTTTTCACGGCAGGTAGAAGAAATCTCTGTGCATCCCGGGGGAGGAGGCTTCCCCTCGCCTATAGCTACAGGCAAGCAGATTTTATGCTGTGTTGTGGAGACCGCCCCAGCAGGTACTCACTCTCTCAAGGGGGCGTCTGACGAGACACCCACACGGCAGAGACGGCTGCCTCCACCCCTGGCTCTGCTAATTTGTCGGTCTTCATAATGACTGCCTCAGTGAGACGTTAATGCACACGTGTTTCTATGTGGTTCCCAGTAGAGGGACTTCCGGTAAACAGATGGACACCATAGGCCGGTGGCCGTGGCTGCTCCGCCCTCCGCGCGGAGAGGCAGGGCGCCTTAGACAGCAGAGTCGGGGTAAGGGCCATGGTGCGCGGCCTGGCCTTCCTTTAGAAGCTACCTATGCAGGATGTGTGTGCGATGGGGAGGCGTGGGCTGGGGCACAGGCGAGTCTGCTCACCCGAGGGATGAGGTGGTGGCGGGTCTCCCCTTCCTCATACCCAAGGTAATACACCCAGACAGTTGATTACATGGTAAAGGAGATACCTGCTCTCTGGCAGCCTAACTCCTCTGCCCACCTCTCCTTGGCCCTCGAAACCGCCCCTCTCCCCTCTTTTATAGGGCAATAACTTGTTTGTCTCCCCACCACCAAACAACACGCCAAGCTGGCAGAGGGCACCACTCACCCAGGCGTGAGGTCTGCTTCCGTTTGATCTCCGTGAGCTTGGGGATGGGGTACGGCCCGTAGCAGTGCGTGAAGATGACGCAAAGCTGCTGGCTGATCACCTCGTTCTGCCAAGAAAGAGGAGCTCGGGTTACCGGGGCTGTTTGTGGCCTTGGCCTTGGCCGTGTCACTGCAGGTGTGCGTCCCACGGAGTAGGAGGAGCCCACACGTCTAGAGCAGGTTCCGAGAGCATGGGCCCAGAAGAACACACACTCCAACAGGCCCTGGATCGACCTGTGCCATGTGGCCGCTACTTCTAGTGGGCTCACTGATGAATGCGAAAGAACTGAATGATTCGATTGTTTGGTCTTGCCCTAATCCACTGGGAAGCAGGGTGGAAAAGAGGTTTTTACTCCTAACCCACCTTGATCAATGCTCTCAAATTCTGGAAGCGGCTAATTCTCCAGAAGTTAGCAAGTCCTTCTGGGCCTGTGACTGTGTGTAGGTGTGTGTCTTGTCACCTACAACACCAACACTTCAGATTCAGCTTTCTTATGAACAGGATTCTCAGGCTGACGCATGGCCAGATCCCGCTGTGCTCAGCGGAATCACTTTCATTAACCAAACGGGGAAAACAGTTCTGTGATTCCAAACTCCAGCTGCCCTTATTTGCCCAGGGAGGAAGGCACCTTCTCTGATCCATCTCGGCTCTGCATGTTTTTTCCTGGTGCCCAATTAATCTCTCAGCACCTGCAGGTGTGCAGGGCGCAAGGCATGCACAGATCATAGCATTTTCCTGCTTTTTTTTGGGCGAAGGGGACTGAAACAAGAAACTAAAAAAGAGAGCCAGAAAAATATTTACACTGAGTTATGAAAAAGTAGGTTGCAGCACAGTTTGTACCATGTCTTTTTGGAACTAAAACCCTATAAATGTCCTTGGATTGACAGCTATGTATAGAAAAAGGTCTGGAAGAATTGCTACTTTTTGGGAGAGGATGATGTATCTCTTCTTTTTATTTGTGATTTCTTCAATAAACAAGTTCTCCTCTTGTGAAAAAGGAAAAAGTATTGTTTTGATTTCAAAACACGGGTTTGAGATCACAGTGATGTCACTGATTCAAGCTATTCTACTTTTAAAAAATGATCTGGCAGGGCTGGCGCTGTGGCGTAGTGGGTAAAGCTACCACCTGCAGTGCTGGCATCCCATATAGGTGCCAGTTCGAGTCCTGGCTGCTCCACTTCTGATCCAGCTCTCTGCTGTGGCCTGGGAAGGCAGTAGAAGATGGCCCAAGTGCTTGGGTCCCTGCACTGCATGGGAGATCCGAAAGAGGCTCCTGGCTCCTGGCTTCGGATCTGTGTAGCTCTGGCTATTAAGGCCAATTGAGGAGTAAACCAGCGGATGGATGGAAGACCTCTCTCTCTCTGCTTCTCCTTCTCTCTTTGTATAACTCTGATTGTCAAATAAATAAATCCTTAAAAAAATGATTTGGCACCATAGTGAATTTATCTTCTAAACAGCGAGGGCTGGGCCAGGCCAAAGCTGGAGCCAGAAACTCAATCCAAGTCTCCCAAATGGTTCACAGGGACCCAGCTACTTGGGCCATTACCTGCTGCCTCCCAGGGTGCACCATCAGCAGGAAGCTGGAGCCAGAAGTGGAGCAGGCACTCTGAATTCAGCACTCCAATAGGGAATGCAGGCACCACAAGCCGTAGCTTAACTGCCACACCAAATGTCCATCCCAAGCTATTCCTAAAGCTACTTCCTGGGCTCCTAAGGCAGAAGGGCAAAGCTTGGCTTACGGAAAGGAAACCACATTCTCTGATTAAAGTACATAGATTCCAGAAGACACAGCACCAAGCAGGTGTGACAGCCAAAGTGTGTTGAGTGCTCCTCTCACTCAGTGCTTGTAAAAGTGATCACTGTTGGCCGGCGCCGCGGCTCAATAGGCTAATCCTCCACCTAGCGGCTCTAGTCCTGGTCGGGGCACCAGATTCTTTCCCAGTTGCCCCTCTTCCAGGCCAGCTCTCTGCTGTGGCCAGGGAGTGCAGTGGAGGATGGCCCAAGTGCTTGGGCCCTACACCCCATGGGAGACCAGGATAAGTACCTGGCTCCTGCCATCGGATCAGCGCGGTGCGCCGGCTGCAGCGCGCCAGCCGTGACGGCCATTAGAGGGTGAACCAACGGCAAAGGAAGACCTTTCTCTCTGTCTCTCTCTCTCACTGTCCACTCTGCCTGTCAAAAAATAAAAACAAAAACAAAAACAAAAAAACAAAAATGATCACTGTCTCGTGGTTTAAGGCAGTGGTTCTCCAACTGTGGTCCCCAGACCAGTAACATGAGCATCACTCGGAATCTTGTTAGAAATACAAATTCTCGGTCTCACTTCAGACTCCTGACACAGAAACTCAAGGCTGAGGCCTGGAAATCTGTACCCTGACAAGTTTTCTGGGGAGGCACTTGCTTCCTTAAGTCTGAGAACCACATGTTTCATACAATGACATTCCCTCCTGAGCTTGACCAGGGCTGGGGGCACTATTAATTTATTTCCTGTGGCCTAAAGTCCTCACCCCTCAGAGTGTGCTCACAGCCCAGCAGCAGCATGAGGTGGGAGCCTGGGAGGAATGTCTGCTCTCCCCCGACCCAGAATCTGCATTTCAGCATCCGGTGCAGGCAAGATCCATGCATGTTCGTGTGTGAGAGGCACCGCATGGGTGGCAGCAGGATGGGCCCCTGGAAGACTGCATGTCCTAAGCCTGGGACTTGTGAAAATCAGGAGCTGCCCTGTGCTTGCGAATATGCTAACTTACACGGCACACAGGACTTTGCAGGGGTAATCAGTCCATTTGGGTTGCCAGAACAGAAGACCACAGCCTGGGGAGT
This sequence comes from Oryctolagus cuniculus, assembly GCF_964237555.1. Lineage (NCBI taxonomy): Eukaryota > Metazoa > Chordata > Mammalia > Lagomorpha > Leporidae > Oryctolagus > Oryctolagus cuniculus. The sequence continues at coordinate 110,132,604 of NC_091442.1, read as the reverse complement.
TTCCAAATCACAGAAATTCATTTCTCATAGTGCGGGCGTTTGGGAAGCCCAGGATCAGGGTGCTGGCAGAAGCGATGGCTGGCGAGGCCTGGTGAGGTCTGGTGAGGTCTGGTGAGACTTTCTACTTCACACATAGCACTTTCTAGCTCTTACCTCATACGGAGGAAGAGGCAAGGCGGCTCGCTGGCATCTCTTTCTGAAGGGCAAGGTTTCTGTTCACCAGGGCTCTGCCCTCATGATATAATCACTCAAAGCCCCACCTTCTGACACCGTCAGTTTGAGGGTTAGGATTTCAATGTATGACTTTTGGGGGGGAGGAGGACATGAATGCTCAGGCCACAGCACCTGCTTGTTAGCTGACCTTAACACAGGAAGATCATTCTGGATTATCTGCGTGAACTCCATGTAACCACAAGAGTTTTAGAATAGGGGCAGAAGACGACTTTGGAAGTGACAAGGAAGAAGAAAAGGTGTTGGGGCCTGGGAAGGACCTGATGCTCTGTTCGTGGCATAAAGATGAAGAAGCCACAATGGCTGCTTGTGAGGGGTGTGGGTGCCACCCTAGGGGTACAGGGTGAGCCCCAGCCAACAGCCAGCAAGGAAAAGGGATCCCAGTCCTGCAAACAAGGGAACAGAATTCTGCCTAGAACCTGAATGAGTTTGGAAGCAATTCTTCCCCAAAGCCTCTAGGAAGGAACAGATCCTGTTGACACCTTGAGTCTTCCCTGGAGGCCCAAGACAGAGCAGCCACAGCTCAGCCACACTGTGCCTGGACTTCTGAGCCACAGAAGTCGTGGGACGAGAAACGGGGGCTGTCTTAGGCCTGAACTTGGTATCACTGTATTATTGCCTGATGGAAATGAATTGGACTCATCTAAAGTCTACAGCTGTTGCCTCATACTGTGACCCTCAGTGTGCCAGTCCCACCACTGACGCTCGGTAAGTACCTGACGATCACAGGACAGAGGAGACGCGACACCTGCCAGCCATGGAGTCATGAACACCACTGGGTCTGCTCTTCTGCTCGTCCTGTGAGTCCTGCTGGTGACTCAGCTCTGCAATCCAGGCTGATACAGGTGAGGAGAAGCCATGTTCTGGACTCCAGTGGCCATTGAGAGGCCTGAGCAGCCTGGAGATACTTCTGTGAGGCTGTGTGTGTGTGTGGGGGGGGGGGCTTAATTTAATTCAGCAGGTATTTATTAAGCATTGAAGAAATGTCTTGCTCTGTGGAAGGAGCTCTATTGGCCCCCACACAATACAGCACGAAAGGCAAGATCTCTCCTGTCCTAGACTCACAGCTTGCCCTCATCTTGTTTTTTTGTTGTTGTGTTTTTTTTTTTTTTTTTGACAGGCAGAGTGGACAGTGAGAGAGAGAGAGACAGAGAGAAAGGTCTTCCTTTGCCGTTGGTTCACCCTCTAATGGCCGCCGTGGCCGGCGCGCTGCGGCCGGCACACCTCGCTGATCCGAAGCCAGGAGCCAGGTACTTACCCTGGTCTCCCATGGGGTACAGGGCCCAAGTACTTGGGCTATCCTCCACTGCACTCCTGGGCCACAGCAGAGAGCTGGCCTGGAAGAGGGGCAACCAGGACAGAATCCGGCGCCCCGACCGGGACTAGAACCCGGTGTGCTGGTGCCACAAGGCGGAGGATTAACCTAGTGAGCTGCGGTGCCGGCTTGCCCTCATCTTGTAACTTCAATATATATCGTGTTGCCTGAGAGAACACGCATGCAGGCCAGCCAGGTTCCAAATTGATGAGCCTTATCTATGTAAAGATGATTTGGGGGAAGCATAGCTTACCACTGCCCAGGTGAGGGCTGCACCTGCTGGCTTCCTTCCAAAGAAAGAAAGGGGAAAGAGTAGGTGTACAGTAGAGAAATGTGACAGTCACAGCCCCAGCCATGGGTCAAGGTCACCACCAACAGTGCTAACTCCTACAGATGGGATATGCCCTTGATGCAATGAGAACGGCACAGGGTCTTTGCCGCCTTCCTCCCCCAACTCCAGAGGCCCCGTTTAACCATAAGCAAAAGCATCAGACATATTCCACTAGAAGGCTGACCCACACGACGCATGATTGACCTCTACTCCTCAAAACTGTCAAGGTCATCAATGCTCAAGAAAGTCTGAGGAAGCATCACAGTGCACAGGCTCCCAGAGAGATGACAACTACGTGCACTGCACCATCCTGGATGGAATTCTGGAGCAGAAAAAGATACTAGGTCAGAACTAAAGAAGGGGCTGGTGCTGTGGCATAGTAGGTTAAGCATCCGCCTGCAGTGCCAGCATCCCATATGGGCACTGGTTCCAGCCCTGGCTGCTCTGCTTCTGATTCAACTTCCTGCTATGGCCTGGGAAAGCAGTGGAAGATGGCCCAAGTGCTTGGGCTCCTGTACCCACATGGGAGACCTGGAAGAAGCTCCTGGCTTTGGATCAGCCCAGCTCTAGCCATTGCAGTCACTTTGGGAGTGAATCAGCCAATGGAAGACCTCTTTCCTGTTTTTATTTCTCTGTTTCTCTCTCTCTCTCTCTTACTCTCTGCACCTTTCAAATAAATCTTTATAAAGAAAGAACTAAAGAAATCTGAATAAAGTACAGAGCTTACCTATAACACTGGAATGATATTGCTTTCTTAAGGAAAACCACTGTCTCAGACTCATGGAAGCTGTCAGTCATTGGGAGAAGCGGGTGAAGGGGCAGTTGGGAGTTCTGTACCAGCCTCTCCATTTTTCTGTAAAACTAAAACCATTCTGAAAAAGGGAGCTTATTTTAAACATGTGCCCAATGAGGAGACAGGGTCATTAGGATGAAAGCCCAAGAAGCGCAGGAGAGAAGGGCGGAGGGAGGGGTGAGGCGTGGAGTAGACATCTGCGGCTTCCTACTACGCTTTATTCACTCATCTCCTGAGGCTGAGTGAAGGGAGACTTCTCTCCCACCAGCCAAGCTACGTATCCCCTCATTCATCACGTCGTCCTGCTAAGTCTACTGAGCACCCACCAAGTGCCATGCACCTGCTAGGCCCAAGAGCCGGGCCCTGTGCGGAAGGTTACGGTACTACACCCAACACCAGCACCAAAACTTCTGCTGTGCCAAGGCTTTCTCTGGCTGCTTCTCTTTCAGAACCCAGAGCCCTCAGCACAAACTCCCTGCGGTGTCCTCAAGGTCACCGGTGTCTGTTGGGGTCTCTTCTGGGCCCTGTCCACGACTCCTCCTCAGGGTGGCTCATTCTGGCTACCAGGCGCCCAAAATGAACGGGATGCCCAGGAGGGCTCCTTGGTGGGGCAGTGCTCAGGAGTGTCAGGCAGCCACGTGTGCTTGTGTGTGTGTGTGTGTGTGTGAGAGAGAGAGAGAGAGAGAGAGAGAGAGATACAGACAGACCTGTTGGGCCAGTGGTCAGGCAGGAGCTGTGACATGGGGAATCCTCTGGGGTTGGTTGGCTCTGGACCAAACCCTGAAGCCAGCAGAATGCAATGGACCAACCACGGGGCCCACGTGCTCCAAACTGGGGGTGTGGGATCAGCGGGCTGTGCTGGGGCAGGGGCCTGTGTTCCTCTGAGCGGTGCATTTAAGCACCGGGTTTCTAGGCCATTCGACTAGCTTTTAACCTCTGAGTCAGCAATTTCCCAATTTCAACCTGATCCTTATTTCTTAACATCCTAAAATGTTATGAAATGAGTGGCAGCTTTTATGGAGAGGAAGACAAACCTCACCTCATCAAATGCACCCATCCATTTTAAACTCAGAAATATTAAAATGTGACAGAAAAAAAAACCCCTGTGTTTCAGAATCAAGGGCGTGTGGAATTACAGTAAGGGCACCCAACGGCAAGGGTGCCAGGAGCTGGTGGAAAAGATCAATGCCCAGCAACTCGGGAAAGCAGTTTGGGGGATTCTTTATAGTCTAAACATGCATGACCCACACAACCTCGTAGCAGCATCCCTGAACATCTACCCCAGAAAACTGAAGACTTACACTGACACAAAAATCCATGCATGCTATGCCGGTAGCAGCTTTGTTCGTAATAGCCTCAAGCTAGAAACAGCGCAGAGGTCCTTCAGCATTGAGTGCTCAAACCGTGGTTTCTCCCACCACAGAATATGACTCAGCAACAGAAAGGAACAAGCCACGGATATGTGCCACGACCAAACGGCACTGAGTGCAAAACATCCGATCTCTGAGTTGCCCACCACAGATCCCACTGAAATCAAGTTCCCGAGGAAAAGGCAACAGAGACCACACACTTCCAGGGCTGTGCCATTCATTGCTCATGGAGGAACGTCCGTACGTTCTGTGGCCCTGTGCAATCTGAGCTTTGCCTCCCACATTCTCCTTTGTCCCTCAGGTCACAGGTCTCCTTCCTGCTGTCCCAACACATGGAGTACATTCTGACTAACAGCCTTAGCACTGTGGCTCCTTCCCTTGCGATACTTTGGCCCCAGATCTCTGTTCTGGTGGAAGTGTTTCCTGTTCAGATTGCTTAGATGCCACCTTCTCAGGGTACCTTCCTGAGTATCCTGTCTAAATTGGATCCACCTGCTCTAGTCCTAGGTGGGCAGCATCGCCAGCTGCGTTTTTAAAAGAGCCTTGATCATGTTCTGATTTGTTTTGCTGATCTGCTGCCTTATTTACCATCAGCAAGCTCCAGGAGGAGAAAGAAGACGTCTTTGCCATGCCCACTGGGCACCTGGGACACTGTGGGGTATGGGCATCTCCTGGATGAATAAAAGCCCAGAGGAATGATGTGTGGGGAAAATGGGCCAGGAGCTCTCTTTAAACAGATGTGTTGCATACACTGACTCTGCTGTCCTGCACCCCAGGCTGTCCGGAGACACTGAATTCCTTTGAAGACAACGTTTGGAAGTGGGAGAGACCCACTTGGAATGGGCAGAGACCACAGAGGCAGCGAAATTGTGAGTATAGGTCCAATGTGCACACCTTAGGGATGGGAGAAGGTGTGTGGGAGGCTATGGGACAGCCACCGTGTGACTTACCTATAGGAATTTTACTCTTATCCAACACTGATGAAACCATATGCTTGTTTACACAAAACAGCAGACATGACTTGAACGGAATCCTTCAGCAGAGGGCAAGGGAACTGGCCAGTGTGTGACGTCCCCCACAAGGACGAGGGTGGGACTTTGCACCTGCTCAGCTCCCTGCATTTCTCTGCCACCACCTCCAGGCGGTGTTCTCATGCTTAACTCTGGGAAATCTTAACGCCTCTTTCTGTACTGTGGATGTGTAATGCCACAATTCACCAGTAGGGGTGCCATTGAAACCCAGCAAAACTCTGCACACTCCCACCTCACTCCTGGATGGCCATCCTTGCTGGACTGTGACTTTCCAATAAGAAGCTGCCCCTGCCCTATCTCTGGCTCCCCACACTCTCGAGGATGAGTTCAGCTGCCAGAGGGCTTGACAAAGGTCCCTCCTTCTTCCTGTTGCCCAGTTGTTGCTGTCAGAGTCACTGGTGGCCTCTACTTCCCCACTGACCTGCTCCAATCTCTCCACATTAGACACTAGAGCACTGGTCCAGGGTCTCCCCAGCCCTGCAGGCCCATCAAACACCTGCCTCCTTGGGCCTCCGAGGGTCTGGGCACCAGGTAATTCTCAGGTGGCTTTGTGCTACCATCTGGACAATCGTAGTTACCCTGAGTGGAGCAAGGTACTTGTGAGCTGACCTGGGCACCTGGGCATTGTTCAGGCACAGTGGTTCAGGCATGGCTTGTGTTGAGAATAAAAAAATTCAGTCTGATTTCCCAACAAGCGATTCAGCAAGGGATGAGGACATCACTTCTTGAGTCGAGGACAATCTGTGTGCCCCACACTCTAAGTCCTTATCCTGGTGAGGTCAGGTTTTGAGAAGTGGGTCCTGTCTAATGAGCTGTGGTGGACAAACAATCCACAGCTCTGGGCTAAAGGAAACGCAATGTTAATGGCCTCTGGGAGACAAGGGCTGCGTGGGTCATCTCATGTCATGGGGCTGTCCGTCATGTCCAATTTCTTAGCTTGGGTGCTGATGACAGAGTGTTCACTTTGCAAAAATTCTGGGAACTTTTCTGAACGCATGTCGTGCTGCAAAGTAAGGTTGACTTTAAAAATCCATCAATTTTCTTAATACACAGGATCCCTCAGTAAATTCGGGAATTTCCTACTATTAACTGAATGAAAGTTAAAATTATAAGAGCACTGGTTCAAGTCTTGGATGCTCTGCTTCTGGTCCAGCTCCCTGCTAATGGCCTGGGAAAGCAGCAGAAGATGGCCCAAGTGCTTGGGCCCCTGCCACCCATGTGGGAGACCTGGATGGAATTTCAGGCTCTTGTATTTTTTTTTTAAGATTTATTTATTTAAGAGGCAGAGTTATAGACAGAGAGAGGGGGAGAGACAGAGAGAGAGGTCTTCTATCTGCTGGTTCACTTCCCAAATGGCTGCAATGGCTGGAGCTGGGGCTATTCAAAGCCAGGAGCCAGGAACTTCTTCCAGGCCTCCCATGTGGGTGGCAGGGGCCCATACACCTGGACCATCTTCCACTGCTCTGCCAGGCACATTAGCAGGGAGCTGGATCTGAAGTGGAGCAGCTGGGACTCAAATTGGCACCCTGATGGGATGCCAGTGCTACAGGCAGATGTTTAACCCACTGTGCCACAGTGCCAGCCCCCAATAAATAAGTTTTAAGAAACAGACAAAACAAGCCCTCAAAATGAAAGAAAACTAGCCCCTGGAAACAGTTCTAGTAACATTTCCCGTGTAGGTGGTTTCTGAGGTAACTTCGGTGAAAGCCTTTTTATTCACTCATTTATTTTTAAGATGGGAGGGGCGAGGCTGCTCCTGAAACACTTTCAGCAGGTTCCGCTCTGGGCGGACTTGCTGGGCTCATTACCCCAGCGCGGGTGCACCTGCTCCCCTTTGTGGTCTCAGCGGGCCTTGGCATCCAGCACAAATCCAGCCTGCAGGAGGCCAGGGGTGCTGGGCTGAGGGTGGGTGCTAATGAGATCGCCTGGTGGGGCTTGCACTGGACCTGGACCAAGCTACTCTTCCTTCCTGAGGGGTCCCCCTCCCCATTATCCGGAGAAGGCAGCTCCCTGTGCCCTCTGTACGCTCTGTGAGCAGCCGCCAGCCAGGGAACCCACTCCACCCTCTGATTCACAAGCCTATTCCCCTAGGAATTTGCAGGTGCCACAGCAGACCCAGAGTTCCACAAAGCCTGTGCTGTGGCAAAGAGGCCAGAGGATTGGCTCTGGAGGCTGACCACCTGCTGGGCTCCATCCCAGCTGTGCCACACATCGGCTGTGTGACCGTGGACAAGCCATTCACCCTCTCTGCACCTCAGTTCCCATCTGTTAAATGGGGATAAGAATAGTACCTCCTTCCAAAGCTGCCTGTGAGGATGAAATGAGTTCATCCTTCCAACATGCCTAGATCAGTGTCTGGCTCGCAGTGGAATAGAAAATGTTTGGGAAATGCTCCAGTGCCTTGGTGAATTCGGATGTTCAAGCTCCACAGTAGAGACATTGGCAGAGCCCAGGCCTCCTCCTAGGAGGGGGTGGGAGATCTACAGCTGGCTGGTGCCTGTGGACCCTGCTGAGGGGTGGGCTTCCGCAGAAGAGCTGGAAACACCCCCCGGGACGCCATCTTTACGACACCTGCAGAGCCCTCACCCTGTGCCAGGGACGATTCGAAGAGTGTTAGGGCATCAACTCACACTCACAGCCACAGCATGGACGTTAGTGCAATCACCAACCCCATGTTCAGAAGGGGAAACTGAGGCAGGGGGAAATTAGGGGCTCAGAAGGCCAGTGAGGGGCAGAGGCAGGATGTGAACCCCTGAATTGTGGCTCCAGAGTCCCTGTACTCAACCTCTGCACCACAGTGGCCCTTGTGCCCTGCTGAGAAGCCCGCGGGTAGGTGACAGGCATGGCACGACCTCCCCAGAGCCTCTGGGATGCTCTGGTCCTCCCTGGTGCTTGTCATGTTCTCGGTGCTGGGGCATTGGGTGGCCGGGGGATGAGAGCATCAAGGTTGCCCATGGTCTGTGTGCCCTGTCTACACACCCAACCAGGACACAGAGCCCATGAGCAGGGACTGAGGGTGTCCCCTGGGGTGTCGCCCAAGCCAATGACCCCAAAGAGATTTTTCAGAATCAATCTTGTAACAGTCCAAGGGCAGGCTGATGTTCGGAAGGGGTGGCAGCATTTCCCCATCTCTGGGAACACAGGTGTCCCGAGGGATGAATCCTAGGGGGTTAGGCAGGGCCCAGCCAACCTCCTCTACCTGGAGAGCTTCTCCCAGGGTTTGTCTAGGGAGCCGCGTCCATTGCCCTCTTCCCATGGCCCATCCAGGCCTGGCCTCGTCTCAGCACCTCCGGGAAGCCCAGCCTTGCCTTTCTCCCTTCTGAGCTCTCACAGCTCCCTGTGCCTGGGTCGCTCCATTTAACTCTGCTTTATAACCACCTCTCACACTCAAGGGACACGCCTCGCTGGAACCGGGGCTGCAGCTTTACCGCACGTTGTTTGAGTTAAGGAGATATTTGCCCACGTGCCCCGGTGCAGCGGGACAGAACAGGTGTTTCGCAAAGCAGCTGCCCCTCAATGACTTCACAAGGGACCACAACCAGCTGGGGTGGTAACTGCGGGGACCCCACCCGAGGGCAGCATCAGGCCACGGGTGGGACCATTCAGATCCATGTGCCCCGGCTCACGCCCGCCAACCACCACCACCGCCACGGCCTCTGGCCTCTCTCGTACCTTGCTAGCTTTCAAGATCTCAAACATCAGGGGCAGGCCTTGGGTGATGAGCTCCTCCGTGTACTCCTCCTCCTGAATGGTCTTGAACTCCTTGAGCAAGCACTGGATGAGCGGCCTGCGGTGCTGCTGGAAGGCGATCCGCAGGGACTCCAGCCACGTGTGCAGCGTCCACGGGACACCTGCAGCGGGGAGAGAGGAGCCAGGGCCGGGGGCGGGGGTGGAGGGGGCGGGAGGGGCCGAGCGGGGAAGGCAGGCAAACAACCAAAAGAGCAGGCGTGTTTTTATCTGGAAATAAAAACAGGGTGTTTTTATCTCTTCCCAGGACATCAGCCAATTATAAGGCCAGGGGGTGGACTCTCAAGGAATAGAGCCAGGGATTTATTTATTTATTTCCAAAAAGACCTTCAGAAGTTGAAAGTGAAGGTCAGGTGCCTTAAGTATGGGCGTTCACTGCTGCACGCAGCTCCCAGCAGCAGGTGCTGCTCCTTCTAACACACACACGAATCGTGTGGAATATCGGAGTTACTACGCACACCACTCGTGCACATCATATGGTTCTCAGTTCCGAGTTTGTTGTCCCTGGGGCAGTGAGAAGACCTGTGCAGGACCAGATGGTGTCCATGCCCGGAGGAGAGCTGGTTACACCCGCTGGTGGTTCTGGACAGGATGGACGTTTACGGTGGAGGAAGAAGACATGGGGAACTACTGTGGCCGCTCTCCTGGGCAGGATTGCGTGAGCACCTGCAGCCACGCTATAAGATCTCCTTCTTGCCTTCCTTCCCTGAGGGAAGCCTCCCCAGCAGCCGAGTGCTGGAGCTGGCTTCTCCTCGCTCGTGGTGACGCACAGGTGAGGGAGAGAGCATATCTCGCTTCTGGTGCAGGGGCTTTTTTTCTGCCAAGGGCCATGAGGCTATGGATAACATCATTTGCAGGCCATACAGAATGATCCACTTAAAAATCAGCCTCGTCTACGTTTACTGAAGTTCAAGTCCCGCCTGTGGCTGTCTTGGCAGGGCCAAACCAAAGGACTCTACAATGGCATAAATGTCCCACACACTACACGGCCAGTCTCCTGGGACAGTCTTGTCTCTGGAATGGCAGCAGAGACCTCTGCTCGGTCCTGAGCCTGCCTCCCTCCACCATGCCCTGGGCTGGGGGCTCACTGCTCCAGCCTGCTGCTCCCGCGCTTGGATGAACGCCTCCAGACTGGGGAATGCTGGGCCAGTACTGCGGCCCTGACATGCACACGAGAGAGCTGCCCCTGTGCAGAACTCCCTGCGCAAGGCTTTGCCCCTGAAGCGCAAGTCAGCAGCGACTCCTCCACCACTGGGAACCACCTGGGGTGATTGTTAAATATAAAGATTTCCAGCCTTTTTCCATCCAGACCCTCAAGAGCAGAGCCTCTGGGTGTAGGGCCTGGCAATCTGTATTCAGACAAGCTCCCCAGGTGATTGGAACCCCTGACCCAGGGTTTAGAGTTTGGGAAGCTGCTGTCTATGGGGACAGAAGTGTTCCAACCAGCCACGGAGGAGTTCCCTGGCCCACTTGGTGTGTATGTGTGTGTATGCATATGTGTGTGTGTGCACGTGTATACATGCACGTGTGTGTGTATGCACGTGTGTGTGTGGCCTGGAGCCGGGCAGCAGTGCTGTGTCCAGTGCTGCAGGGCGCCCAGACTGACCTATGCTTCTGATATCAATTGTGACATCCACGTAGCCGTGCTCAGCGCTGTGGTACATGGCCTCCCGCAGGGCCCTCAGTTTGGCCTTGCTGTTGCGGCTGGCGCACAGCGGGGGCGGGGCTGTCTCCGCCAGGTCAGTCCCCTCGGCCAGAATCTCCTCCAGGGACAGGATGTCACTCTTCTCCTTTTCTGGCTGAGCGAGCAGTTTGCGGAACACATTCCTGTCAATCATAAACCCAGAGAGGAAGACACTCAGAGAGGGAAGTGGCTGTGCTGGGGTGGGGGCAGGGTGGGGAGGGGGCGAGGGAACCATGGGACCAACTCCAGGGCCACGGTTCCAGAGGCCTGACCATGGGCGCTACATTTGGAGGGGGAGGGAGAGGAGATGGTGGAGGGCATGACCAGCGGTGTTTCCTCGAGGGCAACTTGGAGCAAAGAAAACTCTAGAAGGTTCTAGAACTCTGCGTTCCCTTCTCAGTGGCTTTACTTGGGGTTATGTGCGATACAATCTGATGGGGGCAGGTCCTGTAGGAGGCTTAGAGAGGAAGTAAGCGCACGTGGGGGGCCTGGTTATTTCTTAGGTGGATTCTGCACACTTTAAGACAGCTGCTGTGACCAGAACTGACCGAGAGTCAGGTCCCGCCGGCAGGGAATGGACAAGGCAAGGCGGCCTGAGCCGCTAGCTGGGCACCGCCGGGAGCTGGCCCTCAGCAGCCGGCTGGCAGCAAACGTCTCTCTGCCTCTGGGCCCCACATCCAGAGATACGATGGGTCTGGGCTAGGCCTGGGAATCTGCATTTTTAACAAGCACCCCTTGGGACCTTTTCGGCCCATCCTAGCCTACCTGTGTCCGTGGGCTGCGGCCTGGCTGAAAGAGTTCATATCACCCTGAGGGGTTGTAGAAATTCCATTCCTGTACATGGTTCCTATCAGGGGGTCCGCACCACGCTCCAACAGCAAACTAACCAGCTCAAAATTTCCTGCAAGCCCAGAGAAGGGGTGGGGTTTGTATAAGAGAACAAAACAAAAATAGAGACACAGGCACACGAAGAGCCCAGGTGGTGGAGCCCTCGGCCGGGACGGGGACCGGCGGCTCTTACCTACGGCGGCTGCGAGCTGCAGCGGTGTTTCTGAGTAGTTCTCCTCCCCGATCTCCACCGAGCCTTCCACCTTGGCTCCAGCGTCCAGGAGGAGCTGCGGACGAAGGGTGGCCATTTGTGTAAAGGACACGCACCTTGAGGGGCACCCAGAAGGAGCGGCGGAAGTCAGGGGGATGCTGATCTCTTCCCTCCCTCCGGGTCAGTGACCCCGTGCACAGGCTGGAGGGCAACTGTACCTTAGAGGATGACCCCAGAGCCCCCTGGCATCTCCTAGAAGCCCAGGCTGCCCAGAGTGTGGCCCATGCACAGTAGCATCAGCATCAGCCTCAGCCTCAGCTGGGACTGGTCAGGACGGCTGCTGCTGAGGCCCCGCCCTGTCTGCATCTAGTAAGCCCCACAGGGCGCTTCTCTGCACAGTTTCTAGAAGCACTGGGCTAGGAGTTCTTGCACCAGAATGCTGGGAGACCTTCTTGGGTCAGCTACACAAAGCCTCAGGGGGCCTCAGGGGGTCTCAGGGCGGTCTCTGCAACCATGGACTTGCTAGAGTTCTAGAGGACTTTGGGGACCCCCTACCCCTTCTAGAACACCCTGCATGGTGCTGAGGATAGTTTAGCCAATGTCAAGTTTTCTGGCCAGCAAGATCGGTTAGTGGCAGAGGGAGCTTCCTCTGACTCCATTCTGGACACTGCCTGAGAGATCTGGGCTTCTAACAGGAGGTGGAGATGCTGTCCGAGCTGAATTTCACGGCCAAGGTGCTGGCGGCCTTGCTGATGTGAGAGAGGGCAACATTCTGCCATCTTCCCGGCCCACCTAGGCCTACCTGGGGCCACAGGCAGACTGCCGCTGCTGACTTGCTGTTCTCTCACTCACTGTACCAGCAGCAGGGAGGTGCCTGACCCCTATGTGGCTCTGCTTGGTTTCCTCCCGTACCCTTCCTGATATACAGGCTGGGATGCCACTGCCCATTGAGGGATGGCACCTGTGCCCACCAGGCCACCATGCTACCCCTCTTTCTTGGATTCCTCTACCAGGAGGGGACCGGGCACAACGTCCCATAGGCAGAAGCCAGCTCTCAGGGTGACACATCACACACTCAGCCTCCTGAAATACGACTTTGGATCTGTCCTAAGGATTCCTATGACCCAGGAAGAGAGCAAAGGCTTCCTGTAAAATCCCAACATGGCTCAGCTGTGCACGCGACGCTATTCCCTTCTCTGCATAAGAATTCAGAGGCGTGTGCCGCATGCAAGGAGCTGAGTTCCCCGTGTCCCCGGAGCGCGGCGCTTGCTCTTGGGTCAGGTGTGGCCGCCGATCTGGATGCTGATCTCTCTTTTCCGAGGCAGTAAACTGCAAGTTTAAGATCTAGAATGATCTGGGCAGCTACTCACTGAATGCTAACTCCACAACAGCTAGAGAAAGTGCGACCAAGGCACCTGTTTGCCCGGAAACCTCTGATGAGGCCCTGACACCACACCTGGAGCTGTTTCTGTGCTGGGGGTCCTGCCCCAGACCACCTGGCTCTGATTCTCAAGAAGTGGGATCCAGGCAGGTGTTTTTGGGAAACCCACCCTTGGTGAGTTGAATGCTTCTTCCTGTTGGTTGCAAACCATTAGATTCAATGCAAACATGGGGGTGACACTAAGGGGAGGTTTTAAGTTAATGACACTGGCCAAGTCTTATGTTCACAGTACAATGACCAAAATGGGCAAATCCACAAAAAACAGCTGAGGTCTTGCCCTAGAGTCATCAGGAAGAACTGAGCAGGCTTGCCACTCTGTGTGTGAGGCTGCATGTGGGTACGTGGTAGTTTCATATTGGTAAAAGCCGGGCCCTACAGACTGTTACATATAATACATGATTGTGACTATGCTAGATTGAATTGCGATTAACCAATATGAATCTCTTAGGGAATATGCATGCTGGGAGAGATATAGATTCGTGTTATGGAAGAGGTAAAATTACAGGTCAGATGTGGATAGTGAAATACGTTAATACCTGAACTACAGGAATATGTCCATGCAACACAGCAAAAGTCAGAGCCGTCCAATGGCGGGTCTCGGGGTGGACGGATGGATATTTATGAGAAGTACTGACAACCTATAAACAAATTGAAGTTATTTTCAAAATGTGACCTTCACAATACTTAGGCTAGCAAATCTATCTGTGGCTGGACACACAGGCTAAAGACGATGTACAGTCTTGGAAGGTGCCTGGGGGAAACGGTGGTGGAACCAGGTAGGGATTCTCACCTGGTGGATGCCCCCAACACCTCTCTCACTGGAACTGGGCGTCCGTCCTGCTTTGTGAGAACAGAGGCTGAAGCCACTCCCAAGAGACCGGCCATCGCAGGCCACATCTTGGAGGTTTTCACCCATAGGAGCAGAGAGCAAACCGCTCGGCGATGTTGTGTCCTGTGTGTGACGGGGGCCCCCACTTCTCTAAAAGGAATGATGGATGACTCTGGCCACCTTGAAGGTGCCTTGGAGAAGCTGCAGTCAATGAGCCAGCTCCCCTGCCTGCTTTCCACTGCCTTCTGCAGTGGCCTTGAGCGCTACAGGACATCAGGGAGCCGGAGATGGCGCCACCATCCCCACCACACTTTTGCGAGGGAGCCTCTCAGGGGCTCAGCTGCCAGGCAAGGGCGTCTGTCTTGATCTTTCCCAGCAGGGCAGATCTTGGCTCCTCCGCAGGCGGAGTGTCACTCTGCCTGCTCACAGCTCACCCCATGCTGTGCTCATGTCACTTCTGCAGGCTTCCTGGTCGACAAAGACCCGCTCGCTAATGGAAACCTGGGCATAAAACTTCCCCTGGAAACATTGTGAAAAAGCTGGCTGAGCTCGGTCCTCCAGGGTGGGGACCCAGAGACAGTCCTAGCTGAGAGAGGTGGCAGGGCGGCTGGGGACTTGCGAGATGAGTGCCCACACGTGGCACCTCTCCCAAGCACCCCTGGGGCCCTGTGACCGGAGACCTGTGGGGAGGGTCAGAGAAGATGTCCACAGAGCCCCAGCAGGACCCAAAGTTGAGGAACCCTTGCTGGGGGCTGCAGGGTGCCCCGGGACTCATCACTGGAGGGGGTGGGGACAGATTCCCCAATATTTCAAACTTTCAGATCCACAATGGTTCTGCATCCAAAACTACATCCATGGTCAGCTCAGCTGGGATTCACCTGCAACTCACTAATAAAAAGTACAGTATGAAGACTGTCATGGCTTCCAATTCTGAACTAAAAGCAGAGTCCCCAGGGGTACTGACTGGGGGGCAGCACAGCTGCAAGGGACAGTGGGGTCTTCAGACAGCAGAGAATGTGGTTTAAAAAAAGGGGGGGGGCTTCATCTATGGAGAGACTTGGGGAGGGACTGACATCAGCTCTCCAGCCTACACTGGGCACTCTCTGGACATGTTCCTTCCACCAGCCGCCCCAGATGGGTGCAATTCTCTCCTCCCATTTTACAGTTGGGCACAGACAGGCTAAGCCACTTGCTCAAGTGCTAAGCAAGCCTCCAGGCCGGTGGTGGTTTCAGCCCTTGCCCCCAAGTCCATCCGGGTCTAAGGTGCAGCATGGGAGTGAGCCCTCCTGTCCCGCACTGCCTCAAGGAAGCTTTAAGATCCGCTTCGAGATAAGGCACAGCAGCCATAAGATGAGTCAGCCGGGGTTTGGTAGGGAGGGATAACTCAGCTCAGGGACTTGGGACAGTGCTTCTCCTGCTCTAGGTTAGGCCAAGATGCTCTATGGCAGCTGATGGCTTGGGAGGACCCCTTCTGCCCCATCGCAGAAGGAATGCACGCTCAGAGGCGCCAGGAGCCTGGGACTGTGCAGCTGTGGAAGCCTGGTGCTCCTTGCAACTCTGCTGCTTGCTTTCCAGTGAGACAGACACGCAGGCGGCTCCCTGGAGGAGAGTGGACCGGGGCCTCGGGATGGACAACCTCGGGCGGCAGCAGCAGCAGCAGCAGCAGTGAGGACTGAGGATGATCTAGGAGAACTCGTTGAGCTGAGGGCCCTCGGGAGAAAAAGCCCCCCCTTGCTGGTGCGCCGCGGCCCCTCACCTCCACATTCAGGTCAGCTCCGGCATCCAGCAGCATCTGAACCATGGCCTCGTCCCCGCGGACGCAGGCGTACATCAGGGGGGTCATGCCCTGTGCAGGGATAGAAGGCAGAGAGAGGAGAATGTTTACAAGGCAGCTGTGCTTGGAGGGTGATAATCGAGTGGGGGTAGGGGTGGGGGAGGCTGTGCAGGTGCTCAGAGTCCAACCCAGGGGGCTGCGGCCGTCCACAGCCTGGAAACTGAAATGGGGCAGGGGGTGCAGGATCGGAGCCTCTTCCGCCAGCTCCGTATCTGTCTAGGCATGGGTCGGGAGGGTTTGCATATGGTAGCCTCAGGGTGCTACAGACCTAAGGGTGTTTGCTAAAGCGAGTGTGTGACCACCACTTGGCCCCGTGGG
This sequence comes from Oryctolagus cuniculus, assembly GCF_964237555.1. NCBI lineage: Eukaryota > Metazoa > Chordata > Mammalia > Lagomorpha > Leporidae > Oryctolagus > Oryctolagus cuniculus. Next base: position 110,116,641 of record NC_091442.1, on the reverse strand, counting down.
ACCTTCCTGGGTTCTGCAGTATCATCAGCCCCTAATAAGTGACCAGAGTCTCCTTGTCACTGTTCTCTTTCACAGCGTGACAAGCCCCCTCTGGCCAGCATCAAGGGCACTCCACCACTGCCTTCCTACCAGACATCACGCAAGCAAAAGGCAAGCAAACTAGGCGTGGCCTCCGGGAGTACCAGCTGCTTGTTACAAACCCCACCCAAGGAAGGGGTGGAGCTTCGCAACAACAGTGTTGCAAAGGTGGCTACTTTGTTCACTCCGGAGCCTTCCCTCACTTTGTACACCCAAGTCATTTCTGGTTTGATTAGAGCCGAAGTTACAGCCAAAAAGGTAATGAACTTGTCTCTGGGTCCAGCTGTGCAAGTAACTCAAGAAATCACAAGGGAAAATCATACTGCTGAGGACATAACATTAAAGCATTAGAAACAGAATCCAAAGGTCAGTACATTGAGAAATTTCTCACATTGTTAACAGAGGCGTATGTGCCTAATACATAAAGAACCTTTTCAAATAAGGAAGGAAAACCGTAAAGCTCCAGTGAAAAGCGGGCAAAAGACAGATGAACCGTGCACATGGACACAGCTGGAAGGGGTGTGCCGGGGAGCAAAGTTTCTGGGAAAGTGATGGACCACTCACTGGGAATCTTAAGAAATGCAAGGTGTTTGGGTCACAATTTGCACGCCTAAGAATCAGAAGACTGAATGAAGATTCGTGTATGTTTAGCCTAGCATTGTTAATAAGAGCACTCAGAAACAAGCCAAACATCCAACACCTGACCTATGGTTAATGACTAAGCAATCTGACCACTTGGTGTAGCCATTCAAAGTCATTTTTTAGGAGCCAGCACTGTGGCATAGCAGGTTAAGCCTCTGCCTGCGGCTCTGGCGTCCCATATGGATGTCGGTTCGAGTCCTGGCTGCTCCACTTCTAATCCAGCTCTCTGCTATGGCCTGGAAAAGCAGTGGAAGGTGGCCTAAGTGCTTGGGACCCTGAATCTGTGTGGGAGACCTGGAAGAATCTCCTGGCTCCTGGCTTTTGATCAGCTCAGCTCCAGCTGTTGGGACCATCTGGGGAGTGAACCAGTGGATAGCAGATCTCTCTCTCTCTGTAACTCTGCCTCTCAAATAAATAAATAATTTTTTTCTTTTTTATTTATTTATTTATTTATTTTTTATTTTTTGACAGGCAGAGTGGATAGTGAGAGAGAGAGAGAGACAGAAAGGTCTTCCTTTGCCATTGGTTCACCCTCCAATGGCCGCCGAGGCCGGCGCGCTGAGGCCGGCACACCGCGCTGATCTGATGGCAGGAGCCAGGAGCCAGGTGCTTTTCCTGGTCTCCCATGGGGTGCAGGGCCCAAGCACTTGGGCCATCCTCCACTGCACTCCCAGGCCACAGCAGAGAGCTGGCCTGGAAGAGGGGCAACCGGGACAGAATCCGGCACCCCAACCGGGACTAGAACCCGGTGTGCCAGCGCCTCTGGGCGGAGGATTAGCCTAGTGAGCCGCGGCGCTGGCCTAAATAAATTTTTAAAATAAAAAATATCAAATCTTTCAAAAAAAAGAAAGTAGTTTTTTAGACGGAATATTCAAGAACATGGCCAGGTATCTTTAATAAACTGAAAAAAGCAAGATATAATGAAGCAAGCAAAAAATTGTGGAAAGACTTGAGTGGATGTGCATGCGCGCGAGTCGGGGTTAGGGCTCCTTGATGTTGCTCAAGACAACCATCAGCTGTAATGAGAAAGATGCCCCCTGCCATCCTCTCTGGAACCTGCTGCCCACCCTGCCTATGTGAGGAGGAGGAGGAGGAGGAAGAGGAGGAGGAGGAGGAGGAGGAGGAGCACCACCACCACCACCACCACCACCACCACCACCACCACCACCACCACCACCACCGCTCTCTGTCCCTGGGGAATTTCCATCAGGGACTTGCACTGAAAACCGCTCTTTGTTTTCTCAGTGATGTCTCCCACCTGCCCCTACCTGGGTATCTACCTCCCAGTGGGGGACACCACCGCCTCTCTCTGCACCCCAGTTTTGGGAGGTGCTTCCTCTCTCTCAAGTGGTCCCTAGTTTGGCTTTTGTGCAACTTCACCATAGCCTAAGAGCTTGGTGAGATGTGTCTGAACTTGTCCTGTGCAGTCACAGGCTGGCAGAGGGCTAATTTTAACCAGACTGGGAAAAACAGACTTGAAGGACACGTGCTAAATATAAATGATGGCCATCTGGGTGATGACACTACTTCCTTCCTGCAATAGGCACACTCTTCTCTCTTTTCCATGTCAGCTGCAATGATCATGTGCTACTTCTATAAAGATGAACAAGTGTATTTTTGTAAGATATCTTAAAAACAAGAAAAAAAAAAAAGAAAAAAAAGCAAGCACATACCCGAAGTCACCAGCAGGGGGAGTCCCTGTCCAAGGCCGGAGCCTCAGCAGTGGTTTCCACCTTGCCTGTGGGTGGTACCCCTGGAGGAGACACTGGGACCCTGTACCTGTTCGCTCATGGTGTTGATGCCATCGGGCCCCAGCAGAGACACCGCCTGCTTCACCAGGTCCGTGCGCCCACAGTTCAGCATCCTGAAGCCCAGGTCCTGTTTAAACTTGGCTTCGATGGCTACCGCGTCCAGCTTCCGGGAGGCACAAAAGCAGTCGTCGGCCCTGTGGAAGGGAGAGATGGTCATGGCAGGTGCAGCGGCTCCCCGGGGGGCTGGTCCCAGAGGACCCCAAGAGCAAACCGCTGCAGAGGCAGCACGTGGCTATGCATTGGCTTGCAAGTGCGCTGCCTGTTCCTGGGCACCAATTAAAATGATGGCTTCCTGATGCCTCTCGCTCCCTTGTCCTTTGTGACTGCTGCGGATCTGTCTTGTCTCTGCTCTGTGCCCCCACAGGGCACGGACTAAGCATCCTGATGGCTGGTATTTATCAAATGCTGACCACGTGATAGGCACCCTGCTAAATTCTTCACAGGAGAGAATGATTGAATCCCACATAACCCAAGAAGTAAGGATGATCATTATCTGCTCTGGTGAGCCTGGGGGAACAGGCACAGGGAAGCACGCAGTGGAGCCGGGGTTTGAACCCAGGTCGACCGTGTGGAGAGCCGGTCAGCGTACCTACTGTGTCCCCCGTCCCTCACTCATGGCACCTACTCTTTGCCTGTTTACTTGTCTGACTTCCTGTGCTAGGCTGGGGACTTAGGAAAGCAGAGACCTTGTCAGTGTCTCTCCATCCCAGTGCCAGACAGCACACAGCATGTGGTGGGGTGTTAACAAATAACCTAGAATGTGCGGGCTCTTTGTGTTCAGGACAGAGAACGGCCAAGGAGAAGAGGAGACGAGGGTGCATTTGGCAGGGGGCAGAGAACTGCCCGCCTCCCAGCCAGACAGGTGCACTAATGCCACTGGGGAGGGGGAATGGAGAGAACTCATCAGAATCATGATGGAGACATCAACTCTGCTTGTAAAGAGTGCTGCTTCCTTCTCACAGTCAGCTGATCGGTTAATTGTTAAATCGAATCACCAAGCATTTGCTCAACATCTGTCTGTGCCAACCTCTACTCTCAGTGCCAAACACACAAAGTTACCAATGTCAGCAATGTCACCGTCCCAGCCCTGGAACCACCTATCTGGTCATTTCACTGTGGCAAAAGCAAGGTTGGGAGTTACCAGAGACGGGCACCATTCTAGATCAAATGCCCTAGGGGAGTAGAGAGAAGCTGCACCAAACAGAGCCTGGGACATGTAGCAAGGCTGCTCGGGGGGAGGGGAACCCCCAGCTGTCTTAAATAAGGAGGCAGGAGAAGAGAGGGAGGAAGAACTTTGTGCAAGGCCAGTCTGAGCCGAAGCTTGGAGAGGTGACATGGCAGACCAGGGGGTTTCAGAGTCTCTGGGGCAAAAACCTGGAGGTGGAATGTGCCAGAAGCAGAAGGTGGAGAGGTAGGTGGGGCTCAGTTAGAGAGGGCTTAAGGACTTAACCCTTAAGGCTTCAGACTTTACCCCCTGGAAGTCAAGGAAGGCTCTTGGGCAGGCAGCGGAATGACACAGTTGGTTGGACAACCCTCTGAGAGGATGGAGGTTGGGTTTGTGGGGAGCCAGCTCTTGAGACAGGTGTGTCCTTGGTCTGCCATGGGGTTCCTGAGTGATCAGTCATCTCTGATTGACACTGTCCTGGAATTGGAATTCCGCGCTAGGAGATGCTTAAGCCCAGATGCTAGGAGTTTTCTTCTTGCCACCAGGGGGCGCTGATGTGGTGCAGACAGACTCCAGAGACCAGAGACCTGCAGCTTGGTGTTGAGATGGAGTCTGACCTGCTTAGGTTCCTCAGGAACAGGAAGCCAGGCCAGGCCTCCAAAGGCCTGTTCCTGTGATGCTCTGGGAGGAGCAATGGAAGGTATTTAGGGGCTCCCTGTTGACCAGGACCTGGACTCCAGGATGAAGACCTTTGTGTGGCAGGTGGGGGCATGGAGCCCATCCCAACACCATAGGAAGCCTCTCCAGGGACGTCAGAGGGTGACCCCGTGGAGGTGAGGCTGGGACTCGGGCCTGGTATCAGATCATGGTACCAGCAACCAAGACGTGCCCTTCGCTCCCAGGGCCCAGAAGGGGACTGAGCCTCAAGGCTTCTTGGCTCAGCTCCTGGGGGCTTTGCACTTGGGTCTCCTGCAGCTAGGGTTGCCAGAGTCCACAAATACAAACACTTTAGAAACATTGCCTGGGACCCACTCATGCTAACATGTGATCCATTGCTTCTTGGGAATTGTAACTGAGTATCCCACCTTTCATCTGGGGAAGGGCAGACTTCCCTGACGGGGGCCAGGAAGGGACATGAGGTGAAATCAGGGGTCCTTCCAAAGCATGAGACCTTTGGTGTGCTGGGGCGGGGTTCATCCAAGCTACCTAGACTCCCTAAAATACAGCTAAGGAAGAAGCTCCAGGCAACATGAACAGCCAGAGTGGGGTTGGGGGAGTGGGTCAGAGGACCAGGGCCAGACCCTACAACATCCATCACAGGGCTTCCAGGGAGATGATGGTGTTGTGCGGAGAGTCTGGACTCTTGACTGTGTGTGTGTGTGTGTGTGTGTGCACGTGAGCTCGTGTGCATGGACCTCAAGGAGGTACCAGCTCTGACTCATTGTAGGGAAAACCGTTCTTCTAACAGTCCACTCCCGCAACCCTGGAAGAGGTTGCCTGGAGACATCCAGAGCTCCTTTCTTGGGATAAAGATGCTGTCAGTCATTATCACAGAAACCCCGCCCCCTGCCATTGTCACTTCCTCTTCCTTGTCTCTGTCTCAGTCCCTTGTGGTAGCCTCCGTGCTTGATGGTCTCATTCAAACAGCATCTTTCTTTCCTGCAGGCAGGCTCATCCCCCTGTGACTGAATAACCATTACCAAGCACCTACTATGTGCTGGGCCCTTAGCAGGAGGCTCTGGAGGAGGGTGACAGAGACCCTGTAACCATGAAGCTCACAGACGCATCCACCATTAATTCTAAGAACATCACAAGTGTCCACCAGCTACTGAGGTCCTTGATTTTAATTTGAGAGCCACCAATGGCAAGACAAGAGCTAAGACGATGATGATAGCAATTGTTACAACAGGAAGCTGACACTACTGAGTACTCACTCCTGACATCTAAGCTCTTCCCATGAATTCACTCCCAGAGCATCATACCAGCCCCTGATGCAAGCACTTCTGGAAGTCCCACTCCAGAGACGAGGAAACCAGGGCAAGGGGACTGCCCAAGGCACAGAGCTGGTCAAGGGGTGGAGCCAGGATTTGACGGGGTGACCCAACCCCCAGCCTGCTCCCTCAGCGGACCTGGCTCTGCCCCTCGCCCCAGTGTGTCACATGTACAACTACAACTGGTGCTCAACTCTGGCATGTCTCTAAGACCCTCAAGTTTAGCAATGTTCCCCCAGCGCCCCATGCACCCAAACTTGTCCCTCAGTCATGTGTCTCAGTAAATAGTACCACTGTCCATCCCGGTGTTCAGGTCAGAGCCTTGTCATCACCCCAGCTCGTTCCATCACTACCCAAATCCCAAATCTAGCATCTATCTCTGCTGAGGTTATGGCAAGGGCCTCTTAATTGTCTCCTCGCTTCATTCTTTTTCCCACGCAAACCCGTGTCTTACACCAGATCAGAGCAGGCTTGGGATGTAAATAGGACCCTGTGATGCTGAGCGTATCGGGGATAAAATCCAGCTCCCCGTGCATGGCCCACAGGGCTCTGCAGGTTGCTGGGCCCTGCCCTGCTCCCATATTCCCTGCCTCTGTCACTCTGCCAGTGACTCTTCTCTCTCCTGTCCCTCCCAAAGGCCGAGAAAGGTCTTTCCTGCCTAGAGGTCACTACGCCTGCTGTGGCTTTGGCTCTATGCAGGGCTGTCTCCTCTTTCTTCAAGTGCAGCCTTGAATGTCATGTCCAAGGGAGGTCTTCTCTGACCATTGCATCCCAACAAGGACGTGCCCTTCCTGTCATTATATACCCCACTCCAGGCCACTGTCATCTCTCTGTTTGTTAGCAGCTTTCGCCGTCTGGGACTATTTCATTTTGTTTACTTTTCTTAAAAGTTATTTTTCTTCAATAGTATGTCAGCCTCCCAGGGGTGTGACCATACCTGTCCTGTTCTATCTTGTAGCCTCAGTGGTACCTGAGGTAAGACAGGCACAAGCCACCGTCCATTCTTCTTCTTCTTCTTCTTTTTTTTTTTAATTAGTTTTGGGCTGGCGCTGTGGCACAGGTTAAGCTGCCATCTGCAGTGCCAGCATCCCATATGGGCAACAGTTCAAGTCTCAGCTGCTCCACTTCCGATCCAGCTCTCTGCTAATGAACCTGGGAAAGCAGTGGAAGATGACTCAAGTTCTTGGGCCCCTGTACCTGTGTGGGAGACCTGGAAGAAACTCCTGGCTCCTGGCTCCAGCTTGGCCTATCCCCAGTTGTGGCTATTGGGGAGTGAACCAGCAAATGGAAGATCTTTCCCTCCCCCCCCCCAACTCCATCCCGTAATTCTGTCTTTCAAATAAATAGATCTTTTAAAAAATAGTTTTATTGCCCACTAAAAATTTTATGTATTTATGGCATACCACAGGATATTTTAAAGCATGTATGTATTAAATACAGTTAATTAACATATGCATTACTACATGTCTCCTTTTATCTGTGCTGAAAACACTTAAGACCCACCCTATTAGCACTGTTTAAGTCTATGATACACTGTTGTTAACAATGGGGAGACCCCCCTGCACCACAGATCCAGATCTGTTGAATTGAAACTTTGTATCCTTCCACCAACAGCAGCTGGAGCCCCCTTCCGGGGGTCTGCTCTCTGCTTCTCTGAGTTCAGCTTCTGAAGATGCCCCATCTACCTGGGATCGTGGGGCTTCTGTCTGTCTGTGCTTGCTTTATCACTGGACGGAGGTCATTCGTGTTGCTGCAGATGACAGGAGGTCATTCGTGTTGCTGCAGATGACAGGATTTCCTTGTACTGAAGGTTGCATAGTACTCCAGGTAGTTTCTTTTCCCACCCACCTGTTGATGGGCAGCCAGGTGGACTGGCGGCTGGGGCTGGGGCTGCACAGGACACAGCTCTCCGACAGGCTCCTATCACCTCCTTCGGATAGACTCAGCAGCAGGATGGCTGGATAGCCCATCATTCTAGTTTACCCCTTCCAGAACCCTCCATAATGCTTTCCATCATCACTGTACTAACTTATACTCCAGCCTATAGTGTACAAAGTGCCCCTTCTCTTCACATCCCTACAACGCTTATTTTTTGTCTTTTTCTGTAGCAGCCATTGTAACAGGTGTGAGGTAGTATCGTATTGTGGTGTTAGTTTGCATTTCCCTGATTATTGGTGATTTGGAGCATTTTAAAAATATGCCTAATAACCATGTGCATTTCTTCTTTTCAGAAAAGTCTGCTGCAGTCCTTTACTCGTGTTTACATTGAGTTGCTTTCTTGCTGTTCAGTTTTTGAGTTCCTTCTCTGTTTTAGGTGTTAATGCCCTATCAGTGGTATGGTTTCTACATATTTTCTCCCAAACAACTCTGTTGTTTCCTTTGCCAAGCAGAAGCTATTTAATTTGATGCCATCCTGTTTGTCTGGTTTTGCTTTTGTTAGCTCTGTTTTTAGGGTTGTAGCAAAAAACCAAAAATCATGGTCCAAAATAACATCATGGAGTTTCCTTCATTTTCTCTGTTTTCTTTAGCAGTTTTAAATTTCAGGTCTTCCTTGCCCACCCACCCCCAATTTGATCTGAAAGGCAGAGAGACAGAGTAGATGGAAGGAGACAGAGCTTCCAACTGTTGGCTCACTCCCTGAAAGCCTGCAACAGCCAGAGATGGGTCAGGCTAAAACCAGGAGCCTGAAACTCAATCTGGGTCTCCCACACGGATGGCAGGACCCAAGTACCTAAGCCATAACCTGCTGCCTCCCAAGGTATACATTAGCAGGGAGCTAAGTGGGAAGTGGAGGAGCTGGGACTCGAACCAGGCACTCTGAAATGGGATGCAGGCGTCCCACGTGGCAACCTAACCACAGTGCCAAAGGCTTTCCTCCTCCACTCCCTGCCCCAACCAGTGTCAGGTCCTATGTTTGTCTTTAATCCATTTTGAGTTGGTTTTTGTATAGGGTGTGAGCTAAGAGGCTGACTGCATTCTTGTGCCTGTGGATACCCAGTGCCCCCTCGCCATGTACTGTAGACACTGTCCCTTCTCCATTGTGTGGGCCTGGTGCCATTATTCCTGCGCAGACCCGGGGAACCCCCTGGTCACACCAAGTAAACAATGGGGCTGGTTATCAAACATGACCAACCGCCTGGCAAGCAAGCCAAAGCAGGTAAGGAACGCTTCCTATGGCAGTCTCTGAAAACATGGCATGCACTTCAACTCTGCTTGTCAGAGAATTCAACTCCGCCAGAAAACCCCTCCTTGCAGGCTTCCTGTAAACCCAGCTCGCAGCTGCACGGATTCTTTCTGGAAAGTCTCTGGAGATGCCCCCCTGCTGTAGGCCAACAGGACAAGCGAGTGTGCCCTCCAGAGTGTGCTCTCTGACTTATTTAGGCAGGAATCTATCCAGCCAGTCACCTGGGGCTTCTCCATGAGGCGTCCAGCTTTGTGGCTTTCCCTCTGAGTGGCTTTCAATGATGCAATCATAAAAAAAAAAAAAAAAATCCTGATCAATGTAAGTAAGAGGTGGTCAATTCCTGTGATTTCTCAAGGGCCCCAGCCCCGAGAGACTGGCTTAATATCTTCCACCACTCCAGGGGCATGATTTCAGAAAAAGGTTTTCCAGAAGGCTCGCGGGCCTGAGGACAGCAAGTGACCGTGTTGCGTCTGTGCTGGGAAGGACATGCCACTGGCTTGGGCAGTCAGTGCATTCTGTTGGTCCCTCGATGCCTTCTGAGTGAGAAATGCCAGCTAGGAGGCTCCGCACACACTGCTGCCTTTGTTAGTTTTGAAAGCTGTGCAGAAGTTACGAGTGTGAACGCTGACATCTCACTTCCTGGCTTCAAATCCCAGCTCTGCTACCCAGTGGCTGTGTGATCCTGGGGACAGTCACTTGGGATTCTCGCTTGGATCAAATGAGCTTAGTAGTAATATCTTCCTCAGGGGCTTTTTGGGATGAGATGTGAGAATCCAGGTACAATGCTGGGAAGAGTACAACGCTTCACACAGCATTTACATGAAACGTTAGCGATGTCACATCAGAGCCATTATGATTGGTGGCAAAGGACGGTACGGACTATTTGGAAAGAATGCACTGTATTTGGGGAGTGGTGCTGCGGCATAGCAGGTAAAGCTGCTACCTGCAGTGTTGGCATCCCCTATGGGCACCAGTTTGAGTCCCGGCTGCTCCACTTCAGATCCAGATCCCTGCTAATGCCCCTGGGAAAGCAGCACAAGATGGCCCAAGTGCTTGGGCCCCTGCACCCATGTGGAAGACCCAGAGGAAGTGCCTGGCTCCTAGCTTTGGCCTGGCCCAGCCCTGGTTATTATGCCCATTTGGGTAGTGAACCAGCAGATGGAAGATTGTCTGTCTGTCTCTCTCTGTAACTCTGCCTTTCAAATAAATAAATCTTAAAAAAAAAAAGGCACCATATTTGGAAGAAGCTGACGGAGGGGGGGTCTCCCAAAAGTTCATCAAAATACATATGATGAGCAAAGTAGGCATGGATTTTAAGGTTTTTTTGCATTATAATAAACTGATATTTAAAAAAATATATTTACTTGTAAGGAAGAGAGACAGACACAGACACAGAGAGATCTTCCATCCACTGGTTCATTCTCCAAATGTCTGCAACAGCTGGGGCTGGGCTAGGCTGAAGCCAGGCAGCCCAGAACTCCATCTGGGTCTGTCACAATGGGTAGCCGGGCTCCACGAACTTTAAGTTATCACCTGCTGCCTCCCAGGGTGCGTAGTAGCAGGAAGCTGGGATCAGAAGTGAGCTGGGACTCAAGCCCAGGCGCCCTGAGGTGGGATTCGGGTGGCCCCATGGGTTCCTAATCCCCGCACCATGAACTTATCTCTTCGTTCCACTTTCCATGAACTTTTTGAAGCACCCTCACACAAAGACACAGAGACCAAAGAACACTACAAAGTGCCTCCTACGCTCTCAGACACCCTACATCCTCTCCAGCACTAGCACTGGTGGCAAGGTGGACCTTCCCCGAGAAAGGCAGCCATCCCTGTCCAGCGTGGTTTTGTGAGCAAACCGTAAGTGACGACAGAGGCTGGGCAGGGAGTCACGCGGGATGCAAACTGTGTGTGGGACAGCTCGGCAAGCAAGCGAAGGCAGGGACCACTGCTCCAGCTGTGCCCCCACCCCCAAGGTCTGCAGCAGCTCCCAGGCCCCTGCGGGTGGGATCCAGGGTCACTCTCATCAGCCCATCCCTGGGGTGTGGGTGCTGATGCCCGATTTCTCGGGTTCATCTCATGGCTCTGCTCTCGCTGAGTAGCCCTGCACCGTTACTTGTTCCCATTTTCTTTTGTGCATGGGGGCACCACGTGCCTTGAATTACTCTTTAAATAAATCCAGCACTTCCCATGTACCCAGTACATCATCCACTTTTACAAATAGTAACTTGTTTCATTTTCACAATAACCCCTTGATGCAGGGATCGTTGCTTTTAATCTATTTTACAGACAGGGAACACGGGGCACACAAAGGGTAGTTAACTTGCACATCGTCACACAGCTACTAAGTAGCGGTCAGAACTTGAACTCAGCAGTCTCAGAGTCTGTCCCACTGATCCTTCCCTGGGACCCTGGGGGCTGCTGTCCCTCAGCCAATGACTCCAAAATCTGCACCCGACACCCGCAGTCGGGAATAAAAGCCACCCGTGGTTGCATCCCTCGTGTGTGCCAGGCAGGTGGTAGGCTGTTCAGTGTCCACTGATCCGTTCTCTCCTGGAAGGAGACTGCTCAGTCATTTCCTCGTTCTACTGGAAAGGAAACAGAGGCCCCTCTGGGGGTCGGACACAAGCAGAACCTAGCGCCTAAGAGCAGAGTTCATGACCCAGGGAGACTTCTTCCTTGCAATGGAAACACCGGCAGCTAACAACCTCTCTCTAAGCCTCAGCTTTCCCATGTACAAAACAGTGATGTTGCAGCTGTGCCCACAGCCTGCATCTACACAGGGAGAAGACTGGAATCACTCGGCCCAGTGGGTGAGGGTCCCAGCTGTCCACTGCCCGAAATATGTACCCATTACCATGATGGTACAATCTTAGGTCCTCTCTCCGAGGACTCAGGCCATCTCCAAACTCTAACCACACAATCCTCCAATGCCAGGGCAGGTCTTTCCCGGCCACCAAGGCCTTCTCCAAAGATCTTGGAGCCTGGAACCCCTGGGCCCAGCTGACTCTGTGGCCTCACTGACTGGGCCTGGGGTGGCTTCCAGGATTCTCACTTCCTGCCTGTGAGCGTCTGCTCTCACTCATCTGTGCTCCCCAGCAGGTTGGTCGTCTGCACCTGAGCCACTTCTGGGGCCCCTCTTGGGGGCCTGGCTGCTGAGGGGGTTTGCAAGAGAAGAGAAGCCACTCTCCCCTGCTCACATGGAAGGTGCCAGAAGCTTACTGTGGCAGGACACGGGTTGAGGGCTTTGGCTATGTAGGGGTCATGGAATTCCTTATACCTCCATTCCAGTCCAGACCCGATTCATTCCTTAGGCAGCCCCACTGTGCTGTCTGGATCCTGAGGACCCAATATTTGGGTTACAGTATGGCTCCCACAGGCCACAGCCAGCTTGGCTGGGAGACAGCAAAGATAATAACAGCAATCAGAGACACACTAAACACACAGCTTCCCTGGCACACTATAGCTAATACAATCGTAACAACTCAACTGCCATCGGCAGAGAGCTTTCCACCTGCTAAGCACTTCACATACAATAGCTCACTTAATCTTCAGAATAACCCACCCAAATGTGGCTCTGTTATACCCACTTTACAGAGGAAAAGATTGAGGTCCCAAAGTCATATATCACTCGCTCAAAGGCACGCAGTTCGTAGGTGGTGAGGTGGCATCCACTCAGGCAATCCAACTCCTGAGCCTGCACTCGGATCTTGCTTAAGGCCTCACAGGGACCCCTAAAAGGCAGGGGACACTAGTGTTCCCACTTTACAGATGAGGAAATAGACGCTCAGAGGAGCTAAGCATCTGGGTCCAAGGTCACTCGGCTCCTTCTCCTTCCATTGCAACCCAAACCAGTCTCACTCCGAAGACCTGGCCTATGTGAGCCCCGTCTTTGTGTGAGTTCCCACATTGTATCCCCATCCAATTCCAAATAATTTACTATGGCTGGGTACATACTGCATGCCCCGCCCCACCCCCACTGGGGTGCAGGGAGCCCCAGGATGTGACTTCTGCCTGGACAGCTGGGCAGGTGCCAGGGCTCCTTCACCTGCACGTGCAGGGCTCTCCCACAGAGCACAGGAAATAGCTATGATGAAAAAAACTACACATGTGGATGTGAGGGCACCAGCTACCGGCCAGGGCCTAGGTAGGCGCCGGGCTATGGCAGCCAGGGTGTCAGCCCTGGCCACCCAGAGCTGTCTTGGAAAAGGGTATCAAGCCAGCTTCGTGGTTCCACAGGTCTGTGGAAGCACAGACCACGGTGCCTGCCTTTCCTGTCTCAGTGGGCGTAACAGAGAGATTTACGATCCTCAGGAGACAGTGATGTGGATTCCACCCCCTGGAGACTCAGGGACTCGGCGCCCGAGTAGGAGCGCGTGCCAGCACGGGACTTCTCCCTCTGTCTCACCTGGGGCGGGTTACGCCATCAGTGGCTGGCTTCTGCGTTCTCAGTCATCACGTGCAGACAGCAGGGCACGGGGAGTAAGTGAGACCGTGCACTGGAATCTGCTCTTGCTACACGGGGCACTGTCTGCGTGTGGACACCCCCTGGGAGAAGTGGGACGTGTGCGGCTGGGTGTGGCGTGGACCACGGCAGCCACCTGCGATGCGGGAGGAAGGTTCCGGAAAGTCAACACCCCACTCGCTCCTCAGGAACTCTGGGGAACCTCACGGCGGCCGTGAAACCACATGGAAACCAAGGGTGCCAAGGGCGGCTCATCAAGTGCCCTGGCTCTGATACAATGGTATGGCTGAGTGGAGTATGGTGTTGAGGAGGAGTCTCAGGTCTGGCCAGGAGACAGAGAGACACCTGGGCCCCCAGACAGTCCTGAGAGCAAGTGTGAAGGCAGGCATGGGGCCAGGATACCAGGATATGGGCTCTGAGGAACATGGCTATGTGCTTACTCTATCACCCATTAGCTGTGCGACCTTGGACTAATCACAGTTCCGACAGTATCAGTCTCCCTGTGTGCATGATGGGGGAGGGGGCTGGGCTAGTGGAGCTTTTGGGGGCCTCTCACACTGAACACTCCTTGGGTTTATCACACGCTTCCTGACACCTTGCATGCTTCTTCACTGTGCAACAGTTCTACCCCGCCATGTCTCTGTGTTTGCTCCTGTTTCATGCAAACACTCATTGCCATGGCCGAGATGACCACCTGAGGGTCTAGCCTCAAAATATTCCATTGGTTCTCAAATAATAGTAATAGCAAACAAATACAGCATTTACTATGTATCAGGAACGATTCTGACAATACATACGAAACCCACATATAAAATAACCCACACATACATGTGAATGACTATATGTGTGTATGATACATTTAAATACATACACATATACACTCATTCATGTATATTCAAGATTTATCTAATCCCCACTTTAACCCTACAACATTGACCTTCATTTTTCGGAAGCTAGGAAACTCACCCAAGGTCACACAGCCAGCCAGTGGCAGAAGTGAGACTTGGACCCAGGCAGGCTGTGGCCCACTCCACTCCCTGTCTGTGCTATCAAAGGCCTTCCACCTTCATTTAGATTCTCATCAAATGCTGCCTGGGTAACGACTACAAGATGCCATGTCCTGGCATGGGCATCAAAAACAGAAGTTTCTAGCCAAGTTCAAGGTTTCCCTGCCATCATTCCTCCAGAGAGTGCTCTTCCTTGTCCTCAGCCGACAAGACCTGCTTCCCACCACACATACCTTTCCCTACAGCTTTCTTGCCCACATGCATGTGGTGTGCCTCACTTCACAATCTCACCTCCCCACCTTGCCTTCCTTGAAGTCATATTCTAGAAACAGTCCTGTGTAACAGCTCCTGCCCTGCACAGTCCAGAAAGACAGAGTTGGAAGAGATCAGGCAGCTCAACTGCTGACCTCCCGAAGATCAGGAAACCGGAAGCCTGCGAGGGGTTAACTCGTTGGCAGATCACAGACACATGGCTTTCTTCTAGACTCATGGAGAACTCGCCACAGATACCTCTGAGTCTACAAAGGGCAGCGATTCCCAACCAGGGTGCTTCCATCCTGCAGGGGACACGTGGCAGTGTCTGGGGACGTTTTTGGCTGACACAGTGTGGAGGTGCTGCTGGCAGCTCGCAGGTTACTGTGCAGGGGCTGCCAACCATCCTACCATGTACAGAACGGCCTCTCCACATTCGCAGTGGAAAGAATGCCCCAGCCCTAGGCGTCGGTGACGTTGAGGTTGGGAACCCTTGGTGCAGGGTAACAACACGCTCTTGTATCATGTCATACACACCAAGCAGCTCCCCTTACAGGACTGTGTAAGTGGGGCAACACAGTGGTGCCTCCAGAGCCAGACTGTGAAAGGTGAACCAGAGGACCACGTGCCCGACTCCGTCCTCGACACACTGTTCCAGGAAAGCCTTCATCAAATCGCCTTGCACAGGCTTCCAGTCCCCCCACCGACGACTTTTCCTACTCTTTTCTTTGGAGTAGCAAAAAGAGGAACAGAATAAGAGTGTTTTGGGTTGAGTTAAGTCACACTGAGATCTCTGTGCACCTCTGAAGGAAGAAAAAAAATCATATTATTTCAGTAAATGGAACACGTAATGACTGCAAAGTTCCTGGGGGAAATCTTTGTCCACAACTTGTGCCTACTTGCTGTTGGTGCCGCTACAAAGCATGGAGAAGAACCAGCTCTTTAACCCCACCCTGGATAAAGCAAAGCAAGTGTGATTTCCCAGCCTCCTTGCTGCCAACCCTGTCTGCTTTGCAAGACGGACCAAGGGAAGTGGAACCCGTCTCCTTCTTAGAAGTTGATACCCAGTTGGTGGCAAAATCCATTGTCTTATTCCCCCAGAAAACAGAAATGTAAAGCCTTATGTCAAAAATCAGAGACTGCCGACACCCCCGGGAATGAAATGTGTGTGCTCAAAGGATGACAAGGCCTGATGAGTTTCTGGCTTTGGCATTGTGGTATATTTTTTAAGAGTTAAAAACAAGGCCCACACACAGAGAAGGGAGTCACCCTAAGGCTGTGAGTCCAAGTGTACCCTTATTGGCAGACACTGGTTATTTACCTCTGGAGTTCTTTATCTCCATGCATTATTGTAGGACTTGAATTCTGAGCTGGGTACACGGCCACCCAGATAAAGACTACATTTCCCAGATTCCCATGCAGCCACATAGGGTCACATGACTAAGCATTGGCCAATAGGAAGTGAGGGGAAGTGGCACATGGTATCCCTGGGGCACTCTCCGCCCTTCCACCTTCCCTCTTCCTCTTCTAGACAGATGTACCTCTGCTGGGTGGGGCTGTGCAGTAGAAGGCAGCTACGTAGGGAGAGCAGAGCAGCAACAGGGTAGATGCTTGGGTCCCTGACATCATGGACTACTTAACAGTGTTATTTGAGGGAGAGTTTTAAACTCCTATTTTGGGGCTGGTGCTGTGGTGTAGTGGGTAAAGCCACCGCCCACAGTGCCAGCATCCCATATGGGTGCTGGTTTGAGTCCTGGCTGTTCCACTTCTGATCCAGCTCTCTGCTATGACCTGGGAAAGCAGTAGAAGATGGCTCAAGAAACCTGGAGGAAGCTCCTGGCTCCTGGCTTCGGATCAGCTCAGCTCTGGCTGTTGTGGTCATTTGGGGAGTGAACCAGCAGATGGAGGACCTCTCTCTCTCTCTGCCTCTGCCTCTCTGTAACTCTGCCTTTCAAATAAATAAATCTTTTTAAAAATTTTTTAAAAACTCCTATTTTATCCAGTACGGGTAGCTTGCATGTCTGCTGAAGCTGATAAATCCATATCCTAATTAACCCACCCACAGTTGGTTTCTAAATTTCAACCAGTTCAGTGAAGCACACAAAAAGTGCTAAGTATATGCCCACTACTGTGCCTTGTGCTGAAGGTTCAAGATGAAAGCGTGCACACACACACACACACATACACATGCTGTCCTCCGGAGAATTCTAGAAAGAACAGGTGGACTTCTTTGTAACAAATGTCACTAAGAAGCAACCCAGCACTGGAGGTGTAAGGGCAGAACATTAAATGTTACATCCCCCAAAGGAACTCCCAGGAACACCAGGCCCATAAAATGCTCTCTGATGGGGCCACAGTTTTTTTTTTTTTTTTTTTCCTGGTGAACATTTTAAGCTCTGTGGGCCTCTTGGTATCTGTGTTAACTGCTCAGCTCTGCTACTGTGGTAAGAAAGCAACCAGACTCAACAAAAGGGCGTGGCTGTGTATTCACAAAAGCAGGCAGCAGGCAGCTTTGGTCTGCGGATCTCTGCTCTGTAGTGATAGATTTAAATAGCAAATCCATCTCTTAGAGATTTACAAGAAACAACAAACAGGAGGCGAAAAGCAAAGAACTTTCAAAAGGCACCCGCTTGATTTCATCTAAACTAGTGTTCCCCAAATTGATTGAACCTCTAACATTTTCGTCTAATGCATCTTAATATCCCAGAACTGGCCTTTTGAATGGACTGTTACAAATGCTGGCCGTGAAGTTAACTTTCATTGTGAAGGAATTATTTTAGGTGCATACGAAATATAGAGTCGTACAGTAGCCACCTACAAGCTCAGGATCCAGGCCAGCTGAAGACATAAAGCAGTCAAAGCACAAAGGCTCCTGTTCCTCCTGATTACAAAATCTCTTCCACCTTTGGCAGGAGCACACTATCCCGAACTTGGCATTGGGCATCCCTACACACGCTTTATACTCTGTACTATATACTTGAGCTTCTAACAATACATGCACTGTTTTGGATGTTGGGAAACTGTATATAAATGTTAGCATTTATACAAAAATCCCTCAACTTGATTTATGTTTTGCACAATATTTGGAAGTTAGCCATGGAATGTAGTTCATTTATTTTCACTGCTCCTGGGCTTTCTGTGACATGAACATACCATAATTTATTTATCCTTCTCCAACACATGGGGGGCTTGTTTGGTTCTGTCTTTGGCTATTATAAACACTGTGTGTGTGAACAGTCTTGTACATATCACCTGTTTCTGTATGGGAGCTTCTCTCTAGGGTGTCGACCTCAGAACAGACATATGTGTTTTCAAGTTTATTGGAAAGTGGGGCACCATTTAATCAGAGTGCTCAGGACGCTACAGCTTTGCTCCCATCTAATATTATCAGGATTTTTCTTTGTCAGTCTTATGGATAAGAAGTGCACGCCTGGCTATGGTTTGGAGTCGTGTTTCCAGGACAACTAGTGAAGTTGAGTCCTTTACACGAAGTTCTTGGCCATTCGCTAGAGTGTTTCTAAACTAAGCTTCACAGGGAGCGTTGCCACTGGGCAAGGCTGGCAGACACAAGGAGCTGCGGCACATCTGAATTCCTAAGAGGAGCTGGGGCTGGAGGCCAAGGCTTTCAACACAAACCTGTGGGCTTGCAGAGCCACCTTCTCATGCCCATTGAGTCTCTGATTGGCGCTGTCTTTCTAGTACAGGGAACACAGGCTTTGGGGGGCAGATGGAGCTGGCTCAGGTCCCAGAAGGGTCCCATGGTCCACATAACTGTGCGCAGCTTTCCCAACCTCCTGGAGCACCCGTCTCCTCGGGTGTGAAGAGAAGAAAGCCTTGGGGGGCAGGGAGCTGAGTGGAGTGGAGCAGGAGAGACATCCAGGACCACATCTGGGTCTCACAGGACCCCCAGTTGTTCCCGCAGGGATGTGAGAAAGGATACTAGTGAAGTCACTCTTTTCCTGCACCTGCAACCTGCCTCAGTTTCCCTCACGGGTCACAGCATAACTGCCATGGTGCACATCAAATGTCTCACCACAAAACTCTCTGTCTATAATTCTACTGCTTCAATAAATAAATAAAATCTTAAACAAATAAAAACCTGAATACTTTCTGGAGCTAAAAGGACCTTCTGAGATCACTGCTAGGATGGTTCTTCACCGTTTATAGGATGACTTAATGAACCAATGAAAAGAAACTTGATTTGAACAAAACGGCACACATACACCCAATGCTGTGATGTCCGCTCCTTCATTGTCACCGACAACATTGGCTTTTGTCCTGAGTACATAACTCCATAGTGAGTGACTGCTAATAGGATAATGCGCTCATGTAACTAACGTTTCAAACTGGAGTTTGACATGCTTGCTGGCACACGACTCAATAAGCACCTCGGGCAGAAATTTAACAGACCCAAAAGTGGGTGAAGAAGGAAAAAATAAACCCCTGTTTCCCAGGAAGCCACGTCCCATATGGCAAACCGGAGCTGCAGCCCCGGTTTGGAAGGAAGCCCCGACTGCCATTTTAGTTCTCCATGCGGTTGTCAGCAGCCAATGTGTTTCTGTTTTGCTTTTAACACTTGGGAAGCTTAGAGCAAATTCCAAGTGTTGGCAAACTGTCTGCCATCTGCAGTCTGGTTCCTGCCCACACCAGGCTGCTGAAGCTGCTGCCACCAAGGGTGCCGATGGCTTCCCAGCACCTTCCCATCAGTCCGCGTCTTCTCCGCCGGTGATGCAACCTGGGGCTCTGGTGGTCCCTCTCCAGGGACCCCCTTGGCACCTGCTGCCTCATCTCCCCCGGGCTCTTCTCTGACCTCAGCTCCCAGGTGGGCTCCTTTTCTTCAGCCCCTCCCCCAGGCAATCCCATCCACACCTACACCTTCCACGGCAGCTGTCTGCCAGAGCGGCACGAAGCCCTCGCTAGCTGCACCCTCTCCACACCTGCACCTGCACTCTCAGCAGCCTCCCAGCCCCCCAGTGCATTCATGTCGAAGCCTTTTTATTTTTTTATTTTATTTTTTAACATGGGAATCAGTTCAGGAAAAGTCTGTTCACTCACAGTGCACCCACCCTTTACATCATTCATCCATTCATTCATTCAACAAATATTCTTTGGGCCTCAACTCTGGGCCAGGCCCCACCATCCAGGAGCCGATTTCTGCCCCAGCCCTAAAGAGAGAAGGGAGCCACCTATCGGAGAGAAAGTCTTTGCTGTGAGCCTTTCTTCTGGAATATTCCATGCCCTCCATCTCTCCCCTAGCCTCTGCTTGCTCCGTCTGCTTGCACAGTCCAGCCAACCCAGGCTCCGTTTGCCATCTACGCAAGTCCTCTTCCCCTCCTGCTGCTCCTCCCACCGTGGCCTCATCTACGGTGGCAGACGCAGTACCTATGGATGTTCACCTGCTCTGGACATGGTTCAAAAACACCAGCCAAGGACGGCCTTCAAAAGCCTCTGACTTTACAGAGAGGAGAATGCCCGAGCACACAGAGGCCCCGTGGAGGCACTGGGCGGAGGGATGTCGGCTCCCAAGCCGGTCAGCCTCGCCTTAGCGGCCTCCTGCAGCCCGAGGGCCCGCCTGATCTCGGCTGGGCTACACACCATGGCCAGGCGGGTACACTCCGGCCGCCCTGCCAGGTATTTATCTCCCCGCTGGCTCGGTTTGGTTTCAGCCACCAGGAAGAGCAGACCTTCATGGTCCAGACTGGAAGGAATAGGGGCAACAGCTATTAGTGACTGAGTCACTCGACACAAGCACCGTGCGAAAGTGCTTGAGATGATTTCCTCAGACCTCTGCACAACCTCAGGAGGTGGGTGTATTACTGTCCTCACTTTACGGACACAGGAATGGAGGCCCAGAGAAGTGAGTGGCTTGCCTTAGCTCACACAGCAAGTAAGTGGTCCAGCCAGGATCTGAACCTGGGCAGTTAGGTTGCAAGGCCTGTGTCCCTAACCACTGCCCCCTGCGTCCTAAGTGGATGCCAGTGTGAGGACTTTAAAGCCTTGGTGACCCTGCCCGGATGCAGAAGGCTGATAAAGGCTCACACTTGGATGGACAATGGACATTTTCAAAGCCAATTTGGTGACCATGAGTTCTCCTGCAACAACCGTGTGCCAGCTTTGTTAAAGCCATCCCTGGCTGCACCCTCTCCCCAGCTGGAAGCCTCACACTTAGCTGTCAACACAAACATTCCACGAGAGGGGACAGGCGACCTGCACAGGCTCCAAACTCTGACAGCCCGGCCCGGGGGCCTCCTGCCTCTGCCCCTGTAGTGTTAGGGGTTGACTTCCGTCTGGCGAGGTTGTAACTCCACTGCCCTTGAGTGCGACCTTATTTGGAGGGAGGGTCTTTGCAGATGTGAACTAGTTAGGATGGGGTCACACTGAAGGGGGCCCCAGTCTGATCCGATGGCTGTCCTTGTGTGAAGATGGAGATCTGGAGATAGACACAGAAGGAAGACAGCAACAGGATGATGGCGGCAGAGACGGGAGTGAGACGGCCACATGCCAAGGAATGCCCGGGGCTGCCAGAGCCGGAAGCAGCCTTCTGTGTCTGGTATCCCAGGAGCAGGAGGCTTATGGAGGAAGCTGGGGTGAGGGGAGAGAGGATCTGGAGCTGCACCTCCATCAGACATGTCCCTTGGCCGTGTGCACGCAGACCCCTGAATCCTGTGCAAACACGACGCTGAGCCTTCTGCGCAGGCTTCAGAGGGCGCACTGCCCTGCCGCACCTGGCGCTGGCACTGCTTCTGGCCTCCAGAATGGAGAGACAATAAATGCCTTCTGTTTTAAGGCACTCAGTCTGGGAGACTTTGTTACAGGAGCCCCGGGAAACCGATCCACCCAGCTTCCCCACTCCCCTCCCTGGAGGCAGCCCTGGTTATCCATTTTTTATCCACTCTTCCTGAGACAGTCCAAGCATGCACAAATACCCACGGGTGCCCGCACCTTCTACACCGCTCCACGTGGCTGGTTTCGCTTGAGAACACCCAAGGCCAGTTTCTTTATTGTGATAAAAAATACATAACACAGAATGTATCATTTTAACCATCTCTCGACAGTTCTGGGCATTCAGTAATTCAACACCATCCATCTCCGGGAGAAACTGCCCATCATAGCCTCTTCTCCCAGCCACCAGGGCCAGGTGAGTCCTTGCCACCCCTCACCAGCCACATCTGTCACCAAGTCTGGCCCCTTCCCTCCCGTTCCCCTCGCGTCCTTCCCCATTGCTCTGATTGCACCGCCTTGCTTTTAGCCCAGCTGTCAGCATCTGCCCTGGGCCACTCGGCTGCAGGCTCGCCAGCCCCTGCCCGCCTTGGCTCATCTCCCACGCGGCCACAGCCCCTCATTCCAAAAGAGGAATCTGACGATCTGATATCATCTCCCTGCTGAAAAAATTGGTGACAGCTCCTTCCTCCCGAGGGTCCAGCCCAAGTTCTTTGGCAAGGCATAAGAGATCCTTTCTGGGCAGAATTCAGCCTTGCTTGTGTCTCTGCATCCAATTCCAAGACCCTTCCAGCACGTCTTCCACCCCCAGGCCTGCGCATCTGTCATTCCTTCTGTGTGCACTCAGTGCTCCAAGGCCCTTTCCCCTTCTCTCTGATCATCTACCACCCACCAAGCACACAGTAGGGCAACCTCCCAGTAGGTGCTCTGTACGTGCTACGTGCAAGGCTGTCTCATTAGCTTGGCTCCTTGAGCAGGCCCTATAGCCTGCCCCTGACCTTGGGCATGGGGGGCAGGGCAGTCAGGCTAAAAAGCGATCGCCCTGGGATCATGGCAAGGGCAGCTCCCTGGTTTTCCAGGGGGCACTCATGCACTGACATGAGCACGAGGGAGGCAGTGGCCCCAACTGGGTCACCACCGGCCTGCAGCGTGGACTTGGATGTGTGCTGGGTGGAGGAGGGGCTGGTGTGCCGTGGGGAGCTATGGGATTTGGCCAGGCCTGTGGGAAGATGAGGGCACCCAAGGAGAGAGGAGAGAACAGCTCCTGACTCTGGGAGGAGCTGAGGAGATTCCCAGAGCCCCACGGAGCCAGGTGCAGGGTCCAGGTGCCCAGTCTCTGCAGGGGACCTTTTGGGAAGAGAACGAGGGAGTACAATGTCTGGAATCAGGGGTCTGCATGGACACGGCTGAAGGGCATGGCTGGTGTAGACGCAGCTCCAGATCCTCTCTCCCCTTAGCCCAGTTTCCTCCAGAAGCCCCTTGCTCCTTGGGATGCCAGGGATTCCTTTAAGGCAAGGTGGTGACTCTGGCCTTCCCCTTCTAGGTCCTGGCTCTCGGAACATGGAAGGACTGATGTCCACCCCCCCTCCTCTGTGCTCCTCCCGCTTCTCTGGTGTTCACACTCTCGGACACTCCCCTGTGCACTGTTTCCTAGTGTTGACCACCTGCCCCCAGGACAATCAGGTGCCTATGGACCCGGGGACAGGAAGGATGGCACAGCCGCCTCCCCTCACTGGATTCAACCAACCGAGCATCAAAAAGCATCCAGAAAAGAAAACTGCACCTGTGCCAGTCAGGTCCCGACTTCCTCTCCATGTAACGACTCCCTCAGCAATACATTGCAACAACTATTTACATAGCATTTGCATCGTATTAAGCGGTACAAGCCACCTAGAGATCATTTAAAGACCACAGGAGGATGCGTGGAGGGTCTATGCAAACACGATGCTGTTTTACAGAAGGGACTTGCACGCGGATTTGGGTTTTGGTATTCTCCATGAGAACAGCAAGAATCCCTGATGGATACTGAAAGATGCTTTATCATTGGGCACCAAGGGTTGGAGCAGGATCTTCTTCCCAAAGGGCCACGTCCTTTTGCCATGTGTGCCAGGCAGGCCATGGGCACCTCACACATTCGGTGAATGAACCTGAACATTCAATTGTCACGCGGGGCTGCATTTCAGGTCAAGTGCTATGGAGGCACAACATTCACTTCGGGACCCAGTTTGGCTCATAACAAACACCAAAACCTCCAGTCTCCAGAGGTGCCCAGGAGACCTGAGAAGGGTTGCAAGCAGCAGCAGGTGCAGCTCCTTAAATCCATCCACATCCTCTACTGTGGTTCCCCAGCCCCTGAAGCTGTTGTCACTCCCCTCTGTCCAGGGGTTACATGGAGCCCTGTGAGACAAGGGAGGTGATTTGACCTAACTGAGAACACCTGTTAGGGGTCCGGCACTTAGTAGGTGTTCAATAAATATAACAAAAAAGTGAAACAACAACGTAGCAACCTAAGTCTCCCGGGTTCCACTCTAATACTCTCTGCCTGTTGTTACTTTCAGGTTTTCTATTCTCAGCTTAAAATCCGGTTTGAAGCACTTGCCAGAATATTATCCACTTTCTGAAACGAGCTCCTGGGTCTAACAGCACCCAAGCGCAGCTGACAGGTGCCATTTATCCACTGGGAGAGGATCTGAGAGCACCCCTTGCCACCTTTGTTTTCACACGGCCTTCACAGCAAACAAACCACCCCTTACCACCACGGGGAAAACAAGGGCATTTTCCTTTTGTGTTTCTCAAGCAACAGTTAAGAAAACAAGAGGAAGCTGCCAAAATGTACTCACTGTTCTTCCTCTCTTTCCCTTCCACTGCCTCCCCCCTCCTCCCACCACCCTTCACCTCCCAAAGGACAAGAATAAAAAGGGGGGCGGGGCAAATCCCCCAGGTCTAGATGAGCTGATACTTTAATTAAGGGAGAATAAATGGGTCACCTCTGACAGCTCAGGGAGTGCAGTCGCTTAGCACGCAGCTCCTCTTTCAACACCTGATCACCATGGTGAGCTGCACTGTTGCTGAGCAGAGACAAAGCGGAGCTCCAGCGGAGGCCGGCCAAGGTCACTGCCAACCAGCGGCAGCACTCGCGGCAGACCTGGGAGTCCTCGCCTCTGCGTGCTCCGTCCCGCTGGGATCCATCCCGGCTGCCTCCCGCCACGCGACCTCGGCCAGCTGGCAGGTCATTATGTGCGCTAATGGTGCTGACACTCCGGCTGCCAACACCAACTTCCCGAATGTGTCAGGGCACCCAAGTCCCCTCGCCTTTCCAGAGCTGGATATTTAGAGAGGGAAGCTCAGCTCTGACGGAGGCAGGTGGCAGAGCTCCCCTGGCATCTTCTAAGATGAATGACAGGGTAGAGGACAGGGACATGGGGACTGCGCGTCCCTCCCCTTGCCCAGGTCTCCATCCTAGACTCGTTCTCTGCCTCTGAGCAACTCTGTGACCTTAGACAAGTTCCATAAACTCAGTGAGCCTCAGCTTTCTTGTCTGTAAACTGGGACAATAACACCTGCCTCGAACAGCTGTTGGGGGTGGATATACAGGTGCCCAAAGGACCGCCTGTGTGGGCCACAGAGGAGATCCCTGCTGTCTATTTGCTGGATGCGTGAATGAATACAGCTTCGGTGGTCCTGTTACCGGCAAACTGGGGATAGCAACTTCTACCTGATGTCACATGAAATGAGACTGGAAGATGTATGTAGACATGTATGCGTGTGCTGACTAGACAGGAAAAATAGGCTTATCTTCTCATGGCACTCAGTAACAAAACCTGTAAGGTTTGGACTTAACTATCGAGGGAAGCTAAGGGGATGCTCTGTTTTAGTACTATCTTTGAAAACCACTGCCAAATTTGATGACCATTTCGCTGAGATAATCAGTTTGTATGTGGTCCACACCCAATCCTCATCCAGGAGATGAATGAATCGAGAAGAGATACGTGGCCAAAAACAGTCCACAGACTGAAACAGCATGGCCCTTCTTTGCACCCTTGAGTGCTCTGGCCTCTGCGCTTCTCAGTCTATCCCGCATGCAGGGCTGGAGCCTTGGGCTGGCCAGCGCTGACATGGGAAGCCTCGGTGTGACCGTCAGCTGCACGTGCACGTGGCCCCTCTCCATGGCCTCTGCTGGAGCAGGGGCACGGTGGCCCTTGAGCTCAGGTTCAGCCCAGGGAATGGGGAAAAGAAAGTGTCTGGAAGAGGGTATCTGGGTCCTCTGAGAAGCCTTGGTTAGGTCCAGGGTCGGGGAGCAGAGGAATCGCAGGTGGATCGACCTGGGCGGGCTTCACAGCCAGCTCCTGGCTGTCACTTAACAGCTGTGTGATGGCGGGCCTTGATCTCATGCTCTGGAAACAGAGGCGGCTGCTCTCCTGGATAACTGTGATTATTTTGAGGCTTCCTCAAATCATAAAGCAATGCCCGGGTTGAGCCCTTGTTGCTATTTCAGGGGTGGTAGAGACTTGGGGATCCTGGCTAGCAATGACCACTTCGTGAGCATTTCTCTCCTTCTTGGCATTGCCTGTGTAGGTGGTTCATGTCCATGTGTGCTCTGGGAGGAAGGGAGGGGGGTGCTGCATTTAACACCTCCACGTTACTCATGGGAAAGCCAAGGTCTAGATAGGTGAACCAGGTTGCCCGAGGCTGCACAGCTAATTAACCGTGGTGCTGGGATTTGGAGCCAGGCCGTGGGCAGCTGGAGGCCAGACTCCTGACCGGTAAGCTTGGGGTCTCCGCAGAGCATGACAAACAGGGAACGCTTTGTCACTCAGCATCAGGGGAACACCTTCCCTCCTCCCCGACCCAGCAGCGCCAGGCTACAAAGGCAGCCCCGGCTGGGGCTGGTGAGCAGGAGTGGGGGTAGAGGCCAGCCTAGGAAGCAGGGGGCAGGAGCATCTTGGGGGCAGGGGCCAGGCTGCAGAAGCTGAGCCACGATGGACATCTGCCTTGGCACCTCCACCTGCTAGATGCCCCGCCAATGGCTTCCTTATTTGTAAAATGGGAAGATTATGCAGCCTCATGAGGCTGCTGCAGGGTGAAATAAAGCAGGCAAGAAACGAACACACGGAGGGCAGGCGCTGTGGAGTAGTAGGCTAGGCCTCTGCCTGTGATGCCGGCATCCCATATGGGTGCTGGTTCAAATCCCAGCTGTTCCACTTCCTATCCAAGTCTCTGCTATGGCCTGGGAAAGCAGTAGAAAGTGGCCCAAGTGCTTGGGCCCCTGCACCCACATGGGAGACCTAGAGGAAGCTCGTGGCTCCTGGCTTTGGATCAGCCCACACATCCCTTGTTGGGTGGGGTAACTGGCACATAGTAGGTGCTTGAGAAATGGCTGCTGCCTCGTCTCTCCCTGAAACCTGCTATTGTTCTGGGTGACAAGGTGAGGCACAGTGGCACAGCCAGAGACCACTTAGCGAGAATCCTGGAGGCAGAAACACTCGGCGGTTAGAATTCACACTGGCCTCCACCATCTCCTACTCCTGTGGCCTTGGGCGTGCCACTCCCCCACTTGTTCCTCAGTTGCCTTATCTTTGCAGTGGGCACAACAGCGCTCTCTTTGCAGGCCTTTGAGAAATGAACTCCTCTGTGCAGCAAACGGTAAATGGCAGCACTTAGGACTCTGATCAGCTCCTGCGTGCTCTTGAGTGGGCCCGCACACCCTCCACCTGCCTGCAGAGGGCGCAGCAGAAATGCCTGCACCTGGCCTTGGGGTGGGGCTACAGGGGCCCGGGAGGGAGGGCGGGTCCTCAGCAGGTGCATGGAATTAGAAAACAGCTGGCAGAGTTAGACAGGTGCACAGGTACCGACCTGGGAGCCCACATGGTGCGCGCACTGCACACGCGTGCACTGCACGCACGCGCGCACACACACACACACGTGCACACACGGCACACATGGCACACACTCAGACTCCACTGGATTTCTGTGCTTTTCACCTGTTCAGCCAGGTTATGACTCACCTGAGTGAGCTGTTTTACTTCTCTTTCTTTGGATTAAAAAAAAAAAAAACCCACCCCAGCCTGGGGGTCCCTGGGTAGCCCAGGACTATTTCTCACCTTGATGGGGCCAGGTTGGATTCAGGCATGAGAAGTGCAAGGGCTGGGGGGCTGGCTCAGCCAGCAGCGATTTGACTCTGCCAGGCTTGTCTGGGAACCAGGAAGAGGGAGAGCTCGCAGCGGGCGAGGCGCTGTGCTGCCACCTACACGGAGCCCCTTCAGCCGCGCCGCCTCCCTGGAGCTCCGGGATCTGCCCCTCGTGCATCCCGCGTCCACCCCGTGAACCAGCGGAGCGGCGGCCCCAGCGCGCCCCCCGCGCCCCCAGGCCCGCGCGCGGTCCCTTACCGGAGCTGGCGCGGCTCGCAGTCCACGCCGGGCAGCAGCAGCCGCGCCGCCTGGCGTACGTCGTCGCTGTCCATGGAGAAGCTGCGGCGGTGGCCTGCGTGCGCCACGGCCACCCGGATCCACTCCATCAGCGGCGGCAGCACGAGGAAGGGCCTGCAGCGGGAGGCGGGAGGCGGGGACGCGCGGTTAGAGCGGCCATGGCGGCGGGGGCTGCGGGCCCGGCCCCACCCCCGGCGCGGCCCGCCGCGGCTCCCCCACCTCCCCACCCTGCGTCCCCCGGAGCCCCTGCCTCTGAATTCCCGCGCAGGGGGAGAGCCTTTGGAGGCATCCGGACCCCACCGGAGACCCCGGGGCGGGCGTTTGGGAATCTTTCGGCCTCAGTTTCCTCATCTGTAAAAGGGGGCAGTGTGTCTAGGAGAGGGCACGCTGTCACTACTCGGTGACTCGTATCCCTGGGCGATCATGTGAACACGAAGGAAATGAGTCACTTAAAGCACCAAGCACAGGGTCTGGAGCCAGCAGAAGGCTCGGGATAGCCTGGTGTTCTTGCTCTGGGCTCCAGGATTCCCGGCCCAGTCCCGAGATGTGGCTCCCGCCCCCCGGCTTGCTCCCCGTCATCATCTGGAGCTGTCCCAGGCCTCAGCTCTGCCCAAGCACGGCGGGGCCAAAAGGCTGAGCGCCTGGAAACAGCACTGAGAAAGCCGGGCCAGCAGCAGCCTGCCCTGGAGGAGAAGCCAGGCTGGGCGCTGGCCCAGGAGCAGCCAGCACAGCTGGGCTCTGAGGACCCAGTCCTGGCCCTGACACTCTGGGAGCCTCAGGTCCCTCCCGTGCTAATGCAACCGGGCAGGGGCTCCAGCTTGTGGCAAGCCTGAACTGAGACAAGGCCTCTGACCCAGCGGCAGCTTCCCAAATGTAAACCATTTGAGCAACTTCTCACTTCTTCCAGACGCTGTACATCCTGCCCTCTCACTGGGCATTCCTGGGGTGAGACGTGGGGGCGGGGAGCTTTTGAAGAACACCAAGACTTGAGTCCTGTCCTAGGATTCGGACTTAGCTGGTCCAGGGTGCTGCTGGACACTGGTAGTTTATAAAACCTCCCCAGGGGGCTGACACTGTGGCATAGTGGGCTAAGCCTCCGCCTGCAGTGCTGGCATCCCATATGGGTGCCGGTTCGAGTCTCGGCTGTTCCACTTCTGACTGAGCTCTCTACTATGGCCTGGGAAAGCAGAAGAAGATGGCCCAAGTCCTTGAGCCCCTGCACCCATGTGCGAGACCTGGAAAAAGCTCCTGGCTCCTGGCTCCTGGCTCCTGGCTTTGGATCAGCCCAGCCTTGGCCATTGCAGCCATTTGGGGAGTGAACCAGTGGATGGAAGAATTAGCAGAATTCTCTGTCTCTCCTTCACTCTCTCTGTCACTCTGCCTCTCAAATAAATACACTTTTTTTTTTTAAACCCTCCCCAGGTGAATCGATGTGCTTCAGAATGCTCTGGAAGGCTTGTTAAAAACGCAGGTTGCTGGCCCAACTCCCGGAGTTTCTAATTTGGTGGATCCGAGGAGGTGCCCATGAACCTGCATTTTGTTTTTTTTTATACAAGATATTTATTTTACTCATTTGAAAGGCAGTCTGACAGAGAGAGAAACAGATGTTCCACCTGCTGCTTCACTTCCCAAATGACCACAACAGGCTGAGCCAGGCCAAAGCCATCCAGGTCTCCCACATGGGTGGCAGGGGCCCAGGTACTTGGGCCAGCAATCAGCTGCCTTCGCAGGCACGTTAGCAGAGCGCTGGACCGTCAGCAGGGCAGCTGGGACTGCAACTGGCGCTCTGATGTGGGACGCCAGCATCACAGGCGGCGGCTCAAACCCGCTGCACAACAATGAACTTGTTTTAAGTCAAGGACTCACATGGGTGCTGCTCGTCTGGGGACCACACTCAAAGAGCTCTCTGCTCTAAGGGAACCACGAGAGGGCCTGGGAATGACCTGGCAGGAGGCGGGAAAAAACGCGGATTCCCTGGGCGTGTCTCCGGATTGGCTGATCGTGTGGAGGGCCATCCCTGGCCGTGTCGCCAGATTGGCTGATCGTGTGGGGGCCAGAGACATAACTGCAACCAGTAGCCCTTGTGAGTCAGATTTAGGGGCACCAAGGAACACACTTGGAGAAGCACACTACACAGAGCCAGGGCCACCACAAGGCTAAGGGCTGCCTCAGGTGTGACATCTGGGGAGGCCGGGATGTGCTAGTAGGTTCTAGGGGCTTCTTTCTCCTCCCCTCGCTGTGGGGCTGCCATCCAGTCCATGGGCTGGAGAAGAGGGTGGTGATTCAACGGCAGACGAGGCAGCCAGCTCCCCTGGGAAAGGCAGGGGTCATGTGCTTCCTGCAACGATTCTGGCTCCAGTCTCGCCAGAGTCAGAGCTGTGTCTGCCATGGTGCTTAGGCAACCATCCCGGCAGCTGCTTCTTGTGGGGAGCAACTCGGACTAGACTAAGTTACTGGAATTAAGACTTATTCTATGCATCTGCTCTCCCACAATATGGCGCTGGGAGAGGAGGAAACAGCTTCTACACAGCTGCCTCCAGTTCAACCAATAAACTGTAGGACCTGCTCCTGATTGGAGGAGAGCAGCGTACTCGGCGTGTGGGTAGCAGAGCTGGGATTGGTGGAAGAGGACTATAAAGGAGGAGAGAGACAACATGCACCAGGAACATCTGAAGGAACACCTGTGCAGCCCCCCGCGGAAGTGGGGAAAGTGGCTAGGGGGAACCGCCCTTCCACGGAGGTGGAAGGGACGGTAGCCAACCCGGGAAGAACCAGCAGCAAACCCGGGGAGGGCCGAGCAGACAAAAGAACAACGCAGGGTCCTGCGTCGTTCCTCCACGAAGAGGGGGAGCGACATAATGGTGCCGTGACTCGGATATGAAGCCTAGGCAGGGTTTAGTGTCGTTCCTCCGCGAAGAGGGGGAGCGACACTTCTGACTACGCCCATTTTACAGATCAGGAAGATGATCTTTATTGTGGCTAAGGACCAGAAGGCTATGACATCGCAAAGCCATGGCCAGAGAAGGGAGGCAGACTCCAGTCACTGGACTAGGTAGCCCGGGTGCTGTAACCCCAGGTCTTGGCATGTACCTGCTGCACCGGGGAGCTCATCTCGCCCTGAAGCCTGCATGTTCACTCCTGGCCATGCAGCTCAGTTCCCTGTATGTTGGGCCCTTTAACTACGCACACTCCAAGTTCCCTTCAACTCCCATCTCCCCCTGGGCCTTTCCCCCTGATAACTCCAGCCTGCACAGACCTCACTCCACGGGGCTTCCCTGGCCTGACCCACCAGCTCTGCAGTAGCCCCACAGAATATAAATTCCACGAGGGAGAACTTCTGCCACTTTGCTCGCTGCTCCAGCTGCGGCCCCAGGCCAGTGCCTGGTAGGCTGCAGGACTTCATAAATATTTGTTCATGAGACACACTCCGGTTTACCTATCTCTCACTGGGTGACACTAATAAAATCGAGTGTCTGGACCTGCGGCCCCATGGGGCAGACTCCCGGGGAGTGTCTGCCCGAAGCAGCCTGCCAGTTAGGCTGTCTGTCTTGTTCTCCTGTTCTCTTCCATCACAGAAACTGAATCAGACGCTCAATAAACACACGTTGGCTTGCAATGGAATTGGATTCCATGGTCTCAGGTGAGGATTCGCTTTTTGTCACTGCGTCTCCATCTCGGTTGGAAATCAACCACCCACCCCCCACCACCACCACCAAGAACTCCTCTCTGGGCAGCTTATCAGAGGCGCCCTGCTCCTGTCTTTCCTGGGCTGGGTGGCCCCACCTCCCCCACCCCCACCCCAGCATAGCCCGCTCCCCCTGAGCCCAGGTCCCTGGAGGGCTGGGTTTCCATCACAGCGCTGGCTTTCGGCTCCTGCCTTTTATGCTGCAGGCCCAGCGAGTCCCAAGGCACACAGTCAGCTCCTGATGAATTCTGAAGAGAAGCAAAAAGACACTCCACTGCCTTCCAAATAACACCTTTTCCAAGACAGCCGGCAAGGCGTGGAATAAGAAATCGAACCCCAGGAGTCCAGCTTCCTCTGGAATTTTCGATGTGCCTAATCTCTCCTTCCAACACTGCCTTCTCTTTGTCATTCTGACATCCACAGTTTATAAGCTCATGAATTCTTTGCCAGCAATTCATTAAAAACACCTTATCTTGTTTGTTCGGGGGCGGGGCGGGGAACAGCATTTGTTGTGATGTTTTCTTTGGGAGAGTTTGAGACGTTGCATTCTCCTGATACACATTTTAAGAGGACAGTGTTCGCTGCCTGCTACTTGATTCTGAGCTTAATTCAAGTGCCCAGGGCTGGAAAAAGTTTCCGGAGCTCCAGTGGAGTCATCGCTAGACGGCTGGCATTGGGACTGTGCAGGGAGCTTGTGAGCAGCATGGCATAAGTCCTCACCTCACACCTAGAGATTGGGGTGGATAGGTCTTGGGGGTGCAGCCTGGGCATGAGCACTCTGAATTAAGTTCCTGCGGGAATTCTGGGCAAGCCAAGTTTGTTCATCCCTGACCCTGTGATCTGAGATAAACAGGGCAATAGGTCAACGCCTGCAGGACAGGTGTCACCAAAGCCTTCGCTCCCTACGGCGATTGGAGAGGTACTGGGGTGGGACAGAAGGCTCTGGAAGGGGACAGAAATTCCAAAGTGATCAAGTTAGCGCAGGAAGGATGCTGAGGCCCGGGGATGGAAGACAGGCACGGGTGAAAAGGTGCAGGGAGATCTGGAGACGAGGGATTGACAAGGTGTGGGGAGCTCGGGCAGTAAACGGGGTGGTGCGGTGTGCGGGCAAACCCTGCCTTGGGATTTTGCAGCACCACAGCCCAGCTCTGGGTCTCTGCTAGTGGCTCCCTGACAGACTCTGGCCCTTGTCCCCCTGTGGATGTCCTACTGATGGGCACAGAAAGAGGCCATGGCTGGACTTGGGGAATATCGAACGACAGGCACATTTAGAGCAAGTATGTGAAAAGATGAAACTCAGGATTAGGCCACGGGAGCTCACTGATGAGATGTCATCTGGTAATGTCACTTATTAATCCAACTCTTCTTTCGGGAGCATCCGTATTCCAGGCATCGTTCCAGGGGCCAGGATACAGCGGAGAACAGGGCTCAGCAGGTCCCTGCTCTCACAGAGCTAACTGGGGAGACTGATAAGAAACACAGAAAGGGGGCCCGCGTTGTGGTGCAGCGGGTAAGCCTCTGATGTGACACCTGCTTCCCATATGGGAGTGCTAGTTAGAGTCCCGGCTGCTCCACTTCCAATCCAGCTCCTTGCTAAATGCACCTGGGAAAGCAGCCCATGATGGCCCAAGTACTTGGGCACCTGCCACCCATGTGGGAGACCAGGATAGAGCTTCGGGTTCCTGTGTGGCCATTTGGAAAGTGAAGTAGCAGAAGCAAGTATCTCCCTCCCTCCCTCCCTCCCTCTCCCTCTATCCCTCCCTCTCCCTCTCTCTCCTCCCCACATTTCTCTCTCTCTTTCTCTTCTTGTCAAATAAATAAATAAATCTAAAAAAAAAAAAAAGAAACTCAGAAACCAATGCATAAGAAAGCAATGACAAAATTATGTCCAGTGGTTCACTGCTGGGGTGTCAGGGCAAAGAATACACAGGTTAAGAGGAGGCTGCTTGGAGGGCCTCCCTAAGAAAGTAACAAGACCTTAAAGCTGAGAAGAAGCCAGCCATTTCTGTATGTAGGGGGAGAAACATCCCAGACACAAGGAACAGAGTGTGCAAAGGCCCTGAGGCAGACAAGACCTTTCCCTGCCCTTGACAAAGAGTTTCACAGGCGTCATCTTCTCATTGCCCTTTCCCACCTGGCGAGCTGGAGGGCTAGCGGCGATGGGTGCCTAGGATATCTGTGAGGAAGGATCACTGTAGGGGGCTGAATAACGGGCCCCAGAGGTATCAGGGCTGCGTCCCTGGAGTCTGTGAATGCTGATGGCAAACGATTCTGCTGCTGTAACTAAGAGTCCAGGGAAGGCAGGACGGTCCTGGGCTCTCCAGGCAGCTCCTAAATGCTATGGGTCCTTGTAAGAGGGAGACGGAGAGAGATGTGAGACAGAAGGACCTAACACTCACACAAGCGGCTCTGTGGCTGGCTTCCAGGCCGGAGGCTGGGCCCACAAGTCAAGCGAGGCCCAGAAGGCAGCTCAGGAAGCTGCAGAAGGCAAGGAAACCGATTCTCCCCTCCGAGCCGTCAGAGGACAGCACCTGCCGACGCCCGGGTTTGTGCCCGGTGCCCCTGGTTGTGGACTTCTATCTGCAGCACGGAGAATCAGGGGGTGGGGTGGAGAATGAACGTGTACTGTCTTCCCCCAGTAAGTTCATGGCCATTTGTTACAGCAGCTCGAGGAAGCCAAAGCAGTCGCGGAGCCAGGGTACTGACGAGGCAATGAGGGCCATCAGGGTGGGTCCAGCTAAGCAAAGGAGCCTGGGACACACAGAGCCCAGGGCCAGGCATGCGCAGAAGGGTGACCATGGGAAGAGGCACTGAGCGGGCAGCCACCTGCAAGCCAGGCTCCCGAACAGTGGGAAAACAAAGTCCTGTCGTTTGAGGCAGCACTAGGCGATGGGGACACGTGTTGCTGCAGATTTCAAAGAAAGCTTGGGCAAGGGAGCCCTAACCCCAGGATACCAGGCAGGTTTCCGTCTGCATCTGAGGGGCTCCGACCAGAAGCTCACACTCTGTAGGGAGCTGACAGTTTTGGGGTCCACGTCCTGC
Organism: Oryctolagus cuniculus; assembly: GCF_964237555.1. Classification (NCBI taxonomy): domain Eukaryota; kingdom Metazoa; phylum Chordata; class Mammalia; order Lagomorpha; family Leporidae; genus Oryctolagus; species Oryctolagus cuniculus. The sequence continues at coordinate 110,082,183 of NC_091442.1, read as the reverse complement.
AATCGAACGGCAATAGTGGACAAGTTCAAAGCTGTCTGGAGGACATCCAGACAGAAGCAGGTTTTTTTTTTTTTTTTTTTTTTTTTTTTTTTTTTTTTTTTTTTTTGACAGGCAGAGTGGACAGTGAGAGAGAGACAGAGAGAAAGGTCTTCCTTTTGCCGTTGGTTCACCCTCCAATGGCTGCCGCGGCCAGCACACCGCGGCTGGCGCACCACGCTGATCCGATGGCAGGAACCAGGTACTTCTCCTGGTCTCCCATGGGGTGCAGGGCCCAAGCACTTGGGCCATCCTCCACTGCACTCTCTGGCCACAACAGAGAGCTGGCCTGGAAGAGGGGCAACCGGGACAGAATCCGGCGCCCTGACTGGGACTAGAACCCGGTGTGCCAGCTCCGCAAGGCGGAGGATTAGCCTAGTGAGCCGCGGCGCTGGCTCAAGAAGCAGGTTTAGAAGCCCGGGCTTTGGAGAGAGACGGAGCAGGAGTCGGATTCCAGCGCCACATGCTGGCTCTATGACCTTGAACAAGGCTTTGCAATTTTCCTGCCTCAGTTCTCTCATCATGAAAATGGGTATAACAAGGGGACCCAATTCAGAGCGGGTGGCTGACTAAATAGCACCCCCCACCATCAAATGGCTTCATCCTGATATTGGCACCCGCGAGCGGTGTCTTCCCTGGGAGACAGACTTTGCACACATGATGAAGGAAGAGTCCCGAGATGACCCAGAGTTCCACAGGTGAGCCCTAACGGCAGGCACAAGGTCCTGAGAGGGACCCCAGCAGGAACCGGCCTTGCTGCCACCTGGAGGCTGAGCCCGCACGAGCTGTTTTGAGCCTGCCCGTTTGTGTGAGTGCTGCAAGCAGCCACAGGGAGCACGGCCTACGTGGGGCTCAGAACTGGGTGTGACGACGCACAGAAGCCCGGTGCCAGGTCCCGCAGAAGTGCTCCCCATCATCAGCTGTCATCAGCATCCCCTACACGGTGCTCAGCCCGGCTCACCCTGCTCCTGGCCAGATGCAGGCAAAGGCCTCGCCCCCCGGAGCCACGCGGAGGGAGGTTGGTCCAGCCTTTCTTTTAGACACGGTGTGGCCTTGACTTTCCCCGTGGTGGCCGTTCCCCAGGCTGCCTAGGGATTCGGATGTTTGTGTAGGAACCACGGCGGAGTCGCTAGGAGGCACTGCCCCGCGCTGGTTTCTATAGCAATGCTCACCACAGGCTCACCCTGAACGCAGCAGGGGTAAGAGGTGGTCCTCACTGGTTACTATAGCGACAGGGGGCGTGGCCAGACTGCAGCCAGCTTGGATGGGAGGAACCAGAGGGTGTGTTCTGGGGCAGTGGTTTTGAATCGTAAGGTGCTCACCTGATTTTGGGAAAACGCAGGTTCCGATTCAGCAGGTCTGGGGCGGGGCCCGAGGGTCTGCATTTTGAGTGAGAGCTTGGCAGTGACTGTGACTGCGGGTCCATGGGACACATTCTGAGTCACTGAGTCGGAGGCAGCAGCATCAGGACTCCAGCCAGAAAGCAGGGAAGGTGGCCGCTGGGGTGGCGTCTAAGACGGGGAAAGTGGGACCACACGTGACAAAGCTTCGAGAGGAGCCCGAGGCCCAGGAAACAGTGGGCTGGAAGAAGGACCGTGTCTGCACCCAGAGCTCCCCACGAAAGCTGGGTCAGCGCATCAGATTGACTGAGCCTAGTTCCCAGTCCGGGCCGAACCGCAAGGGCGGCTGGGAAAGCCAGCGCCGGTTCATCTCAGCTCTGGCCACAGGGGCGGGCTGCTCCTCCAGCAATGCTAGTGGACCTTTTGTCTCGGGGAGCTGATTTAAACCAAACCGCCATTCTTTTGCCAGAAGGAGATTTCGTACCAGGAGAGTGTCTGGTATCATCTCAGGAAGCCTTGGGGTGCTGGCGTCCCGTGTCCGCTTGGCGAGGTCGCGGTACCCTGACAGCTGGCCTCAGTGTGGCCCTGCAGCTGTTTCTCCCGATGAGATTCACACTGGAATTGGCAGAGGGTGAGTAAAGCGGCACAGGCGCCACCATGCGGTGGGCTCCGTCCAATCAGCGGGGTGAGTCTTAGGAGATAAAAGACTCCCTTTCCCGGAGGAAGAGGCCATGCCGCCAGCCCAGGGAGGATCTGAGGGTCCAGCCACATCACGCCTCACGCTGGCTGGCTTCCTCTGAGGGTTTTACAACTGCCAGTTCCGTAAGTCTGATCTGTGTGTGTGGATGTATGTGTATGTATGAACAGATAAACCAACAGGGCATCCATCCATGCATCCATCCATCCATCCGTCTATCCATCCTCTATCGATCATCTCTCTATCCGTCCATCTCTCTCCCTCCCTCTCTCCACCTCAACCCAATCCTGTTGGATCTGTGACCAATAGCCGCCTGCAATGGGATTTAATTACACACACAGGTGCAGCCTCCTGCCCCCACAGCTGCCCCTTCTCCACTGCACAAGACTGCGGGAAACTTGGGGTGCTGCACTTCCCGACACTGCCTGGGGACCCTGAAAGGAGGCATCCTGGGGGCAGGTTGATGCCTTCAGGGCAAAGTAAGCCCTTTTGTACCCAGAAGGCCAAGTCCTCTGCACCTGGGGCAGTGACGTAAGCTGCCTGAAGAGGGCACTGGGAGATTTTTGCCGATGGCACCTGCAGGCCTGCAAGCAACCATGGAAACTTCTCTTTGGCTTCTTCTCACATGTTCTGCGGGAGGTGACTGAGAGGGCTAGGGGGCTCAGGCGTGGGTCCAGGCGGGGCAAAAATGGTCACCTCACAAGGCCGGTCCCCTCCTTGCCCACCAATGGCAGCACAGAGGTGCTGCTTTCCTCCCCCCTCCCCCCACCCCGCCCCGCTTTCCCAGGCTGTGGCTCCATCTGGCCTCTGCCACTGTAACAAACCACCCCACAACGTGGTGGCTTCTGATTGCAACAGCTGGGCCTGGAGGCCCCAGGTCCAAAGTCAAGGTGCCAGGAGGGCAGCACTCCTTCCGCGCCTCGCCCAGCATCTGGAAGTCGCTGGCATCCCTTGGCTCATGGCTGCATCGCTCCCGGCCCTGCCTGCTTCTTCACATCGCCTCCTCTCGCTCTAGGTGGGTCCAGTCTCCATGTAGGGACACTTGTGATGGGACTCAGGGTCAGAAATCCAGGAAAATCTCCCCGCATCAAGGTCATGTCTGAACCACACCTGCAAAGCCCCTCCCCCCTCTTTTCCTTTATGCGTGAAGCTTGCAGGTCTGGGGATCAGGACCTGGTGGCTCTAGGGGCTGCTACGTGGCTATGCACCTGGCACCCGCATCTTAGCCTATCTGCCTGGGCATTTTCTCATGAGGTCCTGGGTCTGCAGGATGCTAGCTCTGAGCTGCAGGATGGTCAGCAGGCCCGGTGTCCTTTGTCACAGCCCACGTGGGGTCCGGCACACCAGCCCGCCCCCTCCTCCTCCCTAGTTGATTGCTATTGGCTGTGCCACAGTACAGCCTGGCTTACAGGCATGGAGGCCTCTGCGGTGGGCAGCTGATCTCCCATGGGGTGGGATGATGACAGAGCCCAGGATATAAATGGAAGCCACAGCTCCAGCGGTGGGGAAGCCACAGGCTCTGCGGGGCTGGCCAGGAACCCTCCTCACAGCCTTGGGCACAACAACGGACCGTCCCAGAGGTGGCAGAGGCGACCTGGCTTCACCCCCGGGCAGAAGTGGCTCGAGAGGCCTCCAGGGGCAGGGCTCGGCCTGGGTCAAGGCCAAGAGGCAGAGGCCAGGATGAGCTGCCAGGAGTCAGGTGCGCCCGGCTCTGTCTCTAGAATGCTCAGAGCAGCTTGCGGCTTCGCAAAGGAATCCACTGTGCCATCAGATCCGGGACTGGTGTGGCAGACGGGGGCTGCTCCCCGCACACGCGTGAGCCCGGCCACCACCCCTGGCTAGCTGTGGGGCCTTGGACAAGTGACTCAACCTCCTGTGCCTCAGTTTCCTTGTATGTAAGACGGGCATGTGCAAAGGCCCAGCGGCAGACTGGGGTGTGGTGCTTGGGAGGAACTCAGCTTGCTGTGCCTGGATCTGAGCGGAGGAGAGCGCGCCGTGGAGGGAAAAGACCTGGTGCAGACCATGCTCAGAGGGAGGCAGGGGAGGCGCCTGGCGACTTCTGGACTAGAACTCCAAGTTCCCAAGACTTGAATTCTTCCTCTGTTGGAGGAATACTCAAGAAACACAGGATGGACATAAACTTAGGACTTCTGACAAGCAACACTAGGAGCGGTTGACAGAAATACCTCTGAGGATGCAAATGACGGTGAGCCCTGACTCTGCTTAAAGAATCGGTGCGGAATATTTTCACACCGCAGCAGAGACTGCTGGCTGTCTCTCTGCACTTCTGTTCTTCCTCCTTAGTAAGAGAAAACCCCTGCTCTTTAGCTGGGCTCATGACCACCCTGCCACCAAGATGACGGTGCTGAGCCTCCCTCGTCTCTTACGACAGGGATAAGGAGAAGAAGTGGGATTTCCAGGACAGGCCCTAAAGAGAAGCTGCCTAACCTCCTCCAGCACGCCTTTATTCTAAGGCATGAATATGGACACAATGGCTGGTGCATAAGCAGCCAAACTGGACCATGAGGTCATGATTAATGTTTCAACAATCCTAGCACTATTTATTTTATTTCAATGAAAAGTCTCAAATTACACTCACTCATGAAAGTAGAGCAACAAGATAGATGACTCAAGATTTCTGGCCAGGGCTTAAGTAGCCATTCCTATTCTGGATTTTTCCTTCCAGACTTGGTTCAAAGGAAAAATGAACTATCTTGTTCACACACCTGCTCTTTGGGTTTCCTGTCTCTCATAGCTGCATCCAATTCTGTGTGGCACTTCTAGCAGTTCCCACATCATTTCAGTCGTCCTATTTATCTATTTTATCTTTATGCTCATGGATTTGAGTTTCTTTCTGTTTACTAAAAACGTATACAAAGCTTTCCTTTAGATGGTTATCTTCTCAGAACTGTACACTTGTGGGGCCAGCACTGAGGGTAGCAGGTAAAGCTGCTACCTGCAGTGCCGGCATCCCACATGGGTGCTGGTTCGAGTCCTGGCTGCTCCACTTCTGATCCAGATCCCTGCTAATGGCTTGGGAAAAGCAGCATTGGATGGCCCAAGTGCTTGAGCCCCTGCACCCACATGGGAGACCTGGAAGAAGCTCCTGGCTCCTGGCTTTGGCCTGGCCCAGCCCTGCCGTTGTGTCTTCTGGGGAGTGAACCAGCGAATGGAAGACCTCTCCTAACTCTGACTTTCCCAAAAAAAAAAAAAAAAAAAAAAAAAAAAAAAAAAAAAAAAGCCCTGTGCACTTGTAACCTTGGGACTACAATCATTCTGAGGAGCGTACTTGCTAAAATATTTGCTACAATGAATTGTGTTCATTTATTTGAAGGGGTAAACAAAGTTATGCGAAGTTGAGTTTTGTCCATCAACCGTATGTAAACTTGTAAGGACAGCCTTGAACTTCCTATAATCAGCCCAACCAACAAGAATAGCTATACAGATGCTCTTGGGGCCAGAAACACACCTCGAAGTCTTTCTTCTCGCAGAAGTTTTCTTGCAAGCAAAATATTTAAATTTAAAGATTAATACATCAGTTTCCAAACACCAGGCAGAATCTGTCCTGTGAGCCCAAGGCGGAGGGCCCGCGAAGGAGGGGCCCAGCGCGGCCTGGGGCTGCCTCTGCTGTCCCCAGCGTCCTCACCCCTGGGCTGTGGCTTTGCGGAATTGATTCTAGTTCCCTTGTAAGAACTCCCTTGACCTCGCAGTACCCTGCGCTCGGCAGCGTGACGGGATTGGCTTAAATTCACGCTCCAGCCCCGCTCAATCAGAATCCTCCTCCAAACGCAGACTCAAGACAGCTAAGACTCCCTGGGCCATCGGCACTGTCACAGAATAATCTGGGCTCTGTGCCTGCCGCTCTGGGCCTCAGGGCCTCCCCAGGCAGACATACCAGGGAATAGAACCTTCTTGGCTAGCTTAAAATAACAGTACACTATTTTGAAAGACAGAAATAACAACATCGATAGGAGTTAGAAAAGCACCTTGGAGGGCGGCTTCTGGTGGAACCTTCCATCCAGGAGAACTTTCCGCTCTGATGGACAAGTCCTAGGATTGTGCTGCCCCATTGTGGGGTGCAATCCGGACTGGACTGAGTTACTGGAATTAAGACTTATTCTATGCATCTGCTCTCCCACAATATGGCACTGGGAGAGAAGTAAACAGCTTCCGCACAGCTGCCTCCAGTTCAACCAATAAACTGTAGGACTTGCTCCTGATTGGAGAGCAGCGTACTCGGCGTGTGGGCAGCCGAGTTAGGATTGGCAGAGGAGGACTATAAAGGAGGAGAGAGACGGCATGCACCAGGAACATCTACGAGGAACATCTAGCTGAAGGAACACCTGTGCAGCCCCCGAGAAGAGCCGGCCGGCGGTGTGCCGCTCCCCTGCGGAAGTGGGGAATGTGGCCAGGGGGAACTGCCCTTCCACGGAGGTGGAAGGGATAGTAGCCAACCCGGGAAGAACCAGCAGCAAACCCGGGGAGGGCCGAGCAGACGGAAAGAACAGTGCAGGGTCCTGTGTCGTTCCTCCACGAAGAGGGGGAGCGACACCCATGGAGTTGCCAGCGGCCTCGTGTGGCCCCCAGGCACTAGAAATGCATTTGGCGGGATGGGTTAGTGGCCACTCTACTGGATCACACAGTTCCATGGGCTATCTTTTGGGTCAGTACTGGTCCAGACAAAAGTTGAAGTAGAGGGGTCGGTGCTGTGGTACAGCAGGTTAAAGCCCCAGCCTGCAGCACCAGCATCCTATATGGGTGCTGGTTCGAGTCCCAGCTGCTCCACTTCCAATCCAGCTCCCTGCTAATGCACCTGGGAAAGCAGTGGAGGATGGTCCAAGTCCTTGAGCCCCCGCAACCACATGGGAAACCAAGAGGAAGCTCCTGGCTCCTGCCTTTGGATTGGCTCAGTTCCAGCTGTTGCGGCCATCTGGGGAGTGAACCAGTGGATAGCAGATCTCGCTCTTCCCTCTCCTCTCCTCTCCTCTCCTCTCCTCTCCTCTCCTCTCCTCTCCTCTCCTCTCCTCTCCTCTCCTCTCCTCTCCTCTCTTCTCTCTCTCTCTCTCCATTTCTCTGTAACTCTTTCAAATAATAAATCTTAAAAAAAAATTAAATGATGAGTTAGACAATGTCTTGATGGCCAAGAACCTCAACTCTAAATTTTGTACTCAATGGCAATAAGCAACCTTATGAAAGATTTTTCCGATATAGTAGTCTTCCTTACTTTTTAACTTTTATTTATTTGAAACGTAGAGAGAAAGAGCGCTTGTCCATCGGCTGATTCACTCCCCAAATGCCTGCAGCAGGTGGGGCTGAGTCAGGGGGAAGCCAAGAGCCTGGAACAACATCCGGGTCTCTATTGTGGGTGACAGAGATCCGAGTACCTGCGGCACCATCTGCTGCCTCCCAGGGTGCACGGAAGCAGCAGCTGGAGTCAGAAGCAGAGGGGGGACTCGAACCCAGGCACTCTGATGTGGCATACAGACTTCCCAAGCAGCAGCTCAACCCCTGAGCCAAACGCCCATCTCTTCCTCACGCTCAGCGGCATGGCTTTTGTACTGTTAGTTTTTTTTTGGTTGTTATAGCTAACGCACATGGTGCACCTCTTTAAGTCCAGTTCAGCGTTAGATTGGCTATAAATGATGGATAAATAAGCACAATCTGTCTCAGACAGCCCCGGTGTGCCAAGGATAGCGGGATAATAAGAATAAAGAGAGAAGGGCGCCACGCAGCATGAAAGGGCTCCTTTGAAAACGCAAGGGAAGGAAATGGGCTAGAACTGCCCAGTGCCTAGAAAAATTAAAAAGGAACCCAGAGAAAGGAAGAGAAGAAAAGAAAAATGCCCAGGAGCCTTAAAAACCAAGGCAGAGACGGGGGGGAGGGGGCAAAGAGGCGGCTTTGGGGCCTGCACAAAACCACCACGTGGCCTTATGGTGGATTTATGAGCTGTTCGTGGGCACAAGCAGGAAGCACAGGTGCGCCTGGCTTCTCAGGCCGCCCTCTGCCGAGTCTGGGGGTGAGGGATGGCAGCCAGGAGGGAAGCTCGTGGTTCTAATAAAAGAAAGAAAATCAGGAGAGCAGCACGTGGGTGCTACCCAGGAAAGGGCTCCTGGAACACAGGGCAGCTCACTCTGTCCACACACGCTGGAAAGGAGAGAAGGAGAGGGAGTGTGTTCCCTCCCACCCACGCTGGCCGGTCCTACCTTTCCTGGGAGAACCCAGTGGCTCCTCTCTCTCGTGCCAAGGAAGGGGTTGAGTTCTGGGGCCAGCCCTAGGGTGGCAGAATAACCGCCATCCAAAGCTCACAACCGAGGAAGCAGCAGAGCCCGCCAGGCTGGGCACTGCCCTTGACGGAGCTGGCCGGGTGCAGGGTCTGGGCTCGGCGGGGTGCAGGGTCTGGGCTCGGCGGGGCTGCAGGAGTGGCTCTGAATGGGCACTGGATGTAAGGGAGGTGGTCACTGTGCAGATGTCACCCACCCCCGACACCTCTTTCACCCACAGGTAATGGAGAGCAAATGCGGTAAGGGCGGCGGGGGTGGGGGGTAGGGGGTGGGGTGGGGTAGGGCAGAAGTGCAATTATATGAGAGACGTGCAGTCAGACACCGTCTTCTACATCAGGCCCTTGAACACCTAGGTCAAGGTTGTTTCAAATGTAAACCCTAGGCTAAGAAAAACACAACATCATCAGGTTCAGAAAAGAAAATAACTGGGCAACAAAGACACCACTAACACGTCAGGGTCCTGCCCATTTCCTTGAAGTTCTCCAGCCCCAACTGTGGCAATACCATAAGATGCCCAGAGGGGGAGCTCCTGTGCCCGGGCTCCGTGCACAGGTCGCGTTCTTACTGCTTTTCCCATTAGACGCTAACACCTGTTCTCATTCTGCTTCTAGCTTTCCAGCCACTCAGTCTGGCTGTAGATCCCTCTGCCCAGTGCTGCGATGAGTCCAAGCCAAAGCACTGATTTACTCAACTCTGAGTCTCCACTCCAAGTGCCCGCCTTCCATCTGTCTGGGTATACGGCCCCCTCCTATCACCTTCGACACCACAGACCCTTTTTCCCAGGCTCAGTGGGGGCAGCTCCTGCACTGGGTGTGCCTCAGGCCCACACCCCAGGCTGAGCAGAAATCAGTCACTGGCCTCTTCTGGACTAGCCGGGCAGGCTGCAAGCTCAAGTCGCACCCAGGTCACTGCAAAGCTTGGGTGGCGGCTCCTGTGTCCAGATCACCAGCACGGGGGTCCCTGGGATGCAGGAGCCATATTATTCTCCTTTGGCTCCTTCCTGTTGAGTGTTCAGGGCAGAGCCTTTCATAGGAGCAGAGGAGACCTAATTCTTGTCAAGCTGATGGCTGTTTGCAAGAGTGCCTGCCGTGCCGCCAGACACTGGTGTGTTTTAGTCCCTGTGCTGCCAAATAAACAGACCAATGGCCAATGAGCTCTAGCTGCCAATCAGGAAATGGGAAAATCTGTGCCCTGCAGGCTTGCCTGGTACGCAGAAGGCACTTGTAATTGACAGCTCATTTTAGGCACTGAACAGTTGCATCTGAATTAGGAATTGGAGTGGTTCTGGAAGCCCCAACAGGCCAAAGTGGGAGTCCTGATGGAGGCTCCAGGGAGCAGATCTCTACTCGGCATAAAACTCACAGGAGCTGAGGCTGGGACAGGAAGCCGCAGGGCTACTGTCTTGGTCGGACTGTCCCGTGCACAGTGTGTTGTGTTCACTGTTTGTCGTGAGGTAGAATCTGATGACTTGGGGAGCCCCTCAGAACCCTCAAAGTCCAGCCCTCCTTATGTAATGGATTGGCCATTTAAGATAGGATTGCTGCATAGGGGCTGGCGCTGTGGCACAGCAGGTTAACGCCCTGGCCTGAAGCGCCGGCATCTCATACGGGCACCAGTTCCAGTCCCGGCTGTTCCTGTTCCGACTCAGCTCTCTGCTATGGCCTGGGGAAGCAGTAGAAGGTGGCCCAAGTGCTTGGGCCCCTGCACTCATGTGGGAGACCCAGAAGAAGCTCCTGGCTCCTGGCTTCAGATCAGTGCAGCTCTGGCCATTGCGGCCATTTGGGGGAGTGAACCAGTGGATGGAAGATCTCTCTCTCTGTCTCTACCTTTCTCTGTAACTCTTTCAAATAAATAAAAATAATTTTTTTTAAAAAAAGATAAGATCACTACATTAGTTTCATGATCATTGCCTGATCTTAGCTTCTCTCTTCAATCCTTTGGCATTGCTGCCAGGATGAACGCACTCCTGCGTAGACCTGCTCTTCTGGTGAGACATACCCGCATTTCTTAGCCTGGCCACTGCTTAACTGGCACCAATCTACGTTCTCAGTCTCTCATGCTCCCATCCACACCTGTCTAGCACTGTACACTTTGGTCTCACCAAATGCCCAGCCATTTCCGGAACATCCCGTGTGCGCCCGTCTCTCCCCGTCTTCCCCCAGCTGCTGAACTCTTCTCTTTCTACCCGCTCTACCCAGTAAAGTCCCCATGATCTCCCAGGGTGCTGCTCAAATGTCGCCTGCTCTGAGCAGTGGTCTCTGAGGGTCCCCCACGCTCACAGCACAGTTAGCCACCTGTTCCCTGTGATTTCTGTAGCATTCTGTGCATGGTTCTAAACACCACTGATTTGTAGCATATTATGGCTGCACCCCATGCTTTCACCACCAACCCCAACCACACGGTGGGGAAGCACATGAATTGTGCAGTTTTGGATCCTCCAAAGTGGCCCAGAGTAGCGCCTGTCACTCCTCACGTTGACTCTGATATGAATTTCCCAGTCTATTCCAGCTCCTCCGTTAGGCTATCAGCTTCACGTGCGCAGGGCTTTAGCCTGCGTTCTGCTGTATCCTGCAGGTGTCCTATCAACTTTGAGTGAATGAATGGGTGTTTGCTATGTGAAGGAATGAATGCATGACTGTGAATTTCCTTGGCATGAATTGTGGCAGGTTTCCCACTTCAATCTGGGGGGTGGTTCCCTGGAATGGCTGAGGTAGGCTAAGGAGGAAGATAAAAATAGCAAAACGTGGCTTGTTTTCACTTGCATTAGGGTAGGAATTTCACATAATTAAGATTTAATGAGAACCAGGCTTGGGTAAAAACTATGTTAAGACAGACTCAGGATCCTGCCAACAACCTAAAATTAACCCCAGGGGCTCTCAAAGACTTCAGAGTGTGGGGGAGACATGAGACAGAAAGGAAGGGCCAGCATTAGGTGATTTTTCCTCCCAAATTCATACGTTGCCTGTGCCGGATCCACTGTCACCATGAAAACCATCCATGTGGCAAGGACTGGCAGGATGTCCCTGGCCACAGGGCCCTTGGAATGCATGCCAAGGCCATGCTAGGACCAGACAGCAGAGGCAGACATGCTCACGAACAGGGCTGAAAATGGCCACGGCCACATGGGGCTGTTCCTGGGTAGTCAGGGCAGACTTGGGATACTGCATGGTCCAGGAGTTGCTTGCAGCCCATACTAAGGAGACTCAATTTGTTTTTGTTCAGTTCAACTCAATTTAATTCAGTCTACCAGTTACTGAGCTTCTTTAAAGGCCTTGTAGGATCTCAGCTGGCTCACCCTGAACTTTGCCTTCCACCACTCTCCCCGCTCACTCATGCTGCTCCAGCCTCCTTGGCCTCTTGGCTGGTCCTTGCACATGCCAGGAATGCTCCCACCCCAGGGCCTTTGCACTGACTGTTCTCTCTGCCTGGTGAGAGCTTTCCTCAGATAGCCACATGGTTTGCTGCCTTTCTTTAGGTCTCTGTTGAAATGTTACTTCCTTAGAGAAATCTTCCCTGAACACGCTGCCTAAAATAGTGCCTTGCAGGGGCCTGTGATGTGGCGTCACAGGTTAACCCACAGGCTGCACTGCCCTGTCTACTTCCCTTCCAACCCAGCTCCCTGCTAATGTGCCTGGGAAAGCAACAGAGAGTGGCCCAACCTGTGCCCACATGGGAGATCTAGATAGAATTCCAGGCCCCCGGATTTGGCCTGGCGCAGTCCTGGCCATTGCCGCCATTTGGGGAATGAGCCAAGATTTATTTATTTGAAAGGCAGAGTTACAGAGAGGGAGTGACAGAGAGAAAGAGAGATCTTCCACTGGTTCACTCCCAGGAGCCTAGAATTCCATCTGGGTCTTCCACATGGGTGGCAGAGTCCCAAAGTACTTGGGCCACCTTCTGCTGCTTTCCCAGGTGCTTTAGAAGAGAGCCAAACTGGAAGTGGAGCAGCCAGGACTCGAACTGGCGCTCCTAAGGGATGTTGGTGTCAAAGGCAGTGGCTTAACTTGCGAAGCACAACACTGGGCCCAGTATTTATTTATGCTTTGACCCTTGCTGCCTTCTTTCGCACTGAACTCCAAGAAGGTAGCTATTTTGCTTGGCATACAGCAGGTGCTCTATAAATATCCACCAAACGGAGGAACGAATAACTCAGTACTGCTATGAAACAGCATCGACCCTTGGTGATACTGAGACGTCCCAGATCTCAGGGAGCTGCTGGTCTAATGTGAAAAGCACGAGAAGAGCCGCTCTCACGCCCACCGCCCACGGGAAAGCTCTGTGACAAGGAAACGCACCAGTCTTCCGGCAGACAGAAGTAGGAGTGGCCACACCAGCCGCAAGTGAGGCCTGGGGGCACTGGGGGATCCTGTCCCGAGCATGCATGTGGAAGGAGAAGGGTTTGCAAAATGCATCCAGGCCGAGGGAGTCCGATGGGGACAGGCTGGGCAGTTCCGGGGACTCTGTGTGACCGGGGACAGCTGAAGGGGGAGGTGGGTGGGAGGCGTGCTGGAGGATGAGCCCGAGAGATGACTGATGCTCGCAGTGGCAGAGCCATTCACGGAGCAGCGGGCACACGTCGGGGCCCTCAGTACAGAGAATCTCCTTAGAACAAAGGTCTGGGCCGAGTTTCATGGAGGATGAGGGATTCGAGGTCTGGCCCGCAGGGTTCATCCCAGCAAGGGGGTCTGGCATGGCCACACAGCCCTGGCTTTCTGGGAAAGCCCCGGTGGCCATGAAGTCCGCTCGACTGTCCTCCACGACAGGTGCATACTTGAGAGTGAGCTCCTGACTGCTGACCGGGGACAGTGACCATCAGGGAAGGAAGCATGAGGCAGGCTGTGCAAAGCGCAGGGTGACCTGGGATAACAGTGCCCTGGGTCTGCCAAGGGAGCTCGAGGGAAGGGTCCCAGAGGCAGTGGAAGCTGCTGTGGTCATTGCCACTGCTTTCAGGTTGGTCCTTGGCCTCACCCATTTGCTGGTTTCCTTGTCCCTCTGCACAATGCCCTGCTGTTCCGGGGTGGGGGCGTGGCCGGGGAGGGGTGGGCTTCTGTGAATGAGGCTAAGAGAGAACAAGCCATCCAAGACTGCACAAAGGGACCGGCTGGAGTCTGAACTCAGCCGAGGGAAGGGGTTGGAGGCCTAGGAGCCGCCACCCCACTGCCACCCCACTGCCACCCCTGCCACCCCACCCCCACCCCGCCCTCCACCGGCCTCTCCGCCGGGATTCCTGGGCAGGCTTGGACCTGCCTGGCTGAATCATGACTGGATTCCTCCCACCAGAATGAAGGAGGCCTTCCCAGTGCATGTTTCTGATTTGAGTGGAAAACACAGGACAGAGCTAAATAATGCAGAATTACGAGCCAGCAAACACAAGCATCAGGCCAACCCAAACCTGGGACTGGGGAGTCTTCCTCTTCCAGACTTGGCTAAGTGCGCGTGCAATGGAGTTGGCACAGAGGGCGAGCTGACAGCCTGCCGTTGGAGGGGGCTGGCGCGCTCTGGCTCATTCTAAACGCGATACAGGAAGATGGGTGGGGGTCCCCAGAGATGCCCCAGAGCAGCGCCCTGGGGTCTCTTTGGTCATGCAGAGGATAGCGTGTGCCTTTCGGCAAACTGTGAGATTTTTCTGGAATCAGTCTTGTAAAAGTAACTTGGGAAAAGCAACTCCCCTGCCTCCAGCTTTGCTGCGAGAATCTTGCGAGATCCCCAGGGAACAGGCACCCACGCGCTCCAAGATTCCCGGCACTGCACGAGCCAGGTGGGCACCACTCCTCCTTACAGGGCCCGCAAGGCCTTGGCCCCCAGAAGAGCAACAGCGTGGGGCCGGGGGCCTGCTCCTGGCAGGGCCCTCCTCCTCGGCAGGGACTCGCTCACACAGGCCACCGGGGGCCCGCGCATGAACCTCTCGGCTGCTCTACTCCAAACAGGTGATTATTTTTCTTCGACACCCTTTCCTTCCTCCTGGGGGTTTCAGTCACACTACTGTGGGCAGTTTTAAAAGAACACGAGTTGGAAACAACACAAATGACCAGCGACCAGGGAGCTGTTAGGCAAATGATGGGACATTCACAAGACAAGATACTCTGAAGTCATTACAAATGATGTTGGTGAACGTTCTGTGGCGGGAACAGGGAACTCCTTCTAGTACACTCTCAGGTGAAATAAAAAGACATAAAGTTATACACACTGTGTATAACCGTTCTAATACCCCTGACTCCTTGCATTAAAGGAATCAAGAAAATATACGAGAATGATCATTCTGGTTACCTCTGGGTAGTGGAATTGTAGGTAATAGTAATTTTCTTTCTTATATGTTTCCGTATTTTTCAAAATTAAAAAAGAGCATAAATAAGTTTTCAGTAAAAAAATTAGGCTTACATAAATATCTGAGTTCCTAGCATCTTGTGTTGTACCTGTGAAAAAAACCACAGCACAGCCCCCAGGAGCACACACCGGAAGTGAAGGGGAGAATGTGGTAACGTCGTAAAACCCACGGAAGACGATTGCCACAGAGAAGCTATGTGTGCAGTGTTAGACCTGGAAAAATGTAGGACCAGCTCAGAGTGGGGCCGGCGTCTTGGGGTTGCAGGTTAAGCCACCGCCTGCAGTGCTGGCATCCCACATGGGCACTGGTTGAGTCTCAGCTGCTCCACTTCCCTGCTAACATGTGTGGGAAAGCAGTGGAGGATGGCCCAAGTGCCTGGGTCCCTGATACCCAGGTGGGAGACCTGGAAGAAGCTCCTGGCTCCTGGCTTCCACCTGGCCCAGCCCTGGCCGTTGCAGCCATCTGAGGAGTGAACCAGTGGATGGAAGATTTTCTTTCTCTCTCTCTCTCTCTCTCTCTCTCTCTCTCTCTCTCTCTCTCTTATTCTGCCTTTCAAATAAACCTTTAACAAATACCTGCTCAGGCCTGTGTCTGCTGGGGAAAGACCAGGTTCTCTGAGCCCAGCCCCGTGTTGGCTGCTGGCAGCAGCACCATTTTGAAGGCCAAGTGGAAGCCCGGGCTGGGGCAGGTGGATTGCACGTGCTTTGAGCACGCTTTGTCGTGGCAGCCCTCTTTGCTCCCAGGCATTCGGCCCCTGCCCGGCCCTGCCCTGCCCTGCTGCATCGGCTCTTACTTTGCACTGGGCAGCTTCAAGAACTCAGCTTCACTGATTTTCTCCTTTTTAAAAGTTTTTTCCCCCCTGAATGTTCACAGCACCCTAGGCCCCAAACACAGGGCGTACCAGGAGCTGCCAGTTGAGGCATGTGAGAAAGAGCTGCAAACCCTGGGCCAATGTGGCTTCCCTTGGGGTCCCCCAGGAGAAGGGGGCAGCGGCTCTCCCTGGGAGACAGAGACCTGGCACTCAGGCAGCCGGGGACTTCTCTGTCTTAGGGACTTTTACAGGAATCTTCCAGACGGCGGCTTCCTCCCTCCCTGCTCTGTCCCCTGCCACTGTGTCCTAGGCTGGCCTTTCTATCCTCCACCCACTCAGCACCAGGTGCTGGCAGGCGACCAGGGACAGGGAGCGATGATCAAAGCCCCGCCTCTGCCCCCGTGAGGAGCTCAAAGGCGGGCAATGCAGACAGACCCAGCAGCAAATAGCGACTCTGGGGTCGTGTTGGGGCCAGGAGGTGCAGTCACAGGGTTTGGCTCAACTTCCAGCTCATCCGCTCTCCCACTTAAGCTGAGTGACCTTGGGCAAGTCCTTGAACTTACCGTCCCTCTATTAGCTGAAAAGTAGCAGAAGAAGTAGATTGCAGAGAGCGATGACGAGGCTTAACAAGGGTAACCAGGGAAGGCGGCAGCAGGGGCTGGCACAGACTGGCACTTAGGATCTAACTGTTCCCCAGAGCCTCATGGAGTACAGAGGAAGCCTTCTCCCACCAGGGGGCGCTCTGGCTGAGGGTTTACAGCAGGGGGCTGGTGCAGCTGAGTCTTTTTTTTTTTTTTTTTTTTTTTTTTTTTTAACGTCTTGATTTGAGAGGAGGGCAGAGAAAGGCAGACACAGACACAGAGATAGATTCCCCACTCTTTCTGTTCCCCAAATGCTTAGGAGCCAAGACTGAAACCCAGGCACTTGGATACGGGATGTGGCCATTCCAGGTGGTATCTTAATTGTTGTGCCAACATGTGCCCTCTCCTTTAAATTTGTATTTACTTATTTTATTTGATCTGAAAGGTAGACAGACAGAGATCTTTCATTTGCTGCTTCGCTCCTCAAATGCCTGCCACAGCCGGGGTTGGGCGGGCTGAAGCTAGAAGCCAGGAGGCAGGAACTCCACCTAAGTTTCCTAGGTGCGTGGCAGGGATCCAAGCACTTGAGCCATCCCCTGCCGTCTTCCAGGGTGGGTGTGCACCAGCAGGAAACTGGACCAGAAGTGGAGTAGCTGGGACTCGAACCAGGCACCAGGAATGGGCATGTCCCAAGTCTGACCCCTGGCCATCGCTGTGGTGCAGTGGGTTAACGCCCTGGCCTGAAGCAACGGCATCCCATATGGGCTCCAGTTTGAGACCTGGCCACTCCACTTCCGATCCAGCTCTCTGCTATGGCCTGGGAAAGCAGAAGATGCTCCAAGTCCTTGGGCCCCTGCACCCGTGTGGGAGATCAGGAAGAAGCTCCTGGCTCCTGGCTTCGGATCGGCACAACTCCAGCCGTTGTGGCCAATTGGGGAGTGAACCAGCAGATGGAAGACCTCTCTCTCTCTCTCTCTCTCTCTCTCTCTCTCTGCCTCTCCTCTCTGTGTAACTCTGACTTTCAAATAAATCAATGAATCTTTAAAAATTGATTTACCCTAGGCTCTTGTCATGAGCTGCCAAGGCTATGGAAGCCCCCTGAGTTCACTGACTCTGATCATATTTAGACAAGGCCATGGTCAAAGTGGAAGTTCTCTCCTCCCTTCAGAGAAAGGTACCTCCTTCTTTGATGACCCGTTGTTTCCACTGGGATCTCACTCGCGGAGATCTTTCATTTAGTTTTTTTTTTTTTTTTTTCCCCCAGAGTGTGTTGGCTTTCCATGCCTGAAATACTCTCATGGGCATTTCAGCCGGATCCGCATGCCTTAAGGGCTGCTTCTGAGGCCAGAGTGTTGTTTAGGACATCTGCCATTCTGTGGGTCTGCTGTGTATCTCACTTCCCATGTTGGATCGTTCTCTCCCTTTTTGATTCTATTAGCTAGTATTTGCAGACGCTAGTCTTGTTTATGTGATCCCTTTGGTTCTTAGTCCTATCATTATGATCAATTGTGAACAGAAATTGATCACTGGGACTAGTGAGATGGCATTGGTACATGCCACCTTGATGGGATTGAATTGGAATCCCCTAGGGTGATTACTGATGCCATAAACAAGAGTGTCAATTTGTTAAGTCAACAACAGGAGTCACTGTGCACTTACTCCTCATGTAGGATCTCTGTCCTTAGTGTGCTGTACATTGAGATTTAATGCTATAACTAGTACTCAAACAGTATTTTTCACTTTATGTTTCTGTGTGGGAGCAAACTGTTGAAATCTTTATTTAATGTATGCTAAACTGATCTTCTGTATATAAAGAGAATCGAAAATGAATCTTGATGTGAATGGAAGGGGAGAGGGAGTGGGAAAGGGGAGGGTTGCGGGTGGGAGGGACGTTATGGGGGGGAAGCCATTGTAATCCATAAGCTGTACTTTGGAAATTTATATTCATTAAATAAAAGTTAAAAAAAAGAAAAAATTTGATTTACTTCCTTATTCTATTTTCTGTCATTTGCCTTGTGTTAATGTTTCCCCCGTTGGGCGAACCTTCAACCCTAACCCCATGGCTGAAGGGACAAAAACCCTGGTGGTGCCTGTAGGCCATGGTTTTCTCCCAAGCGCTTTCATACTTAACCACCACTAAGGCACTGGTGCAGATGGGGCATGCTGGAGTCCCCTGCAGGGCCACTTGCCAAGCTGTCAGTGGCGCTGGGGGCTGGGGGCTGGGACCCTGCAGGGCCAGGGGCACGGGGGGCTCTGCAGCAACCCCCATTTGAACAGCCGCACTTCCGCAAAGCAGTGGAAGGTCAGGCCGGTCTCCTCGCCGGCCGGCCTCAGCCCTGTGGATCTGACTTCAGATTTCCTCCGGGAGCCTCTGCCAGGGGCTCGCTCCCCCAGAATGCCTTCCTCACCTTCCGGCCCAAATGCCTGATCTCATCCATCTTTTGAAGTCTGACTCAAAGACTCCTTCCCTGCTCGCCCCCAGCAGTCTCTCTGTTCCTTCCCGCCTCTCTTGGCACTTTCTCCATTTGAGCTGCGTGGGGCAGCAGCCATGCATGGTCCCCTGGGGGGCCCCCTCCCCGGCACAGGGCCTGACACACGGCCACACAGTGTCAAGGCTAACGAGTGAGTTCTGGAACCAGGCTGCCCAGCGGGGCACAAACTCCTGTGCTACCGCTTCTGGGCCCTGTGACCTTGGGCAAATGACCTATCCTCTAACTGCGCTCCCACTGCAGGAATTGTTAGCCCTGAGCCACTGGAATGAGGCTAGTGGTGCAGAGGACCCACGATCTCAGCTCATGTAATATTTAAAGAGCCACATGTAGCTAAGCTTACTGTACTGGATGGGCCAGCTCTCCTTCCTTACTCTCTGTGTCAGGAACGTAAGGTTTTCCCTTCCTTTTCTCACAAAACAAAGAGAAGCCAGTGTTAGACTAGACCAGCCACTTTAGTGGGATCCAGAAAAGACCCAGATGCTGGAATAAGCAAGTGCAGCGAATGCATCCGATCAGACTAAACCTGCACATCGGGGGGGGGGGAGGTCGTTCTTAAACTTGAACCCTTAAACTGTCACCTATAGTCAGGCGCAATCTCTTTCTAGCTGGTCAAAAAATCCTGGGCAACCTGGTGGAAGCAGATAATCCCCCACAGGCCAGAGGGGTTTCACATCCCCAAAGCTGGTGACATTTAGGATCCACCCTGACGCTGGCCCCAGGCAGGACACCTTTCAATTCCAGTCTCAGCTCTCCATGCACAGCCTGGCACAGGAGCAGAGCCATCCAGTTAGGCTAAGGATGATCACTGATGGTGGAAGCTCCCAGCCATCTCTTGCTGTTCCAAAGCCGGCGAGGTGTGCAGGCTGCCTGTACCTGAGCTTTGGAACTCACTCATGCGGACAGACTGCAGAGGGGTCCAGCATCTCAGGAGCGTGGGAGCAGGGGGCAGGGCTTGCAGGTCTCAGTGCAGCCCCCAGTGTCTGTGAGATACCCATGAGGCACCTCTTAGGGGTTAACCTGGACCAGGAAGACAAAAGCCTGTAGGAAAGTATTTCTTGCCCTTATGTAACTTGAAAATGGGGAGCAAAGACAAGACACAAAACTACAAGACCTTGTCATTCACCATGGACCAGTAGCAGCTGGCTCATCCGGGAGCTTGTTAGACAAGCCTGGGCCCCGCCCCAGCCCAAGGAATAGAATCCGCATTTTAATAAGATCCCAAGTGACTCCAGTCATTAAGGTTTGCTGGGTCCTGCGCCAGGATCTATCCAGGTTAGGAACACCGTGACAGCCAGAATCATAATGAGCATTGTTTAGAAAAAGTTGAATGTGTGCTGAGTTTCAAGTGCTTTAGCCATAGTAACACATATTAGCTTTGTAACAGCCCTCTGAAGTAGATTCTAAGATTCTCTGCCAGGGTGCCGAGTGGTAGGCCAATTTGCTCAAGGTCACACAGCTAATGGGAGTTGGAATATTCTCCCAAGCATTCCGGCTCCAGAATAAAAAAAAAAATCCAGAACTTATTCCTCCTAAGTGGTGTATGCATTATTGAAATAGCACAATGTATCCCACAAATGTATACATGTATTATCTCTCAATAAAATATTTTTTAAACATGAGGAGATAAACTGATGGCACTATGAGGATCCTTGGTTTCCAAGTACTGGTTTCCTACTGAGATATAATTCAGGGTCAAGGACTTAATTTTCTCCTCTCTAGAGGAGAATATCCATCCCTCCCTACTACGGTTGACATGAGGCTTCAATTAAACACCGTAAAATGCCTTGCACAGTGCATGGCACCAAGTAGATGCTCACTGAACGCAAAGAACTTCTTCTGCCTCTACTGGGGAGGACTGGGACGTCTCAGATCCAGTTCTGGTCTCTGCACCTCCCTGCTCAGGGCCCCTCTGCGTTCCCTGGAGTTCTTCATGGCTTGATGCCAGAGCAGGTCACCCACCCAGCCTTCCATCCAGTCTGCATCCAGTGCTTCCTCTACGCAAGATCTCCCTCTGCATTCCCACCTCCCAGCCCCAGTGGCGCATATTCTGTTCCCTTAGGAGATGGCTCCCTTCCTAGCAGTCCCAGCACTCACTGGAATTTGGGATACTTGCAGACCTGCCCAAATGCACGTGACTATGGGTGACTTTATCTTACTGTATCTCAGTTTCCTCGTCGGTAAAACGGGAAGACGTAAGGCTAACTCCCGCCTCAGTGGGCACGGTGAGGGCTGCATTAGTGAATACCCGGGAAGGACTTAGAGCAGGATTTAATGCTGATCACAATCTCTTGCCATGTTGAAGAGGTCAGTCTGGATTGCAGGAGGCGTGGCGAGCCTTTTCTGGTTTCAAGCCACCTGCTAAGTGTCAGAGACTGGGCTCTCTCATAGGTTAAATCATCCGTCATCAAAACAACCCCATGAAGTAGGAATCACTTGGGCCATCATCTGCCACCTCCCCGGAGGCAATCCAGCAAGAAGCTAGCGTGGAGGCCGAGGAGCTGGGAACTGAACTGGCATTCTGATACGCGATGCAGGCTCCTTGACCAGCTGTGCCACAGTGCCTGGCCCTGGAACACCTATGTTTTAAACCCACTTCTGTTCAGTTCTGCAAGCATTTATTGAGCACTTACTATATGCTATGCCCTGAGCTAGGCCCTCATTGCTTTGTGCAGTCTGATGTGGTAGGGAGGGGCTTCCGAAGGAGGTGATGTTTTAAGAGGAACCCTAAAGTAGCCCCAGGTGATGACGCAGAAGGGAGAGAACCCTCCAAGCAGGGGCAAAGGATGTTCAAAGGCACTGAGGCGCTGCCTTGCCAGTCCTTACAGCAAAACAACCTCGTGAACACAAGCACATGGCAGTGCTTAACTCCAACGGTTCAAGTTGTAGTCCTCCACCTTCTGCTATGTGACTTGGGCAAGTGATTCAATTCCAGTTAGGTTAATACACCTGGAGTTCACCTTGCTTCATGCAAACTACTTTAATGTTTTAAATGTAATTCTAGCCCATTTTTCAGAAATGGAGGTTACAACCCGCAGTCGGAGTCTGCAAGTGTTCTCTGGAAAGGATCAAAGAATATTTTGAGCTTTGTGGACCTTAAAGCCTCTGTCGTGACAAATCAAGTCTGGCAAGGAGCAAACGCAGCCATTGATCATATGTAAACAAATGAGTGTGCTCCAATAAAACTTTATGCATTAAAACAGACTGGGCTTGCTGGGGGGGCACTGTTCGTTCATCTCTGCACCACTTTGATTTATTGGCCCACTCATGGGCTGTAATCTACAGTCCGAAACCTATTGGAATTAAAATAGTTTTCACCTGGGCCAGATGACAACTAGTCACAGCAATGCTCAAGTTACAGATGCGCCATTTTTTTTTAAGCCAATTATTTAGAACGCACCATGTTGGTTTGCTCTGAAACTACTTAAACGGTGGTTGAGATTCCAGCCAGCCCTGCAGAAACATGGTCTGCCAGTGGTCTGCTCTCTCCCAGCACACCCCCATTCACACTCCAACACTGCATTCCTCCAGATAGTGGACGGCAACAGGGGCCAGCCTTGCTCCCGCCCTCTGGAAGAAAGGAGGCAGCATTCCTCCTCCTCCTCGGAACCCCTGCTGGGATGCCCAGAAAGCTCTCCTCTCTCCTGCTGGAGGTGGGGGGGGGGCATCCAGGAGTCCGGATGCTGGAGCAGCATTGTGGTTTCAATCGTGGTGGATTAGCCGATCGGTTATGACTTTGCTGGCTATCGATGGTCAAAAATACTGAACATCTCTGTGGTCTGCCTTTCGAGTAAACAAAATAAATTCACTTTGAGAAATTTTTTAAAAAAGGTGTGGGCTATTTGGCCGAGCAGTTAAGACGTTGCCAATTTGCGATGTCCACTCCCATACTGGAGAGCCTGGATCTGAGCCCTGGCTCTGCTCCCGATTCCAGCTTCCTGCTAATGTGCACCCTGGGGAGCAGCAGGTGATGGTTCAAGTAGCTGGGTTCTCGCCACCCACATGGGAGACCTGGATTGAGGGGCAAGTCCTGGCTGCAGCCTGATCCAGCCCTAGCTGTTGCAGGCATCTGTAGAGTTAAATAGTGAGTGGGAGGTCTCGTCTCTTTGCCTTTCAAAGAAATAAATAAATAAAGTACTGAACAGTACAAATGACACACTTGTAAATGGGCAGAGCGTGTTGGATCTTTGCCACCTTTCTCACTGCCTAGAACTGCTGATGACATCACTGTGCTAGGAGAATGTCCCATATCAAGAGTCTGTGGTTCCACAAGGTCAATGTTTCCCTTCCCAGATCCCCTTGCTAGGGTGCAGACGTGATTTTAGAAGCAAGGGCTGACAGTGAGTGGTAGGAGGAGCGGATGAAGGCAGAGCCAGAGAGATTCCGATTTCAGAGACAGGGGAATGGAGGTTCTTCTGGGAGTGTCCAGTGGCCAGCGTCAGTGGTGTGAGGTCGTTTGTGTGCCAGCACTGGTGGCTTTGAGATCTCTGCTGAGCAGTTGGGGGATGGCACTTGGGGCACTCACCTGTGTACCCTGGAAACCTGGCTCTCTGTGTCTCAATGGGCATCACAAGTCCTCTTAAGCTCTACGAAGCATTTAGACTCTTGGGACTACCACTGGCCATGCTTGGCCCAGCAGAACAGCACCCAGATGTCACTTCATCAGAATGCTGGCACCAGTCTGGCCAGCCATGCAGGGGCTATATTCTGCCCAGGTGACACTCATGTCCAAGGACATGAGACCCACTGTGGGGGCTGTGGGAGCCTCCCTGGTTGACAACTCACACAATTCCTTGTAACAACTCTATAGAAATGGCTTCCAAGGTCCCTGGGAAGGACACAGCCAGTGAATTTAGGGAGCCTAAAGCTTGAGACCTCTGTCAAGTATCTCTGGTAGGGCCAGCCAGATATAATTCAACCAATCTGGGATCATTCTGACCATAAGAAAAGTTGCCTAGTAACACAGTAGACACTGTGATTTTTTAAAATCAGGTTTCCAAGACAATGAACTTAAGAGAATTAACCCAAGGTCAAATCTCATGGAGGGAGGGTGAGGATTTGTTAATCCTCTGTCCCCACTGGGTCTCCCAGAGGTATTCTCTCTACTTTAAGCAGTAGGTTCAACTTCTGCCACTAAGTCTCCTGCTTGTATCAAGGGCACTTCCGATATACGTTCTATAGTGGAAAAAAACCAGAGCGAGTTCAACCTCGCAGGCTGGGTGTTTTGCAATGCTCTGGGTGTGTCTATGGGAATACCTGAAATGTGAATCTCCCCTGTCACATAGGTCACAGATTTAAATATGGCCAGACGTGATGTTCTGGATGCTGTTATGGTAGAATGAGTATCACGGAAGGTGTATCCAGGTGCCGGGGACTTCTGTTTGCCTTATTAACTCTATTTCTTCCAGTGTGAATTCTTCCATTTGTTATGCTTTTGCTTGGCTTCACTCCATTGGCTTTCTTTCGAGAGTTAGTGATTGGGGTTGAGACTGGCAGTGGGCTCCACTTGTTTGGGCAACCTGTTCCCAAAGGCATAAGGGCTGCCCCTGCCTGGGTTCAGACTGCTTGGTTTCCTAAGTGCTGAACCAACTAATTGTCTCGGCTTCTGAGTGACTGCCTGCTGTTTTCCTGGGCTTCAGCAGTTACCAAGGCAACAAAACACTCCTAGGTACCTTATGATGTTTTCACCTTGGGATAGCCAACTATTGAAATCAGCCATGGCCAAAGTCATCTGGGGGTCGCTGATATTTCCAGCACAGACAGAGAGGAGGAGAATCCCAGCGGCCTACTCTCAGAAGGAAGGAGTTCACCTTCTCCAACACTATTTGGAAAATAAATATCACAGAGTCACACATCTCACAACATTTGTCTTGAGTTTTTTCGTAAATAAAAATATCGGAGAGACCTGAAAGATTTTAGAGGCTCAAGAAATAGTAGCCAAGGTTCTGGGAAAAGTTAAGACTAACAGAATTTCACATTAGCATCTTCAAACTCCCACATTGAACAAAGAAACAAATCAGGAACTGCACAGCTGTGCCCACATGGAACAGTCAAATGTTCAGAGATGATCAGAGGCACAAAAATCCCGTTTTTCAGTCAACTAATGTGTCCCAGGCTCTCTGCTGTGCCCAGACGAAAACAAACAACAGGCAGCCCATGCTCTACAAGAGTTTAGAGTTCAGTGGGGAACCATGCAAGCATCAAGGCCCTACTTGGCTTTGCCAGGAGATGGGTAAGGGGTTAAAGAGGTACTATTTGATTTGGCAGGGGGAGATCGGGGTATAGAGGTGGAGGGGAGAGGGAGAGAGATTCAAATTAGAGTGCTAACTCCCACTGGAAATCCTTGTGTGTGAGTTTTGGTAACTGAAAACAGTTAGAGGCCCTCTGTCTTGTGCAGTTCCTCCATGAGTATTTTCAGATGCTAGACACCAAAGCACAGACCTTCAGAGGGCAGGAAGAGACAGCTACTTTTATGGGAAGAGTCACACGCAAGCTTCTATAGGGATGACGACAACAGCTTTACAGAGCGAGAACAACCAAAGGTGTATAATATCAGCTACTGCTTGGAGGTGGGGGCGCCCCCTGTGCCACACATGGCTGTGTGTGTCTTAGCTACGATACCTAATCCACTGCTTGGCCCAGTTCCCTAAGGATGGTCTTGCTCTCACTTTATAGATGACAAAGAGGCTCAAAGAAGTGAAATAACACGTTCAAGTGCTCAGAACCACAAGAAGCTGAGCTGGGACTGACATCTGAAGATCTGACTCCCTAATCCACATGCGTGCCAGAGGACCAAAGCAAACAGAACTGGAAAAAAAAAAAAAAACGTTCAGTTCTGCTTCGTGCTTTGTGCTGACACTTGAAAATTCAACCAAGGAGAAGTGAAGGAGATAAACAGCTCCCACAGATCCCGGGACATGTTCTCTTGGCTTTCCTTTGAAGAAGCCCTCTTTAAAACTTGTTCCAGAAGGTTTGGAATCTTTAGCGGGTCTCCTCAGACTACACTCTGAATCCAGAAATGAGATTCAGGAAGGGAAGGTGGAGTCTGCATATCAGAAAGTGTAAGAGGAGCCACAGAGCTGTGTCGGTGGGGCAGGGAGGATGTCACGCCACGGCATTTATGTTCCAGCAGCTTCAGCCTGGTGGCTGTGGGCAGGATGGAGCTGTTCAGGGGATCAGGAAGCCTTGCATGTAGGGAGGCCATTCAAAAACCACCTGCAGGGACCAAAGCAGGAGGGAGGGACTTCTCAGCCACAGGAGTAGCGGCAGGCTTGGGAGAAAGGGACAGAGTCAAGACAGAGGCCACAGAGGTGGCACTCACTGAGGGGATGTGCTGGCTATGTGGGTGTAGCGGGGGCGAGGGACACCTGGTTTACTGACAGGGTGACTAGGCCGACGGCGGCGCCACGTTTAGAGACTGGGGAGACCCGAGGAACAGCAGACTTGGGAAGAAAGACGATGAATTTAGTTTTGGGGTGGTTGTGAACACTGAAGGTAGAAACATTCCCCAGGCAGCTGAAGTGGTTGATTTGTTCAGGATTTCGTTCCACAAATATCTATGGACTTCGGTCAGCAGTGTACCAGATGTTGAGTTTGGCATTAGCTGTGGTTGGGGGGTGGTGGTCAAAGAGATGAGTTCTCTGCCCCCATGGAGCAGGCAGTCAATAAACCAACACAGGAATACACTGGCGATGACCATCTATGGCGCGTGTTCCGCAGAGAGCAAGGTGCTGTGAGAAGAACCAGCTTGAGAGTGAGATGGGTCCACGGGATCCAGAAGGGAGGAGAAGGTTCTGGGGCTCAGAGGACAGCGTCTGGCCAGAGATGGAGTCCATGTGCGTGGAGATGGAAATTCCCACAGGCCAAAGCCAGTGGTTTCCATTCTCTCAACCCTTAAGGCTCGCACACAGAGAAAGCAACGTTTGGGTGTGTCTGACAGATGCTTCTTTGCACTGGGACCCTGGGCATTTCACCGCCTCTCCCTGAGGGGCAGGTCTGCACCTGAAACTATGCACAGGGTGTGGATGATGGAAGGCCTGAGCAATCCCTTGACAGGTTACTCCAGACTCGAATGAAACACTGATGCTAACTGGGAATTCTTAAAAAAAAAAAAAAAAGGCAACCTCTGGTCTTGCCATGCTCCATTTTCTTCCCTTAACTGAGGGCCAACAGATGTGGTTTTATGAGGGAGCCCCAGTCTCTCTTGGCAGAAAAAAAAAAAAAAAAGCTTTTCAAAAGCCATTTGGAACCAAGAAACAGACAGGAAAACTATATGGAGCCCAAGATGGGAAATACATGGCCACGTGCAAATAATATTGACGGCAACAGTCGTCAAAGCCAACATTTGTGGTGTACTTACCTTGTGCCGGGCACCATGCAATTTATCTAGCTTTCAAACAGCCCTAGGATGGATTTACTCTCTGTGCTGCTATTTTGCAGGATAAGAAACGGAGGCACAGAGAAGTGAAGGCGCTTTCTCTAGCCCTCCTGGGTTTGTAGGAGACCCTGGATTTGAACCCAGGAGATCTGGGTCCCAGGGCCTGTTCTATGCACCACATCTACACTACTTACTGCAACTGAGGCCCGTGTGGAGGAGGGGCCCAAGGTGAGAGACGCTGGGAGAGGTGACGGGTGGATGCATGGAGAGGGGAGAGGATGCCTCCAGGCCTCGTCCAGCTCTGGTTGATCACAGGGGAGGTTGAGGCACAAGGAAGAGGAGGGGCAGACCTGAGCTGCAGCAGAAGCCAGGTCCTCCCCAGGACCCTCCCACTCCTTCTTTCCCACAAGAGTTCTGCTACCTCTGCTGCCTCGCCCGCTGCCTGCCTACCTGCGAGGCCCACTTCTGGCTAGGTCAATGCTTCTGGCCCTCGTCAGGAGCCACGGGACAACCAGGACAAAGAAGATGAAGGCAAGACCCACCCAGCGAGGTGCCAGCCCCATGCTGCCTTCACAGGGAAGCCACCCTGCAAAGCAGGGCTCTTTCCCACTCTGAGGTCTGCAGGCCCCCTCATCCGATCCAGGCCGTTTTTTCCTGAACTGGACCTGCCCTATGCAAACGCATTTCAGAGACCGCACCTGAGCCCAAGATATCCCCTCCCTGCCCCACGCTGGGGGCCGCACCCACCCATCACAAGGCTGTGTTGGTCGGAGGGGAGGGCCTCTCCGTGGCCGTCTGAGGCAAGGCAGGTCTTACCTTTCCACCTGGAGGTTGACTTTGGAAGGCTCCACGTTGGGGTTCTCCCATTCCATTTGCGGGCAGTGCATGAAATAGCAAAGGGTGTACAGGGCTTCGGGCTCCCAGTAGAGCGAGCCCTGCTTGTGGTGCAGCGGGGTGCCGTTGCCATGGTGCTTGGCATTGAGGGGCTGCAGGTGATGCATCGCGCGGGACACCAGGTCACCTGTGGACAGAAGGGAGCATTCAGACCCTCAGGGCAGGCGACACGTGCAGGCAGCTGGGCCTAAGGTCTCTGCAGAGACTCCGATCCCTGGGGTCCATGCCACTGAGGAGGGCCCTGGGACCCCCAGCTGCCGCATCAGGCAGAGAGGAAAGCACCCACTCATTCACCACGCGACGGTGGCGGTGTTCCCTTTGAATAACAGCTCACGCTCATTACAAGCCAGGCAGCAGGTATCTTTACCAATCCATACACCCACTTTACAGGTGGGAGCACAGAGGCCCAGAGAGGTTTCACTACTTCTCAAAGTCACACAGTCACAAGCAGCAGAGGCAGGATTTTTTTTTAAAACATTATGTATCTGTTTGCAGAGAGAGAAAGAGAGAGACAGAGAGACAGAGAGAGAGAAACAGATAAAGAGACCTGTCTATTGGTTCACTCTCCAAATACTCAGGAGCCAGAAATTCCATCCAGGTCTCCCAGGTGGGTGGCAGGGAGCCAAGTACTTGAGCCATCACCTGCTGCCTCCCAGGGTGCACAGTAGCGGGAAGCTGGAACTCAAACCCAGGCCCTCTGACTTGGGGTGTGCACAGCCCAAGGGGCATCTTGACTGCTGCACTGGACCTCCGTCCTCCCCCCACCCCGAGCCAGGATCTGAACCCAAGGATTCTGGCTTGGGAACCCACACATTCCACTCTGCTGCTTGAGGCCAGGGGCTCTGTCTGTCTTCTCAGCCTTAGCCATCCCTGGAAAGTTCTCGTCTTTCTACAGCTCTCCCAGAAGGAAACGAGGCCTCTCCTTCCTCAAACTAAACCCGCATGCTCCCAGGCCGCCTGTGCAGGGAGGATCTGCCTGTGGGAAACCTGGCTGGGCCTGGGATCCCCGGCTTCCCGGGCTGATTCCCAAAGCGGATTCTTCGTGTGCCACCTTCTTGAGTGTAGCCCGATCCAAGCATCACTTGGACTCTTACCTCATTGTAAATGGGCTCATTTTGTTCCGTGTAAGTAGTTCTGTCTATGAAGGCCACATCCTGGCATCTTCATAAGTGGAAACTCAGTACCACTCCCCATACATCCAGCATCACTGTAAAAGTCAATGTGGTGGTTCTGCTTTCTTCTATTACAAACACCACGTGTTAGAGGGCTGTTGGGGTTTATATCACACGAGGCCTTTCTTCTAAAGTAATTAGGATTAAAATGGCTTTAAAAGAATTGCTGTATGATCAATGTCATTTAACACCAGAGTACTTTAACACATTCATGGAAAATGGAATCAAGAGATAAGTTTATTTTTGACATAAAAAAAATTGAAATCCACATTTAGGTTTTTTTCCGAAGACATTTTTATTAGCTTTTTCAAGACCTGTGGCATGCATGGATGTCAACATTTTTTTGCACCAAAATAAACAGATGTTCTCAAGAAATACCATTTTCCGTGAAGCTTTTGAAGGGCCCTCGTGTCCTGCCTACGTTCCACTCCAGAGCAGCCCATGAACAGTGGAGTGTGTGGCACGCTCAGCAAGACACCAGTCGAAGGCACCTGCGATGGTTAAATTTTCTGTGTTAACTTGGCCAAGCTACGGCACCCACTAGTGCAGTCAAACGCCAGTCTAGATGTTGCCAGGGAGGTGTTTTCCTAAGCTGCAATGAGGCTTAGAGCAGCAGGCAGATTACCTCCAGGATGCGCGTGGATCTTTCCCGATGAGTGAAAGGCCTAAAGAGATAAGACTGAGCTTCCCCACAGAGGAAGGAATTCTGCCTCCGCACCGCACCATCGACGCTTCCTAATTTCCGCCCGCTGGCCTGCCTCGCCGATGTTGGACTCCTCCCCATCTCCCGTGCCTCCCTGTCCCGCAGACACCAGACTTCTGGAGTCCTTCGTACCTGGACACCTGGACCTGCGTTCCAAGCCCAAGGAAGTGAGGCAGGAGTTTCTCCCATGAGGGCCTAAGGCCCACCTCCTAGGTTTCTGCTTCCGGTCAGCCGGAGGCCCCACGACCCAGGTCGATGACTGCCGAGAGAGCTGTTTGCGCCCTTGAGGGAGGAGGCACCCCTGAGTTGAGGTCGACAGAGCGGTGCCTCCGAGGAGCTGTAAGGATTATGGGAGTTTCTCAGGCGTCTGGGTCCTAGGGCCCCTTCGGGACAGCCCTGAGAGCACACCGCAGTGAGCTCAGCCCCGGGGCGGGGTGGGGGTGGGGCAGCAGGTGCATGGGCTGAGGTCAGGCGGCCGCTTGACTGAAGTAAGGGCCGCGCCGCGGGGCGAGCGTGGCTTCTGGGCGTTCCCAGGAGAGACGGACTTGTACATCAGCGGGCTGGGCAAGGACGCTCTGGCCCCAGCGGTGGGCGCAGGCTGCAGCCACGTGGCTGGGGGCCCACACAGAACTCAAGGGCAGGATCTGGGACACCCTCGCCCGCTTGCCTTTCTGCCTTCCGCCGTGGGAGGACCCAGCAACAAGCCGAGGAGCAGCCCCCACGCCCCCAACCCTGCTGCCACGTTGGTCTTGGATCCCAGCCCTCGTAAACGACCTGTCCTCATGCCTAGTGTTACCAAAACAGGACAGAGGCTCCCCTCTTCCTGGCTGCATCCCTACCCAGCTCACAGCCTTTCTCTTCTCCCTCCATTTCCAGCAGCAAGGAAGCGTAACCCCTAAAATGGGGGAAAAAAAGAAGGAGGGAAGGAGACACGGGGGATCTGCAGATGGAAGCTGTGGGGGTGGGGAGGGGGCGCACGCGGTGAGGCCACGGCCGGAAGCCGGTTGGGAAATCCGCAGAAGCCAGCCTGGTGTCTGTCATCAGACTTCCTGCTCAGGCCCTGGCAGAGCTGAGATGGCCTTGTCCCAAAGGCCAGGGAAGGAAGAAGGGCTGGGGCAGCTCAGCTCTGGGGTTGTGGGGTTGTGGGGTTGTGGGGTGTGGGCTGTGGCTGTGGGGGATGTCAGCAAACAGGAGGGGACTTCAACAGGAGTGTGGAAACCTGGAGTTAAAAGGCTGGATTAGGCTGGCACGTGGCACAGGGGGTAAGCTGCTGCTTGTCACGCCCACTTCCCCTATCAGAGCGCTACTTCAAGTTCTGGCTTCTCGCTGCGAATGCACCTGGAAGGCAGTGGATGAGGACCCAAGTGCTGCCACCTATGTTGGAGGCCAGGGTGCAGGTAGCCAATAGGCTTTTTTTTTTTTTTTTTTGACAGGCAGAGTGGACAGTGAGAGAGAGAGACAGAGAGAAAGGTCTTCCTTTGCCGTTGGTTCACCCTCCAATGGCCGCCGTGGCCAGCGCGCTGTGGTCGGCGCATCGCGCTGATCCGAAACCAGGAGCCAGGTGCTTCTCCTGGTCTCCCATGGGGTGCAGGGCCCAAGCACTTGGGCCATCCTCCACTGCACTCCCAGGCCATAGCAGAGAGCTGGCCTGGAAGAGGGACAACCGGGACAGAATCCAGCGCCCCGACCAGGACTAGAACTCGGTGTGCTGACGCCTCAAGGCAGAAGATTAGCCTAGTGAGCCACAGCGCCGGCCAAGCCAATAGGCTTCTGACTTCAGCCTGGGCCAGCCCTGGCTGTTGCAGTAGATGAAATATGGATTTCTCTCTCTCTCTCTGCCTTTCAAATAAATAAATAAATAAATCTTAAAAGAACAACAACAACAAACAAACAAAAAACCTGCTGGATGAGTTGTGCAGAGGGCTGGATTGGGCACCGAGAGGGTGGCCAGGTCTGAGGTAGCCTTGGCTGACCTTGCCCCCAGGGAGGAGCAGCTGGAAGGACATGTGCCCGCAGCCACTGCCCCGGCTCAGCGCTCCTGGTCCTCCAGGGAGAACGGCGCCCTGCAGGAGCCCCGGAGTGGGCCGGGAGGGCGGAGGGGAAGTGGAGAAAGGTTTCTGCTGGGAAGATTGGGGAAGCAGCCCCATGTCTCACCAGCAGGCTGGCCTATGGCCGCCGGAGGCAGTGAGGACAGCTGGAGTGGGAAGCGGCTCCCGACTGATCCTGTGTGTCTGCCTAGGACTCCTCTCGGTGGCACCCAGCAGTGGGAGACTGCTATTGTCACGGTCACCATCATGGTAATCATCAACAGTACCAGCTGCCAATCACAGAGCGCCCACACTGAGCCGTTTTTGGCTGTCTCATCCAGGGGGCTGCTACTGGCATTTGGTGAATGGAGGTTAGAGACTGCCAAACACCCTACAACTCACAGGACAGACCCCACAACTAAGAATTTGGTCCAAAAGGTCATAGTTCATGCTAGAGGTTAAGGACCCCTGTTTTCCAGACAAGAAAAATGAGGTCACGGTTACAGAGTGAGCAAGTGGCAGGGAAGATTCTGACCCTGGATCCTTCTGCCTCCAATGCCTGGGTCCCTCACCCCAGTTATCTGAGCCCTTCTTTCAATGGCAGCCCAGGGCAGTCTTGGCCTAAGCACTCTCCCTCTTGCAATTTTGCAGGGTGTAGCAGAGGTATTAACACATACGCCTCACTCCTGATTCAATAATTCCATTTCTGGGACCCTGTCCCAATGTTAAGATTCAAAATGCAGCCAAATCCTCACGCACCAGGGTTGGCACCCAAACCTTCTTTACAGAATCCCAAAATTGGGCAAAAAATAAAGAGCAGGGTTAAACAAACTCTCGGAGCTCCACAGGATGAAACAATAAACTTAGCGGTCATTAAAAATGTTGACACAGAACGGCAGTCTCACGAAAAAGGATCCTCACGTTCAATGCTAAGTGGGAAAAAAGTGAAAGGCAAAATGACACACGGGCATCCGGATTATGTTATTAAAAACTTCGCACTAAGTAAATACCAGGAAAAAGAAAAAGAGCCAAAGCACTGACCACGATTGCTCCGCCTCGTGGGCTTATGGGTGATGTTCCAGTCCAACTTTTTTGTAGTTTCTGGACTTGGATTTGCAGCCTATGCTACTTTTTCTATTAGCAGAATAATCAGCTTACTAAAGTGGTATTCGCTTCCCTGCATTTCTCCTTTAGGGTCAGGCTGCACACACTTAGCCTTCCATTCTGCTCTCTCAAAGCTCCCATTAAACAGTTCAAAACAAGACAAACCAAAAGGCAGTGGAGAAGAGGAAAGGGTTGGTGTTTGGGGCCCTATCCCAGCCCTTCACTTCCCCCAGGTGCTGGGAAGCCTGCTGGGTGGGGAGTGCTTCTCACCACTGCCTGGGCTCACCCAGTACCTGCAAATTCCCTGCTTTTATTCTCACTGTTTTCTCACATTGGATTCACTCTCCCAATGACTGAAAGAAGACCGTCAGACCTTTAGATGGTGACCTGATGCCATGCCTCCCACAGAGTCCTCCAGGATGAGCCAGCCCAAGTGAGATGCAGCCTTCCCCACCGCTCTCTGCTGGCTGTGGACCCACAACACCTGCTAATAAAGTCTAACTTGTTCCTTGTCAATTTTGTTGCATTTCATGGCTAATTGTCTACACATATCTGCTTTTCCTACAGAGCCTCAGGGGCAGAGAACGAGCCTCCCTCATTATCCTCTTCCAAGGGGCAGTGTTGCATGGTGGTGAGGAACACGCTCTTGGGACTTAGACTGCCTGGAACTGAACTGCCAAGCTGCCATGAACCCACTGTATGCAGGTGAGTTACTAACACCTCTGCAAGTGGAGATGACCCAATGCACTTGTGTGGATTACATGCATAGTACATATAAAGTACCTACCCTTCGTTTCTTCACCTGAAAAAATGGGGATAATGATAGCACTCAGACTATTAAATGAGGAGATGCATATTAATACTTGAAGCACTTGGAATAGGGTCTGGTACATTTAAGGGATTAAGGGGCATTGAATATGGTTGTTCTCTTATAACCATCATCATCATTACCATAATTTCCATCATCACCATCACCACAATCGTCACCATCGTCATTCATCACCATTGTCTCCATTATCATCACCATCACCATCACCACCACCAGCATTATCATCATTGCCATCATCACCACCACCACCATCACCATCATTGTCATCACTACCACCATCACCATCATCACCATCATCACCATCACCACCACCATCATTGTCATCATCACTATCACCATCACCACCACCACTACCACTTCATTGCCATCATTACCATCACCACCACCACCATTATCATCATTGCCATCATCACCACCACCACCACCACCATCACCATCATTGCCATCATCACCATCACCACCACCACCATCATCACCATCACCACCACCATCATTGTCATCATCACTATCACCATCACCACTACCACTTCATTGCCATCATCACCATCACCACCACCACCATTATCATCATTGCCATCACCACCACCACCACCATCACCACCACATCATTGCCATCATCACTGTCACCATCACCACCATCATTGTCATCATCACTATCACCATCATCACCATCACATCACCATCACCACCACCACCACCACCATCACCACCATCATCACCATCATTGCCATCATCACCATCACCATCACTGTAATCACTATCATTGTCATCATCACTCACCATCACCACCATCACCACCACCACCATCATTGCCATCATCACTATTACCATCACCACCATCACTGTTATCACCATCATTGTCATCAACACCAACATGGCCATCAGCTCACTCCCTTGATCAGAGGCCCCAAGGATGTCTCTGAGGAAGGCTGATCATGGGAGATAGAACTCCATGTCAGATCCTGGTCTCTATGTATCATCTGTTTTTCCCCCATTTGCCCTAAACACCGAATCCACTGTCACTCATTGCCTCGGGTTTGGGCAGCCGCATGTCGGTCCTAGGAGCCTACCTGAGATTCACTTCACTAATAGCCCCACTCCCAAGTGTCAGCCGTTTGGGACTCACTGTCATGGTGTTGCTCATATGTGTGCATGGCTGGTACAACTTATTTACTTAATACTTTTCTTTAAATTGGCTCCTTTCAAACCAATAAATTCATTTTAAAAGGAAATTCTGTGCTGGCGCCATAAGTGGAAAACCAATATTTTCTCATACTCATAAAAAATACATAGCAGATAAAATTACAAAGTGTTTTGTGTATCACCTGCCATCATCCTATGCCACCCATTGGGAAATGCTGTGCTAAGACCGACCCGGATCAGGCTTGCCTGTGCAGCCCCCAGGAAGCCGGCGCTCCTGTGTGCCAGGTGAGAATGCCCTGAGACCAAGGTCACATGGCTCACTGCCCAAACCCATGTTCAGTCAGCACCTCCACCTCCATCCCTACTCTTTATTTCATTCCTGGCCAGCTACCACTCACTGTCGCACCTTCTCAAAACTTCTGCAACCCTGGGGAGGAGGTGTCTTCACTCTCTTTCCATGGATGGTCAAACTGGGGACCAGGATGACCAAGTCACTTGTCCTGGGTCACACAGCACAGTCGAGGCAACTGAGGCCCTCACTAGCATCAAAACCAGTTGTTGAACTCCACTTTCCAAAACCCTTCCCTTGGAAGACAGATAAAGAGGAATACATGGAAAGAGGGAAGCAGGAAGAGAGGGAAAAAGGGAGGGAGGGAGGGAGGGAGGAGGAAAGGGAAGGAGGGAGGGAGGGAGGGAGGGAGGGAAGGATGGAGGGAGGGAGGGAGGGGGGAGGGAGATGTGAGAAAGAAAACATCAGATCACACGTAAAATCTAGGAATGAAGTAATAAGATTTGTTTTTGTGGAAAAGGAGAGGAGGAGGAACAGAGATGGAACAATGAAGGCTGAGCTCTGGATTTGGTGGGAAACTTGTCACTCACTCATTCACTCGTTTATCAAATATTCATTCAGTCCTACTGTGTGCTAGACCTTGTTCTGGGCTTTGGGGATACAGCGATGCTAAAATCTCAGCTCTCATGTGATTTCTTGTCTTAGTAGGGGAGACAGAAAGCAAATATGCCAGGCGCTAACAGGTGCCAAGAAGGGAATTAGGGTAGGTAGAGCTATAGAGAGTGACGAGGAACGGATAAGTGGGTGGGCAGTCAGAGAAGGGTCTCTCTGAGGCAGTGACACTGAATGAGGTGCAGGAAGAACCTTGGGAGTGTCAGGAGCAGCAGGTGCAAAGGCCCTGTGGTGGAAGCATGAGTGGTACATTCAAAACATATCAAGCAGCCCGTGGCCTCTATCACCTACAAACTCATGAAGCACGGCTGACCTGGCATGTGACATCGGAGCCACCACGCCTCCTGCTTCACCCCCATCAAGTAATCGGCTCAGCCAAGAAAGGCACACTTTTCCAAAATTATTTATAATAATTTTGCACACTGGATTAAAGATAATAAATTAATTAATTAATTAAAAAAAAAGAAGCCAGTGGTGACTTTGCCGCCTGAGAAGGTTGCAGGTACACCCTGGGGCAGGAGGCAGCAGGGCCCTCTGATAATAGCACATCTGCATGGACTCTGTCCAAGCAAGAAGGGCTGTGTATGTGTGTGCATATCTGTGCGTCCATGTGTGTGTGTGTGTGTGTGTTTGTGTGTATGTGTGGGTGCATATGTGTGTGTGTGTGTGCCGGAGACACTGAGGAGAGAGAACCCAGAAAACCTTCTTATGTACTTGTACATGGGTCTGTTTCCATTGCCTACTGGGGTGGGGACCTCAAGTTCACAGTCTAGTGTGAGAAGACAACAGGCAGAGACATTTTGCAATGAAGCCCTCGTGTTTTTCCTTTAAAGAACAAGAAGCAAAGACTATGATTAATGACTGTCAGCTGGAGATTTAATTGCGTGCTTGAGGGCAAGGCTGGGGTGACAGGCGGAAGAGCCTAGCCAAGAGCTCAGAGGACAAAACATGGAGTTGGATGGGACTAAAGTGGGAGCAGCCAGGGCCTCTGCTTCCCCATGGCCTCGGCGGGAGCCTGGGGTGCACCTGCTTCCCCCCGGCCTGCCCTGGTTCAGAAGACTCTAGGACAACAGTGAAGTTCAAGGCCAGCGCTGCAAGGCGGAGGATTAGTCTATTGAGCCGCAGCGCCGGCTGGAATGTGTCTTCATCCCTAAGCCCTAACAGGCTGGACAAAGGGCAGTGGCTCTGGCCATTCCAGCTGAGAAAGGCAGGTCTGGATTTTAATACGACGCCCCGAGGAGAGAGGGAGGGGTGATGGGAGAAGAACCAGGCTGCAGGGGCCGGTGGTGGCAGTGGCGGTCCCTTGTCTAGGCACTCGGTCACTGTTGTGAATGTCCAGGCAGTTAGAGAACAGCATCCGCCGTGCAGCCCACAGAGCGCTCTGCCGATCTCGGAGCTGGACGGGGTGATCCAGTCCTGACCATGAACTTGACCTCCCAGAGGCGGCTCTCAGGTTGCAGCAGCTGCTGGCCTCCCCTGGCGGGAGCACAGTCAAAGAAGGAGGTGTGGAAGCTGTGCCCACGGAAGCCGGGTTCCGTCCCAAGCCCTAATGCTCAGGTGTGGTGGGTCCTGGACAAGCTCTTGAACCCCCTCTAGCTTCCTTTCCCGTGTCATAATGGGGGTAACAACATATTGGATGTAATTCTTGTAAAGATTTATTCTAGTTCCCTAGTCCAAGAAGCACCAGCTGCTGCTATGATCATCATTAGCTGTGAAGAAGGGGCTCTGCTCCCTGCTAATGTGCCTGGAAACACCACAGATGATGGCCCACAGCCTGGGCCCCTGCCACCCACGCGGGCGACCCGGATGGAGTTCTAGCTCCTGGCTTCAGCTTGGTCCAGCCCCAGGTGGGGAGTGAACCAGTGCATGGCAGATATTCTCTCTCTCTGCCTTTCAAATAAATAAATCTTTTTTTTTTTTTCCAAAGGGGCTCTGTTCTTGACCTTGGTCAGCCAAGTTGCTGTTTCAAAAAGAATGGAGATGGCCGAGAAGGAATTCTCTTCATCTCCCCTTTGCTGGAAGAACTGCTTTCTACCGTTTGTCGGCAGAGTAACGTTTGAATCTGAAGAACGGCTCTGTGGACACAGGGAAAGCAAGGCGTGTTGATTCAGACCCCAGAGCAAGCCGGTCTAAATTACAGTCGGATCAGGACACAGGCAACTTCATTCCCTTCAGCTGCCGAGGGGACTGAGCAAAGCACTTCTGTGCATGCTGTCTACGGGGCTGGCCTATGACTGCACCAAACCCAGCCACAATTAGCAACACCCACTTGTGGGCCCACAGTTCATATGCAAAAGTCAGCATGGGGGGCCACAGCCTTTAACTTACAGAGCAAATCACCATTAAAAACAATTTCTACAGAGCTGCTCCTGCAGGCTGCCTGCTTAGGTGACCTACAGGTTTGTTTAGCAAATCCTGTCTTTGAAGAAAGCACCAGAATTAGCAGGGCCCCAATCCAGGTGCTAGAGACCAGGAGGGGCCTTTGAGATATCCTGGGACAAGCTTTGAGACCCCAGGGGATCATGGGTATGGGTCACCTGGTGTGGGGACCTCCTCCAGGATTAGAGCCACACAGCTGTGGCCCAACTCTGCAGCCAGATCCTACATTTCCAGGGTCATGCTCAGATCCTGGAAATTAACGGTGTTCCAAATGGGTGGCATTTCTTCTTAGGGCCATGTTCTCCAGGGGTACTGCCTGGGTTCCCCTGCATCTGAATGCCCTGTGAGGACATTTTTTAAAAGATTGACTGATTGATTTGAGATAATCACATGCACACACACACACACACACACACCCAGGGATCCTTCATCCACAAGATCACTCCCCAAATGGCTGCAGTGCTGGAGCTGGGCCGATCAGAAGCCAGGAGCATATTCTGGATCTCCCACATGGGTGTAGGGGCCAAGCACTTGGGCAATCAGCTGCTGCTTTCCCAGGGGAATTAGAAGGGAGCTGCATCAGAAGTAGAGAAGCTGGGACTTGGACCAGTGCTCATATGGGATTCTGGCACTGCAGGTAGTGGCTTTCCTTACTGTGCCACAGTGAAGGCCCCTTCATCATTATTTAGATTAAACTATTTTGATAAGCAGACACATAGAATGACAATCACTTTAAGTAGCACTCTGACCTCAGAATCAGCCCTTAAGGCATTCTGGGCTGGCTGAAAAACCCAAGAAGCATTTCATGCATAGAAAGCCAAGACACTGTGGCAAAAAGTATCCTACATGAAGGACCTCTGTGGGTGAGACCCCAGTGGAAAGAAGTGGAGGTACTTTTCTCTGAAGGCAGAAGAGAACTCCCACTTTGCTATGGCCTTGTCTAAATACTGAAGGGGTTTGTGGATGCAAAAGAAGCCTAGGCATTTCATGTCAAGAGCCTCAGGTGATCACTGATGTCATACATAAGAGTGTTAATTGTTAACAACAGGAGTCACTGTGCACTAACTCCCCAAGCAGGACCTCTGTCCTCAAAGAGTTGGATTATGAGAGATAATAGTAAAACTTATTCTCAAAGTTTTACTTTGTTTTAGTGTTTTAAGTGGAGGATATTTTTATGGCTCATAAGCTATAGTTATGTCTAAGTACTTGTAAAAGATATATCATTCTTGGGTTCCTCTTTAAAGTTAATTAAGTTTCCCCCCCAAAAAAGAAGGAAAAAAAGAAAGTACATACACTGATGAAATGTGATTACCAAGAGGAAAATCCCTGTTCCTCTGAAAACTATGCTGCATTCTTTGGAAAGATTCCATAAAGGCAAGGCACTAAGCAGCTCGTTAAATTAGATGAGACTATCACCCACATTGGGGCGGGCAGAGATCCTAACACTGTTCCAGGATTGTGCGTTCAGGTTTGCTCACACATGTTTTATGTTCTTGTTCCACTTAAAGAAACTCAGCCTGGAAATTGTACATTGCAAACAACATGCTAAATTGTACTAAAGAGTTGATATGTTAAACTATTTTGATAAGTGAATTGAGATTAATAAAGAAATAAAAAGATAAGTGACTTGTAACATGATTGGCTTCCTGCATAATCCTATATATGTTAAGCATCTAAAAATACTACCCCGAGACAGGGGGTCTTCAGCTTCAGCAGATCGCCGAAGGGGTCACAGCACCCAAAAGTGTGAGATTGCTCAGGCGATCGGTGGCAGAAAGGCCCCGTGGCTGGAGCTGTCACGGGACTTCAGGCTTTGGAAGAGAACAGAAGTGCAATGCACAAACACAGGGGCCAGGAAAGCAACCTCTGGGGACCCTCAGGCTCAGATCAGCTGCTGACGCCCTTCCCAGAGCTGCTCAGAGAAGGATGTCAACGTGGCTATGCAGGGAATTCCTTCGGGAATGGGCCCAAGTAGCTTTCTGGGTTCCGAGTCCCTGTATGGTTCAGGATTTGCTGGGATTTCAATACCAACTCCCACTGTATCATAATCTTGCTTTTCTGAGATCCACGCCCCAGTGTCATGAGGAACTGACAAAGGAGATGAACTGTCAGACAATCAACTGGATCATAAATGAATGCAATGTCGTGTTCCTCTAGGTGGTACAGTGTGGCCCTGAGTTGGGGGCGGGGATGTTGGTGTGGCAAATCTTTATGTGATTTGACCTCAAATCTGGGCCACCCCACTCTGGGGGTTCTCTCCTTCTCTCTGCCTTTCTCTTTCTTCTTGAAGGCCTTTTCCTGGTGCTGGGTTACATGAGTGACCCTATCAAATGCTTCGACTTTTAGGGAGAATTTAGCGGCAAGCATGGTGGAATGTGACGGGGGTGGGGGGCAGGGGCGGGGCTGCTACTGGGTACTGGGTTTCCTGCTGGGTCTGAAATGTTCTAGAATTGATCATGGTTATGATTGCCCAGCTTGGAACACACACTAAAAATGATGGAATTATATCCTTTGCCTAAGTGGACTGTACACAAGCCGTATCTCAATGAAGCCATGACTTAAAAACACAAAAATAGAGAGCAGTCGTGGGATGACAAGTGCTGGGGACAGAAGCCAAGTGCTGAGGGGCACAGGGTTGTTTCGAGATGGACTGTGGGTTCCCCAGATCCTTGTGCTGAAGCCCTGAGCCCCAGCATGATGAGGGTTGGGGGTGGCGTCTCTGGCAGGTGACTGGGGTTAGATGAGTCCGAGAGGGTAGGGCCCTCATGATGGGCAGTAGCCTTGAAAGAAGAGGGAGATATCTCTCTTCTCCTTTCCTCTCCTCCCTCCCTCCATCCCTCCCTCTGTCCCTCCCTCCCTCCCTCCCTCTCACATCATCATCATCATCATCACCATCATCATGGTGACAGCATAGCAAGAAGGTGGCCACCTGCCTGTCCCCAGCCGTCACCAGGACCTGAATGATGCTGCACCTTGGTCGCAGACTTCCAGGTCCCCACAACCATGAAAAGGACACGTGCACCTTCTCAGCCACTTCTCTACAGATTGTGTTATTGCTACCTGTGCTGAGTAAGCCTGGGTCCTCAGGGTGTTATAATAACTTTAAACAGAGGTCAGAGAAAGCCTCATGGAGTAGGTAATATTTTATGGAGAAACCTGAAGGTCGCCCTGGTGCAAGCCACGTGGATATCTGGAAGAAGAGCTGTTCAGGCAGCGAGAACAGAATATGCAAAGGTCCTGGGGGTGTTCTTGCTATCGCCAAGGAGCAAGATGGGGCCAGAGGGACAGAGAAGAAGATGGCGTCTGGAGGTAGGGGTTGGGACACTTGGAAGCAACACTGAAGATGGTGGCTTTTCCTACCAACCAGACTGGGACTTTGGCTCAGACCCCACCCATGCTTTCAGTGGACCCTGTCATGGAACTAAATTGTGGACAGCCACCATTCACAAAACTCTGATGA
The DNA here is from genome assembly GCF_964237555.1 of Oryctolagus cuniculus. Classification (NCBI taxonomy): domain Eukaryota; kingdom Metazoa; phylum Chordata; class Mammalia; order Lagomorpha; family Leporidae; genus Oryctolagus; species Oryctolagus cuniculus. Next base: position 110,040,574 of record NC_091442.1, on the reverse strand, counting down.
TGTCAGCCAGCGTGCAGACCCGGTCCTGGTGGCAGCTCACTGGACCACGAGCTAGGGGTGCATTCCGAGTTAGGGCTGATTGTTTCCTCCATTTTCTAGACAAGGAAATGGAGACTCAGAAAAGAGTAGGGATTTGAGCTACATGTGGGGGGGGGGGTGGCACAGCCAGGAAACTTCCCAGGCCTACGGGGCTCTGCCTTCCTCACTGCCACGGGCACTGTCTGGTGTACACAGCAGGTGTTTAATAAAGGGGGCCACCTGGCTGGTTACAAAGCAGTGTCCTGAGGGGTTGGCACTGGGGCCGTGTGGGATGACAGAGAAACAGAGAGAGAGAGAGAGAGAGAGAGAGAGACAGACAGACAGACATAGGCTGTGATGTGTGCCCAAGGGCTGGAGAACCAGCGGCCACTTACTCAGCTCCGCGATGCTGCCCACACGGGTGGCCAGCAGGGACTGCTCGATGGTGCGCAACTCCGACTGGCTGAACATGGGCAGTTCTCCTGGCTTGCTGGAGCGCTGGGGGTCCCTGTGAAGGTTCAGGCTGTCTGGCAGGCACAGCACCCCTGCGGCCAGAGACAAAGAAACAGCGTCAGCTTTATGTCACCCAAGGGTGGTGTGCAAAACCCCACACGCCCCCAAAGTTCACCGCAGCTGGGACTGCAAAGCCAACATGGGGACCGGGGACCGATGCTCTGGGCTCCCTTTAGAAATGGATGTCCGGCTATTTGACGGTCCTGGACTGTGACTGGGACACACACAACAGACTTCTCCCCTGGGTCTGGCAGTGATTCTACCCGCCCAGAGATGCTCCTGGGGCAGCAGATGGTCACTGCCCTCGTTCTCCCTTCTCTGCTGGCCACAGCTTCTGGGGACTCGCTTTCCCCGTCCCTCCCTTTCCATTCCATCACCACATAGCGGGGACCTCAGAGCTTACTCGTGCAGACTACTCAGCAATGCTCCCTCTTCTGTTCATCACCCCCTGCCCCGATGCAGAGTGCACATCTTTGCTTCCTGGGGCTGATCTATTTGGCTTCCTTTTGTCCAAGGTCAATGGACACAAGGGAACCAAAAGCCCAGGCACTGCCTGCTTCCTGGCACCCGTGCCATCATCACATGAAGCATGTGCCCTTGCTAGCCTGCTGGTCTAGGGTGAGAGACACACCAAGCAGACCCAGAACCAGCCTGCAGCTTAGAGCTGCCCAGAACGTCTGTGGTGTGTGCTCTGAGAGCCTGGGTCTCTTTGTTCCTCGTCATTCTTATCGTACAGACTGACAGATACACCCGCCACGTACCACTCACAGAGCTACAATGACCAGGCTGGCATTGTGCTACGTTGAGGACAGAGGATACAGTGATGGGCAGGGTGCCCATCATCCCCGCCCGAGTGATGCTGGAGACAGCAATGCGGAGGGACCGGTACTCGCGCAACCACCGCACCACACACAAATAACAAGAGGATGGTGTGATGTCTTATCAGGGACCTCAAGAAGCAGCCGGTCATATACGGGGAGCATTTATGTGTTTCCAATGCTATTGGGCATTTGGGGGATGCAAAAGAAGCAGAAGTCACATCTCAGTCATTTACAAAGTCCCTGAAGAGATGATGTGGGGACAACAAACAGGCACTGGGTGACTGAGACCTTGTCCCCAGGGGAGGAGGGACAGAATGCCCAGGTCAGCAGTTGCACCCCTTGCCCTGCTCACATCACAAAAGCTCAGCAAACAAAGCCCCTCCTTTGAGGACGGTCACTTTGTGAGGTGGTCCTGGCTTGCACCTCCTTGGGCTGCTGCCGCCCTGCTGATGGCTCCAGCCACACTGAGCCACGCAATTTTCCCTGATCGTTTAACCTCTATACTTGACAGAGGCGGAGACAGTGGGGAGAGCGACTACAGTGATGGCTCCCAGAGGAACAAGGGGCAGTGGATGGCTGACATGAGTGACCGCGAGATTTTACCGTTCCTATAGCCAGGAATCCGGTCAGGTGAATTTCTAAGCTTGTTCTCCAACCATTTTTTCCTCCAAACCCTTTTTATAAAGATTTATTTACTTATTTGAAAAGCATAATGACAGAGAGAGGTGGGGGGAGAGAGAGAGAGCAAGAGAGAGAGAGAGAGAGAGAGGTAGCTTCCATCTGCTGGTTCACTCCCCCAAATAGCCACAACAGTCAAGTCTGGGCCAAGCCAAAGCCAGAAGCCAGGAACCCCACCTCGGTTTGTCACACGGGTGATCTGGACTGTCTTCTGCTGCCTTCCCAGGTACATTGGCAGGAAGCTGGATGGGAGGCAGAGGAGCCAAGCACACCAATTTGGCAGGCCGATGTCGCAGGAGGCAGATTAACCCACTGCAGCACAACCCCGGACTCTCAAATGCTTCTGACACTGAGCCATGTTAGGGGGCGCATTTAGCCTAGTGGTTAAGATACCCACATCCCACAGCGGAATACCAGCATCAGGTTCCCAACTCGGCTTCCAACAGCAGCCTGCTGCCCATGTGTGCCCCACCAGGCAGCAGGTGATGGCTCCAATCCTTGGGTCCCTGCCACCAGCGTGGGAGGCCTGGACTTGAGTTCCTAGCTCCTGGATTTGGCCTGGCACAGCCCCAGCTGTTGGGGAGCAAACCAGTGGATGGCAGAGTTCTGCCTTTCTGTCTCTCAAATAAATAATGAAAAATAAATTGAGGTGGCCTCAGTTAAAGAAATAAAAAGAATATAATCCCGCATCATATAATATTTTGGTCTATGACAGCCTACACAGACAGCATACAATTTAATCACCCGGGGATGTGGTGTCTGTCTTAGTTTGTGTAAAAGCACTATTCTGCTCACATAAGGACAAAATTGCCTAATGATGCATTTCTCCGAGAGCAGCCCTGGCATTAGGTGACACGTGCTGTATACCTTATGTCAGCCCAGCACACACACAAACACCAGGTTTTTCATGTTTTGCATGACAATATTTCAAGACAAATCATAGCGACCCTTATCTGTTTCTCTCCTTTTCACCTCTCTTTTCTTCTGTCTTATGAATAAAAAATGCTGGCCAGCTGCAGTACCAAGTGATTTTCTCAGCTGCTAATGGCTCACCACAGGCAGGAACTGGCAACCGTGGGGCGCTGTGCTTTCGGGGAGACGAGACCCTTTCCCGTCACAGCTGCGTCATCCTCCGGTGCCCCCAAGCAGGGGCCCTGTGAGTCACCCGTGCCTCCTCCTGTCTGCTCACCTGCCCAGACATGAAGTCAGAGGCTAAGCCAAGTAGCTGTTGCCATGGCAATGGATCTCAGGTCAATTCCTCACCCGGCGCCCTTGATGTCTAATTCAGAGACTTAGTCCCTCGTGAAGAGCTGGACGCAGACTGCACCGGCTGATCATGACCTGTGTGCCAAGTGACCTGGGTTCCAAGGCCCTGACCGCTGGGGAGAGGAAGTTGTCTGACTGGATAAATGACTCAAGTGTTCCCAAGGGATGGCCTTTCTCGGTATCTGCATTATGGCTGCAAGCTAAACCAGATTTGCATCTTTTAAAAGAAGCACATTCATTTTCATTTTATTTGAATGGCAGAGAGATACACAGTGACAGACACAGAGAGGCAGATGGAAAAAGAGAGGTTCCATCCACTGGTTCTTTCGCCCAAATGCCTACAACAGCCAGGACTGGGCCAAGCTGAAGTCGGGGGCCTGAAACTCCATCTGAGTCTCCCACGTGGGCGGCAGGGACCCAAGCACTTGAGCCATCACCTGCTGTCTCCCAGGGTGCGCATGAGCAGGGAGCTGGAGCGGAAGCAGAGAGGCCAGGACACAAACCAGCACTCCTACATGCGATGCAGGTGCCCTGAACGGTGACGTAACTGCTGGGCCACACACCGGCCCCCAGAGCTACATCGTAAAACACTGCTTCACACGTGGTTGAGGCATGAGGGAACGAGACCTGGAGTCCAGAACCCAGACCTTATCGGGGCCAGGTACCAGAGCCTCTGGGAGCTGCAGCGTCGACTTCTGTGGAATGAGGGTTGTAGCCCTGGCCTTGTCTCTCTTACAGGGGTGCTGCGGATGGGGGTGAGTGAAGGGAGCGAAATACAACAAAGAATGTCCCTCAAAGTTGTTTCCCTGTGCTGAGCACACAGTAGGTCCTCAGCATACATTTTCAGAGATGCAGATGAGTCAACGTGTCCAAACCCAGCTCTGGACTACTTTTTCATCACGAGAAGAAACAATTTCCTTTGAAATGATTCCTCCTTCTTTTAGATTCAAACTTGAAAACATATTTATTCCAAGAAGCTTTAAGAAGTAGATTAGAGAGATTCGAGAAGCCCATAGTTGATCTATTATGCAAAGACTCCATATCAGGCCTTCCTTTGCCTTTTTTCTAAGACTCTCCATGGAGTATATACATAAACTGGGGCTATTTATTTATTTATTGGATAAAAATCAACTGGGCCAATAAGGTGGCCTCAGCATCATCCTTCAGTGTCAGGTGCAGGTCTGAGTTTGGGATTACTTATCAGTTTCCATTACTGGAACCAAGGATAGCCTTGGCTGCATGATTAAGATCCAAGTTCAAAGATAGAGAGGACTCAGGTTCAAGTATGACTTTAACCAGACCTAAAGGAGAGGTCTTCCTGGGAGGTCAGGTGCACATAAGCCAGGGTCTACAGTGGGCTCAGGCCATCATGATCTCCCTGAAATTCCACTATTTTGGGGTGTTGTGATTTCTGTGAGGGTACAGTACATTCAGTTCTCAGAGTCTGTGGAGTCTACAAAATGACCAGTCACCGGCTGGGGTTGTGCCATAGCGGGTTAAAGCACCACCCATACAAGCATCCATGCAAGCCCTGATTCAAGGCCTGGCTGCTTTGCTTCTGATCCAGCCCCCTGTTAATGGGCCTGAGAAAGCAGATGGAAGATGGCCCAAGTACCTGGGCCCCTGGAACCCACGTCAGAGATGTGGATGGAGTTCTAGGCTCCCGGCTTCAGCCTGACCCAGTGTTGGCTGTCGTGGTCATTTGTGGAGTGAACCAGTGGATGGAAAAAAATCCCTCCCTCTCTCCTTCTCTCTGAGTCATTCAGCCTTTCAAATAAATTAATTAATTAATAACAAAAATGACAAATCAATGCCTTTGAGTGTTTGTATTTCCAATGTTAGAAGGTTTCTCTCTCTGGGCCTGGCCTAGTGGGGTGGGGGTAGGGGTGGGGGTTGGGGGACAGAGGGTGCCGTGCATGTCCTGGGTTCCAACAGAGCTTGAGCTTGAACCCTTAAGCTGCTCTCTTGCCCGACCTTTTGTGTCTGCAGAGGGGCTAAACCCTTGACCGTGGTGCTCTAACAGGACAAGGTACTCAAAGCCTCTGGCCACAGTGAATGCCGGAGAAGACGCTGTTCCCACACACGTGCAGGGCTGTTTACTGAATGTCTGGCTTCAAACAGCTCTGTGGATCATCCTTCCAAAACCTTGTGCAGCTGGAGACTGACAGCTTTTGGGTGAGGTCATTCAGAACATAAAATACAAGAACGCTGCAGTGGCTGGGACTCCGGGCCAACCACGCCTGGCCTTCCACGTCTCCAACCATGCCTGGCCTTCCACGTCTGATGCCGGCTAACCAGGGGTGTCCTGCTGTCTCCTGTCTGCCTCCCTTCCTACCTGCAGGGGTGGCTCCCTGGCAGACACAACAGCCTTGCTGTTCTCCGCATCTCCATTCTGCTGTTTGAGCCCAGGGCTGGGGCTGCTGGTTCCCCATTGCTAAGGTGTGGCTGTGGCTTGAGCGAGTCTTGCAAGGGTCCATGTGCTGGAGGTTGGCTACTCAGTGTGGTGGTGCTGAGGGGAGGAGCCTCCCAGACTTGGGGCCTTAGTAAGAAGTAATTAGGTCATCATCAGAGGCAGCACCCTCAGAAGGGATTAATGCCGGCTTTGCTGAGTTGGTTCTCCTGAGAGCCGCCTGTTACACAGCGAGGCCATCCCATGTGTTTCCCTTCTCTCACACGCACCCACATTCTTTTCTTTGATTCCATCCTGTTGTAAGGGAGCCAAGGGGACCCTCACCGGGGTGCCAGTGCCATGCTGTCTGGATCCTCCAGAGGCCAGTCATGGGCCAAGGTAAACGTCTTTATTAGCTACCCAGCCTCATGTATGTTGTTATAGCAACAGAAAACAAGGAGGGGCCGGTGCTGTGGCATAGCGGGTAAAGCTGCCACCTGCAGTGCTGGCATCCCACATGGGCGCCGGTTTGAGGCCCGGCTGCTCCACTTCTGATTCAGCTCTCTGCTATGGCCTGGGAAAGCAGTAGAAGATGGCCCAAGTCCTTGGGCCCCTGCACCCACATGGGAGACCCAGAAGAAGCTCCTGGCTCCTGGCTTCAGATCGGTGCAGCTCCGGCTGTTGCCGCCAACTGGGGAGTGAACCAGCAGAGGGGAAGATTCTCTCTCTGCCTCTCTTTTTCTCTTTGTGTAACTCTGACTTTCAAATAAATAAATCTTAAAAAAAAAAACAATAAAAATGAAAGAAAACAATGAGTACACCCCAAAGAGAAAACCAAGTAAACCAGCCCTCAGCATCCATCCATTTACCCCTGGGAGAGGAGTCAGGAGGGACAGCAACCAATGGGTATGGAGGACGGCCTTGGGGGCCAGCCACTGCACCAAGCACTTTATGTATTTAAATCCAGACTTATTACCCTCATCTCGGCCACACTACAGAATAAGGAATCCAATATTTTTGGGAAACAAACACTTAAGAACAAAGGCTCTGGGTCCAAATGTCCAGAGTTTGGACCCTAACTGCATCACTTAATCTTATTTTTTCTCTATATTGCCTACCACTACCTGATACGATGTGATTGTCTATTATTTGTTTATGTCGAGTTGGTCTCCAGTACTTCATGTAAGCAGCCAAGGGTTTATCTCCCCCAGTGGCAGCAACAGCCAAGGCAGGGCAAGGCAGAAGGCAGGACTGCAGGACTTCATACTTATCTCCCACGTGGGTGGGAAGACCCAGTCCTTGGGCCATCATCCACTCCTTCCAGCAATGCTAGCAGGAAGCTGGGTTGGAAGTGCGTGTTGTTGGCAGCAGCGGTGGGGGGTAAGGGTTAGCACGGGAGAGTTGGAACCAGGAGATGGCCGTGTCTTGCTGAGCTAGACTGGGACTGACTGGGTGAGCCAGGGCACCCTGGACCTCGGCCTGAGCTCTGCGTTGTCTGGCCCTGGCTGTAGGAGATCAGATTCTATTCCTCCTGCCTGCCGAACTTGACCTGCTGGTCTGCAAAGTCACCCCTGGGGTTTAAAGTGGAGGGTGCTGGCCCCAGCCTCAGCTGTAACACACAGGAAGGAGGCAGTGGGCAAATGGCAGAGTAACCCTGGAGTAGCCGTCGGACAGGGCTGGCAGGTGCAGCTTCGCACCTTGCTGTCTTCCCATCGTGTGGCCAGGCCTCTTGACTTGGCTGCTCTGAGCTTCAAACGCTGCACTGTCTCCTTCCTGGTGTGGCTGGGAGACCGTAATAGGATGATATATACGGACAACCTGGCACAAGAAGGGGGTCGATAAATGTTTGCTGGTAATCTAAGTTAATGAAGTTCTCAGAAGCTAAAGATTTAGGAATTCAATAACACAGACAGGGCCAGAAGGCGTGCTTTTATGGGTAAAATTATGAAGAAGCAAGAGAGGAAATTATCAGATTTTTCCTTTTAAATGTTTGCACAACTGGCTTGGAAACTTTGATTTTAAGAGACTTGGCAGCAGGAAACAAATTCAGGGCTGGTGTGGTGAACCCATTCATCTGTGAGAAGCAGCTCCTGGTCCAATTAGGATAAATCCAGACCTTAGTTTGTGTCTTGCCCAAGAATGTATTACATCAAAGGGATCGTTTGGAGGAAGTCTCCTGACAAACCATAGAAAGAAGCAAGACATAGAAAACACAGAGATGGGGAATTTTCAGAAAGGGATTGCAGGACCTGTCCAGATACCCGGAGCCGGAAGAACCTAAGAGGAATAATGCGCTGACCTTCTTAAAGGAACATGAAGCTGTTCATGGGTCACTCATTCATTCAACCACAAAGACTCCAGGACACACTGCTGTCCTCAGAGCTCCCTGATGTCCAGGAAGCAGCCTCTCTACCAACTGAGACACTACAGGAGGAAGGGCAGAGGAGAAGTGTGCCCAGGCTTCCACCGTGCAGCCCAGTGGCACAAGTCCAGGTCCTCCTAGGAGTGTCAGGGACATCTCCTAGGGGAGCTCACTGCTGGAGTTGGAACCTGGGGGATCAGGTGCCTTATAGCAGAGATGAAAGAATTTGGATTGTTTTTTAAGATTTATTTATATGTTTATGAGAAAGGCAGAGTGACTAGGAGAGAGAGGGAGAGACAGAGATATCTTCCATCTGCTGATTCCCTCCCCAGATGCCTACAGTGGGGCTCGACCAGGAGGAAGCTAGGAGCCCCGAACTCCATCCAGGTCTCCTGCATGGGTGGCAGGGACCCAAGGACCTGGGCTCTCTTCAGCTGCTTTCCCAGGTGCATTAGCAGGGAGCTGGAGCGGAAGTGGACCAGCTGGGACTTGCAGCGGGCACTTCAATATTGGATTGCGCACCCCAAGCTGCAACACCTGCCCCCGAGTGTGGATTCTGAAGCTGGATGCTCGGGTTGACTCATGTTCTGCAAGTTCCCAGCGAGATCACAGCAGGCTTGCTGTCTAGCCTTCCTGGGCCTCAGTTTCCTTGTGAATACCACGAGAATCAAAACGCTAATTCTAAAGTTAGACACGCCCTCTTCAAAACCACCGTTCTCTACTTCTTGTGTAAGATTCAGAATTTTCTATTCATTCTCATTCATTAATGCATCACTCACTCATTACATCCGAACCATGTGCAGGTTCTACAGGGGACAAGGTTGTAAGCAAAGCAACACACAAGCTACCCTCAAAGAGCTTGAGATCTGGCTGGGGACATGAACACCATCTAGGGTCACACAAAGAAATCTTCCAGGCTCCACTGTGAAAAGTGCCAGGAAGGGAAAGAACGCATGTGTAGCCTAAGCAAGGTGACAGCTGCAGAATTGTATCCAATTTAATTTGATTTCATGTAATCATAATAAATTGACTCCCCCACCCCACCATGGTTATTAACAGCTGTTTGACTTGTGAATTGATGCTGAATAGTCTTTCCTTAATTTTCTATTGAAATACCTCACTCTTAGTGACATGTAAAAGTTCTTTGTATATTAAGGAAATTAGCCTTTGCCTGATATGGGTGACCCAGGCATATTTTCCCAGTTTGTCATCTGCCTCTTAAGGGTATATTACCAGTATTTTTTTTTCAAGTACAAGTGTTTCCATTCAATGCAGGCAGATGCATCAGTCTTTCATGGGCTCTGGGTTTAGGTTATATTCAGGAAGTCCTTCCTCTATTCAAGGTTAATTAAAAATCAACCATGTTTTCTCCTGCTAGTTTTAGTTTCCTTTTCAATATTAAAATTTGATCTATGTGGAGTGAGGTAGGGATATAGTTTTTGTTTTTCCCAACTAAGCAATCATGTCAATATTTGCTGAATAATCCATCTTTTCCCAACTGATTTAAAATAATTTCCCTTTATTGCACCTACAGCATTTCCTGTCTTACTGTACTGATTCAATTTTCTTCTGTATCAGAACCAGACTGTTTGATCACTGTTGCTTCATAAATGTTTTTAAATCACCGGGATTGGTCCTGTCTCCTCTTCTTTTTGAAAGTTATTTTGAGGCCATTTTTGTCTGTTTCTTTCCCGGATGAATGTTAATTCTCATTCATCAAGTATCTGAGTAGGGACGAATGGGCGAGGGCCCATCAGGAAAGCAGAGAAGGACATGATGGCCCCTGCGGGTGGCTGGGCGGTACAGAGCCACGTCCGACACCTTCTGGATTCATTATTTGAATATTCATCATGTTCCTGGACATGAAGTTAGCTGGGCCTTTTCCTGCTACCAACACTACAGTTCCACTCAGATAGGTTGAAAAAGCACCAGTTGAATTAATGAATGAGTCCTGGGTAGAGCTCCTGGTGGGAAAGAAAGGTGTGACTGTCCCATCAGTGCCCCATTGAGGGATTCCTCCCAGTGGAGCAAGCAGAGGGGGCTGGGAAAAGGCAGACATGGCACCAGCTGTCAAACGCATCGCATGCCAAGGACAAGCAGTCACAGCTTTGTCCCGCCCCTCGCATGTCTGGAAGCCGTTTCCAGGTAGGAGCGAGGATACCGTCTACATTGGAAGCTGTTGTCCCTGGCAGGCTTCCAGCTGGAAATCTCTTTCTTCCGCAGCGCAAGTGACGATGATTATTTACAATCATTATGAAGGTCCCCGAGGCGTGGGAGACCCCGAGTCACCCACCAAACATTAAATCACATTCAACCCAGCTTTCACGTTAAGTATATTTGATTGTACTCTAGGTCTTCAAAGACTGATTATCTTTAATTAAACAGCCTGACAACTGTAGAATTATTACATATTTGATATGACAGAGTCAGGAACTATTCACTAGAATGTTTAAGAATCTGAAATACCCTATGGCTGACCACATGGAATGACAGACATGTGTATGCGGGTGTGTGTGTGTGGGGGGGTGTCTGTGTGTGTCTACGGGCGTACAGGAGATTGGGCCAGCATTTTGAGAGCTGCTTAAACATTGCTGTTAACACAGTGGACATGAAAATGGCACACAGAGCATAAACCTGCCATTTGCAGCATGCATGTGGACGCTGATACAAGTACCCACCAGGCCTTTCACAAGCCATTGAAAACGCAATGACTACTAGGTCAGCTTTTTTTTTTTTTTTTTAAACAGGCAGAGTTAGACAGTGAGAGACACAGAAAGGTCTTCCTTCCGTTGGTTCACCCCCCAAATGGCCACTATGGCCGGCACGCTGTGCTGATCTGAAGCCAGGAGCCAGGCACTTTCTCCTGGTCTCCCATGTGGGTGCAGGAGCCCAAGCACCTGGGCCATCCTCCACTGCACTCCCGGGCCACAGCAGAGAGCTGGACTGGAAGAGGAGCAACCAGGATTAGAACCTGGCGCCCCAACCGGGACTAGAACCTGGAGTACCGGTGCCGCAGGCAGAGGATTAGCCTAGTGAGCCACGGCGCCAGCTCTAGGTCAGCTTTTAAAAGTATTGGAATCCCATCAGGCCAAAATCAGCAGCTGAGTGCTGGGCAGACTAAAGCACAAGAGGATGCTACCTCCCCGTGGGTCGCTGCTGTTAAACAAGGCCCTGCACTTGCAGCAAGGCCTGCAGCACAGCCCTAGCTGGGGAAGCAGGGTCCTACCCGCCATGCAGCTGGGTAACGATTCTTCTGGGGCCATGCTTACACCAGCACCTGCTCAGGACAGGGGAGGTGGGTGGGTCACAGCACGGAATATACAATGTGGTGCAGATAAACTCAATGTTTCTCAGCTTCTTAGGATGACGGCCTCTTGCCCATGTGGGAAACGCTCTGGAAACTTCCCTCCTGACCCTTGTATTCCTCACATTCAACCTAGCTTTCACATTAAGTATATTTGATTGTACTCTAGGTCTTCAAAGACTGATTATCTTTAATTAAACAGCCTGACAACTGTAGAATTATTACATATTTGATATGACAGAGTCAGGAACTATTCACTAGAATGTTTCACCCATGTCTTTTTATTTTCTGTCTCTGGGGCCCCTCCTGGGGTTGGTCACCGCCTGGAGAGAGCAGACAGCTCGCCTGGAAGCGGGCTCCACATGCAAACCAGCCAGCCCAGAGTCAGCGCCCACCCACCTCCTCCAGGGGCTCTCACATCCAGTGCCACCCTCCACCTTTCCTGATTTCCTCAGGGTCTGGCACAGCCCTCCCCAACTCTCGGTTCGCCCATCCTACGCCTGCTTACCCTGCCTCGCCCGTTCCTTCTCGCGAAAACCACCAGAGCGGCGCTTGGCTACAGCCCCTGCTCCCCGGGCCCTTGACCTCCAACACCCTGGCACCCTGTGCTTCCTCCCCAGGGGGTGGCGAGCCCCTCCTCTTGGGAAGCGTGAGTAACATGTTGTCTTTTCAAGGTGGGCCTCCCAAACTTTCTATGGATACAGGACATTTGCAAATACTCCACCCCTTGCAGTCTTAACACCATAGATACCTGCTCTTCTTTGGAAGATCGCAAACCATGGTAAGACTTTTTATGTCTAAAGAACCAATTAGCACTTGAATGGTGTTATACTGTTTATTGCTCCTGATGGAGAAGCTTGCCAGGAGTTTGAAAGATGCCAGCACACAGCCCCCACGGCAGACCAATTAAGCCAGAATTTGGGGGAGCAGGCAGGGTCCAGGCACTGGCGCTTTCTCAGTGTTCTCCATGGTAATTCTAACATAATTCTAGGCTGACAACCTGAGTTAGGAGATACCCCAAGTCTCGGTTGCTGCCCTTTACCCTCGACCCCTCCCCAAAACCACATTCACACCAGAAGAACCCCCTACCAAGTAATTCAGGGCCCCAAGGCACTTGTACAAGTGCCAGCTCATCGGATCCCAGGAGTGGGATATTCCAGTGTAGACATGCACCTGGATAATTGAGGGTTAAATGGTGGTCCCCCAAATAAAGGGAGTACTTCCAAAGTGCATGGAAAAATAGAAAGCCAAGGTAAGTCTGTTTGGGTGCAAAACAACTGGCAACCCACACATAATTTTTTTTCACAACAGGCATTTTCCATCCAATTTTTGAAGACCCTGCCTACATCTGTGGCCAAGTTCTGCACATTTGACCTTAACTGGGAACAGGTCTTGGCAGCCATCTCCGTGTCACGGATCTGAAGATGAGATCACCCTGGATTTCGAGGGGGGGGGGTGTCCCACATGCAATGATACCGTACTTGTGTTGTGTTTTTTTTTTTTTTAACAGGAAGAGTGGAAAGTGAGAGAGAGAGACAGAGAGGAAGGTCTTCCTTTGCCGTTGGTTCACCCTCCAATGGCCGCGGCAGCCGGCGCGCTGTGGTCGGTGCACCGCACTGATCTGGAGGCAGGAGCCAGGTACTTATCCTGGACTCCCATGGGGTGCAGGGCCCAAGCACTTGGGCCATCCTCCACTGCACTCCCTGGCCACAGCAGAGAGCTGGCCTGGAAGAGGGGCAACCGGGACAGAATCTGGCGCCCCGACTGGGACTAGAACCCGGTGTGCCGGCGCTGCAAGGCAGAGGATTAGCCTAGTGAGCCGCGGCGCTGACTGTTTTTTTTTTTTTTTTTTTTTTTTTTTTTTGACAAACAGAGTTAGTGAGAGAGAGACAGAGAGAAAGGTCTTCCTTCCATTGGTTCACCCCCCAGATGGCCGCTATGGCGCTGCGCCAATCTGAAGCCAGGAACCAGGTGCTTTCTCCTGGTCTCCCATGCAGGTGCAGGGCCCAAGCACTTGGGCCATCCTCCACTGCACTCCCGGGCCACAGCAGAGAGCTGGACTGGAAGAGGGGCAACCGGGACAGAATCCGGTGCCCCAACCGGGAGTAGAACCTGGGGTGCCGGCGCCACAGGCAGAGGGTGATACCGTACTTGTAAGAGGGGCAGATGCATAGAGGACAGAGAAACAATGCAAGGAGGAGGCAGGCACAGGAGGGACGCACCCCGGGGCGTCAGCAGCCCCCAGGAGGCAGCGGAGAAGCCTGGGGAGGGGGTCTCCCTCAGAGCCTCCATGGGAGCCTGCTGTGCCAACGCCTTGATTTACGAGTTCTCGCTTCCAGCACTGTGAGAGAACGAATTTATGCTGTTTGCAGCCACTGGGTTGATGTTCATTTATTATGGCAGCTCTAGGAGTGATTTCCCTGGGATTTTAAATGCCTACTATTGCCTGGACGAGAGCAAAGCTTTGAGTCCATGACCCATCCCTCCCCACTGTGTACACACGTGTGCGTGCACATGCATACACACACACACACACACACACTTCAACAACTTTCAAAGGCTCCCCATTACCTAGGGGACAAGACTGAAACTTCTTTTTGTTGTTATTTATTTGCAAGAGAGCAAAGCGCGCACCTGAAGCAATGTGGTCTTGGCAGCCCAGAAGCCCGCGCTGGATGAGAGAGCATGTGCAACCCGGAGGTGGGGATGGGGAAGTGCCCCCAGGTCACCCAGTGGCCAGGGGAGAAGTGGGGGTGCTCTCGAGGGTCCAGGGGGGCTTCCCGCACCCCCAGCTGCTCTCAGCAGCAGAGCCAGGCTACAGGGGCATCAGGTTCCACTGAACCATCCTTGTCTCACCTACCAGGGACCACTTGTAGAAAATCTTGGATCAGGGGGCCCAGAGGCTGGTTACATGCATATTTTTACTCTGAAGTTTTATACACAGATAGCCCCGCCCCTCTGTACACACACACACACACACACACCCTTTTACTGTAACTCTACGTATGTGTGTGTGTGTGTGCAGTTGAGTGTCTTCCGGTACAAAGCCCTGTGCCACCGCTGACACTTTTTGCCCAGGGGGACTTTGTCAACAGATGTGATGATGCATTGTGGAAGTTTGCGATCTGCTGTTTAGAACCAGTGAGTCAGGAGATCGTGGGCCTTGGAAGCTGGCCAGTCTTAGCCATCATGAAGCCCAGCTCCCCACAGTCAGTCACACAGGTCTCCTGAGTGCCTACTAAGCGCCAGACCCTGGGAACAATGGGATGAACTGATAGTCCCTCTTCCCCAGGGTTCATGGTTAAACCCTTTGTCTTGGATATGAAAAACAAGGGCCCAGAGAGGGTAAGTAACTCTCCTGATGTCACACCGACACAGCACCGTGTTCTTAGCACTGTGTGGCCAGCAGAGTAACGGTCCCTGAAGTTGTCCACACTCTAGTCCCCAGAATCGGTGAATATGTTCCGTTGCGCGGCCAGGGGAAATCAAGGCTGCCAGTCACCTGACTTGTGGATAAGCAGTTGGCCCTGGATTGCCTTGTGGGTTCGCTGTAACCCCAGGGTCCTCTAAAGGCAGAGGCAGGGAGCAGGCGGTTCAGGGCCAAAGTGGCACAAGGTGAGAAAGACTTCACGAACTGCTGCCAGCCTCGCGGAGCGCAGGGGCCGTGAGCCAAGGCCTGGGAGAGGCCAGGAAACGGATTCTGCCCCAGAGCCTGGGAAAGCAGCACAGCCCTCCGATGCCTCAGTTTCCGCTTGGCGAGGCCGGTTTTGGGCACTTGAGCTCTAAATCTGCATGAGAGTAAACTTGGGTCTGCCGTCTGTTACGATGCTGGCATCCGGAACGAACACCACTCCTCTCTGGAAGCCCATTCAGTTCTCAAGGTGTGGGGTCTGTTTCCTGTTGGCAGCTTCCTCGGGCCCTGCCTTTCTCCCCTTGGGTGGATGCCAGGGTTTAACACAGAAGCAAAGAGAGGGACAAGCTGCAGTTTTCCTGATTCTCCCTCAGCTCTAGCAGGGACGCCTCTCTGCCCCCAGATCACGGTCGCAGGTGTTCTGTTTACAGACATGCCCCTGGCATTCCTATTCAGCCCATTGGGGAGGAGACCTTGTGGGCCAGGGTGGCTCCCAGCCCATCGTGGGCTCCGGCCTCTTTTTCTTTCTTTCTGTTCTGGGCCTGTCTTCTGCTTCCAGGACGTGCCTCAGCCTCAGGCCCCTACTGATATGGAGGGCCACAGGGCAGGGCCACAGGGCAGGGCCAGCCTACGTGGTCTGTGGTGTATAGACGAGGGATGATCACTCCTCTCCTTGGAGCTGGGAGAGGTGAGGTGGGGATGAGCCACTTCCAGGACAAGGAAGGATGTGGCCACTGTCTCACGGGACTGGGGTGGGCAGCAAGTGGCTCATGGATTTTCTGACACCAGAAAGTTGTCCCCTCCTGGGGGTGTGAGTGACGTGAGAGACGCCTTGTCATCATCATTTAACAAAACAGTCACTGGAAACCTTCTTAGTGCCAGGTCTGTGCAGGGGACATGGATAATGGTGATGTTAATGTCGATGTTGCTGCTGATGGTGGTAGTGATGACGTAATGGTGGTGGTGTTCATGGTGGTGGTGGTAGTGACGATGATGGTAGTGGTGGTGATGATAGTGACAATGGTAGTGGCGGTGATGATGATGGCACTGGTGGTAGTGATGGTGTCAATGACAATGGAAGTGATGATGATGATGGTGGTTATGGTGGTGATGATGTAATTAATGGTGCTGATGCTGTCGGTGATGATGGTCATGTGATGTTGATGGTGATGGTAGTGATGATGGAATTGGTGGTAATGATGGTGACAATGATAGTGGTGGTGGTGTTGATGCTGACAGTGATGGTGGTGGTGTTGATGCTGACGGTGATGATAGTCATGTGATGATGGTGATGGTAGTGATGATGATGGTGGTGGTGGTGATGATAATGGTGACAATGGCAACGGTGGTGATGGCGATATGAGCTAACACATATTGTTTACCAAGTACTGTTCTAAGAACTTGCCATATATTCCAGTTCCATATCTTTATGGTGGTAAGTATGAAAAGTTAGCTGGAGAATGACTTGGCTGCTACCACCCTCGGGTCACATCTAGGGGCAGTGGTGAGCAGGGCAGAATGGAGGAGACAAACAATACTTAGGACGCAGTGAGACAGCACAGTGGTCAGGTACAGGAGCTCTAGGGTCAGTCTGCCCTGATTTCAATCCCGGCCAGTTACTTACGAATTCTCTCTGGCCAAATGAATTCCCTCTCTGTTCCTCAGTTTCCTCTTCTGTCGAGTGGGGATGATAACAACAGGGTCAACCTCATGAAACAGGGTGAGGATCGCATTTGCTGGGATGTCTCAGGGCCTGCACAAGGCCTGGCTCCCGGGGGCTACTTAGCAACTGAGTTTTTTGTGATTACAAGGCCCTCAGCAGCACCTGTCCAGGACCCTCGAATGCAACCTTGGTTGCTTTGGGCTTCTGTCTTGCCTTCTCTCCCAGGCCAATTCTCAGCGCCTTATTGCTGTCATCTTTGCTGCCATTCTAGACCCCGAAGTCCCTGTTTGTGATTGAAACTGGTTTCTTCCTTGGCATCCTCACCTCTTGCCAGCCCTCTCTCACAGGGAGAGCTGCAGGGGAGGCCTAATTGAGCAGGTGCCACTAGAGCTGGATGGACAGGAATGTCATCTCAGAAGAAAGAGCCGGCCTGGAGAGAGGGAGATGGGGTGGGAGTTTTGGGGAGCAGCTGGGCCAAGGGATGGGGCTGTAGTTCCATGGGCAGAAGGCCAGAGTACAAAACACCTTGAACCCTGCAGTCATAGAAGCTTATCGTGAGTCATGCAAGGGTTCTGAAGCTTCATAAACCTATAATAATCTCACGCATCTAGAGGGCTGTATTGGTCCTCATTGTGGTATTTGAAATCAGCACAAAAGGTGGTTAAAGTAATACTGGCACCAGTAGTCATAGGGTTAGTGACAGTGGGGACAGTAACAACGAAGTGGGGGCTGGGCCATCAGCATCACCATCATTGTTCTTATAGCTGACTTTATAAATGAGGCCTCACTATGTGCCATTCTAAAGACATACTTTAAGATCTTACCTCATTGAACTAACAATAACCCTATGGGGTAGCTATTATTATCATCCCCATTTCCCTGGTGAGAAAACAGAAGAGTTCCATGACCTGGGTACAGCTGTGCTGGAATCCAGAGGCCAGGGGCCAGGATCTTACAAAAGGGTCGGTTTGGCACGGTGAAAGGCTGCCTTGACTTACTCCAGAGAACACGGATGCCAGGAACCAACATCCCAAGAGTTAGTAGCAGCTGGAGATAGAAGAGGTTCCTCTAAGGTCCAGGGAGTACTCAGGGAGGGAGCCCCTGAGAGGTGATGGTGGGGTCTGTGACTTGGAGGTGGGCAGCCAGGCCTGGCCTGTTCAGTGCCTCTCAGGCTCCTGTCAAGGATGGAGTCCCAGGATGGCTGTGCCCAGTTCTGATCACTCATGGGCCAAGGACCCTGAACAGCACCCAGGGCTCCCCAGGAACCTCTTCTACAGGCCTTCTTGGCCATCACCCTCAGGACCTGCGAGCCAGGCTGGCCCCTGAGCCCCACCGAGGCTGCCTGCCTCAAATCTGGTTGACCTACAACAACACATGAACATGGGAACACCACAGCCTGGCTGGGCAGGTGCAGGTGGCCTGGGTTCCACCCACAGGCTGGACACTGGCCAAGTGGTCCTGCAAGAAGCAATGGCTAAGGAAAAATGGAATGACCCCACCAGCAATGGGCTCCCCTGACCGCAAGTCCCGTCACTTCTCTACTCCCCTTCCCAGCCACCAAGGAGAGGGGGTGGCGCTCCTGAGGACAGCTGGGGACGTAGAGGGACCTCAGCCTGCAGGAGAGAGGAGCCCTCAAACACTGGGGTCCTGCTGCCCCCTGCCTTCCCCAGGTCCTTGGGAGGCAGCAGCCAGTCTGCCCCCTTCTCTGCATTTCCCTGGATCTGTGAGTGACAGTTCCCCTGCGTTCCCCGCAGGCCGCTGGCAGGAGACAGAGCTTAAAAGACCTGTTTCGCAGGCTCCAGGGGGACTGCGATGCCATCTTTCCGTGCTTTGATTAAGAATGATCCTTGGGGCCCTGCCGTAGGGGAGGCTGAGCCCCCGATCAGTGCGGGATCCAAGGCTGGGAGCGCGGTGCGGCTGCCGAGCCGGGGCCCTTAGCAGGAAAGCGAGGCACTGCCTGGGGATGGATGGCTGCTCCAGGCACCAGGAGGTGGTGAAGGCCAGAGGAGGGCCTGAGGGAATCATCTGGAATTCTAGAGCAGCAGGGGAGAGGCCCAGGCCCTGGAAACCCTTAGAACGTGAACAGGTGAGGGAAGCTGGTGTGCTCAGGCCTCCAGTGCTTTTTCCAAGACCTCTGGGTCCCCTTCAACACGTGCAAGGCCATCTCATGGCCGCAGCCACTTAGCTCCCTGGCCATCCTGAGCCCCCAGGCTGGGAGAAGCCGTCCCACCCTGGGCCTTATGCAACACGCCCCTGGCCTTTGGCGAATGAGCCAGGAGCCCCCTCTCACCACTGGTGAGCTCCCTTTCCTGGGCCCTTCTTTCCCCAGCCCCCTCCCAGCACACTGCTCAGCACCCTCCTCCTGGGAGCTTGCAGGGACTCGCTTTGGAGGCCCAGGACCCCAGATGCTGGCTGCTGACCTGGGGATCTCACAGTGCTTCCCTGGGGGATCTCTGCAGCCCACCAGGACCCCAGACCCAAGGCTCGAGGGAATTCCATGCTGTCCTTGTGCTTGGAGCTGAACATAGCTGGGCTCTTAGCTGGCTTCTCTTGCTTACTGTGTGGCTTTGGGCAAGTTACTTGACCATTCTGAGCCTCAGGTCCTACATTTATGAAACGAGGACTGCAATGGCTCCCTTTGTGGGTTGCTGTGAGGGCTCAGATGTGTGGGCAGTGCAGTGTTAGCTTCCTAGGGCCGTCGTGACACAGTGCCACGCATGCAGTGGCTTCAGCCACGGCCATTGACTCACAATTCTGGAAGCTGCACAGCCAAGATCAAGGTGGGGGCAGGGCTGGCTCCTCCTCTAAGTGTCATGAGGGACAATGTGTTCCCTGTCCTCTCTGCTGGCTTCTGGGCAATGCTGGCAACCCTTGGCTTGCAGAAGCATCGCCCTGGGCTCTGCCTGCATTTCCCATGGCGTTGTCCCTGTGTGCACATCTGTGTCCACATTCCCCCTTCAATAAGGACACTGGTGATACTGGGTTAGGGCCCACGCTGCTCCAGCACGACCTCACCATTCCTTGTTATGCCTGCCACGAACCCAATCCCAACCAAGGTCAACTTCAGAGCTACTGGGGGCTAGAACTTCCACATATAAATTTTTGTGGGGACATAATTCAAACCATCACCCCCACATGAAGGTAACAAGTAGCGGATGGGCTCTCAAGAAATGGCAAGGCCCCCTCCTTCCCCATTGAAGAGGAACTGGTCTAAGAGGACAAGAGAAGTTTCCAGCACTCTGTGGCTACGCACGAGTGCTGTCAGAGGCTCTGCCTCTGTGCTCCAGCCTGACTTTCCCCAAAAGGATGCCCTTGCCTGGAATAACATCTCCAAGTCCACATGGGGCTGTCTTCTGCTGTGGCCCGACTATGACAGCGAGGGACAGAGCCAGGGCTCGGCAGGGAGAGGCCAGCCAATCCTGGCTTTTCTCATGCAAGGACTGTTAGTGGGGAGGCCCAGAAGAGCTGCCTCCATCCCCAGGAGATGCCCCAGGCAGTAGCATGGCCTTTTCCTTACTGTTTTCTGTCATGGACAAGACTCTTCTATCTCACATCTGGCCCTGGGGAAGCTTAGCTCAGTTCTCCAGCACTGGAGGTTAGTGTGCTTCCTATTTGTCTCATGTCACTCGAATCCTAAAGTGAAAACAGCACTTGCTAAACACCCAGTCTGATGGCACTTAGGAGCACAAAGTCTCTACCTGGAGCCCAGCACTGCCCAGCAGCCGTAGGCGCAGGTGCACGGCTACCCCAGGCAGAGAAGTCAGCACGAGGGTTTTCCCCTGTGGCCATCCCCCACATGTGCTATCCTTCACTGCTACACCACTGTCTTTGGTTGTTTTGAGCACGGTTGGTTTGGTTCCCTGCAGGAGGACTGGCAGGCCTCCCACCATACCCTTAATGTGCTCTGCAGGAAGATGGGAGTGTCATGGGGTGGATGCAAAGAGACAGTGAGTCAGGGGACAGTCGCTGGCATGGGGGTCTAGGTGGCAGAAGTGGGAGGGGTGGGGACTTGGCCCAAGTTACTCATTGTGCAGGAAAGGGCCCTGAGCTACTGGTGTTGGGACAGATCTTTGTGTGCTGCGGGGAAGGGGCTAACCTGGGACTCTGGAAGGGCCAAGTGTATCTCCTTCCATGTTCTCTGCCTTCCCAAGGGAGCTTGGGCAAGCCATGTCTGTCTCTCATCCTTAGCTTCCCCATCCATAACACAGAAAGGAACAGTGCACCCAGTAAAGGAGGCAAATCATTGGTGAGCCTGTTTTTCAGAAAATGGCACATGGTCGCTACATCATCACCATTAGGAGGTTTCCATCTAAAGTCTCATCCAGAGCCATCAGGTGACAGAAACAGAATTTTAGTCTCCTCAGAGGATAGCTGTGAAACTATAAAGCTGCAAAGTTCTGCAGACATTCCTACGGACTTACTTCTAAGGGTACAGTTTAAAAACTTGTCTTGGGATTCCACGTCCCATTAAACTTGGTGCTAAAAATGTCATCTTAATTGTTAAAGTGATCATACTAAGTGTTAAAGTGAGCATATGCATAGGATTACATTTAAAGAGATCATATAAATAGGATCAAGTGCCTGTCAATAACAATAGATAGAGGGGCCGGCACTGTGGCTCAGCAGGTTGGCGCCCTGGCCTGAAACGCTGGCATCCCATATGGGCACCGGTTCTAGTCCTGGCTGCTCCTCTTCCAATCCAGCTCTCTGCTATGGCCTAGGAAAGTGGTAGAAGATAGCCCAACTCCTTGGGCCCCTGCACCCCTGTGGGAGACCCAGAGGAAGCTCCTGGCTCCTGGCTTCAGATTGGCGCAGCTCCAACCATTGCAGCCACCTGGGGAATGAACCAGCAGATGGAAGACCTCTCTATCTGTCTCTATCTCTCTCTGTAACTCTTTCAAATAAATAAAAATAAATCTTCAATAATAATAATAATAGAATTAAAAAGGACAGAATGTCCAACATGGGAAGCAGTCCGCACAGCAGACTCATAGAATGATAATCACTTTAAGTAGCACTCTGACTTCAGAATCAGCCCTTAAGGCTTCCTAGTCTGGCTGAAAAGCCTGTGAGAGCATTTCAGGCATGGGAAGCCAAGACAATGGGGCAAAAATGCTCTACATGAAGGATCTCTGTGAGTAAGACCCCAGTGGAAAGAAGTGGCCATCAAAGAAGGATGTACTTTTCTCTAAAGGGAGGAGAGAACTTCCACTTGGCTTATGGCCTTGATGGAGTTTGTGGACTCAAAAGACTTACATAGCCTGGGCAGGTCATTTCAAGAGCCTTGGGTGGTCACTGACATCATACATAAGAGTGTTAATTGTTAAGTTAACAAGAGTCACTGTGCAGGAACTCTGTCCTCAATGAGTTATGAGAGTTAACTGTAAAACCAGTTCTCAGCTTTGTGTGTGTGTATGTGTGTGTGCAAATTGTTGAAATCTTTACTTATTATAGAGTGGTCTTCTGAGTACAAAGATAATTGAAAATGAATCTTAATAGAGAATGGAGTGACCGGCGCCGCAGCTCACTCAGCTAATCCTCCACCTGCAGCGCCGGCACCCCGGGTTCTAGTCCCAGCTGGGGCGCCAGATTCTGTCCTGGTTGCTCCTCTTCCAGGCCAGCTCTCTGCTGTGGCCCAGGAAGGCAGTGGAGGATGGCCCAAGTGCCTGGCCCTGCACCCACATGGGAGACCAGGAGGAAGCACCTGGCTCCTGGCTTCAGATCATCGCTGTGTGCCAGCTGCAGCAGCCATTGGAGGGTGAACCAACGGCAAAGGAAGACCTTTCTCTCTGTCTCTCTCTCACTGTCCACTCTGCCTGTCAAAAAAAAAAAATAGAGAATGGATCTGGCAAGGGGAGAGGATGGAGGAGGAGGGGTGGGAGTGGCAGTAGGAGGGAGGGTATAGTGGGAAGAATAGCTATATTCCTAAAGTTGTACTTATGAAATTTATATTCCTTAAAAATAAATTAAAAAAGAATTAACTTATGTAATGTACGTACACAAAGGGTTTTCAGGAAGTTCACAGAAAATTGAATAAAAGATAAATTCACTTTGGGGAAAAAAAAGAAAATAGCTACATCTTATAACTGTCTCCTCAAAGCCCCTGGATCTCAGCAGGCTCATGGTCAACCCACAGGTCAAATGGCTGAACTGGAGGAAAATGGTTTACTACTGTTAACCACTGGGTTCAGTTCTTGGAGGGCCAGGACTAAGCATCATTCAACACTACAGTGCCAGCTATTAGCTCAAGGCCTGGTAAAAATGAAATGCCTGGCTGCTGTTTATTGAAGGAATAAATGGATGAATGGCAAGTGAAATAATGCATTTAAAAGGAGACTACATGCTTCTAGTATCATGTGTCCTGCTTGTTAACAGTGTAAGCAGACCTGAAGAACAGAACAGAAAGACAGGGAGCATGCTGCGGAGTGCAATCATATCCACAGGACCACCAAGGTGCTGAGGCATGTGGCTACAGAGCCACTCACTTGGTTAATGAAAGATGGATGGATAGATGGATGAATGGATGGATGAATGGATGGATGGGTGGGTGAATGGATGGATGGACAGGTAGATGCGTGGATGGATGGGTGAATGGATGGATGGATGGGTGGGTGGATGGGTGGATGGATGGATGGACAGATGGATGGACAGTAGATGGACAGGTGGACGGGTGAATGGACAGATGGATTGATGGATGAATGGGTGGACAGATGAATGGATGGATGAATGGTTGGATGGATGGATGGATGGGCGAGTTAATGATTTTTTGAGAGCCAGCCTGATCCTTGGCCACCAAGACCCACCTATTCTGGCATACGGTCATTATTATGTGCATGGTGACTGTTGGGACAGTGTCACCCAGGTACAGCTCTGGAGTTCTAATCACAGCTCTGCCTCTCGTAAGCTATGTGGTCCTGGCCAGTACTTAGCCTCTCAGAGCCACTTTCCTCAACTACAAAAGGAGCTACCAATGGCTCTAGGTGGCTGTGAAGATGGAAGTAAGTGAAGCAAGCAGTCACAAGCCTGGTCCCTGGCCTGGAACTGCTGCACGTGGCTAACACCTGCCAGCACCACCCTGCACCCTAATCCTGTGTTGTAGGCTGAGAAACAAATTGCTTTAACCCATCATACCTCAACTTCTCTTTCTGTGAGGTGGAGCCAATAATAGCTGCTTAGATGCCTTCAAAAGACGGTTATAAAAAGATGAAGGAGAATGAAAGTGCTCTGTAAGTTCAGATGCACTGAGGGAAAGGGCCATGGGCATCAGGTCCAGTCTGGTTCCTAACGGGACTGGTGAGAGCTTCCTCCTGGTGAGTGTCCACACCCTTTCTCTGACCACCATCACGTGATTCTGTAGCCATGTAAGTCCAGAGGCCATACTAGGCCATCACAAGTGCCAACTCCCCAGTCCAGTTGGGATAATGTTCTTATCAAAAGAAGATGCCCTTCCCGATCCATTGCATGGACTAATTCCAGTCTCAGGGAAACATTCGAACACACACAGGTGCAAACCCACAGCCTCCTGTAGCAGCCTCACCAGCAGGGAATAAATCCGGGAAGGTGGAGGGAGACCAAAGGAGAGCTGCTCACACATTCGTCTGAACTTGGAGGCTTCCCTCTGTCGTGTCCAGGTGTCTGGAGCAGGATGCGATTAAAGAGTCTATGAACAGAGACCCTCCTATGAGTGGATCTCATTTTTGCAGAGCCTGCTACGCCCTCATTGTTGCATACACTATGATTTCATCCAACTAGACTTGAAATGCCTCAGGCACTTCCCTGTGTAAAGAAACCCTGTGACACATCCTTAGAATATTTTTTTAAGGCTCTCTTAGTGGAAACGGCAAGAGTTACAGAACTATCCTGTTAGTTGGGGACATCCAGGTTGCTTCTGTCTTAGACACGGACATCAGTACACACACAGCTCCTGTAAGTCTGTGTAACTCTGAAGATGGAGCCCCAGAAGCCGAAGCCCCAGATCAGAACAAGGAACCTTTTCCAAACATTTTTTTTTTTCACGTATTGCCATGTTAATCATCTTAATTTTCTCAAGGTCATGGACATACATGTCAGTCTCACTATGCCTTTAGCAGCATGAAGTACTATCAAGGCCAACTGTTTTTAATTTACAAGACTGCCAAAATCCTAAAGCTAAAGTATAGGTTATGAACGGAGATCTTAGAGAGAGCTTATGAGTCTTTCTCTTTCTTCTTAGAACTTGCAATCATCTTTGGGTCTTCTCTCTCTGACTCAAACCTCAATCATTCACTAAAGCTGATGGTTGCTTCTCTCAGAAGTTGTCTTATTGGGGCCAGTGCCCTGGCCTGCAGCACGGCATCCCATATGGGTGCCGGTTCTAGTCCCAGCTGCTCCTCTTCCGATCTAGCTCTCTGCTGTGGCCTGGGAAAGCAACAGAAGATGGCCCAAGTCCTTGGGCCCCTGCACCCACTTGGGAGACCCAGAAGAAGCTCCTGGCTCCTGGCTTCGGATCAGCACAGCTCTGGCCATTGCGGCCATCTGGGGAGTGAATCAGCAGATGGAAGACCTCTCTATCTATCTCTACCTCTCTCTGTAACTCTATCTTTCAAATAAATAAAAATAAATCTTTAAAAAAAAGTTGTCTTGCATGTTTTTTCCACTCCTTCAAGTTCATTCTCACTCAGACCCTCAACACCTCCTGCACCCCATCTGTCTCTCCAGTGGTCTCCCTGAGCTCTTCTCTCCCTTGGGTTACTCTGCCCAATTCCTTTCCTAAAGTAAAATTTTTGGATGGTGGTGATGGTTGCACAACAGGGTGACTGTACCTGATGTCATTCAAGTGTACACTTAAACATGGATACAGTGCCTCATCTCATCTTACACACATTTTACCAGGATTAAAAAAAAAACCCGATTGTGTCCCTGCTCAGAAATCTTCAGTGGCTCCCTTGTGCCTTTCAGATAAAAGCACCACGTGTGAGCCTCGTGCTGGAAGGTTCTCCACAATCACAACCCGGCCACAGTCATCAGAAGTTACATGCAGGCTGGTG
The DNA here is from genome assembly GCF_964237555.1 of Oryctolagus cuniculus. NCBI lineage: Eukaryota > Metazoa > Chordata > Mammalia > Lagomorpha > Leporidae > Oryctolagus > Oryctolagus cuniculus. The sequence goes on along the minus strand of NC_091442.1, from coordinate 110,014,903 downwards.
CTGCCCCGAAGGGTGCCATCTTGTTCAGCACCACACCATTCCCAGGGAGCAGAGGTTCTTATTATTTAGGTGAAGGACTCAGGGCACACGGAGATGTTTTGCTTTTAAAATCACCTTTTTGGAAGTGTAATTTACCTACAACAAAACACCCACGGTCAGAGTGCAGCTTGATAATTTCAGCAAGTGCACGAATGGAACTAGGACCTTGGTCAAGTCCAAGAACATCTCCATCATTCCCGCCAGCACACAGAGCGTGCAGCTAGCAAAGGGTACAGCTGAGAACGGAGCCCAGAGCTGACTCCAGAATCCAAATTCGTGACTGCTCTGCCCTCCCAAATCTGCCCCTTTCTCCTCAGTCAGCTCTCCTTGAAGTCATCACCTGAACCCTACACCTTCCACCTCCCCATCCCTGCACCTCTGGAAACACAGGGCGCCCTGCCTGCTGCTGCTTCACCAAGTCTCACCCCCCTCGTGCCTTGGCTTTGGTCTCCACCCCCCTACCCCCACCCCAGAGCCCTTTGGCCTGAGAATGGGCCCCCTGCCCCTGACCCCCTCTCGCCACTCAAGCCCTCAGCTGATGGGGTCAGACTCCTTTTATATTTTGGCGATTTTTTCCCCATTGCATTTTCTCTCTAATGGACCAGATGACCTCTGTGGGTCTTGCTGGCAATGGCTGCTTGCAGTTTTGTGACTGCCAAACTGGAGCTGATCAACCAGCCTGCACTGGAAGGGGGTAAAATTCTACTTGGGGAAATGTTTCCTGGTGCCGGCACACTCTGTGCTGAGTTACTCCCGGAGTGCAATCAGGGAGCCTTGGACAAGGCAGTGAAGTCACATTAATCACCAGTGATGGGGGCGGGTAATGTCTTTTCTTTCTCCAAGGAACGCTCCCAGCCAAGGAAAACAGACTTGGGCACAGAGGAAGCCTGGGGCATGGAGATTTCTGTCTCAGTGGCCAACACGGTGCAGAATCTGTGAGCTTAGCAAGAAGGAAGGCCACCTGGGAGTGAAGCCAGGAGCACATCCTAGCCCCAGAAAAACCCCTGGCTTCCCGGCCCACGTGCTGAGCTCAGCTTCTCCGAGGCAGGCCCAGCATTGGGCCCTGGGGAGCCAGGGATAAGTGGGGTGGCCTCCCTGGTCTCTGCCAGCTCACGGTCCAGAAAGTGAGCCCATGGCAGCCCCCAGCCACAGGGCATCTGCTCTATGGGGCAGGAAGAGCACTTCTGCTGGAAGCAGACAGACCTAGATTACCTTATAACCCGAGGGCCCCAGGGCTGTGGCACTGCAGTCCCGCATCTGGGAAATGGAGAGGATGACAACACCGACAGCCCACAAGTGGCAGACAGAGTGTGTGTCCACACTGCAGCCTGTCGTAGTACCAGCTGTGTGACCGTGAGAGTGTGTGTCCACACCGCAGCCTGCCGCGGTACCAGCCATGTGACCGTGAGAGTGTGTGTCCACGCCACAGCCTGTCACAGTACCAGCCATCTGACCGTGAGAGTGTGTGTCCACACCACAGCCTGCTGCGGTACCAGCCCTGTGACCATGAGAACACTGCTCAACTCCTCCGCCCCTTGGCCCCCTCGCCTGGGAAATGGTAATAACAAAAGTGCCCACCTGCCCCATAGGGCTGCAGGGAAGGGGACGTGGCTAGAACAGTGCCTGACATGCATTGTTCTGCAGATGTCAGACACAGCTGCTCCTCACGCTCCTGTTAGGGGTCTGGGGAGGGTGCAGTTAGCTTGGCCCTGGGCTTGGCTGGTTATATGAGCTCTCTCAGTTAAGAGAATGCTCTACTTTGTTCTGGGAGTTTGTTAGATGGAGTGTGTGTGTGTGTGTGTGTGTGTGTGTGAGACAGAGAGAGAGAGGGAGACAGGGAGAGAGAGAAAGGTGGGATGGGGGCAGAGAACACTCATTGGTAGGAGTTAAGGCGATGATTTCTATCCAGGGCCAGACAGTAAATATTTTCAGGTAGGAGGGCCATATCATCACTGTGGCCATGACTCAGCTCTGATGCTGACGGGGTGGCTATGCTCCCATAAAACTTCATCTACAAAAATAGGGACTCCGGCTATGGTTTGCCAGCCTGTGAGTCTGAGGGTTAAGGGGACACAGCCCAGATTTATGGCAGTGCGAGTTCTGGCTGAGCCACTCAAGATGCGTGGATGCAGTGCTTCTCGCAGGGCTGATGCTCAATCACGGTTCTTTCCCACCGTACGGCTGGGAACGGTTCTCTTAAAAATCCTTAAAGCCAACTAGCGGGGAAATTCATGCCCAGGTGATTGTCCATTTGGGTGTGTGTGCATGCACCTGTGTGTGTGTGTGTGAGAGAGAGAGAGACAGAGAAAGAGAGGTGGGGAAAGAGGGAGAGAGAGGGAGAGAGAGGAGAGAGGGAGGGAGGAAGAGAGAGAGGGAGGGAAAGAGAGAAACAAAGCATTCTAACAACCACCCTTCCTGATTCGTGCCCCTGGGAGCTGCAGTTTCAAAAATGAGATGACATTGAATGCCATAAAGGCCACCTCTTCCAGAGAGAACTCCATAAGGACTCTCCCTGGAGCAAGGCAGAAGGCTGACTCTTCATAATCTCTTGTGAGACCCTCCTCCCCCTTCATGCCACTGTTGTTCTGCGTGGAAAGCCCAGGCTGGCTGTTAACTTGTGCATCTGTCAGCATCGGGGCCACTCACTGGGTAGAACTTTGCAATGCTGTCCGTGGAACTGGGGTGGGATTCACACACGTAGTGCAGTGGAAGGAACACGGGCTTTGGAGCCACACAGCCCAGGTTCGAGATCCAGCTCTTGCCCTTGATCAGCAGAGTGGTCTGGGGGCCCCTCTCTGAGCCTCAGTTTCTTACCTGTAAAATGGGTTGTCATGAAAGTTTAATGAACTGTCTCAAGTAACAATGTCAAGCACATTATCGGGAATACAAGGATTTTGTTTATTTTCATGTGTAGGTTGAGCAGCCCTAGTCTGCAAGCCCCAAACACAACATACTCCCAAATATGAAACTTTCTGAGCACCAACATGGTGCTACAAGTGAAAAACTTCATACATGAGCTCATGTCAAAATTACTAAAAATACTGCATGAAATTACCTTCAGGCTATCTGTAGAAGGTATGTAGCAAGCACAAAGGACTGTTGTGTTTTGACTTGGATCCCATCCCCACGATATCTCGTCATGCAAATATTCCCAAATCCAAAGTGTCTGAAATCCAGAACACCTCTGGTCCCGAGCAAGCCAGATAAAGGATGCTCAACTCACATCAACACCTGCCACCCCTCCCCCACTATCACCAGTTTGCCTTTTGGCCCCAGATTCTAATATCTCTGCCTCCACAGCTCACATATTCTGTTAGCAGCTGGAATTTCGAATCAGAAAAATTTCTGCCATCCCAGCATGCACTGGAGAAACATTTAAGAGTATAGGAAAGAGATATAAAGTCAGTTCTTCAGGTTATCACACAGATAATTCTGACCATTGTTTCGTGCCATCCTGGAACACTGCTTTCCAAAGAGAAAGTTATCTGCTGCGTCAAGAGAATATGCAACAAGAGAGAAAGAAATTAAAAAACAACAACTTCAGTTATTGCCCTACAGATGCAATCCCCCTGGGATGGTAGAGCGGCTGATTTACAGGCAGGTGGGGTTATGCACTGCCGAGCCTCAAACATTCTGCTATTTTCACCGCCCAAGGCTTCCAGGTGTAAAAACATACATAGAAACGCACGCAGACCGGCAGACGCAGTCACAGAAACAGCTTCTCTCAAGGAGCGCAGGGCCGAGGGCCAGAGGAGGGGGAGTTGAAGAAAGAGCTTGCACACCAGGTGGCACTGGTGCCGTTGTCCCCTACGCCCCAGCCTGCGGCAGGTCTTGGGATCTGGGGGTGCAGACAGCAGCTCCCCTCTCTTAGCTGGGGACAACGAAGATGACACTCACTGGCTAATCATTCCCCAGCAGATTTTGAAGCTTTTAAAAAACTGATAAAGCAGCAGGTGGAGAGGCAAAAGGGGATGGATCTGGGATGGGACCGGAAGACAAGGGTTTGAGCCTTCCTTTGCCACATGCCCATCCTGTGAGTTTTGACCCCTATGGTCCTCAGTTTCCTTATCTCTAAAATGGGTACAATATAATTTACCAACCTAAGGTTCTTCACACTGAAGCAGAGAATGTATGCAGCCTTCCCCATCTCAGACGAGGCCTCCTGGACTCAGTGTCCAGTGGCATTTCAGACACAGCAGCTCCCACCCCCAGCCCACTGCACCAACTTCGGCCCATCCAGCTAAACAACAACGCCATCCTTGTGGGTCTCAGACCCAAATTCACAGGCTCAGAACAGCCTCCCTCCCATCTGGAGCCAACTCCCCGATACTACACGGTTATTTCCCTCACCTCTGTTGGGGGGCAAATGCCACACTCACCAAGGCTTTGGAACACACCGATGCTGCAGCTTCTCCCGGGCTCCGACATCCCAGCCTGCTCTGCTTTCCTAAGCTAATGTGGGCAGAGTGGCAAAGCCAGGGGGGTGGGACCTGGGAGGTGGCCACTCTGCATGAGGGGCCCGCGGCAGAGCCGGGGAAAGCAGGCCAGGTGTCAAGGCACCTGAGCTGAGCTACTCGCTGGCCGGCAGTGGTGGCCAGGGGTCCTCCAGCCCACGCATCACCGTCCCGCCTCCTTCTGGGAAGAGCATCCCCCCAGCTCCCTCGGGAGGCCCACCCCTCGCTGCTCACGCCCAGGCACTGCAGACTCCATGCTGTGTTGGTCCTTTCCCCTGGAGCAGGGGAGGCCACATTCCCTAGCTCAGAGCCAAGAAGGCGCCCTCAGGCCCAGTGAGAGAGGGGCACTTTTTATAAAGCTGCTAAGAGACAGCTGGAGAATCCAATGCCCTTGCTTCCACGAAGGTCTGGGGAGAGGCAGAGCTGAGTGCAGCCGAGAGGCGGCTGGAGGCAGGACCTGACCGCAACACACAGCCTGGATCCAGTGGTGTCTGAAGCCGGACCCTGGGCATTTCAGCTACTGAGCAAGGCCTCGTGGCTTAACCTAGGTTTTCTGTCCCTTGCTCGAAGAGTCCTTCTGGACACACGGACACAGTCACAGGCAAGTCACTGACTTCGCTGCCCTTGGAGATCTTCTCTAAATAGGGGGTGAGGGGAGCTGCCAACCTCCCAAGTCCCTCCACCTCTGTGTCATGTACCAGACACCCACACCACAGCCTGCAGCCCAGGTCCTGAAAGCCAAGGCCCAGGCCACGTGGGGCCAGTGCCCCTAGTGTGATGTCTGGGTCCCAAATCCCATTGCAGAGGGCGACAGAAACCCCAGAGCCTCCCAGGAACCTGCTCACTAGGAGGCTGGCCAGCCCGCAGCCTGGCCCTGCCCAGTTCTGTGCACCAAGGCAAGACTTCCTCCCCCCTCTGAAGCCAAAGTTCTTGTCCTCGGCCTTGTGTAAATTCAGGACGGGCAGTTCGTTGTGGAAGGGCTGCTCTGTATATTTTAGGATCTCTCCCTGTGAAGTGCCGGTAGTGCCCGCCCGACCATGGTCGTGACCCCTGAAGGTCGCCTGTCGGGCAAAGCCACCCTGGCTGAGAAGCAGCGCTGCCAGGCCAACGCTTGGGTCCTGAGCCTGAAATGTTCCCTTTGCCTCTACACTTCCTTCTCCCCACCAAAAATCAATCAATCAATCAATCGATCAGTCAGTTTCCTTTCTTCTCTCTGCGGTTGCTATTGGCTTCCAGGCACTGCTTCTGTCGGAGCCTGGGTCTCCCCTTCGGGCGTGGCCCCTGATGCATTGCAGTGGCTCAGCCCTGGGTTTGTGGACACGGATGTGGCTTTCTCTGAGAAGCAAGATAGCCAGCTATTCTTGGGTCAAATGCCACCTATGCATACATGTGCATGTACACACACACACACACACACACACGCATGCATACTCGTGCTATTCTGCTCATAATGTCAGAGTCCTCCGACCCGTCGTAACCAGAGCCAGGACTTTCCAAGTTCATGGCTTACTATGCTTTCAGGCCTTCCAACGGCACCCCTGAATCTTGGCCTCGCGTGGCAGAAAGATGGAGAATTGAGAGTCAGAACACTGGCTGCATTTGGGCTGTGTTGTGTGCTAGCGAAGCCAGCACCCTTTCTGGAAAACTGGGACTACCTCGTGGGTCTAGGGCTGTTACGGGGGACTGGGTACTCTCCCAGTATGCAGTCTCCCTACCTTCCACGGCACCTGCCTCCCTCTGCGGGTTACCCTGCCGGGAGCGCTGCTCGGGACAGGAGCCTCCCACGGCTCCCTGTGGCCCACAGGACAGCATCTATACTCGCACGTTCTCTGGAGTTTTAACCTTGGTGTCTTGGCTCATGCTGCTGCCCCTCTCTGGAATGCCTTTTCCCCTCCTCACTTCTGTCCAGGCTTTTTAAGGCCTGGTCCAAAGACCGTCCCCCATCCCGAGTCTCCACCATGCTCGGCCCCTTCCTGTCTGTCTCTGTCCAGTTTCAGGGGTTTCTCTCCCAGGGCCCTCCTTCTGCAGGGTGGCTGAGAACAAGCCATCTGAAAGCGACTCTCCTGGCCCGAGTCTCGGGTCCCACTGTCTTTCTCAGTTCCTCTCAGAGCCTTCCTCGGCTGAAAAATGGAGCTAATAACAGTGCCTACTTCAAAGAAAAATTGCACGCATTAAACGTGGCAGGCGCCAAGTCGACCGTAGGATCTCACGCAGGCTGTTTATGTCAAGTGCTCATCTGCGTGTGTGGCCCAGAGGAGGGGCTCTGTAAATGTCGGTGCTGTCATCACCGTCACCATTAGGGCAATGGGAGAGATTAGGGAGAAGGATGGGTCCCCAGGGCCAAGGTGAGATGATGATAACCAATTAAAGGACTAGTTCCCCTGTGGCTCCCAGAGCAAGAGGAAATTAGGATCCCAAACAACAAACGCCTACCTAGTGCTCAGCATGTGCCAAGCACTGCCCTAAGCATCTTATACCCACACGTCCCAGCTCTCTCATTGCCACAGTAGCACTAGTGGGAGGGGCCCAGGGCTTTCTTTACTGCTGTGGACACTGAGACTCAGAGAGGCAGATCGCTCATCCGAAGCCACACAGCTGGGCTGGGACTCCTCCATACTGTGCTGGAATCCCCTCGTGCCCTAGCCAGATGTGTTTGTGAGGTCTCTAGGGACAGAGACTCCGGCATGGTTTTTCCAAAGGCATCGTGGACCAGGCGAAGACGGTGGCACAGGTCACAGGGGAACCAGGAGGTGGCCTTCGTACAGGGCTGTTGGCACCTCCGAGTGTTTAGTCTGAGCTTCGTGCACAGCCGCTGGGGATTGGCTGCTGCTCTGCTGAGCAGGAAAACACCTGGAGCCCACATGTGTCCACCATCCCCTGAGCCAAGCAAATAAGCGCATGCACAGTCCTGAAGCCCAGGTGGTTCTCACAGCTACTGTAACATACTTAGTGGGAAGGAGGTGGGCGGGCAGGGTTAGGAAGAGCCGCTCCGGGAAGCGATGCAGACAAATCCCACTTCTGTTGGTGTCCAAGTCCCGCAAGTGTAGACAATTCAAAGGCTGCTCCCGGGACGGTGTGGACCCAGGAAACCCAGATGCTGGTTGGGTCCCTGGGCTGTTCTGAGGGGGTTGGAGAAGGGGGAATCCAGGGCAGCTGAGGCAGGAAACGAATCCTAGATCCTCGAGGATGATGAGACCTGGGCCCACTCTCCAAGAGCTGAGATGAGAATGACGGAAGTGGGGAGATACACTGGACTGTTACCTGAGGTCCAGTCCTTCCAGAATCTAAGACGTGGCCTCCTCATCCAAACTCTTCACATCATGGCAAAGGCCAAAGTGTCTAGTCACTGTCCATTGCAACTTAGTTGGCCATGATAACTGGATTAATTAATTCTTTGTAAAACCGGTTGGCTTATCAAACTTCTATTCAAACCATATCCAAGTCCATTGTTTCAAGAAACATCTACCATGGCCGGTGCCGCAGCTCACTAGGCTAATCCTCCACCTGTGGTGCCGGCACACCAGCTTCTAGTTCCAGTTAGGGCACTGGATTCTGTCCTGGTTGCCCCTCTTCCAGTCCAGCTCTCTGCTGTGGCCCGGGAAGGCAGTGGAGGATGGCCCAGGTGCTTGGGTCCTGCACCCACATGGGAGACCAGGAGGAAGCACCTGGCTCCTGGTTTCGGATTGGCGCAGCGTGCCGGCTGTGGCGGCCATTTGAGGGGTGAACCAATGGAAGGAAGGCCTTTCTATCTCTCTCTCTCACTGTCTAACTCTGGCTGTCAAAAAAAAAAAAAAAACAAAAAAAAAAAAAACAAACTCCTGGTCCTGGTCAAGGGGTTTTTTGATGCCCACTGGGATGGTATGACTGACCAGCTTTCCCTTTTCCCAACACCTTCCTGGGAGCTCAGAGTCCCATTTATAGCTCATCAGAGTGAGCATGTATCTGAGATGACTTCAACAAGTGCACAGGGAAAAATGGAATTAAAAGTAGGACAGAGCAGCTGTTTAACAGTGAAGATGTTAGAATTGGATTCCCAGCTCCAATTCCTGACTCCAGCTTCCTGCCAACACAGATCCTGGGAAGAAGTGGTGATGGCTCAAGTACTTGTGTTTCTGCACTGACCTGGGAGATCTGGATTCAGTTTCTGGCTCCTGACATCAGCCTTGGCCCGGCACTGGCCACTGTGGGCATTTGGGGAGTGGAGCAGTGGATAGAAGTGATTTTTCTATGTCTCTGTCTCTCTGCCTCTAAAATAAACAGCTTTCTTAAAGTACAAATTTATTTTGGTGCAAACAACAATTTTGAAATTCATGCGTACCTTTTTTTTGATAATACGCATTATTCACATTACAAAGAAATTCATGCACCAAAATAAACTCATGTTTTAAATTCTGGTTCTTCATGAACTTTTTAAAGTATCCTCATATACAGAATGGCAAATCATTCATTTTTTTTTCTTTTTTTTTTGTTTTTTGTTTTTTTGACAGGCAGAGTGGACAGTGAGAGAGAGAGAGAGAGAGAAAGGTCTTCCTTTGCCGTTGGTTCACCCTCCAATGGCCGCCACGGCCGGCGCGCTGCGGCCAGCGCACCGTGCTGATCCGATGGCAGGAGCCAGGTGCTTTTCCTGGTCTCCCATGGAGTGCAGGGCCCAAGCACCTGGGCCATCCTCCACTGCACTCCCTGGCCACAGCAGAGAGCTGGCCTGGAAGAGGGGCAACCGGGACAGAATCCGGCGCCCCGACCGGGACTAGAACCCGGTGTGCCGGCGCCGCTAGGCGGAGGATTAGCCTAGTGAGCCGCGGCGCCGGCCAAATCATTCATTTTTAAACATTTAAAAAGTTACTTATTTGAAAGACAGAGAAAGAGAATCTCCCACCTATGTTCACCCCTCAAATGCCTGCACAACTAGGGCTGGGCCAGGCCAAAATCAGGAACAAAGAACTCAATCAAGCCTTCTACATGGGTGGCAGGGACCCAAGTACCTGAGCCATCACCTGCTGCCTCCTATTAGCAGGAAGCCAGAACCGGGAGCAGAGCCGGCCAGGACTCAACCCCAGGCGCTGTGATATGGGACGGATGCGCCACATGCCGTCCCTGCCTTCATTTTCCAACTCATCTCATTTCTGGCTCTTTCTTCGTCTTCACCTTTGTCTTTCTTTGATCTCTGGCACTGAGTTGCATTCAGTTTATCTTGCCATCTAGTCTGTAACCTTGTAACCACCTTTAATTCTTTTGGGGGACACATTGGTGTATAAGCCTGAACTGACTTAAATAAAATAGAATGAATCAGAACAAAACAAAAGTTTTGAGTCTGAATTTAAAAAGAATTTCAAGTCTACCCACATTGCAGGGTGCGATACCCACACCACTCACACTAAGGCACACACAAAAAGCACTTTAGGACAACAGTCGAACATTTTCTCTCCAAAGGCCCACTGAGGACGGATCAGTATTCTCCTGTCCATCACCGCACCGGGCAGGGGCAGCATTGGCATCGGCCCCTCTGCCGACCGAGGCCCCTCCCATTCCCATCGCTTTCCTTGGCATTTCCACACTAAGCAGCATGCAGAGGTTGTCAGCTTTTGCTCTCTCTCGACCTCCTCTTTCAACTCTGCATCACAGACACGTGATGAAGGCGACAGCAGGAGAGAGGCCACGGACCCCCTTGACCTCTGCGTGCTTAGAAGTGGGAGATGGAAGCAGCCTTTGGCTGTCCTCGAGGCCCGGGCACCGGCACTTCCACTTTGAAACTTAAAGGTCCAGCACATCCAGACCCAGGGCACAGACTATTTAAATGTCCCCAAGGAGCCAGGGCAGCTGGACACAGCCGATATGGATTTCTTCCAAAAGATGGACACTGCTGCCCAACTAGGAAGCAGAGCTGCTTGTATTTACTGAAAGACAGAGACAGGGACAGAGATCTCGCATCTGCAGGTTTGCTCCCTAAATGCCCACAACAGGGTAAGGCCAGGCTGAAGCCAGGAGCCAGGAACAAAAGGTGCGTCTCCCTCGTGGGTAGCAGTGACCCAACTACTTGAGCCACCACTGCTACTTCCCAGGGTGTGCCTGAGCAGGAAGAGTAAGCCAGGACTCGAACCCAGGCACTCCGACATGGAACGCAGGCATCCCAAAGTGGTGTCGCCACTGCCACACCCAATGCCCATCCCAAGAGCTGCTTTTCTTTGTTGAGCACCTACTAAGTGAAAATTCCTCTAGGCATAAGCCTCCAGACCCGAAACGAAATAAGGAGTTGGTATGTTGGCTACGCGGGCACACATAAGCAAGCTGGTGTGCAAGCCCAACCATGCACGCGTACTGCACACATAGCCTACCCTGGTCCCCCCGACATATTCCCTGCTTCAAGGAGCTCCCAGTTCAGGGGCAGAGAGAAAAGGTAGACATATGGCTGCATTTCTGGCTCGCCCTGAACTATGAATCTCTGCAGAGGCCCTGGAGTGTAGCTCAGGCACCGGCCCCCAGCCCCCCCCGCCCCTGAAAGCCCATCTTGATCACAGGTGTCCCCCCCACCCCCACCCTGGGTGTCTCACAGCTCTAGGGACTGAACTGATGCTAGGGACAGACCTGACACGCAAGCCATGGTTCAAAACCATCTGCAGAATGGAAGAGCAAAGGCGTGAGTGGATAAATGAGTGAGCGAATGAGGCTGCCGTTCCCAACCCGCACCCCAACCCCTGCGGCTGCCGCCCGGTAAAACCATGTCTGTTACTCAGAGGGTAATCACGGTTAATGACCTTGTGCTGTGTAATGCAGAACGGCTACACAGGATGTTTCGAAGGCGCTCATCACAACAAAACGGTAACTCAGATGATAGGTAGGTAATCTAAGGATCCCAAGTTAATCAGCACCCAGCGTATGAAGGGGCCACACATCACACCATGACCCACGAGGGTGGACCATCGTCCGTCAGTCTAAAAAGCCGGAGCAATTACGGAGTCAGGTCCGGCGTTCAGTGCCTTCCACTCACCACCTTCTCTAGCTCTCACCAGAGCTTATGAGGTCTGACATCTCATGGCAACGGGCTGGGTAGCCGGGGGCAGCCCCGAGCCCGGTCTGTTTGGTCTGGACAGCGCTGGGGCCTCGTCAGCCAGCTGCCTCGAGGCTCTGTCTCTCCTCCTGCGGGGCAGGGCCTCTTTCCCAGCCTGGTGACCGAAGCGGCCGATTGTCAATGCACAGTGAGCAAATCAGGGCTGCAACTGTGCGAGTGACGTTTGCATCTCACGCCAACCCTCTGAAACGTAACCCGCTGCTTTAATGCCCAGTCTCCAAGAACCAGGGTCTCAGACACCTAACAAAGGGGGCTTCCAGGGCCTGGGGGCTGTGAAGGCCAAGGCCAGGGGGGGCCTCCCTAGAGGCATCGTGACACCTGCAGCTGCTGTGACACCCTCTGCTGTCAACAACTCACCCACAGTGTCTGGGGCACCCAGGTGTGGGGCCAGAGAACCAAGCAGCACACAGGGAAGGACTCAGGTTTGCTGTTAGCAGCCCAGGCCGGGGCGGGGGGGGCATGACTCAGTTTTATCATTGAATTCTGTGCCTCGGTTTCCCTATTTAAAAATATTTTTTAAAGTTATTATTTTTAAAGTTTTTATTTGCAAGGCAGAGAGAGAGAGAGCAAGAGAGAGAAACACTGCTATATAGAAGTTTACTCCCCAAATGCCTGGGATGGCTCTAGCAGGGAACTCCATCCAGGTCTCCCACCAGGGTGGCCAGAACCTAATTACCTAAGCCACTGCAGCTGCCTCCCACAGTCTGCACTGGCAGGAAGCTGGAGTCAGAAGCTGGACCTGGGACTCAAACCCAGGCACTTTGCCCTGGGGCACAGGCATCTTAACTGCTAGGCCACTCACCTCCTCTCTCCTTTCATTGAAAAAGACAGTAACAGTGCCACCTGCATAGCCTCCCTGTGCAGAGGAGAGGAGAGCTGGTAAAGTCCCCTACCAGGGGGCGTGGCATAGAGCAACTGAGGGGCTGCAATGCACCAAGGGTCTGCCCAGATCCAAACTTCACCACCGTCCCTATGCTGGAGGGGCCAAGGGTGGACATGGGGCGACAGGCAGGAGGCAGGTGCAACAGGCCATGGGTAATGGAAATGGCTCTCCCCCTGGGTCCCACTGCGGGCCACTCTGAGTACCTGCCTGGCCAGATGAACTGTGTTGGGCATCTTATGCCCTGTGTCTTCGGTGGTCAAGACAACCTTAGGATCTGGTTCCTATGCTTCCCACTTTACAGATGAACAAACGAGACCGCTTTCTCACCACCTCGGGCCCGGGGAGGCACTGCCCCTGGGAGCTACCGACCAGGCTCAGGAGTGTGACTCCAAAGCTGAGCTGGGGCTCAGGTTCACCTCCAAGCTGAGTGATGCTGGAGCCAGGTAGGGAAGGGGCGTGGCTAAAAGTCACCCTGGTGGGGAAGAGCGATGGCGGTGCTGGGAGAGCTGAGAGAACCAGGAGGAAAGGCAAGGAGCTGGGAGCCAGTCGGGAGAGCCAAGCGCCCTTTCATGAGCCCCAGTGATGGCCAAAGGAACCGGTTCCTTCACAGTGATTCCCAGGCCTGGCTGGGGCCTATGCTATCTTGCTCCTCTCACCCTGGCCTGGACAATGTGAGTCTGTGGGAGGGGAGTTGACCAGATGTCTCTGTTAAACTCACCCCAGCAGGGCATCTGCAGCCCTGGGGTGGTGGGGGGCTGGGGACCAAGGCCTGCACTCGAGGCTGGTACAATGTGCTAAGAAGCCAAAGCTGTGCACAGCTGTTCCCCTCGATACAATTTACAGTACCCGTCCTTCCAGGGTCAAGGGCACCCTACTCTCTCTAGCTTTCTGGACGTCTCTGCCATGCCTGCCTCCCTACTGTGGCCCTCTGTTCCCTTCCCTTCCCCACAGCCCTGGTCCAGCCAGAGGCCCAGCCTGTGTTCTCCAGGGATGAGCCATTTCAGAGGAGAACAGGGCTCTGATTGCTTAATCTTCGCTCAAGCATCCCTGCTTCCCACGGCTTTTAATCATTTGGAGAGTGCCTGCCATTTGGAGCAGGCCTCCCTGAAACCCGCTGATGTCTGGCTAGAAATCTTGCACGCTTCTCCATCTCAGGGTCTCTGGCTCAGGGGTCACATCCTCAGTAGAGAAGCCGTGCGCTGAGGTGGTTCTCAGTGCCCAGGGGTGGCTAGGAGGCCCTGCCCAGGGTCTGGCTCCAAATCCATGCTCAATCAATGTGTTCCGAGGGGGCTCCTGGTACAGAGGCCTCAGCCATTCCCCTCCCAGGGATGTACCCAGCAGGCCCTGTCACGGAAAGTATGTTCTAGAATGTTCTCAGCAGCACCAGCCGTGGTAGCCCCCAACTGGAAACAACCTAAGGTCCGTCCACAGTTGAACGCATAACCCGAAGTGTGCTTTCCCCACCCAGTGCAATGGCATGGAGGCATCTCACACAGGTAGTGCTGAGCAGAAGTCCGACGCCAAGGGGGCACTGGGATGAGTCTATTTATGGGAATTTCATGAACAGGTGGGGCAAATCCAGGCTGCAGGAGTCAGTGAGGGGCAGGGATTGGGAGAGACACGGGGGGCTGGCTGTGCTCTGATTTTTTTTTTTTTTTTAAGATTTATTTGTTTGCAAGGCAAAGCTACAGGAGACACACAGAGAGGGATCTTCCATCCACTGACTCATTCCCCATTGGCTGCAATGGCCAGGGCTGGGCCAGGCCAAAGCCAGGAGTCAAGAACTCTATCCAGGTCTCCCATGCAGGTGGCAGGGGTCCAAGCACTTGGGCTACCTTCCACTGCTTTCCCAGGTGCATTAGCAGGGAACTGGATTGGAAGTGGAGCATCTGGGATGTGAGAAGTGGCAGCCATATGGGTGTCATATTACACTTGCATTACAAAGCAAACTGTACCCCAGAGAGTCTCATGAATAGAGACAAAAGGTACAAGGAGGTGGCACTGTGGTGCAGTGGGTAAAGCCACTGCCTGCAGCACCAGCATACCACATGGGCACCGGTTTGAGACCCGGCTGCTCCACGTCCAATCCAGCTCTTTGCTACGGCCTGGGAAAGCAGAAGATGGCCCATGTCCTTAGACCCCTGTACCCACTTGGGTGACCCAAAAGAAAGCCCTGGCTCCTGGCTTTGGATCGGCCCTGCTACGGCTGTTGTGGCCAATTAGGGAGTGAACCAGCGGATGGAAGACCTCTCTTTCTCTCAGCCTCTGCTTCTCTGCAACTCTGCCTTCCAAATAAATAAAATAAAAAACCTTAAAAAAAAAAAAAAGTACAAGGGACCCGAAAATCTATCATGTGAGTCCTTTCTGTCCTCACTTGGCTACAGCTTGCCATGTCCTCGCTTGGTCCCTGGGCCTTCGTGGCCTCTGTGTCACTTCCTCTGTGGAGCACGGGCACTAGAAATGAGATGGCCTCTCAGACGATCTCCGATGATGGAGACGGGGCACATCCGAAGGCCAAGGTCACACACCACAGACAGCTCCGGCTTCCTCTAAGGACTCCACTGAAGGGAGTGAGAAGAACCTTAGGTGCTCCTCGTGATCACACCTGTCCTGAGGTCTGTCTGCCCAGATGAAGAGCTCAGGTAAGCAGCTGCTGAGCTGAATGGCTGATGTCCCCTTACTAACCCAGAGAGGCTGGCTCCAGGGTCCCCTGCTTCTGACATTTCCCTGACAGCTGGCCGGCTGTGATTTGTCCTGGCTGCTGGAGAGGCCATCTCTCGGCTCCCCCTTTTCTCCACCACCCCCCCCCCCCCTTTCCCTTCGTCATTTTATAGCCTAACCCATGGCTCCTCTCAGCCCCTGGCCTCCCAGACTGAAGAGGCCCTCGAGGTTTATCTGGATACACAGCTTGCAGCTGCTGGGTGCTCCTTGTCACTGCCACTGTCACTGTCACTGCTCTGGTCCTTCACAGTCCGAAGCCACCCCCACCACAGGAATAAGAGTATGGGTGGGAAGCTGGATCTGGCCTTGTTGTCCCACACATGTGCGAGAGAGCCCTGGGTGTTTTCTCTGGGCCCCTGTCTTTCCCAGTAATGGGCAGCTACTTCTCTTCAGGTTCAAGAGCTATGTATGACCACTGGGGCTGGCGCTGTGGTGTAGAAGTTTAAGCCTCCACCTCTAGTGCCGGCATCCAATATGGGCTCCGGTTTGAGTCCCGGCTGCTCCACTTGAGATCCAGCTCCCTATTAATGTGCCTGGGAAAGCAACAGAAGATGGCCCAAGTCCTTGGGCCCCTGCACCTGTGTGGGGGACCTGGAAAAAGCTCTGGCCCCTGGCTTCAGCCTGGCCCAACTTTGGCTATTGTGGCCATTTGGGGAGTGCACCAGCAGATGGAAGATCTCTCTTTCTCCCTTTCTGTCTCTGTCTCTCCCTCTCTCTCTATAACTCTGCCTTTCAAATAAAATAAATACATCTCTTTTTAAAAAAACAACAACCAGGGGCCAGTGCTGTGGTATAGTAGGCTAAACTTCTGCCTGCAACACCAGCATCCATGTGGTCACCGGTTAGAGTCCCAGCTGCCCCACTTCTGATTCAGCTCCCTGCTAATGCACCTAGGAAAACAGTGGAGGATGGCCCACATGCTTGGGCCCTTGCACACAGATGGGAGACCTGGAAGAAGCCCCTGGCTGCTGGCTTTGGATCAGCCCAACTCCGGCCATTGCAACCATTTGGGGAGTGAACCAGCGGTCTGCATCTGAGAACTGGGGAGGTTGTGTCAGCTCCGTCCAGGGGGTGGGGATTTATCAGGTCCCAAGCAGGAGCTTGGAGCCTCACTGCTTGGCTCCATCAGCAAGGGACGCAGCAGGGGAGCTCCAGGCACTGGGCGGGACGGGGGTGGGGGGATGGGGGGTTGGGAGTCTCAGCTCCTGCCATCCACGGAGCCTCAACAGGAACAGTGCTGGGGGAGCCAGCTCCTCCTCCATGGCACAGGGGAGGACAGAGGCACGGAGCGCTCACCCTGCCGTGCGCCTGGGGATGGACAGGCCCAGAAAGCTGCCGCGTTCCGTCTTAACACCTGACCTTGAAGCCTACGGAGGGAACCATGGCTGCTGTGTCTCCAGCGCCCCAAGGCCGTTTTGCAAATGTCCCGTTTGTGAAATCTACACCTTGGGGACAAATCTTGTACCAGTCTCAAAGGACAGGGACTTCCATAACTTCACGGAAATGGAATTAAAGAGAAGTTTATTTTGGTGCAAGAGAAATTTGAAATCCATGTATAATTTTTTCCATAACACGCTTTTTTCCATGACCAAGGACTCCTTGTACTCACAGATTTCAATTTTTCTGCACCAAATAAGCATACCTTACATTTAAAAATTGATTTCTTTAAAAGGTGGAGAGGGAAACAGACTGAAAGACGGACAGAAAATGAGATTGCTCATCCACTTGTGCACTCCTCAAACGCCTGGGAGCGTCACCCCCATGGGTGGCAGGGACCCAGCCAGTGAGCCATCACCTGCTGCCTTCCAACGTGCACACTAGCAGGAAGCTAGAACTGGAAGCAGAGCCAGGACTCCCACCCAGACACTGACACATAGGCGTCCTGACCGCTGTGCCAAACTCCTCCCCTAAACAGATCTTTTAACTCCATGTTCTGCTCTGTGGATGGAATGTGATGAAGCGTGGAGGGCTTGGGACAGAACCTGCACCCACTTCCTCCACTCTCCTCTCTGCTCCTTCCACATCCTGTAGGAGCCCCACTTCTGGAATCCCAAGATTCCAAAGAAAGGAGAAACGGACTTCTTTTCTGAAAATGAGTTGTACCCAGGCAATCCCTTATGGTGTTGTGCACTGTCTCTTGTCCCTAATTCTGCCTGGGCTGTGTGACTTTGCAAAGGTTGCCTAACTTCTCTGGGCCTTCATTTCCCCATGCAGTGACAATGTGGTGCGTAGCACTCTTGTGAGGCTCCACTGAGCAAAGATACATCAATGCCTACCATCACACCCGACTCAAGCATCATCTAGGATTTTGCATTATTGTAACGCACACTGACAAACACCTAGCAATGACCACGCACGGTTCTATCCATCAGCCATTGAGCAATTTCTTATTCATTAAATAAATGCCTTTGTGCCCAGCATGCTCAATACCTCACATCTGTTCTTTCTGACGACGACAATTGTCCTAACGCACTGGGAATAAGACAGCCACATCTCATCGGCCCTCTCCTGTCACCCCACCCGATTAGACCGAGATCTTATTTCACCCAGCTGGCTGGTGAGGCGTCGGGCTGGCCCTAGCTTTCCAGATGGTTCGTTGCTTTCTCCCTGATTCTCAGTGGGTTTCCCCATCTCTGGCCATCATCCCAAGTAGCAGGGGCAGCTGCTCCCAGGAGAGGCCCAGGCACTGGGAGGGATGCCACGGGGCCAGGGTTGGTTAATCGTGTCTTTAATTAGCAGTGGCAATCAATTATGAGACCCTGGGGTGACCCCACAGATGGCAGCCTGCTCTGCTCTCAGTGATAAGCCGAGAGCATCCTGGTCCATGCAGTGTGCCCACACTGGCTACTGTGACGGTCGTATTTCCTGCACCTGCTGCTCTGGGGTGGCTTGGCCCTTTTAGGACAAAGGACACAAGGGATGGTGAGTGTGGGCTCTCAGCTTTCCCTGGGACCCCAAGCTGGGTTACCCCAAGCAGATTTTTATTTTTTTATTATTTAAAAAAAATTTTTTTTGACAGGCAGAGTGGACAGTGAGAGAGAAAGAGAGAAAGGTCTTCCTTTTGCCGTTGGTTCATCCTCCAATGGCCGCCGTGGCCAGTGCGCTGCGGCCGGCGCATCGCGCTGATCCGAAGGCAGGAGCCAGGTACTTCTCCTGGTCTCCCATGCGGGTGCAGGGCCCAAGCACTTGGGCCATCCTCCACTGCCTTCCCTGGCCACAGCAGAGAGCTGGCCTGGAACAGGAGCAACTGGGACAGAATCCAGCACCCCGACCAGGACTAGAACCCGGTGTGCCGGCGCCGCTAGGCGGAGGATTAGCCTAGTGAGCCGTGGCGCCGGCCCCCAAGCAGATTTTTTGAGAGGAAGGAGCCATTTAGAAATATTTTGCCAAGAAAACCTAATAATGATGACCACAGAAGTTGCCATTTCTGTATGTCGAGGACTGAATACTGCTAGTGTGGTCCAGTGGTTCCACCTGTTATCACCAAGTACAGGTCCTCCATCACCCAGTACACGCTCCCAGACGGGTGCCGCTGGCAGCAGGGGAGCCTCCTCCTTCTGGCTTCAGGTGGGTGGGGGACATCTCCCAGAGCCCGGGGCGGGCCAGGCATTGTTCCCAGTGACTGACAGGCGCCACCTTCTCCGCTGTCACAGTAACCCCGGAAAATGAGTCCCAGGTTACTCCCATTTCAGGGAGGAGAAAATCAACTCAGAAATGTCCACAGCCATGTACTCAGCCAAGGGCAAAGCCGGCACTTGAACCTAGACTGTCTGGTGCCACATTCATTCTTCTAACCGCCGTGATCACGTGGGTGCTGGGCCTTGCGTGCTCAATTCAGCCTCCTCCTTTCTTTCCTGGATTTTTTTTATGGGGGTGGAGCCAGTTTTCTGTGGGCACCTCCTGTGGGGGTCTGGTGGCAGGACACCCACTAAATGCCCCACACGGAAGCCAGGTCCTTCAACACTGCCCTCACCCTCCTCAGGGAAACACCCTTGCCCGCATCCGCGTGCCTGGTGCGTGGGCCTCTCTCTCCATTCATTCTCACCCTAGCGGGTATGGAAGGGGAGGCGTTACTCGCCCGCCCCCTGAAGTCCCTACACTAACCCATTCCATTTCACGGATGAGGAAGCTGAGTCCTGGAACAGTTGTACAACGTGAACAGGCGCCTTCGAGGTCACACAGCCTGGCTCATGTCTGCAGTGCCACGTTGTAGCCACAACAGCTGGGGCTGGGTACCTAATGGCTTGAGGCCTCAGCTGTCCACAGGTGACACAGGACAGCCTCCAGGCAGCAGAGTGGCTGTGAGGGTGAGACGTCCTAAACCATGGGTTGAGGGCTCCTGGAAAGTGGTGCAGAGTCAGGTGCATCCCCAGGGATAAGACCATTCAGTCTGGCTTCCGTTCCCATGGCACCCTCCAGGCTTTCCAGAGCTCTTCACGTCATCAGAAATGACAGTATTTGTATTCATGGACTTAGTATTTTTCCCTACCAGAACGTAAGCCCCAAGACGACCTGGCCCATTTTTATAATCCCCATTCCGTCATACAGCAGGTGCTCAGTAAGTGCAGAAGCACTCAACACTGCATATGAGGGCTCCCTTCCCTCCCCCTGGGTAGGAACCACGCCCCCAGCTCATCTTCCCAGAGGTCTCCGCACCCAGAGCCGCTGTGACTTCAAGGTCAACCCCAAGGGCTCCCATCCACAGGCTGCGGCTCGCAGCAGCGCACACACTCGGTCCCTGCTGGAAACTGGAGCCCCTTGCAATCCTTCCTGCTCACGGGCCGCTGAGCTTCCCCCCTGCCCAGCACCCAGGAAACTGAGCGCCGCCCTCCTGCCAACCCACAGAACTGATGAGCAAGCAGTCCACGCCCGGCCGGCGCCAGCCCACCTGCCAAGGAGCTTTCCACTCTTAAGATCTTCCCTCTTCCTCTGATGACAAGCCCTGCCCCCTGCTGCCTGGCCTCCAGGGGCAAAGTCCACTCTGAAATCCGTGGAGCTCAGCTCCCGGGCAAGGGAGGCGTGTAAGCAGCACCTGAGTGTCTCAGGTCCAGGCTGTCCGGGGTCTCTGCGGGGGCTCCTTTTGTGTCTTCCTGCACACGGGAAATGGAGCCTCTTGGAGTGCTTCAGGGAGATCAGATCTGGGGGGCTCGGTTGGTGGCCCCATTGGGAGCTGTCTGATGCCAGCTAAGCCCCTGTTCTTTTTTTTTTTTTTAATTTACTTATTTATTCGAAAGTCAGTTACACAGAGAGAGGAGAGGCAGAGAGTGAGAGGTCTTCCATCCACTGGTTTCCTCCCCAGATGGCTGCAATGGCTGGAACTGCACTGATCTGAAGCCAGGAGCCAGGAGCTTCCTCGGGGTCTCCCACGTGGGTGCAGGGACCCAAGGACTTGGGCCATCTTCCACTGCTTTCCCAGGCCATAGCAGAGAGCTGGATCGGAAGAGGAGTAACCGGGTCTCGAACCGGCGCATATATGGGATGCTGGCACTTCAGGCCAGGGCGTTAACCCACTGCGCCACAGCACCGGCTCCACCCCTGTTCTTTGTTTACAAGTGGGCAGCAGAGTGGCTCCAGAGGAGGAAGCCCTGGAACTCAGGTTGAAATTGAAACTCTGTTAGGAGATATTAAGAGGTGCAAACGTGGGATCTTGAAGACATGATTCGGGCTCTGATGAATACATTGGTGTAATTAATAGATGAACATGTGAATCACTAATCTCAAGAGTGAGTGTGGGGGGCTGTCACCATGGCTCACTTGGTTAATCCTCCGCCTGCGGCGCCGGCACCCTGGGTTCTAGTCCCGGTTGGGGTGCCAGTTCTGTCCCAGTTGCTCCTCTTCCAGTCCAGCTCTCTGCTGTGGCCCGGGAAGGCAGTGGAGGATGGCCCAAGTGCTTGGCCCTGCACCCACGTGGGAGACTAGGAGGAAGCACCTGGCTCCTGACTTCGGATAGGCACAGCACGCCAGTTGTGACGGCCATTTGGGAGGTGAACCAAAAGAAGGAAGACTTTTCTCTGTCTCTCTCTCTCTCACTAACTCTGCCTGTCCAAAAAAAAAAAAGAGTGAGTGTGCCATTAGGCTAGGTCTCTCTCTCTCTCTGTCACGTGCACACACACTCCCTCTCTCTCACCAGGTGACATCTACTCCTCTTCGGAGCTCTGGTAGCAAGAAGGCCGCCCCCAGACGCAGTGCCTAGACCCTGGTCCAGAACTGTGAGCCACAGTCTGGCCGGCCCAGTGCCCTCTGTCTCCAGCACAAGCCTGGATACAGAGCAGGGCTCCAGGAAGTGCTCACCAAACGGGAGTGTGGGCTCAACAAGCACCCTGGAGAAGCCGCCCAAAGGGCAGCGATTGCATTCCTACGAGAACGTGAGAGACACAAACGGGGGAGGGTGCGTCTTTTGGGAGTGAGGATCAGGGATGTTGACAAACCCTGGGAATACGCAAAGGCAGAAGGAAACAGAGGAGCCGGGTCCAAGAGACCAGGAGGGCAAGCGTGGGGGTCGGAGGCTGGAGACGGCACAGCAGCCTGCGGAGCAAGGGAGCCCAGCGATGAGAAGAGGGCCTCGGGGCCAGGGCTTGTGCTCCAGCACCTGTCAGCCTAGCGAGACCTGGGCCACAGAAGTCTCTGTGCCTCCCTGGGCCGTCCTGGGTTAGCCACACGTGCCCCGGGAGCAAGTCCTCTGCACAGTTTGGCACACAGCACGTTCTGCCTGGGTGGGATGCACCTGGAGCGCTCGCGATAGCACAGGTTGAACAGGCTGAATCTGGAAACCTCTGCGCACCACCATGACACCCCCAAGTGGAGAATTCCACAGCTGACTTCATGTGACAGGTCACAGACGGCAGGTGCACTAAAACTACTCTGTGAGGTCACTTTCAGGCCACGTGGATAAGGCACGTATGACACATAAATGAATTCTGTGCTGAGCCAAGGGGCCCCTCTCTGAGACAGACTTCACGATGCATATGCAAATATTCAAAAATCCAAAAACACTTCCAGTCCCAAGCACTTATGTGTACGCTCCCCCTCTGGTTAGTGCTATCACACAGTGATGGGCGCTCAGCGGTCCTCACCATGATGTTCAAGGCCCCGCACGGGCTGGCTCTTCCCAGACCTCAACGCTGAACTCTCTCTTTATCAACTCACTCCAGACCCGGGGGTTCTCAAACATCAGTCTGAGCTTGATTGACATTTGGGACCCAAGATCACTGCTGCGCATGTGTGGGGTGAGGGGGACTTCCTGGGCACTGTGGAATGGTTCATGGCAGCTTGGACTGCCACCAGCGACATCATCCGCTAATGCCTCTAGACATTGTCCAACATCCCCTGGGCGCGGGGATGGGATGTACAATGTCCCTGATAGACAGCTGTTGCTCCAGGCACACTTATTCCTTGCAGATCTTCAAATAAATGAACCCACTCAGACCTTGAGGTCTTCGCACCTGCTGTTCCCTCTGCCTGGAATGCCCTTCCACCAGATAACCCCACGGCTCAGCCCCCCCGACTGCTTTCAGGTCTCTGTCAAATGTCACCACCCCCTTCCAGAGGCTGTCTCTGAGCACCACACACACACACACACATACACACACACAGTGAGCCATCCGGGAGATGGGACCCAGGCCCACACACAACACGCACTGCTGTTCCATGTACCCCGTACACACCCCTCACTGTTTCCTGGCCCACAAATCCACTTTCTCCTCCCGCACTACCGGGACGCCACCTCGGCCTGGAGTCAGATTTGGGAGCTGAGGGCGCGGTGCTGCTGCCCCTGAACCTGGCTCCGTCACAGCCCTCCATTCTGCTTCCTCCTCCTCCCTGGCCTGACCTTGATGGGTCTCCACGAGGGACTGGAGCCCACCTCCTACCCAACCCCACGTGTTTTGGATGACAGGACAGAGGCCCAGGCACGGGGCAGAAGGCCCAGCGCTCCTGACCCCATGCGGGAATGGTGTTGTCCAAAAAGCAGAAACCAAAAGACAGGCGGGCTGACCCCTCCACAGAACGAGGGCAGAAGTCCCTGGTGGGACTTCTGGGGAGAGGAGACGAGGGTCTAAGAAGCACCCAGCACACGCCTGTTCAAGTAGGAGAGGCTCCATCGCTACCGCAAGCACTTGTCTCAGACGCAGCGGACGTGGCTTTGTAGTCTGACTATTTCAGTTCAGGTCCCTGTTCTGTTGCTTGCTGACTGTGTGACTCTGGCCAAGTGACTTAACTTCTCTGTGCCTCTGTTATCTCATGCGTAGCGGGGGAATAGTCACAGAGCCTCACGGATGGAATCGGATGCCACGTATGAAGTACTGAGCAGGGTGGCCAGATACGGCGTCAGATACGGCCCTCTCACCATCGCCACCATTACCACACCGTGCTCACCATCACTTTCACTCTCAGTAGCCCCACCAGCACTGTCACATCATCACCAGTACTACTAACATCACCACCGTCAGTACACCGTTCTTACCTGCCCATTACCATCACTGCCACCATTATTACCACCATCATCACCACTATCACCACCACCACCATCACCAACATCGGCACCACCATCGTAAGCACCAGCGCTAGCGCCATTTTGAACTC
Organism: Oryctolagus cuniculus; assembly: GCF_964237555.1. NCBI lineage: Eukaryota > Metazoa > Chordata > Mammalia > Lagomorpha > Leporidae > Oryctolagus > Oryctolagus cuniculus. The sequence goes on along the minus strand of NC_091442.1, from coordinate 109,991,160 downwards.
CCCACGAAGTCCAGCGCAGCGCAGCCCACAGAAGCATCCCACAAATCTACTTGCTGTCTGTCAAGCCCTCATGCCTCCGTTTCCAGGGAAGCGTTACTCCCCCCTAAAGACCCTTTTAGGGGACTTCTCAGCTCTCGGAAATTGTTCTGAATATAAGAGAAATTACAGAAGGGCTGCACAACGAACTCAGGATGGGTTCATTCACTGGATATTAAATTAACAATGAAATATCATCCCCTAAAGTCATGAACAGAAAAATAAGACTTTAGATTTTCTGCAAATGAAGAAGATATAAAAATGAGGACGACTCTCAGGGTCCACTACTCTCCACACTGCCTTCTACTACAGGGATTCCTCTGCGGAGGATGACGTATGCCCCAAGGACCCCACGGGGAAGCCACCCACCAGGAAGGGGCTGGGGCTCCCTGGTCCCCATGAGCCTGCTCTCGGACCACCTTCTCCTCTCTGCCCCTCCCCATGATGCAAAATCAGAGGGCGCCCTCCAGAGAACCCTTGGCTCCAGTGGGCACTCCTCACTTGCTCGGGAGCCCATGTGAATGCCGGGCATCCCTGGCCACGTGCCAGAAGAGGAGCACTCGGTGAGACCAGGAGTGGCTTGCTCAGGGTCCCCGGCTGCATACCTAGCTTCTTCTCTGGGAGTTTCGGGGCTGATGGAATCTCTGAGGGGTGGGCTCCGGACCTTGGGCTTAGCCCCATCTCCTACCTCCCCCACTTCCCCACACTCTACACTTCTTTTTTAGGGCAAATTTGCAACAGAAACAAGGAGTTAAAAAATGAGGGGAGGGCATGGGGAGGACGCATCACTTTCCTGAGATAAAATCTAAAAAGCTGAGTGGCTTAGCACTGCGGAAATGCATTCTCTCCTCATGTGGAGACCAGAAGTACAAAATCAGAGTAGCAGGGTCAGTCCCTTCTGGAGGCTCTGAGAGGGAACCCAGGCCTCTCCCAGCTTCTAGGGGCTTCCAGCGACCTGGGCACTCTTTGGCTTGTGGCTATCATCACTCCAGCCTCTGCCTCCAGTCTCTGTCTGTGTCTGAGTCTCTGTCTCTGCATGCCCTCTTTTTTTTTTTTTTTTTAAAGATTTATCTATTTATTGAAAGGCAAAATTACAGAGAGAGAAGGAGAGACAGAGATCTTCCATCCACTGGTTCACTCCCCAAATGGCCACAATGGCCAGAGCTGTGCCATCTGAAGCCAGGAGCCAGGAGCTTTTCCCGGGTTTCCCATGTGGGTGCAGGGGCCCAATTGCTTGGACTCACCTTCTACTGCTTTCCCAAGCCAAAGCAGAGAGCTGCATCAGAAGTAGAGCAGCCTGGACTCAAACCAGCACCCTAAGGGCTGCCGGCACTGCAGGCAGCGGCTTTACCTGCTACACCACAGTGCCCGCCCCATGTCCTCTCTTCTTCTCATAAGGACAGCAGGATACTCTAATCTGGTATGGCCTCATCTTAACGAATTACATCTACAACGCCCCTATTTCCAAATAGGACCACATTCTGAGGTTCCAAGGGGACATGAATTTCAGGGCACACTGTTCAGCCCAGTACAAGGGGCGAGAATTTTAAGAAATAACTCAGTGTCTTCTCCCCACGGGGACTCTGAGTGCATGACCCAGTCCCCAGCCTCCCAGCGTAGGATGGAAAAGAGAGACGCTGCACCAGCAAGAGGCAACACCGTGGCTCCTCAGAGGGACGAGAACTTGGAGTTTTCTGATCGTTTTCCCAGCCAGAATCTCAGGACAATCTCATAATGACCACGGAGGGAGGGACGGTGGGTGGACTTCCCCATCATCCCATGAGTAAGCAGCTCCAAGAGGCTGGCCCCCGGTCTAGTGTCACATAGTTACCCAGTGTGACCCTTCTCCAACTCCAGGGCTTTTCTCTCTCTGCATTTTCTTCCTGGGGGCAGAACACGGCTGAGCTTGCAACAGAAAACACGAGACTGAGAACCCCGCTGGGGGTTTGGGGCATCACTGCACCATTATTGAGGAAAGTGCAACTCCCAAGCACACTGAGTAGCAGGGAGACCGCCAGCTTCCTCTTGGAGTGAAACGATCAAGGGGCCGATGTTGTGGCTTAGTGGGTCCCAGCAGCCCATGTGGGCTCTGGTTCATGTCCTTGCTGCCCTACCCTCCAGTCTAGCTCTCTGCTATGACCTGGGAAAGCAGTGGAGGATGGCCCAAGTGCTTGGGCCCCTGCAAGGGGAGACCAGGAAGCTCCTGGATCCTGGCTTCGGCCTGACCCAGCCCTGGCTGTTGTGGCCATCTGGGGAGTGAACCAGTGGATGGAAGATGGATGGATCTCTCTCTCTCTCTCTCTTTGTAATTCTGCCTTTCAAGTAACTAAACAAGTCATTAAAAAAAGAATCAAGAGAGGTCTGAGGTTGTTGAGTCCCAGTTTCTATTGTTCCCTCCGATAAGCTAAGCTCTCCCCAGAATTCTGCTGCAGGTCCCCAAGAGAGGTTGGCTCCATGTTCTGGCCTCATCCATGGAAAGCAACATAAAACTTGGTGGCAAGGGGAGTTGGGGGGAGGCAGCCAGATGAGGTGGGCTTCCCTTACTCTACTGCTGCTCCCTGGACATCTAGGGTTCCAGCTCCAGCTCTGTCTACCACCCCCAACTGGGTGTCTCTGGACAACTCGCCCACTGTGGGCCTCAGTTTCCCTATTTATACTGTGACAGATGTCACCCCATCGCAGGTGTATCCTTCCAGCAACGACACCAACATCCCTGGTGGTCCCCAGTGGCTGCTCCATGCTCAGTTCCCACCTTGACCCGTCCCACCAGAGTGTGTCCCACCCCAGTAATCAGCATCACTGGGGCTGCTCTTCTCCATCCAGCCCTACCACCAGCCACTCAGAGTGTGGAACTTGGCATTGGCACCAACCGGGCTCTAGTCCCGGCTCTGCCCATGCTCTCTGGGTGTCCTTATGCAAGTCATTGTACTTCTCTGAGCCCTTTCTCTTCCCCTCCAATTCACAACACAGCCACTCAATCCCACCAGGAGTCACAACCCTGAACTAGCACAGCCAGTGTAGCACACCCATGGCAGTGCAGGCACCCATGGTGTGGGTGCTCGCTGCGCCTACGCCTCCGCTCACCCAGGCTGGGATGAAGGGGGCCATTGGTCAGCCGACAGTGCAGCCTTGGCCATGAGGAGGAGAGGGAAGAGGAGGGCAGAATGAGGACAGCACCAGGGAACAGCTATCAACTACTTGCTCCCAACCTTGTGCAAAGTTAAGTCTGTTTAAATCTTTCAGCTCTGCCCGTGTAAATCTTTACAATGGCACTAATCTAATTACACAGAGGGAGAAACTGAGGCTTGAGATGGTGCTCACCTAGCAGCTAAGACACCTGCGGCCGCTATCAGAGCGAGTGGGTTTGCTCCCCGGCTCCAGCTTCCTGCTAATGCAGACCCTGGGAGGCAGCAGGTGCTGGATGAAGTAACTGGGTTTCTGCCACTCACATGGGAGACCTGGATGGAGCTCCCAGCTCTCCACTTCAGTCCCAGTTCATCCCCAGCTGTTACGGGCCTTTAGGGAAGGAACTAGAGGATGAGAGTGCGTGCTCGCTCACTCGCTCTTGCGCTCTCTCTCTCTCCTTCCCTCTCAAATAAATAATAAAGAAAGCATCTGAGGCCCAGCAAGATCTAGCCAGCTGCCCAAGGTCACACAGCTCCTAAGCGACAGAGACTTGAACCCATTTCCTTTGTTCTTCCTGTGAGAGAGGACAATCCAGCTACTGATTCTCTGGTTCCCTTCTGCCAAGAAAGCAGGCACGGGGCACGAGGTCTGCCAAGCAGCTGGCAGCAGCGGCCGTGCCTCGGGGGCCTGGGTGACACTGCGAAGGCGGTCTATATTGTCACTATCTGCCCAGAAGGACCCTGTCCCCGGCCAGGAGCTCGATGGCTCTGGGCCGGCAGAATTCTTTCTGTGCTAACAAGATTGAACGCTATGAGTCTGCACCCGGAGACTCCATCCATTAGTTGATTAAAAGCCATAGATCAGGCTGCCTGGGACCCGCCAGCGCCATCATGAATAAGAAGCATCAGGAAATCTTTCGGCGTAACCAATGTCTTCGAAATTGCCATGGTGACAGTTAATAAAACTTCCGAGTCTATCTTTCGGCCAGCCAGCTCTGGCTGCCAGGCAATAAAATTTGGGAGAGCCTTTGAAGCGGTTTGTATTTAAATGAGCCGTGGGTGCCATATCTCAAGGTTCCACACCCTCGGATTAAAAACAAGCAGTGCCATCAAAGCAGACTTGTCGGACTATTATTCCACGCTAACCCGCGCAGCTGTAAGCAACGTCAAGGTCTCTCCGGGGTTACGAGGGGGTGGGCTGGGGGTGGGCAGGCTGACTCCTAGAGTGGTCACGTGCCAGGCCACTAGGGCCAGGCTGCCCCCGGTTCACATCCAGGCTCTGTCACCTTGAGCATGTTACACAACTTTTGTGTGCTTCAGTCTCTTTATCTATAAAACGGCAGAAAATGTAGCGACCACTCCAGGGGCTCCTCGTGAGGATGAGACAAGTTAACATGGGAGAGTCTTAGGGTGGGTGTAGGCACCTGTCAAGTTCCTATCTGCTTCATTAACAAACACTTCTCATGTCTCCTGTCTCCTGTCTCCGGGACCCACATTCCCTGGGAGTCCCCTTCCACGCAGACTCGGAGCCGCAGGTGTAATGAAATTCGGCCGAGAGAATGCAGTGGATGTGACGGTGTCCGACCCGACTGAAGGCTAGGTGCAGACCTAAAGAAACCTTGCTCAAGGGGTCAGTGCTGTGGCATAGCAGTGGGGCAAGCTGCCGCCTGCAAAGCATTCCATATGGGCGCTGGTTTGAGTCTTGGCTGCTCCTCTTCCCGATCCAGCTCTCCGCTATGGCCTGGGGAAGCTGTGGAAGATGGTCCAAGTGCTAGGGCCCCTGCACCCGTGTGGGAGACCCAGAAGAAGCTCTTGGCTTCAGTCTGGCCCAGCCCTGGTTGTTGTGGCCATGTAGGGAGTGAATCAGCAGATGGAAGATCTCTTTCATTCTCTTTCTCTGTCTCTCCCTTTCTTTCTCTGTAACTCTGCCTTTCAAATAAACAAATCTTTTTTTTTTTTAAGAAGGGAGTGCCATAAAAAAAAAAAATAAGAAACCTTGTTCAGTTCCACTCCCGTTCCTGGAGCCCTAGGGTAGTGACAGGAACAGACCTGGGCTAACCTGCTACAAGATTAGAGCCGGTGGGGGAGAGCCCAGCTCTCCCATGGAAGGCCATCCCAGACCAGCCTGCTGCCAACTGGCCCGCAACCTTGAGGGACAGCCCCACCCAGAAAGCAGAGCGGATCAGGGGCTGCATGGGGAAGCCAAGCTGAGACCAGAAGAACCTTCCAGAAGCCCTCCTGACTTGGGAGCATCCACAAGCACTTCTTGTTTGAGTCATTGTGAGTCTGGGGGCGGGGGGTTCCACAACCCCTAACAGACACGGGAACAACCATGTACTGACAGACAGCTGTAGAAGGTATGGAGTAGACAGAGGCGAATCAGTGCCCTGCACGGCAGGAAAAGCAACATGGGAAATAATCCCATCACAACCAGGCCCTGTAGGATTCCCCAGAGAGGCAGAAGGGCCCGCCCAGGCGGCAGACCTGCCTGGCCATCGCACAGAGGTGCCCAAACACCAGGAACCTCAGCCTTGCTTGGGCTTGGAGAGAAACACAGATGTGAACGTTTTTCTTTCCTGTCTATTGCCAGTCTCCAATGAGCATGGGATCTGCGCATGGGCTCCCTCCACGGTGAAGGGGTCGAGAGGGGAGGCAAATACGAAACCACGGTCTCTGAGCCAGACCCAGAGCTCACTCTTGCGCTAGAGGGATGCCATCATCTCCACCACAAGCTTGTCCAAGCCACCCAGCTGGAAAGTGGCACAGATGTCCTTGCATTGGAAACGGAGGCAAGGGGTTCGAATCCCAGATTTGCTCGTCCCTAGCTGTGTGACCTCAGGCTCCATGGCTGAGCTCTCTGATTCTTAAGCTGAAAGCCCGAATGATGCAAGATTCAAGAGAGTGGACAGGAGACGTTAACTCTGTAACAGTGATTTCTCTTATTATTCTCCTCCCGTGTACTCAGCCCAAGGCATGGGCATCTCTCAGTAGCTTCCAGATGCCCTTGGACAAGGCACCTGATCTTGCTTCGCCTTGGCTTCCCTCTCTGTAGAAGGGGGCTGAGGACAGCACTTGTCTGCAGGACTCTGCGGTGGGCAGGACTGCAGAGCAGGTGCTCAGTACTCGGGGCGACCAACTCAGCAGAGGTACAAATATTAGAGGAAAGGGGGAGCAAAGAAAGGCGTGAACATGTGTCCCTTCCCCCAGGACATGGCCCTGGCGCCTGCAGTGTCTAACGAGGGGCCTCCCACTGCTGCCTGGGAAGGACCCCAGTCCTGAGAGGTGGACAGGACACACTGTGAACGAGAATGGCTCTCCAGGACACGTGGGCTGCGTGTGGCTGTCCTCACTGGGGAACTGGAACATCCGGCCTCCGTCTGCTGCCTCTCTGGAGAGTCCCACATCAGTCCTGGGCTCAGAAACCTGGAGGAGCCCGTGCTTGCCTTGGGCGGTCAGCTTCTCCCACTTAGGAGAAAGCCAGCTGCTCAGGCACGTGGCCTGTGATGGCACACAGCTCCTGTGCCTGCCGATACCCTGAATTCCTGAATAATTTTTTTATTTATTCAAGAAGAAGAAGAAGAAGAAGAAGAAGAAGAGGAAGAGGAAGAGGAAGAGGAAGAGGAAGAGGAAGAGGAAGAGAGATCTTTCATCTGCTGGTTTGCTCCCCAGATCCTTGCAATAGCCAGGGCAGGCAGAAGCCATGATGCCCCCCATGGGTGGCAGGGACCCAACTACTTGAGCCATCCCTGCCGCCTCTGAGGGTGTGCGTTAGCAGGAAGCTGGAGCAGGATTGGAGCTGGTACTCCAAGAAGGGACACGGGCAGCTCAGCTGACATCTTAACTGCTGGGCCAAGCATCCGCTGTCCCCGGTCATTTTAACAAGCAGTCCTGCCTTCTCACTTCACACTGGGCTCCGTAAATCCTCGTAACTGTCTGCGTGGGGCCCAGTCATGTGCAGATCCTCTGGGTGTGTCCAGATCAGATCGGCATCAGCAGCGACCAAAACTGTTGGTCACTCAGTCAACAAGCATTTATTGAGCACCTACTGTGTGCTAGGTACAGGGCTAAGTGCATATATGTAAATAATCCAGGAAGTTGGCATACCCCCAATGTACATGACTTCCCCCTCAATCCACTCCCTTACTTCTCCCGTTCTGTCATCCTCCGCATCACTCCAGCCGAAAACCCAGGAGTCATCCCGACTCCTCCTTCCTCCTCCCTCCATGTGCAAAGCAGTCCCAGGTCCTGTGGGTTTGACTTTCAGAATTCAGCCTCAAGCTGTGCATTGTTCTTGCATCTACATGGACCCCCCCCCCCCCCATCCAGACCACCATCCCCTCCTTTGTCTGGCACTCAAAAGCCACTTAACTGCTCTGGCCACATCCATTCCAGCCCTACGCCATTCCTCCGCTGGTTTGCAGAGGAACTGAACCAGAAGCCAGGTCACACGACGCCCTTGAGCCGCCCGGAGTCCACTCCAGCTGTTACACCAACGTGTCACCAACGAGGCGGCTTCTGAATGGCAGCAGCTCATTCCTCACGGCCGCGGCAGCGGGCAGGGCCGGGACCCAGGTGCCGGCAGATTCTGCCTCCCGCTGTGCCCTCACCCGGCGAGAGGAGCGAGGTCTCTCCGGATCTCCCAACAAAGAGTCCTAATCTGGGGCTTCTCCCTCACGACCTAATCACGTCCCAAAGGCCTCGCCTCCTGGGACCGTGACCTCAGGGTGAGATCACAACCTCTTCAATCCGCAGCGCCCTCCAATCACTTACTGGCACCCTTACTCATAGACTCCAGCCCCTGACCTTGGCTTCGGGCCTCTGGAGCTGGTCCCTCATCCTCCCCTTACACTGCTCTCCCCTGGTCCCTGGCTGTCCAGCCAGCCTGGCCTCCAATCGGTTCCCTGCACCCAGACAACCCTTTCCCATCTCAGGGTCTTGGCACGTGCAGCTCCTTGGCCCTGGGCTCCATATCTCCCCTTCCTGTCCCACCCGAAATGCCACACCTTCAGAGACGCCCTCCCTGAGCCCGAGGGAACAGCTTCTCAACTTCACCCCGCTATCCCATAACACATCTTGCCTCGCTTCCGCCCATCCCTTATCACAATCTGTGAACACTTCATGGATGCAGTTGTCTAACTCATTAAGAATCTCTCCAGGGGCCCGCACTGTGGCGTAGCAGGTAAAGCTGCCACCTGCAGTACCGGCATCCCACATGGGCACTGGTTCAAGTCCTGGCTGCTCTACTTCCGATCTGGCTCTCTGAAAAAGCAATAGAAGATGGCCCAAGTCTTTGGGTCCCTGCACCCACTTGGGAGACCTGGAAGAAGCTCCTGGCTCAGGATCAGCACAGCTCCAGCCGGTGCAGCCAACTGGGGAGTGGACCAGAGTATGGAAGACCTCTCTCTCTCTCTCTCTCTCTCTCTCTCTCTCTCTCTGCCTCTCTTCTCTCTGTGTAGCTCTGAATTTCAAGTAAATAAATAAATCTTAAAAAAAAAGAATCTCCCCTCCTTGGCGCATCCCTGGAAGGGCAGTGATGTCTGCACCCCACCTGTCCGAGTCACTCTGGCCCCCAACACCAATCCCAATGCTTGGCACATAGTTGGCGCTCAATACTTGCTTGCTTGCTGAATGAATGGGGAAATGAGCTTATGCTCTAGAGGGAGACGCAGAGAAGCAAAACAACACTTACAATCCAATCTACCCTGGACATTTTCCAAAAGACACAAAAGACCCACGTCCACTGAAATGGGGACCAAGGACGCAGTAGCTACAGTGGCGCCCCCTCCCAGCTTGGCTGTGAGCACCACAAGAACGAGTGTATGTACAGCGCTTTGCTCAGTGGCTGGCAGGCAGCAAATGTGCAATGCCCAGTACCTATTGTATGGAAAACGGAGCTGAGTTTTTGAGGGGCAGAGGGGAGTTCAGCAGAGAGGGCGAGAGGCGTGCCGGCAGAGGGGCACTGTAAAAGAGGAATGCAGGGCAAAGCGTGCAGGTTCCACTGCGTGGGTACGGAGGGAGCAGAGGGAACCCAGCTGGGGAAGCAGGCAGGGGTGAGATTCAGGGTGAGGGGCCCAGACTTGAGTGTGACGGCACTACGTATTGGCCGGAGAATTTTAAGCGAGCCATGATGTGGTTTCACCAGCGTGCTCTGGCAGGTGCACACGGGATGAGTCGGAGGAGGGCAGGCGGAGACAGGGATGTGTTAATTCCAGGACACTCAGCTGTCCGCTCCACACAGGGCTGTGGAAGTTCAGGGCTGTGCCCAGTGCACAGGGTGGTGCAGCGTCCCAGACAGCTCTGCCTTCTCCAGTCTCTGGAGCCGCAGCCGCCAACTGAGAGAGGAATGAGTTTCCCCACCTCGTGTCACGGGAGGGAGAGGATGAGAAAAGCTATCAGAGAGAAGCAACCTCAACTCAGGACACAAGTCAGAGAAACCACCAGCCACAGTGCCATATTTCTCTCTCGCTTTCATGTCACTTGTTTCAAGCCTATCAAAGCCAAACGTGTTGCGCGTGGTGGTTGCATAATATCACAGGGGCCACCCTACACTTTCTGTCGCCTTGCAAGAGGGCACCGTTTCTAACCTTGAATTCCGTGACCTGAGAACTCTTTCGAGTTATTTCACGTGCTCTCCTTGTTTCATCAGTTACACAGATCTTCACCCAGACACAGGATTTTCTTCCATCCTATTACACGCAAAGAAGAAAGTGGTCCAATAAATAAATGGGGAATGAAATGGCAAGAATAAGAAGAACCAGAGAAGAGGGACCCCCAAGAAATGTCTCCAATCATTTCCTTCCATTCCCCACGAGCTGTTCATGACTCAGAGTCCAAGCACCACGCCCTGATGGTCTGGGCAGCAAGGCCTTATTACTAGGAAGAACACTGGCACTAACTGAGCACCTACTGTGCGCCAGGCACTGGGTGGAACTGATCTTCTCAGCTAAGCAGCCCATCGCGCCTTCAGAAGTGGGCATTCACTGCTCCCGTTTTCAGATGCAAGAACAGGGGCCCAAGAACAGAAAGATGTGGCCGGGGGTACGCACACAGCACACAGTCGTGGATACGATTCTGCCCATGGCCAGTGTGCTTTGGTGCCTACAGGGATTCCAAAGAAGCAGAAGAGAGGGGACCTACAGCCTCGCAGCTCCGCATCTTGGGATGTCCCTCGCTACTTGTCCCGTGTGTCATCTGGGACAAGATGCTGACATGGCCCGTGCAGAACTGGGGAGCCCTGCTTCCTCAGAGCACGCCCTGTCTGTCCAGGCCCCTGGGAAGCAGCCCTCCGCCCCCTCTGCTGCTGCTGGGCCGTGCTGGAGCCCAGTGCTGAAAGCTCCACCCGCCAACCAGCACCAGCCCTGCAGTTTCACCAATGGGAACCAAAGGATTCAGACACCAACAGGCCACGGCCAAGGTCACAGGACTGGCAAGGCCCTAAGTCACCGGGCTCCAGCCAACGCCTTCTTTTGGGCTTTGTCCTGCCCCGTGCCTCTCCATATGAACTCCGATTTCCAGATACTGCTTGGATTCATTCGTTCATTAGTTCATTCATTCACAGAGCGCCTCCTCTGTGTGGTCCTGAGGCCCAACAAGGAACAAGTACAGGCGCTGGCCCGGCTCAGCTGCTCCTTGTGAGCGGAGCTGCTGGGGCTTGCTTTGCAGGCCACGCCGTAAGCTTGGAGTCTTGCTTTACATTTAAATTATGTGTGTCCCTGTCTCTTCTAATTTCTGGCGTGCCATGTTATCTCAGAGAATACTCCAGACAGAGCACTCAGTAGACATGGGGTGGCAGGAAGAAGCTGCACTCGCATTCTGAAGATATGGGGGCCAGGCACTGTGGTGTGGCAGGTAAAGCCACCACCTGAGGCGCTGGCATCCCATAGGGCCGCCAGTTCGAGTCCCGGCTGCTCCGCTTCTGATCCAGCTCCCTGCTGATGCGGTGGGCAAGCAGCAGAGGATGGCCCAAGTGCTGTGCCCCTGCACTCACGAAGGAGACCCAGAGGAAGCTCCTGGCTCCTGGCTCAGCTCAGCTCTGGCCATTGCAGGTCCCTGGACAGCTTTTAAAAGAATACCCTCGTTCTCTGAGAGTCATCCACTCAGGACCTCAGCCTTTCTCAGTTAACCAGAACGCTCTTCTCCAGAGCATTCTGTCCCAGCATATTCTGGGGGACAGAGTGTGGTGCCAGGCGTCTGCTCCCTGGTGAGCCACGGCAGCGGGAGGCCACAAGCACAGCAGGTTGCACTTCTCTCCGGCTCTCTAAGTCCTGCCTGGTGCTTCACACTGGTGGATACTGGAGAGGCCAGGTCCCTCAAACCTGCACCCCGGCAGGTGGCTGGAGGCTGGGCATCCTGGAGTGAACCACTCCCCTTCCCTGCAACAGGGCTATTCCCAGCAGCTTAGCCTCATTTGAAATTCAAATGGCTTCAGCCCTTCCCTATTCCATTACCAGGTAGGAAGGCCAAGACAGAGGGCTCAGGTCATCCCAATGTAAAATCAGAGTAGCCCTCTGAAAGAAAGCTGTGCAAACCCCATTTGAGAGATGAGAAGACTGAGGCCCAGGCAGAAGCAAGAATCAGACTGACCAGAGTTGGAAATCCATCTCCCAAACCAGGCTCCATCACATATGCTGTACGACTTGCACAAAAGACTGATCCTTTCAACTCTGGCTTATTTGCCTGCAAAAACACAGGTCCTTTAGTGACTTCAGTGGTTGTAGGAGAATTAACTGGATTAAGGTGTGTAACTACAGCAGGTGCTGGGTGAGCAGCCACCTAGAGATTGCTTGCTTGAGGCCTGTAGGGAGGGCTGAGTGGGGCTGGCATCCTTGCCTACTAATTCCACACCCTGCCCCTAGTGGGTGCCACTCAGAGTTTGAATTCTAAGCTGGTCTCCGGTCACTTGAAATGGCACTCAGAAAAAAAGAAAACAGGGACGGGGGAACAGTCGCCAAGAAATGAGAAGGCACAGGAACAAAAACAAATCAAAAACTCCAAACCAAGCTCAAGGCACAGCCTGCAAAGCAGTCATCATCAGCTATGTATCTAGGTTGTAGGTCACTTGAGGCCAGGAAATTGTGTAGTTTACATCTCTGAATGCTCAGGGCTTAGCCCAGTGCCACAGGAGGGAGATTTTGCTGAGTGAGCAAATGTGCATGCATTGACAGCCGAGCAAGTGGGGTGAGACCCACACCTGGCGACTGCCAGCAGCTGTCCACTAAGGTTTGAGCAATCTGGAGGGGGACCGGCCTTCATCTGTGCAACTCTCGGTAGCAGGGGAGCTAACCAAGGGAGATGAGGTTCCAAGGTGCAGAGACATGGCCAGAGATGATGGCTGTATGAGTCAGCTTTCCAACACTATAACGAAATGCCCGAGGCGGGCTAACTTCATAAAGGAAAGGGGCTTCCTTGGCTCACGGTTGTGGAGGTTCACAGTCTAAGATCAGGTGAGCCCCACAGGTTTGGTCTTTTTGCTGGCAGAGTCCCGAGGTGGCACAGGACATCACATAGTGAGAGATAGGGAGCAGGTGCATCTGTCCATGTGCCCCTGTCTCTATAAACCCACCAGGACTCAGTTGTGGGGATTCCATCCTAATGACTGGATCCAACCTCATTGCTTTCCAAGGGCCCCACTTCTAAGTACCCTCTTAGTTCCATTAACAGAAGACTTTGGGGACTACAGTCTTGCATGAATTTGGAGAGAGCAATATTCAAACCATTGCACCAGTTTCTAGGGCTATAGCCCTGCCTGGATGGATCCAGGTGAAGCTCTCCTGGCCGGCTAGCCACCCTGCACATGTCCCTCATGCCTCTTGCTGGAGAATTCTATGACTCCCACCCCACCCTGACACCTGAAGGGGCTCTACTCCAGCTCACTCCCACTCTCAGCACCTCGCTAGCCCTCACAGAGAGCCCAATCTCTAGCAACAAATGCCTGCTCCCCATTTCCACACGGGTGATAACAATCTCTCTTTCTCCCTGAAAGCTTGAGTGCCTCATTTTGAGGTTTATTCATTAATTTGTCAAACATTTTGGGGTGTATACATGTGCATGGGTTTTGAAGACATAGTTAATTTCTTTCTTTTTTAAAAAGATTTATTTGTTTGAAAGGCAGAGTTATAGATAGAGAGGGGGAGAGAAAGAGAAAGGTCTTCCATCCGCTGGTGCACTCCCCAAATGACTGCAACAGCCAGAGCTGGGCCGATCTGAAGCCAGAAGCTTCAGGAGCCAGGAGCTTCTTCCAGGTCTCCCAAATGGGTGCAGGGGCCCAAACACTTGGGCCATCTTCCACTGCTTTCCCAGGCCATAGCAGAGAGCTGGATCAGCAAGAGGAGCAGCCAGGACTTGAACCAGCACCCACATAGGATGCCAGCACTGCAGGCAGAGGTTTAGCCACAGCACCAGCCCCCAACATTTGTTAATTTCATCTGAAATATACCAACATGAGATTGGGAATCCACCTCCCTTAGGACTCACTGTGACTTCATTCGCAAGTGACTGGTTATCATTGGCCTCCTTTTAACTGGAAAGGCACTTTGTCATGTGTTCATTCCTTCATGGATTCAACAAATAATTGATCAGTATCTAGTCTGGCCACCAAGCACAGTCAGGTGCTGGTTATCAGGTTAACGTGGGTCAAGGTGCTTGGTGAGCTCCCTCCCATCCTGTGAGTGCAAAGCCAGAATGCACCATCTATGACCCAGGCACCACGATCTTGGACTTCCCGGTCTGTTGTGCATGCGTCCCCTGCAGCCTATGGCTTTTCGTTACAGCAGCCTGAATAGACTGCGCGTGCCGGCTGCCCTGGGGATGGACGGAGCACACCCAGTCTAGGAGAGAAGATTCCGGAAGGCAAGTGGGCCAGGGCTCCCTCACCTCCCACCCCCTCTTCAATGCTCTTTACTTAAAAGTCCTCCTGGGTCTCCACCAACACAATTATCTGGCAGGATTTCCACGCTTGAAGCTTTTCATGAGTCCCTGATCACCGATCCTGGAGCCATTACCAGCTGGGAGGAGGAAAGATCTCTCTACAGCTCCATTTCCTAAAAATTTGGAACCTGGTGAGGACAAGTTGTTGGATGCTGAGATGGCCCAAAAGCTAACACCCAAAGCACCCATCCTCCAGTGTTGCGGCAGACAACTAAAACAAAGCATTTGGTATCTAACAGGCAAAAGGAAACAAAACCTATAGGATTCTCTACTCTTTACAAACCAACTAGGTTACGGCCCAGAGAGGAGGAACGTGATTAGAGCTAATATTCTTTATTACATTCTAACATGACCCAAATTACTTTGAAAATTTCTTGCTTAATTAGGGGGGGAAAATCCAAAGTGAAAACATTCATTCATTCATTCATTCATTCCTGTTCTCACTCCTCTATCCATCTAGCTCTGCTCACTGAGTACCCGCTATGTACCCTGGGCTAGGCCCTGGGAGGCAGGCACAGGAGGATTCCTCACTGTCCTCCAGAATAAGATAATAGGAGTTTAAGGGCATGGCGGGGTGGAGGGGTTCTTCCAGGGCTCCCTAGGAGACTAACTAAAATTGGAACTCCGAGGGTGAAATCAGAATTCTGCATTTTACGCAAACACCCGGGGTGATTCAGGTCTGATCATCCCCAGGCAGCAGAGGCTGGGCCCCTGTCCCTCCAGCCCCAGGCTCGCCAGCACAAAGCAGCAGGTGTCCAAGCTCGCTGGGGTTGAAGCCGCACCGCCACACCGCCTTGCTGTGTGCTCTCAGCAAGTCCCTTCCACTCGCAGCCACACCTTCCTAATTTGCGACACAGGACACGGGAGAAAGGCTACCCACTCGCTGTGGTCATCACGAGAACCCAAAGGGGATGACGGGCAGCAGGTCCCCGGCTCAGGCATTCACGGGCTGCAGCTGTTACCTGTGTTGTCACTCAGGTGGGGGCTCACTCGCTTCCATTCTCCCTCTCCTCCCTTTCCTGGTCTCCCCTTGCTCCTTCTTCCACAAGTGAATCATCATCACGTGACACATGGGTTCCTGGCAGGTGGCGGATTCACACGTGAGTAGCCCAGAGACAGTCCCAGCTGGAATGCATCCACACCCAGTTGAACAAAGAAACCAAGGCATCAAGGTTGGGCTAAGTTCTCCAGATCAGACAGGAAGGAGTAGAGACAGAGTGAAGAAGGGACCTAGAACCAAGAAGCAAGGAAAAAGGGCTTCCCCAAGGAAGCAGCAAGGATGAGACGTCTGGGAGCTCAGAGCCTTCCAGGCAGAGAGAAGAGCACAGGCAAATGCCCTGAAAAGCAGGAGTGGCCTTGGGTGTTTGGGGAACTGAATGAAGTCACTGGGGTGGGAGGCAGTGGTCAGGTGCACAGGGCGAGCCTCACCAGTGGGGGGTGGGGTGAGCAGAAGATGTAACGCCCCTCCCCGCCCTGGCATCAGAATGGATGCTGGCCACAGACTGAAGCAGGGGTCTGTAGAGGCAAACAGGCCAGGTGTTAAACCCATCACTGCTGGACTGTGAGGCGCTGTGAGGGGCAGGGGTTCCCAGGTAATGGACCAGATAAGACTTCTAATAACCGGTATAGCCCCACCAATGAATACCAGCTAAATATCAGGCCATCAAATAAATCCGAGGAAGGCATTTAGATTTTATTCTAGGCACAACGGGAAGCCACTGATAGGTAAAGCATGGGGGATTAAGGCCGGCAGGTTGGCATTTTAAAAAAGCTCACTCTCAGCAAATGGTGAGCCTACAAAAAAGCCGACCAAAACAAAACAAAAAAGCCATGGAGATGCAGAGGAAGAAGACAGGGGTGGGGTAGGAGGAAATTTTGGGAGGAGAAGGGAACACTTATTTGTGGTCTCCATAGCGGTGATAATTTCACAAGTGTATATTCATCCCCAGTATGTACAACTTTTAATATATCAGTCATACCTCGGTAAAGCCATTTAAAAATAAAGACCACAGGGGCTGCGATGTGGCGTAGTAGATAAAGCCGCCGCCTGCAGTGCCAGCATCCCATATGGGTGGAGTTTGAGTCCTGGCTGCTCCACTTCCAATCCACCTCTCTGCTATGGCCTGGGAAAGCCGTGGAAGATGCCCCAAGTCCTTGGGCCCCTGCACCCACATGGGAGACCTGGAGGAAGCTCCTGGCTCCTGGCTTCAGATCAGCACAGCTCCGGCCGTTGCAGCCATCTGGGGAGTGAACCAGCGGCTGGAAGATATCTTTCTCTTTCTCTCTTTCTCTCTTTCTCTTTCTCTCTCTCTCTCTCTCTTTCTCTCTCTCCGCCTCTACCTCTCTGTAACTCTGCCTTTCAAATAAATAAATCTTTCGTTTAAAAAAAAAGTCAACTCTAGCTTTAAAATCAATAAATAAAAAGCCCATTCTGAATGGGATGTGGATGGACCACAGAGATCAGAGCAAGAGGGGAGATGGAGAGGAGGACTCTGCACTGGACCAGGAGATGGGGGGTGGTGAGGGTGGAGGGAAGAAGTAGGGAGGGGTGGTGGAGGGAGACAGGTAGGGCTGGTGGGTGCAGCTTCAACCCTAAGACGTCCTGGAGCCCCACCCCACTGATGGAATCCCAGGCACCCACAGCTGCTCACCAGACAGCAACTGACGCCAGACAGCAATCTGGGAGGCAGGTGGAGGTGGGATTTCTGGCCTGCAGAGGCCTCCCAGGAGCAAGAGGCCTAAGCCGAGAAGCGAGGGGCTAATGGGTGTAAGTGCTTCCTTGCATTCCCAGAGCTCAAGTTCAGACCCGGCCCCTGTCAGATGGAGACAGCCAACCTCATTACTAAGCCAGGCATGCCTGGTTCAGGTTAAATTCTGCAGGAAACAAAAAACAGACATCTGAGTGCTGTTATCTAGAATTACAGAACCATTAAAGGCATGCAACTGTTAGCGCCTCATGCGTGTGGGTGACTGTCTTTATGTGCAAACAACAAACGACGCTGTTTGTTCTCCAGGAGACAAATGCTAGCCACACTTGCACGGCTGTTAACAGCCACAGTTATAAATGAAGACCGGGGATGCTTTATGGTTACAAAACTCGTGACCGCTTAGTGATTGCCTAAAGTGGCCCGAGCAGGAGTGCTGTCTTCAGTGAACCAGACGTCAAAGAAGTGGGTTTTGCGTGGCCGAGCAATGGCGTGGCATGCACAGTCGTGGGGCCTGGAGCCACTGCCCTCTGAGAGGAGAGCTGCCAAAGCCTTCTCACGCCGCAGTTTGCTTTCCCACCAGGAACATCCCACGGAGGAGCGCGTGCCCATGGGTCACTGTGCCCTCATCCGCAGTAGGAACCTGGGGGACACTCCTTGAACCCCAACAGGAGAGTGACAATGTGAGAGCCATGTTAGAGTCCAAAAGAGAAGGTTGGACAGTCGTTCTCATCTGTTGGAAGATGTGCTTCCAGCAAGCACAGGGATTTGCATTTCCTGGTGCTGGGGCAGCAGGCACGTAAAGAATATTCCAATGCCTCGTGAGGCTGCAGCACACAAGCCTCTGATGGGCCAAGGGGCAGAAAAGCCGGGCAGGGCAGCCGCCCACAGCACCTGCCGGCTTCCAGCTGAGGGAAACATCACACCCCCATCCAGGAGGGGGCGCTGTCTGGCCCGGCAGTTCAAACACCTGCATCTCAGATCACAGTACCTGGGGGTCTGGCCAGCTCCTCTGCGTCCCATACAGTTTCCTGCTATTGTGCACCCTGGGAGGCAGCAGGCTATGGCACAAGTCGTTGGGTCCCTGGCACCCACACAGAGATCTCCATCGAATTCCCGGCTTCCAGCTTCAGGCTTCAGCCTGGCCCAGCCCTGGTCACTGCAGGTGAACCAGCAGACGGTTCACCTCTCTCTCTCTCACTCTCGCTCTCTCACTCTCGCTCTCACTCTCTGTCATCTCTCTGCCTCTCAAATCAAGAAATGATGTTGTGAATAACAGCAGAATCCAGCCGGTAAGGTTCTGCCTGGTTGACACAAGTTTCAAAAGGCGAACTGGCTTCGGTGGCCTGCAAAGCGGCTGGCCGCAGCAGATTGGATGACAGGCAGTCCCCGCCACTGCCCGCTAGTGCCAGGAGAAGGGGTGGCCTGTGTGCCCTCTCCCGCCCAATCAGCCTTCTCATTTCCAGAAAGAACACACGGTATCCCCAGGGTGGAGTCAGGGACACTGGAGCAGGTTGGTGCCAGGAGCCCAGCTCTGTCACCTCAGAGATGTGCGGAGCCCAGCGCAGAGTCTCTGGGTCTCCTTTGAAGGCGCTCCCTTTAGGAAAACATCCTCAGGGGAGACCAACAGGGACCAGAGGCAACAGGCAAAATGCAAATAAGTCTCTGCTGTTTGGACTGCCAGAGGTGGGCCAAGGTCAAAAGAAGGGAAACCCCAGGGATGTCCGCATCCTAACCCCCAGGACCTGTGCGCGCTCCCTTATTTGGGAAAAGGGTCTTTGCCGATGTGATAAAGCAAATCAGGATCTTGAGTGGTGGAGCAATCCTGGATTGGCCACCTGGGCCCGAAATCCAACGGTGTCTTTGAAAGAGGAAAGCAGGGAGACTGGCGGCAGACACATGTGGCAATGTAACCACGGAGGCGGAAACTGGAGAAGGAAAGACGGCAGCCCAGAGCGGAATAGGCAGACGGGTGCTCCCAGAAACATCCTCAATGATCTTGACCTGAGCTTCAGAACGGCAGGAGAATCCAGTTCTGTGGTCAGAAGTCACCGGTGTGTGCAGATGCATTGCAGTAGCCACGGGACACTCTCACACACTCACACGTGCACTCACAGGATACTCACCGCACCCACGCACTTACACACTCATGTACACTAGGAAACTCACACGCATGCACAGGACACAAAGGAGACTCATGCACACTCACACACATATAGGACACTCACAGGACCATGCACCACACTCACAGGATCTCCCACACCGGAGTGCCCGCTTTCAACTCTTGGCTACACTCCTGACTCCAGTTTCCTGCCAGTGCAGACCCCAGGAGGCGCTGGTGGCAGCCCAAGTAGCTGGGTGCTTCCCACCCACGTGAGGAGATCCAGACTGAGGACCCAGTCCTGGCTCCAGCCTTGACCCAGGCCCAGCTGTTGTAGGCATCTGAGGAGTGAGCCAGTGGATGGAAGCATTCACTTCTCTCTCTCTCTCTCTCTGCCTCTCAAATAATTTTAAAAGTTAATTAAAATGCTTATAATAAAAATTATAGATTGATCTCAAAAATTGTTTTTGCACCAACATACACTTATCTTTGAATTCCATTTTCCCACAAACATTTTGGAAAGTCCCCATATTCCCACTGGCCTCTGGTCAGGTCTCCTTCAGCACCTGTCACAATATTCCCAGAAGGAACACAGGGACCCGTCGGCGAGCTGCTGGAAGGTGGGGTTGGAGCGGCATGTCTCAATCCTCTTCCCCCAGCACCACTTGGAGGGCGTTCAGCAGGCGTATCCTGAGTGAAGACATGACCCCGCGGAACTACCGCCTGCTCCCACCCCTTCACCAAAGCTGCATGCTGGCGGGCGTGGGGAAATGGAGCACACGTGGGCTGGCGGTGCAGGGAGGAGCCTTCCCTGGAGCTGCAGACAAAACATTTGAAACTAGAAATCTGCCCTGTTCGGGATGCCACCCACCGCTGACAACTGTGAATTAATGAAAGGTTTTACAATTGAAAACTTTGGAGCCAGTGTCACGGTTTAGTGGGCTAAGCTGCCGCCCCCAGTGCCAGCACCCCACATTCCACTGGTTCAGGTCCCAGCTGCTCCACTTCCAATGCAGCTCCGTGCTAGTGCACCTGGGGAAGCAATGGATGATGGCTCAAGTGCTTGGGACACATGTGACATGGATGTCACCTGACGTCCATGTGGGAGACTCAGATGGAACTCCGGGTTCCTGGCTTCAGCTTGGATCAGCTCCAGCCATTGTGGCCATTTGAGGAGAAAACCTGAACCAGTGGATAGAAGATCTCTTCCCTCTCCCTCTCCCTCCCCCTCCCCCTCCCTCCCCCTTCCTCTCCCTCTCCTTTCAGTCTCCCTCCTCTCTCCTTCTCAGGATGGATATCTCTTCTCTCTCCTTCCTTCTCATCCTTCCTCCCTGTCACTCTAAAACAAATTTTAAAAATCCAATTCTTTCCACGGTTCAAGGATGTCACGGCCACATCTGACTAGCAGCTGCCATACTGAACAGCACAAGGCTCTGTCCTCTGGCCTTGGAATTGCATTCTAAGGAAATACTAAAAGTAGAACAAAATATCCTGAATGAAGGGTACCACTGAAAACAAAGGAGGGGGGGCTGGCGCTGTGGTGTAGCAGGTTAAAGTCCCACCCTGAAGCACCAGCATCCCATATGGGCACCAGTTCAAGTCCTGTCTGCTCCACTTCGCATCCAGCTCTCTGCTATGGCCTGGGAAAGCAGTAGATGACCCAAGTCCTTGGGCCCCTGCACCTATGTGGGAGACCTGGAAGAAACTCCTGGCTCCTGCCTTTGGATCAGCTCAGCTCTGGCCATTGCAGTCATTTGGGGAGTCAACCAGTCGATGGAAGTTATCTCTGTTTCTTCCTGTCTTCGCCTGTAACTCTGACTTTTAAATAAATAAAATAAATCTAAAACAAACAAACAAAGGAGAGCTGGAAGCACCCCAAAAGCTTCTAGGAGGAAGACGAGTGAAGTAAGCAAGGTCAACACACAGGAAGAAATAGGGGCCCACACACTTGTATTCATTCACCACATATATGTGAAGCACCTACTATGTGCTGAGGGCCAGAGATGGATGGCAGCCAAGGCACAGGAGGCCTCTGATCTTGCAGGCTTTTCACTCTGATACGAACAAGTCAGAGAAGGAATAAGGAATGCTGTTTATATAAAGAAGAAATCGGAGGCACACAGGTCGGGTTCACGCTCCGCAGGATGGTTGCGGTTGCGGTGTGTGGTTTCCGAGGGGACTTCAGCCAGGGCCAGGCCAGCACGTATGTGAGGACCAGGTGGCCGCCTAGGATGCCACTGGCCACACACTCAAGAGCACCCCGTCAGCACCCCTGCCAGCTCCCTGGTCAGAATTCACTATTTGCTCTTCCATATTGCCAGCAGCCTTTATTCTCAATGAAGACACAGTTCTTGGATGTTGACTTAGCATCTGTCTTCTGGGTTTGCTTGGCTATACGGATGGCTCATCTGACAGTAAGGTAGGTGTGAGGTGAAGCCTTCCCTCAAGGACTCCCAGGCGAGGCTGTGCAGACACTGTGGATCTCTTACCCCCATGCCCCTGAGTTTACCCCTATGCCCTTGACCTTACTGCTTCAGGGACCACTTCTGCTGACCTTCAACTGCCGGCACCTGTCTGGCTCAGCCTGTGAACTCTCTTGTGCCATTGGAGCCCATTTTGGGTGGCAGGCTGGAAGGACCTCCTAGGGCCAGCTTTCAATCAAAGATGAATTAATGGACGCTGGTGTATAAATCCCTCAGCTGTCTTGCCTCACAGGTGGGCTAACTCTGAGACATGCAACCTGCATGGCTGCCAGTGTCCCTCATGGGAATAAATTCTAGTTGCTCAGAGCAACAGCTGGTGTTGTGGACTGATTGTCTTTGCCCCTCCAGATCCATATGTTGTCATCCTAAACCCCATGGTCTGGGATTAGAATATGGGGGTACAGCCCTTCTGGATGGGACTAGTGCCCTTATAAAAGGGACCCCAGAGGGGCTGGCACTGTGGTGGAGCAGTGAAGCCACTGCCTGAGAGGCTGGCATCCTATATGAGCACCAGTTTGAATTCGGGCTGCCCTACTTCTGACCCAGCTCCCTGCTAATGTGCCTGGGAAAGCAGCAGAAAATGGTCCAAGCATCTGGACTCCGGCCACCCATGTACGAGACCCGGGTAGACTTCCAGGTCCTGGCTTTGGCCTGGCCCAGCCCCATCAGTTGCAGCCATTTGGGAAGTGAACCAGCTGATGAAAGATCTCTCCTCTCCTTTCTCCCCTCCCCTCCCCTCCCCCTCTCCTCTCCTTCCTCCTCTCCCCTCTGCTTCCCTCTCCTCCTCTCTCCTCTTCTCTTTTCCTTCTCTCTCTCTCTCTCTCTCTCTCTCTCTCTGTCTCTCTCCCCGCCCCACTCTCCCTCTGTACAACTCCACCTTTCAAATAAATAAAATACATCTTGTTTTTAAAGGAAGCTCTTTGGTCTTTGGTCTTCCTCCCACCATGCCATGATGGAATAAGAAGTCAGCAGTCAGCAACCTGGAGCAGGACCCTCCCGGGAACCCAGCCATGCTGGCACCTGACCTTGGACTTCAGCCTCTGGAAGCGCGAGGCGCACATGCCTGTGGTTCATAAGCCCCCCAGCAGGGCACTTTGTAGTAGCAGCCTGAATGGACTAAGACAGCGGGCTTTGCTAGCACACTCTCTATGTGCAGCCTCCCTGTCACGACCCACTTCCCACTCATCCACTGTCACCTCCCTGAGACATGGCTGGAGTGTCAGGGTCTGCTTAGGGTCTGCTTCTGGGCGAAATCCAACCTGTGATGAGACCCGCCCTACCAGGATCTATTTATTGATTTATCATTATTATACTATATCTATTATATAATAATATATCTATTATATATCTATTTTATACATTATTATTACATTATTATTATCTATTATTATACCACGATCTATTTATTGATTTATTTAATATTCATTAGCTCTCACCAGTTTACTTCCTAAATCCTCACCATGGCCAGGACTGAGGCTGGGCCAAAGCCAGGAGCCGGGAACTCAATCCAAGCATCCCCATGAAGGTAGAAGGGGCCCAAGCACTTGAGCCATCACTCGTTGCCTGCCGAGGTGCACATCAGCAGGAAGTTGAATCAGGAGACAGAGGCAGGAATTGAACCCGGGCACTCTGATGTGGGAGGTAGGCATCTCAGTTGTCATCTTAACTGCTGGGCCAAATGCCCGGCCATCATGAAGATTCAGAGCAGAGAGCATACTCATAGAGGACACAGGCAGCACACAGTAGGCGCTCAGCACACAGTAGGGGCTCAGTACCTCTGACTCCCCACCCCCCAGAGGCTGCCCCCTCGTCAGTCACTCCAGCTGCTCCCGGGGCCATCTCCACTGTCTGTCAAGTGCCGCCTGCGTCATGCTCTATGATTCCCCAACAGCTGTTTGGGTAATTGCAGTTTCTAATTATAACACATCTTTATGATTTGGATAAATCCATTAGAGACAGCCCCCACCCCACCCCTCCCCACCCCCGGCACCTCGCCTCCTCCCTCTGCTCAGCTTGTCATGAATGTGTTCATCCTGCTCCCTCCTTGAAGAAGAGGCAGGCGAATAGGTGTGCTTGCTAATGAGTGGGCTGCGATCAGGAAGCTTTTCACAACATAATCTCATTAGGTGATCACCAGGAGCCTGGGTCTCAGACTGAGGCGTCCACCAGGACCTCGGGGGGAGCTTGTTACAGATGCAGAGAACCAAGCCTCGCCCGTGAGCTGCTGGAACAGGAAATCTGGATGGAGCCCTGTGATTGTCTTTGAGAAATTTCCTGCAGGAAGTCTGAGGCAGGGAGCCCACACAGCACACACTTAGGCAAAGGCAGTCCTTTTGTTCTGCTTTCCCTGCCCTGTTTCCTGGGCTCACTGGCTGGATCAGAGCCAACCCCACGCGTGCATCAACCAGCGTCTCTACGGGATGCCGGCTCTGTGTCAGCCACAGAGCCGGGGCAGGGACCACCATGGACACCGATTTGCACAAGTGAGATCAGAGCCCCTGGTGGCCACATTGAGCTCACCAGGAACCAGTGTTAAACACACAATAGGTTCTCAGCAAAGACTTAAGGGATGCCAGGCCCTTTTGCTAGGTGAAGGAGGGGATAGATTCTTCCGGAGGAGCTGAAGGGCCTATTCCACTGAGGGCTCCATAGTTTCATGGTGACTCACACAGGCAAAAATGTACCTGAAGTCGTTACACAAAACCAGTCTATAACCCACTCCCCTCACGTACCACTTTCTCACCAGTAGAAACCAAAACCAAACAAACAAAAAAACCCTCTTTCCTTCTTTCCCAACTCCATCAGGCCCCTCCAGCATCAGGGTGACCTTTGACCTCTACGGCTTTCTACCTGTACGGTCATCTCACTACACCAGGGAAGGAGGAACAGGTGGAGAAGGGTAACGCGAGCTCTGATGGGTGAGGCCACGTGGACTTCACTTCTACACTGTATCCCAGGAAAAAATAAAAAGGTCACAGCTTGGGGGTTGATTTTTTTTAAGCACCTACTGTGTGCTGGCTCCCCTACAAGTGCAGAGGGTAGTGAGCTGAGACTGCCTGCAGAATGGGAATGGGGTGACCGTGTTGCCTCTGGGCTTTGCCGCCACTTCAGCAGTGCGTAGAAAGAACAGAGATCAAACGGAGTGAGTCATTTTCTAGCACAGAATCACAGTCCCTGCTTCTCCCACACCCACACATACACTGGTCTAAGAGGCTTCCTCTTCCACTCATCCAGGTCACAGAGACCCAGAAGGAACCCAAGTTCTCCCCTGTCCCCAAGCGCACGGTGTTTCTGAGAATGGAGAGCCAGGTGGCATTTCTGCTGATTTTATAAAGCTAATGGAACTTTCAAACCCCATAGGCGGTGGTTTGTTTTAAACATTATAGTAAGTCTTGACAAAGAAGTTCATTTTCATGATGAAATGCAGTTCAATATTACAAAACAGATACCATAGCTCAATCACAATGACGGCTCAGAGGCGACGCATAAGAAATGACCTGGGTAGCTGACAGAAGCATATTTCATAGTTGCCACAGGACTTGAAAAACGAAGAGCACAGGACATTTTCTGAATGTTATGGGAGATCTTTCCTTAATTAGTAACATTATACCAAGTAAAGGACCCACGTGCCACAATAGCAATATTCCCCTAAAGCCAGACACAAGAAAAATGATCTACCAGCATTATTTTCTTTTACTATTATCTTGGAAGATGTAGTCAATACATTGAAGAAAAGATGGATGGATGGATGGGCAGATGGATGGTTGGGCAGTGGATGGATGGATTGGTGGCAGACAGACAGACATTGGCAAGAAAAGGCACCAGCCATGTTGGTAAGCAGCTGTGGTGGCTGTAGATTCTTAATACTGATGGTTGGAGTATAAATTACACCCAATTTCAAGTGTTAGAACCCAACAATAAGCAACAAAAGCAGCAGCCCTCCTCACACCTTTGAATCCAGTAATTGCACTTGTAGGAACCTGCCTTCAGAAAATAATCTGAGCTGCATGGGCAAATGTCATGTTCAAGGTTGTTCCACATGACGCTATTTATAAAAATGCAAAAGGACAAACAACACAAATGCCCAACAAAAGGGAACTGGCTACATAAGCTCTGATTTCTCTAGGTGACGGACGGAACGTTAAGCAGTACTTCAATGCTACAGTGAGATGAGATGTTCTCATTGTAAGAAGGAGGCCATGGTCACTCCTAAGCGAAAAAACAACAGTGCATACAGCCGTGGAAGCCCTTACATGGGATACCATTTTGCAAATCACAGCTGGAAGCATAGGAAAGAGACTGGCAACTCCCACACACAGGTGAAAGGTGATTATCCTGGTGTCCTGGTGGCCTGGCTCTGTGTTTATTAGCAAGGAATTAGAAAATAAAACATGCGATTTACTTTTTAAATTTTTTTATTTTTATTTTTCACACGCAGAGTGGACAGTGAGAGGGAGAGACAGAGAGAAAGGTCTTCCTTTTCTGTTGGTTCACCCCCCAAATGGCCGCTGTGGCCGGTGCACCACGCTGATCCGAAGCCGGGAGCCAGGTGCTTCCTCCTGGTCTCCCACGCAGGTGCAAGGCCCAAGGACTTGGGCCATCCTCCACTGCACTCCCGGGCCACAGCAGAGAGCTGGACTGGAAGAGGAGCAACTGGGACAGAATCTGGCGCCCCAACCGGGACTAGAACACGGGGTGCCGGCGCCGCAGGTGGAGGATTAGCCTAGTGAGCTGTGGCACCGGCCTAAAACATATGATTTAAAAAGTGAGCAGACCCCATGTTGCCTGGAGGTACAGTTGCAGAATCTGTTCTATTACTGTCCTATTACAACCGCGATGCTTGGTTTAGGCTTTGCCTGTATCTCAGAGGGTCACATGTGCAATGGATACCGAACGGTAGCCACAGCAAAGCCTGCCCACAGACAACAGTCAGGGTCACAGCCTTCGCTGAGTTATGGCTGACCTGGACCATGACTATCTGTGAATTAAAACCAGATCTCACATTCATAACACAGACTATCCTGTGTACTGAATGCCTGAGAAAAGCAAACCCATGGATCAAACCTCTCACAACCACCCTTCCCCTAGGGGCAGCGGGTGGAGTTCCAGGAAACCAGCAATTCTGTGACGCTGACCCTGCCATCCAAGCCTGGCTGGTGAGGACAGAGCCAGCGCTTCGGAGAGCCCAGGACCTGCTGGGCGCAGGCGGGCAGACGAGACGGCTGTGCTTGCCACACTGCCCTCCCCTGCACCCCAGCCAAGAGGGCGGGCCGCGCAGGAGCAGAGCAGCTTCAACTTGGCGTGGGCTGAGCAGTGCAATCCGGCCCTTGTCTCAGTTTCCCATCCCAAGCCCGGAAGGAGAAACAGGGACCGTCAGCCCGTGAGCCCTGGGAAGCGTGGAGCCCAGCGGCCGCACGGCAGCTCTGCCTCTTACAGGCTCTGCCCAGAAAGTGCCAGAACTGACTCAGGTCAGAAGCCAAGTGCAAGAAGAGAGCGTGGACAGCTGATGGCGGGCCCAAAGAAACACCCGCCCCCCATCTCCATCTCCATGTACCACGCCCCGCTAATTTCAGGAGGTCCTCCCCTCCCCTCCTCTCTTTCCCCACCCACCTTAGACATGTGGACTGTGGCTTAGGGAAGCTACAGGGCAGCTGTGAGCTGTCGAACACCTTGCAATAGCTCGAGGGCCTTCATTTTCTCATCTATAAAGGGGAACGCAACAGGTGCCCCTGCACGGGGGTACTGAGGATCCACAATGGGACCCGCGTCATAGCTGGCACTGTGGCTGGTGCTCACTCAGTGTCAGACTTCATTGTTTTAATTGGATTTTGTCTCTTTAGGGTGCACAGCACTTTAGCTTGGATTCCCCCCAAAAGCAGGCAGTGAAGTGGGGACCTGGGTGGGAGCTGTTGATCTGGGAGGTGATCCTGGGAAGCACAGTGAAGCGTGCTGAATGACAGGGTCACTGCTATGGGCGCTGGGCTTAGTCCTGCTGGGGGTGGAGGCTGGGGACCACCTCCGCACTGCCACACTGAGAGGCAAGGGTGCCCGGTGCTTATCCTGCACTGATGGCTCCTGGGACTTGCACCCTGCCAGGGCACAGCTGATCATGTTGCAGTGGCCAGAGAACACTCAGGGTGGACAGATACAGCAGGTGGCCCTGCACTGCCCAGAGGAGCATTTGCAGATGCCCAAGGACACGCGAGGGGGCCTGGTGGCCTCTTTTACAACAGCAAGGCTGATCACGTCAAAATCAGGGAGCACGTTCAGGGCTTAGCCAGGTGAGCTGGCCAGCCTCGCTCCATTTATATGTATCCAGCTCTTCAACAAGTACCCACATAGCACCTACCGCCTGCGGTGTGTAAGAGTCAGAGACGGGTGGCTCTGGGCACCCCAGGAAGGGACCTGGGCACGAGCAAAGGCCCAGAGAGGGGAGTCCTCACAACGCTGAGGAGCTGCCAAGTGGTTGGGCATGGGCATGAACAAGGAAGGAGAGCTAGGAGCTGGCCTTGTGGCCAAGGGGGTTAAACCACTGCCTAGGACCCCGGCATCCCACAATAGGGCACCCATTCGAGTCCTGGCAGCTCCATTTCTGACCCAGCAGCCTGCTAATGTGTGTGGGAAAAGCAGCAGAAGATGGCCCAAGGGCTTGGGCCCCGGCACCTGCCTGGGAGACCTGGATAGATTTCTCGGCTCCCGGATTCAGCCTGGCCCAAATGTGGCCACTTGAGGGGTGACCCAGTGGACGGAAGATCTCTAACTCTGCCTTTCAAATAAACACCTTTTTAAAAAGGAGAGGAAGTTAAGGCTTCTTTGGAGGACTCCAACTTGCACATGGAGGTACTCACACACTAGGCTAAGCCTCCAGATGGCTCCCCAGTGGTCAGCATCCAGGCCTGGCCCACACCACCCCCCGAACAGACCCACAAGTGTGAGCTCTCAGGACTGGACACCTGGAAAGCACTGAGGGCCACTCCAGATGGCAAGAGAAATGCAGTGAGTGTTTGAGGGAGGTCGCCATGGCAGGATGAGTAATGGCCCCCAAGAATGTCCACACCCCAACTTCTAGAACCTGTGTCACCTCGCCTGGCACAAGGCACGCTGCAGATGTGAGCTGGTCCAAGATCTCCAGATGGGGAAAGAGTCCAGGATTATCTGGGTAGGCCCAAGGCCACCACAAGCGCCCTTGTAGGAGGTAGGCAGGAAGGTCAGAGGTCAGAGAGAAGGTGATGTGATGGGAATGGGGTATGAGGCAAGGAATGCTGGGAGAGGCAAGGAGGGGATTTCCTCTGGAGCTTCCAGAAGAACTCGGCATTGTTGATTTGGCCGGTGAGGACTCCTTTGAGGCTTTTGACCCTCAGGGCTGAAGGCAGAGGCAGCTGTGTTGCTCCAGGCCACAAAGTTGTGGTCATTTGTTACTGCAGCAACAGGAGAAGGAGCCCGATGGCTGTGAGGGCCGTGTGGGAAATGAGTGAACCTGGATGAAACTGAGCACAGAGCAGCTGAGTAGGGGGTCTACCCACCCCCAGGTCGCAGGAGATGAGACTCTGCGGGAGAGGCAGCAGCACTGGGCAGGGGGAAAGTGGATCGGGGGGAGAGAGGAGTTACGTGGACGGGACCCCCCGGGACTCAGAGGACTGGGGAGAGGCAGCGATGGGGTGGGGTTTCTGAGCAGAAGGTGCCAGAAGGGAGAGGGCAGGGCTGAGTTGCAGGCCCCTGGCTTGCTGGTGGCAGGGCAGGGCTGCCCCTCCAGCTCCCTGATGGCTGCCTCTGGGCACAGCTTGCATCCCAGCTGGGAGCCAGGCAGCGAACCCAACCCCATCACGATGTGCGAGAGATCCAGGGAGGGGCTCCAGGGTAATGTCTGTGTGTTCCCCCTCCGGGGGGGGGGGGGCTCCAGGACGGAGGAGACAGTTGAGGAGGGTGGGCAGCAGGAGAGGCCTGGAACACCCTTCAACCCTAGCTGAAGAGCTGACCCTGCCAGCACACCAGGAGCCAGCTCCAGGCCCCTTGCTTCAGCCAGTCCCAGCACGGGTTCCCAACCTGTGTCCCCCACAACCTGCAGGGACCAGAGCTCCGTGCTGACTGGCAGCAGGCTCGAGGCCCCACGCCCCTCTCCTTCCTTGCCCCCGTCCACCTACCTTGGGCCTACCCAGACACAATGGGGCCAGCACGCCACGACTTATCCTTAATCATTCTGCACTGCTCCAAGAGGGCACATGTGGCCCAGCTGGGAAGTGCTGATGGCGCAGAATTAAGGAGAATAGTAAACACAAAGGCAACACCCGAGAGAGGCATCGAAAAGGAGATGCCAGCATTTATGCAACTAGGCCAGGGCTCTCGGAGCGCCCGGGGCCGCGGTGGGAGGGAGGTTGGGAAGTCCGCACTAGAAATGCACACGGCTTCTGCAGCGCAGGCTGGGTCCTCAGAGGGCTGAGCTCGGGCGTCACGGCTCGCCGAGGCTCCCGTACAGCCCAGAGCTTCTCCCCTCTGCTCTCCACTCCACAACGTGGGGGGCCCCAAAGGGCTGCGCTCCCAAGAGAACAAGGCTGGGGCAGATTAATGCAAACGGAGCATCACCCATGCCTGGCCTGGTGCTGGCTGCAGGGCATGGAGCTCAAGGAGCCAAGATGCAGACATAAACGAAGGTTGTGTGGGCCTGGGAGGGTCTGATTAAGAACCCAGATGGCCATGGTGGCATCCATGCAAAGAGTGATCTGTTCCACCTGGGAGGTTCAGGACAGTCTTTTTTTTTTTTTTTTTCTTATTTATTTTCTTCCAAAGGTAGAGTTACAGACAGAAAGAGGGAGAGACAGACGAGTTCTTCCATCCACTGGCTCACTCTCAAATGGCAGCAATGGCTGGGGCTGGGTCAGGCCAAAGCCAGGAACCAGGAGCTTCATCCGGGTCTCCCATATGGGTGCAGGGGCCCAAGCACTTGGGCCACCTTCCACTGCTTTCCCAGGCACATTAACAGAGAGCTGTAGTGGAAGTGGAGCAGCCGGGACTCGAACAAGCGCCCATATGGGGCATGTGCACTGCAGGCAGCTGCCTAACCCACTATGCCACAGCACCACCCCCTCAGGGCAGTCTTTATAGAAGAGGCCACTCTTTTTGGTTGGCTGGTTAGTCTGAGGTGTCACAAAACATTAAATAACCTTTGTAATACAAACAATCTAGTGGCATTTGGTGCATTCACAATCGTGTGCAAATACCGCCTCGATCTAGTTCCATCACCTGGAAAGGTAACTGTGCCCACTAAGCAACAGCTCCCATTCCCTGCCCCTCCCCCACCACCCTCAGTCCCTAGCAACCACCTGTCTGCTTCCTGTCTCCATGGCTTGCCCCTTCCCAGATGTATCCTATGAATGGAATCATGCAACATTGACCTTGGTATCTGGCTTCTCTCCCTTCACATGATGTTTGAGTTTCATGCCTGTGAGGTATCAGAGATGCATTCCCTTTGAGGGCTGGTTCCTGCAGAATGGAATTCTTGACCTGGTCTCCAGAATGAGGAGCTGTGTTCAAGACCCAGGGGGACGCTATTCCTAGTGGAGGTGGCGGTTCTGGCAGAGAACACGAAGCTCAGAAGGCAAGCAGGGCCTTGCAGAGGGGCTGCGACTCCAAGCTCAGGTAACAGGAGCCAAGGTTGAGGGTGTGAGAGGAGCAGGTGCACAATTTAGGAAAGATGTCCTGGCAGAAGTGTGCGCCACGAAGTGGGGAGAGCCATCAGGTGGCTTCTAGGGAATGGGACAGGGCAAGAGCTAAGGCAGGGGCTGTGGGGACACGGTGGGGACTGGCTGCAGCTGTGTTAAACAGGCAGGGCTGACCCACCTTGTACATGGAGGAGACAGCTCTGCAGGGGCCTCAGATGGACCCTGGGAAGAGCAGGTGCAGTGAGTGGCAATGGGGGAGGGCCGATGGAGTGCTCTGCTGTGGGGATGATGTTTTAGGGCTGGACAAGGGGCAGCCAGGTGGACCCCTCCAGCAGCAGGTGGGTGTGTTACGGGTCTGGACCAGGACAGGGGTCTGGGCTGGGTAGACAGGGGCTTCTGGACCTTGCTCTTTCTATTCCTCACAGGGTCTCATGGGGTGCATGTGATTCCCATTCTACAGCCAGCAAGCACCGTGGAGCCTCAGACCGATGAAGCCACACCCCCAAAGCCCCTAGCTAGCAAGTGGCCGAGTTGGACCTCAAACCCCTCCCTGAGGTTCCTGTGGCTCAGAGCTTTCCATTCAGCTGGGCTGCCTTTTAAATCATCTCACTGCAGGTCCCACTCCTCTCCCCAAACTGTCAATCCACAAGCACTTCCACGCGAGGACGGAGGTGGGCCTGCACGGAGCACAGAGCAGCTATTTGCCATCTTTAAGTTCCACTGCAGTGGGCGGAGCAGAGAAAGGGGAGAGGGAGAGGCAGGAGGGTGCTGTTTTCCAAGTCAACACTTAAAATGCCCAAAGACGCAGCAGAGGCGTGGCTGATTGGACCCCAGGGTCGTGAGGAGGAAGCGGCTGCAGATAAAGTAACCAGGGAGACGTCCCCAGGGTGGGGACACTGTGCTGTGTGCATTTTTTAAAAAAACACTATTTCAGGGCCTGCTCTGGCATCCCGAGGTAATGCCACTTGCTGCTTTCCCTCCCTTGTCACATGGCCCAGCTTATGGTGCCATGGTGGGGAGGAAGGCGCGAGTGAAATAATTTCACAGGCAAATCTGGGGCTTTGGGGACCCTCTTAGCTGGTAAGAATAAATCAGCCCCAGAGGCAAAGAAAACCCAGGCAAGAGCAAAGCGACCCCAAGAACACATCTTGGGGAAGCCACCAGGCATCATCTGAGGCAGGAGAGGCCCTCAGAGGAGCTGGGATTCCAGCGAGCAAAAACAGCACCTGCTGGGGATGTTTCTTTAAATGAGGCCAGTCGCCACGGCCAAGGCCAAGCACCCCAGGCCGCCGAGGACCCAGCCTGGGGCAGTGTCGGGTTATCACTGGACTTTTGTCTGAATAATTCAATGTGACTCAAATATCCTCTTTCGCAGACAGCCTGATGGCCAGGGACATCCGGCGTCACTGGCTCCCAAGCTGGGCCTCCCTGATATTGTCACAGCCAGCTCCTCGTCTGGCCTGCTCCACACCTCCCCCCACCCGCCCCCTCACCCACGGGAGTCTCCATTCTCCCTTTACAGGGAGAATCGCGGATACGCGATTCTCTCCATCTGAATGGAAGAAAGCGTGTATTTGTTTCTGCTTTCTCTGGGCTCATCAGGGGCTAGGGAACCTGTGAGCATCAGCTGCTGGGGTTCAAGTTCCTCCTCCTGGCATGAAGAGGTCATGTTCTCCCACTGGATTGTGTGTAGGAAGCACTCTGGAAACTGGTATCCAGCACGCTGTAGTCCTCGTTGCTACAATTACTTTCCACGTCTCCAAGAAGCCACCACTTGAGATGCTGGCATTTCATCTCAGAGTGCCAGCTTGAGTCCTGGCTGCTCCACTTCCTACCCATTTCTCTGCTAATGCACCTGGGAAAGCAGCGGAAGATGGCCCGAGTGCTTGGGTCCCTGCACCCACATGGGAGACCCAGAAGGAGGTCCAGCCTCCTGGCTTCAGCCTGGTCTACCTTGGCCATCGAGGCTATCTGGAGAATGAACCAGCAGACAGAAGATCTCTCCCTCTCTGTCATTTTGCCTTTCAAATAAATAAGCTAAACTTAAAAACTCTCTTCCTTATTTTGCCTGGGCGGTAGAAATCGGTGATTTTTGTGTTCTTCTTCCCCACCCCTAGTGACGCACACTTTGGGGGAAGGGCATGTTTCCCCCTGCCCCAGCTGCAGATGGAGCACAGGACAAGGCCTGGTGCATCCTCAGAGTGCCTGGATCAGGAACAGGCAGGTAACTTAAGGTGGGCGAACCATCAACTGTACTGAGACTACTGAGGAAGAAATACTCCCTTCCTATGGCAATTGCTATATATGAGGCTCACATAATCCACGTGAGGGGGTGAAGTCAAAGTAAAGTCTGAAAGGAAAATAACTAAAGCCTGAAGATAGCACTTGCACTCCTGGAACCAGCTGTGCCTAAAACCCACGTATAGATGAACTATTCCAATAAAGGAGCCAGCTGAAGGTGGGTTCCTGCTCTGACAAGCGAAATAGTCCCAACCAAATTCAACCTAGTCCAGCACTTTGGACAAAGGAGGCATAGCCCCGTGCAGTCCAGCAGCAAATCTTGCAGAATCTGCCTTCAAAATACATCCCATGTCATCCTGTCTTCTCATCACCTCCACAGCTACCTTCAAGGTCCAAGGCACCCATGCATCTCTACTGGAAATGCCCCCTCTTTGGGGGGCTATGTCCCTCCGGGTCTCTCTGCAGCCTCTCTCTCCACTTAGCAGGCAGGCAGAACGAGCCACTGAAAGCCAAGTTCACAGCATGTCACTCCTCCACTCAGAACCATTCCACGGCTCCCAGCCCACTTGGGCTAAAATCCAAGGACCTTCCATAACCTGTGCGCCTTTTAGCTCCACCCAGCTCCTCCTCTGGTCCAGCCCCCATCACCCCGGGCCCAGTCCCTTGCCCTGGCCGTGCTGGCCTTCTTGTTGGTCCCTGCTTCCATCACAGACACGCTCACGTCATGACCTTTGTACCTGCTGCCTCCTCGGTTTGGAGCTCTCTGCCCCAGTATGTTCCTGGCTCCCTCTCTGTCTAAATATCACCTCTGTGAGGCTCTCCCCTAATCACCCCCTCGAAACTAACCCTCCCAACCCAGCCCCCTGCTCTCCTCACTCTCCTCTGCAGCACCCTCTCCTCGCCGACATCACGTGACAGGTGGTTGGCCCGGACTCCCTTCTCTTCCCCTCAGCAGAGGGACTCTGTCTGGGTGGCTCACTGCTGTAGCCAAGCGCCCAGAACAACTTGGCAGGTGCTAAAGAAACACCTGTGGGGAGCAGGCGCAGGAGCAGGGGCTGAATGAATGTGTCGTGAGTGGCCTTGGCCAATCAGCAGCCTCCCTGGCCCAGTGGGCACGATGATTGGATGAGATCTGCGGCCTTCGACGCACAGTGCACTGAGATAGGGGGCGCAGCCGGGGCCTCTGGGGCCACCCGTGGCTCAGCAGCTCCACTTGTGCTGCTACATTTTGGGTTCTACAGAAGAAACGAAGCGTGCTGCTGTCAGCGCGTGGCTCGGACGCTAAGCCACAAATCCACACAAACCCAGCATTCCTTCTCGCAGGGGGCATTTCTGCACTTTTTTTTTTTTTTTTTTTTTAACATTTTCTCTTAGCAAAAGAGCTTTGTGGGCTGCTTCTTGGTGCCTTAAATGCTAAGAAAGTCCAAGCGGATTCTCGACCTCTTTCTTAAAGAGGCTCAAAAGGATCTCTCCCTTGCGGCACCTGCCGTGCAAGGTCCCGGCAGAGAAGTGCCAGGGCTGTGCGTGTGTAAAGAAAATCCCTCCCCTCCCACCTGCCTCTCCTCACTCACAAGAGATCTCGCCTTCTCTTTCATCTCATGCAATTTGGAGAAAACTATGGAGACGTTCAGTTTAAAAAGGACGCAAAGAATCAATCCACGTATGAGGCTAATGGAAGCGCCTCTTCCCAGGATTCGCTTCCTGCCCATTCTTGCACTTTCTCTTGTAGGCAAAATTTCTCTCAACAGACTCAGCATATTGGGAGATGTATGTGCAAAAATAAATAAATAAATAAACAAACCAAATTCAGGGCAAAATCAACCTAGAGCAAGCGTGAGACAATAACCCTCCAGGAAAGCGGCTCTCAACCTCTCTTCTCCTTCCAACGCCTTAGAAAGCTGGAAGAAACATCTGGAACCAAGGCTTAGGTCACCTGAACGGTGTGGACCTGTGCAGCTGCCCTGCAGAATTCCTGCCTTGAGGGCTTGGGGGAGCGATGGACGGCAGGGGTGGGGGATGGGAGAGACAGCCACAGACTTAAAAGCAGTACTTTGTGGGAGGGCTCTTCTAGCTCCCAGGGTGGAGAGGCTTCTGCAGCAAGAGCAGGGACCGGCATCCACTGGGGCAGGACGAGCCACCTCCCAGCAGATCCGGCCTCGTGGCGGGGAAGCCAAGAATGCAGAGCCTTCAGGAGGGATGCGGCCAACCCCCAAGGGCACCGGAAAGGTCAAGAGGGATGCTCCATGGGATTCGCCACCTGGGGTCCCTGCAGGAGCAGGGTCAATGGAGACGCCAGGGACTCTGCCATGGGGTGATGCTCGCGTGGGGAAAATGGCACAGGGCAAACCCTCCCAACATGCTGGTGTCCCCACGGTATCTCTGCTGCACACCCGCCATGGGGGTCCACGGCCACCCTGCGACACGTCTCTGTGCGGTCTCTGTGACCTCTCCTCCCTCAGCTCTGCGTCCCCCCTCACCCCCGCCACATGGTCCTGATGCAGCGCCACTTCACCTGTGCCCCCCCCCCAAGACCACAGGGCGGGGCTGTGCCTTTGCCATGTTGCTGCCTCTGCCAGGAGCTCCTGGCTTGCCCCTGTGCTCACCAACCTCAGGCTCCAGGCCGCCTGTGTGTGGAAAAGCCCTCAAGTCAGGGCTGCAAACAACCCTGAAGGTGAGGATGAAAATAACTAACACCTATTGATGACGCCCTATGCGCTAGGGTGACAGGCCCAGTCGCCCAGGGCTGGGCAGTTGAGGGTGACAGAACGGAGTGGCCACAGACAGTGCCCCAGGCAGTCTGCTCAGAGGAGGCAGTATTGCAGCTGGGAGCTGAATGAGGAGACTGAATGGCCATGGGAACATCAGTGGGGGGAAGAACAATTCAGGCCAATGAAACAGCATGTATAAAGGTCCTGTGGCAGCCACCAGTTCTGCACACTGGAGAAACAGAAATATAGCAAAGAGAGACTGGACCTGGAGAGGTAAGCAATGGCCAGATCATGGAGGGACATAAAAAAAAAAAAAAACAGGTTTTTGTTGTTTTTCTCAGTGCCTCACTGACCTGGACCAATCTTACATAGAAATAGCAGCTAAGCTCCCGGAGGGGTGAGACCCACAAAGCAAACCTCTCTCTCTCCCTGCCCCACTGCACACAGCCACGTGGCTCACGGACCACACAGTTGGCTCACCTGGGCTCTGCTGTGGTCAGGGCTCCCTGGGACTGTTCACACAACTCTCAGATCTGCCTCTGAGAGCTGGCGTCCTCAAAGTGCTTTTGTTTCTTAATTAATTTCCACCAACCTGCTCCTTCTAGCTGCATTGCATTATCAGGCCATCTGCCACCTGGGCAGACGCGACCACTGGAACCATCCCTGGGGCGGCCCCTGGCTTCTCACAGCAGGTGGGGCTGAGGACAAGCAGCCCCCCAGCGGGCACCGGAGCTACACACCATGGGATTCTGGGAAAGATGTTAAAGCAAGTCTACTGATTTTTAACAAGTTGGAAAACTACTGCTCCGAATCAGCCGCATCGATCTCGCGCTGAATGATCTTTACAGAAGGGCAGCATCCCGCCCAAGGTCACGTACAGGGACCGCTGAGCGGGGGCGGGCGCTCTCGCCAGCTCTCCATCAGTTTCTAGGGCACAACATGTCACTGCTCCTGGGACGGCTGCAGCCCCGTGCCCTGCGGAGTCCCACACGTGGCAGGTGGAGACTCTGAGAAAAGACCACGGAGGCCAAGGTGCGTGGCCAGCTGGGGACACGAGGCAGGGCTGGAGCAACGTCCAACAGCCAGGTGCTGGTCTCCTCTGTCCTGCCAGTCCCCAGAAGGGCAGCTTGGGAAGCAGCGAGGGATTTTCTAGAACTGCCCCCAAACTCTGCCCTGTGCTGGGGCTCCGGGTCATTCCACCCATCCGCAGGAACACTGGGTCTTGCAGAGTTGCAGGGCATCCAGCGTCACTGGGTACATCTTGGGTGCGCACAGGAATTAAACACAAGTTCCATCAGAAGAGGCAGGGGACGCAGCGTGTGAGGGGAAGCAGGATGAGCCGAGCACCGTGAACTAGCACAGGAGGACGCTCAGTGAGTGAGAGCGACCACCACTGTGGGAGCCGGAGCCGTGCGTGGGCGCTGAGAAAGCTTCCCACACACTCTCCCCAGGAGGCATCCGACAGCGGCATCCCAGGCCGGACGCGCATGCTCAGAGAGCTTAAACAAGCTGCAGGTTGAACAGTGACCCCTAAAAAGGTTGTGTCCATGTCCCCAAACGTGTGACTATGACCTTTTTTTGGAAAAGGAGACTTTGGAGGTATAAGCGAGGATCCTGAGATCACCCTGGAGTAACCAAACAGGCACTAGATGCAACACCAGCTGTTCCGGGAGAGAGAGAGGAGGAGGCTGTATGAGGACAGTGACAGGACGGGAGGGCTGTGACCACGAGTCAGGCAGCGCTGAGAGCCACCTGCAGCTGGAAGAGGAGAGTGGGGCCCCTCCTCCAGTGCCCGCAGAGTGGCTGCAGGCCCCCTGCCTGGTGTTGGCTCTGCCCTCTGGAACTGGGACCATGGTGGCAAAGCACCTGCTTTGCGGAGGTGTGTTACGGTAGTGCAGGGATGCTAAGACAGGCCTCGAGACCCTGCTGGCTCCAGGGGTCGCTCCCTTTGACTCCCACGGCTGGGATCTTAACTGTGACCATGCTTGGGTGCACACACGGATGGATGCACGGACTGTGGGTGGATGGACAAGGGCACCTCACTCCAGCAAAAACATCATCAAGGATGTTTTGGCCATGGAATGGGGGAGAGGGACATCCAGGCAGGGTAAGATCCATTGCTAACTTTGGCTTTCAAGTCCAAACTTGACACTCTGCATTCTGCCTGTTCATTTTATCCTCGGGAAGCCAGAGTGTCAGAGAAAGTGAGGGTGAGGGGACGGGGAAGGGAATAGCAGGCCGCGCCGGAAGAATCCCAGGGGGTGAGTGTAAGATGGAAAAGCAGGCCTGGGCTGGGCAGCCAACTGCTTTCCAGTTCTCCTGGGAGTGTCCCATACTAGAAAGAGCAGAAGAAGTCACACCCAACCCACCTGCTAGAAACAGCAAAGGTCACAGCTTCTTAATGCACACACAGAACCAGGCATCGGAATATCTGTACCACTGATTCTGTAAAAGATCCCTGGGCCTTGGCTGCTGTCCCCTCCCCCACCCCCAGCAGAAGCGGGTTGGGGGCAGGTGCCATGGGGGCAGAGTGGGGGCCGGATTTCTAGCCCCTGCTCGCAGAAGTCACCTGAGCCCAGCTCCCTGGAAGGAAGGGAGGCCTCTCCCGGCGCTGGGTCTGGAGGCCACGTTACAAAGGGCACAGGGAGAGGAAGAGGGCACAGAAGGGTGCGCTTCCTGTGGCAACAAACACATGTGCCCACACCTGTGCTGGCGCGCTGGGCTGCTCAGGACGCACAGGGGAGCGATTCTCCAGGGCGCATTATTCCCCTGCCACAGACTTCAGCGATCTGCAGCTCGGGTTGCCTGAATCATTTTAGACTCCGCAATGTTCCCAGCCTCCCATTTCCGCCTGGCTGTGAAACAGAGCGTAAAATGTCAGTCACCTTTCCCCGCCCCCTCTTTCAAATCTCACAGTCACGTGACATCATAACAGATTTCAGACTCAAGCTGTCAGCGTCAGGAC
Organism: Oryctolagus cuniculus; assembly: GCF_964237555.1. NCBI lineage: Eukaryota > Metazoa > Chordata > Mammalia > Lagomorpha > Leporidae > Oryctolagus > Oryctolagus cuniculus. The sequence continues at coordinate 109,952,214 of NC_091442.1, read as the reverse complement.
CCAAGTGGTTCTCGTAAGCCTCTGAAAGACAGGAGGCAGCTCTGGCGTGATGCAAAGAACCTTGAACTGGGGGTCATACAGGCTGGAAGTTCAAATCCAAGTGCCACCACTTACTGACAGCCTGGCCCAGGCAGGGGTTCCTAACCTCAGTGTCCACACACCCAGCAGGTCCTGGGCTCTGCTGCTGGGGCAGGCGCCACACGGCCGTGCTGCAGGAGATGGGGCACGCAGGCATGGAGAACCCTTGTTCGGGCGAGGGTCATCTGGGTACTGACGTCATTCCTGGGCCATACAGAATCATCCACTTAAAAATGCCCCTGCTGAGTTGATTGAATTTCCGGTCCTGCCTGCAGTTGTCTCAGCAGGGCCAGACCCAGGGATTTCGTGGGCCTTGGATGGTGCATGGGCCGGACATTCCCCACCTCCGTAACAAACCCACAAGAAAACGACCAAGTGACGGTAGGTGCCACTCAGGGAATTAAAATGTGTGATGTCAGAGGGAGCTGTTGATGACAGCTTTTGATGGAGTGGCTGCAGAAAGCTCCTGGGGCTGGAGCTGTGGCGTAGCAGGTAAAGCCACCACCTACAGCACCAGCATCCCATACAGGTGCTGGTTCGAGTCCCAGCTGCTCCACTTCTGATCCAGTTCCCTGTTAATGTGCTTGGGAAAGCAGCAGAAAATGGACCAAGCACTGGGTCCTTGCACCCACACGGGAGACCCAGAGGAAGCTCCTGACTCCTGGCGTCAGCCTGGCCCAACCCTGGATGTAGTGGCCTTTTGGGGAACGAACCAGTGGATGGAAGATCTCTATCTCTCTAACTCTGCCTTTCAAATGAATAAATGCATCCTTTTAAAGAAAAGAAAAGAACAACTACACCAAAAGCAGAGCGAGACCCACCCAAAGCAGAAGAGCTAGTACCACGCTAGACAGCTCGGAGAAAAGCCACATGGCTGCAGGGCAGGCCCGGGGGATGCAACGGCAAAGGATGCGGCTGGGACCACTTTATGGTGTGGTTCTCAGTGAGGGAGTGAGGGAGGGAGGGAGAGAGAGATATCTTCTGTCGGCTGGTGCATTCCCTAGGGTTGGGCCATGCCACAGCCAGGAGCCAGGAGCCAGGAGCCAGGAATGTCATCCAGTCTGCTGTATGGGTGCAGGGGCCCAAGCACTTGGGCCATCTTCCTCTGCTTTTCCCAGGCCATCAGCAGGGAGCTAAAGCAGAAGTGGAGCAGCCGGGACTCGAACCAGCACCCACTGGCATGGTGGCAGTGCGGGCAGGGGCTTTACCCGCTACACCACAATGCTGGCCCCAGGAGTGCATCTTTAATTTCTAAATGAACATGCATATACGGAGGGCACACGCACACATTCTTGAAAGGGAATGCATCACCGGAAGCTTCAACATCTGCAGCGTGGGGCTCTGGGAGAAGCGGAGGAGTCGGATGGAAAGGGGAGGACTGGCCTTCTGACTTTTAAGCAGGAGAACATTTCAAAGCATCACTGTCCAAGGAATGGAGCTTCCATCCCCAGTCCCCATGATCCACACACTGTGCTTGAACCTCCACAAAGGTAAGAGAGAAGAGAGGAGAGGGGAGGGGAAGGGGGGAGGAGGGGAGGGGGAGGAGGGAGGGGAGGGGGGAGGGCAGGGGAAGGCAGGGGAAGGCAGGGGAGGGGAGGGGACACACACATTGAGAGAGAGAGCGAGTGAGTGAGCTCCCATCTGCTGATTCACTCCTCAAATGCCTTCAACAGCTGGGGCTGGACAAGGCTGACGCCAGGAGCCAGGAACATAATCCAGGTTCCCCACCTGGTGGCAGGAACTCTTCCACGTGGGCCATCACCACTGCCCCCCAGGGTGCACTGGCAGGAAGCTGCAGCCGGGATCAGATCTAGGCTGAAATCCAGGCGCTCTGATCCAGGACACAGGCATCTTAAACTCCAGGCTGCACGCCCACCTCTGACACGGCTATTCCTGCATACCGAAATGCTGTGCGGCCAGAAGCCCTTAGAACTATTACCAATTACCACGCTGTCCCCTACACTCTAATCTAACAGAACAAATTCACACTCACTTCAGAAGATTCTACTGGCTTCTAAATGTCAGCTCCTCCTCTCAACACATGCTCTCTCCTTAGTGTGCCCTCCTTTTCCGAGCCGAGCCTCCCTCTCCTCCCATATGCCCCTGACCACAGGCTAAGCAAATAATCTGCTTATGTCTCCCTTTGGAGACTCATAATGTACAGTATATCTTAAGTGTCCCGAGAAGTCATGCAATTATAAAAATGAGCTTAATGGGGTCTAATCTAGTGGCTCACAATCTGGCCACACACGGGCATCACTTGGGGAGCTCTTCCAGACTACTGCTGCTTGCCCCCAGCAGAGACTCAGAAGTGGTACCTGCGTCGTAGGAGCTCTGGAAGCTTCCAGATGATTCCAGCATGCAGCCACAGAGGGGAGCTCCCCTCTATCACAGCACCTTCCCAGAGTACCTGCCTGGAAGATGTTCTTTTACATGACACCGCTCCGTGCATCCCATGGACCTGGGCTGGTGTCCTGGCGAACATGCGATGGGCCAGGCTGGACCACGGCAGCAGTTTCCAGACTGGAGCCAGCCGCAGGGAGCTGACAGCAGTCATGGATTCCAGCTGCAGCTCCAGCAGATCTGCAGCGGCAGCGCCAGGCATGTGGCTTGGGAATTGGAAGGTTTCACTCGGTCTCCAGGTGATTCGGATGCCGCTGCAGGCTTGGGAGCCATCCAGTGAAAGAATTCAGGCACTGGATGGGGAGGCGGAAGATGGGGGGCAACCAGCGGAGGATGAGGCCCCCTTAATTTAGAGCTGCTCTCTTTCAATAGTTTCTCACCTCCGCACTGCTGCCCCCAGCAAGAGCTCCCTATGAAGGCACCAGGTTTCATGTTTGACTGGGGGTCAAGGTTGGGAGTGTCTTCCCTAACCTGTGTGTTACTGGCACAGCCCTTCCCTCTTTGGGTGTATTTTTTTTTCTCATTTGAGAAACAACCAAATGCTCTGGAAGACCCCTGCTCAAGCCCCCGCCAGCCCAGTGCTCCTTCTGTCAGGGCAGCTTCATGAATGATGTCACCATCAGGGGACATCCGCACAAGTGGCTCCCTTCTCTGCCTCTGCCAACCTTACAGGACTCAGCTTAAGTGGATGGACTCAGATCATGAGCTGTGTGGCCTGCTTGCCAAAATCAGGCGCCACGTCTGCAAAATGGGAAGAATTGTGTGATGCACTTCTCTTGGGCTGTGGCAGGAATAAAATGAGGAATTGTATGGAGGCTTAGCCCAGTGCCTGGTAACCATGGAGAGCTCGAAACATGGCTGCCACTGATGGTGGCGGTAAGGTAATGGAGAGCCACCCTGAGAACACTGCCCAGTGTTGTAATAAGACGCACATTCCCAAACGACACTGAAATCGCTTATCTCCCATGACAAGTCAGGGTTCCCCAGGGCCCGGGCACCCTTAAAGCAGGAGCCCACACCTGCTGTCCAAAGCGTGTTGTTGTTCTGGGGCTCTCAGTGCCCAAAGCTACCAAGCTGAGTGCAGCCAGGAGTGCAGGAAACCATAAACCACGGCGTCCACTAATCAGCATGATTAGTCATGTCCGCTGGGCACAGCCAGTCGGTCCCACAAGGCTGAAGGACATGGTGGAGGGCAGCTGCCTGGCTCAGGGATGGCAGCTCGGGGGCCCATGGTCCCTGATGGCCAGGGAAACTGAGGAAGACAAAGGTGACCCTCACTGAAGTGCTGCGAGGTACCATTTGAAGGCTCTGAAGGAAGAGGGAAGGGGTAGCTAACATTTATTGAGCACCTACTGAATACTCCACATTCATTCTGGCAATGTGACCCTGCACGAGGTGCCTCACCTATGTTACAGCATTGAATGCAGGTGATACCCCAGGAGACAGACAGGAGTTCGTGTCCACACAGAGGAGAGGGCAACGGCAAAAGCATGTAAGCGAGGAACTGAATTTTAGATAGCATCTCATTTAAATCAAACACTGTCATCACACATGGCTAGTGGCTGTTGTGTCGGATAGCCCAGTTCCAGATGCTCTTCACAGCTAACTGCATCCACCCTCAGGGCTTCATTTCCCATCTATACCCTTAGCACTGCCCAAATTCCACTTCCAACTCGAGCCATCCAACTGTTGGACTAGCGTCCCTTTTATCCAGTGAGTCTGGAATAAACCCTTGACGTGTGTTTCCACTCTCCACTCGGCCTCTCTACTGCAGAGGGCATCTCGATTTGCCCAGCAGCTCAGCCATCCTCCTCTGTTTCCTTCTCCCTCCCCTCTGAGCCCTTCACCACAGCCTGTTAAATCCCGTCTTCAGAATCTGTCCCCTCAAGGGGACATTGTGGTACAGCGGCTTCAGCTGCCGTCTGCAATGCCAGCATCCCATATCACAGCGCTGGTTGGTGGCCCGGCTGCTCTGCTTCAGATCCAGCTCCCTGCTGATGGCCTGGGAAAGCAGTAGAAGATAGTCCAAGTCCTTGGGCCCCTGCCTTCCACATGAGAGGGCCAGATGGAGTTCCTGGCTCCTGGCTTCCACCTGACACAGCCCTAGCTGTTAGAGCCATTTGAAGGAGTAAACCAGCAGACGGGAGATATCTCTCTGTCACTCTGTTTCTCCTTCTCTCTGCCACTCTGTCTTTCAAATAAAATAAATCTTAAAAGAAAAAATCTATGAATCTCCAAGACTGACCTGTGGGCTTGACACCATCACCTCCACCCCGGCCCACCCACTTTCATTCTGCGTCCTCCACTACCACCCACCGAGCAGCCGAGTGAGACTTACAGCCTGCAAGCCCAGACTTGCTCCCTTCCTGGGCTCCTCCTGTGGCCTCTACAGCTCCCAGGACCCTTGGGTCTTCCCCTCCCTCTCTGCCCATGCTTGCCTTCCACTCCCCCCTCCTCCCTGTCTGGGCCACTGCAGCTCCTCAAACCCAACACATAAGGACCTGAGCAGCTCCTTGCACTGTTCCCTCTGCTCAGAACTCCCCCCACCCCGCCCCGTCTGCTGCAGTGCAGGCACTTGAGCCCAGCCCCTGCAGGGACCAAGGTGTCCTGGGTGGCCGGGGCCTCCTGGGCGTGCCACCTGCTCAGAGCACTGTGCTGAGGGGCCTGTGCTTGCCTTCACACTGTCATCACCGTCTTGAGATTTCTTACCTTTTTAAAAATTTTTTTATTCATTTGACAGGTAGAGATACAGACAGTGAGAGAGAGAAACAGAGAGAAAGGTCTTCCTTCCATTGGTTCACCACCCCCCCTCCCCTGCCAAATTGCTACTACAGCCGGCGCTGCACCGATCTGAAACCAAGAGCCAGGTGCTTCCTCCTGGTCTCCCATGCGGGTGCAGGGCCAAGCACTTGGGCCATCCTCCACTGTACTCCTGGGTCACAGCAGAGAGCTGGACTGGAAGAGGAGCAACTGGGACTAGAACCCGGTGCCCACATGGGATGCCGGCGACGCAGGTGGAGGATTAATCTAGTGCACCACGGCACCGGCCCAGAGATTTCTTACTTTTTGAACAGAAAGCCCCTCTGCTTCCATTTTGTATTGGAGCCTGGAAATCCTATAGCGGTCGTGACTGGGGCTGTTGGCCACAGCTTGTATGCGTGGCCCTTCCCTGAGGCCTGGGATTCCGTGCAGCATGGCCACGGGGTTCCAAGTGCAGGGATTTTGAGAGGTGGAGAGAAAGCAGCCCAGCCCCAGCTGAGTTGGACTCTGTTAAAAATGCACTGGGAAGCCCCCTGCTGGGGAAGCCCACCCGCACCCCCGCTCAGTGCTCCTGCAACATCAGAGTCCCTCCTAGCGGCTCTGGCTTTTGGGGGCTACAGAGGTCACAAGAAGACCACTCGTGTCTCTCACCACTGTGCCCAGCACAGCAGCCGGCTCCCAGCACAGGTCACAGCCTCACCCTTGCTGCAGACACACACTCCCGAGAAGTCACGGAGGCTGGAGTAAGTGGCAGAGCTTGGTGTGGAACCCAAACCTGGTGGTTCCAAGGCCCTCCCTCTCTCCATGACGCCAGAAGGCAGCAAGTGGCCCCAGGCCCGGAGGCCGCGGTGCCAGCTCCAAAGTCATCTGTGTGACCCCAAACAGGCTATTTAACCTTCCAGCCCCTCACTGTTCGCATCAGTAAAAGGGGAAACTCTAGGGTTCGTGTAAGATAAAATAGCATCCACGTGCAAAACACTTTGAAGAGCGAGTGACAATCAGTGCTCCGAACTGTTAACTGCTCCCCAATCCCCCTGGACACAGCTGCCCCCTGCTGTCTTCCCAGCCCCTGCCACCCACAGACCAGAGCCCCCCAGTCCTGCTGAGGCTTCCCATCATCTCCTGACCATCTTCACATCTGCAAATGAGAACTGTCGCCACCCACTCAGGAAGGCAGGGACGGCCGTCCACAGAGCTCTGGGTTTCAATACAACAGAACTAACCAACATCAATTTCCCTGAAAAGCACCCGAAGCTCACTTGCCAAATTACGGCTCTTTGTGTCTTCCTTCCTCCATCCTGGCGTTGCAGTTAAATTACCTTGCTTGGCCCCACCAAGCACGCCTGTCTCCTGGCAAAACTGCATACATTGGGAGCCTGCGCTGGGGTTTTGCGGGCGGAGAGCACGGTGCGCAGCCGGAGACAGCTCATCATATTAGGCCGGCTTGCCCCTCACGGTTTGAGCTGACAGCCTTATTTACTGCATTGCAAGAACAGGTTTGACGGAGCCGGGGGGGGGGGGGGGCTTCCAAGACTTTGCAGGTGCACCTTTCTGTACCCACCTTCTAACTTTGCACAGCATTCTGGGAGGAAAAGCCCACACCACATCTGCTGGCACCGAGAGGGAGGAACCTGCACGTATGCACTTGGCCTAACTGGTAAGATGCCGGCATCCGGGTTCAGCTCCTGGCTCCAGTTCTGTCTCCAGCTTCCTGCCAGCGCAGATCCCAGAAAGTAGAAAGTGATGGCTTCAGGAGTTGGGCCCCTCCCACCCAGGTGGGAAACCCGGATGGAGTTCCCTGCTCCCAGCTCCAGCTCCGGCCCCGGGGCACTTGGTGAGGCTCCAGCCAGTGGGCATTCGCTCACTCCTTCTGATGTTCTCAATCTCTTTCCCTGACTGCTGAATACATGAATTTTAAGGAGGAAGAGGGAGGGCTCGGGGGCAGCAGTGCGGAGTGATCTGAGTCCCTGGTCCCTGAGAAACAGCTGAAAATAGCGAAGGCTCCGTGCATCGGAGCCGCTCACCAGCTGCCCGCACACTGGTCCTCTCCTGGAGGCTCTTGGGAAGCCGGCAGATCCCATCAAGGCCCCCTCCCACACTCCCCCTCTGCCTGTGCTCCCTGCCCTCACTGGGGGACTCGGCAGTTCCTCCCACCAAAGGGAACTAGTTCTCTCCCCCTTGATGCTGGGCTTGTCACGTGACTGCTCTTCTGCCTGCCCTGGGAATGAGGCAGGCAGGTTGGCATCTGCCCCAGCCCACACCTTTCGGGACCTCGCATGCTTGCCCTCTGTCCTCTACATCACCATGAGGACCACACCCCGGACAGCTGCTGCTCTACCAGGCTCCCGACAGACACGTGCGGGGCAGGTTTGCATCTAAATGTCAGCAGGAAGCCAAGCCCTGCCACATCTGTGCCTTGAATCAGAGCAGCCCAGCCAAACATAGAATATTTCAGCTGCCCCACTAGCAAGCAATTATAAAGAGTTGTTGTCTCAAGTCACTGGGTTTCTGGGTGCAGCGTTAATCACTGACTACAGGAGAGGAAATAGCACCCATCGTGTGCTACACGGTGTGTCCAGCCCCTTACATATATGACCGCAGGTACAGTTTGATGCCCACTTTACAGGTGAATAAACTGAGGCCGAAAGAGTGACTTGCTGCAAGGCTGTACAGAGACAAGTACTGTTCTAAGTGCTTTGCACGGATTAACTCAGTGGATCCTCACAGCAGCTTCCTAGGAGGCAGGGATGGGAAGGAGAGGTCAAGCGACCAGCCCAAGGTCAAGTGGCGGGGCTGGTGTGGTAGAGTCAGGACTCAAAAGCCCAGACCCCGTGGATGCCAGTGGGAATCATGGGGTGAGGGCCTGGGTTCAAGGAGAGTGGTCCAGAACACCTGGGGGGGGGGCAGAGCTGAGCGGGCAGGGACTCCAAATTCAGTGAGTACCACCCGGAGGAGGCAAAGGGAGCCTGAACATCGCCCAGGCCGAGCCTGCCACTTCCTGCTCAGAGGGTACTGGTTTACCCAGTGTGGGGCCTCTCCCAGGAGACCCTGGGCCCCGAGAGACAGGGATTTCTGCAGGTCCAGGTCACTAACACACCCTCGGCCCTCGAGCAGTACCTGGGACGAGTGAGTGACAGAAGCCCAAGCCAGTCGGGTCCCCTGAGCTCCCCTGAGGATGACGCCAGCAAAGCCGAGGCCTGGGGAGGTCGGGGGAACTCTCGAAGCCAGTGAAGCGGGGTGTTTCTAAGACCCAGACCAGCGAGTCAGGCACAGGGTTTGTTGGGTGCTGGTGCCCCCAAAACTCTGAACTCTCGCAAGAACCCCGTGGACGGGCATTATCACAACCTGTGCCCTGCCCCCACTTCAGATGAGAAAACGGCTGCCCAGAGTGGGTGAATGACCTGGCCCCCAGCAAGACAAGAGGCAAAAGCCAGAACAGGAGCCCAGGGGTGTCACTCAGCTGCACTCGGCCACTGCCTGCACTGCTGCTCAAACACTCTGGAGACTTCCATGGGAATCCACACCAGGGCTGCACACGGGGAAGCTGAAGACACGAGCGAAGGCACTGTGCCCAAGCCAGGGGCACAGGGAGGACCGGCACAGAGGCCTAGGGGCCGTTTCAATCCCTCTCTCCTGGGCCCAGGGGCAGCGGGAAGGAGAAGCCCACTTCTCCACTTCCACGCCCAGGCGGAGGGCTGCCTTGGCTGGCACCCAGGTCAGAAAAAACAGGGCTTGGTGTTCGAGTAACTGGAGCACGATCCTGGCGCATTGCACCTGCTCTGGGGAGGCCCCCTCCCTGTGGCAATCTTGAGAGCGTGTTCTGTGCCCAACACTGATGCAGCCTGTCAAAACAGCCCAGCCCAGCACTCAGGCCCAGGCCTGCCAAATCTTACCAGGTCAGAGCAGGTACTTCGTACCCAGCTCCCCAGTGCCTAGCGTGAAGGCTTTTTAACGTGGACTTATTTGCTTATTTGTCATTCCTGGCAGTCTTTATTCAAAGCCTCCCTCCCACACTGACCACGCAGAACAAACAAGGGCACTGCTCTTGGGTCACCAGACCCCCTGGGAAACCATCAGCCCACCCCTGCCCCACCTGCCCCACTTTCCAGATGAGAAAACCAAAGTTCAGAGAGGAAAAGTGACTTGCCCAAGGTCACACAGCAAAGTCAGAATCGATGTGAGACCAGACCCAGGCAGCTGGCAAGGCCATGGGTGCGGCCGGGGCTGGGGGCAGGGGAACCTGGCCCACTGGTTCTGGTGGTGCCATCTCAGATGCAACATTTTCCTCAGGTGCAAAATAAAATTAACATCACCGCCACCTAGGGGCATGGGTGGGGATTACATGAGAGGGAGGTGACACAGACAAGGGAGCACAGCAGGTGCTCCACCCAGGTCAGCTGTTTCACTGGCCTTGGAGCCCTGGCTAGGCAGAGTCCAGGGGTGCTAATCAGTTAGAGCAAGGTGTCTGCCTGTCTGTCTCTCTCACACGCACACCTGTGAGCTGTCACGATTTGCTGGGTCATAGTCACTCCCGGCTACCACACGGGGACAGACACTCAGTTCCTCTGGTTTATATCACATCTCACAGACACTGGCAGGTGACAGCCTCCCTGGGGAATGCTGGACTTTCAGGGGGACCTGGCCTTGGCCAGGATGGCTCAGGGACAACCCCCCCACCCCACCCTGAGTCTGCCTGGGGCGAGGCCAGGAAGGATGTGGGTGTCTAGAAAAAGAGGGGCCCCTCCCATGGAGCAGCTGAACCTTGCAGGTGCAGCCATAGCCAGCCGCAGACATGCAGTCCCACAACCGTGGGGTCGGATCCTACTTGGCGGGAGTGTGTCTATAGGTGGGGCACCTGCTTCTCTGAGCCTGGACTCTCCTATGGCACAGAGCTGTGTGAGGAATTGAGGAGGGGGACAGCTGAGGTGTCCAGCACATAGCCTGGCATGCAGGAGGCCATCTCGAGTCGCACACTCTGCTTCTGGCACTCTGTCCTGGGACAATGACGTGCACACCGCTCGCCTGGACACACAGAGACACCAGGGGCAGTGTGAAGGGGGAAGGGCACACGGACGCCCCCTGCGACAGGTGCAGAGGGGCCCAAATGCCCACTGCCATGGTCTGCAAGTGTCCCCCAGAGTTCATGTCGGAAACTTGCCTGAGGCAACAGGGTTGGAGCGGGACCTTTAAGAGGTGGGTAGGTCATGAGGGTCCTGTGTTTATGAATGAAGGGATGAATGAATGCTACCAGGGCAGGAGTGGGTTCCTTACAAAAGGAGGGCTTTGGCTCCCTCTTGCTGCCCCTGTGTCTCTCATTCCCTGGTCCTCCCACCTCCCTCCCTGGAACGACTGGGTGAGAAGGCCCTGCTCTGCTGCCAGGGCCTTCCCAGCCTCTGCAGACCCAGTCTTGGGTCTGGACCAGGACCGCCCACCAGCAGGTGGGGCCCGTCCAACCGGTGGAGGGGGTTCCGTCATCCCCGCTGCACCACGTGCAAGCCGCCAGACGCAAAAGACAGCATGTTGAGTGATTCAACATCCGTGTAACGCCCAGAACGGACGAACCCATCCAGACAGCGGCAGCTCAGGGGCCGGCAGGTGGGGGGAGGGGCAGGTGGGCGTGACTACTATGGAGTGTGGGTTTTCTTTGTGAGATGACGGACGTGGGTCAGGATTACAACCTGTGAATATATATGATCAAATACATGAACAAATTAAAAGATGACTATGCTTACTTAAAAAAAAAACCAGTTATGCCCACCATATGCCATGAGGGTAGCAGTTTGCCTGTTCAACTACAAAAAAGCCATCTATTAAAGATTGTCTATGTGCTGTGCCCTAGGTGAAGGCCCTGAGGATGCTGGGATTAACTGGTCCTGTCGTCAGCCCAGGGCCCAGCATAGGGGGACACTTCACGCAGGTGGCCCTGGCTGTGAGGTGAGACAGATCGCAGCAGGGGAGGGAGGAAGCGCCTCCTCGAGAAATCAAAGGAGGCTTCATGGAAGAGGCTGCACCTAAGTAAGACCGTGAGAGCAGAATTCGGACATGGGGAAATCCAGGGATGGCATTCCAGGTAAGGCCCTGGAATGAGCAGAGGCGTCCAGGTGGGGAAAGAAAAGGAAGTCGTCTGACTGGGCTGGGTGTGGGGTGTGGAGGGCATGGAAGTCTGGGGGGCTGGGGTTGTCCCAATCTCTCCATGCAGAGGAAGCCCTGCAGCCATCACGCCAGTCCTTGGGGAGAGACGATGCTATTAGTCCCTATGCTGCCGACAGGAAAACAGGCACACGGGGTGAAGGAACTCGCCCTGGGTCATAGGAAGAGGAACCAGCAGAGGCAGCCATGCAACCGAGCTCCGGAGCCCACAGCCTCATCCTGCCCTCCAGAGAAGGCCTGGATCATCAGGCAGAGGCCCCAGCTCTATTCCTTAAGCCTGGAGGTGGATAGGGGTGGGCGTGGGGTAGGGTCGGGGAGCAGGTGGTCTCTGAAGTTCAGGGTTGGAAGAGGCCCATGATCAGAGCTGATACGCACATGCATCCTGGAAACAGCCAGAACCCGAAGGCCACCATTCTGGCCAGGCAGCTTGTGCACTGCTTAGTTCCACAGGGCGCAGCCATATAAGCTACACCGTGACCAGGACCATCTGGAGTTGAGCAGTGGACAACGTGGACAACGTGGACAATGTATGCAGTGGCCCAAAGAAGCCCCTCAGGCTGGTGAATCCAACCCACCCGTCTGCATCACTCCAAGATCCGCCCACCCGAGCAGCGGGTGGCAGACACAGCAGGGCCCTGGCCTCACACCCTCTTGGGTTTGCATCCTGGATCCATAGGGAAGGGAGGGGACCCCTGACTCTCCCCATGACACGCTCTTCTCCTGTGCACAGTGGACAGCCCAACAGTGCCTTCCCTGTGTGGGACTCTGAGGGCTGCCTGGGCTGAGACACATGCACAGCGCCCCAACAGGCTGGCCCTGGGGACCTAAGAGCCATGGGGCTGTGGGAGGCTGGACTAGGAGGGGAGAGGGAGCCCCGAGGAGGGCGCCCTGGCAGGGAGGAGGCTGTGCCATCCATCAGGGCTGCGGGTGGCAGTGAGAAAGTGGCTGCCTCGAGTGAGCCTCCCAGCGCCATTAATCAGCGCTCCCCAACCCGGCAGAAAACCCTGTGCGCATCGGTTCTGGAAGCTGCAGGAAGTCCCCGGAGAGCCAAATCCAGCAAGTTGTTCACACAGCACTCCATCTTGCGGACGCCGGCCCAGGGGTCGCATTCAAAGGCCATTCAGGGCAGCTCCGTCTCTATTGCACATCTTAAAGAGACAGAACGTGGTGTGGGGAGAGGGCAGTGCTACTACACGGATCTGGGTGTCTGTAGGGCCGGGCCTGTTACCTCCCCCTCTTCCCCCGCTCCACAGAACACGGCACGATCTTGCTGAGCAGACAAGTTCTTCCCAGCAGATGGGCCACGGGCCGCTGGAATACAATCTGGTTGCCATCCACTCTGTTCCCGGCATTCCGTGGCGTTCCTCTTTGCTTTCTGGCATTTACTTCTGATCTGGGCAGAGGGCCGGGAAAGAGGGGCCCTGGCTGGCACCCTGGGGTGCACTCATTGCCCTCTGGGATCGGCCACTTCCCGCTGAGCCCGACTGTAACACGCTTGTCTCTGGCCACCCAGTCTGCCTCCCCAGAGCTGTGCATTTACAAGGAAACCAAAGAAGATAGAAGGATGTGGTACCGGGGCAGGGTGTTAGCGAGGATAAGGTGAAAACGTTTATTGTCCATTGTGCCTGAACAGTTTGCAAACCTGACTTCATTTTATTCCCCTGACAACCACAGGAGGTATTATTCCGGTGTTTGTAGACCCATTTGAGGGATGAGCAAATTGAGGCTTGTGCTAGTGGTGAAGTCATGCCTTGGGCAGAGGTAGCCAGTAGGGAAGCAGTGCTACCCATCCTCCAAGTTTCTGATGGATTCTGGGAATAGAGACAACTCTGGCTATTTCTGTCATGTGTCATGCGGGCACAGGGATTCAGTTGCCACATCCCAGGGGTCTCCTAGTACCTCCTTTTACTCCCACCTCAACCCTTGCAGGCAGGTGTTAGGAGGGCCACTTGGCAGTCAGGGAAGCAGAGGCACACACGTCTGAAGCCTCAGCCCAGCAGCAGTATAGCCGGGATGTGGATTGGGTCTGCCTTTTCCCCGGCCGTGCCTGGCCACGTGGGCGGCAGGATGGTTAGTGATTAAGGATCTCTGGGCTCCAGCGTCAGGCTGCTGGGATTCACATCCCAGCTCCGCTGCACACAGCTGTGTGACTTCGAGTCAATAACATAACCTCTCTGAGCCTCTGTTTTCACATCTCTACCAGAGGATCGGTACTACTAGCACTTACCTCCCAGGTGTGTTACAGAGACGGCATAAAGTGTATTGAGTGACTTGCACGTGGTAGAGGCAGCACATGATGGCTGCTGTTATGAAGAGACCTTCATACACCCGCCTCCCTCCCAGCTAGCTTAGGAGTTCAGCCAGGATGAGACCAAGAGGCCGGCGGGCTCTGGGAGGGCAGCAGAGGGGAAAGCGAGGCACGAGGCACCAGCGCAGCATCCCTAAGACTGCTCCCTACTGGTTAGAGAGAAAAGTTCAGGCTAAAAATGCTGGGCTCATGGGATCTGAAAACAACAGAGACCCCTTTTACTCCTTGCTATTTGATTTTGCTTATTACGTGACTCCGTCCTGCAGAGAGCAGTGGTGCTCAGACTCCAGGAGTCTGGGGACCCGGGCTTCGTCCCCAACGTGGAGACAGCAGTAGGGAGCCAACTGCGGGTTCTGTACCAACGCCAGAGCTAAAGGACGTTTCCACGCCAGCTATCAGCTCAAGATCAAGCACCACCCTTTCCACAGAATGCAGTTCACATCACGGGAGGCCTCCCTACCTGGCTGTCACTTCTGTCTCCAACTGTGCAAACCTCGGGCAGGGCCCGGCCCCTGGGCACATGCACATCAGCTTCTGGGTGTGCCAGGCAGGGAACACCCGCCCCCCCCCCCCCCCCATCGGCCACTTGGGTACGCTGGCGCCCTCAGAGGTGTCTATTTCCCGTCATCACCGAGTGTTAATGCAATCACCCCAGTGGAGAGCCGGCTGGGAAGAACGCAGCGAGACCTCCTGAAAAGAGAAGACGACGGCTACACACGTCGCAGGCCGGCCGCTGGGCTTCCACAGTCGCCTCGGCTCCCTTGCGGTTGGGCTGCTTCTCAGCTTGGCCTTTTTTGTGCTCTTGCTTTCTGAGGCTGTGCTGCTACAGTAGGCAGAGAATATATTGGACATGAAAGGGAGCCCATTTGGGAACACGGCACAGAGGGCTCCCTCCTTTGTCTCCAGGTTTCCATGGGAGCCGGGATGCGGCCACGAAGTCTCGGCACCGCACGGTCCTCCCTGTGATGCGGGTGTGGTCGTGGACCTGGCCCTCGCGGGCAGGGGAGGGGTGGCCCTTCCCAGATGGCTGGCTGCATCCAGACAAGCTCAGTGAATGCATTTTAATTTTTCCACGGCCTTTTGAAACCAGGCTGCTTGGGAAGGCAGGAAGTAATCAATTCTCTGCCAATCCATTTTCCTTTAGGCACTGGGGTCTACATGGAAGAACCAGCAAGGGAAGATTAGCTTGTGCCCAACACAGCAGTAAACCGGGGAGAGGCCCCCTCGCTCTGGGAACCTGTGTGCTGTGCCTCCCTAAATAACAGCAAGGAACATGCACCACTCACCATGTTCCAGACACTACGAGTTAAACACTTCATCCTTTTAAAAAGATGTATTTATTTACTTGAAAGGCAGAGTTACAGAGAGACACAGAGAGAGCGATCAATCTTCCATTTGCTGGTTCATTCCCCAAAAGCCCAAAACTCCAGCGCTGGGCCAAGCTGAAACCAGGAGCCTGGCGCTCAGTCTGGGCCTCCCCCGTGGGTGGCAGGGACTTAAGTACTTGGGCCATCATCAGCTGCCTCTCAGGTGCGTGAGCAGGAAGCTGGATCAGAAGCTCAGAGTCGCTGGAATGTGAACCAGGAACTCCCAGTATGGGATGTAGGTATCCCAAGTAGCGGCTTCACTCGCTGGGCCCCAACGGCGGCCCAGGGACGCTTCGTCTCACTGACCGCTCACACGGGGTGGGGAGCGGACCCAGTACAAGTCCCATTTTTCAGATGGAGAGATTCCGGTTTGGAAAGGTGAAGTTGAGGGGAAGGGTCACACACAGGAAACTTGCCGCAAGTTTCACTGGACCCGCTCAGCACACAAAACCCAGAACAGAGAGAAATAACTATTCAGTGCTTCCCAACCCCACCTGGATAAGGGTTACCTGGAGCACCTATTAGAGTCGCAGATGCCTGGGCCCCCAGCCCAGAGCTACTCAGTCAGAAATTCCAGTAGAGAGGCCTGGTGGCACGGCAGGAGGCAGGATCATGAGAGGCCCCAGGCAATGTCAGCAGAGGCCATTTGAATATTTGTGACTTCCATGCAAAGTCAAGGTATGCAAAGCATGTGAAATCAGGCTCTCTAGCCTCTAGAGGGGTAGCTACTGTGAGAGTACATGTTGAGGCCGGCGCTGCGGCTCACTAGGCTAATCCTCCACCTAGCGGTGCCGGCACACCGGGTTCTAGTCCCAGTCGGGGCGCCGGATTCTGTCCCAGTTGCCTCTCTTCCAGGCCAGCTCTTTGCTGTGGCCTGGGAGTGCAGTGGAGGATGGCCCAAGTGCTTGGGCCCTGCATCCCGTGGGAGACCAAGGAGAAGCACCTGGCTCCTGCCTTCAGATCAGCGCGGTGTGCCGGCCGCAGCACGCCAGCCACGGCGGCCATTGGAGGGTGAACCAACAGCGATGGAAGACCTTTCTCTCTCTCTCTCTCTCTCTCTCTCTCACTGTCCACTCTGCCTGTCAAAAAAAAAAAAAAAAAAAAAAAAAGAGATTACATGTGCTCCTCAGCTTAGGCTGGGATTATGCACTAATAAACCTGTCATAAGTTGGAAATATCATTAAGTCTAAAATGCATTTAGAGGACAGCGCTGTGGTGTAGTAGGTTAAGCCACCGCCTGCAACACCAGCATCCCATATAGGTGCTGGTTCGAGACCCGGCTGCTCCACTTAAAACCCAGCTCTCTGCTAATGGCCTGGGAAAGAAGTAGAAGGTGGCCCGAGTCCTTGGGCCCCTGGTACCCATGTGAGAGACCTGGATGAAGCTCCTGGCTCCAGCCTGGCCCAGCCCTGGCAGTTGCGGCCATCAGGAAAATGAACCAGCAGATAGATAACCTCTCTCTCTGTCTCTTCTTCTCCCTCTCTCTCTGTAGCTCTGACTTTCCAAAAAAAAATAAATAAGTCTTTAAAAAAACAAAGAAAGCATAGTTAATATCTATAACCTACCAACTGTTCGAGCTTAGCCTAGTTTATCTCAAACATGCTGAGAACACGTCCATTCTCCTACAGTTGGGCTAACCGATCAACACCCCACGTGTTGAGCGTCCCATGAAGCTGCCCAAGTGCTGCCCGAGTACTGTCATGAAAATGAGAAGCAGAGCGGACACATGGTATGCTTTCCCACCATCGCTAAGCTGAGGCATCGTTAGGTTGTAGCATCGGGAGTCAGGGGCGTAAGGAGTGGGAAGCGTTGTTAGTACAGTTTACTTGGCAGGTGGTCCCACCTTCTCTTGCCATCCATGAGTTCATGCCCAGGACAGAAGGCAGGCAGCAGCCATGCCTCTGCTGCTTCCTCGAAGTTACCCGGCTGGGCTGAGAATGGGACAGAAACAGAGCCCGGCTGGGCTGAGAATGGGACAGAAACAGAGCCAGCTTCGAACCACAGAGGGACAAGTTTGGGACCTGGAGGCTGTGTCTCTGCTTGGGGAGCTTCTTGGGGGTCTTATTTCCACACTGCGCCCCTACCATCCTCTGCTCATGGCATCATGGCGTGTGATGCTTACTCAGCGTGCAAACAGGTTAGTCTCTGAGCAGGTGCACGGCAGGCACCGCTCTTTTCCTCTCTCTCTTGAAAGAGATCTGGCTCTCAAATGCAGCCTCTGTACACACCGGCCACCTGCTTCACCTGCTGTTCAAGCAAAGAACAGTATCTGCTCCCAGCAGCGAGGGAAGAACCAGCTAGGTGGATGGGGTTGGAGAATGCTGTGTGTGTTACGCCGGATGGGCGATGGGAAGATATTTTCCTAGGTCACCCCGACTCTCGATGCATTGGTGGTAGACTGAACTACCTCTGCTCCCACTCCAGGTAAGGCAGCACACCACTGAGGCTGGGCCAGGATTGTGCAGAGCCCAGCCTCAGCGCTGCAGTCTCCAGGCTGGCACTCAATGTGTTCCGACTGCACTCATTCCTAGAAGGTGCCGGGAAGCCAAATTGTGCTTTGTAAATTGCACCCAGCAAGTCACTCCATGAAATAGGGCATGTGCAGCAGCCTTTGTGTAAGATGTAAACAATCCCCTAGTCCTCCTCCCCTGCCACTGCCCCGCCCTGCCATGCGCCCGCCCCAATTACATGGCCTCCTAAATTGCTCTTCCAAGCAAGGCATTGAAAGGGAGGCCAGGCAGCAGGAGAACCGCCTGCCCAGGCAGCGCCCTGGAATGCAGGAGCCGCGCGTGGGAAGGGAAGGTTCCCCATGCCCTGGAGCGCAGGCTGCACAAGCGTGCAGCAAGATCAAGTGCAGCTTCTTGGATTGGCCCTGGCAGCCGGCACGCGCACTTCCCCCGCGGCAGGCTCGGCTTCCGGCCAGCCCCAAGGAGAAGCCACCCTGGGAACTTGCACCCTGGCTGCCTCTTTGATTTGGAAGAGGCCCACTTGCCCTTTCTGTGAGCCGGGAGATTTTAAATCTTCCTCTAGAAACCAAGGTAGGGCATTGTGTGCCTGTGGTATCTCATCTCTGTAGGACAGGTCCATGACCATGGCTAAATTGCTTTGAAACCTGACTCTATGGCAGTGGGGGCAGACACGCATAACCGCTGGGCTTCAGCAAACGAACCTGGGCCTCCTGTGCATCGTGCCACCCAGAGTCGGGTGACTCAGGCTTCTTCTCCCAGTGGGCACCCACCCCAGCCCCAGCTGAATGTCGCCGCAGAGCGTTGGTGCAAAATGGCCAGGCTGTGTAATGACAAGGCCCGTGAGCCACACAGAAACTCAGACAGGAGCGGCCCAGGACAGAGGCAGGCAGAGCCTGCTCAGTGTCCCACTCCAGGCTCCCACAGCAGCCTGGGCTATCCTTCTAGAACAATTCCCACAACACGATTTGCATCTAGACAAAGAGAACAGAACATGGAGCCTAGGAAGAGACCCACATGCCAGGGGACTTCAAAAAATATTTTTGGAAAATGGAATTAAAAGATAAGTTTTTATGGGTGCCCAAAGCTTTTTGAAATACAGACAATGAGGGGTCTTCAAAAGGGGCATAGGGGAAGTCTCTTATGAAAAAAACGAGGCATGGATTTCAAAAAAATTTTGGCACTAAAATAAACTTATCTTTTAATCCCATTGTCCACAAACTTTTTGAAGTATCTGCTCACATCAGTTTGGCATCGCAAAACAGGGTGGAAAATCAGGCCAGACAAACCAAGGTGCTGGGATCAATGACTTTCCTTAGGGGGAATAGATTCAATGACACCCCCATCTCACTACACACACAAAAAACCAAGTTCCAAACAGGCTAATGAGCCACACGTGAATCTGAAACACAGGCTCAAATGCTATTAGATGGAAACACAGCAGGGTCTTAAGACCAAAAAAAAAATTATAACAGTCAAGGAAAAGATCGATTTTACCATAAGAAGACTAACCACTGCTGGAAGACAAAAGCCTGTGAAGGAAGCTCAGTGGTAAGGAAGATTTTGGAAAAAGGCGTTCACAACACAAAAAGAATGGGTCCTTAAGTGGTATCTGGGGGACCAGCACTGTGGTGCCTTGGGTGAAGTTGCCACGTGGGGCTCCCACCTCACGGATCAGACTGCCTGGGATAGAGTCCCAACTCTGCTTCTGATCCAACTACCTGCAAGTGATGGCTCGAGTACCTGGGTCCCTGCCACCCCCACGGGAGACCCAGATGGAGTTCCTGGCTCCTAGCTTTGGCTCGGGCCAGCCTTGGCCATTGCATGCATTTGGGGAGCAGATGCAAGATCTCTCCCTCCCTCTCCCCCCTCCTCCCTTCCTCTCTCTCTCTCTACTTTTCAAATAAACAAAAATGAAACTTTTAAAAAACAGCTGTATCAACAACATTTATCAAAAAAATGCAAACTATCCAGCATGAGAAAAATGGGTGAAGAATTTTTTAAATTGTTATGTATTTATTTATTTGAAAGGCAGAGTGAGAGAGAGATTGATTTTTCTACTACTGGTTTATTCCCCCAATGGCTGTTACACTGGAGGCTGGGCTAGGCTGCAGCCAGGAGCCAGGATATTCCATTCTGATCATCCACGTGGGTGGCAGGGACCTAGTACCTGAGCTGTGACCTGCTGCCTTCTGCTGCATCGGCAGGAATCCTGGATTGGAAGCAAAGTAGCTGGGACTCTAACCAGCACTCTGATATGGGATGCTGGCATTTTAAGTGGCAGTTTAACCCACCATGCCATAATGCCATAATGAGTAAAGAATCTAAACAAGTATTTTACCAGATAGGAGACTCAACTATTCAGAAAATATGGAGTAACATTCAACTCCCTAGTGATCAGAGACAGGCAGACAGAAGCAAATCTGAGATGCCATGCCATGCCATTCCCAATCCGATCTGGCAAAAACTAAAAGCCCAGTGATACCAGGCAGTGGTGAGAATGTGGAGAGACAAGAACTCTCACGCGCTTCTCGTGCGAATCATGCAGACACTTGGAGAACAGGTCGACACTGGCAGCCAGGCTGCAAACGTGCACGCCTTGCCATTCAGCAATTCCATGTCTAGGAACGCCTCCCCGGGAGCCCACAGCCAGGCACCAACCCCGATCCCAGCCGTCTTTCCCGGGAAAGTAAGGGCTGAGAATTCGTGGGAGTGCATGGAGCCAGCCAAATGAAGCTGTGAACTCAGCATTTAGATACAGACGTGCCGAAAACCAACACGGGGTGTAACAACCGAGCTGCCCAGCACAGTCTGGTGTCACAGACGTCAATGGAACACACATACAAAATCCATGACTTCATGAACACAGAGCAAGCAAAATAGAGTGCAAGTCCTTGGCCAAGTTCAAGATAAAGGCCGGACGGGGCGTGGGAGGGCGGGGAGGGTGGCTAACGAGAGGCAGTTCAGCTTTAGCTAAAATGTTTTCCTTCTTGGAGAAAATGACACAAACATGAGAAATTATTAACTGCTGTTCATTCTGGTGGGTGTTTTCATATTTGCTGCATGTTTAATTATTGAAGAGAGTATTAATCCCCCAAGCAAATAAAACTAAAAGGCATCCTGGCAGTGCCAGGAGGAGGATTTGCTGGAGTCAGGGGCTAACAGGAAGCATGTGTTGCCCAGCCAGATCTGCACCTTCGGGTTCCCTCCTAGGGTGGATGAGGCCAGGTCCTGGTCCCACCTCCCCCCCAGAATCCCTCTGGGCCTGGGCTCCCGGGGGCCATCCCTCCAGGGTCTATTTCTGGTCACTAACCCTTTGTTCCACATGTGGTTCCTATGTTGCCTTCTGCCCCTTACTAATCTCTGTGTCTTGGCTGCTCCATCTTGTACAAAAATGGGATTCTGAGGACACGGGGTGGGAAAGGGGAGGAACCGGGAGTGGACAGGCCTGGACTGAAGGAAGTAACCAAGGCCAGTCCCTGCTGAGGCTGGGGGGCACTCTCACAGCCCCTGTGGAGTGGGGGTGACTTGGAAGGCCATGGATGGACACAGGAAGGTTTTCTGATGGGGTGGGTGGCAGCAACCCCCTGGGCAGGGTACTTGAGATTGAGAAAATACTTTGATGTGGTTGACCCAGATGGTGTGCCTAGAACAATGTGTAAGGCAGACATTCCTTAGACTTGATATTTAAAAACTAGTTTGGAGCTATGGGCCTGGGGTGCAAGCAGGGCATGGAACAGGGAGTGAGGTCCACATCAAGGTCATTGCCAAATAGCCTAGAATCCTAGGTAGTACAAGCAGGGGATCTAAATACCAAACCAGGAAACCGAGGCAGAAGGCCAGGCGTAAGAAACAGGCAAACCCAACAGCAGTGCAGCCGAGAATGAAGCTCAATACCCACGCAGGTGGATGATTTGGGCTCCCACCAGGTGAGGACATGAACAGTATTTCTACAACTGATGAGGCTGGGGCGGGCTGCACATATACCTGTTGCATCGGTCAGAGATGGATCTGGGCCCAGTGTGCAGGTGGGAGGTGGCTGAAGCGCCATGGAGAGGCCAGAAAAGACAGGAAAACACAAAGGAACAAGGATCCCCAGTAAGACCACAGGACCTCTGCACAGTGTGGTCCTCCAGGGCCGGCCACAGCACTGAGGCTGGTTCCGCTGGGAGTCACAGGCTACTCCAACAGAAGCTTCCTGGCCCCCTCCCTCTTTAAGGAGGAATAATTTTTTTTTCAAGAGAGAAACAGATCTCTCATCCACAGGCTCACTCTTGCAATGGTGCTGGGACAGGCTGAAACCAGGAGCCAGGAACTGAACCCGGGCCTCCCACATGGGTGGTAGGGACACAACTACTTGAGCCTTCATCTGCTGCCTCCCGGGGTCTGCCTTAATAGGAAGCTGGGACCTGCACTGAGGTACCCTGATATAGGCATGTGGGCCACTGAGCCAGCTCCTTTACTGCTGGACCAAATACCCACTCCAATAATACAATTTTTGATGAGGAGGATGGATAATGGTGCCAACAGCTACTACTTGCCGAGAGCACAGTTTGTGCAGCCATTGTTCTAAATGTTTTATAAGCATTGGCTTATTTAAACAGACTAACAGTCCTGGGAGGAAAGTACTGTTATCTTGCAGAGGGCAACACCCAGGCACAAGGTTATAACACAGGCTCCCAGTCAGAGCTGGGACAGGGACCCCGTCAGCGGGCTCTACTCCCTCACAGCAAAGGGACGAAGGAAACAGCTGTTGTGTTTGCAAAAGCCCATCAGCATTCATCATTGTTTTCCTCATGGAATCCCAAGCGATCTTAATGCAGCGTGGCTGCACCCACCATTACCTGTGCAGCCGAGATGGGACGGGACAGACTGGGGAGCCAGGAGGAAGTGCAAAGCTAAGGAGATGCAAACTTGCCCAGGGAAAATGCGCAGTGGCCATTCTGGGTTCAGCTCTGCAACTCAGACACCTAGCATTTTGTGGTCTTGGGTAAACATTGTCTCCTCCAAGCCCTAGTATCTCCGTCTCAGGTCATGTCCAGGAACTACTGGAAGGATGAGATGAGATGATGTAGACACTGCATAGGTGTCCGGGGGGATGGGCGATAGGTGGGGCTCTCCGAGCAGCACCAGCGAGAGAGTGTTTGGTGGAGCCATGGTTAATGAGCCTGGCTCTGGAGTCACGTGGTGCTGGGTGAGCACAAGTCCTGCCAGCTGTGCAATCCTACAGGAGTGGATTCACCTCCCTGTGCCTTGGTTTTATCATTCATTCAACAGACACTGGCTGAGAGTCCACTATGACCGGGGCACTGTGACAGGCAAGCGTCTGCAAAGTGGGGTGCGCTGGGCGAAGATCCAATGACACCCCCTCTGCAGGTGCCCTGCAGGTCTAAGCGGCTTTGCAGTAGCTGCTGTAACACAGAGTTCTCTGTCTTGCAGTTGCTGCACAGCCTGAAGGTAAGTGTTAGATGCTGACGGACTTCCTGGCACTTCCCAACCCCCCCCAACACACCACCCCAACACACCTGCACCCCAGATGTGACCCGAGACCCAGAGTGGCCTTTCCCACCAGCTCAGCCTTCCGGCGAGAAAGCTCAGAGAAAGCTTCCGGTGACCTCATTACCAAACCACAAAAGATTTATTTTTAAGACAAGCGGTGACGATTGCAGGGGGCAGAGCAGAACTCCCACCCTTGCCTGATCACCCTGGGGCCCTCAAGGAAGCATTTCAGGAGTCAGCCATGCACAAATCAGAGGCTCCCCATGAGGGCGGCTCTCGACCCACAACGGGCTTTCAGGCTGGGGGTGGCCTGTCATCTGCTCCTCCCTCCACCTCGCTCACGGCTAGTCCTGAGGCAGGAGCCAGCTACCTCCCCCACTCCCTACCGTCGTCTTCCTCTGCCTTTCAGCAGGAGTCCCTGAGTTGGAGACGCAGTCTGTACCCTTCACCTCCTTTCAGTAAACATACATTATGCGCCACGGGTCTGCTTGACGGTCAAGTCTTGTAGGAAAGATGGATGGTAATGGCAAATCAAGATGACTGTGATGGACACACAGTGCCATGGAAGAGAGGAACAGAGACAGAACTAGGTTCCCAAGGTCAAGGAAGGGCCCTCTCAGAGAGTGAAGCTGACAATGACAGCTGGGGACTCGATTCAATTCGATGCGATTTGATTCTGCAGACGGGAGAAGACAGGCTCCGACGGAGAGCTGTGTACAAGCAGAGGCTTGGGGCTGAGAAAATTCTTGGTCCCTTCTGAGAACGGAAAGGCCTGGCCACAAAAGCGGGCTCGGGGGCCAAGGTGGTGGCAGGGGAGGCGAGGAGGGAGGCAGGCGCGGGAGCACACAGCATTTGTGGGCCACGGGGAGTGGTCTGGGTTGGACCCACCTCCCCGGAGGGGGCCCAGGTCAGATCCTCGGGTGCAGACAGGACCCAGTTCCTGCACGGGAGGGAGAAAGGCCAGGGAAGGATTCACGCAGGCTCGGGGGGCAGCAAAGCCTGCGACGTGCCTGCCATGACACCTGCAAAAGCAGAGTTGCATAGAGAAAGGCGTCTTTCCTTATTGTGGCCAGCATTTATTGAGCACCAACTGTGTGCTATTGGACAGCATGCATTTGCTCACAATTAGTGCATGGGGTCAGTACTGCCAGTCCCATTTGCAGGTAAGGACATGAGGGCCCAGAGAGGCTAAGTAACTTGTCGCAGTCACAAAGCGGACAGGCGTCAGAACCCAAATCTGAAGCTAGAAAATGCAGGTCCAGAGACCAAGCAGTCCAGTTCGATGGCCCTAAGTATTTCTGAGATGTGGGACCCTGTGGATTGTCTTCCCAGAAAACACACTCGATGTGAGTGTGTGCACACACCCACATGCACTCACACAGAGGCCTCTGTGAAGCCGACCCCTGGACTGGGGCTAAGAACTCCTGGCCAAGAGCCTCCCTACAATGTGCACTTTGGGAATTGTGGGATTTTTCATTCAAGATCTTCTGCTAGAACTGTCAAACGAGCTTCTTTTCTCTTAAATGGCACAAAGACACAGGACTTGGGCAGAGAAGCCCTAGGTAGGAGTGAGGGGTGCACGAGTCTGCTCTTGGGCAAGCTGGTGGTCTCCCTAAGTCCTGGGGTCTTCCCCTGCAGGACGACCTCCGACACAGGAGGGGTGGGGCATACAAGAAATGAGGCAGTGCCTGCAATGGCACGGATATTCAGATGGCGTTTGTTGAAAATGTTTCCCCCCTCCCAGCTCTGGCCAAGCTACTTTACCTCCCATCTCCTCCTCCATCCCTCCCCCCCCCCCTGCAAATTAGCCTCTTCCACAAGAGGAGGGGAAGCCTGAAGCTTGTGGTGCCCGAATGCACACCACTGGGGTTTGCACCCAGCTCGGTGACTCGAGGAGCTGTGTGAACGCAGACAAGTCACCTAGCCTCTCGGTGCCCTGGCTTCCACACCCGCAAGACAGAAATGACGACGGCATGTGGCTCACGGAGTGGCCCGAGGGTTAAGTGAATTAATCCACACAGAGTGTGGACAGTCCTGTGTATGATGTATGTGACACAATTCAAGTGTGGGCACCCCAGGACTCTGAGGTCTTTCTTCCAAATCCCAATCTCCTCTTTCCCAATCGTGATCATGAGTTGTTGCTTTATTTAGTGAGCTCAGTTTGGAAGAGGCGGGTAGATGAGAAGGTATGGCACCTTCCCAGAAGAAAAGGCATGGTAGACAGAACACTGGGATTTGGAGACAGAATTCAAGCTCCCCCGCTCACAAGCTGGGTGGCCGTGGGCAAGTTACTTACTTAGCCTGAAAGGCTGCTAAAAGGAGATCCTAGCATTGACTTCCTCCATCAGTAGGAGGGTTGAATACAACACAATGTAGGGGCTATGGTTTGAAGACAGTTTGTCCCCTCTGGAACACATGTTGGAGTTTCATTCTGATGGACAGGGTAGAAGCTGAATGGAACTATGGTGTTCAGAGGAGTGGCTTTTGAGACTACATGAGGCCCTCAGAGTAGCCCCCACAACTGAATACTTGTGGTTTTATGAGAGGAGAAAGCAAGAGACCAGAGAATAAGCATGTAAGCTCCCTGTGCCAGCCCGAAAGCCAACAGCTAGTGTGGCCCTTTGGCCTGGAACCTCCAGAGCCACGAGCCAATATAAACTTCTCTCGGTTAGAATTTCCTCAGTCTGTGGCATCGTGTTGTCAGCAGCAGAAAACGAACTCGAACAGTAGGTCAGCCACATAGTAGGTCAGCCACACAGTAGGCATGTACGCAAAGCCTCATTGGCTCACCGCCCAGGAGCTGTGCAGAGGGAAAGGTCTCACTGTGAGAGCTGGGGTCCAAACATGGCCCCCCGTGCACCACCCTCTCAGTCCTGCCCTGCTTTAGTCTCCTCCCACTCTGATTCTAGACAGAAGAAAGTGAGGCTTGGCAGCTTCTGCTCTGGAACCTTTAGAAGCCCCAAACAACCATCCAATGACTGTCCTGAGAAAACCACAGAGAGAAACCATGTGAAGAGACCAACAGATGCCTCCAGCCAACTGCAGCCCCAGCTGCCTTCACTGGAGCAGAAGAACCGCCCAGCTGAGCTCAGTCAACACCTAGAATCTCTGAGATGAGATGGTCATTACCACTCATATGCTTGGGGTGGTTTGTTAGACAGCAATTAATAACAAAAATACTCAATCTGTACAGGACTGCTCAAAGAGTTTGGGCTGCCGTGCCAGTCTCAGAATCCATGAACTAGGCTGGCACCGTGGCTCACTAGGCTAATCCTCAGCCTGCGGCGCCAGCACTCCAGGTTCTAGTCCCAGTTGGGGCGCCGGATTCTGTCCTGGTTGCTCCTCTTCCAGTCTAGCTCTCTGCTGTGGCCTGGGAAGGCAGTGGAGGATGGCCCAAGAGCTTGGGCCCTGCACCCGCATGGGAGACCAGGAGGAAGCATCTGGATTCTGGCTTCAGAACGGGACAGCGTGCCGGCCGTGGTGGCCATTTGGAGGGTGAACCAATGGAACAATGGAAGGAAGACCTTTGTCTCTGTCTCTCTCTGTCACTGTCTAACTCACCTGTCAAAAAAAAAAAATAATAATCCATGAACTAACAGGCTCCTAACACTGTGGGGACAAGTGTTAGCTTGGATGACTCCTTGGCATGAATTAGGACTCTGCTATTTATAAGCTATGTGATCCTTGAGGGCTGTTCCTGCCTATAACTCAGTTTTTCTTACCTGTGAAATGAGATAATAAGGCTGTTGTGAGCTTAAATGAGATAATGGATGCAATGTGCCTATACATAAACATTAAAAACTTCAACTATTATGGGGGGAGATTGAAGGAGGTAGGTGTTTACTGCCTGAGTAATACAACTTCTTTAAGGAGTGTTTGTTTAATTTTTTTTTAAATGTCAAATACTGTTGGAAATTTGTGGAGATTAATCCTATAGCCTCTGGCTCCATTTTCCAACCTCAAACATTCAAAATTAGCTTGTGATTTTTGAAGTGCACAGGTACAGTCCCAATTGCCATAGGTTAACACCCACCTGCAGCTCAGATCCATTTCTTGAGCACAGGAAATTGAAAAGTCGAACACTGATTTTTAATGTTGACTTGCTCTGACATAGAAAAATGTAAACTTGATGCTTTTCTTCCCAGGAATGCAAAACACAAAGTGGCCAAGCCCATCTGATCTTTGAAAATGTGAGAACTGAAAAGGAAAGGTTGGCTCCCAATAACCATCACCATCACTGCCAACATGGCCGTGAGCATCACTTGTACTTGATCATACATGCCAGACGCTGCACACACTTGACATCTATTAACAGAGCCTGGGGTCAATTCAGGACATGAGGGTTGGGACAAAGGAAGAGCCACCAAAGGACCTTTGCACTGTGCAGATGCCACTCACCCGTCCCTAGCATAGCCCTCCACGGGCTCACAGACAGCTGGGCCACATATCCAGCAGGAGTGGAGGAAGTGGGAGCAGGAGGGGCAAGAAAGAGGAAGAAAAAGAGGAAGCAAAAAGGCAAGGAGGAGTAAGAAAAAGAGGGAGAGGAGGAGCAGAGGGAGGAGGGATAGAAAATCCTCATGTTGGTTATTGGAGTGAGAACCAAATTGATGAGAAAGGCCGCAAAGCTCCTATAGGGATGCGTGTTTCCATCAGTGCTAAAGTGAAACTACACACATAGCCCAAAGCTCCCACAGCCCAGGTGGGAGGGGCAGGTGTCGTGGGTTTTCAGAAGGAAGGGTGGCATTACTGGGGCCTAGGGGGCTGGGACGGCCCCAGGGAGGAGATGCCGTTCACTTAGCAGGGCGCCTGGCACGGAGCAGGTGCTCCAACAAACTGCTGGAGAAACAAATGAGCAGCCTTCAACACGAGACACCTCCTATGCAGCCCTGGAACACGTGTGGCACCGAGGGACTTCCTTCACACCTGTCCCCCTGAGCTGGCAAGGACCCTGCCTCACTGTCGCCATGGAGTCTGCAGCTCCTAGCTCAGCACCTGACACAACTTAGGGACCGTCTGGCCAGGAGACAGAGGGACAGAAGGGACCTATGGACAGGGGTGGACTCATGGAGCTGCTGACTGTTCATGTGGGTGAAGCTGCCTGTCTTACCCACACCGTTCCCTTGCAAATGCACACAAAAGTGTGTGCACGCACACACACACACACACACACACACACTTTCTATTTCCTCTGACTTCTTAGCCTCCCAGTCTGAGAGGCCTAGGCCACTGGGATGTGACACAGAGAGAAAGCTGGGTGTGGCCAGTGCCAAGAAAGGATGTAGCAGAGAGAGGCTGGGCGAGCCCAATCTGCCAGAGGTGCAAGAAGGCCCGCCTTGGCCTGGTCTCTGACGAAGGCCAAGTGCAGGGTCAGTCTTGTTGGCCCAGGCTGACCCTGGACTGAGCACGCCAAAAGCTCTTTTAGGCTCTAGAAAAGTTACCCAAGCCTCCAAAGACGCCAAGATTCTTCCCCCAGGCTAATGCGATGACCCCAGTGGGACCATGTGCCCCCGTTACATTTGCTGCTGTACCTGTATAACGGGCTGGCATCTGTGGCATCCGTGGCTGGCATCTGAATAGTCATTCAGCAACAAAAACATGTTGAGCTCTACTGGATGCCAAGCTCTGGGGTAGGCACTGGGGATCCAGCTACTGACAAGGGAACAACGTGCCTGGTCCAGGAATCTCCCAAACAGCCACTGGCAACAGGTCAGCAAGGAGCCAAGAAGGGTAATACAGTTCTAGACAGCCCTGTGAGAGTGGGGAACTGACGGCCTGAGACCTGAAGGAGGAATGCAGTTCCCTAAGCGAAAGGGAATGGGGTAGGCAAGAGCATTCCAGCTGTGAGAACAGCCTGTGCAAAGGCCCCGGGGTGAGAAGGGAGCAACCCTGTGGGGTGGGGATAAGGTTACAGCAAGACTATGTGCCCATTTCACAGAGAAGGAACTGAAATCCAGAGGTCACACAGCAGAACCTGGACCAGAACTCACACTTCTCATTAGTTTGTGACACTGGTTCTGTGAAACTCCACAAAGTCCTCAATGATCCAAGACACCCTTCAGAGCCCAGCTGTGGTCCTGGCTCAGGCCGTGCTGGGTGGGTTACTGGGGGCAGCAGGGGCTGGGGGCAGCAGGGGCTGGGGGCAGGGCTGTTCTCACGAGGCTTCTCAGGTCATCAAGGAGCAGGCAGTGTCGTGATCGGCCAGCAGCAACAGGGCTTGGGGCGGGTGCACATAGGCCTTGGCCCCATGAGCTGTCATCCTGGCAGAGCTGCTTTGATTGGCACCTCCAAGGAAGTGGGGGCGGGGCTGGGCAGGTACCAAGGTAGGTTTTCCAAAGAACCTAAGCCCTGCCAGGCAGAGCCCTGCTGAGTCAGCACACACCACGCCTCGGAGAGGCTTCTGGGAACCCCACCCCAGCTGGCAGGAAGGAGAGACAGGCGTCCAACCCTGACGGCCACAACCAAGCCTGTTGCTTAGTTATATTCAAATAATGAATGTGTGTCCCATGCTAGAGACGGAACTGGGCGTGGCCCCCAGCAGGGAGCGCACGGATGTATAGGGCGCAGGCTTGTGGGCGTTGTCCAGTCACCATCATAGCACCTTGCTTCCTTTTCATTCCTCCCGGGGAACTCTGCCAACTTGTCCCTCATCCATCCAGCCCATGAGAAGGGAAACGCCGTGAGGATGGAGCCCGTCCCATCTTCCTTCTCTCTGCTGCACCTGGCCTCAGTACATTACTGTGGGATGGGTAAACAAGAGCAAATGGGTGACTGCCCACAAGGAGGGATGGAGATGGGGGAGAGGGGGCTTATTCCCCAGGGAGTGGGCATCAGAGTCTCCATGCATTCCTGTGAGAAGGGGACCAGGTGGTGGCTGGGGACAGGCAGAGGCAGAGGCACTCCACAGACACACAGCGCTGAGAGAGAGTCCCACTGTCACCTCTGTGTCTGGAGATGGCCGCTGACTCCATAGGGGAGGCTGTGGGACTCCCTGCCAAGTCCCCATTCAGGTTCAAGGCCCTCCGCCCACAGTGCCTGACTCAGCACAAGGCCACACCCCTGTACCCAGCAAGGAGCTGATGTGGGCTCACACACGCCTGGCCGCTGTGTCAGGCCTAGAGCCAGGGCTGCAGGGCTGGTCCAGCCTCAGGGCTCCCCGTGGAGTGGGCAGAAGCCTGTGCCGTGAGTGCATCACACTTCAGTCCCCCAACCTGGGCAGTCTGACATTCAGGGCCAATCCCAGGGGCACCCACAAAACACCCCTGCAGGCGCCTCTTAGGTGTTCTCTCCCAGGAAACCCAACCTCATGGTCTCCCACAATGCACTTCGGAGACCAAGGAAACCCATCCAAGGTCCCTGGGCCAGTGTCTGTTTGTTTCTCCACTGAGCTGTGGGGTGATCAGAAATGGCCACGCGCTGGTTATAGATGCTGTGGGCTCTGGAGCTGGCTTCTTCCCTTCTAGCCACACGGCTGCCCGGAAGGTTCTCTGTTGCACCGCAAGGCAGAACTCCACTTCCCTGGGCATCGCACACAGCCATACCCAGAAAGCCTACAGAACATGACCTGGCCCTTGGCCAATGCCCTGGACACGTTCGCTCTCAGCAACTGCTATCTTTGCAAGGTGGGTGCTTGTCTTCATGCACCTGTAGGGACCACCAGGCCTGCGCACCTGAGCCTGAGCTTACTCACTGGGTGCACACCTGGGAGGCGGGAGCCTGGCTTGCTACTGCAGGCTTTCAGAACGAGAGACCCTGAGCAGGTGGAAGACGCAGTTACCATCTGAACTGTCTGGAACTTGCTTATCACTAATTCAGATCACCTAGGGACCCGCCGTGTCCATAAATCAGCCAACCACAATCGGCCCGCCCAGGCAAAGCACAAAGGGGACAATAATCATCATGTATATTTATGCAGTGCCTGTGTTCTGCAAAGCTGCAAACAGTCGACAATCATTAGCTCGTTCATCCTGCAGCCATCTTTGTCTCTGAGAGGCAGGCCGGGAGCAGGTGCCCCTCCCCTGCAGCGGGCAGGAAAGTAACATTGATCATGATAGCAGACACTCATAGCTACTCATTATGAGCGGGGGGGTGGGGGGTGGGGGGTGGGGTGGAGGTGGAGGTGGGGGGGGGGTGGGGGTGGAGGTGGGGGGGTGGGGGTGGAGGTGGGGGGGGTGGGGGTGGCGGCGGGCGCTCCGGCCAGGGCTTCATAAATATTAGCTCACTTAGAACTCCAGGATGCTACTGTTTGCTACTGTTTCCAAAACTCAGGGTGAGGTTTTTGATTGACATGTGGCAGTGCTGTGGGGTGGGGTCCGGTGGGGGGTGGGGGGCTGCCGGGGTCCTGGAGCAGAGCCCTTGTGAATGGCTAAATGCCTGTCTCACCTGAGTTCTCCCTCCCCCAGCCTATGAGAGCAGGTGGTCATAAAATGAGGCTGCCCTCAGGGTTCGCCTTATCTACCCATGAGGTGAAGCAGAAGCAGCGTGGGGCCCTCGCCAGAAGCTGGGAAGGTTCTGGCACCGCCCCCTTGGACTTTGCAACCTCCTAAACTATGAGGCAAACCAAGCCTCTGTTCTTCATAGACTGCCCCGTCTCGGGAACTCGGTGGTAGCAACAGCAAATGGACTGGGACACAATCATCACCCTCGTTTCACGGAAGAGGAACGCAGAATCTAACCAGGGTACTGAGGTCACCCCAGGTCACCCGGCTGGCAGGGACCTGCAGCCCTCACTTCTTACGATGCTGCCTTCCAGAACACGGAGCACACAGGCACCAGAGGCCAATGCCAAAGGCAGACGGGCAGACGGCAGCCGCCAAGCCAATGGTCCAGACCCAGCCACACAGGTGGGGCACCAGAAGGAGGCTTGGAGGCCCCAAAGTTGGGAGTGTATCTGTGCCCCCTAAACTCTCAAGCTGAACTTGCCCCCAACCCAGAACCCACCAAGGCAGCCCCAGCAGTCAGTTGGGGTTCGGCCTGAGCAAGCCACAGAGGGGGAACCCACAGAGCCCTGGGAGCAGTGGAGGGAGAAGGGGCCACTGCAGGAACGAAGGGACACAGAGGTGCTCCTCATTCTGTCCATCTCAAGGACCCTTGCACCCCACGATGGGTCCAGGCAGCAGCTACACGGATCTTTTAAAAAAGAAGTCAAATCTCATCGTGTCCCTGCTTGAAACCCTCTTGGTGGCTTTCCACTGAAATCCTTCCCCTTGACAGACAGCCACTTGAGCAGGTCCTGGCTCACCTCTCCCCTCCCCCACCGTGTCCCAAACACACTGACTCTTTGGGCCTCAATCACAACCAATTTCGTTCCAAGTAAGCCACCTCCTCCGGGAAGCCCTTCCAGGATGCCTAACCTGAGGAAGTCCAGGTCACCTCCACACATCCCTCTTCTTGACCTCATCACTAGCGGATTTGCTCTTGTTGCTTTACTTTCTCACTTAAGCTTTGCTCCCCTAAGTTCTGTGCCGGCGTGCTTCATGTACAATTTGGTCCTGACGGTATCCCCCAGCCCGGAGAAGAGCAGGACGTTCAATGCTTATTGACGGAATGACAATCAACACCACTTCCGAGCGGTCAGTCCGTGCCGGGAACCACCTCTGACATGCCCATTGTTTCATCCTCCCCACTGGGGCTGGCCCTATTATCATCCCACTTTACAGATGACACTACCAAGGCAGAAGATATTCAGTAACTTGCCAAAGCCATGCAGTTGATACACAACAGAGCCAGGCTGCGCATCCAAGCGGTCTCCACACTGCAGGAAATGGCCCCCAACTCCCGAACACCACAAAGGGGCCTTGGGTAATCAGATCCTTTCCTGCCTCACCCATCGCCACTCCCAGATGCTCACCCTCAGCTCCAGCCCTGCAGAACCTTCTGGAAGACCTTGTCCTCTCGTCTCTGCCATCTGCCCTGGCTTATTCCCCACCCAGAGCGCTCCTCTTCCTGGACCCTCTCTCTCTTCATGGTGCAGGTTCCAGCCCAGGGAGCCCTGCGGGAAGCCGCTGCACACCCCATGGACATGGACGTGGGTCAGGCGCGCCCTCGGCACTTGTTCCGGCTCTGCAGGCAGCCCGCTCCGGTGGGCGTGTGTGTTGATCTGTCTGCAGGGCTTCCATGCCAGATGTTCACCGCGTGCCTACCACTGCCCACAGCTCTTCCCGGAGCCGCGGAGGCAGCAGTGGGGAAGCCGGTCTGCAGCCACGCACAGCTAACTTCCTAGGAGAGAAGACCGGCAAGAAACAAGCAAAAATACAACATGATGCCAGGGAGAATGAAGGAGGCAGCATAAGGAAGGAGGCAGTGCCGGGGGGTGGGGTGTGGAGGGGAGTGGCCAGTGCCTTCCCTAACCCAAATCACACATACTGCACCCCAGTATGCACACATGATTTAATTACTGGTTACCTCAAATCTATAATTATATTTAGTATATTGTTATATATTACACACAGTATACTGTTGTGCTACTATATCCTATAGTTCATTATGAAACACACACAAACCATCCGTATAACAAAAGCATGAGAAAAAGTTAACAGCACGAGATGTTCTGGAACATTCTTCAAGCCCCCCCCCCCCATTCCCCACACACCTGTACACCTCTGTATGCATGTACCCTGTCTTGGGGACTTTGGTGCTGAAAAGTCAGCATGGCTCAGTTTAAAAAGGAAAAAATGCAAACAAAGAAACAGGGCCACTCCCTGGTCCTAGCTAATTACACACAGCAGGCGGCCAAAATTAATTTAGCAAATGTCTCAGGGCGGGGAGTCCAGTGGATGGGAGCTCAGTCAGCCTCAGACAGCTCATTTCCTAATGCCGGGTCTCGGTTTCCCCATCTGTAAACACAGGGTGTGGGGCTAACCTCCCAGGGCCTCAGGGAGTCTACGCAGGCAAAGAAAGCCAGGGCCAGGTCCACTCGGCCTGAGCCTCACCACCGTAGCCTGACACAGAAGGGGCCGGCATGCGGCCAAGTTCAATGGCTGATTTTTCCTGATGTATCCAGAAGGGGCAAAATGCGAAGAAGCAAAGGCACTGCATCCCTCATCCCAGCAAGTGATGCAGAGACTCAGGAGAGCGTGGACACCTTAAAGTACTCCTGGAAACAAGAGCTCCCCGTGTTCCTAACTCTGCAGGACAAAACACAAACCAGCGAGCCAGTGATGCCCATTCAGAACCCCAGGTCCATCTACCAGGGCTCAGTTCACAACACACCTGTCAGCGTGGAGACCCCCGAACCGCTGCGCTGCAGCCCGGGGCTTCTAGCTGAGTCCTTCAGGGTCAAAGACCAATCACGGCATGGCATTGCACGATGCCAGTGCAGCAGGGGGCCCCTAAGAGCTCCATGCCGCTGGCCGGCAGACACAGGACTGGGGGCCGGCTTCCTTTGGATCGCAGCCAGACACAACACCACGAGGTGTCAGGGTGGACGTGAATAAGCGCACTGCTCAGCTAAAGAAGCTGAGCTCAGAGCAACTGACCCGTTCCAGAGGCCCAGAGCAGGAGTGGAGCGGAGGCTCGAGGCCAAGGCTTCCCAGCAGTCTGCTCCATGGATGCCCGTTCTTCTGGAAGGCTTGGCTCAAGGCTGGGCTGAGGCTTGTCGTCTCTGTCGCCGACTGCACCACCCAGCACAAGGAAAGGAGAAAGGCAGAAAGCAAAGGGTGGAGGAGGAGGGAGGGGGAATTCAGGGCTGGTTTGTCTGCTACCACGGAACACGCACGCAGCTGCACAACCTACAGGCTCCTTCCTCCCCTAGGAGATGCAAACTGCGCCTCCAACGCAGCGTCCGTCTCTGTGCCCAGCAGCCGGTGGGCCGAGAGGAATCGGAGGCTCACAGAGGCAGTGAGTTGCCCACGGTCACGCAGCAGAGAGAGGGAACAGCCAGGGAGGAGTCAGCTCCAACAGCTCTGGGGCTTAACCACAGCCCCACATCGCCTCTGCCACGGGGGCCGGGGGCCAGCTTCTGACATCGGAGCTGGCCCCGTCTGCTACTCTGCGCCGTGACAGCAGGGGAGACTGGCACGTCAGGTGGTGGCAGCAGTCCAGTGACTCCTATGTCACAGCCTCCTGGGGGAGCCCCGGTGCCTTGTCCACAGCACAAGGCATGCAGCCAAAGGCTCATCAAGGGGACATTTGCACAAATGACTAGAGACATCGATTCTCATTTCCGAAGACCGAAGGAGCCAGCGTGGTTGTGGACGCGGGCGTGAACAGTCAGGAGGGGGATGCGAAAGGGAATGCCGGGGAGATGGGCGGTGTGCAGAGGCTGCGCCAGCGTGCTCCAGTGGGGTGAGAGCCCGCAAGGGGGCAGGTTGGGGTGTTGAGGCCGGAGGCAAACACGTGGCAAGGTGGGCTTCCCCAGGGCAAGAGGCGGGCAGCGGATGGATGTGCCATCGCTTGTGTGCTGAGACCTTGGACAAATCACTCCCAGAGGTTCGGCCTCCCCCTCTGCAACACAGGACTACCAGCATGCCCAGCTCAGTGCTGTGGATGCAGTACAATTGTGTGGACAAACTGCTTTCCAGCAGAGTCTGGCGTATGGTCAGCTCTCAATAAACAATAGCAATTGGTGGTGGTGGCACAGTCACACTGAATGTCACAGAAAGCGAGAGGAGGGAGAGAGATGAGCAGGGGAGATCTGGGGGTGGGGGTGGGGGTGGGGGAGTAATCACATCCTCCCCCCACCTTAAGTGACAAGAGGTTAACAGAATGTCTCAACATAGCTAAGCCAAAGACGGCGGTGAAGGGACAGCTACCTACCCACCGCCACCCCGCTGAGTCACAAGCATTTTCTGGACAAGGAGCTGAGTCATCAGTTAATCCAGCCCCTGGCATGGGCTTTGCACAAAGGCAGTGCTCCACGCTTGTCTGAGAACTGACAAGTGATTGGGTCCCTGGGTTCTTAAGGAGACTCCAGTCTCTCCTGCCCCCCTGTGCGGGGCCCTTTACCTCCCTCCCCGCTGCTACGTTTGTCTTCTGCCCACACTGCCAAGCATCCACTGTGGGCCACAGTCCTTCCAGACTGCAAGAGGTATTAAAAGGAGCCTGGGGGGGGGGGGGGGGTTGGCACTGTGGCATAATGGGTTAAGCTGCTGCCTGCAGTGCCAGCATCCCATGTGGGCACTAGTTCAAGTCCCAGCTGCTCCACTTCCACTACAGCTCTCTGCTATGGCCTGGGAAAGCAGTAGAGGATGGCCCAAGTCCTCGGGCCCCTGCACCCATGAGGGAGACCCCATAGAAGCTCCTGGCTCCTGGCTTTGGATTGGCGCAACTCTGGCCATTGTGGCCATCTGGGGAGTGAACCAGCAGATAAGAAGACCTCTCTCCCTCTCTCTTTCTCTGCCTCTGCCTCTCTGTAATTCTGCCTTTCAAATAAATAAATAAATCTTGGAGGGGAAAAAAAAGCAGCAGCAGCCTGGGCCAGGGCTGTAATCGAAGCGACCAGACTGAAACACTGAACAACCCAAAAGTGAACTATTTATTACACACAGCCACGCCTTACAGCCCACCCAGTCAAGGCCTTTCCCTCGCCTCTCTGTGAAACCTTAAAAGATTAACCCATCTCTGCCTTTTTCACCCCAGACCATCCCCAGCAGGCCTTGCCCAAGAAGACCTGGTGTGGATTTAAGGAGCCTAGCAAAGCAGGGAGCGTCAGGACTCAGAACCACAGGAGCAGCTCTCCGGCCTCGGACGAGGTTGCCTCCACCTGGACATCATGCAACTCTTCTCCCAGCACACGCAGGGCCTCCAGGGTCCAAGACACTTCCACAGGGAGCCAGGGGAGGGGTCCAGGAGGCAAGCTGGGTTCCCCAAGAAGCAGAAGCCGAGACAGACGGGGGGTAGCACGAGGGCACATATGGCATACTCAAGGAAAGCGCTCCTGATCCCAATCCCTGGATTAGACAATTTTCTGTCACTATAACAAGTTACCCAGGATTGGGTGCTTTACAAAGAAAAGAGGTTTATCTGGTTTTGGAGGTTGAATGTCTAAGACTGGGGAGCTGCATCGATTCAGCCTCTGTGAGGGCCTCGTGGTGGGATTATGCAGAGGGAGGGATCACTCGGAGAGACAGGAAGCCAGAGAGGTGGGTCCCACTGCCTCTTACCATCACCATCCTGGGGACCAGCTTCCAACATGTGCACCCCTGAGCACCCACCTCATCCAACCGGAGCAACCCCTGTAGCAGGGACGGATGAGAAGAATGGTTGGTCAGAGGGGGACACTGGGGCTGTGAGGCAGCCTCAGGTGAGGCCTCAGCTGGTCTTTTGGGTCCCCAGGTCAGGGTAACCCCTCAAAGCCACCCTGGGCTGGCGAGTGCAGGCTGGGCCTTTGCATCTCTATGTCACTCTGTCACTGGCCACGGCCTATGATGGGAGAGCCCAGGAGCTGTGTCAAACAGGGGAGCCTCCCACAGTGGGCTGAGAGCAGAGGGGTCCCGGCCCCTGGGAGGGAACAGGCAGAGCTGGATGGTACAACTTCTGATCCAGGGCAGCCCCGGGGGTGGCCACAGCCATTTTTTTTTCTCCATTACAGAACAAGGGGGTTGAGAAGTTAGGCTTGGGACTGAGACACGCCCAGGTCCTGATGGAGAATCCACCTCTTGCACCTCTCAGTGCCTCATCTGTAAAACGGAGCACTAACAGCAGCCTGCACCTTCAGTGGTTATGCGTGGATGAAATAACGTGTGTCTGGCCTGCAGAAACCATCAAAGGCAGGCAGCAGGGCAAGGGCTCCCCTGGGCCCACAGCAGCAGGATCTCCCTTTCTCGGGCTCCCAGGGTCTGTAGCATAATTGCAAATCCATTCATCCATTCAGCACATACATAATCCAGGCCTACGATTGTACACCAAGCACAGTTCTAGGTCTCAGCGACACAGTGGTTACCAGAACAGAGGGATTCTGCCTCTCATGGAGCTAAAGAACCAACGTCTGCAACACAAGCTCCAAGAAGGAAGTGGTCAGGCAAGATGACGGGGCAGAGGGTTGGGGGGGGGGGCAGGTAGTGAGGTAGGGGGAGGGGAGGGGAGCAGGTCCTGGCAGCTGTGGGGACAGGAGTCCCAGGGCTGTCTGGGGGACATGATCTGGGCAGAGGACCCACAAGCACAGGATCAGAGTTGAGAAATGCTGGGCACATTTAGGGAATGTGGCCAACATGATGCAGCCAGGCCAGACTGGGCTGCTCCTGTGGGTTCTGTGTGTGCAGGGCAACCAGGAGGCTCCTAGCAGGTCTGCAGCAGTAGAGTCAAATGACCAGGGCACACGGGGACCCACGCAGCATCAGACACACAGTAGGACTGCAGTCAATGTGTTAGGAACCAAGCGCGATGGCAGGCACACAGTAGGACTACAATCAATGCGGAGGGAACCAAGCGTGGCAGCAGGCGCACAGTAGGACTGCAGTCAATGCGGAGGGAACCAAGCGTGGCAGCAGGCACACAGTAGTCCTCCAGCAGGGATGACGGTGCTGGGGGAAGTGAGAAGGACCACTGACAGCAAGTGACGAGGAGCCTCCAGACGCAATCACTCCGCTTCGTAGCGACAGCTCTGGCCATGCGGTGGCCCAGGACTCGGAGCCACAGCTGGGAGGGACAAGCTGAGAGCTCCGCTCTTCTCTCTGGGGCCCTGCCAGTCCAGGCTGTGGACAGGGCTCTCCTTGCGTTGCTCTCTTTTTAAAGGGAAACTCTTAACACTTCCCCTCGGCTGCATGAAGACACACCTCAGGCAGGTGCCTCGGTCAAGGCCACCAAGGAGCCCGTTGTTCAGCGGCAACGAGGTGAAGCCACAAGACTTAACCTTTCCCCAAAGCCCACGACTTCCTCCATCCCAGAGCATTCCGAGAGGAAGTTGCCAAACCTCAGGTGAGTGAGCCTGGTAGTCAAAGCAGGGGGGAAGAATCAAACAACTCACCGCAGGGGGGCGCTGCGCCTCAATGTCTTAGCTGGGTGCAGCCTGCAGGGGGGATGGGGGCAGGGGAATGTGAGAAGATTCAGGGGCCGTGCACAAGTACTGCACTGGCTGCAGCCTCTCTGCCTCCACCATGGTCCAGGGCTCCACTGGCCACACACACACTCACACACCGCTTCTGGGCGGGGCTGCCCCTGGTGGCCAGGTGGAGCAGCCACCGCTGGGCAGCCACAGCCAGCAAGAATGAGGGCCCACTGGCCGCCCAAGGGCAAAGATGTGGAAGGTCAGCCTTGGCCTTGGTTTGTGGGGAGGGTCCTGGCCTGGGGGAGTGGCGGGGGGCGGGCATGATCAAGTCTTACACTCCCAGTCCCGGGCATGGGGGGACTACTTCGCGGCTCAGCAGAGGACCCATGCTGTGTGCAGAAGCCACAGGAACCAGGAAATGTAGGTTAGACAAGTAGGGCAGTTCTGGAGCTATGGCTGTGTCTGCTGTGGGGTCAGACAGGGGCTGGCGGACAGGGGACGTGCAAAGGACAGGACCGAACACACCTCCAAGTCTCTGATTTGGGAAGAGGGGCGGGGAGGGGGAAGATGCTCTGTGATCAGGCGGCAGGAGGGGTGTGGGCCGAGGACCGGGGAGCCGGGAGGCACCGCCAACCTCCCATGCCTGCTCCTGCAGCAGAGTGGAAATCACCCTTCCCACCTGGAGGTTCACCCCGGCTCCTCTGCCCCCAGACCATCGCGCGATTTCCCGGCAGAGTGCGCCCCACTGGAGGCGGCCCTGAGCTCTCTGCGTGGAATCAACCCAGCACTTCTCCTCTCTGACTTTTCTTGTGCACCCAGCTCTTCCACAGATACTGATCTTTCAGGGAAATAAAGCCACAGGCTGGGGGCTGGGCAGGTGCTGGGTTGTGGGATCATCCCTCTCTCTCTCGAGGGCTGCAGGGGAAGAAAGCACTGGAACAGACAGCCCAGGCCCCTTCCCGGCCACGTGACCTAGGGCCTACAGCTCCAGTAGCCTCCATTTCCAACTCTGATCTGACAAATGGAAGGACCTGGAGCTGCAGCTGCGGGGTGAGGAGGCTGGAGAGGCACCCAGGAGTCAGGAAGGAAGTGCACACTGCTCTGCACCTGAACTGATCCGGATGCTGCACGGACCTCTCTGAGCCTCACCACCCTCAGCAGGGTGGGGCACGCTCTGCGAAGAGGCGGCCATCCACAGGGAGAACCCAGCGTGGCGTCAGACACAGTAGGAATGCAATCATGCGGAGAGGACCAAGTGCAGCATCAGGCACACAGTAGGACTGCAGTCAATGTGGAGAGAACCGAGTGCAGCATCAGGCACACAGTAGGACTGCAGTCAATGTGGAGAGAACCAAGTGTGGCATCAGGCACACAGTAGGACTGTAATCAATGCAGAGAGAACTGAGCATGGTGTCAGTGGGACTGTGATCAATGCAGAGAGAACCAAGTGTGGCATCAGGCACGCAGTAGGACTGCAATCAATGTGGAGAGACCTGAGCGTAGCGTCAGGCACACAGTAGGAGTGCAGTCAATGCAGAGGGAACCGAGTGCGGTGTCAAGCACACACAGTAGGAGATGCAGAGAGAACCAAGTGTGACGTCAGGCACACAGTGGGAGTGCGAGGAGTGCGATCAATGTGGCGGAGAGAACCGTTCTCTCAACATGCATACATGGACTGCCAGGTACCCCGTGTTGTTCCAGGCCTCTGGCTCCTGACCAGAGGTGCTATTCCCAGCTCCGAGGACATTCATCAATCTCTAGAGCCATCCTTGGTGTCAGGAATTTTGGCGACTCAGGGGAGGGGCACTGCTGACATGCAGCGGTTCAGTGAAGGGCAGGGAAGCGTCAGCACCTAACCGTGCACACCTGGCCCCACCACACCCGTGGTGCTGAGGCTGAGACACCGGGCTGACGGCCATGAGCCAGAGCCAAGGTCCAGGAACGCCATCGCAGGGTCAGCTGACGACAAACCAACCACAAGGAAATGTCCAAGGGTCCCCAGGCCAAAAGCGCCCAGCAGAGTCAAGTTAGAGGAGTTGGAAAGAGAGCAGTGGGGTCCTCACGGGCCCCCTCTTTGAGGACACAGGTCCTGCCCTCTGTCCACCTTCTCCGTGCCACACTCTTGCTGGAACTGAGCTGAGGAAAGAGCCAAGTTGAACTGTAACTTGGCTCAGGGGAGGAGGTGGTTTCCTGTCTTCTGAAATTTACACGAGACAAGCTGTCCGCAGTCTGTTCCGGTTTGGGGCAGGAAATGGGTTTAAATGTGCTGTCACCTTTCATTCTGTAGTTGCTGGCAGGAAGAGAGCATGTACTACGACACACAGCGCGGAGCGGGGAGTTGCAAGCCCTAAAGTGGATCCTGAACACAACTTCAGCGCCATCCTCTTCCTCTTCCTGGACAGACAGACCCACCCACGCACTGATCTAATGAATGTGTATCGACAACCACCCTGGGGCCGAGCTGGGGCGATGCAAAGATGCGTCAACCGCAGAAACTGCAGGCACTTGGGGTTGAACAAGAGGATGGGTGCTCTCTCTCTCAATCTGCCTGTCTCTCCCTTCCCCTCCTGCCCCACTCTCTCCCAAATACATTCTTTAAAAAGATGACTCAAACACAGTTTCTTATCCCAAGCAACCTATAGAACAGTTTAAAACAAAAAGTTAAGACATACATCTAATATAGATAGATAGATAGATGTAGAGAGAATTAACAAGGATCAATGAAGACGACTAGATGGCCACCTACATGGAAGAAATAGCTAAGAGCTTTGATGTAACACGCCAGTCGGATCAGCAGTGGGAGCCTAGAACAGTGTTGAGAAGGATTCTGAAGTTCCACTGCACTCAGTGAGAAAAAAGCGCCCCCGGGGTGACTCATGTCTGCCCCGAACAAAGGCCCAGGGAAGACATTCCGAGTGTCTGCCACCCAAGCTTTAGAGGAAACCAGACAAACAGAAAGGTAGCTTTCGGAGTGACTTACGACCTTCTTCTTAACGTTTACTGTAGAAATACAATAAATAGATTGCACTGTCCCCATGGCATGGGAAGGCTAGTAAAAAGCACTCAATTTCTCATTTATCCTGAGTGCCCATTCCTTTACCTCCTCGGTTCTAGGAATATTTAACAAAGAATAAAGAGGGCAAGGACGTGTCTGCTAGTGGATGAATACTAGAAACCACCATCGAAAATGGAAGGCAGGTGGCTCTGAGGGCTCAGGGCCCCTCCGTGTCCTCCCCCAGGGCTGCCCAGAGGCCCGGCAGGAGAGCAGCGAACTCCGCCCAGACCTGGCCATGCCCAGCAGCTCCTTCTTTCCTGGGCACCGGACGGAGCAGGTGAGATGGCCTCACACTGCCCAGTCCTAGAGCCCACTTCGAACAGCAGGTTCGGGGCAGGCTCCCTGAAGCTCCTTTCTCAGAGACCCTGTCCGGAGTCCTCCCTTAGGAAGACGCGAGCGGCGCAGCCCAGTCCACCAGACACAGGATCTCATCTCATCCCAATACAGCACGGTTCCAGAATGATCTCCCTGCTTGTCAGTCAAGCTGGCGCTGAGCCAAAGACAGCATGCAGGTCTCAGAATCCAGGGAGAGCGTGGAACTGGTTTATTAATGCCGCAAAGAAGCACGGGGCGGGGGAGGGGGGAGAACATTCTGGATCCGCTGTGCCAGCAGTAGCTTAAAACACAAAGATGCAGACGGAGGGGCTGGGGGGTGGGTGGGTTACTGCTCTCCAGGCACCCCTGGAAGGAGGGAGCCACCCACCCTCTGGGAAAGGGGGCAGTGACAGCCCTTCTGGGCCAGTGTGCCAAGTCATGAAGACCTGTCTCCTGGACTGACAGCCCCACCAGGCTTGGTGACAGAACAGGTTACACATCTCAGTGCCGACCAAGGAATCAAAAGCTTAAATCACAAAAGGTGGGGGGAGGGAGGAGCAGAATTCCTTTTCTGAAAAGCAGCCAAAGAATCCCCCCCACCCAAACAGAGCCAGCCAGGGTGGCCTTCAAACCAGGCTATTCCCCATCGCTCAGGCTCAGCACCCCCCACCAGTGCCAAGCCTGGGGCCCGGGGACCCGGCTTTAACTTGGCGCCATGTTTACCCTTCCCAGGGAAAGGCCCGAGAGGGGAAGGGGAGCTGAGTGCGCACACAGCCAGCCCAGTAGTCCTCGGCTGGCTCCTCCCACGCTCCAGCCAAGTACCCGCAGTGCACTGGGCCCTGTCTCCAAGGCACGTGGGGCAGCTTGGGTGGGTGGGGAGGCAGCAGTGCAGGTGTTCCATGGAGACCCCAGCAGGGCCTACAGAGGTTCTGCTGGGAAGGCCAGTGGGCAGCTTCCGTGAGGCCACATGGGACACCACCGGCACACCCAGAAATAGCCAAGTGGAAGTCATGGGCTAACAGGTGGGAACAGGGGGCGATGCCATCGGGGGGTCAGAAGCGGTGTGTCTCCCATTTACAGGCACTCTGGTGAGGCCAGGGCGAAACAGCTTCATCACTGTCTGATGATGATGATCAAAGGGGAAACAACATTTATGGAAAATTGTGCTTTTACCCATATTCTAAATATTTTTCAAAAGTATGTATTATTTTAATTTGACAGACAGAGCAACACAGAGAGAGGGGAGAGACAGAGAGAGATAGAGAGAGACAGAGAGAGAGAGAGAGACAGAGAGAGAAAGCTTCCATCTGCTGATTCACTGCTCAAATGGTCACAACACAGCAGCCAGGGCTGGACCAGGCTGAAGTCAGAGGCTAGGAGCTTCTTCCAGGTCTCCCACATGGGTGGCAGGGGCCAAACCACTTGTGCCATCTTCTGCTGCCTTCCCAAGTGCATTAGCAGGGAGCAGAGCAGTTGGGACCCAGACGGGCCCTCTGATATGAGATGAGGGCATTGCAAG
The DNA here is from genome assembly GCF_964237555.1 of Oryctolagus cuniculus. NCBI lineage: Eukaryota > Metazoa > Chordata > Mammalia > Lagomorpha > Leporidae > Oryctolagus > Oryctolagus cuniculus. Next base: position 109,908,373 of record NC_091442.1, on the reverse strand, counting down.
CAGCAGCTTAATGTGCTGTGTGACAATGCTGGCCCCAAGTATTTCATTCTTACAACAACCCTAGGAGATGCACACGATTACCCATTTTAAAGATGGAAAAATGGAGGCTCTAAGAGGCAGAAGTTGCTCAACCCCACACAACTGGTAACTGGTGGAACCAGGATGAGCCCAGCCTCATCAGATTCCAATGTCCATGTCATTTCATTCTCACCACTTCCCAGAAGGAACCACCCAGGCACCCCTACTCACAACACACCAAACAAATTCTGCAAAACAAAACGTGGTCTGTTTTGTTTTTTGAATGGTAAGGCTCAGAGAGCTCAGGACAAAATAAAAAGCTCAGAAACAAACCCACATAAGAAGAATTTGACTGGGGAGCAAGTGTATCTCTCAAAGGAGAAAGGAAGGATTGCACAGTAACATTGCGAAAACTGGCTCACGAAAGGAACTCGGATCCCTCCCATATACCGCATACGGAGGTAAGCGGATGAAAGCCGTAAATGCGAGATTTTGAACACTGATCTTGAACAAGATCGCCAAAAAAAAAAAAAAAAAAAAAAAAGAAAAAGAAAAAAGGGGGGGATATATCTGATTAAATCAAAATAAGAGCTCCTTGGGTGGGTGCTGCAGTACCGCTGGTTAAGCTGCCCCTCGGGACGCACACAGGGCATGGCAGATACAGCCTCTCCTGCCCTTCCAATAAATAAATACACTTAAAGAATGAAGAGCTTCTGTTCAACCAAAGATATGATGGACAACATTAATAGAAAGGTGACAGAGTGGAAAAAGACATGGGCCAGGTCTATACCCGATGAGAGACTGATACCTAGTTACACCAGAACCTCCAACAAATCAACGAGGAAAGATAGGGAACCGGCGGTTCACAGACATGGAAACCCAAATGATCAGCAGACAGAGGGAATGAGGACCAAACTCACAACTAAGAGGAGAAATGTAAGGGAAGGCAGTGGTAAGACTCCACATTACACTCGACAGAGGGGCAGAATCAGCACGTGGACTAACACCCGGCGTCGGAGGGGACGTGGGTGAAGAAGAGCACTCGCGCACTGCTGGGGAGGCCACGCTGGCACGGCTGTCCTAGGGATTCCTCCAGTAGCAAACGCTCAAACCTGTATCCATACAAACTGTATGACCAACACACCCACTGCGAGATACAGAGCCCAGAGAGAGTCGCACGGTTCCATAGCAAACGAGTAAACACTCATGTCAGCATTATCATCTGTGGTAGAAGGGAACAGGAAACTATTTGGCCACCAGTCCAGAATGGGTAATGGGTACATACTACGTGCTACCTGCTAACATGCTCCCCAGCTTCAGAGTATGAGTCCAGTTCCCACCCGGGATGGGCCATGGACTTGCTTTGACCATTTCTGGACAGGAGGCTTTCAAAAGCAGTGGCATTTGCCATGCTCTGGACAGACTCTTTATGAGCCAGGGAATAATTTGCTTCAGCCTCCCCTTGCCACGATGAATGAAGGTACTACCAACCTAAATCCCCAAAGCAAAGCCCCTCTCGACCTGATGGACAAGTAGGGTGGCCAAGCAGTAAGGCACTCGTATTTGGGTGCTGTCAGGACAGCGTGACTTGGCTTGCCTTGATTGGATCAGCCGTGTAGCCATCAGACGTGACAAACTAGACATACTGCCAGCACCATGCCGGTACATGCAGAGCACGCAAGGACACAGGGGAAGGCGTGAGCTCAGGCTCCCAGGCACCACAGCACCTTCAAAAGCCAACACTCCACGTCTGACAAAGACACAACATACTTGTCCGAGAACAAACACTGGACACCGTGGTTGGATACCAACTGGGGAGTAGAGTTCACAGATGAAGTGGAGAAAAAAAAAAAAAAAGAACTAAACCAAGAAACAACCTTGCTTGAGGATGATGAATTTGTGGGTCTGAACAATTCAGCTCCCTGCTACCTCTGAGATCCAGAAAGCATCGGGGAGGAGAGAAGGTGCAGCTGACCTTTGTTGGCTGACTTTCAAACCCTTCCAAACGACTGGTCTCCTACAAGCACAGAGCCTCCTTGGTCCATCAAGTTTTAGTTGACCCCAGTGGGTCTCCCCCTTCCCACCTCTGTGGTTCTCCTGCCTGGCTGGCATGGAAGGACAGATGACACACACCCCCAGCAGCCTCTTTGCCCTGATCTGAGGGGAGGTGCCTCCCTAGAGGGGGCAAAGCAGCCAATAGTCTAATGGGGGAGACAAGCAGCGGGAAGCACCCCCTCTGGCACAGCCCAGGAGGATGCACTTCATCCCCTGCACACCCCACCCCTGGGAGCAGCTGTGGAAGACTCCGGCTGCCTATCTCACAAGGTGTCAGCCAAGAGCAAATGGCCAGCTGGAATGGCCGAGTGCGCAAGCCCGCGAGTCCTGCTGAGGCCCACACCACCATGGCTCTCATTGGAGTGCTCCCAGCAACCCTAGATCCCGGCAACCTAGATGTGGGGTCCAGGAGGAGGCTGGTTTGGAAACTCACTCTCTAGCTACATTCTGGCAAGGACATACAGACACAGAAGTCAATGACAGCTCAACCTGAACAGCTCCCCAAATGGGCTCCTCTCCACCGCTGTCACTCCTGGGTGCAGAGGGAAGGGGACAGGCATGGGATCAGACAGACCTGGGCCTGGGTTCAGGGGGTCCCCCAAGGAGAAGCCATAAGTCTCTTCACCAGACTCTTGTCTCTTTAGAGCAGGTCCCTGGGATTATCCCATTTGACATCTCCAGCATCTCATCAAATGTTTGTTGAGTCAATCAAATAATGCACAAGTGAATTAATGAAATGAAGATTGTTCTAATGATAGCCATGTTACACATCTTTGGTTTCCCTCAGCATCAAATCCTTTCACCTGCGAACCTCCACCCCTAGCACTGGGTTGGCACAGTAGCGCTTAGAGATATTTGTCGAGCCGAACCGATTATGTTTCTTATTTTGCAAACAGCCAACTTAGGTAAACGCAGTCATCTCATTCAAGGCACCACCCTCAGAACATAAATAGTGAGCATTGCGATGATCAAAACCACAGCCGTTTATTCGGGCCCTTCCATATTCATTCCCAAGATTAATCCTCCGCTCACCCCTCTCTCATTATGTTCTTTATATAGGTAAGTAGGATAAAGCCCAAAAAAGGTTAGCGATCAGCCTACGGTTTCTGCAATGCAAGCTAATCAATGGGGAAGGCACAATAGAATGAGAAAAGCAGCGTTTTGCAATCCTCATTGTAATCACTGCTTCGGGTAGGATCACAAATGGATGCTAAACCCTTTGTGAGAAGGGAAGTTGGGGCACAGGAGAGTCAGAGTGTCACTCCCAGACTCAAGGGCGAAGGTGCCTTGACAAGGACGTCTTGCAGCCAGCAGCTCCAGCCGCAGGGTCGTGGGAATATCTCCAACTAGGGGACACAGCCAGATGTGAGTGCTCCTGATGCGACGCAGGGAGAAGCACCTGGCAACACCTGTCTGGGTGCCTGACAGACATGTTTTGCTTTAATACAACCATGCAGAAACCACCAGCTGAATCCAGAATGTGAGACATTCCATAAGACTGTTTTTCTTCAAAGAGACGTTCCCAGACTTTTTGTCTTCTTAAAATAGTTATGAAAACATATAGAGGCAACGAGTTAAGGAGCAGGCGTTCAGCTCATAGTTGAGGCACCTGCACCCTGCATAGCAGGCATTTCGTCTCACAGCTAAGACACCTGCACCCCACGCAGGGGTTCACGGGTTCGATGCCCAGCTCCGGCTCCAGCTTCCTGCCGCTGCAGATCCCAGGAGGCAGTGGTGATGGCACCCTTGGGGGAGACTCCCTGTTGAGCTCCTGCCCCAGCCCAGCCCTGGCCATCATGGGCAGCTGGAGAATGAACCAGTGGATGAGAACTCCCTGTGGACCTGTCTGGCTCTTTCTCTCTCTCTCTCAAAAAAGGGAGGGGATGCTATTCTAGATTATAAAGGACTTGGACTAAAGAGAGTAACCAAATGTAATGAACTGGCTCCAAGATTTTCTTTAAAAAGGATCAAAGTCATTCTTGGGACTTCTGAAGAAAAGACAATAAGGACTGAGTGGCAGATGATATTATGGAATTAATACCCATGTTCTTCCGTGTGATAATATTTTTGTGTTCCCTTTAAAAGTCTGGGTTGGTAATGGCCTTGGAATGACGCAGGAGGAAGTCCACGTTCTTAGGAAGTGCAGTAGAGGCTCGGGGCAGAAGAGAAGAGGTGAAAAACCGTGACGGCTGAGGCGACCTGAAATGGTTCCGCCAAAGAGGAAGTGGGTGGGTGGATGTGGGGGGTGCGGCGGTGGGGGCGGGGCAGGATGTGAAACCAGGTGAAATACTAGCAGTTGGTGAAAGGAGATGCAGGGTGCACAGGTATTTATCACACTGCTCCTTCAGTGTCTGTGCAGGTTTGGAATGTCTCCACTAGTAACACGCTGGCAGGAGAAACAAACAAGCCCTGTGACTCAGAGGCCAGGAGAACCCAGGACACCAGCGCACCGTGCAGTAGGCAACTGAGCACGGATCCCCCTGCACCCAGAGGGGAGCCCTGGGGGTGCCGGGGAAAGCAGCTGACTTTGCATTTCACTCATTAGAAAAAAAATTCATTCTGTTGAGAAGGTACCCATATATACTGGATGTAGACTATAAAATGAGGTCTATTTTCCACTCCATTTTCATTTTAATAGTAAGAGACATTTGCTAAATATCCCATTAGGGGCTGAAGAAAAGGCCATCCTCCACTCGGAAGGTGGCATTTTCGCTAATTGTGTTGCTGGTTAAGGACTGAAGAGGGAGGGCAGCTCCCAGGCCTAAGTGCTGCCCACCCTCCGGGCCTCTCCCCAGCAGGCATGACTAATCAATCACCGGATGCTCTTCTCTTCAGTCCGAGCCTCGGCTGCAGCCTCAAAGGTTATCCCACAGAGTTGTTTCCTGGTGTGAGGTTTTTCCCTTTTTTAAGTCAGAAGAAGAAAAGGAAAATGTTCCTGCTTCTATGCCCAAGAGATTCATTACATCAAAAAGGTCTATATAAATTGCTTTCTCTAGAAAATACCTGTCTTCAAATTTCCTGATGCCCTCCCTTTGTTATTCACTCAACAATCATCCGCTAATCGCCTACTGTGTGCCGATGATGCCTGGGGTGCCACTGACCAGAGGTTCAAGTGGAGACACAAAGCAAGGCGTGGCCAGTCAGCTGGGCAAGGGGAGACAGTTTCAAAGAGGAAGTGGCATGGTTTCAGAATGTTCTAGAACAGTGAGTGTGGCTTGAAATGTGCTCACAAGAGCAGTGGCATCAGGAGTGTGTGGTGTGTCTGCAGGATGCATTCTCCCTTGTGTGGTTTCATCAGCTCCCAGGGGCACCTATGGGTACCAAAGCCAAGTGCTGGTGGATCCCGGGATGAGGTGCTGCCCAACCCCATGGACACTGCTGAGCTGCGAGTGACATCTGACCTTTCCCTCTGTGGTGGTTCTGTCGCTTCAGGTGGCCTTGCTGGCTCCAGCAGGTGGGGCCATTTACTGTCCCAGGAGACATGGGCGGTTGTCTGTTGAGAGTGTGCAATCCCAAGCTGAACCTCCCATCCACGTTCATAAAACACCTCACTCCTCATATCTGAAATTCCAGCTCATCCTGGGAATGACACTGTGGGGAGGAGTCAGGGGCACAGACACCAACATTTACCAAGCACCTACTATGCACCCTAATTAGCAGGTGTTTACATCAGCTCATGCAAGCCCCAACCACTGTGGGAGGCAGGGAAGAGTGGAGGCGATACCTCAAATGGCCTCCTAAGTTACATGAGGATCAAAACCCGACATAATTGGGAAGTGAAGAGGAAAAGACCTGTTTGGGGGATGTCTTCTCTGAGTTCTAAGTGCACATATACATGACCCCCCCCCCTTAGACTCCTCCCCCCAAAACTCTAAAAGGTCTGATTACTCCCATTGTACAGATGAGCAAGTTGAAGGTTGAATAGCTTATCATCATCACCCAAATAACAATGACTACCCATGAACTAAACTTCAGGCTTGCAAATGCTTTATATTCATTATCTAATATCACAGCAACCCTGTGAAATGGGCATTCCTATGACCATGCTATCTGTGAAGCTACTGAGTCCAAGCAAGGTTAAGGACAAACATTCAGCAGGTGTTGACTCGGGGATTCAAACTCAAATCCCCCTGATCTCAACCATTGCCAATGCCACCTCCCAAACGTGTGCCACCCACCAAGCACCACGGTGCTAGAGCCACCACGGCAACCGGTGAGCGGCACGCACCACCTCCTGGGAGTCCACCTGGACCTCGGAGCAGGTGGGAGCTATTTCTTGGGTCAAATGTAAAAGGGCAGAAAAAGCAGTCTCAACTGGAATGAAAAACTGTCTTCCTGCTTATCTGATGCTTGCGTCTGCCAGGCACGGCTCTAGGGCAACGCGTTTCCCTCCGCTCGGGGATCTTTCCACCACCTTGGGTTCACGTGTGGCTGTGCAACCTGCTCTGGCCAATGAAGGACACACGGCGAGTCGTGCCACTGCCTTGGGGAGCCAGTACCTGAGTCTTCGTCATGTGTCTTTGAGGTTGCAGCAGAGGTGGAAGGACCATTGGTCGTGTGAAGGGCTGTAAGCCGGAAGCACCCAGGAAGATGCTGTGGTCACATAAGGAGGGGGACTGCTCTGGGGTCACACAGCTCTCGAGCGAAATTTGCAGCGGTGGAAATAAACAGTGCATGCAAACACCCTCTGAGACTTGGGATTTGTCTCCTAATGCAGCAAAACCTAGTTTATCCTAATAGTCAACAAATCCTCACACAACTCTACAGGGGGTGAGGGTGCCATTGAACACCTTATTTCACAGACAAGAAACTAAGGCACAGAAAGGTTAGGTAACTTGTCAAAGACTGCACAGCTAGTGTGAGACTTGAGATTTCAAACTCATCATCAGCCTCTTCCACCTCCTCACCAACACTCCTGCCAATCGGAATGTTCACGCGTTAACATCAAGGTCTATAAATTTCTTAGCAGGCCTCAGCCAATGTTTAAAGAATAAGAGAATCAGAACAACATATAATTAAAGAAACATCAAAATTGCCCACTTTAAAAAAAATAATAATCCAGCCTGGTTTCAGCTTGTAAGGCAGTTAAAACTAAAGATGGGTTTCAACAGAGGTGACTTTCTATAGGGAACTGCCTGGAACATTTGGAAAGAAAAATTCAGTCTCTCTTTCTTAATCTCAACTCCTGAGTGTTTGTCCTAAAGGACAACTAGAACAACTAAAAGGGTAATCAGCGCTCTCGTCTCTTCCCCCAAATCACGTGGTTTCCTTCTAATCAAAACGATTCTTTTTTTTTTTTTTTTTTTTTTTTTTGACAGGCAGAGTGGACAGTGAGAGAGAGAGACAGAGAGAAAGGTCTTCCATTGCCGTTGGTTCACCCTCCAATGGCCGGCGCACTGTGGCCAGTGCACTGCGCTGATCCGATGGCAGGAGCCAGGTACTTATCCTGGTCTCCCATGGAGTGCAGGGCCAAGCACCTGGGCCATCCTCCACTGCACTCCCTGGCCACAGCAGACAGCTGGCCTGGAAGAGGGGCAACCAGGACAGAATCCGGCGCCCCGACTGGGACTAGAACCCGGTGTGCCGGTGCCACAAGGCAGAGGATTAGCCTAGTGAGCCATGGCGCTGGCCAAAACGATCATTTCTTAACAGTCACTGTGCTCTCCCTAAACCAAAGCAGATCCTGAGGAGTCGCTGCGATCCTCAATCCAGATGGACCCACCAGCAACCTGAGTTGGTGAACTGCAGCGTGTGTCTCCTCGGCCCTCGGGGAAGCAAGGACACTTGTCTCCGTCCTGTGCGCTCCATCGTAATTGCTGCCCGAGGCAACCAGGGCCACGTGGTCAAGAGGCTCCTTCAAAAGCAATTAGTGAATTCCAGGGGAATGAGCGTGGTCAGAGGGCCTGCCCCAACCTGTGAGGGCTGAGCCATCGCAACCTGGGGACAATGACAAGCTGGCGGGCCTGGCCCTTTCCTGGCTCCTCCTCCAAGTTCAAGGGCTGTCAAGGCTTTGGAAGTCAGGCGACTCTAGGTGGGAGGCTGCAGGAAGGGTCGAGATAGAGTGGCTCCTGGTGGCTGACGATGCGGGTTCTTTTTGTTCACTCTGAGTATCTTCCTTCGAGAAGTGTCTGTCTATAGCATTTGCTCATTGTAAATTGCATTACTTGTTTCTTGTGACTGGATATTAATCTACCCTGGATGTTAATCCTTTGTCGAAGGAAAAGCTTGCAAACATCTTTCCTAAAACAGACAGACTGATTGATCTCTGGAGTCAGGCTGCCTGGGTTCAAATCCCAGCTCCTGCAGACTGGCTGGAGCTCTGGGAGGGGACGTTTGCTTCTCAAACCCTCAGTTTCGTCTTCTGCGAGATGGGTATGCACAGAATGGCTCTCTTGCTATCAGGAGCATCAAAGAGCCAATGCGAGCACATGGCCTGGCCCAGAGCTCCACACAAATTAGCCTGGGGAACACTCCTTCTGCTCGCCTGTGTAAACACCCCTGCATTTCTCCCCCTACCCTGGCTTACTCTGAAGTGGTCTGGAAAGAGCCCCGGGCGGCCGGCTCAGCTCTCCTCTTCCTACGGGAAGCAGACACTCCGTGACCTCCTGCTCTGCCCGTCTCCAGCATGGACGCTCACATCCGATGAGCTGCGAGGTGCAGCCTTCGGAAGCCAGCTGTCGCTGCACACCTAAGCCGCTGCCATGGTTGGTTTGGGCGGCTGGGCACCAACCACAAACATTTATTGCTTACGGCTCTGGAGGCTGGGAAGTTCCGGAGCAAGACGCGTGCAGAACCGGTGACCACCTTCTAGCTGGGTCCTCTGCTGATGGCAGGAGGCCAGGGGAGCCCTCTGGGGTCTCTTTTATAAGGATGCTAATCCCATCTATGAGGGACCCACCTTGGCGACCCGATCCCCTCCCAAAGGCCCCACCTCCCAGCACCCTCATCCTGGAAAATTCAACATGAGTTGTGGGGGGAGGGGCACGCAAATATTTCATCATCAGTGGCAGCCACGTTCTCCCATTCACCTTTGTGAGTGATACAAGTGGCATTGTGCCCTCCCTCTCCTGGCGCATCCTCTGTCTCCTTTAGCTGTATCAGAACTGGTGTAGCAAAAGGTGTGACCGATCGAATTCTCCCGAACTTCAATGACTGCCATTGCAGTCTTTTGGGTGGGCATTCAAGGCCTTTCAGGAGCTGGCTGATCAAACCCAGCAATTCCACATGTCGGGGTGTATGCCCAGGACATCATCAATCATATGCAAAAGGTGACACGGCACGTGACAGCGGCTCCAGGGTTCTTTGCAGAACCGCAGAATGAGAGACGACCAGATGTTCAATACAATGGAAGTGACCACAGGTGGGAGTTCTGCAGCCACGTGTGACGGTGCTGTCAGAGCGTGCAATGGCAGGGAGAGGAGTTCACACAGGCAAACAGTGCGGACGACTCCAAGTCGTGACCCCTGCTTACTTCTAGGTGGTGGGATGTGAGCCACTGACCTCTGTCTTCCACTGTCTCCTCTGATGGGAAGATATTTAGAAATAGGCAAAGAAGGGGTTTCACACTCTTCCAAAAGCAAGGTGCCCAGAGCTCTCCATCACAGCGCTCAGCCTCTGCGGACCCTCCCCAGGGCCTGGTCACCTGCTGCAGACAGACATCAGCTGACCGGACCATGCCTGGGCCTAGCGGAGCCCAAGGCATGCATGGAGCGGTCAGTGCTGGCCGGGGAGGGGCGGAGGTGACCACAACAAGAAGAGCTCGGCGTGGCCCAGAAACGCCGGTCAGGATTGGGGTGCCTAGCACAGGGGGCCTTCCCCACCCACAGAGTTGCGCTAACAGCTCAACGTGGCATTCAAGGCCTTTGTGATCTGGCCCTGGACCTGCCTGTGTGCCTTCACCTCCTCACGCCTACCCCACCAGCCGGGGTCCAAACCAACAAATTCTTGCCACGCCCCAAGTGTCCACACCCTCAGCCCTCAAAGCTCGAGCTGTTTCTCTCCTTGCCCCCCTGCACAACTACTTCCAATAGACCCTTCCTCATCTTGTGAAGCCCAGCTCAGGTGTCACCTCCTCTGGGAAGCCTTCCGTCACCGTCCTTCCCACTGTACTTTGTCCAGACCCTGACTACACTGCAGTGACCTCACAGGGCGACTGTGACATGTGGCCGTGTTATTTTAGGTGTACGACTGTTCTCCAGCAGCCTGGGGGTGGGGAGGTCCTTTGAGACCAGAGACCGTCTTGTATCACTGGATTGTCACAGCCCAGAATAAGCAGGGGGCAATGGGACAATCTCATGCTCTGGTTCAAACCAAACGGGGGTCAAGCCCCAGTCCTGGGCAAGGTAATTAAACTTCCTGAGCCTTGATGTTCTTGTCTGTAAAATGGGAAGACAATGCCTCCACCTGACAAGATTAGAAAGCAGGTCTATGCCAGGCCCAGCACACAGGAGAGGTCGAGACCTGAACGCTGCCGTCTGGCTGGCCGCAGTCCCTCGGTACAAAGTCCCCCAAGACGCAAAAACAAAGTCTTAAAGTGACAGCTGTGCTGCCTGCTGGCTGCGATGCCTGTCTCCAAGAGCCTTTAATTGCAGCATGACGTCACATGAGGGGGAGCTGTGGTCCCTGCACCCAGGGCTCTGCACCACACGGAGCCCACACCCCGCCCACGCCCCTCCTCCTGCGAACAGCAGTGTCTCTGGGTGCCCCCGAGCCCACAGGCACAATCTGCAAGAGGGCAGGTGCCCCGGAGTCCAAGCACACACAGCAACCACACCCGGACCTAATGGGCCGTCATTAGCCCCTCCGAGGACAAATGACAGGCCGGGAGCAGGTACCCCACAGGTGTCTCCACCCCGACACCGCGATGGCATCTCACCACCACCGCCCCCACTCCCGGGCCTCCTACCTGTTGCCCTGGCAGTCACCTGGCCCCAGTTTGAGCACAGGCCAGTGGCTGACCTCTGAAATAGCCGGAGTGTCGACTTTCAGACACTGAGACAGGGCACTGCAGTCAGGTGTGTGATGACTGCTGCTTCTGTCTCCGATGCACCTGCTGCTGCGCACGGCCTGTCGGGACTTGGGGTGGGGCGGGGGTGGAAATGCAGACTCTGCAGGGGGTGTAAGGCCTGGCCTGGCAGGACACTGGCAGTGGCGCTCCCATTTTAGCTGCCTTTAGACTCCCCCAGGGAGCGTTCCTTAAACCAGACTGTGGACCCCACCCCTAGAGCCTCCAGCTCACTGGGGCACTTAAGAGACCACACTTCTTTTTATCTTTTTAAAGACTTATTTATTTGAAGGGCAGAGCTACAGAGAGAGAGAGAGAGGGAGACAAAGGGAGAGACAGAGAGAGAACAAAAGAGCTCTTCCATTCGCTGCTTCACTCCCCAAGGGGCTGCCACAATCGGGGCTGGGCCAGGCCGAAGCCAGGAGCTTCTTCCAGGTCTCCCACATAAATGCTGAGGCCCAACACTTGGGCCATCCTCTGTTGCTTTCCCAGATTAGCAGGAAGCTGCATCGGAAGTGGAACAGCAAGGACTTGAACCAGCACCCATAAGAGATGCAAGGGAACCACACTTTTAGATTCGTTATGTGAGACAGGGTCCAAAATCCTTCCAAGGCCTGACTCCCCTCCCCCACTAGGCACCTGGACTTATCTCCTGCACCTGCTCCCTTGTTCAAGCCACTCCTGCAAGCCTCCTCACTATTCTCCAAACATGCTCGCTACATCCCTGCCTCAGGGCCTTTGCACATACCATCCCTGCTTAGAAGGCCCTTCTCTGGCTATCCATATGACTCACTCCCTAACGTCTGTGGAAGTCTACTAAAACATCTCTGTCTCAATGAGCCCTCCCCTGCCACGCAGCTGAAATCATCATATCCCAACACTTAACTGCCCTCATTCTCCGCTTCAGGTAGCACAGATCCCTACCTAACATGCCATGTGTTTTATATCATGGATTTTATTTTTATCCCCGCCCCCCACTGGAATCTGGGCTGTATTACTCCAGGACAGGAGCTACTGTGTCATTTCTTGCTCTATCTGAGCAGAGTGACTGATACATTGTAGACAACTGCATATAGTGGGAGGGAGAGCGAGGACCAGGAGAGGCGGGATGGAAGCGGAGAGGGAGGAGTGCATTTCACAGGCAAGGGACATATCTTAATAATTACAGGGAATCGGCAACACAGGTACGGACTTGGTGATTTTTGCCAATTAAGAGTTTTAAAACCCAGAAACAGCAACTACCCTCTCCTACCCCGACAGAGTCTCATGGGGGAACCAGACCCCCGCCCCGCCCCGCCCCAGCACAGGGCAGCTGAGTTTGTGCCTTTAACTCTGAGCAAACTCTCAAGCCGAATCTGTCCTTTTTAACCCAGCTCCCGTGCCTACGGCCAGATCACCCGTGTCTGTGGCATGAGAGAATCTAGGGGCTCGAGTCCCATGCTTGGCATGTAGGAGGGCCTCAATAAACACCGGCAGGGGTCACATCACTGCCAGCAGATCTCTGACTCACCCCAACACCCGCCACGGCCCTGCGCCCCTGACCTTGGCAGAGGCTGCACCACTGCCTTCACCTGTACAGGACACAGGGGGCGGAATTTGTCTGGGAAACCAGCAGGCATTGGCAGGGAGCCGGAGGAGAAGGCAAGTGGCCCGCAGGGTGGGGAGCAGCAGATGCTGGCCGGTCCTTGCACTTGAAGGATCAAAGTGGCAGGAAGGGCCATCCTAAGCAAACGCATGGGGCAGCTGGAAGGGCCTCACACAGAGACAGCTGGCCTCCCAGAAATGGCATGGGGGCTGCAGCCGGCACGCTGGACCCTAGCTCCCCACCCCACCAAAGCAGCTGCCTTCTGATTTTTCTCCAAAAAAGGGGAGGCACTGCCCATCCTCCATCTTGCACTGTTAAATTTCATTCATTCTGTCATCTGCTCCTTCCTCATTCAGCAAATGCCTACAATGGACTGTTACTTATAGTGCCTGGTGCCAAGGCTACGGAGACGGAGAAACACAGCACAGCCCAGCTGTAGCGGCTCGAGGAGGGAGATGGACAGCCCCTTGAGCAAATGGCTGTCCACCATGCTGTCTCCTACACCAGGCATGGCCCGCCCATCACAATGGGGACCCAAGCTAGTTTTCACCAGCAGACAGATAAATGTTTGCAGTTCAAGTTGTATGTTTATAGATTCTAATGTGCAATTAACCATGTACCCCCACATCAAAGCCCGTGTTTTAGAGGTTTTCTCATGCGGGACAAGCCTCTGCTGACTGAAGCAAGTTCATCAGACACTGTTAGACACATAATGCCCCAGGGGGCAGAGGGAAGGTGCTGCACCGAGCACTGAGGTTCAGAACTCACTGAGTTCAAATCCCTGCTGTGCTGCTGACAGCAGCGGGACTCGGACCCGAGTATTTCAGCAGCTGGGACCCTGATTTCTTCTTGCATCAAGTTCTCACGTCTACCTCGGAGGTTCTGAGGTCTACAGCGCTGCTGGACCATGCCAATTCATTGTCCTTTCCTTATCTTTGCACTATATCCTCCCTGAGTCTCTAGCAGGCAGTTGAAAAACAGCCATGGTAAGGGGGACAGGGGAGGCAGCAGTCCCAAGCTGCAAGCCTGCAGTGAGGAGATGACAGCAGATAAGGGAAGAGGCAAATGGCTTTATCAGTCCGCAGAGCTGCTGGGGCTCCCTGAAGAGAAGACAGACAGCTGGACAGCGGAAGGCCAGGCTCCCAGGCACCAGCTGTCCCAGGCGGTCCAGCCCGCACCTGCCTTGCTGGGCTGTGGCCCACACATGCTGCTCCCCACGAATGGCAGGCCAGAGCCACAGGAGAGAAATTCTAATCCCAGGTGGGTGTCTGTCCCCTAAACAACTCCAGCTCACAGAGTGCAGACCCAGCCCTGTAGCTCAGAGGGACACACAGGAGGAGCAGGCCGGGATGTGCGGAGGTCCCCCAGCCTATGCAAACCTCTTGCAAGGAGAAGGGGCTTCCCCTGAACCTCCTGCTAACGGCCCCTGAGGTTTTTGCTGAGCATCGGGGCAGGGCTTCCTGGGAAGGTGCATCTCTGTCTGCAATGGAATGCCCCAAGGAACATACTCCTGGGGATGAATGTCAAGGGCATTATGCAGGCAGAGGAAGGCACACTCAAAACGCTACCTGATGTATAATTACAGTTAGCATGTTCTGAAAAAGGCAAAGCTATGGGACCAGAGAACAAACCAGTGCAGTGCCAGGGGCTAAGGGCATCATCTATAGGAAGTCTAAGCTTCACACACACAAGGAGGGCTCTAATCAAAAATACCGATAACAGCAAGTGTTCTAAGGCAAGTAATACCACAGGAAACAAGGCTAGATTGGAAACCTCAGACAGTGCTCGGCGGTTGCAAAATGGCACAACCCCTGTGGAAAACAGGCTCACCACTTCTCAAGAGGCCACATGTGGCACAACCACGTGACCCAGCAATTCCATGTGAAAACCCAGGGCCACACAAAAGCTTGTCCATGATTGAGCACAGTAGTATTTTTACTAATAGCCGAAAAGCAGAAACAGCCCCACACGTCCCAACTGACAGATGTATAAAGTACAGTGTGTCCAGAGTGGAATGTGACTCAGCAACAGAAGGCAATGAAATGCTGAGTCATGCTACCACCTGGACCAGCCTTCAGACGCTACACTGAAGGAGCCAGCGCTATGGCACAGCTGGTAAAGCCACTGCCTGCAATGCTGGCATCCCATATGGGCACTGGTTCATGTCCGGGCTGCTCCACTTCCAATCCAGTTCCCTGCTAATGCAGCTGGGAAAGCAGCAGAGGATGGCCCAAGTGCCAGGGCCCCTGCACCCATGTGGGAGACCCGGATGAAGTTCTTGGTCCCTGGCTTCAGTCTAGCCCAGCCCCGGCCATTGCAGCCACCTGGGGAGTGAACTAGCAGATGAAAGATATCTTGCTCTCTGTAGCTCTTTCAAATCAATCAATCAATCAAAATATTTACTTATTTTGAAATTCAGAATTACAGGAAGAGAGATTTTCCATCCACTGGTTCACTCCCCAGATGGCCACAATGGCCGGGGCTGGGCCAGGTAGAAGCCAGGGGCTGCTTCCACATGGGGGCGGGGGCTGGGGCCCAGGGACTTGGGCCATCCTCTGTAGTTTTCCCAGGTGCATTAGCAGGGAGCTGAATCAGAAGTGGAGCAGCTGGGACACAAACCGGCACCTATATGGGATGCCGGTCCTGGTCTCAGCTTAGCCCACTGTACCATAGCGCCAGCCCCAGTAAATAAATCTTGAAAAAGAAAAATGAAAAACATCACACTGAGTAAAAGAAGCCAGACACAAACCCAGATAGTACATGATCCCATTTAGATAACACATCCAGAACAGGAAAAATCCACAGAGGCAGATGGGAGATGAGTGGCTGCCAGGGCTGTGGGGAGCAGGGCAGAGCAGGCTCCAGACCTAATCCCTGCTCTCTCAGTAGGCTGGGGCACACAACACACATCCCCTCAGCTGCATTCTTCCCAGCCACTTCCGCTCCAGATAGAACATCCTCTTCTCTTACTAATGAGCACCGGCAACGCACAGGGCCATCGGACATCCTTAGCACTCAAGTCCACTGCCTCCCCAGGCCCTGCCACCTCCTTGCTGTCTGCACCCCACACAGCCTGCAGCCAGGGAGGAGGCTCCCAACACCAAGGCCATCTCATCACTCCCCTGACACCAAGAGTAGCAGCGTAAACTCGGAAGTTTCCTTGGGAAGAACTAGAAAAAGGTGGGCCAGGTATTGGGCCTATAGTTCAGATGCCCATTTCCCACACCGGAGAGCCTGAGTTTGAGTCCTGGCCCAACTCCCGACTCTGGCTTCCTGCTGTAGTGCAGGGAAACCCACATGGGAGACCCAGATTCAGTGACTGGCTTCAGCCCCAGCTGGGAAGTGTCTATCTGCCTGCCTGCCTGCCCCTCCCTCCCTCCCTCCCTCCCTCTCTCTCTCTCTTAATGCCTCTTGCATAAATAAATAAAAATTTAAACAAAAAGAACTAGTAAGAGGTGGCCTCCTCCAGGCAGACCCAGGCCCTGCACTGTAGGCCATGGCTTGGTGAGTGGGTGGGCCTGCCTTCATTGGGCCCTCTTGTGCAGGATACAACCTGGGTAACCACCCAGGGCCGCCCTGCCCTTCTGTCTGCCCAGTGCCCTGACAACAAACCCCAGATTCCTCGCAGGGGCACCTGAAGTCCTGCCCGACGTGGTCCATCTATCTCTGCACCCTCTTCCAGCTCCAGGCCATTTGCTGCACGCCCCCTGCACTCGCATCCCTGGGCAGTCAGCTCTGCCCAGGCCCCTGGCTGTGTTCCATGTGTGCCCTCCATCTTGCCCAGATGGCTCCTGCACATTGCCCAGCTCTCTCCACAGGTGTCCCTCCCTCCACCAGGGCCTCACTTGACTGCACCAAGTCCTGGACAGGGTGTCCCACCGCCCCCTGCACTTCCGTCCTAACAGCTGTGTCTCCCAGAGACTACTCCCTTCCAGGTTGGGAACCACCTGTTTACGCACCTGTGTGCCCAGTGCATAAACTTGGCATAACGTAGCTCTACCAAAATGAATGACTGAATCACGGAAGAAGTGCGTGAACGAAACCAAAGGGTGGGGCACGTAAGATTCCAAACCAGGAAGAGACCAACACTTTGAGGGGGTCCCATGGTTATCCTCTGGCTACACATAAATTGCTGTCCATGGGGAGTGGCCACAAGGGCCAGGCCCATCCTCTGCCCATCCCAGCGAGCAGCGGGACCCAGCAGGAAAGTTCAAGGGCTCGGCACGCAGAAGGCCTGGGGCCATTCGTTAGCTGTGTGGCCTCTGCGAGGAGCTTCAGGCACCTGCTGCTGGAGGCAGGGGAAGAGGATCAAAGGGAGGCCGGATGAAAAGCGCAGGGTGCAGGGCCCACACTGACTAATTGATGAAAGGCTGGGCAAATCCTTTCCCCGTGGGCCACCCCTCCTTCTCCTCTTTGGCCCCAGGCAGCCGGGACTCCTCCTTCACGTGGCTGCTAGAGGTGGCTGTGAGAACTCCACGCTAATCCTTCAGCCGCTTGGGTTTTTATAACGAACCTGGCCATGGAAAACATCCCATGCCACACAGGGCAAAGGGGAGGGACCGCCGGTGATGCTGATTAGACTGCATTCAACCCCAGGCCATTTGCAAAGGAAGGCAAGGCTGCACCTGGCAGCTATCACCCTTGTAAAAATATTCCTCAGCTCTTCCCTCGGTTTTTGGATGCTTGCAGCTTTACCCGAAGAGAAGCCTTGGGTAAATTCGAGTTTGGAGCCGGAGAATCGAGTGGTGTGACTCTTGTGGAATCCCTGGGGGCACACGGCAAATCTGCATCCAGGCCTCCAGGGATGCAGACTAATGAATTAGTACCATTTTATCGGAGAAACGCACAATCCACAAAGTCAGAGAACAATGCAATTCTTCCCCCTAAATTAGCTTTCACTTTATCTCGAAATGGCCTTTGGGAAATAAGTGGATGGAATGGACTGTCTGTCTTCTGATTGGCAAAGGTCACCCTTTGCTTTGAGAGGGGGAGAAAACCGAGTCCTTCTTCCCGGATTGTTGGATGGAAAAGCAAACTCGAACCTTCTGTCTCACTTGACGCTCTTGCATTTTGTGCACATCATGGCATCAATCCCACGGTCACCGGGCGCATCTGATAAAGCCTGCCAGTGAAGATGAGCCTGGGTTTTTCTGAAAAGCCCCAACAGAGACAGATGCCTGTGTTTCCAGGGCAGTCTGTGCACACCTCTACATGAGTCCGTGTATCTTGCACATATGTTCCTCCTGCTGCTCCACCACTGCCACGCGCTCTTCGAAGTCAGACACCTTCCTATTTTTAAAAGAGATTTATTTATTTGAAAGACAGAGTTACAGAGACAGAGGGAGAGATGAGAGAGAGAGAGAGAGAGAGAGAGAGAGAATATGAATGAATATCTGCCATCGGCTGGTTGACTCCCTAAATGGCTGAAACAGCCAAACCTTGGCCACGCTCAAGCCAGAACTTTTCTGGGTATCCCACATGGGTGGGTGGCAGGGCCCAAGCTCTTGGGCCATCAACAGCTGGCCTCTCAGGCACATTAGCAGAGAGCTGGAATGGAAGTGGAGCAGCCAGGATGTGAACCAGCGCCCATATGGGATGCTGGTGTCGCAGGCAGTGGCTTCACCCACAGCACCACAATGCTGGCCCCTCGGGCATCTTTTTTATTGAGCTCTATTCCTTGGTAAGGTTGCCAGTTAGAAATACAAGAAGCAGGCAGCCAGCACTATGGCTTTATCCAAGCCATCACCTGCAGTGCTGGCATTCCATATGGGTGTCAGTTCGAGTCCTGGCTGCTCCACTTCGCATCCAGCTCCTTGCTAATGTGCCTGGGAAAGCAGTGGAAGATGGCCCAAGTCCTTGGGCCCCTGCACCCAAGTGGGAGACCCGGAAGAAGTTCCTGGGCTCCTGGCTTCAGATCAGCCCAGCTCAGGCCATTGCAGCCATTGGGAAGTAAACCAGTGGATGGAAGACCCCTCTCCGTCCCTGCCTCTGCCTCTCTATGACTGCCTTTCAAAAAAAAAATAAATCTTTTTTTTTTAATGAAAGAAATACAAGAAGGACAGTTAAAACTGGATGTCAGATAAACACAGAAGATTCAAGGACAAACTTATATTACAAAAACCATTCCTTATATAGCTGGCACTCAAATTCAATAGGCATCCTGTCTCCCCCCTCCCACCCCCAAAAGGTAGAGAGATAAACAGAGCTCTCATCTGCTGATTCACTCTCCAGGTGCCTGAAAGAGTCCTGGGAGCCAGGCACTCGATCCAGGACTCCCATGTGCACAGCAGGAGCCCAACTACTTGAGTCCCCATTGCCGGTTCCCTGGGTGCGCATTAGCAGGAAGCTGGAGTCAGGAGTCAGAGCTGGGGCTGGAGCAGAAGCAGCAGCCGAGCCAGGAATGAAGCCCAAGGATGCCAGCCTGGACGCGGGTGTCTTCACTGCTGGGCCCCAGCATCCTTTTTATTTGCTGATAATCCTATACCCAGAGCATTTTTCTCACCTGTTTTTTTTTTTTTTTTTTTTTTTTTTTGGCAGAGTGGACAGTGAGGGAGAGAGAGACAGAGAGAAATGGCCACTGCGGCCGGCGCACCACACTGATCCGAAGCCAGGAGCCAGGTGCTTCTCCTGGTCTCCCATGGGGTGCAGGGCCCAAGCACTTGGGCCATCCTCCACTGCACTCCCTGGCCACAGCAGAGAGCTGGCCTGGAAGAGGAGCGACCGGTACAGAATCCGGCGCCCCGACCGGGACTAGAACCCGGTGTGCCGGTGCCACAGGTGGAGGATTAGCCTAGTGAGCCACAGCGCCAGCCAGTGTTTTCCTCACCCGTTCTTAACAACTCTGAAGAACAGGCAGCATACCCACTTGACAGGGGAAGAAACAAAGGCTCAGCAAGATTAAATAACCTACTGAGGCGACGCATCTAGTAGGTGGCAGGGTTGAGTTTGAAACTCTGCGTTTCCCTCTGCAGGCTCAATATACGTTTCGGGAACAAGTGAATGGACAGGGGATGAGCAGCCGGGGATCTGTTGCGCACCTTCCCCTGAGTCATCCTGGCACACTTCCTGATTAGTGGAGTCACTGCCCGTGATGCCACTGCCCTACATTCCTCTTCTTGGGAAAGGGCCAGCTTCTCTGGGACAACAATGATGCTGCGGATAAGGCCAGGTTCTCCCTAAGTGAAAACAACCCGCCTGGTGCCAGAACAGCTGCGGACGAGGCATCTGCACGGGACAGGCGCTCAACCCGAGACACATCACCCCGGAGCCCAAGGCTGGCGGCTGACCAGCCCCTACCCGTGCTGACCAACGTCCATGCCCCCACAGCTCAGGGCAGGCAAAGAGCACCAGAGAGGGTGTCCCACCCTCGCTGTGGAACCCCAGAGAGCCTATGGCACAACTAAGCAGGTTCGCAGGAACAGAGGAGCCCCAGTGCAAGGGGGAGAGGAGGGCCAGGGGGCTTTCAATATCTGGCTCTCAAGGCTTTTCCCTTTACGTGGAACTCTGCCAAGAGCTCCCCTCCCTCTGCCTCAGCACCATGGCCCGAGAGAGGCCCTCCTGGCTGCCCTGTCTGAAATGCCATCCCTGGCTGAGCCCCAGCATCGCTCAGCACCACCTAAAGCCACAGCATCTATTTCAGCGCTAATTTGTTCACTGCTGGTCTCCGTCGGGGAACATAAGGTGCATACAGAGGCCTCTCTTGATGGTTTTCTGTTTTCCTCACCACCGTACCCTCAGCAGCTAGAATTCTGCCTGGCATACAGGAAGCACTTGGGACAAATTTGTTGAATGAAAAACTGAAGAGCAGACTCTAAACACACACACACACACACACACACACACACACACACAGCTTCACGGAAATGTATCTTAAGAAAAAACCTGCTCATGGATTTCAAAAAATTTTTGCACCAAAGTCAATCTATCTTTTAATTGCACTTTCTATACCCTAATATCACCTGATACATGTAGATGTGGCTATATACATCTATTTATATATATGCCTGCCGAGATATACAAAGAGAAATACACATGTGTGTAGTTACCCACATACACATGCATAGACGGTCCCCAATGTAAGATGGTTCAAATCATTGTGAAAACAACACACATTCAGTAGGAACTACACTTCAAAGTTCAAATTTGGATCCCTTCCCAGGCTGGCGATGTGGTCAGGAGAAGCCAATGAGACTCCATGGTCAGCGAGACATTGGGTAGCTGGGGGAATGCCACGATTATCTACTCAATGACTCCATCAGCCCGCGATGGAGCTGTCCAGACATAACCTCATTGTAAATCAAGGCACAGCTATGGGTGTGTATATCAAACATAACCAAGTAAAATTTACCCAGTAACGAAATATGAAGGGGTTTCCTGGAGACCCCATCACCATACACTGCTCCTCTCTCTCTCCAGTGCACAAACTACCCATCCTTCAAAAATCCAGCTCAGTTGCCTCTTTCCTGTGAAGCCTCTGTGACTGTCTCCCGTTCCCCCTAGAGAGCCTCCGTGTCTGGGCCTCTCTTTCAATTGGTTGATGCATTCACTGTTGGGGTGATCACCTCCCATTATCATCAATTGTACAGCCTGATGTCCTTCTGTGGCCACCTCCAACCTCCAAAGAGGCAACAACTTCCATCACACACGCTTTTCAGAGGGTAGATTTCTCCCTCCTGCATGGAAAGTGGGTGGGCTTTTGTGACCATTGTGGTCAATGACGCAAGTGAGATGCCAGCTTTGGACGTCTCCCTCAAATGGCCTGGAAGCTTCCAATTCCTGCCTCTTGGAAGCCAGCTACCAGGCAAGAGGGCTTGAGACCTCCACACTGCAAGAAGCTCACACCACGTGGAGAAGCTCTGGAAGATAAGATGCAGAATCAAGAGACAGGGGTTGGGGCTGGTGCTGTGGCACAGCTGGTCGGGCCACCACTTGCAACCCCGGTGTCCCATTATGGAGTGCCAGTTTGAGTCCCAGCTGCTCCACTTCCAATCCAGCTCCCTGCTAACTTTCCCTGGGAAAGTAGCAGAAGATGGCCCAAGTGTTTGGGTCCCTGCCACCCATGTGGGAGACCTGGAAGAAGCTCCTGGCTCCTGGTTTCAGCCTGGCTCAGACTTGGCCATTGCAGCCATTTGGGAAGTGAACCAGGAGATGGAAGCTCGCTCGCTCGCTCGCTCTTTCTTGCTTTCCCTGTCACTCTGCCTTTCAAATTAAAAAAAAAAAAACTTTACAAAAAGAGATAGGAATGAAAAAGCATCCAGGTGTCAAGCATATGAGTATATAAGCCATCATGGGAGTGGGTCCTTTTAATCCCAGCCATCCCAGCTGAAACCACACCCATCACAGATGAACTGCCCTGCTGAGCCCTTCCTGGTTTCCTGCTGCCCAGAACTGAGAACAAAATAAAATCATTGCTTTAAGTCACTTTGTTTTGGGGTAGGTTTGTTATGCAGCAAGATTTAACTAAAACATCCTCGAAGACAGCAACCATCTTCTTGAACTTTACATTTCCTAGCTTTGCTCATAGCCAGCCTAATAAAACGTGGCTGAATGGAACTGGCCAGTACCGAGTTAAACATTCCCCATGTTAGGAGGAGCGATTCAGCTAATAGAGCCAAAATGTCCTCTGAGATTACTACAGCTACTTCCTGGCCCGGGTAAAAGTGGTTGAGAAGAGGAATATAGTATGTTGCTCTAAAAAACAGACGTTCATAGGGATGAAATAAAATGATGATTGCCTCCAGTGAATTTTAAGAATATTGCCAGTTGTGGCAGTCAC
Source organism: Oryctolagus cuniculus (assembly GCF_964237555.1). Lineage (NCBI taxonomy): Eukaryota > Metazoa > Chordata > Mammalia > Lagomorpha > Leporidae > Oryctolagus > Oryctolagus cuniculus. Next base: position 109,885,936 of record NC_091442.1, on the reverse strand, counting down.
TGTAAAAACACTGCATAAAAAGTACCCATATGGGGGCCTGGTGCTGGCAAGCCCTGACATGTTTCTTCACCCCCTGCAGGACCACAGTGGAGACATGATCCCACGGCCTCAGCTAGCCACCCCCAAGCACTTGGGGACAGTCTGGCAAGGCAAGCTCTTTGTCTTCTGTACAAAACAGCACTTTCATTTATTGCCTAAAAGGTTCCGAGCCGCCTCAATTTGCAGGGCTTCCTGTTCCATGCTGTCTCTTCTAACAAAGACATGTGGACACAGGATGCTGTCTCTGGCCATCACAAAGGCCTCCCCCTGACCTGGGGTACTTCACCCCACGGGCCCCTTAAATCCCTCTGCAGGGCCACGTCCACAAAGTCCTCGCCCAAACCCATACCCTCCATCTTCCCCAAGAGCGATTTGTTCTTATCACTTGTAACCGAAAGAACTCAATGACACCAAGCTGTTTTTACCTAAGGACAGAAATCAAATCTCCTTTCAGTTCTCTCTGCCAGGCAAATCCGAGCAGCCTCTGCCTTCAGAGAGCTCTAAAGCCAGGGAACAGAGCATCGACTTGCTTTATGAGTGGCATCAAAGTGTCCGCTTATTTACAGAGGGTCTCCTGCCTCCAGGACGGTCCAAGGTCACTTGCAAACAAGCTATTCCACCCACATCTGTACACACCCCCAGTTCATTTTCTGTTGCCATAACAGAAGGCTCAGAGTCACTCGTTCAGAAGGAAGGGGGTTTATTCCTTAGCTCGTGTTTCCAGGGTCTGAAAGTCCAGTATGTGGCAGCTGCCTCAGCCTGGGGCATCGTGCTGCTTCACAACAGGAAAACGCAAAAAGGCCAGAGGTTCTGCAGAACACGCCAAACACTAGAGGTGGCCTCGCTTTCTAACGACCTGCCACTCCCAAGAGAAAGGCATTCACCCCTTAACGGTGGTCCCTCCCTCCCAATGTTACCACGAGGGCAATCACATTTCAACCTGAGTTTCATAGAGGTCAAACCATATTCAGAGAAGGGCTGACTCCCCCACCCCCATCTCTTCGTCATTCTCCACCCTGCTGCTTAAAATGCACAAGTGATGACTGAGCTGTCGCAGCCATCTTGGGACCATGAAGCTACCTCAAGTCTGGAAACCATGTGCTAAGGATGGCAGGGCCGAAAGACAATAGTAGCTCAGACCTAGTAGGTCTGCTGTCCTGGCCTTGGACTGCCTATCTGCTGTAAACTGTTGTAAGGAATACAATCAACTTCCTACTTTATGTAAGCTACTATTAGTTCATTCTCTGACACCAATTAGCAGCCAACCACATGGCATCAGTTTGGCCAACGTATTGAAATCAAATGTTATTATTGATCGAAAATGGCACAGTCACCTCCAGCCACCTTTGACAACCAGAAAGCTCTAACTGAATGCATGGGTGTGCCTTCTAATCAAGGGAAGATTGACGAGGTGACATCTCCACTGAATGGAGTGCAGGAAAGAGACCCCAGAGCCTGGCTTGCCTTCTAGGAGCTTACAGTCTAACGGAGAGACAGATCACAGACCTAGCAACAGGTTTCCTACCGCCTGAGGACATCCAGGAGCCACTGCCCAAGCACAGGCCATGGGAGTGCAACAAAGGCAATGCGTGCCTGGGCTGGGGCAGTCCCAGCAAAGCGAGGGGCTCGATTCGGAGTGTGGAGCTTGGAGGAGGAGAGGAAAGGAGCCATTCCAGGTGGGCAAAGTGCTGGAGCAGAAGCTTGGAACCAGGAACAACAGTGCTCAGGCGACAACGCGAGCTCTGCCTGGGAGGAGCAAGGTGGGGTTGGGGTGGGGTGCCAGGAAGAAGAGCTCGGACCAGACGGATTGGACCATGCTGCCAATAGGGACGTAACAGCATCAGAGCAGGACTGGGCGACCTGGGGTGCCAGGGGGCATGGGCAAGGACGGGGAGAGGGTGGAGAGTGGGAACAGGTGGGGCTCCAGGAAGAAGCTGACTGTGGTCTACATGCAGGTTCCTGGGTGGCAGTGGCCAGTGCGGTGGATGGGATAACAGTGACAAGAGCATCACCATGGTCCTTTCAGCTGAGAGCCACTCCGGACAGCCAGAGGGAGGAGCAGGCCAGCCACGCACCACGTCTGCTTCCCCCACTCCTCCAGGTAGGCTCCTTGAATGGCAGCTGGAGCCTGCGCACCTTTCCCATCCCACTCCGTCCCCAAAGAGAAACGAATCTGCATGCAAAGCAAGATGCCAGCCCTGATCCGACGGAGAGTCTGGGGTTCCGGACACAGGATCGTGGTGGCATGGAACGGAAGGGCTCTCCCCTGACATCAGGAAGTCACAGTATTCGAGGACAGCTGGGCTCCTGGAGGGCTCTTCAGGAAGAAACCTCACCCACTGGCGTTCACACTGGGTTCCAGTGGGCAGAGACTGATCAGACCAGAACGACTTTGCTTTCCCATGTTTCACAAACTGAGGCTCCCAGCAAGACTGGATCTGGACCACAGAGTCACTGACAAGTTTGGAAACCACAACTAGAATCCCGCGCTCATTTAACAGACACAAGAAGCCAAGACCCACAGAACCCCTCAAGCCCATTCTTCTTTTATCATTATTATTATTATTATTATTTTTGACAGGCAAAGTGGACGGTGAGAGAGAGACAGACAGAGAGAAAGGTCTTCCTTTGCCGTTGGTTCACCCCATAATGGCCGCTACGGCCGGCGCTCTGTGGCCGGCACACCGCGCTGATCCGAAGCCAGGAGCCAGGTGCTTCTCCTGGTCTCCCATGCGGGTACAGGGCCCAAGCACTTGGGCATCCTCTACTGCTCTCCCGGGTCACAGCACAGAGCTGGACTGGAAGAGGAGCGACTGGGACTAGAACCCGGTGTGCCGGCGCCACAGGCGGAGGATTAGCCTAGTGAGCCACAGCGCCAGCCAAGCCCATTCTTCCGAGTCTCATCGTTCTCGGACTTACTTGGCCAATGGTTTCACTGCCCGACTGGCCTCTTGGGGATGCAGCTGGACCTCCCCAGCTCCTGGTACAAATGCTGCCACAGGGGAGGTGTTTCATGAATCCTTGGGACAAGGAGCTACGGATGCAGGGGAGTGGAGGTGGCCCACTCTATCAGTGGGCAGCCATGGTTACTCACTCCAGATCCACACCTGTGGCTTGGCAGGGCCAACCCAGCGCAGGTACCCGAGCTAGGACATGTGCTGACGTAACGGTCTCTGCTCCTCTGCTCACAGGATTCCTGGGAGGGTGGGGGAACCCATGACAGGGCTTCCGGTCTGTGCCTGACCTTCTCACGGCCACTGTCTGTGGCTCACTCCATCCTGGATTTCAGTAACGATGTGGACTTCCCAAGGGCACCAGTTGTGCCGTGTTCATCTTTGTCGCTCTAGCACCCAGCCTGGCCGAGAACAGGCCACTCGGCACAGCCTTTCTCTGCTGCTCTTCAGCGGATGCCTGGACTTTGTAAACATTTGGCAAATCTTTGGAAAACACACTTGGGGCCGAGTGGATTGTAAAGTGACTTAGCTGCAAAGATGCTCCAGCCTGGGAGGTCCCGGGTGCCTCTCCCAGGGGTGTTTTTTTTCTCTGCCAGGTGCTCATTTTTCTTCTTTCTCCACTGGGGAGCTTGGCCACTTAACTGCCCCTGAGGGCTGCATTGATGCTTCATGGAGCTGTCGGAAAAGGGGCCAGCAGACTATAAAAACAGGAACCTCACCCCAGGGCCCACATGGCATTCCTGTCCCAGCTCCAGATGTCTCGACCCAAATTTCTGCCTATTTGAACTCAGGAATGATACCTGGCACCATCCCCAGGGTAACACGGGGAGGCAGGAGGAGGCTCACTGGTTGGTTTTGATTAAATTTTGAACTAGATTCTGTACGTTGTTGATAACGGCATAGCAGGTGCATGTGTGTGCAAGAGGGTTAGGTCAGGGAATAAAACTCTCCAAATGACTTTTTGGGGGCCAGTCTCAACTGGGAACCTTTATGTCTTACACATAGGATTTTGGTCCTCAAGGCAACTCAGTTCTTGAGACTTCTCAGAACCTCCACCCCACCCCGGCAAATATCCGATGCCTTGCAGTGAAAATTATCAGCTACAAAACATGAAATCTGCAAAGCCATCATCAATAACTATAATTAAGTGGTTAAAACCCCTAGCATGAAATCAACGTCATGAATTGTTGACTTCAATATTCATGCCAATTTCATTACACTTGAAAAAAAAAAAAAAGTAAGGGTTGCCTAGATTTTTCTCTTTTTGCAGGCAGTTTTGAGGACACACGACAACGGCAGAGAAATCAGAGTCCCCCATCTGATAAAAGGGCACTCTGTACACAGCCATGGAATTCTGAATGCGAAATCAGCACGCACTTCTCACAGCTAGAAATCTCGGGAGACGCGTTTGAATATGACATCGGATGGCACCTCCAGAGATATATAGGGCTACAGTTTACGAAGAGGATCAAGTTGCCAACGAGACAGCCTGAACATCTTAGCTATCAAAACTCGACCCAGGTTCAGAAGCTACTGCCAATGCCCAGGTTCTGACAACGTGATGAACTGATAGAGGCGCACACACAGGCGACCCACACACAGGTACATGCGCACACACAAGCACACAGGTGCACACCTCCATACACGTGCGCACGCACACACAGGTGGCCTGCTTGCCGGGTACTACCGCAGCAGCCCAGGCTTCCTATTGCTTCAGCCCTAGGAAAAACACTGCAGCTTTGCCTGATACACCACCTCCAATCAACAACCTCCCTCTTCTCGTTCCATAGGAAACTCATTTTCCTTTAAAGGCAACACGATGACTGATTCAGCCCCATAACAGAGACCGTGTGAACAGACGACGTGAGGATTTGGGGTGATGACAGTCCTTTCAGTGGAAGACTTTGGGCACAGCGAAATCCAAACACAGGACAGGTGTGCAGACACACGTCGCCCACTGGGCACGGCCCGCTGCAGCACAGAGGTCCTGGGAGGTGTGGGAGCAGAGATTCCGCAGCTGAGCTGGGCTCTGTGCGCCTCTGCGCTGTGCTTTTAGACAGAGCTTGATCGGGCTGTGGCACACGTGCTCGCTTCAGGGAGGCCCACTACGGGGAAGACTCAAGCGGCCGGGATGCAGGCCCGCTGTTTCCAGACCGGGGGGAAGCCGGCTGCGGGGCCCTCTGTGTTCTGCAGAGCCCTGCAGACACTCAGCTGATCCAGAGGCGACTACCTCCTCCTTTCAGAGTGGCCATTCCACACACTTGAACTCCAGCAGCAGCATCCCAGGCCCTTATCAAAAACGTTCTGGGAGAGCCGCTCTTGAAACTTCTCAGGGCTGAAGACGGCAGTGGGGAGCCAGACTCCCACTCAGGGTTCCGTCAGGGCCTCAGAGTCCACAGGGGGAAGCACAGAACAACTCCATTTGTCCAAGGGGTGGGGGACTGCCTCCATGCCCTGGGGCTTTGTACTGGCAGTTGTGCTGAGCCAATACAGGCACAGGCACACGCACACACACACACACGCACACACACACACACGTGTATGCCTCCATACGTGCTACCCTGGAATATCTAATCCAGGCCCTCAAACATTTGAGCACCAACAATTTGCAAAGAATGACTTAGGGCAGCACAGAAAGAATACCAGACTGAGTCCAACAGATGCCCGGGCACTTGGTAACTGGGCAAAATATTTCACCTTTCCCATCCTCCATTTCCTCTCTTTTTTGAAATTCAGAGTTACAGAGAGAGGGAGAGACAGTGAGAAATCTTCTATCCACTATTTCACTCCCCAAATGACCACAACAACCGGGGCCAGGGCAGGCCAAAGCCAGGAGCCTGAACTCCATCTGGGTCCCCAATGTTGGCACAGGGGCCTAATGACGTGGGCCATCTTCCACTGCCTTCCCAGGTGCATTAGCAGGGAGCTGGATTGGAAGTGGAACAGCCAGGACACAAGCCAGCATCCGTATGGGATGCTGGCAACAGAGGTGGTGGCTTCACCTGCTATACCACAATGCCCACCCCTTTCACTTCCTCCGGTATGAACCGGGATGCTAATGCCTACCTACCTTACTATGTAGGACTGCTGTGAATATGAATAGAAATAATTGATAGGACTTTGTTCGGTGTCAGGAATCATTAGTAACAAGGCATACTGAGACTCAGAATAGCCTGAATCGTAGGAAACACCCCCTGTCTTTCCATGGCCCTTCCTTTCAGTTCCACACACTTGGCAAGTGAGTTTGGACCCTGGAGAAAGGGGAAGAGGAGGCAGACCCGAGTGATCAATGGGAACATTAGGTTAAACTGACTTAGGTTGAATATCTGAATCACTAAGAGTCACACCATTCTGGAAAAAAAAATTCTAGTTCTTTCCAAGCACAAAACTAGATCTTGTGCATGGTGGGTGCTTTTCCTGTTACCCAAGAGCCTGGCACTTAGTAGGCCCTGAACCATTTCCAAAGTGAAGGCTGGAAGGAGAGATGGAGACAGAACAAGAGCACCAAGAACGACTCACAAGGGAGATCAGGCACCCGCGCTGTGGCACAGCGGTTAAGTCGCCATCCGCAGCACCAGCATCCCATTCGGGTGCCAGTTGGAGTCCCGGCTGCTCGACTTCCAACCCAGTGCCCTGCTAATGGCCTGGGAAAAGCAGTGGAAGATGACCCGAGTGCTTGGATCCCTGCACCCACATGGAAGACCCGGATGAAGCTCCTGGATCCATCCTGACCCAGCCCTGGCCATTGTGGCCTTCTGGGGAATGAACCAGTAGATGGAAGATCTTTGTCTCTCCCTCTCTCTCTGTAATGCTTTCAAATGAATGAATGAATGAATGAATGAATCTTAAAAAAAAAAACACATAAGGGAGATCAGACAAGTGGTTGCTTTGCCTTTACAATCCCACATTGCCAACCTGATTAAGTCAAAGGATTGTCCACCTTTGGCCGATGACCTGCCCAGCGGCCTGAGCACTTGACTACACACAGTCTTAGTGTCATCAGAATATTGAAGGGATCTTCTTTCTCATTAATATTTACTTATTTCATTGAAAGGCAGAGTTAGAAAGAGAGAGAAAGACAAAAAGAATCTTCCATCTCCTGGTCTACTCCCCAAACAACCACAACAGCCAGAGCTGGGCCAGGCTGAATCCAGTAGTCTGGAACTCTATCCCAGTCTCCCATATGGATGGCAGGAGCCCAAGAACTCAGGCCATCTTCCATTGCTTTCCCAGGCACATTCCCAGATACAAGTAGAACAGCCGGCACTCAAACCAGCGTTCCTATGGGATGCCAGCATTGCAGGTGGCGGCTTATCTCGCCACAGTACAACACCAGCCCCAGGGATTTTCACCGTGTCACGCTGGACCCTTGCTACAAGCAGGCAACACAGTTCATGGGTGGGCCTGGTGGTGCCAAGACTGGAACTCCAGTACTGCATCCTTGCTGCATAGCCCTGAGTCCCCTGGGTTTCTCAGTCATGGGGTAGAGCTAGTAACACTTGAACTTGTGGGTGGTGTCTGAGGGATTAAGTGAGATAATACTGGGCCAGCATTCTGCAGAGCCTGGTGCAGGGTGGACTTCAATACATGGGAACTGGTGTTCATCACAACCAAGGAAAGAGAACCACGTCTTGTTTCTTCCATCCTGGAACAGCAGGGCTGTGTGGAAACACCATCCTGGGAGCACAGAGGGCTGGGAGCCAGGCCTGCAGGGAAGTCAGGCCCCCCCACGCCCTAACGCTCAGCACCTGCTGGTGCCCACCACGCTTGCTCACCTGCAGGCTGCTGTGTGGCCCCCTGCATGTCTATTAAAACCCTGGTTCTCAGGGGTCTGGTGTGCAAGCTCCATGTGATGCCTGGTCTGACAGCAGCGGGGCTGCAGCGGGAGAACTGAGGGCTTCTTCCAGCTCTCAGATCCCAGAGTTCACGCGGACACAGCTTGCGCTGGACTTTGAATTAGCGCAAAGCGCCGCCTTGCAGGCAGGAAGTGGGTAGAAAGGGGTCATGAGCACGCCTTTCTTTTCTGTTCTTCAAAGAGAAGCTAGGTTTAAAAAGGAGAGGTTTTCAGGGCTGAGAATTTACAGACAGGGAGGAAGACTCCCAGCCAGTTAGCCAATGGTTTGCCGTGGGTTTGCCTATTAGGACAGATAACTCATGTGTGGTCCATTCCACAGGCCACAGATAGCGCCTCGGTGCCCACCAAAACATGGCAGGGGGGCAACAGCAGGGAATAAAACAAACACCCCTGGTGGCGTGGGCCACACTCTGTGGCCTCACCCATCACTGAACAAACGCAACCCTGTGTCGCGCTCTGCTGTGACGATGGACAGGTTAGTGGACTACTCAGTAGGATCTGATTAGACGTGACGGATGATGAAGGAATGATAAACCCAACCACAGCCACCGTGTACGTAGCCCTCGACGCCACATGAAGTATTTATAAACATGCTGTTCTATCTCCCAAACATGCCTACGCAGCGGGGACTCTCCCAAGGGAAGACACAGAGGCTTAGAAAGGAGAACTTGCCTGGGATGGCGCTGCCAGTCAGAGGCGATCTAGAACTTGAACACAGGCTCTCTGACCACAGGCCCTTGGGGCTAATGACCATGCAGCGATGCCCACTACCACGCAGCGATACCCACTACCATGCAGCGATGCCCACTACCACGCAGCGATGCCAGCTACCACGCAGCGATGCCCACTACCACGCAGTGATGCCCGCCACACCATCTTGCAGACTTGCTATTTCGGTAAAGAAACAACTTACACAGCATGAGTGACAACATCCCAAAGTCACCATGTGTCTACAGTAGGGCTGGGGGATTCTGGGCGGGCTCTTTGCTGTCAATGGAAAGTTGGTGTAGCCACAAAACTTCTGAGGAGCCACCATCACCACCACCACCGCCACCCTACTTTAGATAGAGGGGCTGTGAGCGTTACACCTCAGACCTCCGAGAACTATTGATGAATACAACGGCGTCGCCAAATGAGAGCAAGCACGTGGGTGTTGAGAGTTGGGAGGTGTTGACTGGCCGGGGTTATTTTTGGTTCAGAGACGGCTTTGATGATTTTACTTCGGCTCCCTTGAGTCAGAAGTGCCACCTGGGAAGTGAGGCTGCAGCAATGAAGGGGGACACAAAAAGAGCTTGGCACCAGAGGTGTTAAAAACCAGAACCACAAATAATCACAGAGAAAGGAAGAAGAGAGAACTTCAGGCAGGAAGTCTCTGCCAGTTGGGTCCTGAATCTGCTGGGCCCATTTACTTCCAATACCAGTTCTCCTAGTTCCCTTCCTTTCCTCTCCCATCTCTTTGGGTCCTGGAGCTCTACCAAGGTTGCAAGCACAGCCCTTACCTTTCTCCCTCCTCCCAACCTGGCCTCACTCAGCTGCTTCTCAGAGCCCGAGAAGGACACACTCTCGAACCTGTCTCAGTGGCTAAAGCCAAAGCCCTGACTCACGGAGGGATCCCAGGTCCCCAGGCAGCCCGAGCCTCGCACGGCATTGGGGCAGGAAGGATGGTTGTGCTCACCATCCAGGCCACTGCTTTTCAAACTTTACACGCTTTAGGCAAAAGGCCAAGATACACAATGCCAATCAAAGGGGAGCAATTCTGATAGTGTGAATATGGGTGTGGGCGGGGAGTCTTCCCGGGTTACACACCAAGAAGTCCTAGAGGCCCTTGATGAAGCCCTAAGGCTAAGGACAGCCCAGATGGAAATCGTCAATTTAGTGCGCACACACACACACACACACCACCCTCCTTGGTAAATGACATACCGAGGACATGTCCCCTCCTTTCCCTCGAGAGAATACCACAAGCATCCTTGGGGTTCCCTTTGGCCAGTGTGGGTCCCAGTAAGCACATCGCACTGCTTCTTGGGGGCCTGAAACAGTCCCCAAGGAAGGGCTGCAGGCAGAGACCACCACAGCCTGGAGCAGCAGTGGGCCACTTCCTCTCCGCAGACATTCTTCCACCGACTTTCGGGGTACCCCTACTGTGCCTCCTCTGCTGGTTCTGCCTCCTGCCCGACTGGAGCAAGGCCCTGTCTTTGGTGCTCCTGCCTCTTCTACACTCCCTCCCCTGGTGACCTTACCCCGTCTCACACCTCTTAACACCATCCGCATGCTCTCGGCTCCCGAACTCGTACAACCAAACCATCCTCTCTCCTGAAAGCCCACCATGGTTACCCAGTTCCAAGTCACCATCTCCTCCTGAGCATCTCAAAGGCACCTTGAACTCAGCACGTCCCACACTGGACTCCTCGTCTTCCGGCCACCTCCCCTCCTGCTCGATCCACGCCTTCTCCATCTCAGCCAACGGCAACCTCACCCTTCCAGTTGTTCCCACCAGGTCCCCCTGAGTCACCCCTGACCCCACACCCTGCACACCAATACCGTCTTGTTGACCTCCCTCCCTTTAGCGATGGCCAGAAGCCAAGCACTTCTTAGTCCACCTTACCCACCACTGCCACCGTGGGCTCGGCCAGCAGCCTCTCCTGCCTGGATATCATAGAGCCGCCACACCCCACACTCTCTGCCTTCACCCTTGCTCCCCTGTAGTCTATTTCAAACCAGCAGTCAAAGGGACCCTTCTACATCATGTCAGAACTGCCAATCTTCTGCGAAACTCTGCATGGGCTTCCCAGTTGACCAAGAATAAAAGCCAAGGCTACAATGGCCCGTGAGGATTTACCCATCCTGGCTCACCGCCCACTGTCCCTCTCGGCTCACTCCCACAGCGGTGTCTTAGCTATTCCTGCCCCAGGGCGTTTGCACTGGTTGCTCCCTCTGCCTAGAACACTCTTTCCCTGCCAGAGACCAGTACTCTCAGCTCCTTTGCATCTCTGCACCACTGTCCCCTTTCCTGCACCATAATTACAGCCCACCATCCCCAGCCCTCCCAACCCCTCTCACTGATTTATGCTTTTCTGCGGCACATATCACCTTCTAACGCCTCTCGCCATTAACTTACAGGGCACGCTTATCACGTAGGGCCTCCCCCTACTGGGTGTAAATCCTATGAAGGGAACCATTTATGCAGCACTGTTCTATCTGACGACTCCTTTGCACCTCCAAACCATTCTGGGAACTAGGTACATTTACCATCTCCATTTTTCAGACGAGAAAAGAAGTGCAGTGACATTAAGCCGCTTGCCTGAGATCGCACGGCTTGTCCTGGAGCCAACCTCAGGCCTTCTTCTCTCAAGCACTATGGCATCTGACCACGCTGGTGCAACCCCTCCAAAGCCCAGGTCTACCTGGCTCTCTCCTAGCTGGCACTCGGGCTCACTGGTGACGGTACCTGCAGGTGCACAGCACAGGCTGTACATTTCATCTAGAGTCCTCCAGAGGAGCCGGCACAGACATGAGCTTCCAGGCCAGCATCTGAGCCCAAGACCTGCTCCAGAACTCTGGATGAAGAAGGACACGCTGCCCCACTCTGGCCTCCTATTGGCACACAGGTCACAGCAGCTGGACATGGAGGAGTGGGAGAAAGCCTTTGTGGAACAAGCAGAAGCTCTCCTTGTGAGGTCACTAAGAGCAACCTGTGACTGTTTCTAGAATCCTCCCTTAGCAGCCGGCTCTTGACTCTGTGCACAGGCTACTGGGAAGCTCAAGGGCGGCACATCCATAGCCCATCGCCAGCAGGGGGAGCAGGAGAGCAGGGCCTTGCCACAGGGCTTGGGGCGACCTGGGGAGACTCAGCACTATGCCCCACCTACCCAGAAGTGCACTCAGGCTTTGAGGCAGGATGGCCTGGCTTCAAACCCCGGTCCTGCTGCTCTCCGTGCAGCCTCGGCTTGCTGCCTCACTTCCCTGTTCCTGAGCGGGTAATGGCGCTTGTCCTGTGTTAACTGCATTGCTCCTTGGTGGTCTTTGTTGGAGATATTGCTCACTCACTCTCTCGCTCTCACATACACACACACATTCCTGACTCCATTCTCAGAGCCTGGGAGCTAGGAATGGCAGCCAGGAAGCAGGGACTGACTCACAACACTCCATCTTTTTTATTATTATTATTATTTGACAGAGTCAGAGAGAGAGAGAGAGGTCTTCCTTCCGTTGGTTCACTCCCCAAATGGCCACTACAGCCAGCACTGCACTGATCCGAAGCCAGGAGTCAGGTGCTTCCTCCCGGTCTCCCATGCGGGTGCAGGGCCCAAGCACTTGGGCCATCCTCCACTGCCTTCCTGGGCCACAGCAGAGAGCTGGACTGGAAGAGGAGCAACCGGGACTAGAACCCGGCGTCCATATGGGATGCCAGCGCTGCAGGTGGAGGATTAACCAAGTGAGCCATGGCGCCAACCCCAACACTGCATCTTCTTAACACCAGGTCTTTAAGTTGCTCTGCCGCTTTGTCCCGCAACTTCCTCATCTGTAAACTAGAGGTGAGAATGCGCAAACCCCTCGGACAGCTCAAGGATAAATGAATGAGAAGACAAGTTCGTGTGGGTGCAAGGCATTTTTGAAATCTGTGCATTTTTTAACACATTTTCCACGAATTTTCTGAAGTCCCGCCATGCCCTCTCAGAGTAGCTGATGCTCTCCATTAATTTGCACGGCACCAGGGCACAGAGAACACTCAGCCCGCGCTGGCGCTGACCATTTGCACGCGCTGAACTCCACAGCCATCCACATCACTGCCTCATTGGACACCTGCAATTCTACGAACGTGCTGCTATCACTCCGATTCCCGTACGGGAGACTGAGGTTTAGAGAGATCAGGAGCGAAGGCCACACAGCACGGGTCCACCCTCCTAAGGCCGACTCTGTTGAGGCCTTTCTTGTCCCAGAGGGCTCAGGTACCCATGGCCCCCCAGGACAGGCCCCCTGCGGCCAGGCGCAGTTCCAGATCCTAGGACCAAGGGAGGCTGTGAAACCACCAGCTTGCTCTGGGTCTGCTTCCTTAATCCACAGCTGGGAGAAAACAGAGAACAGCAGCCAGATCAGCTACAGCAGGCAGAGCCAAGTGGGGAGGGGACGAGAGGTCTCACATCTGCCCTCTCCCCTACGCACCTGCTCCAGGGAGCTGCGGAAGAGGCTCTGTGGGATGCATCACCTGACCCCCAGAATGGCTGCTGCTGGTGGCAGCTGCGGGAGGGTGCAATTCGCTTCCAAAGAGATAGGAAGAGACACAGGATCAGAAACACTAATGGGGGGGGGGGGTTGCAGGGAGAAGGGAGACTTCCTGCTCCCCCTCTTACCTGATGGCACAGGCTCCAGGGAGGGAGGGAAGACTACCCACCACGCCCTGGCCATCCTATCGGCGCAGGCTTCCCCAGGGCCTATACCACTACCACAATCAGGTGGGCAAGCTGGACAAGGCACCTGCACATTCCCGAATGTCTGATGCGGCACCCACCGGCACCCTGGAAACACAAGGGAAGGGCAGCTCCCCTCTCCCGGGCATCGCCTTGGATCTCACTCCTCACTCTCAGGAGGCTCCGTGCCCAGCCAGCGCTCACAGGTGCAGTTTTAAATTTCTGCGATTTGTTGTGGAGAAATGAATCCCACCTGCGACCCACAAGCTCCACCAGGGCAGGAAGCAGGTGCGCCCAGCCCCAACCCTCAACGTGAGCAAAAAATACCAAAAAAGGGCTGGAAAGGGCTGAGTAGGGGGAGGGGGAAGCTGGGGTGCTCCCTGGTACTTGGAATTCTTCGAGGTATCAGAGAAAGAGAAGGGTAATTTCTATGTTTCTCCTGCACATCATGACTCCCTGGGTGGTGCCTGGAGCTGGGACTGGGAAAAACAATGCCACATGCCACCCAGAGAAAATCGGTTAATCCGTGCCACCTCAACCTCCAAGCCCCGTGCTGTTTTTTCAAGCTTTCAGTCGCCTCTTCTCCCAGCTGCCTCTCTGATTTGTTTTCAGATGTTAATGCACGAGGGAACTGTTAATTTGATTCTGCATTTAGCACACCTGATCTTCACAGTAATTGCTTTCATTGGCTCAGCCACACTCTAATGGGGTGCTCCGCAGGCTTCCGGACCGCCATTTATTTTTCTGTGAGCTGTGCAGGAAAACCGGAGATGTTTCAGCCTCATCATAAATTCATCTCCAAACTGCTGTCAACGACGCAGGCTCCCTGCCCCCTCTGGGTCCCAGGAGTGAGCCTTGGCAGAGACGGATGCACCGCAGAGGATGAGCATTGGGCTAAGAATCCATAAACCGTGCGACTCTGGGCCAAGTGGTGCCCCGCTCTGGGCCTCAGCTGTCCCATCTGTGAAATGCGAGACTTGAGTCAGGGGCTCCCCCGGGGTGAGGCGCGGTGTGGCGAGGGGAAGGCACTCTGCCACTTACTGCCTTAGTGACCCTGGGGAGGTGACTAAGCCTCCTGGCCTCATCCTCTTCTTGTGCAAGATGAGAGTGATCACAATGCCTCACCTAACCGGCATTCCCATGCTCCCTGCTCCTTCGCAGTCTGCTCACTGCACGCATGCCGCTTACTACACAAATCTGATCGTAGACTCTCCCTCCTTAAAAGCTTTCAAGGGCTGTCTTGTGTCCTTGGGTAAAGACAGATTTAACTTGGCAGACGCCTGCTCTAATCTCTTCCAGGGCTTCCCGCGCATCCTTTGCTCATTCTGGCCACTCCTCTCTGCCACTGGCCCTTTGCACATACTGTCTGTGTTCATGGAGTGCTGTTCTTCCCACCTTTCCCACCCGACTGGTCATGCTTCAGCCTCACTCACGCTTCACGTCCTTAGCGAAGCCTCCTCCTACCTCTGATCACATCAAGAGCCTCAGTGAAGACTGATAGCCCCGGGGATCTCTCCCACGTAGCAACCATCACAGCTGGAAACTGACCTGTGTGTGATTATTTGCTAAATAAACTCAATGCACCACAAGTCCGCAAGCTCCATGTGGGCAGGGGCCACATTGCTTAATATCTAACGCAGTGCCTCAGAGGCAATACAGCAAACAGGATGAACCCCGCAGTGGCCAACACGAAGTAATTGCTGCATGCCTGGCCTTCCCAACAGCCCCAAGAGTTAGGTTTCGTGATTATTCTCATCTAACAAAGGAGAAGACCGGGTCAAGAGAGGGAGGTAACTGGAGTCACACAGGTAGTAAGTGCCCGATCGCCCGGAACTCTGGTTATTTACATGTGACTTAAAGCCCATCACTCACTCGCTACAGAGGCAGCGTCCAGGATGCAGATGTTAAGTAGGGAGGCTGGCACTGCTTCAGCACTTAGCAATAAGAGCGTTAACTGCCAAGAGATGCTGAGTGTTACGGTGCGGCCGGCACCACCCCAAGGACTTTTACGTGGATTAACTCATTTTGCCCTCCCCACCACCCAAGCAGGGCGCACTTCCATGTTCCCTGTGAAACAGGAAAATGAGGTCAGGGAGGATTCACGGACTTGTCCAATGTCACCTGGCTCCCAGCTGGTGGAGCCAAGCTTCGAAGCTAACTCCGGAGCCCAGGAGAATGCTGGGAGCACCAGGCTCGGTCTCTGCCATGCCGGATCTCCGCATTCTGTTCCACCAGTGAGACGGCGTGCACCTCCCAGGCACTGGTCTGCCCAGGGCTGTCGCTGGAGGCCATGAGGCCAGCCACGGCTCCAGGGTGATGGAGCGCTTTGGTGGTGGAGGCTACACTGGGACCTGAAGGGCAGCAGGGCAGTGTTTCCAGCAACTCGCCGGTGTACAAGTACAGTCGGAAAGGAACAGTGGAGAGACGAAAAACACAACCATTTCCAGAGCCCAAACAGTATGAGAAAACCCTGCAAAGACTTCCAGGTGAAAGAGATTTCAGACCAGCGAGAAGGGAGCCTGAACAGCTTTAAAAAAAAAAAAATCCATGACCATTTATTACAAGAGGATGCTTCAAGACATTTGTGGGAAAATGGAATCAAAACAGATGCCTACTTCGGTGCAAAAAAAAAAAAAAAAAAATTTGAACTCCAAGCACAGTTCTTTCAGAACGTGCATTTTCTACAGACTTGTTGAAGATCCGTTATATACATGGATTTCCAAAAAGAAAAAAAAAAGTACCAAAATAAATGCATCTTTGAATTCCATCATCCACAAACTTTTTGAAGTTCCCTCCCACGTAAGGGCACTCATCAAACGGAACCACCAGCTCCGGCTCCAGGCCTGGCCTGGAGCCCACCTGGCCCCTAGTAGCTCCAGTGTCCTTCTAGGACCCCCTTAGAGGTTTTTGGAATCCAGACCTCACCACTGGGCTGCAGGGGCTCAGGCACAGGCTCTGGGGCCCAGATCCCAACTCTGACGCTTAGGAGAGGTGGCCTCTCAAACAAGCTCCCCTACACTTCCCCAGAACTGTGTGGGGATTCAATGAGGCAGGTAGGATGTGTGGAAGGCCAGTGCAGGGGGTGGTGAGCAGACAGGTGCATGAAGCAGTTTCCCCGAAGTGCTCACTGTTTCAGAACCACGTTTGCCCAGGCCTGGGAAGAGCGTCACACCTACTCATTGTTAATCCAACTCCCTTCTACACAGGATGACACCATCAGCCATACTGCAGACAAAGGCTAACGGGGCGTGCAATGAAAGAGGGCCTGAGATGGACATTTCACAGCCATTGTGTCATTTGCAAGCTCACATTCTATGCGGCCTTCACTGAAAGCGAGACTGCCTCAGTCAAATCTGGCCTGGCCACTTCCAAGCCATGGCACCTTAGGCAAATGCATCAAGCTTGCCACTCCTCAGCCTTCTAATCTGTAAAATGGGGATAAGAGCACCTGCTTCATAAGGGTGTCCAGAGGTTAATTCTCTACTCACATTTGTACCGGCTCTGGTAGTGTGGAATTATGGCTGGCAGTGTCTGCCCAACCAGAGGCCACAATTCCCAACCTCACTGTATGGAGCTGAAGCCATGTGGCTAGGTTCTGGTCATTAGAACGTGGAAAGAATTGATGCACCCACAGCCAGGCCTGTCCTATAAAAACCTCCCACACTCTCCTGCATCCCCTGTCATCCCCAATCAGCAGTTCCAGTCCCCCACCCGCCTTACCACCAGCTGAACTCCATAGGAGTCAGAGAACAACTTGGATCGGCTCTTCCCCTAAGATGCTACGATTTATCTAGCCATCAGCCAGCATCACTCTAACTGCTACTGAAATGGGCTCTTCTGGCTTGGAAGTCACTCAGAGGCTGAAAAACTGGAGAACCCCCTATGACATCGGGTTAAACTGTCACCCACGGTAACCTAGGAAGCAGAGCTCACTCCTACTGAGCCTCCAAGCTCTAGAAAAAAGAGGCGGGACAAACAATAGTTCCAGATTCTGCTGAGTACTCCTGGCCCAACTCAGCAAGGGATGATGGAGAGAGAGGAGCTTGGGCAGCAACTCGCCACTGTACAAGTACAATCAGAAAGGAACGGTGGAGAGACGAAAAACACAACCATTTCCAGAGCCCAACCAGTACGAGAAAATCCTGCAAAGACTTCCAGGTGAAAGAGACTTCTGACCAGGGGCATCAGCTTCTCCTGTGAGCCTGCTGGCCTCAGGACAGCTGTCATTAATTGGAAAGAGGAGGAGGGGTATGGAGACCGGGAAGCAAAGAAATCATCCAGGCTTGAGAATGAGGTCTAGGAAATAGCTTTGAGTGGGGCCACTGGGACACCAGGAGGCACAGATGAAGATCTTGCTCAACTCTGACCTCTGAATAAGCCCTTGAGGCATTCTGGCCTGGCTGAAAAGCCCACAAGAGCATTTCAGGCATGGAAAGCCAAGACATGGTGGCAGAAAGTGTCCTACATGAAGGACCTCTGTGGGGGAGACCCCAGTGGAAAGAAGTGGTCATCAAAGAAGGAGGTACTTTTCTCTGAAGGGAGGAGAGAACTTCCACTTTGCCCATGGCCTTGTCCAAATACTGACGGAGTTTGTGGACTCAAAAGGCTTCCACAGCCTAGGCTGCTCATGTCAAGAACCTCAAGTGATCACTGACGTCATACATAAGAGTGTTGTTAAATTAACAACAGGGGTCGCTGTGCACTAACTCCCCATGTAGTAACTCATTCCTCAAAGAGTTGGATTAGGAGAGTTAAAACTTGTTCTCAAAGATTTACTTCATTTCAGTGTATTAAGTGGAGGATATTCTTAGGTCTCATAGTTATGTGTAAGTGCTCACAAAAGATGTATCATCCTTGGGTTCTTCTTTAAAGTTAATTAAGTTTCTCAAAAAAAAAAAAAAAAAGAATGCTTTAAAAAAGTGAAATTAACTTGGAGATGCAATGACTTTGAACAGCCCTTGTCTCCATGGTTGAGGAAGCTTTTTTTTTTTTTAATACAATTTGTTGAACTCTTTACTTAGTATAGAGTTAATCTTCTGTGTATAAAGTTAATTCAAAATAGATCTAAGTAAAAAAAAATGAGACTGGGAATAGGAGAGGGAGGAGGAAGAGGGGTGGGAGTGGGGGTACGGTGGGAAGAATGTTGTATTTATGAAATGCATGGTTTGTATACCTTAAATAAAAAATTTCTTTGGAAAAAAAAAGAAAATCCTGCTCAATTGTTGAGACATTTGCCTTTGCAAAATCTATAAGCCTGGATTTTTTTAAAAAAAGTCTTGGGCCGGTGCTGTGTTGAAGCGGGTTAATGCCCTGGCCTGAAGCACTGGCATCCCATTTGGGTGCCGGTTCTAGTCCCGTCTGCTCCTCTTTCAATCCAGCTCTCTGCTATGGCCTGGGAAAGCAGTAGAAGATTGCCTGAGTCCTTGGGCTCCTGCACCCTCTTGGGAGACACAGAAGAAGCTCCTGGTTCCTGGCTTCGGATTGGCGAAGCTCCGGCCGTTGCGGCCAATTGGGGAGAGAACCAGCGGATGAAAAACCTCTCTCTCTCTCTCTCTCTCTGCCTCCCCTCTCTCTGTATAACTCTGACTTGCAAATAAATAATCTTTAAAAAGAATAAAGAAAAATGTATTTTTTTTTTGACAGGCAGAGTGGACAGTGAGAGAGAGAGACAGAGAGAAAGGTCTTCCTTTTGCCGTTGGTTCACCCTCCAATGGCCGCTGTGGCCAGCGCACTGCGGCTAGTGCACCACGCTGATTCAATGGCAGGAGCCAGGTACTTCTCCTGGTCTCCCATGGGGTACAGGGCCCAAGCACTTGGGCCATCCTCCACTGCACTCCCTGGCCACAGCAGAGAGCTGGGCTGGAAGAGGGGCAACCAGAACAGAATCCAGCACCCTGACCGGGACTAGAACCCGGTGTGCCGGCGCCGCAAGGCGGAGGATTAGCCTAGTGAGCCGCAGCGCGGCCGTGAAAAATGTCTTGTGCTGTTACAACATTAAAACATTCCTTGGACCTCTAAAAGGTCAAAGTTACAAAAGATTCAGAGCCTCCAAGGAGGTCATGCTCCCCAAGACCATGAAGAATGGACAAAGAAAATCCTCCCATCAGGCAGAGGTGGGAGTGTGGAGAGAACACTGAACCAGGAGACCCCTCCCAGAGAGCAGAGTGAGGATCTTCATGTAGGAACCGCACCCACTGCAAGTGTACAGACACGCAGCGCCTGCGTGGCCACAACTCCTCACTGCTAAGGGCCAGCGCTCACTATGGGTCTCTCATGGTCCCCTTTTCCAAATGGGAGTCCTGTCGTGGCTCTCCTGCCGTGTTCTACTACAGCACGTGGATGCAGAGGGGCAGGCAACGTGGGTGTCTGGGTCAGGGGTCCCTGGACCACAGAAGCCACGCTCAGTGCAATGGATGTGACTGGACCTTGCCCGAAGATCGAGAACTTGAAGTTGGAAATAAGAGACCAGATGGGATTTGGGTGCCTCCCTTAGGGAAAAGAGCATGTGCTGTGTGTGAGGACCCACAGAGGGCCGATGACATATGGGCACCCAGAGTGAAGGTGTTAGCCAGTACCTGTTTCCTTAAGACCCTCCGTGTTCTTTTCCTTCTATCAACAGGGTGGGTGCCTGTCCCAGGGTAGCACTGAAGGCCCGGGCTGAAGACCAAGCCAACCCCCATGACTCAATCTTGGCACCTTAGTGGCCTTCTCACCTCCTCCCGCCCCCACCCCTCCCAATCAGATCTGACTAAGGAATGACCTCCTGCTGGGCTAAGCCACTGCCATTTGGGGTTGTCTTTTACAAGGGCTGATGCAATGCAGGAAACACCTGGTGCTCTTCACGAAGCGCCTGGCACTTAATCAGTAATCAGCTACACGAGTGTGGCTCTGATGACTACAATACCCATTTCACAGATAGGGAACCTGCAGCTAACAGGTGTGTCCGACCCCAGAGCCAATTACTGCTTATCCCGCGTGCATTTACCTCTCAGCAGATGATAATCAGCCCCATTTTACAGGTGAGTCTGGTGCCTGGCTCAAGGTCACAGAGTCAGAATCATCAGTCTCCTTCCTATGCCAAGACCCACAGCACCCAACCCTTGACCCCCCCACCCCCCAGGCTTCTTAGTGGCTCCCTCCTGGCTTCCTTTTGTTTTCATGTTTCAGGAAACACCCAGCTAGCAAGCGCCCCGGCACTCAACTGGCAAGTCTGCGCAGCAAACCAAATAACCCTCTGCTGACCCAAATTCCTAGTCTTAATTTACATCGAGCCAGTTAATTAAAAACGTGCTCCGAGAGCACAGACGCTGCGGGGCTGGCTCCTGAGACCGCGTCGGCCGGCCCTCTTCCAAGGCCCGGCTACTCCAATGATGATTTCTGTTCAGCACAGCAACACCGCCCCCTGGAACAGCATATCGGGCTCCGGGACACGAAAAGTGCTGAGCAAGCATTTGATACAAACTCAGGATCCACAGGTCTAAGGGAGAGACCTGAAACCCAACCCCCGCCCCCTCCCCCCCAAGCCAGTGCGGGCTCCGGTTAATTAATGTTTATAAAGCGACTGGGGATGCCTGAAATGAAGGAAGACTATTCAAAATCCCCAAAGCAGCACTATTCTTGCCAGCTCGAACAATCTGCTGTGTTAAGGAAGCCGTTATTATCTACCAAGCGCCTACTGTGTGACCGGTGCTTTCACAAACTGTATCTGATCTAATCCTATAATGGCCCTCTGTGGGAGGTTTGGGTTTTCTTCCTTTTTTCATGTTTTTTTTTTTTTTAATCTTCACTGTACAGATGAGAAAACCAAATTCAGCGAAAATCAAGCCACCTGCTAGAAAGCGGCAGAGCCGTGATCGAGTCTGGATCTTCGAGGGCGAGCCCCTCCCTTCCCCTGCTATCACACGGCCTGGCCTCTTCTAGGCTTCCCTCCAACTCCTTCTGCATGTAAAACACAATTTCACTCAGGAAAACCTATGATTTTTTTTTAAACTTAGATGTTTTGCAAATGCACAAATCTTAAGTTCTTGATGGCATAAGTTTTGACAAATGCATGTATCTCTGTCCCCATACCCTTCCAACATCAGGGATCACCCAGGAAGTTCCCTGGTACCTGTCACTAAAGATGCCTTTTTAGTTACAAAACACAAATAAATAAGCTATTTTACTTTGACCAAAACCATCTTTCTGTGACCTTGGCCGTGGGGCTGTGCCCAAAGGATCAATCCCTGAGGTAGCTATACCAAACTATCTGGCATGGGAATATTAAAAAAAAAAAATCCAGGTAAACTTCTGTGCCCTGCTGGCTCCATCCACGCCAAGCCCTTGGGGTGAGCTGATCTGGAAGTGATAAAGCCAAGACACATCATCATGCCTGGACTGTCGCAACTGCCGCCATCATTTTAGCTGCACGATGTCTCGGGGACCAGGCTGTAATAGGCCTCACAACGTGTCATTTCATTTAATCCTCATAATTACTACCTCTCTTTTATACCTGAGGAAACTGGACTCAGGGAGATCAGGTAGCATACCCAAGAACACAAAGCTAAAACATGACAGCCCAGAAATTCAAATCCAGGCGGTCTGACTTCAGAGTCCACTGCCTCCACAGGCGCTGGCCAGTTTTAAAACCCTGAGACGGAATGGGCTGGTTACATGCACACAACAGTGAGGATCATCACAGAGCCAGTACCAGGCCGGGGAAGACGGAGGGAGATGGAACGATAAACAAGAAAGGCGGAGTGGCTGCTTCTAGGGAGCCCTCGCCAAACATTCTAAAGCCAAGTCTTCAAGCAAGAGAGGGAGCTGGCCAGCTCCAAAGGGACACACCAAGGCAGGGGGAGTCCTTCCACTTGCTCCTGATTTACCTGTGGCAAAACCAATCCAATCCCAGTGTTTAAATCCACAGAAATACCAGCGTTGCCCAGGTCTCCCAGCTGACAATCCACGCAGCCCCACAGGGGTTTCGGATTACTATGAAGTTCATGCCTTATAGCACACGGGTGTGATTTTTCTTTGGACAGCCCATTCATGCATTCCCTTAGCGGCGATTATCTTCTGTTTTCTGTAGGTAGTCTCAGGGCAGAGAGGAACAGCAGCAAATGAGAAGGGTGGACAAGTGCAGAGATGGCGGTGAGAGGCACAGACCAAGGTAGAAAGACTTGCAAAGACGAACCAAGAAACTCGAAATGCAAGAGCTTCTTTTAGGACATCGCTGAGTTAACAGAGTAGCTTGTTCAACTCAACAGGCATCCAACTGTGTGCCAGGCCCTTTCTCAGGCTTCGGAGAAGATACAAAATGCATGCAAAATGCAGTACTCCCGGTTCCACTTGCTAGGAGCAATAGATGCACAGGCTGGGAAGCCAAGGAGGTCAGGTGGTGCATGGTCTCTGTTCTGTGCAAGTGATTAAGGCCAGTAGGATGGCAGGGAACTCGTGTGCAAGATTCTCAAGCTCCCTGTGCCTTGGTTTCTGCCTCTGGGTAAGGGGACGGTCGTAGTACCTTTTCGAGGGAACCCTGAGAACCCACCGGGTTGAGATCAGTGCTGGGTACATGGCTAGCTGTTCCTAGGGGCGAGCCCCTGGAAACTGCTCAACCAATATTGGCCAACAAAATGAATTCACAACTGGATAAGTGATGCTACTGAGTTGAAGGCGGGGGAGAGGGGGTGGGAACCACCACCTAAAAAATGCGCTCCTTAATAAGGCTTGCAGATCAAAAAGACTGCCATGCAAAACAGATGGGTCTGATGTTCAATGTACATTTCCAATAGCCACGACATCACTCAGTCCTCGCTAACCTCTCCTGCCATCATGATCTGCCGTTCTAAACAAGCCCAGAGGAAATGAGATGAAGAGATCACAAACGCAATGACAGCGTCTTCCACACCAGAGAAGGCTGCAGAGGCCCTGGAAGCCAGCAGTTGAGCTCTGTGGTGTGGGAAAGACGGCAAGGCCCAGCAGCCACACACCGGGCCTGCCCACGGCAGCTCTGCGGGTTTCTCCTTCCCTAAACTATACTTACTCGCAGAAGGACCAACACTGTCTTTAAGATCATAAACGTCGAACCGACTCGAAAAAAACCCAGCGGCTGCCAACACAGACAGACCTGGGGTGGGGCGAGGAGGGCAGGTGTTCCCTCTGTGACCCTCCCTTTGCAGATGGGGCAGCCCAGGGACAGAGAAATAAACTGGCCCAGACCACAACTTGCAGAGAATGACAAACAGGAGGAGCGGGGAGCCCAGATTTCAAGATGGGAGACTCCTATGGAAATGGGGCGGCCAAGGTGGGACAGACAGCCGTTAACCCGGGCACTGGGAGCACGTGGGGGGCGGGGGACAAAGGGGGAGACGACAATGCCCCTCTTTGCTCTTTGGCTAGGGTAGGATCCAAACCAAGGACCACCCAGCCCCCAGGAGCTTGGGTTCAGCTGGTGAATTCTACATTCTGGAAAAGCATGCCCAAAGCCCACTGCCTCCTCCCCAGGTGTTTCCATTCTCCTGTGTGGAGGGGGAGGGGGCCCTCGGCGGCTGCGCCCTCGGCAGGAAAAGAGACCCCAAAAAGGCGAGGGGATCTATCGACGCGGATCCCGCCACCCCCACGCGCTCTGCGATTTCCTTCCCCTCCCCCACCGAGGATGCCACCCAGGCGCAGGGGTCCAGGGCTGCCGCTCGCCACCGCGCATACAGCAGCCCCAGGCGCGCGCGCGCGCTCCCCGCACCCTCACGCCCTGGGCATCCCCGGAGGCCGCGCCGCGCCGCGCCCGCCGCCTCTCGCTGTCGGCCCGGGGCCAGCGGGCAGGCAGCAACCTGAATGAGATCCGCCCAGGGAGGCTGCGTGCCTCTCGGCTCCCACCACCACGCAACCTCCAGCCAAACCGCCGAATATGTAAAAAAGTTTGATTTCGCTGGTAGCGTCTCCAGTTACGCTTCTGCCATTTCCTGTGGAAAATTGAGGCTTTGAAGTGCCTAGCTCCGGCTTTCGCAGACGGCTAGCACCGCGACGCCCACCCCTCCGCCACGGGAGCTGCGGGTTCGAACCTACCCAACCCTGGCGCCCACAACAGAGGGCTACGGAGAGGGGCGGCGGAACGTGCTGAAGACCACGCCCTACGCTGGCCACCCACCCCTCCCTAGCCCCCTCTCTCCATCCGCCCGGCCTGGGGCTCTGGGGGCGCCCCGTCAACCAAGGGGTGACAGCCTCAGCTCCCGGGCAGAAAGCGGCGAGGGTCTGGGGTCGGGACTGTCACTGCGCAGCCCCCACCCTCGGGGAAAGAAATTGCTCTGGAAAAAAACTTGGGAGCGACGAGTCCTCCTGGCTCCCCCCCCACACACACACACCCCATGGTTTCCAGGCCCAGCAAGCTCCCCCAGGCACCCACGGTGTCCCCCGAAGGCGTGGGCGAGGCATGGGAACCAGGTGGCAGGGAGAGCAGCGCGCCCCCGCCCAAGTCCTAGAGAGCCAAACTCGTGGGCACAGAAGGTGGCATCTTCAAGGTCACAACAAGCAGGGGTCCTGGTAGAAGACCCGACAGGCACAAGGCGCAAACGATCCAACCTGCTCCAGACATCAGTGTCAGGTTTAGCCTGCGGCCGGCCGAGGACAGCCGCCATCCGGCTCCGCCCCACCTCGGGGGTGGGCCCGCGGGCTCCCGGACCGGGGACCTCAGCTGCAGCGCCGAGTGCGCAGGTCCCAAGCGCATGGGGGTCGCTGGCCGCCCCCAGCGCTGCAACCCAGTTCAGAGGCGTGGGGCCGTGGCGGGTGGCTGGGAAGGCGCTGCGGGGTGGGGGCGGGGGCCCGAGGCAAACTTGCGGCGCGAGTTGGCCGAGTTGGGCGCGAGGGGGCGGCCACTTACCGCTGGCGTTCTTCCCGCAGATGAGGTGCTGGTAGGGCTGTAGGAGCCCCCAGATCTCCGAGTCGTTGTTGACCGTGTGCTCCAGGGTCTCCACCGTGAACTTGGGAGCCTCCTGCAGCGCGTGGTGGTGGTGATGGTGGTGGTTGGCGGCGGCGGCGGTGGCCGTGGCCGGCGGGACTGCGGCGACGGCGGTGGCGGCTGGCGGGGCGCAACAGCTGCTGCCCCCGCTGGCGCTGCTGGCCGCGCTGCAGGCGCCGCCGCTCGCCGCTCCCGCTCCCGGCGCCTCCCGCTCCTTCTCCGCCGCCGAAGCCGCTCCAGGGCCCGAGCCCGGGCCCGAGCCGGAGCCTGGGCCGGGGCCGCTACAGCTGCGGGGCAGCCCGGAGGCCACGACCCGCGCGTAGATGTCCCGGAAGAGGCTCTCCATGCAGGCCGTCAGGTAGATGGCGGCGTGCTCGTGGATGCGCAGCGCCACGCGGCTGTCCACCATCCAGCGGTACACGCGGCCCACGGAGAAGGTGAGGCCGCAGCGTGCGGACTTGCCGCGGCCCAGGCGGTCGCCGCCGGCGCTGCTCATGTTGTACAGGGACAGCGCGGCCAGCGCGGCCGCCGTGCAGTGCGCCGCCAGGCCCCAGGACAGCACGATCTCCATGGCGCTCTGGATCTCGTACTTGGTGCACTTGGCGAAGCGCAAGCTCAGGCGCTGCGCCTCTTTGGCTATGCGCACCAGCGCCCGGCTCACCAGCATGGACAGCTTGGCCAGCGCGTCCTTCGGCAGGCCGCCGGGGGCCGCAGGGCCTGCCCGGGGATCCCGCGAGCGCAGCAGCAGCGCCTCCAGCTCCTGGAGCGTCCAGGGCACCTCGTCGAGGTCCGGCAGCAGCCGCGAGCAGTGCTGGCCGGCGCAGTCCAGCCCCTCGGAGTCTTCCACCAGGGCAGTGTTGACGGTGTCAAAGCTGTTGTGCCGGCTGTGCATGGAGTCAGCTAGAGGCGGCCAGCAGCTCCCGCCATACGGGGACGCCGGGTGCGAGTCGGAACAGCACAGAGACAAGTTGGAGGAGCGCACAGAGTCCGCCGCGCCACCATAACCCGAGTCCAGTGTCAGATCCTCCAGCGTTCGCACCACGGGCTTCTTACCTCTCCTGGCCATCTCTGCGCCACTTCATGCTGCGGCCGCCGGGGAGTCGAGGCGAAGGAGCGGCGAGCGGCAGCGGGCGCCGGGGGCGCGCGGGGAGAGCCGAGTCCGCGCCGCCTCGGCTCACTTTTCCACCAGCCGCTGCCACCCCGTGTTACTACTTCCCGCTGCGTCTGCGAGCCGCCGCCGCCGCCGCTGGAATACACCGGGCAGCCCCCGGAGTCATCTTCCAGGATCCGGGCTGGAGCTGGGGCGCGCCGAGGAGCGTGCCAGGCCAGGAGGGAAGCGCCCGCCTGCACTCGCCCCCTGTCTTCCAAAATTTAAAAAAAAAAAAGTGCCTGGGCTGCTCCTTCCTGGGCCCGGAGGGGCGCAGAAGCCGCCGGGTGCCGGCCCCGGCGTTTGCAGGACGGAAACCACCGCAGACGCCGCCGCCGCCGCAGCTCCGCGGGCTCCCGGCTCCCGGCTCCAGCCCCTGCTCGCTCGGGGCCCGCCCGCCCCGCACTGAAGCTCGGCGGCGGCCGCGGCGGCTGCAAACCCTGCCGAAGCCCAGCAAACCCCTGGCAGCCAGCGGGGCTGGCGTATGCAAAGCAGGCCCAGCGGAGGGCCAATGGGATCAGAGGATGCTAATTACCTCGCGCTTTTTTTTTTTCTTTTGGTAAAATTCCTCCTCCCCACGCGGCCCCGCCCCTACACCACGCCGGGCCACGACCGAGGCTGCGGGAAGTGGGGAGCCGCGGCCTGGGAACTGGGGGACCCGCGGCCTGGGAACTGGGGGACCCGCAGGAGCACAGCGACGCGGAGGCCGCCTCCCTCCGGTTGCCTCTCGCCTCCGGCCCCTGCGTTGGTGCCAGGACCGGAGACTGGTGGGTTGGGCAGGTAATGCTCCCCCGCGTTTCGGATTTCACTTTTCTTCTTCTTATTTTTTCTTTCCTAGTTCCTGTATTTTCCCTCCCTCTCTCTCCCCCAGAACCAATTAATGCGGCCTTCGTTCATCCCTAGATTGCTCGGGGGTGGAAGGCAATGACCCAGGCGAGCAGAGGGGCCCAGGCGATGGCCGCCACTGGGAGACCCAGGCTCTGGACGCCAGCCACCCACCGGTCACCAGGGCTCGTGAAGTGGGTTCCTTTCAGCAGCCAGGAGGGCCCTGTGCCATCCTTCATTGTCCTCGGGCTGTGTTGGAGGGAGGGCTCTCGCTCCACGGGGCTCCCCTGGTGAACAGTGTTCCAGATAGCTCAGTCTTAAACAGGGTCTGGTGGCTCGGAGGACCCTTGTGCTATGGGTGTGCAGTGTAGCCGTACTTCTGTGCCAGAGGCACTGTCTTCTCTCCCCCACTCATCCCGCTAGAAACCAGGTCTTAATCCCCTGTGGGGGCCGGCGCTGTGGTGTAGCCAGTAAAGCCGCCACCATATGGGTGCCGGTTTGAGTCCTGGCGGCTCCACTTCCAATCCAGCTCTCTGCTATGGCAGTGGAAGATGGCCCAAGTCCTTGGGCCCCTCCAGGTGGGAGACCTAGAGGAAGCTCCTGGCTCTTCCGCAGTTCTGGCCGTTGTGGCCAATTGAGGAGTGAACCTTTGGATGGAAGACCTCTCTCTCTGCCTCTCCTTCTCTCTCTCTGTAACTCTGACTTTCAAATAAATAAATAAATCTTAAAAAAAAAAATCTCCAGTGGACAACACCCCACCTACTGCCTCTCAGCTTAGGGAGCCCGTGCAGATCCCCCAAGACTGGCATTGTTGCGTCCCCTGCCCACTCTGCCTTCTGTGGTTGCTACTTTCTGGCCCCTGGCCACACTAGGTTACTAGTCTGAGTACTTAGAGCAGGCTCTGAATAAATATTGTCGATCAGGGAAGGAAGGATGTGCCTTTGAATGCTGAGCAGTAGCCAACAGGTACAGGGAACTAACTGCACCTCAAAACCACCCCAGTGAGCTGTCCCCTCACACCTGCTAGGATGGCTACTTAGAAAAGCCGGGAGATAACCAGTGTCGGTGGGCATATGGAGAAAAGGGAACCCTTGCACACTGTTGGGGGGATATAAATTGGTACAGTCATCCTGGAATTAGGCCTGTGAGACCCAAAGGCAGTCAGATCCCTATCTCAAACAGATATCTACACTCCCGTGTTCGCGGCAGCCTTGTCGTCACAATAGCAGAGGTATGAAAACAACCAAAGGGTTCGCACATAGACAGGTGGGTAAAGAAATGGCACATACATGGATGTGTGGGTATCCATGTGCACAACAGGATATTAATCAGCCTTTAAAAAGAAGGAAACCCTCCTGACCCTGGGGGCCATTCTGCTAAGGGCAATAAGCCAGACACAAAAAGACCCACACTGTCTGCCCTCACTGATCTGTGAATCTAAAAAGAAATTGAGTTGACCTCCTAGTGACAGAGGGAATGAGGGTTCCCAGAGGTTGGGGACTGCAGGGAAGGGAGAGACACTGGCCAAATGTCCAGGCTGCCAGTTGTAAGGTGACTCAGTTCTGGGGACCTGCTGTGCGGTGTAACACCTACGGTTAGTCATTCTTTACTGTACTCTTGACATTTGCAAAGAGATCTTGCTGCTTCTCACCACCCACACCAAGAAAGGTAATTGTGAGGCAATGGATTGTTAATTAGCTTGATTGTGGTAATCATTTGTAATGTGTACATGTTTCAGAACATCACATTCTATACCTTAAACACAGACAAGAGTTTGACTTCAAGGAAGCTGGGGGTGGCAGGAACCAACACTCTCTCGGACAACCCAGTGGACAGCCCCCAACCCCCCATCATGCTGTAGCTACCGTCCTAGCACTATTCTAATTTTCTACCAACTGCTCTCCTTCCCGCCTGCCTCTTCCCTCTCCAAATCCCCCAGTCCAAGAGTCTTCCAAAAGACCAGTTCCCATTTCATCATTCTAAACAACGACCCTGTGAAAGAGAGTCACAGGTTCCCCCCTGCCTTGCACATAAAATTTATACGGACGCACTGGCTTCCAGGGACCACCGCAGTTCTCCTTCCGTGATGTTCTGAATCTTACAGAGGACCCTTTAAGGATCTCAACCCTGCCTTCCTCTCTGGCCTCTTACCACCCCTGGCCCCCAGCAGCCTCCTGAGCACACTCCCACACCAACGCACACACAGAAACATGCACACACACGCAGATATGCTTAGACATGTGCATGTACACACACACCCGCCTGTGTCCCACGCCAGTCATCCAGCATTCACTCGCCGCTTTCCAAGCGAGGGTGTTGTCTCTTCCATCTGATATGCCTTTGCAGATGCTGCTCGCTCGGCGGGGGACACTCCTCTCCGCCCTTCGCCACCCTGCAAGCCCCTTCCTTCGCCTCCGCTAAGATTCCGCTCCAAGGTTCCCATGGTCAAGTTTTCTCTACACTGACTCCTCTATGCTCAGCCCACACTGAGGAGCGGTTCCCCAGTCCTGTGGTGCAGGGCCCTTTGCTCTTTTCTGCACATTTCCCCTGTAGCCTCACGCCCCCCACGCCTTCAGTTCCCACCTATGCACGGATGACATTGAGTGCTGACCACTCAGCGGAGCTCAGGCAGCAAGAGGAAGCATGCATGGGAAGAAAGGGACTGGAGGCAAGGGGCTTCACATTAATTCTGTTCCTTCCATGGCAGCAAGTTGACTTGAGTTCCAGTACAGCTTCCGCTGCTTTTCCAATTGTGCAACCCGAGGTCACTCATCCAATCACTTTGCACCTGATTTCCTTGCCTTTGAAATACGCAAAATAATCACACCCACCTTATGGGGTTGCTGGGGGTTAAATGAAATTTTCCCTATATAGGATTTGGCACAGTGTTCTACATATGATAACTCTATAAACGTGGTATTATGTTCTACATTTTCCTATTTTCTGCAACAAATGCTGATTTCCTAGAGCACTGGAAGAAAAAACTAGCAAATGCTGCCTATAAAAATCCAACTTATCCTTCAAGGCTGAGCGGAAGGAGGACTGGCCATATCTCAGCAGACATGCACGCCCTTTCTCTTATGCTCTGGGTGCTACGTGCTTGGCTTCTCTCCCTTATACACAGCGCACTCCACCAGCAGGGCTGTTGGTCATAACCTAGTGCCAGTATTATGGAACATGTTCCTTGGTATTAGGGATAAACCAAGCCTGCACCTGTTCAGCTCATAAAAGTTAATCATTCTCAACAACACTCAGAACTGATGGTAAGTGACCCCTACCCCAAACACTGACAATAATAAATACTGTGGTACAGCATGTTAAAGCTCTGGCCTGTGGCACTAGCATCCCATGTGGGCGCCAGTTCAAGTCCCAGCTGCTCCACTTCCAATCCAGCTCTCTGCTGTGGCCCAGGAGGGCAGTGGAGGATGGCCCAAGTGCTTGGGCCCTGCACCTACATGGGAGACCAGGAGGAGGCGCCTGGCTCCTGGCTTCTGATCGGCGCAGCACACTGGCCGTGGTGGCCTTTTGGGGGGTGAACCAACGGAAGGAAGACCTTTCTCTCTGTCTCTCTCTCTCTCTCACTAAAAAATAAATAAATAAAGATACGTTACTGTCTTTAGAAAATCCCATGTCTGCAAAAAGAACAAACATTTCAAATAAAGTGTAAGGCATCCCAAATCCCGTCTCACAGAGCTAACAAACATTAGCAATTCCTTGCATTTCCTTCTTGTGTTGATTCCCTCCCCAAACCTTTTTCTTCTAAACATGTATATTGTAATATAGTTGGGATTATTCTGTAAAGTGTTTTGCATTCTGATATTTCCTTAAAAACATCCTCAAACTTTATAATATCATTTTCCCTTATGGTTAAATATTCATCCAAATATTCTTTTTTGTGGCTACAAAATATTCCATTATTTCTATCTTAATTGGTATATGGATTCCACATATGGTTGCGTCTGCATAGTACCTCTCTTGTATCTAAATAACTCTTCAAAACTATAAGTCTGGCATATGTTATCCTCTAAGAAATGCAAGTAGATAATACACAAATATTAAAGATGAAAGTAAACAGAGAGTAGAAATTAAATGACTGGGACTATTTTGCCTAGTGAATTGCCAGAGATGTATGTCAGTCATAGTGAAGGCATGTCATGGCGGGGTAGAGAGTGATCAAGTTCTTGGAGTGAGCTTGCTAATATACACGAGCACTCCTGTGACTTCCCTCTGATGTTCCCAGGGCACCCCTTGCACATTTTCCAAAAGACCACAGGATGCTCTTGGCAATTACCTCAGTGGGCTTTTCATGACTGTAACCAAAACCCCTTAGAAGAGCTTCTTAGGGGAAAGGAAGATTGATTCTGATTCCAATACTGGAGGTTCACAGTCCGAGGCCAGGCGGTCCCTTTCATCGGCATCTGGTGGGGTCCCGTGGATGGCGGAAGTCATACAGAGGGGTATCCAGGAAGCAG
Organism: Oryctolagus cuniculus; assembly: GCF_964237555.1. Taxonomy (NCBI): domain Eukaryota; kingdom Metazoa; phylum Chordata; class Mammalia; order Lagomorpha; family Leporidae; genus Oryctolagus; species Oryctolagus cuniculus. The sequence goes on along the minus strand of NC_091442.1, from coordinate 109,854,307 downwards.
GAGGAGACTCTAGGCCCAACTGGGCTTAGAAAACCAAACTTCTTGGCCGGCGCCGCGGCTCACTAGGCTAATCCTCCGCCTTGCGGCACCGGCACCCCGGGTTCTAGGCCCGGTCGGGGCACCGGATTCTGTCCCGGTTGCCCCTCTTCCAGGCCAGCTCTCTGCTGTGGCCCAGGAGTGCACTGGAGGATGGCCCAAGTTCTTGGGCTCTGCACCCCATGGGAGACCAGGACAAGCACCTGGCTCCTGCCATCGGATCAGCGCAGTGCGCCGGCCATGGCGGCCATTGGAGGGTGAACCAACAGCAAAGGAAGACCTTTCTCTCTGTCTCTCTCACTGTCCACTCTGCCTGTCAAAAAAAAAAAAAAAAAAAAAAAAAAACCAAACTTCTCACAAGCACTGCTTGCCAAGGGCAGGCCCTGAATGACCAGAGTATCGCCTGCCAGCCACCATAATTGGATCAAGCCTTTATCCTGAATCTGTCAGCCATTAATGTAAGACTTCCAGGGTTCAAGCATCTGCCTGAGCTGGGACCAAGTCCTGCTGAACCCTAACAGTAATGTTGTTTTCACAGAGGACTTTGGGAAACAACCCAAATGTCTTTCAATAAGGTCAGGTGAAATGAATCATGATGCATTCCTACGAGGGAATAGCAAACAGTTGCAAAGAATAATGATGGTGACCTTTATTTACACAGCATATTGGTTATGGAAAAAAAATTTAAATAGGTTTTGGACGAGCACGTAAAATATGATCCTACTTATGTAAAATGCTTCATGTAGAGCTAAATACGTACATATGGATGCAAACTTGCCTGAAAGGACAGAAACAACAACCATAACCAGTTTGTTGGGTTTCTGGTGACTTTGAAAAAGAATTTTGTTTATTCCAGTTCTATCGCTGATGAGTTCTTTTTCTTCTCCTTTTAAACTTCTGAGCTTTGGACAATAAACAAGTATCATTTTTAACCAGAGCCACAGAGTTACTTTCAAAAGAAAGTAAACGTATTTTCTGTCCATTATTCTGAATCCTTGTTGCCAAAGTGCTAACACAATACTTTGCCCTTCAGCATTCTAGAAACCAAATTGTGAGCATTGCAACTAATCCAACAGCTATAATGCAAACCAGCCCCAGTCAGCCAAACTCACACATGCTCAGTTCTTCATCTCGTGTTTCTCAGGCATCGACCACGTAGGACTGTACCAAGCTGTGCCACCAGGGATTCAAGTTTACTCCACTATTTCCTGGCTTTGTAACCTTGAGTAAGTTCCCCAGCCTCCCTGTGCCTAACTGTGTCTCTGTTTTTCACCTTTAATTGGGGATAAAAAATACCACAGAGCCTTAAATGAGATATCAGAACAGGGTCTGGCCAGCATTGCAAATGCTCAATAGACTTGGTTACTTTTATTATAGGTCAGGCAGGGCACTGGTTGTATGCTAAGGGAGCTCAGCTTCCCTCGTGGAAGCTACCAAAAACCAGACATTACTAAGCGCTGCAGGTGCAGTGAGTTTCAGAACGGGGAGGTTCGAGAGCTACACACATGAATGAACAGACGGCATATGTTTCACGGTGCCATTTCCGAGAAAGCCCCTTGCGAGTATCAGCTGACCCCTAAATGCACAGGCAGCGTGTACAGACCTCAGCAGCAATCCCTTGGCTCAGGACAGCATCCTTGCGAGTGGAAGGCTCTGTTACTGGGCAGAAGATTACAAATGAGTCCAATTTCAGTTTATTCCAAATCAGTGAGGGATGTATGTGCCCACATCTGAACTCTCTCCTGAAAGATACAATCACAATGTCAACAGAATCGCTCGCTCATTTGCAAAGTAGATAGGTTGCATAACTCACAGAGCTTTTTAAAAAGGGCGACTTTCTCAAGCAGGGGGTATAGTTGTGCCTGCTAACAGTAGGGGAGGGTCTCAGCACAGGTATCAGTGTGGGCAAGGGGTCATGCATCCTTTAACCATTGTAAGCCTATCAATCCCTTCCCTAGCAAAGTGCACACCTGTGTGTAAATATTAGTTGTATACAGTCTGCCTACGATATCTGGGGCTCATGGGCCCCAGATTCCACCCATGGACCCCCGCATGGACCATGAACACGATAAGCATTGTAATCTCGGAAATTTACTGAGAGCATGCTTTGTGCCAGCCAGCGTTTTAAGCACTTTCCACATAGCTGCTCCCACAATAGTCCCACTTAACAGGTGAGAAAACTGAGGATCCAACAAGTTGAATCATTTTCCCGAAGCCACAGAGCTATGGAGTCATAGACACAGATGTTTGACCCAGGCACTCCAACTCCAAAGCCCTCTCCCTGAACCAACAACACAGAGCTGTGATATGGGGCAGGGGGTCATCAAGCAGACCGAAGAGTTTCCAGGAGGGGCTTCTAACCAAGGCTGGATGCATCAAAGACAGATTTCCGGAAGAACTGACATGAATACGCAGACTTTAAGGATGAGTGGAAATTAACCAACCGTGGAAAACATTCCAAAAAGCAGAAATTGCCTGTGCAATGGTCCTAGGGCAAAAGAGCATTCAGTCACTTGGAAGAAGTGGCAGATGTTCAGTGTGGCTGAGCTCTGAGCTCCGAGGTGAGGGGAGGGATACTAGGGGATAAGGCCGAAGAGGAGGGCACAAGGCAGCCCACAGGCCTGAAGAGCTTGGTACAGAGTTCAGGCCTAACCCTGAAAGTAGTCAGGAGACCAGGGCTAGCTGACGAGCCTCCCCCCTCACCCCCGAACTCCCCAAGCCAGTACACCTGCTAGCTGGCTGCTCGCCTGGGAGAGTAGAGGCAGGGCCACGGGCACGCAGAGCCAACCCTTCTGTTCCCATGGGGCCAGGGAGCATGCAGAAAGGGTGTTCTCCAAGCAGAAGCACACGTCTCCCTTTTCTCAGCTCCACAACCTCCCTCTCTTCCACTCAGGAGCCACACAACACCGCATGGGGTTCAAAACCCAATTCCCGCCTAATCTGCCATGTGCTGGCTTTTGACTTCCATCCACAAAACGGGGATAATGGTGCTTACCTCACTTTGTTAGATTTCATTAACATAATGCACTTAATGTGCCAGGTTTGCTCCTCTGAGAGCAGCTGGTCACTCGTTACTGAGTAACGGGGAAACACACACACACACACACACACACACACACACATCCTGTATCGGTCAGGCTAGGCTAGGCTGTACTTCAGTAACAAACATTCCCCATAGCCCAGCGGCTGAAAACCAGCAGATTTATTTCTTGCTCAGGTTACAATGGGCAGTATGGATCAACGTGCAGGAGGTGAGAAGAACACTGTGACTTTTATTAAAGTTTTCTCTTGAAGGTCACATGCAACTACCTCACTTCTGCTCCTGTTTCACTGGCTACAGCCAGTCACGTGCTCTCAGGGACTAGCAAAGGCACAGCAAAAGGCAGTCTTCCCATCCATCTAGAAAGTACTGTGGCATATTTGTGAGCCGTCAGAGCAGCTACAGCGAATGCAGCCTTCCGCTCCAGCAGGACTGTTACTCCACGGGAAGTCGCTTTGTTTCATTGGCAGACCTTGGAGGTCATGCTGACCTTCCCAAGTTCATCATCAGCCGACAATCTGGTCTGTTAAAGCCTTGGCGACTCGGAGCGCAATAACCAAGCAGGGTAGCGCGTTTCTCTGGTCTCTGCATGCTCAGGTGTGAGGGCTAAGTGAGGTGGGGGCCGCTCCCCACCTCCTGCCATACAACCCGCCTGGCCTCTTGGGGCTTAGCCCAGACTTAGCTGATCGGCAAAACTCCCAGCTGAGTCAACTTTCCCTATTATCATTTCTCACAGACAGGTCCTTCTCCTTTGGAGCGTGTGTCCTGGTTTTCAATTATGTGTTCTTATTATGTGCTTAATATCTGTCATCCCCGACTCAACAATATGCAGACTCATTTGTCTTGCTCCTTGCTGCAAACCCATTGCCTAGCACATAGTAGGTGCTCACGAAACACTTGTTGGAGTAGTAGGTAGGAGTCCTAGCACAGACTCTGCCTTCAACATGATACAGCTGTTGTTATTTTCCACCTGAAAGTCTCCACCTCCTAAACAGACTCTGATGGGGGTGAGGAGGGGGCGGGGCTCCATCAGGGACTGGAGGAAACAGGCCAGTCCCTTCTCCAGTGGTTGACTGGAGCACCAAAGTCCTCTACTAAAATGTTAGCTCTGCAAGGACACGCCACTCTTCTGTTCCCAGCTGCTAGGGAAGTGCCCATCACTTAGCAAGCACTCGGGATGTGTTTGCTGATTGACTGCATGAGTGAGTGGAAGCCACATCCCAAGCCACACCATGTCTTCTCCATCTGCGGGTCCCAAGGCCAGGAATCAGTCAAATATTGCTTAAGTGACTGCTTTATCCTCCTGTGCAATTCTACAGAGAGGGAGTCTGTGTGCACTAGGAACCTCCGCAGGTGAGGTGTGCACCTGTCAGAGCCCAGAGTGGAAGAGAAACCGCTCTGGGCCAGTTGCAGAGAGACGGGGAGCTAAAGCGACAGGGAGGAGGCCGCCGGGAAATTGGCCGCATTGGGCAGACTCTGCACCCCCAAGGCTGGCGGGACCAGGGAGCAGGCAGGGTTCCCAGAGCGCAGAAGTTCCCAGGCTATCTGAGTGATGGGATCTGGAATCCCAGGGACCCCTGAGCAGGGGGAGGCAGCTCCGTGGTGGGCGGGGCTGCTTGGCGGGAGCCGGGCTCACAGGTAAGACACAGCTGCTGCTGCCAGGAAACCAGCCAAAGCAGGCAGAGAGGGGCCGCCCCCTGTCCATCTTCTGCCAGTGCCTCCTGCTGGCTTAAACCCTCCATGCTGCTGGAGGGTGAGACGCGAAGCAGACAGAGCAGAGCAGAAGGCCTGGTGCTGTCCCTTAGGGAGCATCCCAAAGAATTTGGCAAACTGTCGGAGGAGGAAGCTTCCGTTCTCTCCCCTGACCTGGTGAAAGGGCTCATCATCTCCTGTAGGGCCTGTTCCCCAGAGCCCCACATGTGGTCTCCCCAGTGCCAGTCTCATTTGCCCATCCTGATTCACTTCCTCTCCTCTGCCTGGGTCATTTTCCTAAAAGAGCTCCCATTATCATCAGAAAGGAATGGCACTGGTCTCTTTCCAACCTCATGACTGCCATCTTGCTCTGGGTACCTGCTCCCACACTCCCTAAAATATAATAACAGTTTCCTAAATACAGTGTTCCTTTTGTATTAAATCCTGTTCCTTCCTTCTTGGTTATTTTTTGGCCCATTTTACTCCTAAGCATCCTTCAAAACCCAACTCAAGTGTTACCCACTGACTTCAGTAGGAACTACCACACTCCTGCTCTGCCCTATAAAACAGCCCCTCCCCGCTCTGCTTCTCTATAGCAGTGAGCTTGTACCTGCAGTGCAGCCTTTATTAATAATTATTCGCTGTGATTATAATTAGCAGCTTTCAGCTATTTTCTCAGTAATTAAGATACTTGAGGTCGCAAAGATCAGTGCCAGTGGCAGGCTGTGTGATCCTTGGATAACTTTAACAAACAGTATTTCCTTTTCTTTTCTTTTCTTTTCTTTTCTTTTCTTTTCTTTTCTTTTCTTTTCTTTTCTTTTCTTTTCTTTTCTCTTCTCTTCTCTTCTCTTCTCTTCTCTTCTCTTCTCTTTTCTTTTCTTTCTTTTCTTTCTTTTTTGACAGACAGAGTGGACAGTGAGAGAGAGACAGACAGAGAGAAAGGTCTTCCTTTACCGTTGGTTCACCCTCCAATGGCCACCGTGGCCAGCGCACTGCGGCCTGCGCACCGCGCTGATCCGAAGGCAGGAGCCAGGTGCTTCTCCTCGTCTCCCATGGGGTGCAGGGCCCAAGCACTTGGGCCATCCTCCACTGCACTCCCTGGCCACAGCAGAGAGCTGGCCTGGAAGAGGGGCAACCGGGACAGAATCCGGTGCCCCGACCGGGACTAGAACCTGGTGTCCCGGCGCCACAAGGCGGAGGATTAGCCTATTGAGCTGCGGCGCCGGCCAACAAACAGTATTTCTATTCATTAATTTTTTTACACGAGAAAAACCATAACGCTACATAACCTCACAGGGCTATAGCAACATGATGCAATGCATGTTGGGTTTTTAGCACTCTGCCTAGCAAGGAGACAGCATCCAATAAATACCAGCTACTGCTCCCTAATCCTAATCTGTTAACAAAAAATGAGATCACCCTGTATAGACTGATGTGTAATCTGCTTTGTAAATTCAAGCATATCGCTTTTTTCTGTCCTCACATGCTTTCATACATTTCATCATAGTGTTTCATTTCGAAAGGTTTCAAGAGAAACATTGATCAATGAACACGCCATGCACCCTTCACCTGTGCTATTGCCAACCTTTGTGTGCTCTCTCCCTTCCCCCTCTCATATCTGTCTATGTAATATATGTGTGCTTTCATCCCTGAATAATTTTAGTAAGCTATAGACATCATGACACTTCAGCGTGTCTCCCATAAGAAACTCTAACACCATGATCACACCCAAGCAATAGCACTGATATGACAATATTATCCATTAATACATAGTTCACTCTCCAATTGTCCCCCCAAATGGCCCTTAGAGTGATTTTGCTTACATCATCTGTAATGACTGCATAGAATTCTACTGATTGGATAGCCAATAATGTGTGCAACTAATCTATTGTTGGACATTTAGTTCCTTCCCAGTATTGGACAAATGTGCACAGCTCGGAAAAAAAATGTATCTTTATAGCTGTTTCTTTATATCCCTGACTCTTTATTTCTTTGGGAAAAATCTCCACCATGGAGTTTAGTCCAAGGCCAGGCAGCTTGATGCATGGTGCTAAATAGTCACTCTAAAGACTGCACCAATTTATTTCCATCTAGCAGTGTACAAGCGTGCCTCTGTCTCCACTCCCTTGACATTGCTTGCTATTAATATTTTTATGCTGTAACTCTGATAAGGGAAATAATAGTGGTTAACACTTTTACACTATTCCCTATGTGCCAGGTTGTTCCAAATGGCAGGTATCAACTTGCCTAATCCTACAACAGTTCTTTGAGGTTCACTTTACAGATAAGGAAACTGAGGCACACTTTCAGCAGCTTACCCAAGGCCACACAACAAGGAAGCAGCAACCAGGCAGCTTGAATCCAAGTTCTGTGCCGTTATGACATCACTTCTCAGTAAATACCATTAAGTTGATCACCTCTACAGTTGATTTTTTTTTTCTTAGAGGTCTTTCCTATCTTTGCCTGTAAGAATTCCCTGTGTGTGTCATTTCCACTTATCCTCCCCCCACCCACTTTAGTTCTAAGATACCTGTCCTTTTTAAGTGGGTTTTGGGCCAGCCATGTGTCATAGCAGGTGAAGCCGCCACCTGCAGTGTCAGCATCCCACATGAGCGCTGGTTTGAGTCCCAGCTGCTCCACTTCTGCTCCAGCTCTCTGCTGTGGCTTAGGAAAGCAGTAGAAGGTGGCTCAAGTGCTTGGGTCCCCACACCTGCGTGGAAGACCTGGGAGAAGCTCCTGGTTTCTGGCTTCGGGTTGGCCCAGCTCTGGTTGTTACAGCCATTTGGGTTGCCTCTGCCTCTCTGCAACTCTGTCTTTCAAATAAATAATCTTTTTTTTTAAAAAGAAATTAAGTGGATTTTAATGAATTACTTTTAAAATTACAATGTTAACACGTCCTCTATCCTCATGACTTGTCATTTTTCCCCTTTATATATTTATTTTGCTAAAAGATTTGTCAAGTCTTCCCTTTAAGGTTGGTATGTTAGAGATGTCTGCCCTGTTCTCAAGAGGAGAAATATGACCCTGTATTTTATCTTATGCCATCACATTTACTTTTTTTTTTTTAAAGATTTATTTATTTATTTGAAAAAGTTACACAGAGAGAGGAGAGGCAGAGAGAGAAAGGTCTTCCATCTGATAGTTCACTCCCCAATTGGCCACAACGGCCGGAGACATGCTGTTCCAAAACCAGGAGCTTCTTCCGGGTCTCCCACGCGGGCACAAGGGCCCAAGGACTTGGGCCATCCTCTACTGCTTTCCCAGGCCATAGCAGAGAGCTGGATCAGAAGTGGAGCAGCTGGGTCTTGAACCAGCACCCATATTCCCATGCCGGCACTTCAAGCCAGGGCGTTAACCCGCTGCAGCACAGCGCAGGCCCCCACATTTACTTTCAAAGCTTCAATCCATCCCATTTCTCCTTACCTTGGCTAACACTGATGATTGCCTTACTTCTTTCCTTTTTATTGATTTTTATTTATTCAAGAGGGAGGAAGGGGAGGGGGAGACAGGGAGAGGGAGAGAGGGCTTCTATCCAGTCCCCAAATGCCCTCACCATCCAGGACTGGGCTGATTCAAGCCAAGATCTAGGAACTCAGTGTAGGTCTCCCATGTGGGTGGCAGAGACCCAACTACTTGAGCTATCATAGTTGCCTCCCAGAGTTCACAATGGCAGGGAGTTAGAGTCAGGAGCCAGAGGCAGGGATCAAACCCAGGCATTGTGATGTGTGACATAAAGGCCCTAACTAGGCTAGGCTAGCGCCCATCCGTGGTGCTCTTATTTGGAAACTACACCCCCACATACTTTCCAGGCATAGAAATGGGCATTTCTTGCTTCGTGAAATCTAGGAACATCACGTGAATTCCCCAGGAGAGGTGCACCAAAGACAGAAGAGGGTCTCCCTTTCTCTCTGTTGCATAAATGCAGTACCCCTCTCCTGCTTCCCGCACAAACTATGGAGCACTTGACACGTGGCAGGCAATGCAGACCACGCCCTGGCTTGTCTGCAGCTGGCTGTGGTGGAAGGAGCTGTGGCAGTCTAGGGAATAGCATGCCAAGAATTCATTTTAATTTGAAAGACTTTTTTCAGGGCTCTATTTGTTGCAAGTAGCCTTTAAACATTTTAAACACAGTCCAGTGAAGTGTTTCAGGCACAGTTTCAATACTGATTATGTTTTTTCTCCTGGAGGACAAAGCTTTGCTTCGGTACACACAACTGTCTGCAGCAAACCTTCGATTTTAACATTCGCCAGTTCCATTCTCTCTCCTCCGCTCTGTGCCCAAATAGTGTGCCTGAAACTATTTCTCACAAAATGAAACAATTAGCAAATTTCCAAGTCTGCTGCTGGAGAAACAGTAGCAGCATCGCCCAAGCAACAATTCGGTCCTTGCAGTGGATAATCAGTCAGTGTTTGCTAAATTAATTAGTGAAAGTGTGCATGGGGTGTGGGGCAGAAAGCCTGGCTGTTAAGCCGATAATGAACAAAGCGGGTGGACTCTGGAATTTTTGGAGCGAACCTTAAGCCTTTAAAATGACAAGTTTCAGGCATTTGTTCATTTAGCTAATAGAGAACTTTCCAAGATGTGCTCCACAAAACATTAGCCTCAGAATGCAGAGGGAAAGAACATTTAAAAGTTTGGGATCCTCTGAGCACTTTCTTCCATTTACAGAAATTCACGATGAACATTTGCCTCTGAAAGCATAGAGACGCTTCAAGGAATCCGCTCTCTAAGAGCCACAGTCAGCTCCAGTGGGATCCTCAAATGTCCCAAGGAGGTCACAAGGTGCTCGTAGGTATTTATTGAATGAATGAAAGAACGTGCCAGTTATGGGTTGCCCTGCAAAGAATTATTCCAGAACTTAGCACTGTCAAACAACAAACAGGATTTCACAGCTCCTGTGGGCCAGGGGTCTAAGCAGAAGCCGGCTGGGGCCTCTTTGGCAGGATCTCCCAGTGTCGCACAAACAGGGCGCGGCTGAGCTACAGTCCCCTCTGCTGGAACCTTAGGGAGGTCCCACGTCAGAGCACTCAGATGGCTGTGTTCCTTGTCACCCGGGCCGCTCCTCACAGGGCACTGGGCTTCCTGCAGAGCGTCAGAGTGAGAAGGCTGTCTCAACCCTAATCTCAGAATGGACGCCTTCCTCCCTGGTCATACTCTGAGTGTCAGAAGGCAGGCAACAAATCCAGCTCCCAGCACAGGGGCCCGTGTGACACAATGGTCTGAACACCGGGAGAGGAGGACCGCTGGCCTCTCAGAGGCTGCCTACCACCAAGAATGGCTGAATGAACCCATCTTTTGATACAGTTATTTGGTCCCCAAATTTTTTTTCTAGGAAAGCACTTCAGGAAACATGTAGGACTAATATGAATTGACTGCTAAGTGCTAAAACATAGGAATAAATAAGACATGATTCCTTTGTTAATTCAATCTTTTAAAAGATTTACTTATTTGTTTGAAAGGCCAAGTGATAGAGAGAGATCTTCCATCTACTGGCTCACTCCCCCCATGACTGCAGCAGCCAGGGCTGGCCAAGCACCAAGTCAGGAGCCTGGAACTCCATCTGGGTCTCAGGCACAGGTGGCAGGGACCTGAGTATTTGAGCCATCATCTGCTGCCTTCCTGAGCTCACTAGCAGGAAATGGGGTAGGAATCCAAGAAGCCTGGACTGGAACTAGCACTCTGCTATACATTGTGGGTGTCCACGCAGCAGCTTTACCCACTAATTCATTTTTTCTAGGAAATAAATACGCTTTGAGTATCTAGCACTGACTCCTTGAAGAGGTTAGAGGCCAGCCCAAATCCAGCAATTTCTAGACTTCACTGATCAGCAGTAAAAATTGCAACTGAGAAACCAGGGGACAGACTTGGTCATAGGTGTGGGCTTCTGACTGGCCAGCACATGTCCTCTCTCGGCCGCCTTCTTGATGAAGCACTGGGCATGTGCTAGCTTCGGCCAGCGGGAGGCTCCAATAGCATTTTTTTTTTTTTTTTGGACAGGTAGAGTTACAGACAGCGAGAGAGAGAGAGAGAGAGAGAGAGAGACAGAGGGAAAGGTCCTCCTTCCATTGGTTCACTCCCCAAATGGCGGCCATGGCCAGTGCTGTGCCAATCCGAAGCCAGGAGCCAGGTGCCATCCTCCACTGCTCTCCCGGGCCACAGTAGAGAGCTGGACTGGAAGAGGAGCAACCGGGACTAGAACCGGCGCCCATATGGGATGCTGGCACTACAGGTGGAGGATTAACCAAGTGAGCCACGGCGGTGGCCCCCCCAATAGGATTTTGAACGTGACACAGATGGCAGAACTAGGGAGCAAACCTTCATGGTGGTGGCTTTGGAATCTGTGGAGTCATCAAAGCTGATCAAAATTAGGAAATTTTCATCTGGAATGCCCAAGAGACTTCCCCTTCCCCCTCTGCTAGGAGATCAGGAATGGCCGTCTGCCTTGGTCTGCTTAGTCAAGCGTGAGGGAGGGAAAAGCAGTGTCTGCTGCATCCCAGAGTGGCTCTCAGGGCTGATGTGCGAGTGGCCTCCTGCTCTTCCCTTTTCCTTGCTCTGGGATCAGGGAACCGCAGACCTCCATCAGCCAGGGACCTTGAGTACCCGCGACCAGCACAATCACCCTTCCGATCAGTGGACACGTCGGAAAAAAGAGAAATGAACTTTTGTTGTTTAAGTCATGGAGCGGCAGGGGCTGTTTGTTACTGAGGCATAACCCAGCTGATGTTATGAAATGGGTTCTGCAGGCAACATCCTTCCAATAAATCCCCTTCTTGTTTAAAGCACCCAGGGCAGGCTTCTGTTGCTTACAGCCAAAAGTCCTGCCTAATACCAATCCCGTTTCAGCCAGCAGAAATCTTCTGAGCCCAGTGTGCCCTTGACTGCAGTGAATAAGACAGACTCCCGCATTTCAAGCAATTGACAATCTCATTAAACAAATAATACGCACATAAAAGAAGCTAGCTGTGGAATGTAAAACAAGTATGTGACAATGAAGGCACGTGGGTGTGTTTTTTAGTTAGAGACTTACTGAAAAAAATGTAGATAAAAACAGGGCGGGTACATTTTAAGTTCTTTGAACCACCCTCCACTTACCAAAATTAAAGACTTTTGATTTGAGTAATGTTTTCCTAACATAGGAGATATGATCGTTGCAACAGTGCCTGGCACACAGTAAGCATGAAGCATGTATTTGTTGAGGGAATACATGAATGGACAAATAAATAAATGAATGGCATCAAGGGCGTGCACATCAGCTTTAGTGTCAGCAGCCTAGGGTTCGGGTCTTGCCTCAACCACTTGTTACCTCCTGCACAGGTTCCTTAAGATTACGGAGGCTTACAACAGACCCTTCTAGAATCCTCACCAGAAAGGAAGGGTGCTCTTGCTTTCACAAGATGGTTTGCATAAAGGAGGCAAGTGGTAGGTGGGACGAAGGCGGTTAGACACCCACATCAAGGTACCTGTGTGTGTGTGCACCTCCCAGAATGCACCTCGCTTCATTGATCAACTTGTATAGAAATAGCGGCTGAAGCTGGCACAGGCTGTGTACTGCGGAGGGCTGACACTCCACAGAGAGCGTGACATGGGGTTCAGGGAGCTGTGAGACTATGGAACAGAGGAACTTCGGACCAGCCTCTGGTCAAAATCAGCAATTCTGCCCTTCGCACCTTTCCATAGTCCTGGAAGTCCTTCAAGTTCCGCCCTTGTTTTTCTCCTAGCTAAGAATAAAAAACCAAGGACAGATGCAGCAGATGCTGTAGGCCACCTGCACAATATCCATCTCCCCTTTCTCCATCCTGCCGTGAGGCCGCATTTCCTACCCTCCCCCGCATCTGAGGCTGCGTCTGACCCAGGTCTGGCCAAGGAGACGGACACAGCAGTGTGCTGGGCGTTCCTAAGAAGTTCTGCTTTCCTGGGGCAGAAGGCACCTCATTGTCTCAGCCACTTGTTGCTTTGACAGCCTTGCACATGAAGAGGAGACTAGGAGTGCATGAACCTCCCGCACTCATGACACCAGCATGGGGAGAGAGAAAGTTACCTACCCAAGGGTGCTGGGAAGTCCTGTTGGAGGAGCCGGGGGCTCTGGTGCTATCATGGAGCCAGCCTGCCGTGAAGACACCACTGGGCAGGCGCAGCAGGTTGACACCCTGGCCTGAAGCACCGGCATCCCATATGGGCGCTGGTTCTAGTCCTGGCTGCTCCTCTTCCGATCCAGCTCTCTGCTATGGCCTGGGATAGCAGTAGAGGATGGTCCAAGTCGTTGGGCCCCTGCACCCATGTGGGAGACCTGGAAGAAGCTCCTGGCTTCGGATCTGCACAGCTCCAGCCATTGCGGCCATCTGGGAGTGAACAAGAGGATGGAAGACCTCTCTCTCTGTAACTCTGTCTTTCAAATAAATAAAATAAATCTTAAAAAAAATACACCACTGTTGTTGGAGTTTTCTGTCCTACAGGGACATTCTAAACCTTTCAGGTTAGATTCACCAATGTGACAAGCATTTCTCTGAACACCTACTACGCGCAATGCACCGTTCTAGTCCTTGGGGACATAGCAGAGATAATAAAAAGAAAAGACAAAGATCATTGCCCTAAGGAGTTTGCCTTTGGGGTGATTGGGTTATATTAAAAAAAGATACATAAAATAGATACTAGGTTAGGGAAAAGCCCCTTTGAGAAACACAAACAATGGACATGCAGGGTTGCAGTTCTTCATGGGCTGACCAGGTCCCCGATGTGAAGGTGAGTATCCGATCAAGACTTGAGGAAGTCGGGGAGCAAGTACTAGAGGGAGCACTGCAGGAGAGGAGTGAGCTGTGCCAAGGCCCAAATGGAAGCAGGGGTGAGGGGTTAGGGGAAAGGCAAAGAGCCTAGCGAGGATGCCACAGAGTGATCCAGGACGAGACAGGGTCTTCGAGGTGACAGCAGAGAGTGGGGATGGGGCTCCTGTAGGACAGCAATGAGCAACCTCCTCCCAGGAAAGGCTGCGGGAAGCATTTCAGGTTTGCAGGATACGTGGTCCCTGCTGCACCTGCTCAGTTCTGCCCTTGCAGCAAGAAAGCAGCCGCAGATGACAGAAACAAATGAGCCAGGCTGTGCTCCAAAACTTTATTTGCAAACCAGGCAGCAGGCGGCTGGATTTCGCCCTAGGGCCACAGTTTGACATAAGGCCTTGTAGATCAGTGTAAGGACTCTGGGTTCTCTTGGAAGTAATTTGTTAGGCATTGGAAGGAGTTAAGCCCAGAGACACAATCTGAGTTGCATTTTAACAGAATGGCTCTGGCTGTTGGGTAGAGAAGAGAAGCTGAGGAGTAGGTGGCCCAGGTGAAAGCAGGGAGGCCAGGCAGGAAGTTACGCAGTTACACACACTCACGTCAGGTACCCTATTTGCAGGGGTTCCAGATCACGGAAGGAGTATGACTTATCCAACCCACCGTGGCTCACACATCATTCATGACCCAGCTCCCCTCCAGAACCAGGAGGGCCCCCAGTGCTCTGCAACCTGATTTGCCAAGCAGAACGTGGAGAAGTCTTCATCTAATTGAAACAGTAGGGGGACATTTTAAGTAGGCAACATGTAATTAGCCAAATTCGAATAGACCCAGGACACCTAGGCTCACACCTCCCCCTGCCATGAAAATGAAACAAACAAACAAACAAACAAATAAAAAAGCAACCCAACTCCAAGCTGAGATGATGGGCAGAGACTAAGACCCAGGACCAGCGTATTTTGCTGGCTTCATGAAGGAACAGGTTCATCACCAATATTGAGACTTGGACTACAACAATGGAGGGATTTCCCTCCCTTCTATCTCCCTCCCATCACGCTGGCCACGGGATCCAGGAGAATGCTGGTACGGCACAGTCGTGTCCGCATCAGGCTGGGCCTCCTGTGGGTAGAGATCTTGGTAGATGGCAGGGGTAGGGGAAGGAGGTCGGCAGAGGCTGTTGGCACCGACTCCCCATCACCACCCATCTCTGCATCCACTATGGGAAGTCTGCTGTGAGCAGCTGAGTCCTCCAGGCTCACTGGGTCCTCCGCCCTGGAGATGACTCTTTATTGGCCCACACCATTCACGGGGTCCTCAGCCCCCTTATCAGATAGGGTGGCCGAGAGAATGTGCCTCTCAGAGCCGCAAGAGCCCACCTGCTGTGCCCATCCCTGCTTGAGGGATGCTCCCAACCAATGACTAGGCAAAGTGGCCCCCGGATGGCAGGCTTGTTCCTGGGGGCCACAGACTCCTCCCGCAGGTAACTGAGCCTTGAGTACCACCTGAGGGCCTTGCTGAACTTCCCTTAGAGCTGTGCTGGTGCCTAAGACATGTTCACTCAACCAACATTTCCCCCTCCCTCCTTCCCTCCCTCCCTTCCTCCCTCCCTTCCCCCTCTGCCATGCCCAGGGTCAGGCCTGCCTTGGCCCCTGATGGCTTTCCCAGCCTCTTTCAGATCCCTTTCTGTCTTCCTCATGGCCACTGCTTTTGATAAATTTCTAGTATCCTGAGTCCTATTTTGGCATCTGCTTCTTAGAGGTCCTAGATCACTGCACAATTAAGGCATGGGCATGTGACACACTTTTGGCCAATAAAATGCAAAAGAAAAAAATCTAAGGTGGAAAGGAAGCTCTTGGAAGCTTTTTCGTTTGTTTGTTGTTGTTGTTGTTGTTCTTAGAAAGGGGACACAAGGCGAGATCGTTTAGTTTTTTTTTCTCTTCAGAACCAGAGGTGGGTCCAGACTTTGTAGGGCCTAAAGCTTACATAACCTGAAGCAACTGCTTTTTTGAAAAGGATACAAAAAGGTTCATGGAAAAACGGGGTTACCAGACATTTATTTGGGTGAAAAAAATTCTGAAATCCATGTATGTAGGGAAATTTTCAAAAAGTTCAAGGAAAATGTGCATTGTGTGAAAAAAAAAAACTTCATGAGTTTCAATATTTTTTTGCACTGAAATAAACTTACCCTTGAACCTCATTTCCATGAATGTTTCGAAGTGCGCTCCTGTATTTTACATTTCCAAATTTCACAAGTGTATGCGATCATCTGAGCACACTGTGAGGTCTTGAAGGGGCCTGTGACAACCAAGGACACTGAGGCTTAAGTTTCATTGGCTTCAGGTAAATCTGCCTCTGCCCACACTGTGTGATGCCTGGAGCTGAGGCAGCCATCCTGGGACCATGAGAGCAGCTAGCCCAATAAGGGTGAGCGAACACAATGGAAGGAGCGGATCTTTGTTGCCGCTCAGCTAAATGACTGCCCAACCCTGACAATGTTAGCTCTGGATTCCAGACCCTGAGAATAAGTCCTTATTCATAGAATGTTGGGCTTTTGGCTTTTGGCTTTTTGCAGCCAAAGGCACCTTCACTGATACAGATTTATTTCCAGAAAGGTTTCTAGAGCCAACCCCATCCCCTGTTCCATGCTGGATAAGGAAGAGTGATCTGGGATCAAAGCAGGAGAGGCAAGATAGTAACCACGTGGCAATTAAATGTGCACAGCCCATGTTTCCTTAGAAAATCCAGAAATCGTCTACGATCCCAGGGACGCGTGGATGACCACGTGTCTGGGAGAACGGTGAGTGTCCCGAGGGAGAAGTGATCTCAGCTCTGGTGGTGACAAGGAGTGCTGCATCCAGGAAGAGAAACCAGGACAGCGCTTCCCTCGGAACCGGTCTGGGCCGTCGCGGCTGTCATCACGGTGGGAGACAACCCTGAGAAGCTCAGCGGATGACAAAGCGCTGGCATCACCCCACAGAACTCCACGGCGTGCACAAAACCCTCCTACCTGAGCTGACATAATGTGTTAACCCGAAAACTGAGATCTTTGTGGGTCAGCTAAGAATAGTGCATGACATGGATCGGGCCGGGTTTTATGTCAGGCACGGGGCCAGCTCTTCACATAGAGTTTTGTTGAATCCTCTCAACAAATTCATGGTAGAGCTGTCATCCCCACTGATAGACAAGGCAACGGAGGCTCAGAAAATGGAGTAACTTGCCGAAAGGCACCCAGCTACAAAACTCCGGAGCCAGAATCAATCCCGAGTCTGTGCCTTTTCTTACCTCCTTTTCCTCTTCCTCAAGGCTCCCACAATCTCCCCTAAGTTTTTAGATGCAGGACCCATTGGGAAATATTTGCAGCTTTGTGGGCCACACGGTCTCTGTCACCAGTCCCGCACCCTGCCCTTGTTGTGCCAAGGCAGCCACGGACAGTATGTGAGTGCTAGATTCCACTAAAGTTTTTTTTTACGGAAACAGGCAGCGGTCCCACTCCACCTGTGAGCCCTTGGTTGCTGATCGCTCACTTCTCTTAGCATTCCTGTTGATTCTATCCCCTCCCCCTCCACGGTGTCCAGTCCTAGTGAGAGACAGCGTCCAGAGGACTCCAGTTTGGCTGTGACAGCAGAGCTGGATGAGCTGCTGCAAAGTTATAGAAGCTTTGGTTCCCTGGGCCCTTCTCAGGCCCTGGCTGGGCAATGGGGTTGCATGGTTTCGTAGGTTCAGAATGAGGATCCCTTATCGAAGATGCTTGGAGGGGCAATGCTGTGGTGTGGCAAGTAAAGCTGCCACCTGCAATGCCGGCATCCCATATGGGCGCCGGTTCAAGTCCTGACTGCTCCACTTTTGATCCAGCTCTCTGCTATGGCCTGGGAAAGCAGTAGAAGATGGCCCAAGTCCTTGGACCCTGCACCCATGTGGGAGACCTGGAAGAAGCTCCTGGCTTCAGATCAGCACAGCTCTGGCTGCTGTGGCCATTTGGGGAGTGAACCAGCAGATGGAAGACTGCTCCCTTGCTCGCTCTTGCTCTCTCTCTCTCTCTCTCTGCCTCTGTAACTCTGCCCTTCAAATAAATAAATACAATCTTAAAAAAAATGCTTGGGACCAGAGTTGCTCAACCTATACATGTACATATTAACCTGCATATGGAAGCTACTCAAACATTTCTCTCTCCCATTTTCCCTCCTGCCAGGTGGCACTAGGAGATTTGGGTGGGGCGTGGCCACAGGGGAACTGGAGTGAGGGGAAACATGTGGTTGGAGTCTAGTGGGATGTTTATGGGTTTGCAGTAAGTTGTGTATATGGTCAGGCTTCTGCTTGCAGCCCCGGTGTGGGCATTGCTTCTGGAACATTCCTACCGTCCACTCCGACACTCGTGATACCGTAACCTGGAGGAGCCGAGCTGGAGGGCTTCAGGGGCTCTAACAGCAAGCAGCAGTGTGGGGAGCAACTCGGACTAGACTAAGTTACTGGAATTAAGACTTATTCTATGCATCTGCTCTCCCACAATATGGCGCTGGGAGAGGAGTAAAACAACTTTTACACAGCTGCCTCCAGTTTGACCAACAAGCTGCAGGACCTGCTCCTGATTGGAGGAGAGCAGCGTACTCGGCGTGTGGGCAGCCGAGTTGGGATTGGTGGAGAGGACTATAAAGGAGGAGAGAGACAACATGCACCAGGAACATCTGAAGGAACACCTGTGCAGCCCCCGAGAGAGCCGGCCGGCAGTGTGCCGCTCCCCCGCGGAAGTGGGGAAAGTGGCAGGGGGAACCGCCCTTCCACGGAGGTGGAAGGTTTGGTAGCCAACCTGGGAAGAACCAGCAGCAAACCCGGGGAGGGCCGAGCAGACAAAAGAACAGCGCAGGGTCCTGTGTCGTTCCTCCGCGAAGAGGGGGAGCGACACAGCAGTGCCTGGGACTGGATGTGGGGGAGGAGAGAAGCAAGGCTTGAAATGTAGGCCTGCAGAACCTCGTCTGTGCAAATTCCTGTGATCGGCAGAGATGTAAAATTCTAAGTGGAGAACTGGGTTTTCTTCCATGCTTCATCAAAATAGAATTTCTCTCTTCTTGGGAAAATGCTGGATAATGCTTCACATGCAATTGTAAAAGCCCGACACATTATTTTTTATAGTTATTGCGAATGATCACAAGGTGCTTAATGAATATTAGCTTATTTTATTTCATTTTACTCTCATTGTTCTATAAAAGTGAGTGGAAAATAGGAAATTGATGGCACTGAAATGAGTACTAAGGAGCCTGTGTGTCAGGAACGTAATGCTATTAACAGGATAAGTGAGGGAGCGGCTAGCACTAGCATTTGGCGCTCACTGGTCCGAGCCGGCTGGCCCATGTTCATTTGTGAAGGACAAGCACCGGAGCCACATCACCAGTGGTGATGCAGAAATCAGAAGGCCACGGCGCTCTTCCAACTGGGAAGAGAAAAAAAGGGTGGGGGAGAAAGCTCCCCTCCTTCGTCTCTTCTCACAGGTGGCGTACACAGGTTCAGCAGCTCATCGGAATAAAAGTCAGGCCCTGGACAAAGACACTCGATTCCCCTGATGCTCGGGTGTTTCGTCTGTAAAATGGGGGGCGGGAATGCAATGTCTGTGAGGCTTCCATGAGGAAGTTTATATGGAAGTGTCTAGCAGAGGACTGTATGGAGATCCCTTGGAAAGCTGAAAATAGACCTACCATGTGATGCAGCCCTCCCACTCCTGGGACTTTACCCAAAGAAAATGAAATCAGCATATGACAGAGTGATCGGTACCCCCATGTTCACTGCAGCTCAGTTCACAATAGTTAAGATACGGAATCAACCAAGATGTCCTTCAACTGATAGATAAATAAAATGTGGTATATGTACACTATGGAATACTACTCAGTCATGTAAAGAATGAAATCCTGCCTTTTGCAACAAAATGGATGCAACTGGAAACCATTACACTTAGTGAAATAAGCCAGTCCCCAAAAGACAAATACTACATGTTTTTCCTGACCTGTGGTAACTAATAGAATACTTAAAAAAAGTAATGTATAGGACTGAAATTGAAATTTTGAGATTTGATGGTTGCTTACAGCCCTTGCCTATAACATTAAGGAACAATATTTTCTTCTTACTCTGTTAAAGTCTTTAGTTAGCATATCTTATGAGTACAAAATAAACCAAAAGTAGATCATTGCCAACATTAAGAGAAAGAATGAGAAAGGAAGGAAGAGGGAGGTGGGGGCAGGGGCAGGAGGGAGGGTAGGGTGGGAGGTATCACTCTGCTCCTAAATCTGTACATAGGAAACTTGTTCACCTCAAAAAAAAAAAATGCCTAGCAGAGGGTCAGGCCCCTGGGGGTCCCAACACACGTGGTTCTCTCCGCACGCCTGGTGTTGGACGTGAAGAGATCAGTGGGGCAGCCCTGCAGGCTGTGCTGGCCACTGTCGGGCGATGTCCGGCCATTTCTCAGTGCGGGCGTGGGCTCAGGGATGATGCTAAGTAGCTCACTTGTGCAAGAGCCACTCGAAGCCTCCACAGTCGCTGCAGACCTCTGGTCTGCACGAGGAGGTCTGGCCAGCCTGTGCCGCCAGGGGCACAGCCCAGAGGGATGGGCACTCCGGGGAAGGTGGGAGAAGCAAGGGGAGCACTCGCACCCTATTTGGGAGAAAGGAAATAATGGGGATCCCACCCTTACTTAGTGACCCTGGAGACGTGGATCTAAGCCACGTGCATTTCACCCACACATCTATTATTCAAACTGGAGGTGACTACCCCCATTTTATCATGAGGTCCCTGAAGCACACAGACTCTGAGGGATGTCACTCCCCCTCTTCGTGGAGGAACGACACAAGACCCTGCGCTGTTCTTTTGTCTGCTCGGCCCTTCCCGGGTTTGCTGCTGGTTCTTCCCGGGTTGGCTACCGACCCTTCCACCTCCGTGGAAGGGCGGTTCCCCCTGCCACTTTCCCCACTTCCGCGGGGAAGCGGCACACTGCCGGCCGGCTCTCTCGGGGGCTGCACAGGTGTTCCTTCAGATAGATGTTCCTCATGCATGTTGTCTCTCTCCTCCTTTATAGTCCTCTCCACCAATCCCAACTCTGCTACCCACACGCCGAGTACGCTGCTCTCCTCCAATCAGGAGCAGGTCTTGCAGGTTATTGGTCAAACTGGAGGCAGCTGTGTAAAAGTTGTTTTACTCCTCTCCCAGCGCCATATTGTGGGAGAGCAGATGCATAGAATAAGTCTTAATTCCAGTAACTTAGTCTAGTCTGAGTTGCTCCCCACAGAGGGACTTGCCAAAGACAGCGGCAGAGCAGGGCTACAGCCCCATCCCTTGAGTCCAGCTCTGTGCTCTGGGGCACTCACTCCTGCCCCATGACTGATGCCATGGCTCTCCCGCCTGTGCATGGCAAAGGCTTTGGGATGGCTTCCCTGATCTCCCTACTCCCCCCCCCCCCATGATGAAAGACATTCTGTAATTTTGCTCTGGTAAAGCTGCTCTCAGTGATCAGCTGAGCATCTAGAAAATTCTGTCCAAAGACACAGCAGTGCCTCTGAGAATGCAGGACCATCCACTCAAAGAAGACAGCTAGACCTCTATTTTTTAAAAAAATGATTTACCATATCCCCTCCTAAATTTACTTATTTTTTTTTTAAAAGAATGATCTGGAAGGAAGTACTCTATATCAGATCTCCACCCATTCACTCACTCATTCACTCATCCATTTATTCATATGTGTATAGAGTGCAAACTACGCCTCGCGTGCTGTGCTAGACACAGTGCACATGGCGGATGAGGTTTTGGTCCTCCCGACTTTGGCACCCCAGCAGGACAGACAGACAGACAAAAGCACAAACAAGCAAAAAAAAAATATTGCTGCCAAGGGTGATGAGAGCTGAGAGTAGGAAGGCAGCCAGGGAACTGGGATGGAGAATCCAACGTGGGGTCCTGGTGTAGGAAGATGGACCACGCCTTGTCCTGGAGGAGGGGGGAGGGAGGAGGAGGCCAACAGAGTGAGGGTTGGGGAAGGGAGCTTTCTAGCTAAAGGCAGCAGCACGTGCCATGCCTGAGGACAGGAGGTCTGCCAGTGTGCCTGGCGCGCCTGGAGACACACAGAAGTTGTCAGGGACCGGCTAAGGGAGGTTTGGAGACTTGGCCCTTAGTATGGCGGTGCTGGGAAATGGTACGGAGCCTTTAAGGGGCGGAGTCAGCAGGAGGCTGCTGGGTCACCGGGATTGCAGCGGTGGTGGGAACTGAGGTAGTTCTGGGACGCCGGGTTAGCTCGTGTGGAGGGTCAGCCACTGTGAGCACCACTGGTTCGCTTCCTGTGTGGGGATGTGATCTCTCCCTCCCGCGGGCGCTTCCTGCCATGACGTCATTGGCCACTAGATCCTCACCAGACGCCAAATCAGTGTGGTTGCCTGAGCCTAGACTTGCAAGCCCCCAAAACCGTGAATGAAGTAAACCTTTCTTTATAGAATTTGCCTAACTCAGGTTTTTTCCATTAGAGTAACAGAAAATGGACTACTCTAACCTCGGGGTTTATCCTGTCGCCACAGGAAGACACTGAACTGGAAAAGCACTGTTTCCCAACTGTATTTTAATGGAGCAGCAAATGAGTCAAAGTGAGAAACTTTGAATGTGGACGTTCCCCTTCAGGCAGTTTGATTG
The DNA here is from genome assembly GCF_964237555.1 of Oryctolagus cuniculus. Taxonomy (NCBI): domain Eukaryota; kingdom Metazoa; phylum Chordata; class Mammalia; order Lagomorpha; family Leporidae; genus Oryctolagus; species Oryctolagus cuniculus. Next base: position 109,832,118 of record NC_091442.1, on the reverse strand, counting down.
TGTTAACCGCCCCTATTCCTTACCCTAACCCCATATCCATGCCTTTTACTATGTGATTTTCCAGTGCCTCCCAACAGAGATTTAGCTGGGCCAGGTGTGTGATTTTCTTAAAAGCTAAGGGACTGGTAGCAAATGGGGTGCAAGAAGAGACTTGAAAACTCACTTGCATGTTTCCACTTGCTCAGCTACCACTATGAAACATATCCGGCCAAGCTGGAAGGAAAAAGACATGTAGCAGGACTGGGACCCAGTCACCTCATTCCGGGCCATCCCTGGTCAGACAACAGCAAGCCAGCTCCCTCTCCTCCGTGAGTGAGCCTGCTCAGGGCGGCCATGCTGATGCAGCCAGTGCACAACCGACAGCAGGCACAGCAGTGAGCTCGGCCAAGCCCAGAAGGGCTGAAGCAAGCAGACTGTGTGCTAAGGGATCGCTTGCTGCCGTGTGTCATTGAGGTTTTGTGGTTGCTTGTTATTCAGCCCGAGAGCGGCACTGGGTAACTGATCTGTACCTCAAACTCGAACTGCTGAAGTCTAAACCCCTGAAACCTCAAAATTGAAAGTTTAGATGGTTCAGTTCTTTCTAGTGTAAACTCTGGGTCTTTAGGGTCTGTTGTTTGCCACCTGCCAAAGCTTGGAGACAGTTCACTTCTCCCAACTTAGCTTCTTCATCTGGACGATGAATTTAAGGATCACGCCAACCCAGTAAGTCTGGGTGGAACCAAATGGGAAAATACTATGTAAGTGTTAGATTCTCTCTCTGCAATTTCTTTTGAAGAACTACCATATCCCTTCTGGGGATGTAGGGATTTAAAATGCTTTACATTTGTTTCTTTAAAAAGGCAGAGGAAGAGAGACAGCGAGCAAGACACAGCGAGAGAGAGAGAGAGAGAGAGAGACATCTTCCATGCCTGCAACAACCAGAGCTGTGTCAGACTGAAGCGAGGGTCTGGAAACTCAATTCAGGTCTCCCACGTGGCTGACAGGGACTCAGGGACTTGAGCCATCATCTGCTACCTCCCAGGGTGTGCATTAGCAGGAAGCTGGAATTGGAAGCAGAGCTGGGAGTCCAACCCACGCACTCCAAACGAGACGCAGGCATCCCAAGGAATGACTTAGCCAGCGCTCCAAGTTGCCTGCTCTCTCTGCAACTCTTAGTTATGCTCATCAACATCTTCGTTTATGGAAAACAGAAAATGAACATGAACCAGAAAGCAAAGCAGCTGTGGAAAGCACAGCACGGGGAAGAGATACCAGGACTTGTCCAGAACCTTGTGTTGAGAACCCTCCCTAATTAGTGGTTGAATCTCCTGTAGGGATAAACCAGAGGAATAACATGCTTTGGTCGCAGAAGACTTTTTAGGTGCTGCTGGACTACAGAGCATCAGCAGAGGCCAAGGTCAGGCTAGTGGCACCAGAGGCCCGGAAGTGGCCGCCTGGGCCAGTGTCATTCACGCAGCACAAGGAAGCATTGCCCATGAGGTGCCCCAGCTGCCAGACAGGGTGTGAGGCTGACAGTGGCTGGTTTGGGGTGAAGACAGTTCTCACCACTCAGGCAGCAGTGGAGGCTAATCCCTCCTCTGCTCTGAGCCCAGCTCCCGCTTCCTGGGAGCCCTGCCCCCACTGCTTTCTTCCCTCTCAGTGCCCAGCCTCTCCACTGCGTCTTTCTCAGGATGTGAAGGTCCTCTCCCTCTCCCACCTTCTTCCCAACTCTGCACGTAGGCTTTGCTGCTCAGAAACGTCTAGCTCCATTTTGCCTCTTGCTCTCACCCCTAGCCATCAAGGGCTTCTCTAATCCTATCCCAGAGATTTTATGCCCTGAATTCCTCCCACTTCTAACACCTCCTTGTTATTTTGACTGCTACGACCTTGGCTTTGAGCCTTACTAAATTTAATTTAGAATCTAATTGCAATGATCACTGGTCTCTCTCTTTACTAATCTGCATTCCCTCTCATTTCTGGACTCTTTTCTCTGAAGCTCAGCTCAGAGACTGGCTGTGTCCAGCTCAAAAATCTCTCACTGCCCACAGAAATGATTTAAACTCTCTGGATGGCTTCAAAGTCCTTCTTGCATTGATCTCAACCAGGTTTCCAATTTTATTTCCTGCTACTGTTGCCCATGAATCCTGTGCTCCCATTCAGCTGAATTATTCCGTTTTTCCTTGAGCCAACTCAGGACTTCAATACCTCCAGGCCTTGTTCCTGCTGTTCTCCTTCCCTGGCAACCCATCCCTGCAATGTCCACACTCCTAAATCCTACCCGATCTTCGAGGCCCAGCACAAGTACCTCCTCCTCCATGGAGCTTCATTTTATTTTCTCAGGAGGAATGCATCGGTCCCTTCTCTTTCTCTAAAGATGGATTCTTTTGTACCTTTTACTATAGATCGCCCTTGTTGAAGTGTGGGCTTCCTGGGAGTGGCATTCATCTTTGTTATTGCCATAATACACAGTACAGTGCATTGCACAAGGAAGCTACCCAATGAATGCTTCTGGAACAAATAAATACATGTATTTAAAATATAATTAGCTTTATCATGGCAGCCAACTGTCATAATCACCAGCAATTTTGCCATATGGCAAGGTCATGTTGATCACAGTAGTTAACCTAAGAGTTGCAAACTCAGATGGTACAGGGCCCAGGCCAGTAATAGAAGTGGTAAACAGTCTGGGCAAGTACTTGGGAAATGTTGCAGAGTCTGCCACGTTTACCAGGGGCAGCTGTTACCCAGAACCAGCCAACTGTGGGTCCAGGATTATCAAGTCATTTGATTATTAGAGAAATGCTAGCAATACGGTTATTTAGGGGCTGGCATCGTGGTGCAGCAGGTTAAGCTGCAGCTTGCAATGTCCACATCTCACAACAAAGTGCCACTTTGAGTCTCAGCTACTCTGCTTCTGATCCAGCTTCCTGCTAGTGTGGATGGGAAGGCAGCAGAGAACGGCCCAGGTAGTTGGACGCATGCCAACAATTGGTTGGAGACCAAGATGGAGTTCCTGGTTCCTGGCACCTGGCTTCAGCCATTTGGTGAGTGAACCAGGTGGAAAAATTTCTGTGTGTGTGTGTGTGTGTGTGTCCCTTTCTCTCTGTTGCTTTGCCTTTCAAATAAATAAGTAAATCTTAAAAAAAAAGTGAATTTGTATATGAAATCCTCCAGTTTAAAAAAGTTGGCAACTAGCTCTATTTTTAAACAATTGGCCTGCCAATTTGCAAGTTCTGGGTCTGGGAATGCTGAATTCTGTTTACATGAAAATGCTATGTAGCTGGCTTGCCAGGTACAATGTACCCAGGCAAAGACAGTCGGCTCCCAGGGACTCAGAGCCTCCTATACTGCACTTCCTGCTGGCTCCACGGTCGAGTCAGCAGGTGCCTTGTGGTGTTTCCACATTCAGGTTTCTCATTTCCAACACCAGCCATCAGGGCCCACAGAGAAGAGCTCTCTGGGAACGAGAATGCTCTGCTTGTCTGGATTCTGCAGACCACTGCCCACCATCTTCCCACTGCACCTAGTCCTGAGGCTGCCCTCACTCTCCCTAAATCGCCAACTGCTCTGCTGGCCTCCCGGCAGCTATCAGAGAACCCCAAGGCCGGTTTCCCAGCACCTCCAACTCTGTATGATCTCAGTGGCTGGCAGGATGCATTCTTCAGAAACTGAGGGCCAGACATGAAACTGCCTGCCCCCACCCGTAAAACCCCAGAGAGTTTGTTTAGCATCATTCTTATAGGACTTAGTAATAATCGTTATGGTAACAGCGACTCTGCATTGAGCACCTTAAGCTTGGCATTTTCACAAGCTTGTCAGATTCCCACGGTGATCCTGCAAAGTAGATAATTGCATCAATCAGGATATTAATGCCTTTAGGACAATCCCAAAATTCCAGTAGTTAATCCAATGGAAGTTTATTTCTTGTGCACGTCACAGTCTCCTGCGTTCGGGTTAGGAAGGCAGCTCTGCTCCGTGCAGCCCTGCAGGGACTCAGCATCCTCCCCTGCACCTCCCCCTCCCTCCAGCAGCTCGGGATTCCTCTCTTCAGCCAGCACAGGGCAAAAGAGAAGACAGACTGCACAAGGGATATTTTCATGAAGCAGGCCTGGAAGGGACTCACTTCACTTCTACTCACATTCTGTGGACCAGAGCTCAATCACGTGGCCACACCCAACTGCGAGTATAATCTGGCTATGTGGCCAGGAAAAAGAGGGGAACCAGGTGCCCGTGAGCACAGGCACCCTCTGCCGGAGTGCTCACCCCCCTTTCCCGGATGAGGGAAATGAGGCTCAGGGGAGTCAAGTCGCTTGCCCACCATCATGTCCAACACAGTGCCAGAGTGGCTCCTAAAACCTAAGCTGCACCGGCACAGACATCGGCCTCCCTCCACCGCTCCACCTGTCCTGCTTTGCGTCTGCCTTCATCTCTACTGCTGGCATCAAGGGTGGTACAGACCACCTCCCAGAAGATCCTGAGAATGTTTTATGGCCATATCCCCATGGGACATTGGCTGACGAGTCCTGAACTCTTGAATCTTTGAACTTCTCTAAAGAGGTGCACACTGCTTCACTCTAGAAGAGAAAAGGGAAACGTGTAGCCCCCAAGTCCTGTGCGCCACACCTAGCCAAGGTTCACCTGGGCACTCTCAGACCGGCGGGGCAGCGTTTCATACTGGTGGTTAGCATGCATTCTGCTTGTATGTTGCTTCTCCTGCCCCCAGCGGCTGGAAAACACAGTCAATGTCATATTTCTAGAATGTTCCAGAGCTCCAACATGGGACCTGTGCCCATCATAAATGCCTATTAAGTTGATGGGTTATTTTCTCAGTGTTAAGGTGAGTTGCAAAGTCCACACAGAAGCCACGATGTTAACTATGTGGGGGAATTGGAAGCATAATCCGTGACAGATAGGAAACCTGGGTTACTCTTTCCTGAGCCACTCTGCTCCTGTGCACTAAGACTTGGCTAGAAACTGCTGGTGTACACTCTCCCGGTACGCAGGACTCATGTTCTTTGAGATTCACACACCACTTTTTTTTTTATTTTATTTTTATTTTTTGACAGGCAGAGTGGACAGTGAGAGAGAGAGAGACAGAGAGAAAGGTCTTCCTCTGCCGTTGGTTCACCCTCCAATGGCTGCCACGGCCAGCGTGCTGTGGCCGGCGCACCGCGCTGATCCGATGGCAGGAGCCAGGTGCTTCTCCTGGTCTCCCATGGGGTGCAGGGCCCAAGCACTTGGGCCATCCTCCACTGCACTCCTGGGCCACAGCAGAGAGCTGGCCTGGAAGAGGGGCAACCGGGACAGAATCCGGCGCCCCGACCGGGACTAGAACCCAGTTTGGCGGCGCCGCAAGGGGGAGGATTAGCCTAGTGAGCCACGGCGCCGGCCACACCATGTTTTTAAGAGTTCCCTGTGGCTGGTCCTGCACCTGCATGGGAGACCAGGAGAGTCACCTGGCTCCTGGCTTCGGATCCTCACAGTGCGCCAGCCGTGGCAGCCATTGGAGGGTGAACCAACGGCAAATGAAGACCTTTCTTTCTGTCTCTCTCTCTCACTGTCCACTCTGCCTGTCAAAAAAAAAAATAATAAATAAAAAAGAGTTCCCCGTGTCTCTGTTGGCCTCGTGTCTGCCTCCCCCCAAGACGGCAAACTCTGCAAGGGCAGAGGTCAGGCCTCCCCTGTGCACCACTGGCGTCAGTCAGCGAATGCCATCTGATAAACAATCCTCAAAGCCAAGCACCTTCCCTCTTACATATTCTTAGGTGCAAATGCACGGTCAGCCGCGGTCGGACTCATCCAGGCTGGGTCCCACCGCGTCTGACTCCCAGCTGATGGTACGTTTTCTCCTGGCAATGACAAAGCAAAGAGGTGATGAAAGCCGTCTCTCGGCTTAGTCTCGGAACTGGTACCCGGTCACGTCCATCCGTGCTCTGTTGCCTGAAGTGCAGTATCTGGCCTACATCAGCCTTGGTGAAGATGGAAAGGTGACACTCTCCTCTCCTAGGAACAGCAGATACACTATGAAGGAGGAATTCCAAGCACTATTACAATGTATCTCAGGGCTGTATCTCCACCGCACTGCACCCCAGGGCTGTTCAACAAATCCTGTTTGGATATCCCAAATCAGTTCATCCCTCGGGGTTGAAAGACTGGTGAAGATGAACGAAGCTGCAGCATCACGCAGTAAGAGAGTGACTGGTGTGTGTTCTCCCTCAATCTGTCCCCCACGGAGCAAGCCGGCAAGCAGGCGGAGTCCGAGGGCTGCTCACAGGGCAGACAGAAGCAACCTGGAGCAGCGGGCGCCTCCTGTCTCGTGTTCGCGTCTCAGCCAGGTGAGCAGAGAAGCCAGGTGCGGAGACTCGAGGGAGGAAGCTGTCCAGGTGGAAAGAGCTGGCCATGGATTCCTCATGTAGCACAGGCACACACACTGCACACCACACACCACACGCATACAACACACACACTACACACCACACACAACACACATACACAGAACACACATCACACACCACACATACCACACCACACACACTATACACACACACAACACACATACCACATATAACACACACTACACACCACATACAACACACACCACACGCATACAACACACACACTACACACCACACACAACACACATACACAGAACACACATCACATACACCACACATACCACACATACCCCAACACACACACCACACACGCACACAACATACACACCACATGCATATAACACACACACTACACACCACATACAACACACACCACACGCATACAACACACACACTACACACCACACACAACACACACTACACATACACAGAACACACATCACACATACCACACACACAACACACACACCCTACATACACAAAACACACCACAAATACCACACATACCACACATACCACAACACACACCACACAACACACCACACACACAACACACCACACAGATACAACACGCACCCACTACACACCACACCATACATACAACACACACACCACACATCACAAAACACACATAGAACACACACCACACACACCACACATACCACAACACACAACACACACACCACACATACACAGAACACACACCACACATACACAGAACACACATAACACATACCACACATACAACACACACACTACACACGCACACAACACACACACTAACACACACCCCACATACACAAAACACACATCACACATACCACACATACCACAACACACACCCACACACACAACACACACCACACACAACACATACACCACACACCACGCACACCACACACACACAGAGCACACATCACATACAATACACACACAATACACATACAACACAGCATACACCACACACATCACACCATACACAATACACACCACACACAGAACACCCATCACACATACCACACATACCACAACACACACACAACATACACACCACACACACAACACACACCACACACACATACACATACAACACACACCACACGCACCTTACACACACACCTTACACACACAAAACACACCACACACACACACACACACACACACTGCTCTATGGCCTGCTTCCGAGAAGGTGCAATAGCGTCAGAGAGGTTAACTCCTGGGTGCACTGAGGCAGGGAGAGCCCGGCCCCACCAGAAAGATCCCCAGGCCCTAGGAGAGGTGCAGAAGCAGAGACCTGTGGACAGCAAGCGTCACCTGGGGCGTGGACAGTGAGGACCCTGACCCCCTCAGTCTCCCAGACCCCGTGAAGACCCTGGAACATGAAAAAGCCCTCAGTAAGGCCTGGGAGTAATTTCCCCTCCTCCTAGTGGAGTAAGGGCCCAGTGTCATAATTAATCTGATTTAAAAGAAATAGAGGAACTGCGATTGCCTAGACAATTGAGTTAGAGAACAGTCATTCACACCATTAAAGTGTAAAAAGTAGAGCTGGGAATTGGTGAACCAAGACTCATTGAAAGCCTATGACGATAATAATAGTGGTTAAATATTTCGAGGACATTTGTTACCATTTCCATGTGAAACCTTGTAATTCCACACAGAGGCCGGCGCACAGCCCCAGGGAGAGGCACCGCTAATGGAACAAAGAGCCTTTCCCCTCGTCTTGCAGGGTTTGGAGAGCTCTTTTGTAAAACCCACACAATCCCGGATTTCGAAGTTAAATTAGCAATAATGTTTAAATTATGCAGGTTCCCAGCTGCGCTGTGATGTTTGCACACTTTCTAGGAAATGACTAATTATAATTAGTGCTGAAACACAAAAGGAGAGAAGGAGCAGTGTGGGCTATTTTCACTCACTGATGCAGGGTTGTTAGTTGAAGGACAGGAGGGAAATGAATGCTGCTCTCCACGCTAGCTGTGAGAAGATGGATTTAGATGTTCGTGGGTCCAGCAAAGAGGCCAGACACCGAACAATCCCCAGCGCTGGAATCCGCCGTCAGCAAGGCCCCTCATCAGACAGGCAGTAAGGAGTAGCTGCTAGGAGAGAGCCATCAGGCGGGCTGGACTCCTGTGCCGGCTCTGTCCCTCACTGTTCGTGGAAGGGCATTCACTTCTTAGGGTCTCACTTTCCTGAGCTGCGACATGGAGCTAACAATACCTAAATGGTTCCTACATTTTTTTCTGCAGTATTTGCTCCCCAAGACAATAGCTACTGCACAGTGCTTACAAGTTGGCAGGCCCCAGGCTGCAGCCTGCGGATTTGGGGAGGAGAGAAGAAACATAGGGGGGGCCAGCATTGTGCTGGAGTGGGTAAAGCCGCTGCCTGCAGCGCTGGCACCCCACAGGGGCTCTAGTTCGAGTCCCAGCAGCTCTGCTTCCAATCCAGCTCCCTGCTAATGCACCTGGGAAAGCAGCAGAAGAAGGTCACAAGTGCTTGGGCCCCTGCACCCCCATGGGAGACCCAGAAGAAGCTCCTGGCTGCTGGCTTTAGCCTGGCCCAGTCCCAGCCATTGCAATCATTTGGGGAGTGAATCATGAAAGATCTGTCTCTCTCTCTCTCTCTCTATCCCCCCCCACCTCTCTCTCCATCTCTGCCTTTCAAATAAATACATTTTGAAGAGAAAAAAGAGGAAACATGGAATCTTTGTCCCCTGTGCCCCTGGCCTCCCTGCTTATCTTTATCCTGGTGGATTCCTCACGATCACCCTCCCTAGCCCTTCACCTTGAAGGACAGGGCCCCGGGCTTGTCCACTGCTCTCTGTTGCAGCCCCAGCACCCATCATGGTGTCTGCACTTTGTTGACATGGATAAATGTTACTGACGTGGAGGAAGGAAAAGAGACGCCCTGTCTCACGTCAATAGAAGATGACTTAAGTGTGCAAGCCTCGCCCCATCTGTACCACCAACTCTTTGAGGACAAGCAGTGCTTCTGACACTTCTTCCATCATTCACTACAGTGCCCGGCAGTTCTGATTGGGTAATTATTCCTGTGTGCTCCCATGGATGATCATTGAGCCTCTGCCACACTCAGGTTGAATAACTCTTTTTATCTTTTTAAAAAAGGTTTACTTATTTATTTGAAGTCAGAGTTATACATGTGCACACACACACACACACACAGAGAAAGAGAGAGAAGGAGAGACAGACAGGAGAGACAGAACTTCCATCCACTGGTTCACTCCCCAGATGGCTGCAAAGGCTGGGGCTAGACTAGGCTAAAGCCACACCCAGGAGCTTCATCCGGGTCTCCAATATGGGTGGCAGGGGCCCAAGCACTTGGGCCATCCTCCACTGCTTTCCCAGAGGCATCAGCAGGCAGCTGTATCAGAAGCAGAGCAGCTGGGACTGGAATAGGCACCCATGTGGGATGCCAGCACGGCAGATGGTGGCCTAACCGGTTGGTGGCTTGAGGAAGGTGTACATGCTGTCTTGTAGGTCTTACACTGGAAGGGAGGGTGAGGTCGTTAAGTCGTCCAAGCAATAAACATTCAACCTTGAATTATGAACAGGACGACAGCACCCACTGCAAGCTGTCTACTAAAACCTGTACTTCTTTCTTTTCCCAACAGAACCCTGGTTTTATTTGGAGGCCATCTCCCCAGGTCTAAGTGATTCATCATCACTCAGCTGGGGTGGACTAAACTGCCATGATGCTTCCATTTCTCTTTGTCAGTTACTGGTCTAGATGGACATGTGACCCAGGTTGGCCAATAGGCTACAATGGGGAGTCAGCAAGGGGGCTGCTGGGAAATATTCTCCTATAAAATAGAAAGCAAATTGAGGGAAAAGCCTTTTTGCCTCTTTCCTTGTCCTGCCTGCCTGTTTGGCATGTGGTCATGTGATCCTGTGATCCTAAGGGGACTCATTTCCAACACAGTGTTGATGGCAGAGCAGGTGGGTTGACTATATCTGGGCTCCTGAGGGTGGCTGTGGGAGGCCAGAGATGCCCAGTGAGTCGTCTTCTTCCCTTTCTGAGTTCTGAACAAATTGAGAAGTAAGACCATGGAGAAGAGGGGACGATTTCATCTTGGCTGCTGATAAATGCCAGGTCTGTGGCTATAGCATAATGAGAGAAGCAATTGTGCCCCAATCCCAAGTCAGGCAGATTTAGTGTCTAGTTCCAGACCCCACCTGGAGTAGGAAAGATGAAGTGCCGCATGGGGCAGGCTCAGTCCCCAGAGGAGCTCGGCCACACTTATCAGACAAGCACTCTGCCTCCCAGGGGATAGAGTAGATGAAAGCTAAGAAGGAAATCAGGATTTCTGATGACCGAGCTTCCTTCAGATGGAAGGCACCATCGGGAGTGGACATGAAGCAGCCAACCCTCACCCCAACCCCACAGCTGATGACTTGCTTCATGCTTCTTACTGGGTGACAACTACGGAGCCCATTAAGGAAATGCCTTGTAGTCGGGTGTTCTGTTCACTGCAGTCAAAGGCATCCTAAGTGGTCTGAACACCAGAAAGGAAAACCAAAGAACAGTGAGAGGGACTGTGCAAAAGGGAACTTCGTTTTGATTTTACTTCCCCAGGGGTGGAAGGAGGCAAGGGCACGCGTCTCCAGTTCTCTAAACTCACACCACTTCAGCAGACCCTGCAGGATGATGGGGGCATACTCCTTTCTGCCCAGACTCAGCAGCTGTGAAATCTCCAGGCAGACACCCACACGACAGCTTTTACTTCTAACAGCAACTCCAAGTGCAGGATTCCCCAAACCACACTCTGGTTGAATATTTTTTAAAGATTTATCTATTTATTTGAAAGTTAGAGTTACAGAGAGAGGAGAGACAGAGAGACAGAGAGACAGAGAGACAGAGAGACAGAGGAGAGAGAGAGAGAGAGAGAGAGAGATCTTCCATCTGCTACTGCACTCCTCAATGGCCTCAACAGCCAGGGCTGGGCCAGGCTGAAGCCAGGACCCAGGAGCTTTATCTGGGTCTCTCACATGCATGCAGGGGCCAAAGCACTTGGCCCATCCTCTGCTGCTTTCCCAGGCGCATCAGCAGGGAGCTGGATCAGAAGTGGAGCAGCCAGGAATCAAACCAGCACCTATATGGGATGCCGGGGCTGCAGTTGGTGGCTTAACCCACCATGCCACAGTGCCAGCCCCTCGAATAACTCTTAAAGGACTCAGAGGAATCACTGATACTTGTGGTTATCATTACAGAGAATGGATACAGATTAACATCCACCAAAAGGAGAGGCATGATGGCCAGAGGCTGGGAAGGCTGCCAATGTGAAGCTTGTGTTCGTCTCTCCCTGTGGAGTCAAGACATTGATCTCCAGCATCCATGGTTCTTCCAGCATTGATCTGTGACACCCACACAGAGTACTGATGTCCAGCAAAATCCACCTAAACCTGATGTCTAGAGTTTCTGTTGGCTTCCTTTACGTAGGCATTGCTGAAAGATTGTTTTTAGTGTGCACGTGGAGTTTGCTAGGTGGCCAGCACCTGCCCTAAACAAAGATACTCCTAGATGACCTCCAGAGAGCAAAGGCAAGGCCAAGTTCCTTACTTCATATCTCCACACTACTATACAGATTCTGGATTATACCCTAAGCACAATGGAAGCCGCCATAGGATGGCTCAAGGGATAGTCGAAAGCCAGAACCATCATTATGAAGCCCAGATGCAGTCTTCGTTGGCTTCCAATGAGCTGTGTGAGCAAGGTCAGGTTGCTTCCCCGCTCAGGACCTCCACTTCTAGGTGATGGGGGTTGAGCTAGTCTCTGAGATGCCTCCCAGTATGCACACCCCATGTCTTTCTTTTCTTTTAATGTACTTCTATTTTTTTTAACTTTTATTTAATGAATATAAATTTCCAAAGTACAGCTTATAGATTATAATGGCTTCCCCCCCCATAACTTCCCTCCCACCCGCACCCCTCCCCTTTCCCTCTCCCTCCCCCCTTCCATTCACATCAAGATTCATTTTCAATTCTCTTTATATACAGAAGATCAGTTTAGCATATATTAAGTAAAGATTTCAACAGTTTGCACCCACATAGAAACACAAAGTGAAAAATACTGTTTGAGTACTAGTTATAGCATTAAATCACAATGTACAGCACATTAAGGACAGAGATCCTACATGAGGAGTAAGTGCACAGTGACTCCTGTTGTTGACTTAACAAATTGACACTCTTGTTTATGGTATCAGTAATCACCCTAGGCTCTTGTCATGTCTTTCTTACCAGCTTCTTTTCTGATCAGCAGGTTTTCCTTGGGGGCAGTCATTTTGTCCCTATGGTTCCAAACCTGGAAACTCTTGGCAGCTGAGGCATTCTTTGTTCTGGGGACTGGGTCCTGGTCCTTGTAGAATGTTTAGCAAATTTTCTGGCTTCTAGATGCTAACAGTAACCAGTCCTTTCAACTGTGGCCCTCCAAACTCTCTGATATTGCCAAATGTCTCCTGGGAGCAAGCCTGCTCATTGCAACAATCACTATTTTAACTGAAAATATTTGAATGATTGGCTTAAAGGCAAAGGGGTAGGTGTCTTTACATGACCTTGGGCCAGTAGCCCTAGACCCCTGGGCTTCTGCTTGGGGATGGGGTGAGGACTGGGTCTTAATAAATGCTTAATAACTCCCAAGAGGAAGGGAGGGTCATCAGTTCCAGCAAGATTTACACACCTTGAAAACCTGAGTTGTACAATTCCAGGAACCTCCTCCTCTGCTCTCAACTTGCTCACAGCTGATTATTTAGTTGTACTTGCATTTTGTGAATGAAAGCAAGATCACATTCACGGGTCTACCCACCCTTCTGCAAAAACAAATTCATTGTCTTGCCTTGCAAGGACGAAGATGTTTCCCCTGGGCTTTTTGTCAAAGCTGATTCAGCCACTGCCTTCCTTCAGAATTCTCCACCCAGTTTTGGGCTCTTTGGATCAGGCCCCAGCACATGCTCTCTGAGTCTGAATTACTATGCATTGTGTCAGCCTCTGCTCTTGCAAAGAATCAGCTCTCCGCCAGCTTTTTCTTTTCTGAGCCATCGACTCTGTGACAGGATGGAGCTCTCAGAATTGGAATGAACGCCTGAGAGCAAAAACCACTTGGACACTGGAGGCTGGGTTCTGTAATTGGCATCTCATGGGGATATCTGGGACTCCACAGCTCCCTCCTTCAACTAATAAATGTTCCTCCCACTTTTGGGAGAACCACTCCTTGTGAAATCCCCTGCTCATGTTCCACGTTCTGGTCACTGGGGCTGCCACAATCACACAAATGATCACCAATTTTAGAGTGGGCGTTTAGCCTGTCACTGGAGATGCCCACGTCCTATATCAGAGTACCTGGGTTTGATACTTGGCCCCAGCTCCAGATTCAAGCTTCCTGATAACGCAGAGCCTGGGAAGTAGCTGTTATGGCTCAAATCAATGGGTTCCTGTCACCCATGTGGAAGACCTGGATTGCATTCCCAACTCCTAGCTGCTCCAAGCATTGTGGACATTTGGGGAGTAAACTAGAAGATGGGAGCGCTTTCTCTCTCTCTCTCTCTCTCTCCCTCCCTCCCTCCCTCCCTTCCTCCTCCTGTCCTGCTGTCTTCCTCCTTCAGCTTCTCCTCCTCCTCCTCTCCCCTCTCTCTCACTCCCTCTCAATTTTTTACAAAAATTTTAAACAAGGGCCAAATTCTTCTGGTAGCAGGGAATTGGTTAATGTGACGTCAACTGAAACAATCACTATTCAGTTTTTATTTTTAATCTGGTCATAGATTTGACCTTGGAGTTGCTGGTGGCCAGCTACCTGACCAAAAGGAGAAGAAAGCCCCCAACAGGGAGAGCAGAGCAAGAGGCAGCCCAGCTCCTGTGCAGAAATCCTGCGTCCAGCCCACTCATCCCTGTGACTGACCACGCAGGATGAAAAATGCCGTGTCCTTTCCTACCTCATGCTCTTCCAGAATTTTCTTAATTTGGACTGAATTTGCCTTCTATTATTTACAGAAAATTCCTGACCACTACAGATTAATTAAGCTGCAGCCCCTACCCCATGTCTACAGTAATACTGAATATCACAACAGAAAGGAAGAGTTTTATTCACTGATTCATGGGATCATTCAACAGTTATATGTCAGTTGTCTACTAGTCCAGGGCAACTTAGCAGGGATTCAGAGTGTAGTTTAGGAGTCAGGTGCTGGATTCAAATTCTGACTTCACCTCTCTGTGTCACTGGGAGAGTAAACTTGCCAAGCCCTGATTTCCTCTTATGTTTAAGAAGAGGCTAAATGCATTCACAGCCGGTTGTTGTGCAACGTAACCCACTTCCACAAGTTCAGCGGTGACCCTGCCGTATTCAGGGTGCTTACGATCTGATAATTCTAAATGTAGTCACCATGCTCCCCAGAAAGATCAGGGGATTTCCCAGGATCTCCCAGGATCACCCAGTTATCTGAGGATTCAATCTACTCTGACTTACTCAGATTTATCAGTTTCCCTAAAGAATCAAATCATTTAGATCTAGGTCACTATCCACTACTTTGAAGGGGTCATAACTAATTTAAATATGAGAAATTGAGGCCACAATTATAAAAGCTTCAAAATCCTACTGATACTCCAATATCAAATCTCTTGCTTCAGTTTAAGCATCAGAAATTCCAAGTTGCACTGGCTTAAGTGCACAGGGCTTTATTTCCCTCAGATAACCAAATGTTGCAGGCAGGCAGTTCAGGCCTGCTGTGGCGACTCTACAATGCCACCCAGGATCCAGGATCCTCCTGTCTGTCTGCTCCATGCACCTCTAGCTTTTATCCTCACAGTCACAGGAAGGCTGCTAAGCAGCACTCCTACATTCCAGCCAAGGACAATTAGATGCAGGAAGAGCTGGTGTCTATATCAGAAAAATGAAAGCCTTCCCAGTAAAAGCTTATTAGATCCTGTGTCAAAATATAGCCACAGGGAGTCTAGGGCAGTGATACCATTAACTGAATATGCTGTCCCCTTGAAGAAAATCAGGATTCTCTAATAAAGAAGACAGAGAGGGGCTGGCGCTGTGGTGCAGTGGGTTAAAAGCCCTGGCCTGAAGTGCCGGCATCCCATATGGGAGGCGGTTCTAATCCCAGCTGCCCCTCTTCCGATCCAGCTCTCTGCTGTGGCCTGGGAAAGCAGTAGAAGATGGCTCAGGTCTTTGGGCCCCTGTACCCATGTGGGAGACCCGGAAAAAGCTCCTGGCTCCTGGCTCCTGGCTCCTGGCTTCTGGCTCCTGGCTTCGGATTAGCGCAGCTCCAGCTGTTGTGCCCATCTGGGGAGTGAACCAGCAGATGGAAGACCTCTCTCTCTGTCTCTACCTCTCTCTGTAACTCTGTCTTTCAAATAAATAAAATAAATCTTTTTTTAAAAAAAAGAAGACAGAGAATAGGTGTAGGAAACTAACAGATCCTGCTAATTCTCTAAGCCTCCAATGGACAGCTGGTCAACCTAAGCCCCAAAGGCCCTCGCTGTTCCTATCCTCTCAAATTTTTAGTTACAGACAAATATTAATTGCGTATTTATTCAACAGCTTGCCAGAGACTGTGAGAAGGAAGCAATGTGAGATTACAGAACTAATAAGAGATGGCTCTGCATTGAAAGAATTCTCCCAGGAATGAAGATAGATTAAAAACAAATTATTACCGTAAGAATATAAGGAATGGGGTCGGTTCACAGGGAAACCTGGGCACAGCCCTGGGAGAGGCAGCTGACTCTCCCTGTCCAGGCACGTCCGGATAAGCTGCACAGTGGCTGTGACCTTTGGCCTGGCCTTGAAGAGTGAGTCAGACTGCCAGTCAGGATAGGCTGTGCTGTGCTGTGCACAGTATCGCATTCCCGGATCTCAGGGAGTTAACACAATGTAAGTGATTGCATCTCCACACCCGGTGGAATGCAGCCGCGCCAGCTTGCGGAGCTCTCCCAAGTACCTCTCCACCTGCTGGAGGCTCAGAGAGTCCAGGCTCTTCCAGCTGGCCACTGAGTGAGAGAGAGCGTGTGGAGCATCGTGACCCCTAGACTAAACTACATCCCCTGTGAGTGTACTCTCCGTTTCCGTTCATGTTCCATCGGTGAGTTCTAGTCACGTGGCCCCCACTCAGATGCAGTGGGTGCTGGGAAATGTGACCTCCCACTGGGCAACAACTCTGCCCTGTGAAAAGGTCACACTAATTTCATTGACAAGCCACTGTCTACTGCTACTGTAGGAGTTTGCTAGGCAGAGGAGGGAGTTACACGACACTCAAAGAAGTGCAAAATCCTAGAAGTATGGGTTATGGGAGGCATATACAGTAAGCTGGCTGTGACTGGGTTTTGGATATAAGGGAGGTGGCAGTAGGTAAAGAGGGATCTAGAAAGGTAGAACTGATGTGGTGGGGGAATTCTTGAAGGATCTCAAATTACAAGGGGTCTTTTAAAAGTTCATGGAGGGATGGGTATTTGGCATAGCGGTTTAAGATGCTGCTTTGGGAACACATGGCAGGCTCATAAAGTGACAAATGCCCTAAACAGCACTCTGGCCTCAGAATCAGCCCTTAAGGCATTTGGATCTGGCTAAAAAACCCATGAGAGCATTTCAGGCATGGAAAGCCAAGATACTGTGGCAAAAAATTACCTACGTGAAAGATCTCTGTGAGTGAGATCCCGGTGGAAAGAACAGGCCATCAAAGAAGGAAGTACCTTTCTCTGAAGAGAGGAGAGAACTTCCAACTTTGATTATGGCCTTGTCTAAATAAGGTCGGAGTTTGTGAACTCAAGAGGCTTCCATAGCCTTGGCAGCTCATGACAAGAGCCTCAGGTGATGACTGATGTCATAAATAAGAGTGTCACTTGTTAAATCAACAGGAGTGACTGTGCCCCTGCTCTCCATGTAGGATCTCTGCCTTTAATGTGTTGTACTATGAGAATTAATGGTAAAACTGATCTTCAAGCAGTACTTCATACTTTGTGCATCTGTGTGGGTGAAAACTGTTGAAATCTTTACTTAGTATAGAGTTGGTCTGTATATAAAGATAATTAAAAATGAATCTTAATGAAGAATGGGATGGGAGAGGGAGTAGGAGGTGGGATGGGAGTGGGGGTGGGAGGGCGGGTATGCGGGGAAGAACCACTATAATCTAAAAATTGTACTTACGAAATTTATATTTATTAAATAAAAGCTTTCCACTAAAAAGAGATGCTGCTTTGGATGTCCTTGACCTATATGGGATTGCCTGGGTTAGAGTCTTGGCTCCATTCCTGATTTAAACTTCCTGCTAATGGATAGCCTGGGAGGTAGCCGTGATGGCTCAAGTAGTTGGTTTCCTGTCACCCAGGCAGAGGCCTGGATGGAGTTCATGTTTCTTGGTTTTGGCTTAGCCTAGTCCCAGTTGTTGCAGGTATTTGGGGAGTGAAGCAGTGGAGGAGAGCCCTCTCTCTTTCTGTCTTTCAGATATATACATACATAAATATTTATGGAAATTACATATTATGAAAAAACCGTGCATAGGTTTCATTTTTTTGCACCAAAATAAACTCATCTTTTAATTCTATTTCTCTATAAACTGTATGACATACCCACACACGTGCTAAGAATGTGACTTTTTCTCATAGAGTGGGGAGACAGAAGTTTTCCATCTGAGCAAGGATTTTGTGACTAAATGGAGGATGGATTTCAGGATGCACAGGCAACGTTTGAGAATCAGATGCAAAAGTCTGAGTGGGAAATGACAAAAGCCTGACCTAGGACAGCGGCCAGTGACCGAACAGGAGAAAGCTTTGGGAAGCACTGAGGAGGTGGAGCTGCTGGGATTTCTCAACAATGGAGTAGGGAAGGGAAGCCCCAGTTACATTCAGTGGGCCACACTCAAACAGGATTCTGTCTTGTGCACCCACCTGATTTCTGCTACAGTGACCTATGCTGCTCTCTGGGAACTCAAAGAACTCCTTTTCCTCCCTTGCCAGTTTGGAACAAATCCATGCAGCCAGGGTGTTAGGCTGTCGCCCTGTCCTCAGAATAAGCTATTCTACCCCTGAACTCTTTTTGCTCAGTAATTCGATAGCATGACAGAAATGATTCGGGGCAGAATAGAACAACGGCTAAGAGTGTGCAGCGAGCATTAGGCTGCCTGCGTTTGCAACCCAGCTTGTGCAGTTACTCTGTGCCTGAGCAAGTGAAAACCTTTCTGACTTTTAATTTCTCCTGAAAGGAGGCAATTAATAATATTTACATCATAGGATGTTATAAAGGTTAAATGAAAGGCTCTTACATAAAACACTGCAAACACCGCCTGGCTCCTGCAGGCACTCACGGAGCGTTCACTGGCTCCTGTTACTGGTGAACGGACACCTCACAAGCAGGCAAGCACTGTTCTGGATGCTGCTGCACCACAGTTCTCTTTCCAGGATAAAATCCATGAAAGAAAATATTCCTGCACGTCCCTTATGGCTTGAATGCATCTCACAAAAGTGCAGGGGTTGGGGACTTAACCCCCAAATTCATATATTGATGGTATTTGGGAGGTGCTTAGGATTAGATGAGATCATGAGGGGAGGGTCTCATAGAAGAGAAAGAAAGAGCCCAGCTAAGATGCAGCACCAGACGCTGGTGCTGGGCACTTGGATCCCCAGCCTCCTAGTTTGTCTGAGTCAAATAAGCATCCATTCCCTATAAATGACCAGGTGTGATGATGTACAAACCGAAAAACAGGCTAAGACAACCTCCTTGCTTATCAACCTTCACTCTTCATTCTAGTACTTTCCATTAGACCTAGCCAAGTAAGCCCTGCTCCTTGGAGAAATTTGTGTATCAGAATCATTGAAAAAATCCATTTGATAAGATAAATAGATAAGTATAAACACATTTAATAAAATACATAAAATTAAAGGACACACAGTCACCTCTGCCACTCAGGATCTGGCACTTTAGTGCTGATAGAGAACCAACCACAGCCCTAAACACCTGCTGCATGATCAACATGGCTCAGGCTCCTGGGAAATGCTTCTTTATGTCACCTAACAAAAGATGGCCATGTCCACATGACATGAGAGTTTGTAGGCTGTGTGGCAGGTGTTGTCAGAGAGGGGCAGGCCTCTGAGACACAGGCAGAGCAGAAAGGATGGAAATGTTTACGTAAAGTAAAAGACAAATGAAATAACCTATCCATTCTTTCCTTTCAGATAGCACAAATGACATATGTTCTTGTACAGGTTGAGTATCCATTGTCTAAGATATTTGGCAACACAAGCATTTCAGATTTTCTTTCGTATTTTGGAACATTTGCATCTACATAAGGAGATATCTAAGGCACGGGATGCAAATCTAAACACAAAGTATATTTTTGTGTCACATCTACATCTGGAAGTAATTTTCAAGAAAGTGTTAAAATAGAAGGAAGGGAAGCAAGACATTGTTTTGAAAGGTTCTTAATAGCAACACCTGCTTAATGGTGCCACCTTGCTAATGCTCTTGACATAGGTAACAGAGTGTTCCCTGCAGTTCTGGGTGGGGATGGTGCCATGCTGTGTTCTCCCCTCAACAACATCTGTTGCAAGGTGGGGCAGATGGTTATATGGACTCAGCCAGAATAAACATTAAGCTAAAGAGAGGGCTTTCTGATGAAGAGCTTTTGGAAGTGAGGGCACCTGTGAGAAGCTCTGCGCGCACACAATGCTGTTTCTCAAAATTCCTCATGTTAAGGATTCTGTCTTTAAAAAAAAAAAAAAAAACTAACAGCAAGCACTGGGAACAGAGAGTTTCCATGTCCTTTTCTTCATTCTGTTAGGGAATCTTCCCAACCTAATTCTGATTTTATCTGATTCCAGCCTGTAGAGCCCAGGGCCTCCTGCATGACAGGACACGGTAAATGGTAGCTGTTGTTAGGTAGGAACCTCCTTTCCCTCCTGCTTCGAGTTTCCAGGTTGAGGGACCACCGAAAAAGCAACACTTCTGCCCCGTCTCCCAGAGGAGGAGCGAAGCATCTGATTGGTGAGTTGTGTGAGATGGCCGAGCATGCTCAGTTTCACCCCACGCCCTGGAGCTCTGGGAGCCATATACTTACGGCCCCCTCCGCGCCCATCGGTGCTATGGGAGGTGCTTGCTTGTGGGGAATTCAGTCAAGTACTGGGACGTGTTAGCAAGCAATGTGGCCCATCTAAGCCATGCTTATTGTCTTATCAGTAGCACCGCTGACATTTTTATCTCCATCTGCCTAACTCCTTGGGGTTTCTCTCAATTAATTAGGCACTTGGGCAGGGAGCAAGGGCGTCATTTATTAGCTCTCTAAATTCCCACAGTAGCGCCATCTTATTCAAAGCCCAGGCCATCTCAGTTTGGTTCAGTTCTTATCTCACTCTACCCCCCAACCCTCCTTTTAATTTTACAAGAACACCAGGGCTTGTATCATTTCTTTCCTATCCCCTGCTACTTCACACTTTCATGCCTTTGCTTATGTTATTCCATCTGCCTTTGTACCCACTCACTTCTACCTCGCTGTCCCAGCTACTGGTGCTTCTCAATAAATCTGTCCTAATCCTCATTTCAGGGGACCTCACATCCAGGAAGTCTTCCCTGTCACCTTCCACCACTGCAGACTTGGTATGGGATTCCCATAGTAACAAAACTCTGAACTGAACCTATTTACCAAGTTGTTTACAAATCTCTCTCTCACACTAGATTGAGTTTATTGAGTGGAGATTAAATGTTCTGCATTTTTGAATCCTTCAGGATTTATAATTCACCCCAGAAGATATGCACTGTGAATTGTACGTTAGATCAATGCAGGCCTCAGTCAATAGTGACCGATACCTAGTCTTGAAACCAGACTGACCCAGAGAGGGTATTTCTGTCAAGCCCCAGGAACAGAACCAAGCTTACAGTCAAGGACTCAGGGTCAAACATGCAGTCCACAAAGCAATGAGAGTGAGAGCAGCGGGACCAGCAGAGAGGAGGATGAAGAAGCTGTAAGGAATGGCCCAAGTACTACAGAGCTAAGGCTGAGGGGCAGGTGAGTCCTGGTGTCAAGTGCATGGTCTGGGGAGGAGATGGAAGCTTGAGGCAAGGATTTGGTGATAGTGGAGTGCAGGGACAACCATAGGAGTGCCAAGAAGGAGATATGGAGCCTGTTGCCAACATTGCTGCTAAAAACTGAAAACAGGCATCGTAGACAAGGCTCTTCCTTTTCCTGGGAGTGACGTTCCTCATTTATGGTTCTTAACAGCATGGTCTAGGTCACTCCTAAGTCCCCTTCCAATTTGAACATATGATTTTCCAACAATCATTCCATTGTATGACTGGAGAGACTTCTATTGGATGAACAATGTATAATTTTATACATATGTAAAATTTGCATATAAGTATATACTATGTGATGTATGATATTGTCACCATTTTATTCCATTTAATCAGACAAAGGTGTTTCTTCTGTTTGGACCTCAGTTCTTCTGAAATCAGTGAGATCAAACTAAATTATTTTGGAGACCCCTACCAGACATAAAATACATATTGTGCTAGGATTTTCTCTGTTCATTAAACACTTACTCTTTGCTCCTCTTTTCTTGATTCTGTAGTAGTCTCTGTTCTGAATGAGTGCATAATCAAGCTGAAACATCACCACCATCAAAGTGATGAAGAGAAAAACCCACGTCATTGAGTAAGTCAGTGATAGATTGGATGTTATAGAATTCAAGGAATGGACAGAGATGAGGGAGATGAAGAGGGGTGGAAGATATGAGGGAAGGATTCCAGAAGAAATTGAATCCGCAAAGGCCAACAGGTGGAAAGGAAGGGAGGGGTGGGTGGATGACGTTATTGATAAGATGCATAGCCCAAGCAGCAGTAAAACTAGAACTGATCACGACTCTGGTGGGTGCACAGTGGGAGCTTGCGGTGCCTGAGTGGAGAAAGGGGAACGGGATGGAATGAACGCTGTGGTGCTTCTGCTTGTGCTGATGTGTTGGGGTGTCTCCCCTCCTACAGGCCTTTGCTCTTTGAGGCATCTCCAATGAGAGCTGAAGGGGTGAGCACAGGACCGTGTTTATACTGTGAGACCATCTCACATCCTGGCCACAGATACGTGGACTATGGATGACACTGGACCTGAGGTCACCCAATCCAGTTCTCCTCCAAGAAACATGGTCCTAGGACATAGAAACACTGAACAGGAGGACTTTCCAGGGAGTGGCTAGGGAAGGGGAAGTGGGGGAGAGGGGCAGGGAGGGGAGCCGAGGAGATCAGACAGCAGAGAGCAAAGGTGGGGGGGGGGCACGGAGGCAAAGATGGGACACAGCCAGACCAATGTGGTGGCTCTCGGGAGCTGGAGCGTGTCCCTGGATTCTCACCATCCACTTTCTGGATCTCTCCTGAGGACTTTCATTTCCTATTCCTCGATGTCCATTAAACTAGTGTAACTACCTTCCTTTTAGTTACACTAGAAGCAGCCTTGACCAGGACAGTGTGTTCCCAGACATTTTTCCAAGTCAATCCTCATAGTAATTCAAGGAAATAGGTGTTATTTTCACATTATCAGTGTGGTACAAAGGCTGCGAGAGGCACCGTGACCGGCTCTAGCTCTTAGCTAGTAGTGGTCGAGCTAGACGTCAAATCCAGTCCTGTCTAGACCTAGAGACCTCCCACTTCACCACACATTGCCCCGAGGGAGCTCTGTCAGTGTGGGAATCAACACCAGCCCCCAATAACCCTTTCTCTGGAACCACACATGACAACTGCAACCCTGAGGATTATGCTGTGTTTATTCATGGTCAATTTGAGAGCCTTTAGTCATTCTAAGACTCTCTAGTGGAGATTGAGGCTGAGAAAGCTTATTTCAAATTCCCAAGTTCAGAATTTGTAAGAAGTCTGACACTGTATTTGTGACTCAGTGAATGAGTCAGATTTGAAGCAATTTTGTCTTCAAGAGAATATTCGAGTCTAGTAAATAAAAGGAAGCTGGTTCAAATTACTGGAATTTTCTAAGCTGAGAAGATTAAGGAGTTCTTCAGTTTGGAGATCAGCTAAGTAACTGATTCATTCTAAGTAATTTCCATTGAGTGGGGGCCATGCCTAAGTCTTATATTTTTATAACTGATTACAGATAACCTTCTTTATGCAATCTATGTTCTAGTCATACTCAACTCTTATAATCCTTTCAAATATTATAGTCCTTAGCTTCTATGTCATAATATGTGTGAAAATTCATTTGTCCCCATTTTTCCTATGGAAAACTTCATTCTTCCTTTGGGATTCAGCTAAAGCTGTCCCCTCCTCCCTAGGGAGTCCACTCACTTTGTTTCCTGCAGGTTGGTAGCTCTTCCTACTGAGTGGCCCGGAATGCTAACCCTCACTCTCGTCACTGGTCCCGACTGCTTCTTTGCTGTTTGGGTCTGCTCTTTTCTCTGTGGGGAGCAACTCGGACTAGACTAAGTTACTGGAATTAAGACTTATTCTATGCATCTGCTCTCCCACAATATGGCGCTGAGAAGGGAGAAACAGCTTCTACACAGCTGCCTCCAGTTCAACCAATAAACAGCAGGACCTGCTCCTGATTGGAGGAGAGCAGCGTACTCGGCGTGTGGGTAGCAGAGTTGGGATTGGTGGAAGAGGACTATAAAGGAGGAGAGAGACAACATGCACCAGGAACATCTAAGAGGAACATCTACCTGAAGGAACACCTGCGCAGCCCCCGAGAGAGCCGGCCGGCGGTGTGCCGCTCCCCTGCGGAAGTGGGGAAAGTGGCTAGGGGGAACCACCCTTCCACGGAGGTGGAAGGGACGGTAGCCAACCCGGGAAGAACCAGCAGCAAACCCGGGGAGGGCCGAGCAGACGAAAGAACAGCGCAGGGTCCTGTGTTGTTCCTCCACGAAGACGGGGAGCGACATAATGGTGCCGTGACTCGGATATGAAGCCTAGGCAGGATTTAGTGTCGTTCCTCCACGAAGAGGGGGAGCGACATTCTCTGCTGTGCCAGACTGGTCTTTCCTGTCTACTTCTCACTTCATTCCCCAACTCTCATTGAATGGGAAAGTGACTGCTTATCTGAAGACTCCCTGGTGCTGATTTCATGAATGAGTGAGGTTGACATGGTCAAGATCACTCCATCCCTCCTGTTCCTGGTCAGGACTGTCCCAGCCTCTGCCACACCAACAGAGGGACTGGACTGTGAATCAGGAAACTTCATTCTCTCCAACTTCCCTCTGTATGGTTGGTAAAGTAAGAGAACAGGGAAGGGGCCAGCATTGTGGCACAGTGGGTAAAGCCATCACCCATGATGTCAGCATCCTATGTGGGCACTAGTTCAAGTCCCAACTGCTCCACTTCTGATCCAGCTCCCTGCTAATGGTCTGGGAAAAGCAGTGGAAGACAGCCAAGTGTTTGGGTCCCTGCGACCCACATGGGAGACCTGGAAAAATCTCCTGGCTCCTGGCTTCTGGCCTCAGCTTGTCCTGGCACTGGATGTTATAGCCATCTGAGTGTCAACCAGTGAATGGAAGATTCTCTCTCTTTCTCTCTCTCTCTCTCTCTCTTTTTCTCTCTGTCTCTTCCTCCCTTCCTCCCTCCCTCCCTCCCTCTATGTAACTCTGACTTTTAAACAAATAAATTAGAGAGAGAGAGAGAGAGAGAGAGAGAGAGAGGTAAATGAACAAGAGACAATGCATATGACAAGACCAAGGCAATCCTGCCTTGCAAGTCCAGCCATCCTCCCTTCCCTCTGTGCCAACATCTTCACCTCACCTCTTCTTGTACAGTTAAAACCAGGTGGTGTGTGCACCACATGCTAGGTTATCTTTTTGGAAGAGGGAAATAGAAAGTCCTACTTCAGTTTCCCAGTTGAAGTTGCGTTGAGTTCTGTCTACAAGAGATTCCCCAGTTTGCAGGAGGGGTGGTAAGGTAGCCGACCACTTACCTATCCATAAATCAAGTAGAATTTCGTCTTTCATTTAGATCAGTTTCCTTGTTCTATAAACTCTAGATTCTTGCAGTCAGAATTCTGGGTCTAGGAGACCCATGAGGTGGAGTTTGGCACTCAAATCCTACCTCACAACCTGCACCACATACTCCTTAGTGACAGATAATGCTAACTCAGTGATTCTTGACCCTGGCTGTATACTACAGCCAGCTCATCTCCTAGAAAGCCCCATGATTCTAATGGGTCCCTGAAATTCAGAACCTGGAAGCTAACTCTCCTTGGCATGCCATTCATCCAAGGGCCTTCAGATTTACCATGAAGCAGTGCCAAGGTTGGAACATTAGTTTGGATGTCCCCAAAGACCAATGGGTTAAGGGCTTGGTTCCCAAAGTCTTACAGTAATGGGTTAGCATCAATGGTTAATGGGTTAAGGGCCAAGATTTAATCCAGTTGTATCTGAAGGTAGAACCTCTGGGAAGTGATTGAGTTGAATTAGGTTGTTATGGTAGCTTTACAACGAGAGACTTGGACGTGGAGAACGAGGGGGCACCTGTCCCTCGCTGTATCCTGGCTCACCAGGGATCCTCCCTCTGCACATGTTTCGCCATCCCCACCCTCTAGGGGCTGCCCCGTGTTGGTCTGTGAACCCTCAAAACCATGAGCTGAAATGAGGTGACTTCTCATCAGTAGCTTATCTAGAATATTTTAGTTATAGTGATGAAAGGCTGACTAATAGAAGCAGCAGAAAGGAGCTAAAGGAATCAGATTTAAGTAGAGCTCTGAGTGACCTTGAGTTACCTCACCTCTCTGTGCCACAGCCCTGACGGCTGTAGAATAAGAGGTTTCACTGAGAGCTCTGCCTTTGACATTTGGGAAACACGGACACCTCTGAAATTATTATGAAAGCTGTAGACCTCCCTCCCCCAGATCGGACATTCGTCTACTCTCACACATTTGCATTCAGCTTCGGGGGTTCTGGGTCCCCCCAAGACTGTAGCCTAAAGGGTCCTTTCCAGTTTCCAGGTCCCTCATTCCAGACTCTAATCTATTGCAGAGGAGCGTGGGGCCAGCCAGACTTCACTCCTTTCTCACTCTTGCTCAAAATACGTGTGCTGTGTCTTTAAAACACCAGCACCGGTAAGAAGCTCACACAGTGAGGAACGCGTGGCTTCTGCGAACAACCAGGGGGTTGGGGGAGTGCAGAGTCATTTATTTATTAGTCTAATATTTACTTGTTAGGCACCAGATTCTGGGCTTGTAGTGGTTAACAAGACAAAAATCCCCACGTGTGTGATATCTATATCCTGATGCGGGATTTGTAGCACCATCTCACACCTAGGGCCACCACCACCACCAGCAGCGCTGTTGTCATTGTAGTCATTGTCATCGTCAACATCATTATGAGAGACTGGTTATGGAAAACTGTTGGAAACCAGATCAGCTTGGGCAGATTCTTACCATAAACACATGAAGAGTCTTCAGAAAGGCAGGGGTGGGGGGAAATGAGATTAAAAGGGAAGTTTAGGTGGAGGCGTTTGGCACAGTGGTTAAGGCATTTCTTTGGGTGCCCACATCCCATATCACAGCATTTGGGTTCAAGTTTATCAAAAAAAAGTGTGTCATGAAAAAAGGATGCACAGATGTCAACTTTTTGTGCCAGAATAAATATATCTTAAGTTTGATTTTTTTTTTTTTTTATTGAGAAGCAGAGAGACAGCTCTCATCTGCTGGTTCAGTCCTCAAATGCCTGCAACAGCTGGGGCTGAGCCAGGCCAGGTAAGGAGCCAGGAACTCAACCCAGGACTCCCACATTGGTGGCAGGGGCCCAGCTACTAGAGCCATCGCCTGGTTGCCCTTGGAGGGTGTGCATTAGCAAGAAGCTGGCATCGGGAGTGGGGCTGGGATGCAAACCTCATACTCCAATAGGGCATCCGACTAGCATCAGAACTGCTGGGCCAAATGCCCAGCCCCCAAATTTATCCTTTAATCCATTTGTCCATACACTTTTTGAAGTACGTGTGTGTGTGGGGGGGGTCCTTTTAAGCACTTCTTCAGCTACAGCCCATAAGGTTGGATATTTCCTATTCTCATAACTGTTCCCTTCTGTTGTCAGATGTCCACTGTGATTTTCATTTTTGATTATTTCAAAGTACACTGCTTAACTTCCAGAAATCTGGAGATATTCCAGCTGCTCACTGTTATTTATCTCTAGCTCAATTTCCACCACGGTCAGAGAGCGCATTTCAGTCCTTTGTAACTTGTTGAGATTTGCTTTAAGGCTCGGGATGCGGTCAGTTTTGGTAACTGTCCATGTGCACCTGGAAAGAGTTTATATTCTGCAGGCGTTAGGTCTAGTGTTCTATATATATGAACTAGGCCATGTTTTATAATCATGCTGACTTTCTTGTCTCTTTGTTCTGTTGCTTATGGAGGAAGTGACTGCTAAACCTCCAACTATGCTGATGGATTTGTCTATTTCTCTTCCGAGCTCTGCCGTTACTGCTTCCAGTATTTTGAGGGTTTGTTAATAGTACATGCAAACTTAGAATATTTATGATTTCCTGCAGATCTTATCTCTAGTACTTTCTCTTGCATTAAAGTCCAGTTTTCTGATGTTACTATAACTATTTCATCCTTTTTATGTTTTGTTTTGAATGGCATTACATGGTATAGTTGCTTCTTGTCTTTTTACATTCAATTCTACCTTCATACTTACAGTATGTGTTGTAAAAATAATAGTTTCATTTTTTTATCCAGTTTCACGGTCTCTGATTTTTAACTGAGGTACTAAGCTTTCTGCAAGTCTTGCACAAATTAATAATTTTGCCACTTCCTGGACAATCCAAGGAACCTGAACACTCCATTTACTACCCTCCCACCTCTGGTACTATTATCACCCTGTATTTTAACCCTGAACATATTTTAAACCACATAATACACTGTTAATGTTGCCTTAGATATTCGATCTTTATGTAAATACACTCACCTATCTATGATTTCTGTTCATTTTTTTCTTCTGTATTATGTTACTCACATGGTATCATTTGCCTTCTGTGCTGCGACACAGTGCATTTGGCTGCCCCTTGGGACGCCCACATCCATGTAGGAGAGCCAACCTGAGCCCTAGCTTCTTTTCTTCTGATTCACCTGCCCGCTCATGTGCTTGGGAAGATAGTAGCTGACGGTCCAAGTACTTGGGTTCCTACCATCCATGCAAGAGACTCAAATGGAATCCCAGACTCCTGGCTTCATCCTGGCCCAGCCCCGACTGGTGCAGGCACTGGGGGAGTGTCTCTATGTGTCTCTTCCTTTCTGTGTTGCTCTGGCTAACAAGTAACGGGTACAGAAGTGTAGATGCCAATTATTATCTTTCCCCACTTTGAAGATGTCCCCAACGTGTCCTCCTTTTATTCTCTGCTTTTAAGATGATATGTTCATCGCTGATGTTAAATAATTTTACTACAGTGTGCCCATGTGGGACTTCCATCCTATTTATTCTCTTTGGAGTACATAAAACTTCTTAAACCTGTGCTACAATGTCTTCTGTCAGTTTTGGAAAGGTTTTAGCCACCATTTCTTCATACACTGTGTGTCCCATTCTATCTCTTTTGTTCTTCTGTGACTCCGACTACTTCTTGGTTCTACTTTTCCCTCTGTCCTGTAGGTTTCTTAGGTGCTTTTATATATTTTCATTGTTTCTACCTCCATTGTCAATCTAGACGTTTCCTTCTATCAAATTCTTTAGGTTACTAATCCTTTCTCAACTCTGATGACTTCCATTTGTTGAGTTTTTTTTTTTTTTGCTATCTTACTTTTCAGATCCAGAATTTCATCTGATCATTTTTAAGTTTGTTTATTTTGTGCTGAAAATTACCGCCCTCCCAGTGAATGCGTTGAATACCTTTATGTCAGTAATCCTAAAGTATAACTAGCATCTTTACTATCTGCTGGTTTTTCATGTTGTCTGAATTTCTTTTCCTAATGTTCTTTGGACATTTTTCTCACCTCCAAGTGAGTCTTGTAATTGTGTGTTGAATATCAGATATTCTATGGAAGGCTCTGGCTAGTTCTCTCCTTTGCTTTTGGCAAGTAGCTAGTGAAGGCAGACTGGCCCACCTTAATTAGATCAAAACTGAGTAGATTCCAAGCTCACTTCAGTTTCTGTGAAGATTGATGCTATGAATTGGGCAGGATTCGACTTCCCAGACTCATGCTGATGTTTAACCCCTGAAGTCTTATGTTAACAGTTAATGTAGTAAAGCAGATGGCTGATGGACTAGGGTGGACATTTGATGTAACTACGACTACTACGAGGTGGGGTCAGTGAGAGGTCTTTGGGTCATTGGAAGGTAGTCCTTGAAAGAGGGTTGGGTATTCAAGCCAAGGTTTGCTTCTCTCTCTACTTCCTGGCTCATCACATGATTGTTCTGCACATAGCCTGCCATTGCCAGCCTTCCCCAGACTGCCCAACCTTGAACTGTGAACCTCTCCCTGTCTGTAACTCTGCCTCTCAAATAAATAAATATCTTCAAAAAAATAGAACCTAACATAACTAAAAGCTGACTATTACATTAGTGAGTCCACATTCCTAGATTCTAAGCTTTGGGAGTCTCAGCAGCAGGCACTGTGCAAACAGCATGGCTTCTTCCCTTGGTAGGCCATAACCCCAGTTTTCTCTCCTTCCGTCTAATAAGACTGTCAGAAGGTATGCCCAGTTTTTCACCTCTCAGTCTTTTCTGTCCAGCTTCTCAGTATTTTAGATTCTGCTTGTAAATCAGCAGATGCCTTAGATGTCAAGTTCATTGCTCTGTGCTCCACTTTCCTCTAAGGTCAAAGGCTCTTCCGTCTTCCCAGCCTACAGTTCTCCAGCACTTTTGGAATGATTTTTTTGTTTTTAAATTTCATCTGGATTTTCTACTTGACCTTGGTGGGAGAGTTGGCATGAAACAAGGTAGCTCAACAGCGAACATTTATAAAAAGTTTAATATGTACCAAGCACTGCTCTACACACTATGTGTACCTACTCATTTACACATCACAACAGGAACAGGTGTTTGGTACAGTGGGTAAGCAGCCACTAGGGGCGCTCACATCCTGTATCAAAGTCCCTCCACTTAGCATTTCAGCCTCCTGGTAATGCACACACTAGGAGGTAGCGGATGATGGCTTGAATACTTGGGTCCCTGCCACCTACGTGGGAGATTTGGATAAGGTTTCAGGCCTCTGTCTTTATCCTGAAAAAAACCTGGCATTTATGGAGAGAACCAGCAGATGGAAAATCTTTGTCTCTCTCTGCCTTTCAAATAAAATGGAAAAAAATCACAATACTTCTAAAAGGCAAATTTTCTTATTTGCTCTGCTTTATAAAGAAATGGTGCAGAGAGAGAGCTTAGCAGTTTATCCAAGGCTCTGGTGTAAGCATTGCCTCCATAATGCAAAGCCAGGCGACCTGACTTTACAACACGAGACTTGGCCATAAAACCACGAACCTCTTCATTCTCAGGGGGTCCTTGTGCATTTGGGATGCATGAGGTATACCTAATGCCTTTTAATTAATATGCACTTTGAGTAATCAGAGTGGGTTTCTGTTACTTGCCATCAAATGATTGCTGCCTAAACTCTGTCGACAAGTCACCTCTCCCACCAAAAATGGTTCCTTGGCATAAAATGCTCTAGTATCCTTTCCCCAGATAAACATATTTTACTCTCAGGGCTTCTCCTTTGTTATCCTTATGATCTAATTTACTTCCTTTTAAAAAAATTTATCTGAGAAGCAGAGACTCACAGAAAGAGAGCTCCCTTCTACTGGTTCATATCTCAAATTCTCAACAACAGCTGGGACTGGGCCAGGATGAAGACAGGAGCTGGGGTCTCAGTGCAGATTTCCCACAAAGATGGCAGAAACCTTACATCATTGTCTGCTGCCTCCCAGGGTCTACAGGAAGTTGGAATCAGAAGACGGAGCTGGTTGTCCAACCCAGGTTCTCCAATGTGCGACACAGGCATCTTACCCAGTGTCTTAACCACTAGGGCAATGCCCACTCTTACTTGCCTTGCTTTTAAAATAAAACTAACTGGATGATTCCTTTATGCTTGGTTCCAGCAAATCTATCCATGAGAAGTAAAGGATATGTTCAAGGTAAAAGCCGGCAGCCTCAGTGGAGGAACAAAGTCCTCCGTCAAGGTGAAAATTCCACCGGGCACAGCACAGCTGGAGCAGAGAGGTGATCGAGCCAGCTGCTGGGAGGAAGCAGCCACGCCTCCCCAATTCGTTAAGCTGCCTCCCTCGGCTGTGGGAGGGACTCGGGGCTTCCATTTTAGCAGCATGAGGAAGCACACCATTTTTGTACATTGCTCTGTCAAAGTCCCCTCCTGGAGCCTTTATCTATAAAACTAGTAATAGTACTCAAGGGAGCAGTCCCTGTAGCTTCCCAGAGTCTTTTATTTAGCAAATCTTGGCTCATAAAATTTAGCCAGCTGTTTATTTTTTTTCACTATTGGCCAAACATGGAACCCAAGAGTGAGATCTTTCTTATTTTATTTTACTGTTATTATTGAGGCAGGGGGCTCTATTCTGGCTCATACCAATGCCTAGAAGTGGACAGAAGCCCAAAGAAGAGTGTGTGTCTGCTGGGGGAAGAGGAGAGGAGAAGAAAAGTCTCTCCAGGGAAAAGGACCCTTCAACCATGCTGGGGACATTTCCTCCTCAACAGATCAAGTGGGGAGAAAGGTGATAGACATTCGTCTTGCCCAGTGGATCTGCTGTGCCCTGGCATTTGGAGAGAAACCTTGTGGCTATCATGTGTTAGATGGTCTGTATGTGTTATGTCTAAATGACCTGTAAGGCACATATTCTTAATTCTAGTTTTACAGATGAGAAAATGAAATTAGGAAAGTTGTCTAATTGGCCTATTTAATGTATAAATGATAAGACTGGGATTCTAACCCACTGCTCATACTCTTTCCCAAATGCCATCTGCCTTCTAGCTTCTCTACTATCACACCAAAATGGTCACCAGTATCTTTTAAAAAGACTTATTTATTTATTTATTTGAAAGGCACTTACAGAGAGAGAGGGAGAGACAGAGACATCTTCCATCTGCTGGTTCACTTTCCAAATGGTTGGTCTCCCACATGAGTTGCAGCGGCCCAAGCACTTGAGCCATTAACTGCTACTTTCCCTGGTGCATTAGCAGGGAGCTAGATCGGCAGGGGAGCAGCTGGGATTCGAACTGGCACCCGAATGGGATGCTGGTATCACAGGAGGAGACTTAACTCACTGTGCCATAATGCTGGCCCCAGTCATCAGGATTTTAAAATCAGGTCAAATCTACAATAGAAAAGAACAATGTTTCCCCCCACAAAACAAAGAAAGATAAACAGCATGACGCTATTTGAGATTATTTAACAAGATTTTGAGTGGGAAGCCTCCCAGTTCCTGGAGTGGACAATGAAGACTTGCAAACAAATGCAGCCACACATGGCTGGGGTAGCGACCCAGCAGGACTTCAGAGTGGCAGAGGAGCTGGTTTTGTGTCTGCCAGGAAGAGGCTGGGGGAGGCCTGGGGAGGGAGACACAGCCCAGGAGATTCTGCAGTGTGGCACTCAGGGGCTTTTCCTCCCATGGTGAACCAGAGGGAGGCTTTCCCGTCTCCCAGCACGCCAGTTCTCAAAGCTTGAGTCACAAGACCCTTTACACTCTTTCAAGTGATTGATGGCTGCAAAGAGTTTTTGTTAATGTGGGCTATATCTATGTATGCTTCACAGTATTAGAAATTAAAAGCAGAGCTTTAAAAAATTAACTGGGGGCCAGCGCTGTGGCGTATCGGCTAAAGCCACCACTGCCTGTGGTGCCGGCATCCCATCTACATGCCAGACCAAGTCACAGCTGCTCCACTGCCTCTCCAGCTCTCTGCTGTGACCTGGGAAAGCAGTAGAAGATGGCCCAAGTCCTTGGGTCCCCGCACACTCATGGAAAACCCAGAGGAAGCTCCTGGCTCCTGGCTTCAGATCAGCGCAGCTCCGGCCACTGTGGCCATCTGGGGAGTGAACCAGTGGATGGAAGACCTATCTCTCTTTCCCTCTCTCTTTCTGCCTCTGCTTCTCTGTAACTCTGACTTTCAAATAAATAAATAAATCTTTAAAAAAATTAACTGAGTTCAAAATTATAAAAATAAACCCATTACATGTCAACGTAAGTAAAATTTTTGAAAGATAACTATATTTTCCATTAAAGTGAGAAAATTTGCATTATTTTAATATTTAAAATCTCTTTAATGTGCGCTTAAATAGAAAGTGGCTGGTTTCTCCTGCTTCTGCATTTCCTCTGTTGCATTATTTTGCTTTCATTGAAATGTATAAAGCACAGCTGGCCTCACACAGATATGGGGTTGGAAAAGAGGAATATTTTCATAGCCTTTTATATAACCCTGGATATTCTTCTTTGATATTACATCAAAACTTAACAGGTAGTCATTTCTCAAGGATTAAATTTTTAATATGGAATCTGAAATCATGTCATCCTTTTTATTCTGTATTATATTAAAACTCCTTGGTCTATCTTGTACTCAGAATGGATCTTTTACTCACTTTCTGTGACATCATCTGTTAATTGGTCATTTGGAAATACTATGTAGATCTTCTGATTTGGCGCATTTCATTATAATTGTCAAAGATCATATTGACGGGGCTGGTGTTGTGACACAGCAGTTTAAGCCACTATATGCAATGCCCTCATCCCATATTGGAGTGCTGGTTCAAGTCCTAGCTGCTCTACTTCCAGTCCAGCACCGTGCTAATCCTCCTGGGAAAGCAGTGGGTTATGGTTCAAGTACTTGAGTTCCTGCCACTCATATGGAGTTCTGGGCTCATGGCTTTGGCCTGGCCTGGCCCAGCCCTTGTGTCCATTTTGGGGGTGAACTCCCAGATGGGAGAGCTCTGTCTCTCTGTCTCTCCCTCTCTCCCTCTGTGTGTGTCACTATGCCTTTCACATAAATAAGTCTTTAAAAAAAATCACATTGATGATCATCATCCATGATATCATCAGAAATTCCTTTCCTGAAGCACTGGGAATTATCAAACTCCTGGGTTCAGGTGCAGATCCTGCATAATTCCAATTTGTGCTTGAAAACACAACATTTATCCTTAGGCAACCCGTGCTGTCCATTATTTTTCTGGAAGTGACAAGCTCTCTTTGCACATTTTCAGGAAAATAGCTGCCAAATACCCAAGTCCCTAAAGCAATGGTTTGTATGTCAATCATTCTTTGGATTAACAATTGTGCTTTGTGGAAACAGAGGCTAATTCAGCTTAGCTGCAGAAGTGTTTTTTCTTAAGACAATAGTCATACTTGGGCAAACAGTATCATGTTTTTTGTGTACTTTCCATTGCATTGCAAAATACTATTATGCAGATAAATATTCAAGGGCTGAGATACCCTAATTTAATAATTGTTACTCTCATCAAGACATTCTTAAGTGCAACTGATTTTTTTTCCACCCATGAGTGCATGATGGTGAAGAATCCAAAGGCTGGTGGTACATTTGGGAACCACTGCCTTCGTTCAAGCCACGGTGCTATCAACAAAACCCATCATTAACTTGTATCAGTGCAAGTCAGCACGGTAGAAAGGGCAGATAACATGTATTATAAAAGATAATTTTGATCTTGTTAATCCTCCACAAGGGTCTTAAAGACCCCCGGAGTCTGTGGATCATGTTGTTAAGTTCCACTGTCCTAGCAAATTAAGAGCAGGGGAAGCTTAAAAAAAAAAAAAAAAAAAAAAGGTACCTGCAAGAAGTGGAGATTGGCTCCCTCTCTGGATGCTTGTGGAACTGCAGTCAGTAGGCTAGCACTGGCCATTAGGGATGAAGGAATCTCAATAGAACTTGGCCTTGGATTTTTGAGAGGGCCTTGGCATTGGATTGTGCAGTTTTGCCCTACATTAGGTCACTTGATTGAGAGGCTGAATAGGGGTTTAGGATCAAGGAGAAAGGGGGATTTTTTGGTAATTTGTCTACACAGTTGGGTTCCATTTTACAGTCTGTACAAGGCCTGGTATAGACGAGAGGCAGCTCTGCTCTGGGAGCATGTGGGCACCCAGGGGCTTCTCACCTGGAGATTTCTGAAGGCAGCAGGCTTGCTAGAGTGCCTAAGAGAAGAGACCTAGTCCATGTGGGCTACTGTAACATAAATACCATTTGCTAATTGGCATATAAGCCATACAAGCTGATTTCTTACACCGCCCTAGCAGATGTGGTGTCCGCTGAGGGCCTGCCTCCTGGATCACAGGCAGCTGTCTTCTACTGGGTCCTCACATGGCACAGAGGGCGAGGCACTGCTGTAAGGACACTAATCCCATTCATGATCCCCTGATATTCAATGTATCACTGGTCTTGGAAGCTTCCACCCCAGTCCAGCCATCTAAGAGTGTAAAGGAGGATGTCAGAAATTCCCAGGGCCACTGCTGTGGCACAGCAGGTTAAAGCCCCAGCCTGCAGCACCGGCATCCCATATGGATACCGGTTTGAGTCCCAGCTGCTCCACTTCCTATCTAGCTCTCTGCTATGGCCTGGGAAAGCAGTAGAAGATGGCTCAAGTCCTTGGGCCCCGCACCTGCATGAGAGACCCAGAAGAAGCTCCTGGCTCCTGGCTTCGGATCAGCCCAGCTCTGGCCATTGTGGTCATCTGAGGAGTGAACCTGTGGATGGAAGACCTCTCTCTCTCTTCCTCTCTCTCTGGCTCTACCTCCCTCTGTAACTCTGTCTTTCAAATAAATAAAATACATTTTTTAAAAAGAAATTCCCAGGGCTCCATGTCAGGCATCAGAGGGTGAGGAAGGGGCAGGAGATGTAGGGCCGGGCAAAGCTGCCAGAAGAAGGAAGGTCTGACAAGGCGAGTTCCTGGCAGAGGGCACAGGGGCAGCAGACGCAGCAACGTGACCTCTGGGATCCCATGCAAGCCACCTATGCAAAAAGCGCTGCATCAGACAGAGAAGGCCAAGGGCATCTCCCCGCCCTCCCCAGCAGATAACCCATCTCCTCCTCCTCACCCTCACTATCCTGCAAGGAGAAGACTCTGGGGAGAGGAAGGAAGTGAGCCAGCACTGCTCCGACCCTCCTCCCATCCCCTCTGGGCCCACCTTACAATGCCTAGGTACCAGGAAAAGGGAGCAGCAGCTCACAATGGCCGTGTCTGAGTAGGGCCAGCCAGCGGGGCTGAAATGGACACTGAGAATATCAGCTTTCAACCAGGCTGAATTGAGTTTCAACTGCCTGATGTGTCAAGAAAATTATTGTATCAGCTCATTCTCTTGGTAAGGAATCTACTCCTGAGTGGGGAAGAAAGATTTCATGCTGTCTAACCAGGGGTAGTGAAGAGAAGAAATAACTTCCGTGTTTATTCCCCCCAAGAGCTGAGACTCCTCAAATCAGCCACATTTTAAAAGAATCTGGCTGGAAGGCGCAATGATCAGGATTCCTCTCAGCTAGCCATCCTGAAGTACCCACAGGAATAAAAATGAGTGTGGTCTCTCACTGTCCATGGCGGCTCAGAGAGGCTCCAGGCAGTAGTGCAAGGAACACTGGGTAGCAGAAAGATGCACAGCTTCCATCTGCCCGCAACCCTTGTTTCCATTGTGCCGTACCTCTCCAGCCCATCTAGGGGTGCCAATCACAGTTCCTTGCTTGCCCTTTGACCTCAGAGGTGGACACAGGACTCAGCCTTAGCCAACTGCGGTATCTCGTTTCCTTGCTTCTAATGATCAAGCGTAAGGTGCAGGACACGAAGCTAATCAGACCCCCGCTCAGTGATTGATCTATGGTTGTCAGTTCAGAGAGTTAGTCTCTGTTTTGTTTTGTTTTTCTAGAATTATGGAGTGCTAAGGATGAACGAAGTCTGTGGCTGAAAGGGGCTATGTTTAGTGGATAAAGCCTGTGGAAGAAAGAAGAACTGAGAAGATAGGGCTGCGTGGAGGACCAGTGTGGATGGACAGAATGCTGATGCTATCATTGGATCCTCTGATCCATCCCTGATGAAAGTCCAGACACCAACTCCTGGACTTCCAAGTTTGGGGTCTATCGCTCTTTGGGGTTAAACCAGGCTGAGTTGGGGTTGTGTTGTTCTTACTGGTCAAAACTATCTGAATACAAATCAGCTGTTGCAATTAATAACACATGAGCGTGGGCAACTTACAAAACTTTATACATTAATTCTCATATTTGTTTACTCATTCACTTGTCCGACATCTATCGAGCATATAATAAGCGCTAGACACTGCACTTTGGCACTGAGGATGAAGGATGAAACTATTTGATCCATGTTTGTAAGGAACTCACAGTCTTTTGGAGATGAAAAATAATCACAAAAATCAATGAAGAAATTGTTTGAAAATTCCAAGGGAGTATACAGAAAGTACATCCACATAAATCTGTCTGGAAATATTGGGCAGTTCTCTGAGCTTGGAACTTGCTGCCGGGGAGATGAGAGCTTGCCAGGCAGAGAAGAGCATCTTGCATAGGCAAGGCTGGGGCTGATGCAGGAGGCCTCCAGCAGGGTGCGGAGGGCAGGGGGAGGTGCACCGTTGGTCAGGAGAGATGGACAGGGACGGGCCACGAGCTACACCACCTGCAGGGGTTTCTCCTTCATTTTAAAAGTCACGGGGAGAGGGCCGGCTTGTGGCACAGTTGGTTAAGCCATCACCTGCAGTGCTGGCACCCAGTGTGGGTACCAGTGTATGCCCTGGCTGCTCCACTTCCCATCCAATTCCCTGCCAGTGCTTGGACCCCTGCCACTCATGTGGGAGACCCAGATAAAGCTCCTGGCTTTGGCCTGGCCCAGCCCTGGCCACTGTAGCCATCTGGGGAGTGAACCAGCAGATGGAAGATCTCTCTGTCTCTCCTTCTCTTTCTGTGACTTTTCCTTTCGAATAAATAAACCTTTAAGAAAAAAAAATCATGGTGAGCCATTGAAAGCTTTGCAATAGGAGAGAGATGGGATAGGATTTGAAAGGTTAAAAACCAATGAACAAGAAACAGTAATTCCAGATGGCTGAGACAGACCAAGGTGGGAGAGGGAGAGATGAAGTGGTGGTGGGAGGTGGCGGTGGGGGAAGGAAGCTGTTGGAATTGTCCAGGTGGGAGATGGTAAGAGCCTGGGTCAAGGTAGTAGGTATATAATTGAATAGAGAGACCACAGTGGCTCTTTGGACATGGGTAAGCAGGGTGAGGATTGTTCATGGCTTTAAGATGAGAATAGCCCTTGCATTTCTAAGATTCATGATCTCTTGTGAGTCATGAATCCCCTTGAGAATATTGAGAAAGCTCTGCCCTCTTCTCAGAAATACAAACATGCCGGGCCAATACTGTGGCACAGTGCATTAAGCCGCTACCTGGGACGCTGACATCCCATAAGAATGCTGGTGTGAGACCCGGATGCTCCACTTCCGATCCAACTCCCTGCTAATGCGCTAGCAAAGCAGCAGAAGACAGCCCAAGTACTTGGGCCCCTGCCACCCACATAGGAGACCCAGATGGAGTTCCAGGTTCCTGACTTTGGCCTGGCCCAGCCCTGGCCACTGTAGCCATCTGGGGAGTGAACCAGCAGATGGAAGATCTCTCTCTCTCTCTGTCTCTCTCTTTTTCCCCACCCCCTTCTGTCTCTCCCCCTCTCTGTAACTCTGCCTTCTAAACAAATAATAAAAAACATGAACATGTATAATAATAATAGCTAGCATTTGCTAAACATTATATTCCAGTTGTTGTTTATTGATCTTCACAGCACACCTGCGATTTGCTATTGTCATTATCTCCATTTTATGGGTAAGAACTCAGGGAGGTTCAGAAACTAGTTCAAGTCACACAGTAACAGCAGGCTCAGAATTTAAACCCCAGTCATCTGACACAAGCTCCGCGATTTGTGCAGTGGCTTCACACTTCTCATAGAGGTTTGCCTGTGTTGTGCCTACAACTCAAAGGGCTCATAGATTTCCCCACCTCCAGCCCACCCACTGTCACTTAGAAGTCCACAGAGCCAGGGAGCAGAACATTTGCTGCATGTGAAGTCCTTGGAAAACTCAAAAGAATGAGCTCAATGTAAGAGAATCTCCTCATTGATTCAGGGGTCTCTCCAACCCACCTCCTCTTCCTGAGGTCGCAAGAGGCCAGCCTTCCACCCTAACCCTGTGTGAAGATGGCCCTCCCTCAAGGAGTGTTTGCAATCATTTTTCCTAACAGATTCTTCATGAGATGTTAATGACACAGATCCAGGGTACATCTGTCTAAATCTATGTTTTCTGCGGGAAACATGAGCTAGATTTTTTCACGTCCCCTCCCTCTTGCCCATAGTTGAGGGCATACTGTCCTCATTGAGGCACGCCCTTACACTAACCACCCGCCAATTAGAACACTTTCCAAATTGCCTGAGCACTTGCATTTCTGATTCCCAAAAGCCTCCAGTGAGGAGGATCTGTACCCAGAATCTTTCTCACTGTGCCAACTGCTATGCTGGGCACACGTTATTCCAGCCAATACTCATCATAATTAAGCCATCGAATGAATGAATCCAACACGGCTCAGGCACTCACATGAATGATTTATGAATTACGATGCTCACTTTCTAGATGCAGAAAACGGAGACTCAAGGAGACGAACATTTCCAAGACCTCGCCTCTAGAAAGGGGCAGGGTCAAGAGTGGAACCCTCCCAGGCCGGGCCCTGGGGCTCACCTCCAGCTGAGAAAGCTCCCACCTGGGCCAGACTCCACCAGCTGGCAGAGGGGCACATGTGAGATGTCCTGCCCTGAGGCCGGGCCCCTGGCAGCTTCCCAGAAGTCAACAGGGAGCAGCATTTGCCATCTGCCTTTGAAAACCATTGCCGCTGCCAGGGTGGCCTGTCATGCACTCTCAGGACTGAGCTGCACCTTCCAGTTGCTGTTAACATCTTTTACCCCTTTGCAGGAATGGTGGTTATAGCCTTTTTGTAGATGTAATAAGATATTGTACTGCCTGTTACTGATTCCCAGAGCACTAAGGAATCCTCTCCAGTGGGCTGTAGCCAGGGTGTATCTGCACTACTCTGTGCATTGTCAAAGTTGTCCTGTAATGAATTTTAATCTCCCTGCATATTTGAAGAAACGAAGCCCAGTTAGAGAAAGTGGCTTTGCCAAATTCATGCAATAACTTGGGAGGGGGAAATGGTTTCCCAGTTCATACCTGCATGAGAGAAACACAAGGATCATGGTTCCTCAGATTCATGTTTCTTAATAGAGAGAAGACTCGTTAGGGAAGCTTGCTAAAATGCAGAATCCCAGCCTCCACTCTTGGAAATGGGGTTCAGAAGCTCTCGACAGGGCCTGGTAATCTGCATTTTGGAAAGTGTGCAGGCGCCCCCTCCCCAAGCGGTTGTGGTGCTGAGATTCACGAGGCTATGCTTGCGAGTTGTGCTCCAAACTCTGCCTCGCATGGACTAGGAGGAGGCTTTCTCATAGTTTCTCCATGGGCTCCTGAAACATGGCAGTGTCCAAGGGAGCACTCCAGGTATTATGTGAGCTCCTGCGATATGGCCGGGTTCTATTCTGTGCACCTGGGCTATGTCAGCAGAGAGACAAAAAAAAAAAATCTCTGCTTCAAGAAGCTTAAATACAAGCAGGGGGTAAAAAGGAAAAAGGCTGTAAACAAATCAAAAAGGTTTAAATAAATTACATACAAGTTGAGCATCCCTAGCTCAAAAATCCAAAATCTGCAGTTCTACAAAATCTGAATCGTTTTGAGTACCAGTGTGATACCCTACGTCTAATGGTTCAATAGGTACAAAATTATTTAAAATAGTATATAAAATACCCTCAGGCATATGTGGGCATAAATGAATTTCTCATTTAGATCTGAGACCTATTGCTGAGATATCTCTTTGTGGATGAGGGTACTTTAAATGCTTATGGAAAATAGAATTAAAAATAAATTTATTTTGGTGCCAAAACTATAGAAACCTGTGCCTATATGCAATCCTCAAAAAATTCACGGAAGAGCCAGCATTGTGCTACAGAGGGTTAAGCCTCCGCCTGCAGTGTTGACATCCTATGTGAGTGCCAGTTTGAGTTCCAGATGTTCCACTTCCGATCCAGCTCTCCACTAATGCCCTTGGGAAAGCAGTGGAAGATGGCTCGAGTGTTTGAGCCCCTGTCACCTACATGGGAGACCCAGATAGAGTTTCCTGCTCTCGGCTTTGGCCTCACCTAGCCCTGGCTGTTGCGGCCATTGAGGGAGTGAACCAATGGGTGGAAGTGCTGTCTCTCTTCTCTCTCTCCCTGTGAGTGTGTGGGTGTGTGTGTGGGGGGGGGGGTGAGTGGGTGTTTCACTATAGAGCAAACAGGGAGGGAAGGGAGAATGAGGGAGGGGCAGTTTCCCAGAGGCCTCAAGGACCCTGGTATTCATCCCTCCTTTAACCGTAGGCCATTTCCGCCTCAACAGTTAAAAAATTCATGAGAAATACAGTTAATACAAAATTTGCCATCTTAACCATCTGTAGGTAGATCACAGAGTGACATTAACTACAGTCACATTGTTGAGCGACACACATCTCCAGAGCTTTCTCACTGTCCCAGACTGAAGCCCTGTATTCGTCAAGGTAACTCCCCATTCCACACTCCCCACTCACGAGTCACCAAATTCTGCTTTCTGTCTCTGTGAACTTAACTATTCCAGGGGCCTCACATAAATGCAATCACACTTTTATGAAGAGCTTAGTGTCTTCAGCATTGATTCATGTAGCATGCGTCCAAAGTTCATCCATTTTCAGGACTGAAGAATATTCTACTATATGCCTATGCCATATTTTGCTTATTCGTTCACCCATCAGTGGAAAGTTTGCACCTTGTGGCTACTGCAAATGCTGCCGCGGACAGTGGTGTACACATGGCTGTCTGAACTCCTACTCTCAATTCTTCTGTGTCTCTACCCATGGGCTGAATCACTGGGTTATAAGGTATGTCTGTTTTTAATGTTTTGAGGGACTTCATACTGCTTTCTATGATGCTTTTACCTTTCCAACAGCAGGGCACAGGGGTTCCAGTTTCCCTTCGGCTGGCTCACTGATTGCTTCTAACAGACTAAGGCAGAAGTGACAGATGTCACATCTGACATAAGGTTATAAAGGGGCTTGGTTCGGGCACTCTCTTGGTTTGCTGGCTCTGAGGGAAGCAAACTGCCATGTTCTAAACCACCCTAGAGAGAGGCTCAAGTGGCAAGGAAGTAACCCAGGGAGCCCAGAACCAGTAGGCACCTGAAACCTCCCAACAGCCCTGTGTGTGTGTGTATGTGCGCATGGACACACACGCGTGCGTGTGCCCAGAAGTCTCAACTAAACAGTGCCCAGGTTCCTGACTTGCAGGAGCTGTGACACACAAGGATACTTCGGAAAGGTTGTGGGAAAACAATTAAAAAATGGTTAGGGGCCAGCATTGTGGTACAGTGGGTTAGGCCACCACCTGCAGCGCCAGCATCCCATATGGGCACTGGTTCAAGTCCTAGCTGCTCT
Organism: Oryctolagus cuniculus; assembly: GCF_964237555.1. NCBI lineage: Eukaryota > Metazoa > Chordata > Mammalia > Lagomorpha > Leporidae > Oryctolagus > Oryctolagus cuniculus. Next base: position 109,789,324 of record NC_091442.1, on the reverse strand, counting down.
ACTTCCAATCCAGCTCCCTGCTAATGTATTTTTTTTTAACTTTTATTTAATGAATATAAATTTCCAAAGTACGACTTATGGATTACAATGGCTTCCCCACCATACCGTCCCTCCCACCCGCAACCCTCCCTTTTCCCACTCCCTCTCCCCTTCCATTCACATCAAGATTCATTTTTGATTCTCTTAATATACAGAAGATCCCTGCTAATGTATTAGGGAAAGCTGTAGAGGATGGGCCCCTGCACCCATATGGAAGACCTGGAAGAAGTTCCTGGCTCCTGGCTTCAGTCTGGCCCAGCCTCCATGATTGTGGCCATTTGGGGAATGAATCAGCAGATGGAAGGTCTAGGTCTCTTTCTATCTCCCTCTCTCTCTAACTCAGCCTTTCAAATAAATAAAAATAGCTTAAAAATAAATAAAAATATTTAGGCATAAAATGTTTTGAATTCCACACATAAGTTTCTCATAATATGCATTTTCTACCAATTATCTGATGACCCTTCATTGTAAGTTTGCCTTGAACTGCTGAGTTTTGGGTGTAACTTGTTGCATAGCATAGATGGCTAATACAGTGGGTCTAGATAAAGGGAAAGAGAGAGGGAGGGAGGAGGGAAGGAAGAGAGGAAAGGGGAAAGGGGGGAGGGAGGAGATGGGTTTGAATGCTATTGACAATGACCTTGTGGAAGGAAAAATCCAGAAGAGAACAGCTGAGGTGGAGCCCTGCAGGGGCCGAGAAAGGATGAGATCGGACATGCGGGAAGAGAGGTGGACTTGAGACAGAAGCAGAAGTTCACCTGCAGCCTGTGAGAATGCATTCCAGGGAGAAATATTATGGAAACGCTCTGGCTATGAATTCAAACCGAAACCAGCAGGAACTTGGTGGGATTTTTCTGCAGTCAGGTCAGCACCACAGGTCCAGAATGGAGTAGGTCACGCTGAATTTAACCAGGGTTTTGTTTTGCCAAGAACGGATGGCAAAGCTGGGGACAAGGGAGCCACAGGCAGTTCCAGTGGTGACTGGTCACGGATGGTGGCATGCAGCATTGATAAGCCGGAGTTCCTGGGACAAAAAGGATTGTTAAGTTGGGGTAGTTTAAAGAAAATGGTTACAAATCAAGATCAGGTGGGGCAAGCATTGTGGCACAGGGGTTTAAGCCTCTGCCTGCGACAGCGGCATCCCATATCAGAGCGCCAGTTGGAATCCTGGCTGCTCCACCTCCGATCCAACTTCCTTGCTAATGACCTGGGATGGCGGCAGATGATGGCCCAAGTACTTGGGCCCCCGCCACCCACATGGGAGACCCAGATGGAATTCGTGGCTCCTGGCTTTCAGTCTGGACTAGCCTCGGTCACAGTGGCCAGCTGGGGAGTGAACCTGTGGCTAAATGATCTCTCTCTCTTTTTCCCTCCCTCTTTCTCTTTCCATATCCCTGTCTGTCATCTACCTTTCAAATATATAAATGAATAAACCTAAAAAAAAGAAATCAAAACTAGGGATGGGGTGCAGTTATAGGACAGAGCTATAGAAAAAAGGACTCAGATAAAATAGGGGAGAAGTGATTGGAGAAAGAAGTTCAAGGAACTGAAACCCCAGCATGTCAGGCGGTAGGAAGGAGACACTCCAATACCTTCAATGTAGAGGTCACTGCATATTGCATGCTGAGGGCTGGTAGCAGTAAGTTAATGTATACATTAACAACTTCATTAATATATTAATAAATAAGCAGATTATTAGTGAACATTTGTGTTTTTACAGTGAAGTCATTTTTAAAAAATAGCACCAAAATAGTAAAAACTAGATCTTAATCACAGCAAGGACTTATTCACTCCGTACTCTCTGCTAGGCACTATTCTCAGCGCTGGAAGTGCGTCCACTCACTTACTCTGCACCACAATCCTACGAGGTAGGTGCTGTTATTTTTTCCATTGTACAGACAAGAAAAGCAGCACAGAAAAGTTAAGTCATTTGCCCAAAATCAAAGTGCTTATAAATGACAGGGTTGAGGTTTGAGCTCTGCATCCAGTTGTGGAGTCCTTACTTTTATTTATTTATTTATTTTCCTTTGTGTAAAGAGGCTGAGAGACAGAGAGCGAGGCAGACAGGGCTCCCATCTGCGGGTCCACTCCTCAGAAGCCTGCAACAGCTGGGATTGGGCTGGGGCTGAACCTTGGGGCCAGGAACTCAATCCAGGTCCCCCACAGGGTGGCAGGGGCCAAGCTGCTTGAGCCTCCTTGGATGGGCATTTGCAGGAAGGAAGCTGGAGTCAGGAGCCAGGCACTCCACTGTGGGACCTGGGCATCTGGAGCAGCATCTCAACCGTTAGGCCAAATGCTTGCCCCCGGAGTCCTTATGATTAACTGCTAAATTATCCTGTTGCGCTCTCCTCCCTTCCTCAATTCCTTCTTCTCTAGAAAGTTCCAAAGCCATAGAGTCAGCATTGTGCATTTTGTTACTTCATTGTGTTTTGCCTTGAATGAATCAACACACTTTTCTTGTGTTCTCCCCTTGCATCTGCAAATAGGAGCTAAGATCCATCTGTAATCCTCACCGCCCTCCCACCCTGATCGCAGGGCACACGTCAGCACACCGCCACACTTGCCCGCTGGCACATGTCTCTGCTATGACAAAGCTGGGTACACAGTTGAGTGCCTTAATGAGGGCAGCAGAGGGCAGGGACTATAAGCAAACTCTTCTCCCATCTATTAGGCTCAAGTCCTGGCTGTGCAGCCCCATTTGCAGGGTGAACTTGGGCAAGTTCTTTGCTTTGCTAGGTTTTAATTTCCCAGTTGGAAACTGGGGACTATTATTTCCTGACAGAGCAGGTGTGAAGATAGCAAGCACATATTCGGTACAAGCTGTTGTTCTTGTTCATCATGCTCCTTCATCTCCCATCGCTCTCGCCCGTCCAGCCCATTGTCTTGCTTGGAAGACCTTGACCTTGTAAGCTATTTCTTGCCCTCTTGCCCTTCCCACTCACTAGGTCTTCTGCCTAAATCATTTCATCCTCTATTTTCACAGGATCAGCTTTTTTGATTCAGGTCTCCGTCCCCATGTCACCTCCTCAAGGAGGTCTCAGCTGATTATCTTATTGAAAGCTCACTCACATGTGCATACAAACACACGCACACACACACACCCTCACTTTACTCTCATTATCTGTAAGCACTGACCGCTATCTGTAACTATTATAAATATTATCTGTCTCCTTCCCTGGAATATAAACACCAGGAGGCTAAGAATTTAGTGTTTCTTGTTTGTGACTCTAATCCAGTGTCAGGCAGAAGAAAACACTCAATAAATCTTTGCCAAATGAATAGCTGTAAACTCCTGATAATAAAGACCCCTATTAGTTGAGCGTTTACTCTGTGAAAGGCATTGTGCTAAGTCTTTGGTATGAGTTGCTTCATTTAACCTTTACAAATAGCCTAAGAAATGGGTATGATGGTGCCTAGACTTATGCAAGATGCCCATCGAAGGGCGGGATGGGAACTTCACATCCTCAAGGTCGTGCAGTAGATGATGGAGAGCCAGGCTCCATCCGCAGTCCGTGGGCAGAGCTGCAGCCCTGGCCCCTGTGTGTTTCAGGTACAAGGCTTCCGTCTTTCCCTGCCAGAACTTGTCCTCTCGCATTCCACCCCTGCCGCCGGATCTGGCACTCAGAGGGGCTGCTTTCGGGTCCATCAGGGAACATCCTGGAAGAGACCCAACACGGCTCCGTGGAAAGGAGCCCCAGCTGGGCTGGGAGCATCAGGCCCTGAGAGGCCCCCGTCGGCTCACCCTCTGCCTGCTGGCAACCCCACATGGCAGAGACTGATTCTGTAGAGAAGCCAGCAGGTGCTGGAGCTGCTGAGCCAAGGGTCTCAGCAGGCTCCTCAGCCGTCACGGCCTCCCCCTGCTGCCCCTACCTACCAGCTGTCCCGGAACATTTGATCTTTCCGGGAGAGGCCGACCTGCTTCTCTACGCCTTGCCTCTGAATATTCTGCCCCCGCTGCCTGGCGTGCCTTTCCTGCCCCCTTGTCCTCAAGCAAACTCCTGCTCATCCTCCAAGACCCAGCTCAAGAGTCACCTCCTCCATGAAGCCCTTTCTGATCTTGCCCAGGCAGACTGGACTGCCCTCGTCCCCTGTCCCCCCAGCAGAGGGATGGTGTGGGAGGGCTTGGAGCCAGGCAAACTAGATGCTCCTCTTCTTGTCAGCCGTATGACTTCAGCAAGTTATTTAAACTCCCCAAGTTCAAGTTTTCCCTTCTGCAGAATGAGCATGATACTAGTACGTACCTGGCAGTGTTGGTGTGGGGTTTCACTGAGACAACTCACGTCAACTGCACGTACGTCATATGCAGTGACCCCACAGTAAAGGCCAGCAATGTTCAGGAGGAATGTTACCTTTCTCTGAGAACCCACGTGCATGGCTCTCTCCCTCACTACACCAGTTCTGCCCCCAGTCTGGCCACCTCCCAGGAAGCAGGCATTGAGCTAGGGAGGACAGAGCTCGCCCTAAGCTTGAGAAACAGTGTGGTTGTAGTGCGCTCGCTCTCGCTCTCTCTCTCAGCTGGTAAGGGCGGGGATGAGCTGTCAAGCTCCCCAACCCCCCCTCAGCCGGCAGCCCCACCGCCCTCACCTCCTTAGTCATCGGTGCGAAATCGCCTGGGAAAGCGGGTGATACCAGCGCCTGGAAACCCTCGGGGCGCAGACCAAGTCTGCCTCCGCCTCATGGGGGTCATGTGCCCGGATTAGTTCCTGAGGACGCCTGTAACCAGACCCTGGTGCCGGGGACAGCAGCCAGTCACCCCACAGCCTGGGGCTCAGGTTTCTTCCCAACTTCCTGTGCCTTTTGTGGGCATGGCTGGCCCCCGTGCTGAGTGGTTCCATGACTCACTACAGTGGGGTCCCCAGGCTTAGAGGGGGCAGGCGCCATCCCCTCCCAGCTCCTGCATCCATTACCCTTCCCCCCCTCCCCTGCCCTTCCCCCCCTCTTCCCTGCCCTCCCCTCCCCCCGCCTTTCCCCATATTGCTTCTTCCAGGAAAAAGAGCCCCATTTGAGCCAACACGCTTTCCAGAGAACTTCCCCTACATTAAATAGGAAATTAATGTCTGTCCTCTTGAAAAAAATAATCTTGTCATGGGCCAGTGTTGTGGCATAGCGGGTAAAGCTACCACCTGCAACACCAGCAGCCCATGTGGGCACCAGTCCACGTCCCAGCTGCTCTACTTCTGATCCGGCTCCTTGCTAGTGGCCCAGGAAAAGCAGCGGAAGATGGCCCGAGTGCTTGGGCCCCTGCCATCCACATGGGAGCCCCAGCTGAAACTCCTGGCTCCTGGCTTCAACCTGGCTCAGCCCTGGTTGCTGTGGCCACTTGGGGAGTGAACCAGTGGATGGAAGATCTCTGTGTGTCTCCCCCCTCACTCTGATTCTACCTTTTAAATAAACAGATACATCTTTTTTAAAAATAATCTTCTCATTACAAAAGTAATACACGCTCTCACAATGTGGGAAATGTGGGGACATTTAAATACAGCACTTGGGGGTAGGGGCCTGGTGCCGTAGATGAGGTGTCGCTTGGGATACTCACATCCCACATCCAAGTCCCTGACCTTGAGTCCTGGCTCCACTTCCTGCTAAGGTGCACCGTGGGACATAGCAGATAACGGCTCAGTTAGTTGGGTCCCTGCCACTCATGTGGGGAAACCTGGATTAAATTCCTGGCTCCTGGGCTTGGCCCAGCCCAATCAGCACTGACTCTTGCAGGCATTTTAGGATAGTGGAAAACCTTTCTCTCTCTCTCTCCCTCTCTCTCTCTCTCTCCTTTCAAATAAAATGAAAATAAAAATTTTACAGATAAAATAAAAAATATTTAAATCACCCATAATCTTATAGCCACAATAGCATTTTGTACATTTCCTCCAGACTATGACGTGTGCCTACGCATACATTTGTACATCATTAATGCCATACCACATATTAAACAGAGATTTATGTAGACTGGGAGGGGCCTTCTGTGACATATGTCATCTTTCTTTTACCTCAGCCCCTCTCATAAAAGAGAGAGAAGTTAGTGTCCTGGGGCACTGGATCCAGGAACAGTGAGAACCTAAACAAAGAGTGGCATTCTCAAGGTTATGCTGTCTGCCTGCACAGCTGGGACCAGAGCCCAGGTCTCCTGGGTCCCCGCCAAGTCTTCGTTCTACCAGGAGAAGAGTTTCTGGTCCCTGTGCCAAGTTTAGTAAATGTAGAATCAGATGTCTTGGGTTGTTCATATTTTTTTACCCAAAGTCCAAAGACAGAAAATGCTGACACATTTCCATGAAGCATATTTGAAAATGTACAGCAGGCACTGAGGGAGTGATGGACCCCTCTATGGCCTTAAACTTGAACTCTCACCCCCGCTGACCCATTCTTCAGTCAGGGTTTCAAGCTGCAAACTGAAGCATGACTTATCTCTATCTCATCCAGAAAATGAATTTAATCAAGGATCCCTGGTACATCACAGAATCTCCAGAGAGGCCAAGCACCGTGTTTGGAAGTCCCCTAGCCAGGAGCAACCAAACCTAGGGGAGACAGTGACATGTTTTTTCAACTGTCTGATTCAGGCTGTGAGCAGTAGAGGGCAGGAGGTGGCCTCCACAGCTGTTCATGAGTGTGTTCACTGAATATCAGCCCAGGAAGGCAGGAAGTGACCTCCACAGCTGTTCAGGAGTGTGCTCACTGAATATCAGCCCAGTCCAAACTATGCTTGCTTTAGCGGGGAGACTGTCTCAGCCAGGCGGTTTCTGTGATGATGCTGCGTAACAAATGATTCTCAACCTCAACAGCAAATACTTTGTTTCCCATTTGCGGTTCAGTCCAGTCTGTTACAGGGAGCTTCATCCTAGGACAGAGGGTAAAGGGCAAAGGCTACCTAAAGGGCATTCATCTCGTGGGAGGGAACAGACCCCGGTGGGCCAGTGGAAACTCACTGTGCTTCTTAAAGCCTTTCCCTAGATGGTTCTGGGACACTGTCACTCCCAGAACTGGCTCAAAACAAGTCACGCAGCCCAGCTCAGGGTCAACAGGTCTGGAGAGTAGACTCTGTCCCCACTGTGGGAGGCACCGCACAGCCATGTGACTACAGATGTGGGCTGCATCACAGGAGGAAGAGACGAGACTGCTCTCCTGTCTCTATAGTCCTATTGCTGCCACCTCCCAGAAACAGCCCCTTCAGTTCACACCAGTGACACAGTGCATTGCAACTGCTGGGCCTTCTGTCCATATTGCCTCTTGCAAACGGAGGCATTTGCCACCATCTTTACCATAAACTACTTTTCTGCTTCATGCGTTTCCAGTTCATTCTCCGAAGCAGAGGCATGGACAGCATCCTGGATACCAAGGATCCTGGAAAAGCAAGTTTGTGTTTTCTACCCAGGATGGAGGCGAGACAGCTAAGTCATGCAGGAGTGACCGGTTCATTAAATGGGAAGCTTCTCCAGGTCCAGGTACTGGGTGGCCAGAAGGAACAGCAGGTGTCCGCTGCAGCCACCTTCCCCAGAAGACCTCAGGGGCATAGGACCCAGCTCAGCCCTTTCACCTCCAACTGCCCGCCCCCCTCCTCTATTCTCCCATGCGCCTCCTCCCACTCACAACCTCTGCTCTGCCTCCTTTCCTCTGAGGACTAACACAGAGACTGCTGGATGTGCCCAGAACCCCAGCTCCCCTCTTCCTTCCACTAAAGAGTCCTCTCACTTCAGCCAGACGCATGGACAACCCCCTGAAGACTGCGCTCCCCTGTTCTGCACGCAGCACCGTCTGGCCCCGTGCTTAAGTTCTGACCAATGGATGTGGTGGATGGGATGTATGAACAACAGCTAGGCCACGCCTTTTAAAAAAGAAAATAAATTTATTTTTATTTGAAAAGCAGAGCTACAGAGGGAGAAAGAGAGTCTGTCATCTGCTGGTACACTTCCCAAATGCCTATAATAGAAAAGGCTGGGCCCTGCCCAATTTTGGGCTGAAAACCAAAAGAAGCCTCCTTCCTTCATTAATAGCCTACCCTGGGTATTTAATTATCATGATAAAAAGCTGACTAATACAATTTAAGAGTAGAGTTTGGGATTTGATTGCAAACACGCATTTCATATAGAGGTGATATCCAAAGGCCTACGTTCAACATATTTTTCATTCACTAACTCAGTTATTTCTTTTTACCGTGTACATGACACTCTCCCAGGTACTGTGGGAAGTAAAATGTTCTGTACTCAAGTATCTTACAATTTAGTGAGAAAAGAGGGAAAACAGCCAACTAATCCATGGCAGAAAAAAAAAATGAATGTGAAGAGAGAATGTAGGGAAAATATTGGAGAAAAAGAGGTTATCAGATAAAAATACAAGCTATCTAGCAAAATTTTACCTAAATGTATGCAACATTTTTTGTATAAGCAGGCCCTATGAGATATTCAAAAACATACTTATATTAAAAAATATTCACTGTGTGTTTGAAGTTCAAACTTAACTGGGTATCTTCTATCTTGTTTGCTAAATCTGGCAACCCAGGAAGACCAGGGGAGATATTAGGGAGGAATTGACATTTGAACTGTGCCTTAAGGATAATGACTAGCATTTCAGCAGGTGGATTATTTAAAGCCATTCCAGGCTGAGAAAATAAGAACAAAGGATGAGGTTGCAAACGTCTGGCGTGTCTTGGCAACTGCGTGCTACAGTGTAGTGAGTGATTCATCGAATCTGGCCATCACCTCGGTAGATCAAGCCAATGGTGAGCTCTTGACAGGTCCTGAGAAATAAGCAGCCACATTGCAAAATTCAAGACCTAGGGTATGAGAAACTCTGTGTAGATGGCCTGAACTTGGAATTCAGCCCCAAAGTAGGGAATCTAAAGAAGGGTATAGTGTTAGAACAGCCATGTTCTCTTCTAAGAGGAACAGGAATCACTACCCAGATCTTCTTTCTTTGCCAATTATCACACCACTTGTAGGTTCTGCTCAGCCCCCAAGGACCACGTCCACCCCTTCACCCCTGGGGATGGACCCCAGGCCTGTGTTCAATGAGACCTGTGTGTCCCTGCACCCAAAGATGAATGGATCAAATGTCCATATGTGACTGAGGCTAAGCTGATTGGAATCCATCTCCTGAGCGTGTAGATTGGTACTAGAAGAGTCTAGCTCATTCTGAATCAGTGTCTTCCAAGGAGGGGTTAGAGCTATTCATGATGCTAGAACAGCACGGTCTAGTCTCAACAACGGCCCCATGAACAGTGCTCACTGAGTATGATGAGACTAGAAGCCTGGAGTTCCTTCCCTTCTGTGTTTCATAAGCATAAGTTAAAAAGTTCTCTGCCAGGTGCTAAAAATAGATATGGTGTCATATTATTAAATACTCCAACAGAGTAATAATTTCTTTTTGTTCTTTACTAACTATTCCTGAGCCATTGTCAGAGTAGGCCTGGTCACCAAGGGTCCAAGGCAAGGTGCTGCCTGCCACCTGCTCTCTGGATCACACGCTGGTCCCCCTCTCTATATTTATTCTCTGGAACAGTGGTTGGTACGTATTCGCATCCCCAGGAGTTCTCTGCTCTGTTCCTGCTCTAAGCTGTGCGGGCTGCTGTTTGCATTATTGATAAGGAGGCAGAGAATCTGAAAGGTCAACACAGCCAGGCTGCCTCTGATACCTCATTCAAGCCCTGGCTTGCACACCAAGGCGGGCCTCATGATTCTAGCCGGGTGAATTTGAGATTTAATGAGACTCATCTGGGCTTGAGCTGGTTTTGCTGTGGTCCCTTGGAACTCACACTGAATAGGATTCAACAGACTTAGCAGGTGGACTCTCTCTGGCTAAAATGAAAATTAATGGGCTACAGTGTCTTGCACTCATGGATCAGGAAATGAGTCAGGGAAAAATGCTAAGGGAGTTCAAGACACAAAAGGGCATCTCTGCCTGCCTCGGTGTGGCCTCCAGGCATATCAGCTTCGGTGTAATTGTGCAAGGAGGATGCTTTGAATTGAGAGACAGGAAAAGACCACAAAGAGACGAGTCACTCATTTCCGGGGGGCGGGGAGCTGGGGCGAAAGATGTAGGGGATGTGGTGTCTTTATCCTGACATCCTCCGGCATCTCACTGAAACTGGATCCTGTTTCAAAAGTCCTCATTAAAGCCCTCCTTCCTGCAGTGTTTACAGTGGAAACTCCTAACCAGGGGAGGTGCAAGCAATCCCCACATCCCCCGGGTGCACGTAGAGGTGACTTTCATGGCTGTAGCCTAGGGAGGCCAAGTCACACAAGACCAGCAGCCCAGGTAGGACACTGGCTCCACCACCCTCGCCAAGATTCCAAGGCTCCTGGAAAGTCCCGAAGGGTCAGCTCGCCCCAGACTAGGTCCTCGCCCAACTGGTGAAACCCAAGAGTGGATTTGTGATGGAAAAGGTAGAATAGCCTCTCGGCCATAGCAAGGACCTGGACTGTAACGGAAAGGCCCCCGTTCTCTGAGCCAAAGTAATCTTTCATCGGTGCCCACATTTAGCATCTTTCTAGGACAAGAAGGATTTTCATACTCCTATTTTGTGTGAGATTAATCTTATGTTCCATTTTTCATACCAGGCTCCAGGGAGCATTAGCAGTTTTCCGCTTTGTAAAGATTTCCTTCATTTTTCATCCAACTCAAAGGCGGCTATTCTAAATGGTGTCTTTTGTATCACACGAGCATTCCTTAAACTATTATGGAGAGCTTTTTACAAGAAGGTATTGTCGGTTGACTGTAGCTGCCCCCAGAGAAACAATCTTATCATGCGAGATGACATCCCTTGCAAGGACTGATACTCCATGTCTCATAAACCCAACCACAGTCCCTGCACTTAATCAACCAGCCATTAGACAGCAAAGCCTTCTAAATGATCAGTGAATCATTACAACAGGCCAAAGCTCAAGTGAACCCCATAGGTGTGATTCATTCATGAGCTCCCATGAGAAAATGACCTGGAGAAATTCTCAGAAGGGTGGTGACCCCAAAATACCAGGAACTAGGAACCCCTCCTCAGCTCAGGACCTGGCTTCGACATGGAAGCAGAGGCTTCTCAAGGCACCGTGAGCGAGCCTATGGCTTCGTACCTAATCAGGCATGTCAGGAACCAGACTAAAAAGAGATCCATCTGGATTCGGACCCCAGCTCCACCACTTACTAAGAAGGTGACCTGAGACAGTTCCTTAATCTTGTGCTGGTTCAGTTTCCTTGTCTATAAAATGAGAACAAAAGTAGCTCTTACCTGATGAAGTTGTTACGGAGTTCAATGAAGTACGAATAGCAATCCCAGGAGCTAACTCGTTCAGCCAGGAAACACAATCTACTCTAGGTCTTTGAATTCAGAGGAATTTGATGCAGGAAGCAGGTGATAGCAGAGATGACAGAGATTGGAAAGCAACCAGATGCCCACGAGGGAGCTCAGAGCTCAGAAGTGTGGGAAGGCAGCTAGGGCTGGAGGTACTGCTAGTAGGAGCCATTCTGGAGGAGGTAAAACCACGTCACGTCTGACCTGGAGCCCCAAAGGAGGTGCCACGGGATGTAGAGAGAAGGAAAGAGAGAGTGTGGCCTGTCTCTAAATCCTGACTTCCAACCTGCCACAAGAGTGTTCAGTGACTGGAGGTTTCTGGGACTTGTGGGGTGAGGGAATCCAGTTCCCTGGAATACATAGCAGATCAAGGGAAGGTCAAGGGTAGGTCTGAGGGTAAATGGGCAATTACCCAGCACAGGCTGACACTCACTGCACCTTTGCCATGAGCTAGGCACCAGGCTGACTGCATTACATGGACTGATTCATTTAAACCTGATAGAACAAGGCAGACCAGGGTTGAAGTAGCCAATACATGTCAGATTTATTACTGAAGTAATTAGTATGCAACCAAAAGAAAATAATGGCATGGGGCTGAGTTCTCCAGACTGAAAGTAAATTGAGGGGAAGAACCATGTCTTCTTCATCTGTAAGTCACCCACATATTGCGTAAGGTGCTCTGTCGTTACTGGTCACTATATGAAGCTAAATGAAATTGGGCAGCCATGAAATCAATGAAATGACTCCAAGAGCTATCTCCCAACCTTGCTAGTGACTTCTGAGGCTAGCTCAGACACTCCTGCCCAGCTTGTGCTCCCTTAAGATGACCAATGTGCTGTTACCATGGAAACGCCCATCATGTCCATGAAGCCCACTTTGTTTTTTTTTTAAGATTTATTTTTTAGAAAATTTTTATTTAATAAATATAAATTTCAAAGGTACAACTTTTGGATTATAGCAGTTCTTCTCCCCATACCCACCCTCCCACTCCTACTCCTGTCCCACCTTCTACTCCCTCTCCCATCCCATTCTTCATTAAGATTCATTTTTAATTATCTTTATATACAGACCAACTCTATACTAAGTAAAGATTTCAACAGTTTGCACCCACACGGACATACAAGGTATAAAGTACTGTTTGAAGACAAATTTTACCGTTAATGCTCATAGTACAACTCAATAAGGACAGAGGTCCTACATGGGGAGCAAGTACACAGTGACTCCTGTTGTTGATTTAACAATTGACACTCTTATGTATGACATCAGCAATTCCATTATATTAACAGAAATGGGCTAAAAGAGGCACCAAGAATGAAGCGCCAGGGGCAAGTGTTTAGCCTAGTGGTTAAGCCACTGCTTGGGTGGCCCACATTCCATATTGGAGTGCCTGGGTTGAAGTTGTAGCTCCACTCCAGTTCTAGCTTCCTGTTAAAGTGTACCCTGGGAGGTAGAAGGGATAACTCAGGCTCTTGGGTCCCTGTCACTTATGTGGGATACCCAGACTGAGTTCCCAGATCCTGGCTTTGGACTGGCCCAGCCTCTACTGTTGCAGGCATCTGGGGAGTGAATCAGCAGATTGGAAATTGATCTATTTCTCTCTCTGCCTTTCAAATAAATATTTTTAAAAGTATTTTTTTAAAAAAAGATTACAGTCCTGAAGCAGACCTCTGCTTGGCAAATTGGAGTAAGAGCACAAAGGTCATGCTGGCTAGAGGGTGGTGGACATGGGAGAGAGAGGCAGGAACATGAAGCGGAAAAGACTGGAGAGGCAGATCCAAAAGACCTTGTGGGCCATGTGAAGGGCTTTGAACCTCATGTTCACTGTGACGGGAAACCACTGGAGGGTTTTGCACAGAGCAGGGACATGAGCTGCCTGATGTTTTCAAAGCATCACGCTGGCTGCTGTGTGAGAACAGAGGAGGGGAGAGCAGGGAGGATGGGGGAGGAGGGAAAGGAGGTTACTGTTGTTGGGTTTTGGATGCATTGCAAAGGTAGAACAAACAGGCTCGTGTTGGACCAGCTGCAGGTGTGAAGATGAAAGGGGAGTCAAAGAGAACCCCACATTTCTTTTAAACAAGCCACTTCATGTTGGCAAACATTTGTAAGATGATGGGTAGGTAGCTATGAATAAAACATGGTTGACTGGTTGATGCACTACTCAGAGAGAGAGAGAGGCAGACACCATCCCAGACGATTCTCTATGTAGGGCCTAACATGTGAAATATACAGGAGTTGGGTTTGGTGTTATGGTGTACATACTTGGGAACCCAAGAAGGACCAAGAGGGCTTCCTAGGGAGAAATGTCCATAGGAGTCTTAGATGAAGAAGTGTTGGCAGGCCAAGGTCTTTCCAGGAAGTGGGATCCAGCCTGGCTAAGGCCTGGGGGCAGAGAACTGAAGGAGGCAGCACTTGGTGTGACTAGAGGTGAACATGCAAGACAGGGTAAGCAGGAGCCGAGGGCCGGAGAGTTTTCCCCTGAGGACGGGGAGAGCCATGGCTAGGGGTGGCTCCTGGTCAAAGCCAGGCGATCTGTGATGAATATGGGCATCAGGCAGATCATTCAGGAAGCCTCAGTGTAGAGAAAGGAGCCACGAGATCAGGAAGGCGGGCTGCGTGGGCTCTTGAATCACTCAGGAAAAGTTGTTCAGAGACTGAATGAACACTGTAGAGACAAGGGACCGGAGCAAAGACGCGCTAGAGAAACGGGGTGATAGGCAGGTGTTCAGGACTGATGGATGTGGGGTGGCTGAGGGCGGTCTAGGGTGATGCCCAATTCTTGATGTGAGTGGCTGATGTGGAAAATTAGGGGGAAGGGGGATGGGGGTGCTTGGACACACAGAGTTGGAGCTGAAGGGCACACCCAAGGGGGCTAGCGCTGCAGGCATTAGACAGCAAAGCTGATGCTCGGAATAAGGACACGTCCTTGTCACTCTGTCCCAGGGGCTCTGTAAGTCAAGTCTGATTCACTTCCCGCTTAGGGGTCCTTTACATCTTTGAGGACAGTCAAGACACTGAGCTGCCTCAAGGCTGAACGCCCCTGGTGCCCACCCTCACTGCTCGCTTTGGGGCAGTAGAGCAGAGCGGATGGAAACCTTGGCGCTCAAAGCACGCTCCGTGGTTCAGCAGCATCGCTCGGGAGCCGGAGGAATGCAGACGCTCAGATCCATCCCAGGGCTGCTGAATCCAAGCCTGCATTTTAACAGAATCCTGCCTTGGACTCAGGCAGAGTGCTGGACTCACACTGCCCTGATCATTAGCTGCACGCGAGAACATTACTTAACCTCTGTCAGCTGGGAACCCACCCCATAGGGATGTTATAAAGACTTAAATAAAACAACTCAGGCAGAGTGCTCCATTGAGTCAGGGCCTTAGTGAGCATTTATTCTTGCTGACAAGGCTCCTGCCCCCTTATTAACCAGCCTTCTCTAATTACCTCCAATGTGGCTAAACTCCTGTTAGAGCAGGGCACCCAGAGCTGGGCGCAGCCACTGACTGTGGTCTGGCCAGCCCTGGGGAAACTGGGGTAGTTCATTCCAGATGCCCTATGTTTAAAGCTGCTGACTTCCGGTGTCATAGAATAGAGTCAGTGGCATCTAATGGCTTAGAAGAGAGCGAGGGAGCTATTAACTGCCTATGCTTGAACCCTGCCTGTTAGGCTCACCTGTAAAAAGGGGCCATAAACCAGAACCTACCTTCAGGATTATTGTGAGGTTTAAGTGACTTCAAACACTTCCAACAGGACTTGGAGCATACCACGATTCATTAGCTGCGGTCATCAGTAAAATCGTGGCATTCTAGAGATCCACAGAAGTTGATATACCCAAGCCACAACAGCTGAAGAAGTGAGGACTTAAGGCTGGACACCAGGTCCCTTAGTGCACATCTGTGTCCTCTGCTCCCGCAGCTATGCCACAGGCCATGGGAATGGTGTCATTGTGCAGTGCTCAACCTACACAGCTGTATGCAGTAGACCCACCCTCTCTGCGTGTAGAACATCAGAATCTAGCTGCCTTTGTGTGTGGTTTGGAAGGAGAGGACCTGCTGTCTACATTCACAGAATCTTAATGTCTTCCAGTTTTGCTTCAGGTCAGTTAAACCATTCTGTAATTATGACTTAAATATGGAGTTCATTTC
This sequence comes from Oryctolagus cuniculus, assembly GCF_964237555.1. Classification (NCBI taxonomy): domain Eukaryota; kingdom Metazoa; phylum Chordata; class Mammalia; order Lagomorpha; family Leporidae; genus Oryctolagus; species Oryctolagus cuniculus. The sequence goes on along the minus strand of NC_091442.1, from coordinate 109,773,882 downwards.
AGTGACAAATAATCTTGATTTTTTTTTTCAGGTGCCTTGCTGCCTTAAGTCTTAAAAAAAATATCAGTGGCAGGGATTGCACCCAAGGACCTGACACCGAAGCATTCATTTCCCCAACTTGTCCTGTAAGTGCTGGCAAAGCAGCAGGGAACTCCTCATAGCCTCCGGGCTGTTATGAACTGGGGGCTTGCAGGGGGCTTGGCTGGGGCAGAGGGGCCCCCACGAGTGAGTGATGAAGGATGGTGGCTACCAAGCGCTAGTGAGCATCCGAGCGGTCATTCCTGAGCCCCCACCGCAGAAAGCTAAAGAACAGATCACTACAGGGTCCAGCTTTGGCGGCGGACGTAATCCCATACAACACTTGCTTTATAAAAACAGAAGGGGGGGATGTTAGTGAAATGGCGCCGTCTTATCTAAAGGCATCCCAAGCCCCAGATGCCATCTTAGCTTCTCCAGGACCCAGCCTGGCTTACTAGGAGTCAGGTGCCCAAATGGCCCCACCGTAAGCAACAACCCCACCCCCACTCTAACAGGATTTGCTACTCCCACTTCTCCACCCCCTGCAAGAGGACCTGGTTCCCCACATACATGTCCTCTCTCTTGGCCTCTCTCTTTTGAACCCTCTCTTCTTCTTTGACCTCTCGTTCCAGCCTGTCAAGTTTCCACGACCTGACAATAAACCTTTCCTTAAAAAAATAAATAAAAAAAACAGGGTCCAGGAGCTGGCATTTGAATAAAGACCCCAAGTGCTTCCTCAGAGCATCTGGGGCCAGCATCGTGATGCAGCCTGTGACACCTACACACCATACTGCACTGTGTTTGGAGCTCTGCTTCTGCTCCAGCTTCCTGCTAATGCACCTGGAAGGCAGCAGGTGATGGCCGAAGTGCTTTGGTCCCTGCCACCCATGCAGGAGACCCAGATGGAGTTCCTGGTGCCTGGCTTCGACCCGGCACAGCTCTGTCTGTTGTGGCCATTTGGGGAGTGAATGCAGTACATGGAAGATCCCCCTTTCTCTTTCTTGCTCTCTTCTTCTCACTCTCCCTTTCTCTCTCTCTCATGCTCTGCATTTCCAAGAAAGAAAGAAATCTCTTCAAAAAAAAACAAAGAAGACCACCACTCTGGGAGAAGCTTCAGTGTGGCATAGACTTAGGGAAATGTCTTCGGATTCAGATGAGGGTCAAGCTTCCCTGTGAGATCTTCCCTTCCCTAAGCCTGGGCTCTCCTTAGCTGGAGCTAATAATTGAGCCCACTTCACAAGGTTGCTGTGAGGATTAAATGAGATAAAGCACAAAAAGCACTTAAACGCTGTGCCTCAATGGTCTGGGAGCTCAATAGATGTTAACTCATTATTCTTGAAAAGCACTAGAGCCTCTTGATTAGGAACACAGATATTGGAAGAAAATAGAACTGGTCTCAAAATCTGTTATGCTGTTCACAAATTGTGTGACTTTGGTTTCCTATGCTATTAAATAAAAAAAAAGGAATGGGGAGACTAATACAGCTCCTCCATCATGGAGTTGTAAAGACAGATAACACAGGTCAAGTGCTGACAACACAGGTCAAGTACAGAACACGGTGCCTTGCATAATCCTTGGTGCTGCTCCTTAAGTATCTCTCTGGCTCTCCTCCTTCCGGGCCCGTGGTGGGGGTGTGCCTGGGACCTGCTATGGTGTGACCCTGTGGCTTGCTTTGGCCACTGCAGTGTGAATAGAAATGGTGCGCCAGTTCTGGGCAGAAGCTCTAAGAGATGCTGTGCAATCAGCCACGTCCCTTTGCTCTGCTGGGGACAGTGGAGCGAGCACCAGGCACAATAGAGCCTGAGAGTCTATGTGGAGCATGGGCTGCCTGAGAGCCCAATGGTCACGGAGAATAAACAGGAAAAAGACTTTCATTGTGTTAAGCCATGGGGCTTTCAAGATGTTACAGCATAACCTAGACCATGCTGTATAATAAACCTGGTACACAGTAACCTCTCGAGTTATTTTCAACTGTGACTCTTATAATCACTGTTCTTGAGTGGCTTAAAACTCAGGTGGAGACTTGAGAGAATGAATATTAAAGAATAAGCCTTCACTGCTTATGAGGAGTGCTAAATAAATGTGATTTTCAATATAGTACATTGTAGAAGGCGGTGAAAAGAAAGAGACTGTGGCTTGAAATAATTAGAAAAGGTCTGGTTTTATATTAAACCCAAATTTCCCAAGACTTTAATTTTTGTTCTAAGTAAAAAGAAATTTAATTCCTAATGTGTCTTGTCATATAACCTAGACCTTGAGTTCCTGGGAAGAATTTTGAATTGAATGTTTAAGCAATTATAGCAACGAGAGCCTCTCAGAGTGTTACCTACTTTCATTAAGTCTCAATTTCCAAGACAGATGCCTTCTCTTTCAACTTTTCATTAAAGAAAAAAATAGAAAAGAAAGCAAGAAAGTCCAGTGACTGGCTATGGGATCACTCCATGTCTTGTTCTCTTCCCCTCACCCCCGTGATTGGAAGCAGGTGGATTCGGGCTCTTGTCTGCTAACACATTAGGATTCCAGGAGGTCTAAGCAGTAGGACTTGGAGGAGAAAGCTACAGCGGGGAAAGCTGTGATGGGCGATGTTAGGACATACGTGTTATTTTGGTTTCCATCAATAGTGCTTGGCTCACCACTCCCATACCCTCATTATTTCCTAAATGAGTAGAACAGTCAGATGAACGTGGGTGTCCTTTGTCTTGGTTCCTGAAGCAGCTTTGGGATACTTCCAGGTGACAGAGGTGGAAGCTGGTCTGGTGTTAGGACGTGGGGACTCTGGGGACCACAGCGGCAGACTGGAAGACAAGGTTTGTGTGACCTTTCCTGGCCCTGTTGCACCTGCTGCCTTTTCTCCCCAAAGCAGGCCAAGGAAACAAGTCTTCCTTCCCCTAGATGGGTTATAGAAACTAATCTTCCCTCACCTTTCTGTCCCGGAACTGGCCTTAAAGAAATTCTCAGGTAGGCTTAAGTTGCCTCTGGGGACGCCCACATTCCGTATCAGAGTGCTTGGCTGGGTTTGAGTCCCGGCTACTCTGCTTCTGATCCAGCTTCCTGCTAACGTGCATCTTGGCAGGCAACAGATGATAGCTCAAGTACTCAGGTTCCTGCCACCATGTGAGAGACCTGGATGGAGTTCCAAGCTCCTGGCTTCAGGCTGCTCCAGCTGTTGCAGTCCTTTGGAGAGTGAAGCAACAGATGGAAGATTGATCTCTCTCTCTAATAAAATGAAAATAAATTTTTACATTTTTTCAAAGAAATCTTCTGAGCTTCTTTGTCCAATCGATCATGAGATCCCCATTTCTGAAAGCGTCCTGTCCCATGCCAGGAAGGAAGGAGTGCTACAGAGAGGCCAGAAGAATCTGGACAGACAGGCCTGGCTGGGTCACTCGCTCGGCCTCTCAGCATTCGATCATACTCTTTTTGTCCAGCACATTTCTGGCTATCCATGCTTCTGGCTGTCCATGAAGTCGCCATAAAAACGCAGAAGGATGGGGTTCAGAGAGTCTAGACAGCTAAACACATGGAGATTATTGGAGGACAGTTTGCCAAGAGGGAACATGGAAACTCTGTGCTGCTTCCATATGCCCTGCCCAATCCATCTCCTCATATGCATCCTTTGTAAAATCCTTTACAATAAACCAGGGAATGTAAGTGTTTCTTGGGTCCCGTGAGCCACTCTAGCAGATCCCACCCAACGAGGGGGTGCAGGAACCCAAGTTCATAGCCTGCTGATTCAGAAGCATAGGCATTGGAAGTGGGGGAGGACAGCCTTGGGGACCGAGCCCCCAACCTGCAGGATCTGACGGGACCTCGAGGTTGCCAATGTCAGAGTCAAATCAAACTGAATCACAGGACAGCTGGCAGCCACTGCTGCAGAATTGCTTTTCTGGTGTCATGTGTAGTAGGAAAAACTAAGTCTGAGCTTGCCTTTCCCCCATATCTATCCCCAGAAGTGGACAGGCACAAGGCACCAAAAGACCAGGGTAAGAGCAGCCAAGGTCAGAGCCCTGGAGTAGAGCCAGGTGAGTGGGAGGGACGGTGCCACCATGGGAGGACACAGCCACGAGCAGGGACCTCCTGCACCCTGACGCTGCCTCAGCTCCCCTTGCACGCAGCCACCATTGCGGGAGGGGTTGAGGAGGACAAACAGCCCCGTGCATGCTGGAACTTTGGGTAGATGCAGCCAAGTGAGGAGGTAAATGGAGGCTTTCCCCAGAAATTGGGAGGTCTACAGCAAGGTGAGTTTAGGAAACGAAAGTGCTCTTGTTTTTTCATATAAGTAAAATTCTACTCCAACACATAGGAGGGTGCTTCAATTAGTTCATAGGAAATGGAATTGAAAGATATGTTTATTTTAACACAAAACATTCTGAAATCCACGCATACAAGGGGTCTTCCAAAAGTTGATAGAAAATATATTTAAAAAACTTGTGCATAAATTTTAAATTTCTTTTCACCAAAATAAATGTATCATTTAATTCCATATTTCCTTGAACTTCTTGAAGTACTCTGAGTTTACTTGTGATCATATCAGTGAAATTACAATGACCGTCCCACCCACATCTGAAGAAACATATTAACCCACAGACGATTCTGCTCCATCCTCACAAGTCCTGAAACAGCACTTGTGAATTCCACTGTTCTCAAATGTTAAATGTGCCCTGGAATCCTCTGGAGCGCTTGTTCCAGTACTGATTCCTGGACTGATACCCAGACTTTCTGATTCAGGGGACCTGGTGTGGAGGGCTTAGAACCTGACTTTCTAACAACTTCCCAGGTGTAGCACTTGCTGCGGGTCCAGGGACTAGACTTTGAAAACCACTCACTAATTCATCCAAATCCAGTGTTCAATTACTCTTCCTTCCTATGGTTTCTCCAGTCGATATGAAACCCTTGCAAATGAAATCTCATACCACACAGCTGTAGCTATTTTGTCTCGTCATCGTTGTCATCACTATCCAGATCCATCTCTTTATCTTCATCATTACCATTGCTGACATTTACCATGAGCTGGCCTTGTTGGATCAGCGCAAATATGTGATTCCTAGAGTGGGCATTTGGCCTAGCTCTGGTCACACTGAGTAGGATGCCTCCTGCATACCTGGTTCAGTCCCTGGCTCTGGATCCTGACTCCAGTGTCCTCCTATTGCACACCTTGGGAGGCAGCAGAGATGGCTCAGGTAACTGTGTTTCTGCTGCTCACACGGGACATCTTGACTGAGTTCCCAGCTTTGGGCCCCCAGCCATCGTGGGAGTGAATCAGGGGATGGGAGTACTCTCTCTGTATTCTCTCTACTTCTGTCTTTCTGGCTCTCCGCCAGTCAAATCTAGCTAGCTAGCTGTAAAATTCCTATTCCCCAGGTGAAGGAACTGAAGCTTCCACGAGGAACTTATTCACAGTTACAGAGCCCCAGGTGGCACAGCTGGGTCACACTGAGGCATCTGACTAGAAGCGCAACTTCTAAACCACTCTTGCACTTGAACAATGCTCACTGTAAGAGGGCAACGGAGGAGGCTCCAGGGTCCCAGAACTGGAAAGAAAAAACATAAACCACTGACTATTAAAACACTGTGTGTTAGTGGTCCTTAAGCCATCTTTTATTTTTTTTTTAAGGTTTATTTATTTGAAAGTCAGAGTTACACAGAGAGAGAAGGAGAGGCAGAGAGAAAGAGGTCTTCCATCCACTGGTTTACCCCCCAATTGGCCGCAATGGCCAGACTGCACCAATCCGAAGCCAGGAGCCAGGAGCTTCTTCCGGGTCTCCCATGTGGGTGCAGGGGCCCAAGGACATGGGCCATCTTCTGCTTTCCCAGGCCATAGCAGAGAGCTGGATCAGAATCTGAGCAGCCGGGACTCGAACCGGCACTCATATGGGATGCCAGCACTTCAGGCCAGGATGTTAACCCGCTGTGCTACAGCGCCGGTCCCCCTTAGGCCATCTTGGACAATGCCATCTTGTGTTTCTCCCAAGCCTCTATCCCCACCACCGTCTCATTTATACAGCAAAGCTCTCTTCCCTTTTTGGAGCCCAAAAGCATCTAGCTGTTTCCTATCCAAAGGTTGTTCAGGTCTTTTGGTTTTCTGGTCACTTTCTCAATCAGCTCCCTGGTAGTGGGAGAGGGAGGCCTGCTTGCTCGAGCACCTAATTAAATTGAAGTTTGCCAAACAAATCACCATCTCCTCCGGAGAGACAGCGTATCACTGTTGCGAGCAGAAGCAGCTGTCAGCAATTAGGTTTTAAATAGTAGGGTTTGTTTTTCTGTTTGAAATGCACAGCTTATAAAAGCTCCCTTGCATGGAGAAGCGAGTCCAGTGATGAACTTGAATAAGAACACCCTGTATTCAAGTTGACCTTCTGCAATCTGGATTGGATCCACGGGGTATTTCCCAGGTCTTCCTCTATTCCAGCCCTCTGGTGTGCTAGTCTGGAGCCACCCCGGCCTATCTACCTTCAAGTGGCCTCAGCAGTGGGAGCAAACCTCAGACCCAAACTTAAAAAGAACACATCATGGGCCATGAATCACAACAGGGAGCTGCCAGCAACCTGCTCCCTGTCTTCTCCCCAAGAATTCCACTCTGGGTGTCACACGGAGCAGAACAAAGTCATCTGAGTCCTTCCAGACAGGAGAACGTGTGCATTTTTGCTCTCCCCAAGACCTGACTCAGTTCTGCTCCTGGGAACACAAGTGGAAAAACCCAAAATGGAACACTGCTACTCCTTCCTCTCCCTTCTCGCCTTCCTCCCTAAGGGACAGGGGAACATTCCAGCTGGGCTCAAGTCTTTATGGGGAAGGGACACAGCTTCCCAATGCCAGGCAGCTGGGAGTGCTGGGGTAGCAGGTGGCGGAGGAGAGGGGAAGCTAGGCATAGGGAAGGAAGGAAGTAGACACCGGCTGGCCAGTGGTCTGCAAAAGCAGTTACTGGCTAGTTCTCGGCTTCCAGAGCCCTTGGCATTCTCCAAGACAGACTTGCTAAAGAGCACTGATTTTATCTCATGTATCTCTTCCCTTTCTATCTATCTATCATCCATCTATCATCTATCTATCTATCTATCTAGGGGAGGGGGAGGGAGAGAGAAAGAGAGAGAGATCTGCTGGTTGGCTCCCCAAATGGCTGCAATGGCCAGGGCTGGACCAGGCTGAAGCTAGGAGTCTGAAACTCCAACTGTGCCTCCCATGTGGGTGCAGGAGCCCAGGCGCTTGGGCCAGCTGCTGCTGCTTTTCCAGGTGCATTAGCAGGGAACTGCTGGATTGGAGGCAGCGTAGCTGGGAATTGACCTCTGATTTGGGACACCAATATCACCCACAACCACTTAACCCATTGTACCACAACACTGCCATCTCCCTAACATATATACATTCTCTATTTTCATGATTAAACTATTTTATAATTAATATTTCATGATTAAAATATTAAAATATCCTATTTCATGATAAAATATGTGCTTACTACAAAAATATTAAAAGTGAAGAATAAGAGAATAAAGATCTAGCTGTCCAAAAAATACATGGTTCACATATTTTTCATTATTTCATAAATATTCAGATACTTATGTGCATCATCCAGATATTTTTCCTGTATCTAAATGTATAACTTTCAAAATAGAGTTGTATCATACTGTGTGTACTGTTTCACAATCTTTTTTCCCATTTCATAGTAAACTGGATCTCTTTCCAAATGAATCAAAACACACATCCATCCTGCCTCCTGTTGGAAGCTGATGTAGCAGATGATCACAGCTTATTTAACCTGTTCCATCTTGTTGAAGTCAGGGCTGGGCTAGAGTCCTCTGCCTCCCCGCCCACCTCCCCAGCAAAGTAACCTGCAGGAGCCCTCCTTATCCCCAGTCTCACTGTCTGCAATCAACCACAGCCCAAAAATAATACATAGAAAGTTCCAGAAACAAACAATTCATAAGTTTTAAATAATTTAGTACATTGTTATAACAGCTCTGTTTTACTACTGGGTATTACTGTTCATCTCTTACTGTGTCTAATTGATGAATTCAACTTTATCATATGGGCCGGTGCTGTGGCGCAGCGGGTTAACACTCTGGCCTGAAGCACCGGCATGCCATATGGGCGCCGGTTCTAGTCCCGGCAGCTCCACTTCCAATCCAGCTCTCTGCTGTGGTCTGGGAAAGCAGTAGACAATGGCCCAAGTCCTTGGGCCCCTGCACCCATGTGGGAGACCTGGAAGACGCTCTTGGTTCCTGGCTTTGGATCGGCTCAGCTCTGGCCATTGCAGCCAACTGGGGAATGAACCAGCGGATGGAAAACCTCTCTCTCTCTGCCTCTTCTCTCTGTGTGTAATTCAGACTTTCAAATAAATAAATAAATCTTTAAAAAAAACTTTATTATAGGTATTCATGAGTATAGATAGGAAAAAAAAGTATATATGACAGTACTTCAGAGTTTGTGGGAAATGGAGTTAAAAATACATTTACTTTAGTGAAATCCAGTTTTGAACACATGCATAATTTTTTTCATTATATGCATTTTTCATTAACTTTTTGCAGACACCTCATATGGGGTTGGGTATGGCAACTTCTGGGAGTCTTGGAATGAATTCCCAATGGATGGAGGGGGACCAATTTTCTCCCTACAGCTGTTACATTTTCCCACTGTATGGGACTCTTAGGTCTCTCTCCTGAACCTCTCCATCTCCTGATAAGATCCTTGTGGGTGGAACCATGACCACCACACATCCGAACCCCTACAGCCTATGCATCCTGGCTGCCCACTAAATGATGGTCCACCACCACCCCAGGCTACAGCAGAACTTGAGTACCCCTCTCCTCTCCAAGAGTTCTCCCACCTGAGCTGATCTCCCATTCTCGTGATTGTCTGTCTCACTTTCTCTCTCCCCTTGCATTCTCCTCCAGTTTACATTGGCTAACACACAATCTGTAATCTCCCTTTTCTTTGTTAATCCTGTTAATCTTATCCTCCTGTCTCTTCCCCACCACACAATACACACACCCATGTCACACCTCCACCTCCTCTAACACATCTCATACTCTCACACACCGCACTCACACTCACTCCCCAGCTGGCTACCCATGACAAGTGAACTGGACCCCCTGCCTCCCCTCCCTCTCCAGTGAAAGACAAAGAGCCCCCAGAGAAATCAGGCTGAGGGAGCCTCTGATGGCTGCCTGCCTGGTTGCTAAGCTGCCGAGGGGCTAATGTGTCCAGATTCTAGAGCTCAGGGATTCCTCCAGACCCCCAAACAGCACTGAATGGGAGCAGCTGAGAAGACAGAAAATAAAAGGATAAAAAGCAATGAATGCTACCCAGGATGCCCACAGTGCTAAGAGGAACTGGGATTTGCAGTACATCCACTAACCCTTTACGTCACTGAACAGAGAGAGATGGGACTACAGGCCGTGTCAGGATGGCTGTGATCAGCTATGGAGCTGGGGAAGACTATAAGTTTTGGGGAGCACTTCTGCCAGTTTTCAGAAGAGTGTTACAGGGCTTTCTCTGGCTGGAGGGACATGGGTTCTGACTTGTCTTACCTTGATCGCTTTTCCCAGAGAAACCTTGGAGCTTCCAAGATCTCACCAGAAGCGCTGTGCATTTACTTGTCATTGCCTCCACCAGGAGAATGGCAAAGGAGGGGCTTCACAGGTGCAGGGGAACTTCTATCATGTGGTGGGGTGACACCAGTTCACCCAGGGCCAAGTCCCACCTCTGCTCCTAACTACTTGGGTGACCTTGGACAACACACACACTTTGAATCTCACTCTCTCCATCTGTGTAACCAGAAGGTCTTTTTGAGTTCCCAACTTCTATGTGAAGAATGGCTTTGATTTAGGGAGCAGAGAGAATAAAAAGGAAATGAGGAGTAGGCACTTGGTGCCGATCGGGAAGGCCTCATCCAAGCTCCACTTCCAATTTAGCTTCCTGCTAGTGTGGACCCTGGGAGGAGGCAGATGATGGTTCAAGTACTAGGATACCTGCTGGGGCCAGCATTGTGGTGTGGAGGGTAAAACTGCCACTTGCAATGCCAGCATCCCACATGTCCCAGCTGCTTCCCTTCTAACCCAGCTCCCTGCTAATGCTCCTGGAAAAGCAGCAGACAATGGCAAAGATGGCCCAAGTGTTTGGGCCCCTGCACCCACATGGGAGACCCAGAAGAAGCTCCTGGCTTTATTGCAGCCATCTGTAGAGTCAAAAAGTAGATGGAAGATTCTCTCTCCCTCTCTCTCTCTCTCCCTCCCTCCCTCCCTCTTTATCTGTAACTCTTACAAATAAATATTAAAAAAAAATACTAGGATACCCGTCACCCATATGTGGAACCTGTATTGAGATCTTATCTCCTGGCTTCAGCCTGGATCAGCCAGACTGTTGCAGACATTTTGGGAGTGAACCAGCAGCTAGAAGATCTCTAATGTCTGTTTCTGTCTTTTTCTGTGTCTTTTCAATAAAATGAGGGGAAAAAAATAAAAGAACTTGCAAAAGGCAAAAGATCTTTGCCCCCATCTGAACAAGCATAACAAACTTTAGCTGGGCACAAGACCACCCAGCCAGAGACAAATTTCTGAGGGTCCCTTGTGGCCTTCATCAATGTGAACCAATGGACCACATTTTCCATCAACTGTTCAGCAGAGACCCCTGTGTAATTTAATAGTATCACCAGGTAAACAGAAACAGCAATGTGATTGCATTTAAGGAAGACAGGCTGAAGAAGTGACAGACTTAGATCTGTAACCTTTTACTGACCAGGTCTGCAATTTTTAAAAAGAGTTATTTAGTTATTTGAGAGGCAGAGTAACAGAGAAGGAAAGGGGGAGAGAGAGAGAGAGAGAGAGAGAGATCTTCTATTTGCTGTTTACTCCCCAAACAGCCACAATGGCTGGGGTTGGTCCAGGCAGAAGCCAGGAGCTAGGAATTCCATCTGGGTCTCCCACGTGAGTGTCAGGTCCTAAGCAGCTGGGCCATCTTCCATTGCCTTCTCAGGTGCATTAGCAGGAAGCTAGATCAGAAGTGGAGTAGCCAGGACTCAAACTGGTATCATAGGCAGCAGTGTAACCCACTGTGTCACAATGCCAGCCCCATGGCTCTATACCTTGAACAGAGAATTCGCCCCGTTTATCTTTCCCCATCTATAAAACAGGAAAATGTTCTCTTACTTGGGGTTATTATGGAGCTCAGAGATCAAGACAGTAACGGTGAGGGGGTGCTCAATAAATGGGTGTGGCAGTGATTATTCAAAAGGTGTCACTGGAAGAGCCAACTCAAGGAGGCCTGAGGCAATGGACCCCAAGTGAAACAGGCCATTTTACGACTTTCAAGTGTGGGGCAAAGGCTCTCCACTTCCCAGCTGCCAGCACTCCCAGGTGCCACTCAATGTGAGTGAGCAGGCAGCTAGCAAAGTGACTAAGAGCCCAGCGGGGAACCAGAAAAGGAAATATTTTAACATGAAAGAGTGACTTTTGTGGGGCTGGGATCAGGGGACATCTCTTTCCGGTCCTGGAATCAAGAAGAAGTGTGTCTAATGGGTGCTGTAAATTGTATCCCTGATCAAGTCTCCTTCTTGGCCTTGACTGCTGGAAAACGCAGAGCACAGGTTCACCGCTAGCAACAGCAGGCTGGTAAGACAGGCACTGCTGTACTCGCCTTATTCCTGACTTCATTTTATGTCTCTAATTTGGATTATTTTCTCTCTTTCTTGATCTCCTAATTTGCATTGTTTTATAGTATTTTTGTGAATTGCTATCGGAGTCTTAAATTTTTACTTAGAACAGGGATGTAGGGATGTAGGGATGGATGGATGTAGGGATGGATGGATGGATGGATGGATGGATGGATAATAAAAGCATCTTTGTCTAGGCAAGGGTCTCACAAGCCATGTAATTCAATTTAGCTGTTTGCTTTTGTAACATTCTTAACAGATGTCAGTCCAGTTGCTTAATCTTGATATTTTCAGTGATTCAAATTTCCTCACCAAATAAAGCAGTCCATTCCAGCTGTACTATTAGAATATTCTAGCTTATAAAAAGTTGATCTGTTTTCCTATAGGAAGTAATGCTAATCATAGCAAGAGAAAACAGTATTGTTAATAAGAGCAAAAAAAAAAAAAAGTAAAGATATGAGTAAGATAGAATGCTAGCTCTTATTCTCAGTGGATCACATAGCCCCAAATGATCTACCTTGCATTTTTTTTTTTTTTTTTGGACAGGCAGAGTGGACAGTGAGAGAGACAGACAGAGAGAAAGGTCTTCCTTTTCCGTTGGTTCACCCTCCAATTGCCGCTGCGGCCAGCGCACCACGCTGATCCATAGCCAGGAGCCAGGTGTTTCTCCTGGTCTCCCATGCAGGTGCAGGGCCCAAGCACTTGGGCCATCCTCTACTGCACTCCCGGGCCACAGCAGAGAGCTGGACTGGAAGAGGAGCAACCGGGACAGAATCCAGTGCCCTGACCGGAACTAGAACCCGGTATGCCAGTGCCTCAGGCGGAGGATTAGCCTAGTGAGCCGCAGCGCCAGCCTATCTTGCATTTTATAAATACAGCACTCACGAACAATCTATATTTTTGTTCCTGCCAGTACTCAATTCAAGACTTATCAGCTGGCGCCGCGGCTCAATAGGCTAATCCTCCACCTAGTGGCGCCGGCACACTGGGTTCTAGTCCCGGTTGGGGCGCCGGATTCTGTCCTGGTTGCCCCTCTTCCAGCCCAGCTCTCTGCTGTGGCCCGGGAGGGCAGTGGAGGATGGCCCAAGTGCTTGGGCCCTGCACCCCATGGGAGACCAGGAGAAGCACCTGGCTCCTGCCTTCGGATCAGCGTGGTGCGCAGGCCGCAGCGCTCCAGCCGTGGCAGTCATTGGAGGGTGAACCAACGGCAAAAGGAAGACCTTTCTCTCTCTCTCTCTCACTGTCCACTCTGCCTGTCAAAAAAAAAAAAAAAGACTTATCTAAGAAAAGCAAAGCAGTGTGGCAGACAGGGAGAAACAGAGAAAGATCTTGCATCTGCTGGTTCATTCCCCAAATGGCCACAACAGTTGGTGTAGGACCAGGACAAAATCAGGAGCCTGGAACTCCATCCAGGTCTCCCACATAAATGGCAGGGGCCCAAAGACTTGTGCCATCCTCCACGGTCTTCCCAAGCACATTAGTAGGGAGCTGGATTGGAAGCGGAGTGACCAGGATTCAAATCAGTGCTCCGATATGGGATGCCAGCATCGCACACAGTGGCCGCTTAACCTCCTGCACAGCAACACCAGCCCCTCCAGTTCTGTTTTATAAATAAATGCTGAGGTATGTCTCAGGAAAGGGAGAAGACGACCCACAAAATGGGAGAAAATATCTGAAAATTATATATATATATATACATACACACACACATACACGTATCAATAAGGGAGTTGCATCTAGAATATAGAAAGAACTTTACAATTTTAAAACCACAATTTTAAGATGGAAAAAGGATCTAAATAGACATTTCTCAAAGACAAAATGTAAATGGCTAATAAGCACACGAAAAGATGTTCAATATCATTAGGCACTGGAGAAATGTAAACCAAAACCACAGTGATAGCTCTTCATATGCACTAGGATGGCTATAGTACCAAAGACAGATTTAAATACAAGCAAGGATGTCAAGGAATTGGACCACTTGTATAATATTGAGGATTGTAAAATGGCACAGCCTCCCATTCCTCAAAAATTTCAACAGTTATTGTATGATCCAACAACTCCACTCCTAGGTGCATGTCCAAGAGAAATGAGAACTTGTGTCTACAAAAAACAACTTCTTGTACACTGTTTATAGCCATATTATGTGCAATTGTGAACACAACCCCACTGTCTATTAACTGATGAGTGGATGAATAAAATGAGATATATGTGCATGCAACGCAGTAACTTTTAGCAATAACAGGAAATGAAGTCCTGACACATGCTACAATACAGATGAAGCTGGAAAGATTGAAACCAAGCGACAGGAGTCAGCCACAAAAGATACATAATGGACGCTTCTATCTAGATGAGATGTCCAGAATAGACAAACACGTACATACAGAAAATAGATTAGCTATTTCCTAGAGCTTATGGTGAATTAGGGTATAGTGTGTTGGGGGGAAACAGTGATTGCTAATGGGCAAAGAGCTTCATTTTAGCATGATAAAAATGCAATATTGATGGTGGTGATGATTGAACAACTTTGTGAGTATACTAAAAACCACTGAATTGTATATTTTAATTAGAAGAGTTGTATGGTATGCAAATTATATCTCAATAAAGATATCAATTTAAAAGTGAGGTGCAAATGGTATATCTATCACTTTTTTTCTTGCAAACCAAAGAAATCTATGGTTGGTAGTTTAAACAGAAACAGGAATCTATCGACTAGGGCTTCTGGGATTCTCATAGACTCTCCAGGAAGGTCAGGGTATCAGCCTCCAAACCCCACCTTGAGGACTATGCCACTCCGGCCACCATGCACCCAAGACTCCACAGCTGTCACTGATGAGGCTTAGAACTGCCGTGAGCTTCCCCTCCATGCTACCTGCCAAGATCTGGACATCTTTGACCCCACTGTTTACACAAGGCTTCCTCTTGATGCTCTCTTTTGAATAGAAATGTAGCGAAGGCCACTCAGTTGGGTAGCCTAGGTCCTCTGCCTGCATCACAGCTGCAAAGGAGGCTGGGAAAGTGAGCTCCATCTTCTCCCCTAGTGGGCACAGGCTGCACACGGGAGCCATATGCAGTCAGAGGAAGGGCTCTCCTTTTTTACCTTCCCCTCTGCTTTCCACCGAGTAGGGTGCGTGCGAGTCTTCTTCCGCCCATTTTAGGGCTATACGTTCTATTTTTATTCTGACAGTAGCTGTGCTAACTTAGGACCCATTTGTGATTCTTACCTTAATGGTGTGCTGCAGACAATTTGTACACATCCGTTCCCTCCTCTGCACTCACTGGCCTCACCTTTTTCGTGGTGGGGTATTTACGCCACGGCAATTGTCAAATGGTATAAATCATGGCTTTTCCCCCAATCCAGAGAACCAGCAGTTAAAAAGGTATGAGCACACCTCTATCTTTATCCCTATTGGTATCTAAACCATCATAGTGACAAGTATTTTAGCACAGTTATACCCAATGTGGGATTTATAGGCCTGTGCCGGCCTTCAAACTGTTTATCATCTCCAACAGTACCAAAACTGAGCGTCATTGAGAGCAATTTGGAAGTGCTGTGACATCCAAATGTGTGATTTTATATTTTCACAGCAGTATCAGCTCAGGAAGGACAAGTAATTGAAAACTGCTCCTTCATCACAGGTTGTCTGGGAAGCACTGATTTAGCCCACCCTTGTGGTTCACCGTTCTATACTTATTCTGGGGTGATGTTGTCTTCCCAGATATTAAGAGTCCCATTACCTGGTTCCAGATAGATTCCTCGCCAGCTCTCGCCTCGCACCTCTACAGACGGCTTCTGACGTCTCTGCTTGGGTTCCACCGTTCTGGCTTCTCTGTGGCAGCCTCCTCTCTCAGCTGAGGTGGAATGAAAGGGCTGAAAAGAAGTGCAGGGCTTAAAAACAAATAAACAACAACAAAAACTCACACGGATTATAAAATAGCTCTTCCTGTCTTCCCCGTTATACAAAAACAAGGAGATACGCACATCTGGGGATGTAAGACAATGGTAGAAGGCATGTTCTTTTTGCATATCTGAATTTTCTGCGGTGACTATTGCTTATGCTATAAAGAAGAAAACAAGTCCAGGCCCTCCTTTCCTGGGTTTTATGGACTCTCCAGGGGTTTTCCTTCTGATGCCCTGGTTCCCTTCAGAAGAAATGTGCAAGTCCATACACTGTTCCTAGAAAGTCATCAGACCATTGTCTTGACATGCTAAGAAATTAAATCCAGACACTGACTTGTCTTACGGAGCTGTGATATGTCCTCCCTCCTCCAATTTCCTGCCAAATCCTATAGTTGCTACATTTCCTGAGAAATTTTCTAACCTTGCAGAATGGTTTGCTGCAACATAATTACAAATATTTCCAGAGATGGGCACTATACATGTATTAAATAAACCCGGGTTCTTCTGATGTGAGGCAGGGACCTTTCTGAGCTTATCTTTTGCATCTTGAACGCAAGCACTATGTGAACTATTTTGGACTGTGGTCAGACTGGAAGTATTTCAAGATAGTGATACATGCTTTGCATTTTCTAAAGAAAAGTTTTATATCCAGGGACTTTGAACACATATACTATCACCTCATCCTATTCTCAAGATCACTGAAGTACTGGTAATTAAATAAATTTAAATTAAACTCAGGGACAAGTATCTGGCTCAGGGGTTACCATGTCACTTGGGACACCCATGTCCCATGTCGTACTGCCTGGGCTGCAAGCAAAGTTTCAGCTCTGCTTCTGATACCAGCTTCCTGCTACTGTAAACCCTGGGAGGTAGCAGGTGAAGCCTGAAGTACTTCGGTCCCTGTCACCCACGTAGGAAACCCAGATTGAGTTCCAGGCTCGAGGCTTCAGCTTGGCCAGGCCCCACCCAGCTGCTACAAGCATTCGGTGAGTGAATTGGTAGCAGAGCCTTCTCCATCTCTGTCTCTGTTTCTCTTTCAAATAAGATGAAAATAAACAACTTTAAGCTTTTAACAAAAATGAGTAAATCAGACTAGGTTGATGAACTTTTATATCTATAAATCATGATGTAGTTATTTAGTACTATTATCCAAACCAGAAAAAATTTATGGGAAAATTGGCACTCTCATATGCTACCGATAGAAGCATAAACTCGCATAATATTTCTAGAAAACAATTGATCTCTGTGTATAAAAACTATTAAAGATGCATGCACCAATAGAACTTGCTGGAACAGAAAGAAATGGTAGGCAAATTCCAACAAGAAAACTGGGCAAAATTACTTAAAAGATGATCATTTCACAGTTCTGGAAATTGACCAAAGGCAAGCAGGAAATTTAAAAGTAATTATGTATGAAAACCTGCTGTGCTTTGGGTAAAAACAGAAGTCTATGGTATTCTTACTTGGAATTTTCCCATCCTCCCACTGTGCTGGTGGTACAGTAATGTAAGAATCTGTGCATATTAGTATGAAGACACTTAGAAGTTCACGGGAGCAGAAATTTGGTGTAGCAGCTAAAATGCTGCTCAGGACGCCTATGTCCCATACTGGAGTACCTGCGTTCAAGTCCCAGCTCCACTCCCAATTCCAATTTTCTGCGAATGCACACTCTGGAAGGTAGCAGATGATGGTTCGAGTACATGGGTCCTTGCCACCCAGGTGGAAGACTTGGACTGAGACCTAGGCTTCTAGCTTCAGCCTGGCCATCCCCAGTTACTCTGGATTTGAGGGGGCGGGAGCTGAAACATTGGATAGGAAATCTGTTTCTCTGTGTCTCTCTCTTTTTCTTCCCTCACTGCCTTTCAAATAAATAAAAGTAAACATTTATTTTTTAAAGTTCACAAAAAAACAAAATGAAAATGTTTTGATGTAACAAAATAAACTCATTGGATAATTTTTTCATAATGTGAGTTTTCCATGAACATTCTGAAGATGCACTGAGGCCCACTGAAGTTGGAGGGAACTTGAATTTGGAGTGATGGGGGGAAACCCATGCTTTAAAGTAAAACTAAGAAATTTAGTAAGAAAGAAGCAGGGAAAACATGGTTATGAGTGCCCACAATTGCATTGCTGGTAAGTGGAGGTAAGTGGCAGAACAGGGGACTAGCTAGGAATTTAACAAGGTATCCTGGAAAGAGTCACTGTGGATGCTCAGTAAGCTCTCCACACATCCTTGGCTGACTGGGAGCCAGCATGCAAGTCCATAGATCCTAGAAGTCCAACAACTCCCAAGTAGCCTAAGCACAAAGACATCTTCACCTGTACATATAATTGTCAAACCACTGAAAGACAAAAACAAAGAAAAACTCATCACCTACAGGAAAACAGAAGTATGATTAACAGCTGATTTCTAAGTAGAAACAATAGAGGGCAAAGGCGATGGCATGATATATGTAAAACTGAAAGGAGTTGAAAGAAATAAGAAAGAAAAATAAAAGAAATAAAAGAATAAGATATCAACAAGAATTCTACATTCAGTCATACTACCCTTCACAACTGAAGGCAAAATGATGGCCTTTTTTTTTTTTCATATAAACAAAGATAAAGTATTTCTGGAAGACTTGTCTTATAGGAAATACTAATGCAAGTTCTTCAGACCAAAAATAACACTAGATGCTAATCTGAATGAATAGAAAAAAGTAATTGATAGTGGGCAAATATAAAAGACTCTAAAAATATCATGTCTCTTCCTGTCCCTTAAAGCCTCTAAAAGGACAACATTATCTAAGTAACTATAACACCAGTATTTGTTTATACTACATAGAGAGCAAGTTAACATACACGGCAATAACAGCACAGAGAAGAGGGAATGAACTGGAGATGTAGTGCAGCAAAGTTGCTTTTACTCAAATTAAGCAAAAAATAACCTCAAGTAAAATGTGATAATAGGATACAAGGAGTCTTCAAAAGTTCATGAAGATGCACATTATGAACAAACTATGCACTAAAATAAACTTATCCTTTAATTCCATTTTCCCATTAACATTTTGAAGTGTCTTCATAAATGATAATCAACATGTAACACACACACGTACACACACACACACTCTCCTCACTTAGTTTTCACAGCAAACTCTCAGGCAGCTCTTGTTATCCTTTTAAGTTGGAAGAAAATGGAGTCACAGATCAAAGGACTGGAAAAGTCTCTTATACTCATTTTAGATACTGGAAAACAATAACTGAGTCTCAGCTTGAGCCATGACAAAATTACACAGCTAAAATCAGACCATAAACTTTCCATGAGGAGGAATCATTATTATGATATCCAATCCAGAATTTCTTCATTGCTTTAATGCTTTCTTTGGAAGGAGGTGTTGACAAAAATAAATTTATTTCCATGCTGGTAGCAAGTAACAAAAGTTAAAAAGAAATAGTGGATCTCTCCCAACAGCTTGTCCAGAGGTGCTTGGCCTACTTTCTCCCTCCATGGAGTGTGGTACTTTAAAAAGGTGATTCTCAGAGTTAGACCTTAATTTGGATTTGAGTAAGTGCAAGCCACAGTGTTCTGCTCATGTAAAGAGCTTAATAAAAATCGTTCAAGTCTGTTTGTTGCTGGATTTAAGGCAAAAACTGCAAGGTTAAACATAAAAATATAAAAGCATAAAGTTCTACTTTTGGAATCTGGATGCTCCAAACATTGAAAGATATGTTTGAGTACATTCAACATCGTATAATGCCTTTTAGGAACCAAGTACTAAAAATACATGTACGGGTCTGGGGAACAGCCAGGGGAAGTTAAAACATGTAGTTGTTGGTGATGTCATGTGGCGAGCACTTGGCATAGAGAGAATGCAAACTCAGAGGTGTTAGACTCCTGAGTTGAACTATATTCTGAGTAGACTGTAGACCTAAGGGGGTCTTCAAACATTTGTGGAAAATGCTTATTATGAAAACAACTCTGCATGCTTGTAAAAAGTCTTTGCACCAAAGTATACTTAGCTTTTAATTTCATTCATCCATTACATTTTTGATCTGCTGGATTCTATAATATGTCCTCTGAAAATTATAGCCATGGGTGTCCCTGCCTCTGAAAGCTTATATCAACCAGGTGTACTCTCAGAACATTCCCAAATATCTTTAAAGTAAGAAAACCACCTTTGTATATCATATCAATTTCAACTAAAGTCTCTAAGTGAAAGGGGGTTTCTACCTGCTGAAGTTGGAAGACTTAAGCCTGGTATCATAAATGTTAAAGTAGCAGATAGCTATGGGAATGCCTGGACTTTTAGAAAACACTTTTTTTTTTTTTTTTGAAAAGCAGAGACAAAGACTGACAGAGATCTTCCATCTGCTGGTTCACTTCACAAATGCTCATAAGACCTGGGGCCAAGTCAAACTGAAGCCAGGAGCCTGGAACTCAATCTGGGTCTCTCACATGGGTGACGAGGACCCAAGTACTTGAGCCATCACTTGCTGCCTCCCAGGGTGTGCGTCTCCTGGAAGTGGAGGCAGGAATTGAACCTAAGCACTCTGATGTCGAAGGCCAGTATCCTGAGTGGCATCATAACCACTGTGCAAACAGCCATCGTGGACATTGTCTAGACCTCAAGGGGCTCATGGTCTAAAAGCAGAGATGGGGGCCAAACCCACCACCCTGTAACCCAACATTACACATGCTAGAGTGACAGCAACAAGATGTAACATTCCTGACCTCTGACACAGCATGGGCACTGCCCAGCCCAGTAGAGCCAATCCAACTTGTAAACTACTGGTGTGGCAGTGAATTCCTACCAGGGGATGTCAGTTATGAAACAGTAACAGGGGCCAGCGCTGTGGCATAGGGGGTAAAACCGCCACTGTTGCAGTGTGCAATGGTTTGAGTCCTGGCTGCTCCACTTCTGATCCAGTTCTTTGCTATGGCCTGGGAAAGCAGCAGAAGATGGCCCAAGTGCTTGGGCCCCTGAACCCACATGGGAGACCTGGAGGAAGCTCCTGGCTCCAGATCGACTCAGTTTCAGCCATTGCAGCCAAATGGGGAGTTAACCAGTAGATGAAAGATCTCTCTCTCTCTCTGCCTCTCCTCTCTCTTTGTAACTCTAACTTTCAAATAAATAAATTTTAAAAAAGAAAGAAAGAAAGAAACAGTAACAGCTGGAGAGGAGGAGAGATTTACAGCAAGGTAGTTCTTATTGATTCAAACTGAAAAATGAGTTGCATTTCACTAGATAAAGCAGAGCTGAAGGGGCATTTTGGGAAAGACTAACATGAACAAAGGAAAGGCAAGAAGGCAAGAAGTGCCATGGGGCTGGGAAGCGGGTGCCTAATGCGGATGAATAACGTGGCGTGTCCTTCCAGATCTTACCACAGATGAACACAATGTGACTGTACTATTATTGGAATTTAATTAGGTTTGTAAACAGCTGGCTGGCCACTGTCTCCGCAGACTCACGCAGAGACCGCAGTCGGCCAAGCCTCCTCCCCTGCCCCACACCCCCCGGTTATTAGAGAGCCTTGCTGGTTCTGCAGCTAGCATCATTTCTGTTTGTGAAATTTTTTTTAAAGACTAAAAAGGTTTTTTTAAAATTTGTTTGAGAGGCAAAGAGATAGGGGGGAGGAAGTGGTGGGGGGTGGGAGGAAGGGGAGTGGAGAAGAGGGGAGGGGGACAGAGAGAGAGAGACACTCACATCTGGTTCACCCCCCGGATGCCTGCAACAGCTGGGGCTGGGTGGTGCTGAAGACGGGTTATCGGGAATTCAACCCAGGTCTCCCAAGTCAGTGACAGGAAATCAATTACTTGACCCATTACTGCTGCCTCCGAGGCTCTGCATCAGCAGGAAGCTGGAGTCAGGCATCCAACCCAGGCACCTGGGAGTCTTAACTGCTGCGCTAAACACCAGCCCCTCTTTTTTGAATGTTATCGTGTTGGTTTGGATCTATTTTCCCAGCCTATAGAGGTCTCTCCAACTCTGCTTTGTGTCCCCCTGGATTTAATAAGTGGGTTCAATAAGAGAGACCCATAGAGAATCCTGTTGGCCCTTCCTTGTTTAAAATCCATCCATAGCTTTCCATACACTCCTCTAAGCTTTAGTTTTCTTATCTGTAAAGATAAAGAGTATGATTTTAGGGACTGGTGCTGTGGTGTAGTAGGTTAAGTATCCACCTATGGCACCGCCATCCCAAATGGCTGCCGGTTCGAGTCCCGGCTGCTCCACTTCCAACCCAGCTCACTGCTGATGGCCTGGGAAGGCAGTGGACGATGGCCCAAGTGCTCAGGCCCCTGCAACCACGTGGGAGACCTGGATGAGCCTCCTGGCTTCAATCTGGCCCAGCTCCAGCAGTTGTGGCAATTTGGGAAGTGAACCAGCAGACAGAAGACCTCCCTCTCTGTCTTTCCTTCTCTGTCTGCAACTTTGCCTCTCAATAAATAAATCTTTGTTTTAGAAAAGTGTGGTTTTATGGTCTTGAAGCTTCCTCTCTGATCTAACAGTCTTGGAAGCTATGTGAGGTGTTCTATGCCCTGCTAAGTCTCCTTCCAGTGGCAGCCAATGCTTACAACCTGGGAAAGTCCTGGTTTCCAAGGCACATTGCAGAAAGTAGAGGCAATTGTTCTGAGAAACTGATCAAGGGCAAGGAAACAGCTTGGAAAAAATTATCCAGGCTTTGATTCTGAAAGAGGGTACCCAGGTGTGGGTGTTGTGGTGCAGCCAGTTAAGCTGCTGCCTGGGATGCCCACAGCACCTATCAGCACTGGTCCCAGTCCTGGCTGCTCTGAGTTTCTGATTCAGCTTCCTGCTAATGCACATGGGGGGGGAGCAGATGATGGCCCGGTGCCTGGGTTCCTGCCACCCTTGTGGGAAACCTGGATAGAGTTCCTGGCTCCTGGCTTCAGCTTGGTCCAAGTCCTAGCTGTTCTGGGCATCTGGGGAGTGAACCACTAGATGAAAGGTTCTCATTCATTCATGTTCATTCACTCATTCATTCTCTCTCTCTCTCTGCCTTTCAATAAATAAATAGGCTGGTGCCGCGGCTCAATAGGCTAATCCTCCGCCTGTGGTGCTGGCACCCCGGGTTCTAGTCCCAGTTGGGGCACCGGATTCTGTCCCCTTTGCTCCTTTTCCAGTCCAGCTTTCTACTGTGGCCCGGGAGGGCAGTGGAGGATGGCCCAAGTCCTTGGGCCCTGCACCCGCATGGGAGACCAGGAGAAGCACTTGGCTCCTGGCTTCGGATCAGCACAGCGCACTGGACGCAATGCACCGGCCGTAGCGGCCACTTGGGGGGTGAACCAACAGTAAAAGGAAGACCTTTCTCCCAGTCTCTCTCTAACTCTGCCTGTCTAAATAAATAAATAAATAAATAAATAAATAGTCTTATAAAGAAAAAAAAGAAAGAGAGAGAGAGACCCAGTAACGTCAACCTCAAGTGAAGATATGAAGACACTTAGAACAATTCTAAAGAGAGGAACCTAGCCTGGCACTGTTTCCAAATTCCAAATGTAGGTTAGAATTTTTTCCTGGAGGAGGAATTTGATCTTTAAAGAAACGAAACCCATCATGTTATACCTGTGGCTCCAGCTTCCACCAAGCTCAATTGGAAGTTAGCGACTTTGGAAGCTGACCTAATTGCTTGGCTGGGCAATTCTTGTGGAGGGGAATCCCAGCCTCGCTGGCCTTGTGAGACTTTTCTTGAAGTGGATTCCAAGGCTGCCTCTGAAAGTTTGTTCTCACTTCATCCTGGTGAGAGGAGGGCCCTGCGACGCCGAGCAAGGAGTCTGGAAGTGTAGTTAATACATGAGTACACTTTAATTATTTGGCTGAAACACATGATGGGAATACTTTTCATTCTTAAAGGATCTAATTTTTCCCCTTTTGGTGTAAAAGGATTTAGCAGCTCCCAGCTTTCTTCTCAAGGGCACGTTTGCAGGGTTCTGAGACCGCCAGAAACCACTGCTCTTTCCTCGCCCCCGATAGGAAGCCTGCAGCAGCCCATCATGGCTGACTCCAGGGAACGGGACAGGGGAACCTTTAGGAAGAGAGGAGGTGATGGAAAGAGAAACCCAGAAACCCGGATGACTAGAATTTGCTGACGCTGCTAGAACAGAAGGTGTCTGAACATTGCTTGGCAAAAGCCAGACTTCTGGAACCAGCCTGATGAGTTCAAGTCACCGCGCACCAGCTGCACGGCCTCCAGCAAGAGTGCCGTAACCTCTCTGTTCCCTTCTCGTCTCCAGGCTGCTGTGTGCGGCTGCTGAGTGCATCCCACCAGCTAAGACATGTGAACGCATAGAGTGGGGCCTGGATCACAGTGACTCGCAATAAAGGTTGTATACACACTACTTAAACATTTCTGTTTATTTCTAATACATAAGCAAATACTAATGCCACCTTCACCCGCATTAGGATCACTATTACATTAGGGCATGCCAGAGAAACAGGACCACCCTCCACCTATCTTTACCTACACCCTGATGGACAGATGTAGACACAGGTACCGATACGGATGGTTTAAGAGCCATCTGCTGAAAAACTCTCACTACTCAGATGAGTGCTGGTCTTTTTGTCCTATGTAGCCATCAATGGATGAGATGAGGCCACCCACCTTATGGAAGGCAACCTGTTTACTTGGAGTCCAGCCATTTCAATGGTAATCTTTTTTTAAAAAATTATTTATTTGAAAGTCAGAATTACAGAGAGCGAAGGAGAGAGATCTTCCATCCATTGGTTCACTCCCCAAATAGCAGCAATAGCCAGTGCTTGACCAGGCCAAAGCCAAGAGCCAAGTACTTCTTCCAGGCTCCTGTGTGGTAGCAAGGACCCAAGTGCTTGAGCCATCTTCTGCTACTTTTCCCAGGCCATTAGCAGGGAGCTGGATCACAAGTGGAGCAACTGGGACTCGAACTGGTGCCAATATGGGATGCCAGCATTGCAGGCAGCAGCTTTACCCACTATACTCCCTTAAATACTGGCCTCTTTAACTGCTATCCAAAAATACCCTCCAAGAAATTCCCAAAATAATATTTGAGCAACTATCTGATGATTGTGGCCCAGCCACAATGACATAAAATTAACCACCACAGCTATTATAATAAAAAGAAAAAACAGAAAATAAGTTTTGGCAAAGATGGAGAGAAATTGGACACTCCCACATTGCAGATAGGAACATAAAATGCTGTAGTCCCTGCAGCAAACAGAATGGCTGGTCTTCAAAAAGTTACAGATAATGTTACCGTTTGTTCCAGCAACACCATTTCCATGTATGCATATAAAAGACTGAACATCAGGGATGTGAAAAGCTATTTTGTATACCAACATTCATAGCAACATTAATTACAATGGTGGAAAACAACAAGAATGCCCATCCATGGACGCATGGATAAACAAAATGTAGTCTAGTCACACAGCGGGATGTAATTCAACCTTAAAAAAAAAAATGGAATTCTGGGGCCAGTGCTGTGGCATAGTGGGTTAAGCTGTCACCTGCAGTGTCGGTATCCCCTATGGATGCCAGTTCATGTCCCAGCTGCTCCACTTCTGACCCCGCTCCCTGCTAATGTGCCTGGGAAAGCAGCAGAGGATGGCCCAAGTGCTTGGGCCCCTGCACCCACATGGGAGACCTAGAACAAGCTCCTGGCTCCTAGCTTTGGATTGGCCCAGCTCCAGTCATTGTGGCCTTTTGGGAAGTGAACCAGCAGATGGAAGATCTATCTCTGCCTCCTTCCATAACTCTGCGTTTCAAATAAATAAACAAATCTTTAAAACACGTATTGAGGAGCTGGCGCTGTGGCATAGCAGGTAAAGCTGCCGCCTGCAGTGTCGGTATCCCCTATGGGCACCAGTTCGAGACCTGGCTGCTCCACTTCTGACTCCGCTCCTTGCTAACGTGCCTGGGAAAGCAGCAGAGGATGGCCCAAGTGCTTGGGCCCCTGCATCCACATGGGAGACCTAGAACAAGCTCCTGGCTTCAGATTGCTGCAGCTCCAGCCATTGCAGCCAATTGGGGAGTGAACCAGCAGATGGAAGACCTCCCCATCCCTCCCTCCTTCCCTCCTTCCCTCCCTCCCTCCCTCTTCTCTTCTCTTTTCTTTCTTTCTCTCTCTCTCTCTCTCTCTCTCTCCCCATCTCTCTCTGTGTAACTCTGCCTTTCAAATAAATAGTCTTTTTAAAAAAGTTTTGAAGTTCTGACATATGCTACAATACAGATGAACTTCAAAGACATTCTGCTCAGACACAAAAGAGCAAGTATCACATGACTTCACTTATGTGAGGCGTCTACAATAGTCAGGTACGTGGAGACAGAAGGAAGGAGAGTGGTTGCAAAGGGTCGCGGGTGGGGGACATGGGAGTTACTGTTTAATGAGTACAAGGCTAAGAATGGGATAACGAGAAGCCCTGGAGATGGACAGCAGCAATGGCTGCACAACTAACTACACTTAATGCCATGGGCTGTGCACAGGAAAATGGCTAAAATGGTAAACTGCATGTTATGACACTTTTACAATTTTAAGAAAACAATCTGATACACCTTTAACTATCAAACACTTGTCCTTCCCCACAATTATATATCAATAAGCCCTATCCAACCCTATTCTCCATGATATCGTTTTAGGGACATTGGAAGGGACTTCCTGTCAAGCTAGCACCACAAAGCCAGCATATTCAAGCTAGAAGGGACACAAAGAATGCTCTATTTTCTCTTCTTAAAATGAGGCGACTGACGTCCAGAGAGGACAAATGACCTGCAAATGGTCATTTGGTTAGGAAAGCAAAAGTAAAAATAACAACCAACATTATTGAAAGTTTCTCATGTGATATGCTTGATTCATGGTGCTTTTCACTTCATAACTTATTCACTCATCTCATCATCCAATGACAGAGATCTCCACCTTACAAATGAAGGCAGAGAGATTAAGTAAGCAGCGGTCACATCATTAATAATATAAATATAAATATGGTTCCTTGTTTGTAGGGTCAGGCTTTCCCGCATTGTCACTTGGAAATCCTTCACCCAGCTGGCATTCCCACCCTGCCTGACCCCTCCCCGCACACTCAACAATATCTAGAAAGGGCCCTGCCTTTTTCAGAAAACGAACCTCAAAGAGTTTTATCAGATCTTTTTCAGGAAGAACTGAAAAGATTTGAGGAACGTTGCTCTTTGCATTGGAGACAATAGGGTGCCAAGGAATGAGAGAGAAGAAAGGAGGGAGCTTGAACCCTAAATTTAGGAGCACCCTGTTTTGATCAGAGCAAACCCGGAAGTCAGCCAACTGCTATTTCACTGTGGACAAGGGAGGACCAAGTGGTAAAGGTGAGGGGACATTGTAGAGGTCACAGACTTTCCTGTAAACAGTCTTGGTGGGGGCGGCGCTGTGGCATAGTGGGTAAAGCTACCACCTGCTGTGTTGGCATCCAATATGAGCACCAGTTCAAGTCCCGGCTGCTTTACTTCTCATCCAGCTCTCTACTGTGGCCTAGGAAAGTAGCAAAAGATGTCCCAAGTGCTTGGGTCCCTGCACCCTCATAGGAAACTCAGAAGAAGCTCCTGGCTCTTGGCTCTGGATCAGCTCAGCTCTGGGTATTGTGGTCATTTGGAGAGTGAACCAGCAGATGGAAGACCTCTCTCTCTCTCTCTCTCTCTCTCTCTCTGTCTCTCTGTCTCTCTCTCTCTTTCTCTCTGCCTCTGCCATCTCTGCCTTTCAAATAAATAAATAAATCTTTTAAAAAAAGGTCTTAGCGGCTGGCGCCACGGCTCACTAGGCTAATCCTCCGCCTGCGGCGCCGACACACCAGGTTCTAGTCCCAGTCGGGGCGCTGGGTTCTGTCCCGGTTGCTCCTCTTCCAGTCCATCTCTCTGCTGTGGCCCGGGAGTGCAGTGGAGGATGGCCCAAGTCCTTGGGCCCTGCACCCGCATGGGAGACCAGGAGAAGCAAGATCAGTGTGGTGCGCCGGCCACAGCGTGCCGGCCGCAGCAGCCATTGGAGGGTGAACCAACAGAAAAGGAAAACCTTTCTCTCTGTCTGTCTCTCTCACTGTCCACTCTGCCTGTCAAAGAAAAAAAAAAGGTCTTAGGGTGTCACAGAATTCTGAATTTCCTGGGGTAGATGCAAGATCTCATAGGGGTGCTGCCCCCAAAACCTTCATACCTGGTAGTCTACTTGGAAGGCGTGCTCCTCCAAAAACTTGGTGTTGGAAACTGAATTTCCAAACTCTTACCTTCTTGGTATTTGGAGGTGGGCCTTGGGGAGGTGATGAGGAGTAGATGAGGTCAGGAGGGTGGGACTCATGCTGGCATTAGTAGCTTTGTAAGAAGAGAAAGAGAGGGGGCCAGTGCTACGGCGTAGCAGGTAAAGCCACTGCCTGCAGTGCTGGCATCCCATATGGGCACTGGCTCAAGTCCCGGCTGCTCCACTTCTGTCCAGCTCTCTGCTATGGCCTGAAAAAGCAGTAGAAGATGGCCCAAGTCCTTGGGCCCCTGCATCTACGTGGAAGACCCGGAAGAAGCTCCTGGCTCTGGATTGGCACAGTTCCGGCCATTGCAGCCAATTGGGGAGTTAACCATTGGATGGAAGACCTCTCCTCTCTGTCTGTCTGTCTGTCTCTCTCTCTGCCTCTCCTTCTCTGTGTAACTCTTTCAAGTAAAATAAATAAATCTTTAAAAAAAAAAAGAAGAAGAAGAAGAAAAGGAAGAGAGGAAGCGAGACCTGGACTAGCACACTTGCTCTTTCTCACCTTTGATGCAACACAAGCCCTGGGCCAGGTGCCAGTGCCACGGTCTCGGAGGTCCAGCCTCTGGAACCATGAGCGAAGTAAATCTCTCTTCTTTATCAGTATCCACTCTGTCTGTTACAGCAACAGAAAATGGGCTAAGACAGAGCCACCACATGGAACAGGCTGGACGCTCAGGTCAACAGCTGCCACCCACTGTGTCCTGGCATCCCCTCCACGCCCAGGCATCCTCTCCAGATAAGCTGGCTGGCTGTGAGCAGCAGCTGTACAGAGCCCCAGTCCACTTCCTGCAGAAGCCTGGCTGGATCCCACAGGGTCCTGTATAAGCACAGGATGTGAACGCTGGGCAGACTTGCTGTTCATCTTCTCACTGGTTTGGGAGCAGTGACCCCTGGGGTCTCAGCTCCAATCACAGGAAGGAGGTGCTCTACCTCTGAAGTCTTTGAGACCCCAAGGATCACCACGGTATGCTGTGTGGTACCTTGTGCCCATGAATTAGACACCATGATACCACCCCATTTTATAGGCAAGAAAACTGAGGCATGCACCAAAGAAAATGATAAGAGCCGGGCATTCCAACCCAGGTAGTCTGATTCCAAATTCCAGGTTCTTTGCCACTATATGTTACTCCCTAAAGGGTTTCAGATAAGTGAATCCCAACCTGTGGCAGCGCCACTGAATTATTGCAATGAGGCTGTGAACACACATGGCAGGCAAACAAATATGTAATACTTAAAGTATTGATGTGCAAATATTTTTCAAATGTATATAGATGCTGTTTCAAAGAATAAAAATATCAAATATTGAATATATCATGGTTTTTACTCATTTTATAGTTTCTAGATCATAAATACAGGGGAGAAGCCACAGCCACGCTCATGTATCCAATTACAGTCTTCTCTGCCTTATGTTGAGACTCTGATATATTCGCTCTTCCCTAATATTTTAGAGAAACATAAATCAGAATAAACAAGTACAAATTCTAAATAAATATGACTTACTTTTTTTTATTGAAGAATAACATTTGTAGAGAAAAGTGCATATATCATGCAGGAAAAGCTGTGCGAATTTCACAAATTGAAACCACCGCATAATAGCATCCAAACCAAGAAACAGAAGGTTGCCAGCCAGACTTTCTGAAGACCCTTGCACTTCTTGTCATCACTCTCCGACCTTTCCCGGGGGCTCTATACCTATTTGTAGTGGGTAGAATTGTGTCCCCTAAAAGATATGTGTCGCTCCCCCTCTTCGTGGAGGAATGACACAGGACCCTGCGCTGTTCTTTCGTCTGCTCGGCCCTCCCCGGGTTTGCTGCTGGTTCTTCCCGGGTTGGCTACCGTCCCTTCCACCTCCGTGGAAGGGCGGTTCCCCCTGCCACTTTCCCCACTTCCGCAGGGGAACGGCACACCACCGGCCGGCTCTCTCAGGGGCTGCACAGGTGTTCCTTCAGATAGATGTTCCTGGTGCATGTTGTCTCTCTCCTCCTTTATAGTCCTCTTCCACCAATCCCAACTCGGCTGCCCACACGCCGAGTACGCTGCTCTCCTCCAATCAGGAGCAGGTCCCACAGTTTATTGGTTGAACTGGAGGCAGCTGCGTAGAAGCTGCTACTCCCTTCTCAGCGCCATATTGTGGGAGAGCAGATGCATAGAATAAGTCTTAATTCCAGTAACTTAGTCTAGTCCGAGTTGCTCCCAGTTGCTCCCCACAATATGTCCAAGTCCTAACCCTCATTATCTGTGAATGCAGCTTTTTTTTTATTAGAAATAGGATCTTTGCAGATGTCATTAAAGATGAGGTCGCACTGTATTAGGGTGTCCTTGCAAGAAGAGAGGCAAAGACACGACACACAGGGAGGAGTACACCAAGTGGAAACAGAGAGACACAGCGCAGACGGCCATGGGCCAAGAGCAGCAGAGGCCGCAGTAAGGGAGCTCTGTTCTGAGGCTCGCTGGCAGCCACCGGAAGCTGGAGACACAGGAAGGATTCGCCTGTGGAGCCTTGAAAAGGAGCCTAGCCTTGCTGACACCTTGGTTTTAAACTTGCAGCCTCCAGGACTGTGACTCATGTGCACACAACAGGATGTTTAGCAACATCCTTAACCTCAACCCACCAATGCCAGAAGTCACCAGCAGAAATCTCTCTAGACAACACCAAAAATCCTGGAAGGCATGGGTAGGGGTGGAGCAAAAATCACACATCCACGGAGAAAGATTCCTAGTGCTAGAGTGAATGAGGTTCTGTTATCTACAACCAAAAGAGCACGGACTAAGGTCTTTCCTGGAGAATGCTGGGCTGGCCCTGAACTTCATCAGGTGCACAGACAGCAGATAGGGTATGAGGCAGGGAATCAAGGCTAGGGAGCTAGCCTCTTTGAGAAGATGTGAAATTGAGAGAAGCAGGGTCAGAGCCTCAGAGGCTACTAGAGGAAAGATACCATAATTTTAGAATAAGCAGCTCCTTAACACTTGAAGTATTGATCAAATCTCTCATTATTCTAAATTAAATTTAAATGAGCTGGAACACTCATCTGCCACATTAGCAGAAATAACTATTCTTTGGTTCCCTTTTCCATCTTGCTTATCTGAAATAAATGCTGGGGGTTTCAGCAGCCCACACTGGTTCTAATTCAGGTATCTTCAAATTTTACAGAGCACGAAGTATCATCAAAGTCTCTCAGATTGTCACTCTAATGTATGGGTGTATGTATGTATAAGCCACAGATGAATCCTTTTATGCTAGTCTACTGAGATAAATATTAATGCATTATGCTTTTGTATTAGCTGGCTTTTTGTGACTACAACGAAATACCTGAGACAAGTTACTTGTAGAGGAAAGACGTTTATTTAGTTCACGATTCTGAGGCTAAAGTCCATGGGGAATTCCTCACGGTGGGTGGCACAGTGTACTCGGAGGGAGGGTCACATAGCTAGTGATGAGGGAGAGAGAGGGGTTAGGCTCAAACTTGGACTTAATTTATAGTAACCCTCCCTAGAGCTACCCCCCGACCCCGACCCTGACCACCACCTCACCTCCTGAAGGCTCTACCACCCAACAACAGCACCACCCTGGGAACCAAGCTTTTAACACATGGCCCCTTGGAGGACACTCAGCATCAAACTAATAAACGAACTAGAGCAGCTATGCTAAAAAAAAAAAAAACACACACACACACACAGCAGACATCAACACTTTGTAGTCCATCAGTGATTGAATGGATAAGAAAATTCGGTATGTTCAAACGACAAGGCATCATTTGGCCTTAGAGAGAAGGGAACTACTGATAGATGCAGTAACACGGATGAACTTGGAAAAGATCAACACTGGTGGGAAGATCCCAGTCACGAAGCACCACACAGAGTATGACTCCCTTCACGGGAAAGTCCATAGGGGAACCTACAGACACAGAAAGATGAGTGGTTGCTGGGTGACAGGAGGGCAACAGTGAAAGGACAAAGCATTTCTTTCTGAGGTAAAGAAAATGTTCTACGATTAACTACGGTGATGGCTGCACATATTTGTGAATATACTAGAAGCCATTGAATTACACACAGTGAAGTATGTAGAATGTGAATTATATCTCAATAAAACTGTCTTTGAAATCTATATAAACGAATTTCTTCCCCTCCTCACCCATAGTTTTGTGCCATACTCTCTTGCGGAAGCATACCTTAGATCAGACCCATGGGGTCGCCACTGTCTTCCACTGCCACATGGTGGCACTATTCAAAGCTGGTCATCCCAACACATACCCAACATGACTAAAATTAAGATGTTTTTCAAGACTCAGCATCGGCAATGATGTAAAAAAACCGAGTGAAACTTTTAGCTTCATACACTCTTTGTGGGAATGTAAATTGGCACAATCACTTTACTATTAAAACTAAATATGTGCATAGCCTAAGTCTCAGTAATTTGTTTCTTGGGTTTACCCAACAAAAATGCAAACACATGGGCATCAAAAGACATGTACAAGGATGCTCATAGCAGCATTGTTCATAATAACCTCAAACTGCAAACAACTTCAGTGTCCATCAACAGCAGGATAAACAGATGAATTATGGTATATTCATACAATGGAATTCTATTCAGTAATGAAATATTCCTACATGCAATCAATGAATGAATCACATGAAAATTACTCAAGAAAAAGAAGCCAAGCACAAAAGAGCACACACCAGGGTGGGCATTTGACCTAATGATTAAGACACCTGCTTCCCACGTCAGAGTGCCTGGGTTTGATACCTGGCTCCAGCCCCTGATTCTAGCTTCCTGCTAATGCACACCATGGGTGGCAACAGCTAATGATTCAAGTAGCTGCGTCTCTGCCATCCATATGAGAGATCTAGACTGTGCTCTTGGCTATCTGCTGCACACTCCTGTCAGAAATTCCCCTACTGGCGCTGTGGCATAGCGGGTTAAGCCACCGCCTGCAGTGCCAGCATCCCATATGGGTGCCGGTTCAGGTCCCAGCTGCTCCACTTCCAATCCAGCTCTCTGCTATGGCCTGGGAAAGCAGGAGATGGTCCAAATCTTTGGGCCCCTTCACCTGCATGGGGGACCCAGAAGAAGCTCCTGGCTTCGGATTAGCACAGCTCCGGCCGTTGCGGTCAACTGGGGAGTGAGCCAGCTGATGGAAGACCTCTCTCTCTGTTTCTCCTTCTCTCTCTGTGTAACTCTTTCAAATAAATAAATACATCTTTAAAAAAGAAAAGGAAAGAAACTGTCCCTAGGACTCTGGTAGCTGAGTATCTCCAGGTTGGCCACAGAAATGCCTTCTGGTTGTGGAAGGGCTACTCCTTGCCACATCCTGTGTAAGGTGCAGTGGATCCAGCATCTCCTTTGATCCTCACAAGGACCATCAGAGGGCAGGTGCCGTGATCACCCTCACCTGCCACATGAGGAAGCAGGAGCTGACAAAGGGTTTGCCAAGGCGGTTCATTCCCGTCAAAACACTTGGCAAGGAACTCCATCCTCACCATGGCTCCTAACTGAATTGTTTGAACACGTCCCCAAACAGGGAGCAGCTCATACTGTTCTTGCTAGACATCTAAACTCAATTACAAACATGCCAATAACCATTACGCAAAGGGTCTTCAAAAAGGGGAAGAGTGTTATGAAAAAATTATGCTCAGCTTTCAAAATTTTTTTGTAACACAATAAGCTTATCTCTTAATCCCACCTTTCCATGAGCTTTGAAGTTCTCTCCTATGAGAACATTTGGTAAATATTCAAGAGAGACAGAAAAGGGACAAAGGAGAGATGGAAAAGCCACTGCGTGAGGTGAGCAGGAGATACAGGCTGGAGGAGGTATTTGGGTAACCCTGAGTGAGCTGTCAGGAGTTGGGTGGGCGGAGATGGACTAGGAGCCCATGTAGGTGAAGGCAGGGAGGTGGGAAATGCCAGGGATGATGATTGGAAAGCACTAGGGGTTTCTTTGGGCTGGAGTGGGAGGGAGTGAGCATAGCAGAGTAACTGAGAAGTGATACTGGGAGCAGCCTAGGGGCACTGTGATCGTCAATTGTGTGTTTCACCTTAAGTGGACCATGGGGTGCTTAAACATCATTCCAGGTTTTCCTGTAATAGTCTTGTTGGATGAAATCCACATTTAAGTCAGTAAACTAAAGAGACTAGCGCTGTGGTATAGCAAGTAAGACCATCATCTGCAGCACCAGCATCCCATATGGGTGCCAGTCCTAGTCCCAGCTGCTCCACTTCTGATCCAGCTCCCTGCTGATGCACCTGGGAGAATAGCAAAGGATGGCTCAACTGCTTGGACCCCTGCACCCACATAGGGGACCCAGATGAAGCTCCTGGATCCTGGCTTCATCCTGACCCAGTCCTGGCCATTGTGGCCACTTGGGGAGTGAACTGGGAGATGGAAGATCTCTCACTCTCCCTTTCCCTGTGTAATTCTGACTTTCAAATCAATCAATCAATCAGTAAATCTTTGAAAAAATAAGTAAACTAAGTAATGCAAATTGCCCTCCCTAATGTGAGAGGGCCTCATCCAATCAATTGCAGGCCTGAAAAGAACAAAAATGTTGACCTACCTCCAAGTCAGACAGAATTCCTCCTGCCTGACCACCCTGGAACTGAGACATCAACTTTTTCCTGCCTTCAGAATCAAAGAGAAACATTCAGCTCTCTCTGAATCCTAAGCCTGTTGGCCTTATAACTCAACCACACCATCAGGTCTCCTGGGGCTCCAGCTACCCAGGTCACCCTGAGGTTCTTGTGTCTTGTCAACCCCTACAATATCTATCCATCTATCATCTATCTGTATCTATATACCTATATAACTATATCTATATATCATCTATATCTATATATCATCTTGCTGGTCTTCTTCATTACTTTTCTCTGGAGAAAGCTGACACTGAACTGGGAAAACAATGGAGGAAAAGCAAAAGAGTTCAGCAGGTCGACACTGGAAAGATGAATTCAGCAGCAGAATGAGGCATTCCATCCCGGGGGAAAATACCTCTTCCATCAGCTCTCAGCAGTTGGGAAGATCTTTGGTTAATGGGTTGGTCTGAGACTCTGGTGGCCTCCTGGTTCTATAGAAATGTTCACATCACATACAGGACACATGCCCCACACAAGCAAAGAATTCTGTCATGTGGTTTAAATTTTTTCAAACTGCAAGAGCATCCAATGGAAAGTTCCCTCCCCATTCACATCCTTGATCTACTCAGCTCTCTTCCCTGAGGATGCTAATGTTTTCAGTTCCCAGCAGTACTTTGTGCACATATATGCAAATATTTTCCTCACTGTTTTACAATCAGTGGCAAAACAGACACACTCTTTGTGAAGCTTTTTTGCAGTTGACAGTGTATCTTGGAGACCATTCTCAACCCATTCATAACAATTCTCTTCCTCTCTTTATGGCTCTATCATACTGCACAGCAAGGATGTGCCATAGCTTTACCTAACCGCCCCCTGGGGATGGGCATTTCATTTGTTTTTGTTCCTTTGCTGTGACAAACAATACTGCAATTTTTTTAACTTTTATTTAATGAATATAAATTTCCAAAGTACAGCTTATGGATTACAATGGCTTCCCCCCCAATAACTTCCCTCCTACCCACAACCCTCCCCTT
Source organism: Oryctolagus cuniculus (assembly GCF_964237555.1). Classification (NCBI taxonomy): domain Eukaryota; kingdom Metazoa; phylum Chordata; class Mammalia; order Lagomorpha; family Leporidae; genus Oryctolagus; species Oryctolagus cuniculus. The sequence goes on along the minus strand of NC_091442.1, from coordinate 109,738,500 downwards.
TCCCATTCCCTCTCCCCTTCCATCCACATCAAGATTCATTTTCAATTCTCTTTATATACAGAAGATCAGTTTAGCATATATTAAGCAAAGATTTCAACAGTTTGCACCCACATAGAAACACAAAGTGAAAAATACTGTTTGAGTACTAGTTATTGTGGGGAGCAACCCGGACTGGACTAAGTTACTGGAATTAAGACTTATTCTATGCATCTGCTCTCCCACAATATGGCGCTGGGAGAGAAGAAAACAGCTTCTACGCAGCTGCCTCTTGCCAACTTGAGTGATGACCTCCAGGAGCTGATCCTGCTCCTGATTGGAGGAGAGCAGCGTACTCGGCGTGTGGGCAGCCGAGTTGGGATTGGCGGAGGAGGACTATAAAGGAGGAGAGAGACGGAACACCTGAGGAACACCTGTGCAGCCCCCGAGAGAGCCGGCCAGCAGTGTGCCGCTCCCCCACGGAAGTGGGGAATGTGGCAGGGGGAACCGCCCTTCCACGGAGGTGGAAGGGACGGTAGCCAACCCGGGAAGAACCAGCAGCAAACCCGGGGAGGGCCAAGCAGACAAAAGAACAGCGCAGGGTCCTGTGTCGTTCCTCCACGAAGAGGGGGAGCGACATAATGGTGCCGTGACTCGGATATGAAGCCTAGGCAGGGTTTAGTGTCGTTCCTCCATGAAGAGGGGGAGCGACAATGGTGCCGTGACTCGGATATGAAGCCTAGGCAGGGCTTAGTGTCGTTCCGCCACGAAGAGGGGGAGCGACAGTTATAAATCACAATGTACAGCACATTAAGGACAGAGATCCTACATGAGGAGTGAGTGCACAGTGACTCCTGTTGTTGACTTAACAAATTGATACTCTTGTTTATGGCGTCAGTAATCACCCTAGGCTCTTGTCATGAGTTGCCAAGGCTATGGAAGCCTTTTGAGTTCACCAACTCTGATCATATTTAGACAAGGTCATAGAGTGGAAGTTCTCTCCTCCCTTCAGAGAAAGGTACCTCCTTCTTTGATGACCTGTTCTTTCCACTTGCGGAGATCTTTCATTTAGGGTTTGTTGTTGTTGGTTTTTGTTTTGTTTTTTTTTGTTTGTTTGTTTGTTTGTTTTTGCCAGAGTGTCTTGGCTTTCCATGCCTGAAATACTCTCATGGGCTTTTCAGCCAGATCCGCATGCCTTAAAGGGCTGATTCTGAGGCCAGAGTCAATACTGCAATTGTTAACAAGAGAACTTTGTGTGTATGCCACTTGAAACACAGACAAGCATTTAGGGGACAGAGGTCAGTGGTTGTCATTCCCTGGCCCAATACCCTCCATTGGCTTCCTGTCATGCTCAGAACCTTATTTAAAGTTCTTGCCACAGCTGCTGGAATCCTAAGTCCCTTCTGCCTGTCACTGTCCTCCAGCCCCATTGGTCTCCTCACTGTTCCACAATCAGAAGCTCCTTCTCACCTCAGGGCCTTTGCATTTGCAAGTCCCTCTACCTAGGAGATCTACCTGGCCCTCTCCCTGCCTTGGTCAAATCTCCACTCAACAGTCTTCCCACAGAGGACTTTCCTGACCCTCTACTTAAGGTGGCCCCTCCATCATGCTTAGTTCCCCTTCTCCATCCTGTTTTGGTCAAAGCACTTACTAGTACCTGAAACTACATTCACGTGTTCTTCTTCTCCTACTCTCCCCTGTAGAACACAGTCTCTGTGAGAGCAGGCACTTGGTTTCATTCACTGGTGTCTTCACAGCCTCAAGACCAACAGTTTCCACATTTTAGTAGCTGCACAATAAATATTTGTGGGAGGAAGAAAGAAACCAAACATTTGCATTCTCCATCATTAAGGGAGACTCTAGGTCTCTGTAGCTCTTTGCTGCATCTCACTCCTCTTAGCAAAGTTCTTGGCCCCTGGGAGTTCAGGCAATGTACACAAGAACCTCTAAAGTTCACAGGAATGTGGAATTAAGAGATACGTCTATGTTGGTGTGAAACACTTTGAAATGATACTTACAGGGGTCTTTGAAAAGTTCATGTAAAATTTTATTGTGAGAAAACTATGCATAGATTTCAACTGTGTGTACCAAAACTTATTAAGATTTTTCTTCTTTATTTTCACTTTATTTGGAAGGCAGAGAGACAGAGATTGAGATATCTTCCATTGGCTTGTTCGCTCCCCAACTGCCAGCAAAAAAAAAAAAAAAAAAAAAAAAAACAGGACTAGGCCAGGCTGAACCCAGGGGTTTGGAACTCAGTTTGGGTATCCCACATGGGTGGCAGAGAGCAAAGGATTGGAGACGTTACCCATTCCTTCCGGTGTGTACATCAGCAAGAAGCTGGAATCAGAAATGGAGCCAGGACTCGAATCAAGCACTCTGACATGGGATGAGGGGGTCCCAGCAGGTGTCCTAACCACTGCCCCAAACACCCACCCCACACTTCTCTCAATTCCATTTTCCCAAGGACATTTGACAATACCCTTGCATTCTGTGCTGTAACTGCTTGTGTTCTAGTTATTTCTTGTTGTTTAATTTTTATTTCTTGGTCGTAACTTTAACTCTGAGATCCAGCTGGACTTGGAAGGGAGTAAGGAAAATGGAATCCAAAAAACTGCTGCAAGAGCACAGAGGTTATAGGATTTTGTGAGCAGGTGGGATGGGGGTGCTCTCCTGAGCTACAGAAGGAATGGTCTGGGGCCAGTGCTATGGCGCAGCGGGTTAAAGCACTGGCTTACAGCACTGGCTTCCCATATGGGCGCTGGTTTGAGTCCTGGCTGCTCCACTTCTGATCCAGCTCTCTGCTATGGCCTGGGAAAGCAGAAGATGGTCCAAGTCCCTACCTCTGCACGGGAGACCCAGAAGAAGCTCCTGGCTCCTGGCTTCAGATCAGCTCAGCTCTGGCCATTGCAGTCATTTGGGGAGTAATCTAACAGATGGAAGACCTCTCTCTCTGTAATTGTCTTTGAAATAAAATAAATCTTTTATTTTTTTTTAAAAAAAGGAATGATCTGATGGTTAAAAGAGAAACCAGATGTATTACAGTTGTCCACAGTTGCCTGGTTATTCCTGTATTAATTTCTCTTTCACTCTAGATTAGAAACACTCTGAGGCCAGGGACCCCTCCTTAGGCCCCCACATTACCTAGCCCAGAGCTTTGGGCATTGTAGGCCATACACTTGTTGAGGTTTATGTCTCTAAAGTGAATGGCACCTGCTACACACCTACAAGACACTCCGTCAACATTTTTAAATTACTGCTGAACATGTCCACTTAAACTTCCCGTTACTGGGTTCCTTATGAAGAAGGAACACTCACACATTAAACAAGAGCACAATTCCATGGGCAAGATTTGACCCTCATCCCGATTCACTGGATAGTGTTATGTTTGCAGCATTAGACCCTGTTATTTGGCTGTGCCATAATAATTTTGTTGAATACGGAATCGATCCACTTGTGATGTGATTGTGTTCTTTTGAAAGCACCACTTTCACCATTTATAAAGGATATATCTTTGTACTAGCAAATTTCAGGACATCTTGCTTCAGAAAGTTGTGCCTTCAGTGAAATACAATAGCCTTGATGAGAAGCATTTTCTGGAATGAGCAAATGAAAGAAAGAAGAGTCTTTGCTTTTGGCTCCAAGGGCCACAAGAGATTGAAATGATCAAATACTCTTGCCCCTCGTGAGAGAGATAGAGAGCTGAGCTTAAGCCGTTTCATTACAGAGGGAAGCAGAGAGTGGAGAGGAGAGGAGGAAGAGCATATTCATGTTATTTAGCTAATGTCCCAGGGAAAACCCAGGCAGGCCGCCCCAGTGTGCTTGGGCTGCAGCATCTGTCTGGAGAATGACTTACTCCAGGGCATCAGGGGTGTCCAGGCACCGAGGTGATGTGGGCTCTCGTCTCATCAAGACATTTGCTTACTATACACAAAACTTGGGAGAATCTGTTTTCCGATTCCAGGGAAATGGAATTTAGTAACAGTCTGCAGAGAGAATTTTCTAGAACGTAATGACTCATTATAAGCCAAAGGCAAGATGTTAGCTCAGGGCGGCGGGATAATGAAGTTGGTCATTAGCAGCTGGGAAATACCATTCCTGCAAACCCTGCTCTGCTGAACCACGTGAAATCGAGGGCGGGGGATGGGAGGAGATTATAGATGGCCAACTTAGCCTGCTCTCGGCGATCTGTGTCACATAGCGAGAGCTGGGTGTAGTCAGTGTGGCCTGTTTGTATGAAAACACAAGAGGCAGCATGCAACGGAAAAGAATCTGTAAAAAACCTGGAGGCAATCCGAAGAACGCATGTTTTCAAGGGTGACTGGATTTCTGAGGGATGGGTTGGCATTCTCACCCATGAGGAATGTATGCACCCATCGCAAAAGGAAAATCATTACCCACCACCATCTAGGAATTAGTTTACCACAAGGAACTACAGGCTTTTTGCTTAATGGCTTTGAATTGCAAAACATCACACACACAGAGAAACTTGATCTTTATAATGGATCAAGTTCTTAAAGATTAACATGGAAAATATACAGCATATATTTTAATTCCAATACAACATGCAGACCCCAGTCTGAGAAATACTGTGTCAAAGAAGATCTGGCTTCTGTCAGCTTCAGCTTCTATCATATGGTCTCTGGCTTATAACTGACATTTTTGGAATAAGCCTAAAAGTATGTTAACTATTACTTAGAGGTAGAAGAGGAAAATGCACACGAATGTGGTGCATTTCTTTAATATGACTTTGCTTCTATTTCTGTGAGCACTGAAACATCAGGTTTTATGGGGGGGGGGGGCATATGTTTTCCCTGAAACATGGCTTGATTCAGTGTTACAGGTTACAGCCCTCAATTAAGCAGAACACTCAGGGACACAGGTGGTCCTAACTGGAACTTTGGTAGTCAGGCGTTAAAGATGAAGTGCAATGGTTCATAAAACTCAAAGGCATCGAAGTAACACTACTCCGGAGTTGCTCATACTGGTTCATGATTGTTAAGTGTGCCATATTCAGGAATTTTGTGAGCTGTCAAAGTGATGGTAGCTTGAGATCCGCAGTGGTGGGAACATTTACACCAGGGACACTGGCACGCACTGCATCCCTTGGCTATGAGAGTCACTTTACCATCACACACCCACTGCACAGAAGGATTCTTTTTTTTTTTTAAGGTTTATTTTATTGATTTGAAAGAGTCACAGAGAGAGGTAGAGACAGAGAGGTCTTCTATCCACTGGTTCACTCCCCAGATGGCTGCGATGGCCGGAGCTGCGACGATACGAAACCAGGAGCCAGGAGTTTCTCCCACGTCTCCCACATGGGTGCAGGGGCCCAAGGACTTGGGCCATCTTCTGCTGCTTTCCCAGGCCGTGGCAGAGAGCTGGATCGGAAGAGGAGCAGCCGGGACTAGAACCGGCGCCCATGTGGGATGCCAGCGCCTCAGGCCAGGGCATTAACCCACTGCACCACAGCGCTGGCCCCAGAAGGATTCTTAAAGATATGCAAGGGGCCAAGGGAAGCCCAGGAGTCCAGGCCAATGGACAGGTATGCAGTAGTCAAGAACATTGGCCTTGGAGTTGGGCAGACAAAGTTCCCGATCCCAGGTGGCCGACTGTAAGGCCCCAGCCCAGTCACTCCCCTGAGCCCGAGTCTTCTCATTTCTAAGATGTGATGGAAGCCACTTCATGTGCTTACGATGCTTAGGTACAATGGTGCATACAAGGGTACTGCAGAGAGTTTGCAGATGGGAGGCTTGGACTGACTTCCCAGCTCCCAGCTTTGGCCTGGGCCAGCCCCAGCTGGGGCCAGCATTTGGGGAATGAATCAGCCAAAGAGGCAATCTCTCTTTCTCTTTCTCTGCCTTCCAATAAGTAAAGATAAAAAAAAAAATTGGGGGGATGGGATTAAAAGATAAGTTTATTTGGTACAAAAAGTTTGAAATCTATGCACACTTGCACATATTCATAACATCAACTAAAGATACTGTGTTGGCACCCCATAGCCACATGGCAGGCACATGTGTGCTGAATGAATCCATTCCCAGTGCACACTGTGAGAGGCCCCCAGATCTCTGAGTTCAAGCCATTTCTGGCTCAATTTTGAACACTCCTTTGACTGTCCTTGTCTTTTAGCTCCTATCTGCCTGTTTGTGCTCTTGCTCAAGTTGGTTGGTTCATTCTCTCCCCTCCAACCCTGCCACCTCTCTCCTTCTGTCCAAGAGTCCTCTTGTCCTGAACTCTGAGGCCATGGAAGAGGGAGGAAGCCAGGGGTCAGCGCTGTGGCATAGCAGGTAAAGCCACTGCCTGCAATGCCGACACCCTATATGGGCGTCAGCTCATGTCCTGGCCGCTCCACTTCCCATCCAGCTCCCTGCTGATGGCCTGGGAAATGTAGCAGAAGATGATCCAGGTGTTTAAGCCCCTTGTACTTAAGTGGGAGACCTGCAGGAGGCTGCTGCAGCCATCTGGGGAGTGAACCATCAGATGGAAAATCTCTCTCTCCCCCTCCCTCTCTAACTCTGACTTGCAAATAAATTAATAATTTTTTTAAAAAAGGGGTGGGGGAAACTGATTCATCTGTAATCAGTATGTTGAACAGTACAGCTGGTGACAACCAAAATACAACTTCGTATTTGTCTTCCACTATCCCTTTCAAAGTGATTCAAGGAATGGTCTCACAGTTCCTCAAATGTTCAACACTGTTGTCATTTGACCCAGCAATCCCACTCCAGGTATATACCAGAGAGAAATGAAAATGTGTCTATTAACATTCACAGCAGCACAAAAGCCAGAAAGTAGAAACAACCTAGGTGTCCATCAACTGATGAATGGAAAAGCAAAATATAGTCATAGCCATATAAGGGACTATTACTTGGCTGGAACACAAAATGAAGAACTGGTTCATGCTATGACATGGTAAAAAAAAGTTATGCTTGGTGAAAAAGCCAGTCACAAAATATCATACAGAATATGATGCTAGGGGCTGGCTCTGTGGCATAGTAAGTTAATCCTCTGCCTGCAGTGCCAGCATCCCATACGGACTCTGGTTCTAGTCCTGGCTGCTCCTCTTTGATTCTGTTTTCTGCTATAGCCTGGGAAGGAAGTGGAAAATGGCCACTTGGGCCCCTGCACCTGCATGGGAGACATGGAAAAGGTTCCTGGCTCCTGGCTTTGGATTGACTCGGCTCCGGCCATTGTGGTCACTTGGGAAGTGAACCAGTGGATCAAAGGCCTTTCTTTCTCTCTCTCTCTCTCTCTCTCTCTCTCACTGTCTGTAACTCTACCTCTCAAATAAAATCTTTTAAAAAAATATGATTCTATTACCAAAAAATTCCCAGAATAATCAAATCTCCAGAGAGTGGATGAGTGGCTACTTAGGGTTGGTGAGTTTGAAGGAAAATGAAGAGTGACACCTGCTAACAGGCATGGGGATGTCTCCCGGGAGTGATGAAAATGCAGTGAAACTGTGTGAATGGTTGCAACAGACTTAGGGTACAGAAGCAGAGCTCCTTTAACCCTTGCCTTCTATGGGGACAGGGAGGACTTGCAGGGGGCCTCCCTCAAGAACTCCCCCAACAAACCTCTCCTGCACCCTGACCCTTTTTATATCTTGGGTGCGGTTAGGGGATTCAAGGACCACAGAATTATTCCTAGAGGTTTGCTTTAGAAATTGTGCACCTGGAATGTGGTTCCTTGACCCTGTGACTCTCAGTGTCTGGGCATAGGAAGCACACAAGCCAGGACTACCTGTCCCTTATCCAGATTCCTGGGAAGTGTCAGCTCTCAGGGGACGGCCCTATTCAGCAACTGACCTGTAAACCACGGTGAGAAACCTAGGACACTCTGCAACCTTCTCAAAAAGTTGCACAGAGGTACCTGGGCTAGCCAGGACTTTCCACACAGAGCAACGCTGAGGGTGGGAGCAAACCAATCACTTGACCGCTTTCTTCAACTGCTACCCACGAAGAGCACAAGCTCAGCAGGCAGCCACGTCAGTCTTCTGAATCTCAACATTGTCATGCAGAATGTCACAATACATTTCTCAAATTCAAATGCGATCTACTTCCAACAACCCCAAAGTCCTCCTGGCTGGCCGGTGATATTTTTAAAGAGGATTTTCTCTCCTCTTTCATCAGGCAATTCAAGACTTCTGGAATTAATGAGGCCAGAAACCTGAAACAGGAGGCAACTCACTACATCATGGTGGTCACCAGCTTTCCCACTGCCCCCTTCTGCTGCGTCTGCTGAGTGTCCGTCTCCACCACCATCTCCTGGCAGGCAAGGTCTCAGGAGCACTCGGGCACAGCATCCTGCAGCCATCCCACCTCTGGGGCATTCCAGGTATCAGTCTACTGCACCCCATCTCCAGCTTCTCCTCCCTGACCAAAAGCTCATCCCTTTGCTGGTTCTCCCCAGTGTTGGCCTGGCTATCTGGAGGGTAAGGGGGAAGCAGATGCCGACCTAGTTTTACATGTGCTGTTCTTAATAATTTACCCTGTTACAGATCCAGCAGACTGTGAGTCTCACCACTTGTGATTGATTATTAATGATTCAATAGAACAACTCCAGACATGAGGATAACTGGGTGGACGCCACTGTGGATCCAAAGCCCAGGTAAGAGGGCAAGCCGGGAAAGGAGACGTGGCAGAGAGGGCTCATCGTCAATGCCCTGCATACCTGGAGGCCCACGCTGCTGGACAGCTGGTCTTGGCTTCTGTGAGCACGTTTCCTGTTGCCCTGCCCCCACTGGTCCAGGATGTACCTGTAAGTTACATCCCATGGTGGAGAGAGGGTGGGAATACAGATATCCTGGTGGCCACGTCACACCAATGCTGTCCCCAGTCCCAAGCCAGCCCCTGACTGGAGTAACTTTCAGATTTAGAATTTAGAGCAGAAAGAAAACAACGGCTACTGCTTCGTGTTCCCTGAGAAACAAACTACCTAGGCCTTTGCCTCTCTCATGGTTTATCAAAAACTCTCTGCTCCATCAAAGCAGCCTGCGGACCACCCTCTGAAAGTCCCTCCCATCCTCTCCTGGAAATCTCACCTTGTGCCAAGACCACTCTCCTCTTCACAGCCCCGGAAGTCTCTGTGGGCCAGGTCAGCCTGAGGGCTTCTGGCCCCCTCTGAACCCTCAGGTTGCCACTCCATGCCCCACCCTGGCATTCAACTCAGATCAGCTTTTATGTTAAGGTCTTGCACAGGTTATCTCCTTGAAGCCAGAGTCTGTGTTCCCTGGTTTATGCTCCAGTCTCTTCTGGCCCCATAGCCTGGCCCATTGCATTGATGATTACCATTCCTGCTACTATTCCTACAGCCAGCATTTGGCCATGACATCCTAGGGGTCAAATAACAAACTAAGCGCTCCCAGGCATCCCTTCATGAACCCTCACTGCAACCTTCCAAAGTGGGGAGGGGGATCACCCGCATTTCCTAGGGGAAGAATGAGGGGCTTCCAGAGACTGAGTCTTAGCTCGGGTTCATCTGACTCTTAGTGTCCAGGAGCTACTGTCAGATGGCAGGGCAGCAATGGAAGGCAAGGGTTACTTCCTAAATGTTCCCTTATATGTGATCCGTAGTCCTAGGGAAGACTCTGGAACTCAGAGAGGGCCGTGCCCCAGTCCCACCCACAATTTGTCCAGGCAGAGAGTGGTATCAAGGCAGGATCCCGGGCCCTCAGGCAGGCACTCTCTCATCCACAGCCTGGTGCTCTGCTATGTGACAAAAATACTCCTTTTTGGAAACTTAGCCTCTTTGTACTTCTCTACTGTAGAACAAACTACCCTTTAGCAGAAACCAAAATAGTCATTTTCTGTGGGGTGGATAATCACTCACTCCAGTAAACTAAAACATCATACTGTGGTTAGAACAGGAGAAATGTGGGAAATCTCTTGCTTTCTTTCTCTGTATATATATTTAAAAAAATGCACACACGAGTCTGTGTGTGCACACTGTGTGTATACACTCCCCTGTCCACCACTCCTGGTCCAGCCTCCCATCCGCTGCGGCTCTGACCTCCTCTCACAGATGAGAGCACGGCTCTAGTAGTTCCTGCACTGACTCTTTATCATCTTTAATTTTCAAGATGGCCATCCTGAAAAACTCCTGAACAACAAGACACTGAGGGGAAGGGGACAGGAGGAATGGCTGGAGCTGTACTCCTCCCAGTATTGATCATGATCCATAGAGAGGTCCGTTCAAGACCTTTACTGAATGCTAAAACCTGCCAGACGTTCTGCTCAATGGCAGAGGTGCACATGTGAATAAGATTCAGTCTCCAACTTCAGAGGCTAATGACAGAGGAAATGGACCTGTCAAATGGAAGATTATGAAAAAATTATGAAGACTTCAGATATCAGAGGAATCATTGCAGGGAAGAACTTTCTGGAAGCAGCATCCATAGCAGCCAGATCATCACAGAGCAGGGGTTCACATCCCAGCTCCATGAACCAACTGACTGCACTGTGCCTTGGTCTGTGCACCTGATAAATAAGGTAATATTCATATATACAGTCTGGAGTTGTTGCTGGGATCAGAAGAGACAACACATATCAAAGACATATCACAGTGCTTGGTATGTAGTAAGTGCTCAGTGAACTGTAATGAAAAAGCAGACAGGAGCTGAAGAGACAGGCACTGGAGAACTGATTTTTGCAAAGGTAGTTGGAAAGACCCTGAAGAGCTGGCACCCAAGAGGTGAAGGAGAGAGTTACCCAGAGAGTAGGGACAGGAAATGCGAAGGCATATTGGAGGAAGAAAAAACACATGTGGCAGCTTGAGGGGCTGATAAGAAAGGGATGGGTGGTGGGAAGACAGTAAAGAGGCAGGCAAAGGCTGGATGGTAAATGGGAAGACTTCCAGTTCTGCTTCGAGTGTGGGTTTTGAGCAGAAGAGTGCTTTGATCTGATATTGCGGATTGTGGGAAGTGCAGAACAGACATTAGGGTACCAAGAGTGGACGCAGGCAAACCAGTTAGGAGGCGGGTCCTTGGTTTGGCAACCAAGACCAGAAATGATGATGATTTGTGTGGTGGTAGCAGGAAAGGCAGGGAGCATCAGATTGGAGATATATTCTGAAGATACAGCTCACAGCTGTTCATTCACTCATTTGCTTATTGTCTACTTCCGGCAACAAAACATGATCTCCACGAGGGCAGAGAGGTTGAGGTTTTGCTCACTATCATTTTTCTTTTCATTGCTCTCTCCCTAGTTTCTAAAATGGCAGTTGGTATATCACTGGCAAACATTTGTTATGTATTAGCTTCATGAATAATACATTGAATACAGGGTGTGAGGGTCAAAATGATTGCACCCTGGGGATGACTTTGCCCACATGTCCCTATCCTGACCAGAACCAAGGTCAGCTTTCATCCTTGAAGGAAGCGCTTCTCAAGACACGTGAATTCTCTTCTTACCCAAAAGTGACAGGACATGACCTTGGAAGGTCATTTAATGCAGCCCTGTGACCTCAGATGAGTACAAAAACTCACACTCCTTTGACTTATAAGTCAAACTGAGGGCCAACGAGCCACAGTGACTGACCTAATAGAATTCAACATAATTCTGATAAGAGATAAATGTTGTACACTTACTATGTGTCAGGCCTTTTGCAGAGTGCTTTATCAAACACAGTTACTGAGGCCAGTACTATGGTGTAGTGGGTAAAGCCACCGCCTGCAGTGCCAGCATCCCATATGGGTGCCAGTTCAAGTCCTGGCTGCTCCACTTCCGATCTAGCTCTCTGCAATGGCCTGGGAAAGCTGTGGAAGATGGCCCAAGTCCTTGGGCCCCTGCACCCATGTAGGAGACCCAAAAGAAGCTCCTGGCTCCTGGCTTTGGATTGGCGCAGCTCTGGCTGTTGCAGCCAACTGGGGAGTGAACCAGCTGATGGAAGACCTCTCTCTCTCTCTCTTCCTCTCCTTCTCTCTCTGTGTAACTCTTTCAAATAAATAAATAAAGCTTTAAAAAAAAAACCACAGTTACTCATAGTAGAGACTGTTATCATCCCCATTTCTCAGATGAGAAAAATGTGATGGCCACAAGGTCACACAGCCCAGAAATAACCAAGCCAGGAACAAAACCCAGGTCTAGTTCATGTTAAAGCTAGGACCCTACACATTTTCCCAGAGTCACATAACTCACTGTAGTATAAGGCCCAATATTGGTTTCCCATCCTCTTGCATTAGGTAGATAAGAGCCACACAGGACACAGGAATAATTGGCTTCTGTGGATTCCTTCCCTAACTTAGTTGGTCTTGTGACACCTTGGACTTGGTTTCTATTAAGGACAGTCAATTCATTACTTTTCCCTTGAACCTGGTTTTAATCTCCCCCACAGATAGATCACTTTTAATGAAATATGTAGTAAGTTAGCTTGAACATGTGATGTGCCCAGTTAGAACCAACTGCAAAGATCTCTGGAATTGCTTGCTATTGTCTATTCAAAGGATTCAAAAACTATTATCTTTTCATTTTCATTTATGCACAAATCATTTATGCATAAACCTAGAAGTTGGATAACCTTTCCATAGACTACATAGCTCACTGGCTGTCTTTAGTTAACTTTTTCAATGTTTCTTTCCATGCATTTTTTTAAAAAAAATTTTATTTATTTGAGAGGCAAAGTTACAGAGAAAGGGAGACAGAAAGGTTTTCCATCTGCTGGCTCACTCCCCAAAGGCCACAACCACCAGAGACAGGCTGATCTGAAACCAGGAGCTTCTTCCAGGTCTCCCATGTGGGTGCAGGGATCAGAAGTGAAGCAGACCGGCACCATGCCTCAATAGGCTAATCCTCTGCCTGCAGCGCTGGCACACCAGGTTCTAGTCCTGGTCGGGGAGCTGGATTCTGTCCCGGTTGCCCCTCTTCCAGCCCAGCTCTCTGCTGTGGCCTGGGAGGGCAGTGGAAGATGGCCCAAGAACCTGGGCCCTGCACCCCATGGGAGACCAGGAGAAGCACCTGGCTCCTGCCTTCAGATCAGCATGGTGCGCCGGCTGCAGCGCGCCGGCTGTGGTGGCCATTGGAGGATGGGTGAGCCAACAGCAAAAGGAAGACCTTTCTCTTTGTCTCTCTCTCTCACTGTCCACTCTGCCTGTCAAAAAAAAAAAAAAAAGTGAAGCAGCTAGGACACAAACCGGTGCTCATATGGGATGCTGGCGCCACAGGCAGAGGCTTAGCCTGCTGTGCTACAGCATGGACCCTCCATGCATTTTTTTTCCAAAGATTCATTTATTTCATTTCAGAGGCAGAGTTACAGAGAGGCAGAGGCAGAGAGAGAGGGAGGGAGGGAGGGAGAAAGAGAGAGAGATGTCTTCCATCCACTGGTTCATTCCCCAGATGGCTACAATGGCCAGAGCTGAGCCAATCTGAAGCCAGGAGCCAGGAGCTTCTTCCAGGTCTCCCACGCAGGGACATGGGCCCAAGGACTTGGGCCATCTTCTACTGCTTTCCCAGGCCATAGCAGACAACTGGATGGGAAGTGGAGCACCAGGACTCGAACTGGTGCCCATATGGGATGCAGGCACTGCAGGCAGCAGCTTTACCCACTAGACCACAGTGCCAGCCCCACCCCATGCATTTTTAATGACATTAAGACCATTCACTTCCAGCCCTTACCTATCATAAATTTTATATGCAGCCAATAGCTAACACTGGACTAGTAACTTAGAAAAAGTATGGCATCAGTTAAAGAGCTGCATTTTGTTACAATTTGTTTTATTCAACCTTTATAGGAAATTGGCTTTATTAAAAAATTAGATGGCTTTTATAAATGATTTAACACTGGGGTTAAATTGTGACTTAGCAGGTAAAGCCACTGCCTGAAATGGTGGCATCCCATTTGGGTACCAGTTCATGTCCCAGCTGCTCCACTTCTGATCCAGTTCCCTGCTAATGGCCTGGGAAAAACAATGGAAGATGGTCCTAGTGTTTGGACCTCTGCTACCCACCAGGGAGACTTTGAAGAAGCTCTTGGCTCCTGGCTTTGGCCTGGCCAAGCCTTGGCCATTGTGGTCATCTTGGGAGTGAATCAGGGGATGGAAGATCTTTCTTTCTGTCCATCTCGCTTTATAATTCTGACTTTCAAATAAAGAATCTTTTAAAAAAAGATTTAACACTTTTGACTACTAGAACATGTGAAATAGTCATAAAACTAAATAATTCATATCAAATATATATAAATATATAATCAGGAAGGGCAGGCATAGAATTTTAACACATGATTGATTATGGACCTATTGCTTATACCAAGCAACAGAGAATTTTAAGACATGACAAGAATAAATTGCATGTAGACAGTCGAGACAGGGATTTTCCATTTTCTATCATGGAGAGCTCAAAAAGGTCAATACCATTTGGTCTTCATCAAGTCATGGTAACTATTTAGTGCCAGGTAGGCTCATTTGAGAGAGACGTACTAGAACCAAGGGTGCTTAAAACTACAACACTAACAGCTAACATTTTAAGGTGCTTAGCTCTGCCCGGTACTGCTGTAAGCATTTCAAACGTCTTAGATCAATCCTCCCAGCCACTTGGTGAAGCAGATAGGGACAACGTGCTATGTGACACTGAGTGATTTATACACGTACTAATGAGCCTGTGGCTGAGCAAAGATTTGGGTGCAGGTAGTCTGGCTCCAGGTTGTTAACCACTGTACTTTGGTGTCTCTCAACAATAACACAAAATTTTAAATAATATTTCAAGTGTGTAGTGTATGCTAAGCCTTACTGCTGAGTCACCTTTTGTCTCATTGAGCCATTCCAACAACACAATGAAGTGGAGTGTGCTAAGTTCAGAACCTGAAGAGGCTTAGATTTCTCTTACTTGTCTCTACTTTCCTCCCCCCACTGAGATGTTGGTATGTGGAGAAAGCAGTCGGACAAATGCTTGAAAACACAGACTCCCAAGACTGGACAAGAATTACAAACAAGTAGGCCCAGCTCTAATACGAGGTTTAACCCCTTCTCCAATCTGACGGGGCTTGAACCTTCACTAACCCACTGTCACTTCCAGACCTTTCACTCTGAAGGGGAAAAGTGAATTGTTTTTAATTAAAAAGGGAAATCTTGCAGCTGGTGTTTTGGCGTAGTGATTAGGACCCTGGTTGGGACATTTACATCCTGTAGCAGAGTACTGGGTTTGAGTCTCGGCTCTACTCCCGATTCCAGCTTCCTGTTTCTGTGCACCCCAAGAGGCAGAAGGTGATGGCTAAAGTAACTGGGTCCCTGCCATCCATGTGGGAGATCTGTATTGCATTCCCAGTTCCTGGCTTTAGGTTAGCTGAAGTATGCATTTGGAGACTTAGCTAGCAGATGGGAACTTTGTCTGTCTCTCTGCTTCCAAAATAGATTAATTAAATAAATAATTTTTAAAGGAGGGGTTGTCTTTTTAAAAAAAAAAAAAAGCAGAAGTAAAGCAAGATGAAGCTATTTATCAGAAATAATCTATGAAAAAGAGCTATGATAATTCAATCTTCTTTAAAATTTTAAATGTATATTTTAGAAGCATGTGCACGCACACACACACACACACACACACACATAAACATACAGAGAGAGAGAGAGAGAGAAACTTCTACCCACTGGTTTATTTCCCAAATGCCTACCATGGCCAGGACTGGGCTGGGGCTGAACCCCAAAGCTGGGAATGCAACCTGTATCTTCCACACAGGAAGCAGGAACCCAGTTAATTAACCCAGTTAATCCCTACACGAAGCTGAAGCTGCAATCAGGAACTGAAGACAGGTATCAAATCCAGGCCCTTAACTGCTGGCTAAATGTCCACCCTATTTTAATTTTCTAAACCACATGAAGGGGCTGGTGCTGTGGCTTAGCAGGTAAAGCTGCCACCTACAGTGCCAACATCCTATATGGGTACCTGTTTGAGTCCCGGCTGCTCCACTTCCGATCCAGCTCTCTGCTATGGCCTGGGAAAGCAGTAGAAGATGGCCCAAGTCTTTGGGCCCCTGCACCCGCGTGGGAGAACTGGAGGAAGCTCCTGGCTCCAGATTGGCTCAGCTTTGGCTGATGTGGTCAACTGGGGAGTGAACCAGCAGATGGAAGACCTCTCTCTCTCTCTCTCTCTCTCTCTCTCTCTCTAACTCTGGCTTTCAAATGGATAAATAAATCTTTAAAAAAATAAACCATATGATGCTGGAGGCTGGGGGCGGGGGGGAAGGTAGAGATAGTTTAACAATGCAAACTAGCAAAAAAAAAACAAAAAATGACTAATAGAGATGTCTCAAGAGTATCAAGGGTTGTACAGCCAGACCTGGAACTGGAACACATCACTTTCACCCACATCCCACGTGCCAGATGCCAGTCACATGGTACAACCTAATTGTGGTGGAATGAAAAGGCCATGCCAAGGTGGCCGCTGGCAAGCGAGTGTCAGTTACTAAGGAATGGCTTTGAAACCCACATGGCAAATGGAGCCTGCCTGGCAACAGGCTGTGATTGGTTGGGGCGTAGACCACCCCTTGACCAGATTGGCTGGTCTTGACTATATAAGCTATTGTACTAACTGAAATAAACGAGTTTGCAGACTGCTTGCCTCAAGCCTGCTTTCACCAGACTCCTGGGGTCTGTGTGGTGACTCTGCGCCTCTTGCCCCCACCATGCTCCTCCTCTCAGAAACCAAACCACTGCAACATTGTTGAGAAATCAACTGCAACACCTAATTGCAAAGGAGGCTGGGAAATGTAGTCTTCCTATATTACCAGGAAGAGGTAAGAAAATAGACTTTGAGAGATATGTTATCTAATTAAAGAGATTTCTACAATTCTACCCCTGGATTTTCACTTAATATTTGAGAACGAAGTTATATAAATGAAATACATGAACTATACCCATAGCATATAACACTATTCCCAATGTACTGGAGGAGGGCAATAAACATTTGTCAAATGAGTGGATGAATTAACCTCACAGATTGGACTCCTGGTTCCCTGAGTCTGGGTCATAAAAAGAGGAGGAAAAGAAATTCCTTTTGACCTGGCTCCTCACTGAGTTTCATTTCTTTCCCAGAACTTTCATGGTTAAAGGTTACCTTGAAGGGCACAGAATGGAGGAATTGATCCTTGAACATAAGGCCACAGGTTCAGTTTTGCCTTTGAAACTTGGTATATATGTAGCTTTTAGCAAAGCCTTTAGCCCCAAAGGAACTCAGATTCCTCACATATATGTGGTGGTAGGAATCAGTATACAGAGACCACCCAGGTACTCACCAACAGGTGCCCACCTTCCAGAGACCATCCAGGTGCCCACCAACTTCTTCCTGGATAATAGAACCCCAGTGTTTACAAATGGCAGTATGCCCAGTCCCAGAGGATTAAATGATTGGTTTAAATCAAGAATTCCAATTACCTTCTTTTTTATACTTATTGGCATATAGATAGACTGGCAATCAGGTTATGACCAATGAAGCTAAGTGGAATATTGTTGGAGGTCTTCAGGAAAAAAAAATTGTCCACCCTGATAAAAGAGAGTATGCCCGAGGAAAAGGGCCTTTCCACTCCCTTCTCCTTAGGGTGCTCAGTTGCAAGACTGTGATACTTGGAGCTGCTACATCTTGCCTAGGACCTTGACACAGACACTGCCGATGTGCTGCAGATCCACCACAGAAAGGCTGGGAGAACCAGGGTCCTCAATGCCATTGCTGAGCTTTTGAAACAACCTGGAGACAAGCTATTTCCAGTCTTAATGTCACAAGAATAAAAATGCACTTCAATTGTTTAAACCATTTCATTTGCATATCCTGTTACTTGCAGCCAAGAGCATTCCCACTGATACAAAGTAGGTCCACTCCAAAACTGTCAGTCTTCAGTAACATTTTAAAAGAAAAAAAAAGTGGAGGCAATTATCTTGGAACATATGAAAGGAGAGAGAAAGTTTAAATGGGGTAAGAAGCAATTGAAGGTAGCTAAACCTAGATATATCAACCAGGTGACAAGCATGGCATAAAGAGCTTAAATGCAAATTAGAAAGCCCATAGAAAGAGAAAATTGGGCCAGGTCCCTATGGAGAGGGAAGAAAGCTGGTGCAAGCCTGTAGGAACAGAACTAGAGAGTAAATATAATTTGAGCAAATGTGCAACTTATCAAGAAATAAATGACCATAAGAAAAGCCTTTTGAAATTATATTCATCCAAAGCAAGTGGGGCCATTTGATAAGTAAAATGAATACAAAAACAGGTGATTTAAAAATGATCCCTTCCCATCTAAATTTTACACATCTGTGATTGCTTTTTTTTCTGGTAATTGACATCTTTCCAGAAAAGATTGCCTATGGTCAGATGATTAGAACAAGTTGAAAATCAAGCCAGAGTAGGGAATAAAAGAGTGAAAGATTGTCTACAGTCTTACACAAAACAAAGCTATTCACTGCCTGTTTCTGGTTCTGTAATTGGTATTAACCTTTTCTTTGAAAATCCATGAGCAGTTCCTGGCACAATATCTCAGATTTATAAGGTACCCCTATAAATATTAGTTACACCTGATTGTGTATACATATTTCAAGTGATTCTCAGAATCAGAACTAAATCAAAGGGTATTAGTTAGCAATGACAAGCTAAAACACTTACAGTTTCTTCTAGAAAGGATATAAAGACTTCAGTCCCTCCATGGAACAATACATCAAATCTAGAATCCTGGAATTTGGGTAATGCACAGAAAGTTGTAATAAAAACAAATAATGTTTATTGATTATTCACTATGGACTCTACATCGTGTAACTTCAGTTTCTCATTTAATCCCCCTAACAGCCTCTGAGCTAGGAACCTTTATTATTTCTATCTTATAGAAGAAATGGAGAATGAGGATCAGGGACCTCACCAAGGTCACTCAGTTTAGAAAGCAGCAGAACTGGGACTCAAGCCCAGTTTTATCCAACTCAAAAATCCCTGGCTCACCTCTCTGCTCAGAAACCATGGCCTCTCAGGAAAACAGAAAGAAGAAAAGGAAGAACAGTTCTTTAACAGTCACGGCTAGAAGAAAGTGGCTTCTTAGACACAGGATCAAAGAAGTGTAGGCTGGGAGAAGGGACTGGAAATCGAACAAAATCTTCCTTGGAGAGCTGAATTAGAGAAGGGAGATGACTCAGCACGGAGCTGGGACAAAAACCAGTAAAACTGAAAAAACAAAATGCAAGCCTCTAAAATAATCAGGGAGAAAAAAGAAGTGGGCCAAGAAGAGTTGAATTCTAATATCCAATCTATATGAATTTCTCTGCTAACACAGAAAATCTCAAAACGAGCTTTTGCCTCCTCTGCCGAATTTGTCCTTGAATTCAGCTTTCTTGATATCTGATGGAATGCTCATCCTGCAGAAAGCAAACACTTGATGGCTCCCCCACTTGTCCTGTTGGCAATTTCTTCTGATAGGAGATCCAGGGGCGTGTGACAGGGTGGGGACTAGGCTGATGAGCCCAAATTGCCAAAGGGCAAGAACAAGAGGTGGGAAGCAAATCGAGGGCAGGTAATCAAGACTGAGTGCACAGAGACTGGCAAAGCCCTACCAAAAAAAAAAAAAAAAATCCAGAAGGCCAAACCCCAAATCTCTAAGATATAAAAATATGCTAAGAATAATTTTAAAAAGGATTCTTTAACTTCTACTGAGATCTGCTGCTTGGGGCTGGAAACATTAAAACAAAGAAAGGGCAACAAATAGAAACAAATGACAAAAGCAAATTAGAATAAAATTTTTTTTAACAAACTAAGAACAAATGTGTGAATGCGAATGCGGAGTACATACTTAGCAGGTAAGACGCTCACATCCCACATCCAAGTACCTGGGTTTCATTCCCAGTTCCAGCTCCAGACTCCAGCTTCCTGCTAATAAAGACCAGGGCAGTAGCAGTAACGGCTGGAGTAATTGAGTTCCCGCCACCTGCATGGGAGATCTGGATTGTGTTCCCAGCTCTGGCCATCTCAGGTATCTGGGGAGGGAACCAGTGTCTGTCTCTCTCCCTTATTCTTCTGTATTTCCATCTCTGTCTGCCTCTCAAAAAGGGGGAGAGGGGATGGAATTAGAGTGACCACAGGAGATGATGCAGAAACCTTGGGCTGGCAAGTAACAGATATTACTATCACTTGACCTGATGGGACCAGGGGAGACAGAAGATACCAGACCGTGAAAGGAGAGTTGCTCGTATAAAACACAGGCGCTTGAGAAAAGCAGGTGTCATTCACAGAAGGATGAGCAAACCTAAGACTACTTTGCAGGAACGCAGCCTGGGGCACAAAGCCCTGACCTCCTCTGCTCTCCCTTTCTAGTTTCCTGCCAGACTTCCCACTGGCTAATCTCAGCTGGGACCCAGAGAGTTGACAGCCCTTGAATGTAGGACAGACAGGAAGCCTCTCAGGGCACAGTGGAAGGGGTATGATCCACAGAAGATAGCTGGCACTTTGCCTCAGTGACTTGTTCCATCTAAACCCATCACTCAAGTGGGCGCTACCTAGGAGCCAGACATATCTTTAAAACAGTCTTCCCAACATGTCCCTGTCTCCTAACTCTTGTGTTTCCTTAATAATACTGATAGTGGAACTCTCCTCCAACTCGGCAAATATTCCTGAGACTTAAGGGTCTTTTTTTTTTTCTTTCAAGATTTATTGGTTTGCCGCAATGGTCAGGGTTATGCCAGGCTGAAGCCAGGATTCACGAACTTCCTCCGGGTCTCCCATGTGGGTGCAAGGACTCAAGCACTGGGCCATCTTCTGCTGCTTTCCCAGGTGCATTAGCAGAGAGCTGGATAGGAAGTGGAGTAGCCAGGACTCGAACCAGTGCACATACAGGATGCCGGCATCACAGGCAGAGGCTTTACCTGCTACGCCACAACACTGGTCCCGAGAAGCCTTTTCTTTATAATGGAACATGTTTTGAGGGCCTCTCTAGGTTTTAGTGGGGGGTAAGAAGAACTATATGTCCAGTTAACTGGAGGTGTGCAGCAGAGACAACCGACATCAAAGACACGTTTCCCTTCTATGTTGTAGCCTTATTCCTAGGAAGAAGTCACTCAGCCAGGGACTTGCTTTCCTCTAGATGGGGGGTGGGGGTCAAGTGACTAGTTCCGCCAACAGAATGAGAGCAGAAGTGACATGTGACTCTAGAGCCAAGGCAGCTGGTTAGCTATGTGCTGCGACTCCATGCTTCCTTTCCCTTCCACAGTGACATCAGTCAGGCGTGAAGACAGCAGTGTCACAAAATGGGAAAACGCAAACCCTTAAATCATCACTTACACAGAAGCCACTCAGGAGAGCTGCCTGACCAGGAATATCCACGTTCTGAAAGGGAGATTTTTTTTTTTTTTTTTTTTGAGACAGAGACAGACAGATCCCATCCCCTGGTTCACTCCCCACATGCCCACAACAGTAGGGACTGGACTGGTTGGAGTGGGGAACCCGGAACGTGATCCAGGTCTCACAAGTGGGTGGAACTCAACCACTGGAGCCATCACCAGTGACACCCAGGGTCTGTATTAGCAGGAAGCTGGAGTTAGGAGATGGCGCCGGGTATCAAAGCCAGGCACTCGGACGTAGCAGGCATCTTAGCTGCAAAGCCAAATGCCTGCCTGGAGAAGTAAACATCTGTGGTGTGAAGAGCAGCTGGTGTTTTGTCACAGCTGGTAGCCTGTCCTAACTAAGGTAAGGGCCTTCACCCTCTAGTTATCTGCAATCCTACTTTCAAATTCCCCTCTCTTAGCTTCACATTACACTAACGGGAACAAAAGGCTGGAAAAGAGGTGGGTGTTACGGGGCAGTGGGTTACACCCCATATCCGAGTGCCTAATTCAAGTCCTGGCTACTCCAGACTTCCAGCGCAGCTTCTTGTTAATGTACTTGGGAAACAGCAATGATGGCCCTAGTGCTTGGGCTCTGGCCACCCACGTGGAAGACCCAGATGGAGTTCCTGGCCCCTGGCTTCAGCTTTACCCAGCCCCAACTGTTATAAGACTTTGGGGAGCGAACCAGCAGGTGGAAGATCTGCTTCTCCCTCCCTCTCTGTTATTCTGCCTTTAAAATAAATAAAGCAACCTTTAAAAATAAAAACAGACTGGGATAGAAAATTATCTACTAGCAATCTTACCAATATTTTACTATTTAACCATTTAGGGTAGAAAATATTTGCACTGGTGTTTTTGCAGTTACAAGACATGCAAATTATTTTCTTTCTGTTAAATTGCCGTTTGAGGCAGTTCTGGAATTACAGAAAGAATATGGTGTTTGTAGGACTGAAGTCGAAATGCTATGACTATTTCTGCTGCCTGACCCTTAGCAGGTCCCATCGGCTCTCTTCCGTCGCACAAGGATATTAATAAAGCTTCCTTGTCAGTCAGGCAGTTGTGAGGATCAAATGAGATAAGAGACATGAAAACACTGTGTTCACTCTAAAACCTTAGACCATATTAGTTCTGTCCATGAAAAAGAAGTCAAGTTACATCTGCCTTGGGAGATCCTTCTCTCTGGTATTGTCAAGCGAATCCTTCCTCCAGCCCCCACGTCTGCCTTCTCTCTCTGAAGGTCGGATTCACTTCCTTCCACACTCTCACCTCTAGTAACAGCAAAGCACAATTGGAGCTTTGACACAGGAAGAGTGATTTTTTTTTTGAAGATTTATTTATTTGAAAGTCAGAGTTACACAGAGAGGAGAGGCAGATAGAGAGAGAGGTCTTCCATCCATTGGTTCACTCCCCAATTGGCTGCAACAGCTGGAGCTGTGCCGATCCAAAGCCAGGAGCTCCTTTTGGGTCTCCCATGTGGGTGCAAGAGCCCAAAGAACTTGGTCCATCTTCCACTTCTTTCCCAGGCCACAGCAGAGAGCTGGATCGGAAATGGAGCAGCTGGTCTTTAACCGGCACCTATATGGGATGCTGGCACTTCAGGCCAGGGCGTTAACCTACTGTGCCACAGTGCCAGCCCTAGAAGGAGTGATTTTTAAAGATGGGTCCAAAAAAAATTGACAGAAACAACATCTGCACGTTTCAGGACCATGGTTTATAGCAAAACTCATTCTTTGCCCCTGGCTGTAGTTTCACACTGAAGATGTTGAATTTGTCATGGACACACACACATACACACCCCATATCCAAATGCCTTGGTTTCTAGTCTAAGTAGAATATGGCTTTATGAGGTTTTAAATTTCCACTACTTTTTTTTTAATCGCTGAGTTTTTAAAAAACAACTTAAGACATACACAGATCTACTTCAATCCTGCTGTTTTATAAATGAGGAAAGAGAAGCCCAGAAGATATTCCATGACCCACTTTAAGCACCACCTCCTCCAATAAACTTTCTCAGTTTTCTCTTCTCCCTCATAGGCTGAATGGGGTACCCTCCCTCTTTCACAGAATTTGCTGGTGATAGATGGTACCAGGTTCTCAGCTCCTTCTAGGAAAGGATCAAGTCTTCCCCCCTAGGAACCCCTGACCCTCACATAAACCCCCCGGCCACCTTCTGCTTGTCTCATTGGCCAAAACTATGTCACATGCAAACTCTAGCTGCTAGGGAGACTGAGAGGAAGATCACAGCTACGCCTCAGTACCCACAGGAGATTTGTTCCAGAACCTTCCTCCTTGTGGTACTGGGATTGTGAGATGCTCAAGTCCCGTGTGAAGAGGGGCATAGTACTTGTTTAGAACCTACACACATCTTTCTGCATGCTTTCAATCATCTCCAGATTACTTGAAATACTTAGTACAATATAAATAGTTATACTGTACTCTTTAGGGAATGATCACAAGAAGAAAGTCTGTACATGGTCCACATAGACAACAACCATCATAGGCCTAATTACATATACACAAAGGAGAGGAGTCAAGAGGTGAACCATGCTCCAACAGGGAGTTCTGGGGAGGGCCTGAATCAGTGAGATGCAAGAGGCTATAGCAGGTTGTACCTAGACCTCACTTCTTTCACATAGATTTGGCGTAGTGTTTAATACACAGAAAATTCAGATTGTACTCTTTTGGAACTCTATGGAATTTTCTTCTTCAAATACTGTTGATCTGCTGTTGGTTGAGTCCACTGGCATCAGATCCATGGATACGAAAGGCCAACTGGGAATACTGCCTCTCCAAACAAATCAGTTTGTGTTGGGACATGGATATTCACAGGGTGTCAAATGTAATATTGTAGATGCTCTACAATAGCTGTAGACTGAATGTCAGTGTTAGGTCTTCAAAGCTGAACAAGTGAACTGCCTTAAGTTTACCCCAGTGGTAGATTAGAGGCTAGGACTTAGATATGCTGAGTTCTAGCCTAAAGCTCTTTCTATTACTCTGTATTACTTCTGTATCATAAATCCATTATTAGGACTATTTTTCCTGCCTTCAAGAATCCCTATTTGCTCTTTGTGGTATCTGATTTTCTCTAAAAGATGCATAAAGATCCTATTGGAAGTTTTATCCCCAATACCTCTGTAGTATTTACCCAAATACTCAAGTAATAGGAATGTGACATTGATGGGAATCTAATAAATATCAGATTGGGGTTTTCCCAGTTTTTGACTTTTACTTACTTCTAGACTCAAATTTAAGATGACAGGTAATTCTATCTCACCCAATACTACAGAGTTATTAATAACTTGCCCTGCTGAATAAATCAGAGTCCCTGAAAAAATGTGGAGTAAGCATTTGTTATGCACATATGGGATTTACCAAGTTTCTGCATTTGAAGGTCTAATATTAGGATTCACATGTTGTGCAAGGCTTTGCAAAGGAAAAGGCATTTCACATCTTCTTGACTTTGAAAATAGGGTATACTTCGCATGCAAACTAGTCTATGCGAGTATAGTGATTTTGAACAAATCACCAAGAAACAAGGTTTCAGTAAACTATAAGACATATGATCCCAGGATATTTTCAAAAGCAGAAAATAAAATTAGGTGCAAGGATTTACATGGTCTAGTGGACCAGGAGTTAGCAATCTCCACTTTCAGTTGGACTGGGTTGTCATTAGCAATGTGACCTTATGAAACCCCTTCAACATTTGGGAGTTTTAGTTCTGTCATCTGTAAGAGAAGAATCTTATGCCAAGTGGTCTCCAACACCTCCCCAGTCCCCATTCTGTGTCTAAATGCAATGACTCCATTCCTTATGCATGGAGACCCACAGAGCTCATTTGCAGAATCACATGATGGTCAGATCCTGAAAAGGGCATGCTAACCTTTTGCCAGTGGTATAACTGGCTGTGTAGATGATAATTTTTAATTTATCACAGAATTATGACTTGGGGCATACTACTATTTGTTTGCAAAATCAGACCTGTCATCATTGGGAACATACGGCTTTGAATTTTGCTCGTAACATTTCATCTTAAGTATTTGTCCATATTTCTAGAGTCTTCTTAATTATAATTTTGATGTTGTCATATTATTCCACTTGGTTGATACACAACAAATCTGGAGTCTTCTTTCCCTGCCTCTCACTCTACATCCAATTCCTTAGCCAAACCCTGCCAGGTCTTACCTTCAGATTATACCCAGAATCAGACGTGTCACCACCTCTGTCCCAGCCATCCTGACCTGTCGCCTGCATTACTTGCACGGTGCTCAGGTAGGCATCTTGTCTTCCACACTTAGTCACAGCAGTGAGTATTTAACACACTGCACTGGGAGGAGAGGTCCTTTCACAATACTAAGTCACATTCTGTCTCAACAACTTTCCATCTTAGAGTAATCCAAGGGCTTAGGAGTCTGCATGACCTGGTTCCCCTACCATATTCCTCTGATTTCATCATCGACCCCTTTCCCATGCTGGCATCCCCCTGCTTTTGCCAGCCTCAGTCCTGCCACAAAGCCTTGCGTTCCCTGCCTCCTCTGCCCAGGATGCAGCTCCTCACTGCTCCCTCTCTTACGACGTTCAGGTCTCTGATCAAAAGTCACTTCATTAGAAAGGTCCTCCCTGGCCACTCTCCACAGCATTCTCTATGTCTCTCTGTAGTTGTGTGACACTGATCACCACTTGACACAGTATTTATTTGTTTATATTCTTTAACCAACACCACGGACACCAAAATAGGAAACCCGTGGTAGCAGGGACTTGGTTTCTGTTTACTGCTGTAGCCCCTAGGTTCAGGACATTAGGTGGTCAGCAAACATTTAATAAATCCATTCAACCCTTTGATAAATGTAGAATCTTGGGTTATAAGTTCCGTAGTAGAACATTCGAGAGAGAGTGTTAGGAAGTGAGGGAAGACAAGCAAAGGAACCACATTGTGAAGATCCCAATGACCTGTTGGAAGTCTTTTAAAAAATATTTGAGAGGCAGAAAGAGGCAGAAAGATACAGAGAGCACTAACCCCCAACACCATCTACTGGTTCACTCCCCAAATGCCCACAATGGCCAGGGCTGAGCCAGACCAAAGACAGGAGCAGGAAACTTAACCCAAGCCTCCTTGGATTGACAGAGCTCCGACAACTTGAGCTATCACTTGCTGTCTCCCAGGGTCCAAAGCAGAGAACTGGAATCAGGAATAGATCCAGGAATCGAACCCAGTCACTCTGATATGGGATGCAGCGTCCCAACCAACGACTTCACCTCTAGACACACACCCTTAAAGCTTGAATTTCATCAGGAGCCATAGAAAAGCTTTTATCAGGGGGCGGTATTGTGGTGTAGTGGATTAAGCCACTGCCTGCAGTGCTGGCATCCCATATGGATTCTAGTTTGTGTCCCAGCTGCTCCACTTCTGATCCTGCTCCCTGCTAATGCATCCTAGGAAAGCAGCTGAAGATAGCCCAAGTACTGGGCCCCAGCACCCACGTGGGAGACTCAGATGGAGTTCCAGGTTCCTGGCTTTGGCCTGGCCCAGTCCCAGCTGTTCTAGCCATTTGTGAAGTGAACTAGCAGATGAAAGATCTGTCTCTCCCTCTCTCTCTGTAACTCTACTTTTCCAATAAATACATTTTTAAAAAAAGAAAAGAAAGGCTTCAACCAAGGAAATGGCAAAATCATACCTGCATTCAAAAATAAACTCTACTAATGATTGACAGAATACTTTTGACATGAAGGAGATAAAGGGCAGTGAGGAGGCTACTGCAAAAGTTAATGAAAAACAGAAGTCAATGGAAGACAAAGATTGGAAATAGAAGCACCATACTGTGAAGAAATACCACTTCCAAGTATGTAACAAGAACAGCTTTTGGCAGGAACACAGAGATATTTATACCCCCATGTTTTCAGCAGCATTATTCACAGTAGCCAAAACTGGGAGCAATCCAAGTGGTATATACTCACAGTAGAATATTACTCAGTCTTAAAAAGGAAAGGAATTCTGACACATGTTACAATGAGAAGCAGCCTTGACATGATGCCAAGTGAAGGAAGGCAGCCATGAAAAGGTAAATCCTACATGACTTGACTCATAAGAGTAGTCAGATCCACAAAGAATGTACAGTGGTGGCTACCAAGGACTAGCATAGGAGAAGGTGGCGAGGGGCAGTCATCATTTAATAGGTACAGTGTTTCAGCTTTGCAGGACAGAATGAATGGTGGTGATGGTTACACAGCAACATGACTACCCTTAATGCCCTGTGCTGCACACCTGAAACAACACATTTTATCTTGTATATAATTTACTTCAATTTTAACAAAGAGCCCAACCACCCAGCCCAGGAAAAAAAATACATAGTGAATTTGAGAGAAATAGTGTCTGTCGGAGAGGTGGCTGTGTTCACCCCCATTCTCCTTCCTCACCATCATCAGGAACAGGACTTTGGTTTTATCCAGTGAGGACAGCAGTGTGTTCTGCTCAAGTCAAGTCTATAGCCAGGGAGATAGAAGCAGGAACCTTTGGGTAGGACATTCAAGGGAGTTCCATGAAGAAGACTAACTCCATAGCAAAGTGTCTCTGTTTCATCTCATATCCCTTTTTCTTCTTCCTTTCTGGAAAGAGGATGTGATGGCTGGACTTCCAGGAACCCTACTGGGCCAACAGAGGTACTTTGAGGATGAGAGATGCCATATCTTCTCCAAAGTGCTTACCTACAAACTTCTCATGCATGCAAGAACCAACCTCTATTTGATGGTAGTTGGAGAGCTGCTATTAGCAGCTGAACATATCATATTATGTCATCTTATACACCTGACCTTGATTACAGTCTGCTCAGGTCTGGGCTTCTTTAAGAGCCAACCCTAAAATATTGCATGTCGAAAGCACTGAAAACGCCAGCTGCTTGGGCAATGTTAGCTGGGTTGCTGTTGACTAGAATTCCTGAGATAGTAACCGGAGCCTTGTTTTACTATTCAAGATAAACTTTAAGTTGCAAACATCCATAAGAAAGATGTCTTACGGACTAAAACTTCTTCTCCGAGCCTGTCCTGGGCAACCAGGGATGGGAAAGTAGCACGCTGTGGATGAGCACCTGGGACCTATTAAAGGTATCCTTAAAGGGGCAGGAGCCCGAGGCAGCGCTAAACCATCCATCTAGCACCAAGATAGCCAATATTTCCCAGCTTCATACACCTGCCTGAGGGTTGGCCCAGGTGAGGGGCCAATGGCAAAAGGACTAGTGGTTACAGAGTACGCCAAGCAAAATAGCATGCACTTTAGTTACATTATTTCATTTAATCCTTAGAATATCCTTGTGAGGTTAGGAGGTTTTATTACCCTGTTTTTAAGAAGCAGAGCCACAGAGAGATTCAGTGAATGTGATACCTGAAATCTGAACGGAGATCCATGCTGTGTCAGAGCCTCAGCTGTAACTAATGAAAGCTACTAAATAGTAACAGTCAAAATAGATTAAGTACTTATGTGCCAAGCATTTTACATGTTTACTAACAACCTCATGCAGTACAACTCATGTCCCCACTTTATAGAAAAGGAAACTGAGGCAAAGGAAAGCTAAGGAACTCACTCACAGTCCATGAAGTGAGACAGTGAAAGACGTGGGACTTGAACCCAACTTACTCTCATTTAAGTTCACAGAGGGGCCAGCATGGTGGCATAGTGGATAAAGCCACAGCCTGCAGTGCTGCCATCCTATGTGAGCACCAGTTCGAGTCTTGGCTGCTCCACTTCCAATCCCGCTCTCTGTTATAGCCTGGAAAAGCAGCAGAAGATGGCCCGAGTCCTTGGTCCCCTGCACCCGCATGGGAGACCCAGAAGAAGCTCCTGGCTCCTGGCTTCAGATCAGCGCAGCTCTGGCCATTGCAGCCATCTCTCTCTCTGCCTCTGCCTCTCTGTAACTCTGCCTTTCAAATAAATCTTTAAAAAAAAAAAAAAGTTCATAGAAAATGGAATTAAAGAATGAGTTGATTTTGGTGCAGGAAAATTTTTAAAAGCACATGTACCTTTTTCATAATACACAATTCCATGAACTTGAACAAGTTCCATGAACTTTCATGTCTTTTTTTTTAAGACCCCACACACTTATGTTAAAAGCAAACACCATATAAATCCATCTATGAGAGTATTACCACCACCCAAGAGATAGGGATATCCATTGTTCTCATTTTACAAATCTGGAAACGTGCAATGCATGTGACTTACCCAAATACAAGAGAAATCAAAACAATAGTCCTAGAGAAAGAGGAGGCCCACCACTCGTTCTGCCAGCGTTTAGCAGCGAGAGGAAGGATGGAGCTCCCATACATAACTCAGAGCTCATGAAGGTCCCACCGCGGTGGGGAGCTGGCACAGGTGAGAGGCTCACATCCCATATGGGAGTGCCTGGGTTCCACCTCCAATCTTAACTTCTTAATAATGCACAGCTGGTAATGGCTCAAGACCTTGGGTCCCTGCCACCCTCATAGGAGTCGTGGGTTGAGTTCCTGGCTTCAGCCTGGCCCAGCCCCAGCTGTTGTGGGTGAGCCCACCGATAAAAGGTCTTAATCTCTCCCTCCTCTCCCTCTTCATTTGAAATAAATTTTAAAAAAATGTAACCACGTGTGTGTGTGTGTAAAAGCTCCCGCAGTCCTCAGACCTGGGGCACTTGGAGAATGCTACAGACGAAACTTCTCTCCTCGCCTGCACTTGGAATGAAGCTTCATTTTTCACTCCTGAGGAAGCAGTCACCGCAGCGAACGCCTGGGAACAATGTTCGGGTGTGAAGGACTCAGGCGCCGGGGCCAGCGGTGCCGGGTGGGAAGGAGGCGCCATGGATCACACTGACATCTGAATGAGCCCCTGGCAAGGAGGCGAATGGGCGGAGACCAGCGCGTTCCCACCGCCAGCATCGCCGGGCTCTCAGCTGCCAGGCGGACTCACAAGGTAAATGGTGCACACAAAAGATGGAGTTGCCAGCACCGCGGCTCAACATGCTAATCCTCCACCTAGCGGTGCCGGCACACCAGGTTCTAGTCCCGGTCGGGGCGCCAGATTCTGTCCCAATTGCCCCTCTTCTAGCCCAGCTCTCTGCTGTGGCCAGGGAGTGCAGTGGAGGATGGCCCAAGTGCTTGGGCCCTGCACCCCATGGGAGACCAGGAGAAGCACCTGGTTCCTGCCTTTGGATCGCCATTAGAGGGTGAACCAACGGCAAAGGAAGACCTTTCTCTCTGTCTCTCTGTCTCTCACTGTCCACCCTGCCTGTAAAAAAAAAAAAAGGCAAGCTGGAGCTGAGGCTGGGAGTGGCTCGGGGCACGGGGACCTCAGGAGAGATGGAGGCTCCCTTCCTGTGTGCTCCAGGTGGCAGCTGGAAAGTCTCTGTGGCTGCATTGGAGCCCCTCTCGGCCAGTGTTGTTGTAAAGGGCCCCAGCTACACACCAGGGCTCTGGTTCCTGGCGGGTGAGCGCTTCCTCCACGTTACACCACCCACCCCCTCATCACCCCCGCTTGAAGTTTTTAATAGTAGTCAATGCTGAGACGGGAGGGAGAGATGGAATGATTTTCTAACCCTCAGTAGGTAGAAATCAAGATTTGTAAACAGCTTGAAGGCAAAAGCCTTCAAAATACATTATTTCACTCATTTCACTTGGGAATTTATCTTAAGAAACCTGAAATGCAAACCATGACTGGTGTACAAGAATGTTGTAGCAGATACTTTTTTAAAAAATCTGCCCAGAACTCCTTTACCTTTCTAGAAACGTCCATCTCCCTATGATTCAAATGATGTCTTCTCACCCAGCCCCAGCCCTTGGCCACCACTGATGGGAGGAAAGCAGGTTGGGCACCTGATCCAAATTATGCCTGTTACCAAGTTTCCACCCCCAAAACTGACCATCATTTATTGGTCCAGGGGTGGCCAATTATGTTTTTTTTTACAATTTTTAAAAATATTTATTTTACTTGAAAGTCACAGTTACACAGAGAGGAGATGCAGAGAGAGAGAGAGAGATCTTCAATCCACTGGTTCACTCCCCAGATGGCCACAACGGCCAGAGCTGCACCAATCCGTGCTTTCCCAGGCCATAGCAGAGCGCTGGATCAGAAGTGGAGCTGCTGGGTCTTGAACCGGCGCCCATATGGGATGCTGGCACTGCAGGCGGCGGCTTTACCCACTACGCCACAGCACCGGTCCCCAGTTATGTGTTTTTAAGTTGGGTTTCTCACTTTAACCCGAAATAAAGTAGTGTTTGTTGCAGTGTTATTCATGATAGTGAAAGTTTGAGATGCAGTTACCTGCTAATGCATAATAAATAAACTATTATGCCTGTAGACAGAACACAGTCTTAGGAGTGCCATCCCCGGCATCACATGCTACAGAAGATAATATCTTCTGACTTGGGCTTCTCCCCTGGACCCCAGGCTTCCATATCAAGCTGCATTCGGATGTGTAAAGGGCATCTCAGAATTACAGAAAACAGAATTCTTAATTTCTCCCACACTCTAATACCCCTGGAACTGGCTCCTCCCCACAGTCTTCCAGTCTGAGTAACTGGCACCACGTTCACATCATTGGCCAGGCCCAGATATTAACAGCAGCTGTCCCTGCATGGCAGAATTACAGGTGGGTTCTGTTTTTCTTTGCACTGTTGCACGAGCAGCATTGATCAAATGAAGAATCAATCATATTCGAGAAGGAAAGGATTCAGGAACGAAGAAAGATTAGATATGGATGCTGGAGTGAAGGTATTGGGTATAAAACATAAAGATCTAGTAGGGGAAAAGACAGTAGACTGCAAACTGC
Organism: Oryctolagus cuniculus; assembly: GCF_964237555.1. Classification (NCBI taxonomy): domain Eukaryota; kingdom Metazoa; phylum Chordata; class Mammalia; order Lagomorpha; family Leporidae; genus Oryctolagus; species Oryctolagus cuniculus. The sequence goes on along the minus strand of NC_091442.1, from coordinate 109,706,472 downwards.
AGAATGCATATATCCTTGTGACCGAGAGGTACCCAAGAGCAGCCAGAGTGTGACCAAATGGAGCAGCACGTGCCTATGTGACAGAGACAGCTACAGCCTTGGCATTATTGCGAGTGCTTAGCCAGACCATAAACTTTGGCCAGGTGAGAATGACATCTGAAACTCAGCTGAAATTCCTTCTCCTTAGGATTACTCCTGAAACACCCCCAACAGTCAGAGCGAGACAAGGATCAGGACTTGGTTTGCCATTCCTCTGATCTCAGAGAGCTGCTCCAAAACTTAGCCAAGGTCAAGTGCAATGTCTGCAAGGTCAGAGGAGCACACAGTGCAGTCTTAGTGTCTTCTGCACCCCAAGCCAGGACACTTAGAAACAACTAGAATGACCATATAAGGCAGCAATTCTGCTTCTCAGCGGCAGGTCATCTAAGCTTAAGGTCTTGGTTCTAAGCCTTGAAATCCTGCACCAGAATATTCTTCCTTTATCTGTACCTGTGCATCAGGGCCAGAAGTTTTTGGTTTCTATCTGTTTAGGGGCCTTCTATGGGCAAGGCTAGCCATGCAAATCTGTATTAGTTAGGGTTCTGCAGAGAAGAACCAACAGGATGTGTGTGTGTGTGTATATGTGTGTATGCAAGAGAGGGAGAGACAGAATTCCTTATCTGACATGCTTGGAACCAGAATTGTATCAGCTTGTGGGTTTTTTTTTGGTGGGGGGGATCTTGGAATATTTGTATATACATAATGCAATATCTTGGGAAGGACGCCCAAGTCTACTAACAAAATTCGTCTGTTTCATATACACAATACACATAGCCTGAAGGTACCTTTATACAATGATTTAATAATTTTGTGCATGAAACAAAGTTTCATGGCATGGAATTTTCCACTTGTGATGTTATGTCAATGCTCAAAAAGTTTCAGATTTTAGAGCATTTTAGATTTTGTTTTTGAATTAGGGACGTTCAATGTGTGTGTGTGTGCGTGTGTATTTGTATATGTGTGTGTAAGAGGTTTTGTTGTTGTTGTTGTTGTTGTTTTAAGGAATTGGCTCATGTGATTGTGGCGGCTTGATGAATTGAAAATATAGTAAGGTAAGCCACTAGGCTGAAGGCTCAGGAAGAAGCTGCAAGTTGAATCCAAAGGCAGGCCAGCGCCGCAGCTCAATAGGCTAATCCTCCACCTGCAGCGCCGGCACACCGGGTTCTAGTCCTGGTCAGGGCGCCAGATTCTGTCCCGGTTGCCCCTCTTCCAGGCCAGCTCTCTGCTGTGGCCAGGGAGTGCAGTGGAGGATGGCCCAAGTGCTTGGGCCCTGCACCCCATGGGAGACCAGGAGAAGTACCTAGCTCCTGGCTTTGGATCAGCGCAGTGCGCCGGCCGCAGTGCGCAGGCCTCGGTGGCCACTGGGGGGTGAACCAACGGAAAAGGAAGACCTTTCTCTCTGTCTCTCTCTCTCTCACTGTCCACTCTGCCTGTGGGGAAAAAAAAAAAAAAAGAAAGAAAGAAATGAATCCAAAGGTAGGCTGCTGCTAGAATTCCCCTTGCTCTGGGGAAGTCAATTTTTGCTCCAATGAGTCCTGCATCTGATTAGACAAGTCCTACCCCCTATTATGGAGGGTAATCTGTTTTACTCTAAACACCCCGATTTAAACCTCATCCAAAAACACCTTCACAGAAACATCTAGAATAATGTTTGACCAAATATCTGGGCATCATGGCCCAGTCAAGTTGGCAATAAAATCAACCATCATAACAATGCCCTTCTTTCAGACATGGGATTTCAACTTCACAATCAAGAAAAATTCCTTGCAAATGAAGTTCAAAGAGCCACACACAGTCTCGCTGGCTGCACCTTGGGAGAAGGTCAGAGAGGGGTCCAGGAAGGATATGTGTAGTGGACAGAATACTCATGAGTAATGCAGCAGCGGCTTCAACTGAAGGCCTCTGAAGGCCTCACCTGTGCGCTTCAGAGCCTCCAGGTTCCAAATTTCTCCTCTGACTTCAAAGGGAGTCAGCTAGATAACAATCATTCATAGGGCTGCACGTCCACGTTGTTCCACTCACGTGTCCCTTTGGCATTTCTGCCGAGTAGGAACCATGGAGTGGAGCATCAGGAGCCCACATCCCTGCTGTCAAGTGGACATTGGCCTAGGACACTATCCACGGCAGCTCCCTGTGGTTAGATTGCCCTGGCCTAGGAAGGCTGGACATGCCCAAATACTATCCTGGGAGAAGAGCAAGGTGATAACACACAGTTTATTCTTTTATAAATTTCCTACCAGATTATATTTCATGTGGCAACTATAAAAATCTTTGCAAATAAAATATAAAAATTGTCTTTGTTGGAGAAGAAATGGTGAACAGATGCTGGAAGGCAGGGGATAAGACAGACACAGCAGCAGAGGCAGGGGTGACACAGACCCAAAGTTCACTTGGTAGAGCTTCTCCCCCTGTGCCTCACCCAGTCACCAGCAGGACTTGGCCCCTCTGTTCCTGAATTGCTGCCATTACATTGACCTTGAGCCCTATATCCCTGACTTTACCTGTTACTTGATCCTGACCCTCTGTTTCTCTGAGCTGAACCTCTGAGATTGGATCTGATTAACTTTATAAGAAACATTTATAGGGAAAGTCTGAGCCTTTTCCTCTGATAGATGAGGGAGGCTGCCTTCGTACTATTGATTTTTCAAAGTCATTTTGGCAAATTTTTTTTTTTGTAAAATCATAAATTACAGGACTGGAGGGTATCTCGGGATCATGGAGTTCAACCTTCTGGGGATGAGGAAACTGAGGTCCAAAGGGGTTCGGTGATTAGAGAAGGGATGAGCCCAGGCCCTGGCTCACCTGTCTCCAGTGCTCTCTCCATGGCTTCGCAGGCAGTAAAGGCAAGCAGCATCAAAGGGAAGAAAGGCAAACCTTCCTGCCCATAGGGGAGGCACATGCTTCCTTGCACATATTACACGTTCGTGACTCTGGGAGTTAACGGGTCCCTTTGGTATGAAAAAAAAAAAATTGGCTCCTGTGGCTGATCCAGTCCAAGTGAAGGGTCAGCAAAACGGAGACCCAGGCCTCTCCTGGTGAAGATCTCTGAAGGTGTAAGACAAACGCAGTAAGGCTTTCTGTGAAGCCCATCTGGGGCAACAGTCTGATTGCTGGATAAATCAGACCAGGAAATTGAAATGAGGGGTGAAGATGGCACAAGCAGGGTACATTACTGGGTAGCAAATGGTTCTCCAGCCCTTAGAGAAATCACTCAATCAGAAGTAGAGAGAAGCCATGCTCTCTCATCCAGGGAAATAAAGAGAGACAGGGAAGAAGAAAAGAGTGAATATGAGGTACATAAATCAAAAGGATAATTTGACATTGAAGGTGGCATAGAATTAAAAGAGAGCAGGAAACGGATGTCTATAGACAAAACTGAAAGGGACAGAAGGCTGCTAGGGAAACAGAATACCCGAAAGTTCACCTACCTCTCCATGGTTCCCTGACTTGGTATTTATTCATAGTGTGTGTGTGTGTGTGTGTGTGTATATATATATATATATATATTTGTGTCAGATTGCTCTGATATGACCACAAAGCATGAAACTCCTGTCCTCTCTGCCTTTAACCAGAGAGTGCAAATGAGTATGATGTCAAGGGGAGCATGAGCCACAGTTAACTGCATTTAATGCGGTCTTAGCTATTAATCATTTGTTGACTCAAAACGTATTTATTGAGCATGTAATATGCTCCAGGCACTGTGCTAACACACAGTGATATACGAAATTGCTGTGGGCTCTGCCCTCATGTGGGAAACTTGAATTGAATTCCTAGCTACCAGCTCTAGAGCCCCAACTGTCTCTGGCATTTGGGATGTGAACTAGCAAATAGGCACATCCTTTCTCTCTTCCCTGCTACCCCATCTATGTATTTATCTATCCATATCTCTATCTCTCAAATATTTTTAAAGTGACTTAGGGTATTAGCTACTCTACAGCTTAAGTATCAGCCCTGTATTCTGCTATGCATAGTAGAAAACCTGAAAAAAAGCAGCTTATAGAAAAAGAGGCTTGTGTTTGGCACATAATAGAAATATAAGCAACTAGAGATCTATTTTTGTCCACCAAAATACAAATATAGGTATTACACTGAAAGTGCAACCTCTCAAAATGACCCCAGCTTCCAGACTGGATCCCTTTATCCAGAGAGACAGTATGGCAAGTGCAGGGACACCAGCACCAAGCTGTCTAGACTGATGCTACTTACTGGTGCTTATTAAATCTTCCTATTAAATCACAGCTCTGTGCCTTATTTGCTATTGGGAATGTGAATGAACTTCTCTCCAGTTTTCCAGTTTTGTACCCTATAAGATGGAGATGAAAATAGCCCTACCCGCTAGGCCACTGAAAGGATTAATGGCTTAATACATACGAACAAACTACTGCAGTGGTGCAGGAGGCAACATAGAAGGAGTATTGTAGCTGTTCCTGTTAGTGCACCGCCAGCCTTCAAAGCTGGATTTCGTCCTCATGCTTGCCTATCGTGGTCTGTCTCGTGAAGACTGCTGCATCCCCAGGCACCAGAGTCTTCTGGGCAGGAAGAAGCAGGGAGAATAAAAAATGGCATGACAGCTCAAACTATGTCCTCCAGCCCCCTTTAAATTATGATGCCATCTTCCTTCCTTCTTCCCTCTCTCCCTCCTTTCCTTCCTCCCTCCCTCCCTCCCTCCCTTCCTTCCTACCTTCCTTCCTTCCTTTCCTTCCTTCCTTCCTACCTTCCTTCCTTCCTTCCTTCCTTCCTTCCTTCCTTCCTTCCTTCCTTCCTTCCTTTATTTGCAAGGCAGAGTAACACAGAAAGAAGAGGAGACAGGGAGGAGACAGATCTTCCATCTGTTGGCTCACTCTTCAGATGCCCTTAACACTAATCCAGGAGCCTGAAACATCATCTAGGTCTCCCACATGGGTGGCAGGAACCCAAGTACTTGGGCCATCATCCAGGAAGCTGGATTGGAAGAGCAGTCAGCACTCTGACATAGGATGCTGGTGTCCCAAGTGGTAGCTCAACTACCTATGCCACAATGTCCGCCCCTCTTTTACAATCAGGAATAGAGGGGCTGGCATCGTGGTATAAGGGGTAAAGCCACTGGCCATGACACTGGCATCCCACATGGATGCCAGTTCGAAACCCAGCTGCTCCACTTCTGATCCATATCCCTGCTAAGGCACCTGGGAAAGCAGCAAGGGATAGTCCAAGTGCCTGGACCCCTGCACCCATGTGGGAGACCCAGGAAAGCTCTGGGCTCCTGGCTTCAGCCTAGTCCAGCCCTGGTCATTGTGGCCATTTGGGGAGTGAACCAGCGGATGGATGATCTCGTTCTCTTTCCCTCTATCTCTGTAACTCTGCATTTCAAACAAACAAACAAATAAATCTTCTTTAAAAATAAGGTAAAATTGGGAATACAAGAGGTTTTTTGAACATCTTGCCCACATATTGGACTTTCATCTCGTTGGTCAGATGTGGGTCACAGGGCCACATCTATCTAGAAGGTGAAGAACTAGGGTGGGGACTGGGGACTGGGATTTGTGTATTGGCCTGCCATGGCTTCTGTCTAGAGGCAGCCATTGTGAACATTTAACTTAGTTCCATCTTCATTTGCACTTTTCACCCTTAATTACAGGAAGCTGATTTAATGGAATAGTCTCCACTTCCCATCCAGCCATTACACACCAGGCTATCATTTCCTCCACACAAGGTAATTCACCCAGGCTATTCAGTTCCAACCACTCCAACCAGCTCAACTATTTGAAACATTCCTAGGATGTACCCAGAGCTGTGCCCTGTGCAGCCAGAGGGGCAGGGCATTTGGAAATGATGCCTCACCTCTGAGATCACACAATCTCTGGCCAGAGGAGCCTAAATCAAGAAATTCCTAGGCTGGTGCCATGGCTCATTAGGTTAATCTGCCACCTGCAGCGCCAGCACCCCAGGTTCTAGTCCCATTTGGGGCGCCGGATTCTGTTCCGGTTGCTCCTCTTCCAGTCCAGCTCTCTGTTGTGGCCCGGGAGGGCAGTGGAGGATGGCCCAAGTACTTGGGCCCTGCACCCACATGGGAGACCAGGAGGAAGCGCCTGGCTCCTGGCTTTGGATAGGTGCAGCACGCTGGCTGCAACGCACCAGCCATAACGCGCCAGCCGTGGCGGCCATTTGGGGGGTGAACCAATGGAAAAAGGAAGACCTTTCTCTCTGTCTCTCACTAACTCTGCCTGTCAAAAAAGAAAAAGGAAAAGAAAAAGAAATTCCTGAACACTGTGGGGAAAAAAATCCAGCCTCAAGAAAGAAGAGCCTTAGAAAAGTTCATCCTCCATCCACTCCCAACCACCCCCTTGTGTAGGACTCACTGGCCCTGAGAGAAGTGGGGAGGGAAAAAAATCTTTAAAGGAAATGTAGTATTTGTGGTAAGAGACCAATGCATCCGCCAAGCCAGGAAAACCCCGTGTGATGTCAGGTGCTGGGAACTGAATGTGTTCTCTCAAGATTCCCATGTTGGAGCCCTAACCTCCACTGTGATGGGATTTGGGGGATGATTAGGTTCAGGTGGGGTCATGAGGGCAGGGGCTGTCGTGATGGAATTAGTGCCCTTATAAGGAAAGCAAGAGATGCCAGGGAGCTCGCTCGCTCTTGCGTGCGCACGTTCTCTCTCTCTCTCTCTCAGGACAGAGCAAAAAGACAAAGGTCTGTAAGCCAGGAAGAAGAACCTCACAAGAACCCAATCCTGCTGGCATCCTGACCTCACACTTCCACGTCCAGAACTGTGGGGAAGAATTTTTTTGTTATTTAACTCACCACCCAGTCTATGGGATTTTGTTGTGGCAGCCCAAACTAAGACATTAGTGGAGTTTGCAAGAAGGCAGGCTTCCCATTCCCTGATGACTTGCTTGCTGATTTCTGGTACCAGCTGGGCCTACTATCAAGCTGTCCCCATATGCACTGTGGTGAGAGAGCTCCTGGAGAATATTCTAGAAGCCTAGGAGTAGAACATCAGTCTTTTCATCCCTCTCCCCACTATGGGGAAGAAGAGTGGGGGGTTGGTGTGTGCACCCTTGGATTTGGAAGCAGACTGGAAGTCCCTGCTACTGAAGATGGGTGCCTTGGTGGAAGGGCCCATCCCCCAGGGCCAGAAGCAACCACGGTGCAGTGTGGTGTGGCTGGAAAGAAGATAAGGGCAAGCAAACCCCACTCCATCCCCACATTCTGTGTGGACTTCAGAGGGTGCAGGAGAAGTCCTTGGAAATGTCTGTAGCTCCACTGGGTGGAACAATACCAAAGTAACTAGAAAAGCAAAGTCTTTGAGGAGCCCTGGCACCATCTAGCCAAGTGCTCAGATGCCAACCAGGAAAGCCATCTCCCCAGGAAAAACCACACATTACCTGCAGGGAAACCACCACTCCAGCAGAGGGCACCAGCAGCTGATAGAACCAGACAGGAGAGGAGAGAAGCCAGCGACAACCACTCCACACTGCCCCCTTGTAAGCTATCACAGAAGAATACCTCTGCCTTCTGGTCTCCCTGCACCAGGGCTTGGGAGGGCTTTGGGAGGAGGGGAAGGCAGTTATCTCAGAGCCATCTATGGCCATCTCCTGGGGCCAGGAATGGATCTTTCAATCAAGCTTGATATTGGGGTCATAAAAATAAACAGAATTGTGTCTCAAACTCTGAAACAAGACCACTCCTCGCATCAAGACGTGTAGAAAGTTATTAAATCTGTCCAGGATATCACCAAGGGAGCCCTGGCCAGCATAGAGGAGGAATACAACATAGCATAGATGGAGACAAGGAATGGTCAAAGTAGAGCAGTTCATGATCATTGCAGTAAAAAGCACTGAGATCCTCCAAAGACTGACTGCACACACATGATTATAAATGTAAGCCTCCAAATCAGTTTATTATTCCATTTTACAGGTTAGAAAAGAGAGTCAAAAACTGTTGAATGACTTCCCCAAGGTCACAAAGGTCACAAAGCTAATAAGTATCAAAGTGGAAAGTTCAACTAGAAGATCAATGATCTTTTCAGTAACAAAATCACTATTACCTTTTATTAAGCCATTCAGTGGTTACAACGGAGACAAACCCTGAACCAAGGACTATAGTTACTGTATCTCATTTAGTCCTTGTAAAGCTCCTGGGAGGTAGATTTTCCTCCTTTTGTTTTGCAGATAGAGAAGTTTCTCTTATTGGCGGTGCCCCACACAGAAATTTGCAAAGTACTGTGCAGGTAAGACTCAGCTCCCACTTTCCGCAGCTTGCTTAGTGCTGTGACAAAACACAAAGATAAGTAATCAAAGCAGAGGATTACTAAATAGCAAACCAAAGACAGCCTTTAATAATATAACACTCAGAGAAGGGAGTGATCACATGAAAACGGGATTATTATCCAAGGCTTCAAAAAAGAAATGACATTTTACTGGGTCTTAAAAGATTGCCAGGGCTGAAGCTGTGGCATAGTGAGCTGAGCCTCCGCCTGCAGTGCCGGCATCCCATATGGACACCAGTTCGAGTCCCAGCTGTTCCTCTTCTGATCCAGCTCTCTACTATGGCCTAGGAAAGCCTAGAAGATGGCCCAAGTGCTTGGCCCCTGCACTCTTGTGGGAGACTGGGAAGAAGCTCCTGGATCCTGGCTTTGGATCAGCCCAGTTCTGGTTGTTGCACCATTTGGGGAGTGAACCAGTGGATGGAAGACCTTTCTCTCTGTCTCTTCCTCTCTCTGTCTGTAACCCTATCTCTCAAATAAGTAAATAAAATCTTTAAAAAAAAAAAAAAGGTAAAGAAAAAGGATTGCCCAAGTTTGGAAGGCTAAGCCCCAGAAATGGGGCCCCAAGAAGAGGTGAATAGGATTGAACAGGATTGAACAGGACTTGGCTCCACAGAGTCATGCAGATGTCTGAATCCCAAAGTCTTATGTTAATGGTTAATAGATTAATAGATTAATGTTAATGGCTGGTGGACTATGGTAGCGGCTTGATCCAATTACGGTGTCTGAAGCTGGGGTTTTTGAGAAGTGATTAGAGTGGATTATGTTTCATGGGTGGAGCCCATGCTCACTGAAGCTAGGAAGAACCCATATAGAGGGTAGAATAATACTGCGCTCCCTGTGTCTCCCTGCTTTCTGGCTCAACATATGATCTACCCTCCACACATGAACCACCATGGCTGGCCTCCTTCAGACAACAGACTTGAACTGTGAACCTCCCAACTGTACGGTGAATAAACCTTCTTCCCTCCTAAGTGGCTCTTCTCAAGTATTTCAGCACAAGTCATGGAAAGTTGACTACTACAAGTGGAGCAGAGAGAGCATCAACAAGACCACCAAGTGGAGTCCAAGGACTCCAGGCTGGAGTCTTCAATAGGCCGTTACTGCATGGCAGAACTTTCACCATGTCCCTTCTCTCTCCACCCCTCTCAACTCCCTGAACCTGGCTTACTCCTACGCATCTGTTCAGGATGAGCCAGGACATCACTTCCCCAACCCCTCTCCTGGATCTCTACTGTACCCTATGTTGTCCCTCTCCTCTATTTTAGTGTCATCGCCCTGTGCTTCAATTATTGGCTCATTTGCCAGAGCCTCCCACCAGTCTACAAGGGTACTTTAGAAAGTTCAAGGACAAATGGAAGTAAAAGATAAGCTTATTTGGGAGCAAAAAGAATCTGAATTCCTTGCATAGTTTTGCATAATATGCATTTCCATGAACTTTTTGAAGATTCCTCATATGCATGGATTTCAAAAATTTTTGCAGCAAAATCAACTTGCCAGTTAATTCCATTTTTCCTCAAATTATTTGAAGGGTCCCATATAACCTGCTTGAGGAAAACTGTGCTAACCTTGTCCACACTTTGTGCCTAGTAATGTCTGGGATATAATGTTCCCAAGAATACTTGTTGATGGAACATCTGATATGGACAGGCAAGGAGCTTGACTTCATCCTGAAAGCACTAGAGAATCATTCAAGATTCTAAAACAGATGAGTAACATACCAAAAATGGAATTTAAAAAAAACCTGTTTTTAAAATATTTATTTATTTAAAAGTCAGAGTTAGAGAGAGAGAGTGCTTCATCTGCTGGTTTACTCCCCACATGGCCACAATGGCCAGGGCTGGACTAGGCTGAAGCCAGCAGCCTGAAGATTCATACATGTCTCTCATATGGGTAGAAGGGCCCAAGTACTTAGGCCATCTGCTGCTGCCTTCCCAGATGCATTAGCAGGGAAGTGGATCAGAAATGGAGCAGCGGAGACTCAAACCAGCGCCCGTACGGGAAGCCATTGCTGCAGGCGGGTGGCTTAACTTGCTGTACCACAACACCAGCTCCAAATAAACTTGTTTTTAAATAACTTTAAACCTATTTTAAAAAGTTGCAAAGATAGTACAGAGAGTCCCCACATCCGCCTTACCCAATTTTCTCTGTTGATGATATCTTACATCTGTCACAACTAAGGAAACAATATTGGGGCTGGCATTGAGGCACAGGGGGTTAAGCCATCAGTTGCAATGCTAGCATCCCACATCGGAGTGCTGGTTGGAATCCTGGCTACTCTACTTCCAATCCAGCTTCCTGCTAATGCTCCTGGGAAAGCAGCAGATGATGGCCCAAGTACCTGAGCACCTACCACCCATGTGGGAGACCCAGATGGAATTCCGGCCTTCTTGGCTTTGGCCTGGCCCAGCCATGGCCATTGTGGCCATTTAGGGAATGAAGCATTGGACAGATCTCTTTCTTCCCATCTTCAGTAGCTCTTCCTTTCTAATAAATAAGTAAATCTTTAAAAGAAAGAAACCAATGTTGCTGTTATTATTAACTAAAGTGCAGACATAATTTTAAATATCCTGTATCTTTTCCAAAATCCATTCTAGGATGCTCCTTTTACACGTAGCTGTCATGTCTCAAAGGCAGCATTTTTAAAGAGAGCTCTGACTGGGGTGACAGCCTGGGAGAGAGAGACCAGGCAGATGAGATTTGCAAAATCCCAGGTTGAGGGAATTACCCCAAGAAGATGACAAGGGAATAAATGAGAGCAGGAGGACAGAGTGACTTAAAAAAAAAAAAAAGTGCATTGGGTAAGAATTTAGAAAGAATCTATTTGTTTCCTTGCTTTTCCTAAAATTCAAAACCTAACTCAGGGACTTTCTCAGTGATGCTTGACCCAGTTTCTATTCTGTCCCTAACAGTTGATTTCATTCTTTAATGCTTTGTTTCTTGGAATGCTTTTTTTTTTTTTATTTTCTCTCCTTAGTATTTACCATGAATGTGCTAAATTACTGACTTTCTGGTTATATTTGTGTTTCTTTCATGAGAGCAAGGATTTTGCCTGTTTAGTTCACTTCTGTATTCTACAGCCTAGTTCACAGGAACCCAGTGGGGACTCTGGGGTTTCAAGTGTGGGTCATGGAGGTGACAGAAATGACGTCTGAGACAGCTTGGAGGCAAAGACCAAGGGTCTGACGTTTGTTTTGAGTGCTGCTAGGGTGGCAACCATGAGCATAAGGAAGAAAACGCTAGATGTGTAACGTGCCCCGCCCATGGCCAATGAGCTCTGCGTGGACCCCACCCCTGCAAACAGGACACTGCTCCCCTACCCTGCTGGCATCAGAGCCTCTCCACAAACTCTCCAATGCTTCCCAGTGCTGGGAAGCACTGGGCATAGAACGAGCCCACTAGGGCTGTCGGCCTGGCTGTTTCTGTCTCCACTTCCTCATTAAAAAATGAGAGAGATGGAGATTTCTAAGGTTCCTCCAAGCTTTACAGATCCTGTGGTTCCAGGACCAAAATACTGCAACCCAAGCCATTATGTAAGAGATCCTTCCAGCCCTCGTATCTGTGCTTGGAAGAAGATTCTGATGTGGGCACCCTTACTCTCCAATAACAGGGCAGAACTATATGGCTCTGGGAGAGAAAGGGGGTCTCAGAGAAGAGGGCAGAGCAAAGATATTGCCTTTGAGACGCCCGAGGAAAGGTGGTATTTTGCTTTCTAACCTAAATTCATTGTCCCTGTAGCACGAAACCGCATTCTCAAAGCGCCACCTACTGGTAAAGGGCTTCTCAGCAGCAGATAAAATGGTCTTCTGGGCCGGCGCCGCGGCTCACTAGGCTAATCCTCCACCTTGTGGCGCCAGCACACCGGGTTCTAGTCCTGGTCGGGGCACCGGATTCTGTCCCGGTTGCCCCTCTTCCAGGCCAGCTCTCTGCTGTGGCCTGGGAGTGCAGTGGAGGATGGCCCAAGTACTTGGACCTTGCACCCCATGGGAGACCAGGATAAGTACCTGGCTCCTGCCATCGGATCAACGCGGTGTGCCAGCCGCGGTGGCCATTGGAGGGTGAACCAACGGCAAAGGAAGACCTTTCTCTCTGTCTCTCTCTCTCACTGTCCACTCTACCTGTCAAAAAAAAATAAAATAAAAATAAAAATAAATGGACTTCTGGAGGATTTGGTGTCCCTACCTAACCTTGAGCTTTAACACGTGTGTTTCAGGAAAGTGTTGGGTAATATTAAAAAAAAACTCAGGGGCCAGCGCTGTGGCATAGCTGGTAAACCCACCTCCTGCAGTGCCGGCATCCCATATGGGCACCAGTTCCAGCTCCAGCTGCTCCACTTCTAATCCAGCTCCCTGCTTAATGCCCTGGGCAAGCAGTGAAAGATGGCCCAAATGCTTGGGCCCCTGCACCCACATGGGAGACTCGGAAGAAGTACCTGGCTCCTGACTTTGGACTAGCTCAGCTTCAGCCATTGTGGCCATTTAGGGAGTGAACCAGCAGATGAGAGATCTTTCTCTCTCTCTGCACCTCTCTCTCTCTCTCTCTCACTCTGCCTTTCAAATAAAGAAAGAAATCTTTTTAAAAACTTCTCTCCTGTAGAACATCTCCAACCGCCTTGCCATTTAGAAACAAAAAGGACACAGAGCCTTATAGACCCTATTCAGTACCTATAAGAAAAAAAACCAATCCTGAAATTTGCCCTTCTTTATTCCAAAGGATCCCTTACTTAATAAAGCAAGCAGTTTTCTGAAAGGCCTTCCACGTTAACCGAATTCAAACTGAGAGATTTACGTTTTAATTACAGGGTCCCAAGGGCTATTCTTTTCCAAGGCAAAGTAATCACTCTGAAATGTTTGATTTGGTAAGTTCAGCCTCTCATTTATTTTATTTCAAATCTGGGCCCACCTGTTCCTGGGACATGGGTTCTGGGCAATTTTAAATGACAGCCTTTCGCTCACACCTTCTTTAAAAACAAGCCAAATACACTCAAAACCCATTTTGGGCTGGCAGTGAGGTATGTGTACAAGGTTATTTATGAGGTGCTATTCCTGCTGGGCCTGGTGGGCGGCAGTGATGGGCCCTGCACTCTTGTCTTTCCCAGAGGCCTCCACCCAGCCATCCCCAGCCTGTCAAACGTTGTCCCTAGCAACCACCAGTCTAGGGTGCTTGAGGTCATTGTTTAGACTCTACTAAGGTTTTGCTGTGAGCCCATGTCCCTAAGAGCAGAACTTAGTTTAACACAGACTTAAACAGGTTGGTTATTCTGAAACAAAAGGAGCCTGTTTTTAAAGGACTGTATTCTGATTTTGTTGTGGGCAAGCAGGGGAGAGAGCTTTATAACCAGATCAGAGGGCTTGATAACAATGTTGTCCATATTAAGTACAATCATTAAGCCTTCAAGCCAAGAGCCTATAAAAGACAGAATACACACACACATTTTTTTTTTTTTTTTGCTAAGAAAAGAAGGTTCTGGGAAATCCAGGGATGTTACTAAATACAGTTGCACACTGCTTACCAATGGGGAAATATTCTGAGAAGCCATCATTAGTCAATTTTGTTGCTGGGCAAACATTTTAGAGTATATAGGCCCAAATCCGGATAATGCAGCCTACTGCACATGGAAGTGATAATGAGATATACATATACATATATATACATACACATAGTATATATACATATATGATCATATATGCACACCATCATATGTGTATGCACTCTGTCATTGAAACTTCATTATGTAGCATGTAACTGTTCGAAACTTGGGTTTGGGGGCAGGTGTTTGGCACAGCATTGAAGACACTACTTGGGGGGCCAGCACTGTGGCATAGTGGGTAAAGCCACCACCTGCAACATCGGCATTCCATATAAGTGCCAGTTCAAGTCCTGGCTGCTTCACTTCAATTCCAGCTTCCTGCTAATGCATCTGGGAAAGAAGCAGGGGTTGGCCCAAGTCCCTGGGCCCCTGCACCCATATGGGAGACCCGGATGAAGTCCCTGGCTCTTGGCTTCAGCCTGGCTCAGCCCTGGCTGTTGTAGCCAGTTGAGGAGTGAACCAGTGGATGGAAGATCTCTCTCTCTCTCTTCCCCCCATCTCTGTAACTCTGCCTTTCAAATAAATAAAATAAATCTTAAAAAAAAAAAAAAGACACCACCTTGGATCCCATATCTCAGAGAGTGCCTGGCTCAAGTCTGGGATCTCCCACTTCCAGTTCAGCTTCCTGATAATGGGCACTCTGGGAGCAAGTGGTGGCAGCTCAGGTACCTGGGCCCCTCCCACCCATGTTGCAGAACTAGACTCAGTTCTCAGCTCTCAGTTTTAGCCTAGTCCAGCCCCAGCCATTATAGGCAGGCATTTGAGGGGGAGCCAGTGGATGGGAGAGCTCTGTCTTTCTCTCCGTGTATATCTCTTTGCCTTTCAAAAATATAAAATCTCCAAATGAGACAAGAACATTTACCCCGTTGAATGTGATGACAGCACCACAACCTGACAAGGGCTCAATAAATTGCAGTGGCCGTTAATAATAATGATACATTAAAGGCAATAGTCCCTTGGCCAGCATGAATGAGGGGATTAGAAGGCCAGAATGGACAGTGAGTGTGGCACTGGGTTAGAACCAGAATGCTGGCTGGCGCCGCGGCTCTCTAGGCTAATCCTCCACCTTGTGGTGCCGGCACACCGGGTTCTAGTCCTGGTCAGGGAGCCGAATTCTGTCCTGGTTGCCCCTCTTCCAGGCCAGCTCTCTGCTGTGGCCAGGGAGTGCAGTGGAGGATGGCCCAAGTGCTGGGGCCCTGCACCCCATGGGAGACCAGGATAAGTACCTGGCTCCTGCTATTGGATCAGCGTAGTGCGCCAGCCGCAGCGCACAGGCCACGGCGGCCATTGGAGGGTGAACCAACAGCAAAAGGAAGACCTTTCTCTCTGTTTCTCTCTCTCTCACTGTCTACTCTGCCAGTCAAAAAATAAATAAATAAATAAAAATTTAAAAAAAAAGAACCAGAATTCTAACCTAAGATTTTCATGTAAGCTCCATTTGAAACTACTTATATGACTTGGGTCTAGTTCAGTTAGGTACTTTCTGGCACCAACTTCTTTACTTATTAGATAAGATCACTAGTGTACTTGGTCCTTTACAACTTTGAAATTAAATCAATGAGATCCATTGCTTTAAATGTGGCTGTAAAATTATTATAAAAGTGATTATTCTGAGCCTAAGAAAAACATTTCAATTGAATCTTTACATCAAATATTCCCCCACACACACATTAGAACTAACATAAATTCAAGAATGCTTCAGAGAACAAAGACGTCCTTGTAGATTGTTATTGAAGGTTTGACTTGAAATGAGGTGGAGGAAAGCAGAGCGTGAGTGCCAATGGCCACACTGTGTGGGGCTCCCTGCGGGCTTTGTTAAGGCCCCTTGACAGGACTGGAGCAACTCCAAGGGTTTAGCACATCGGCTTCCCTGGGGAGCAACTGTCCACTGGATTGAATTATGTCCAATGGAGGAGTTGTCTATAAAATGAGCAAATATTCCCCCAAGGATTAGACCTTAACCAACACATTGTGCCTTTCCAACTGCTGTGTACAATATGTGGGAAAATGACCTTGTAATCAAATCAGACTGCCAATGTGAAGTCAGCCCAGAATGGGACTGATTTTGGATATAGCAACGAAATTTACGACCGGTCTTATTCCACCAGCTTTGATCGATTCTTTGGCTAGGCTGGGAATAGGTAGAGTCAATTTAGCCAGACCGAAGGCAGCTAGCCTGCTGGGCAATAGAGTTCTGTTTTCCAGAAAACTTAACTCCATCATAATAATGACTCAATCCAAGGGCAAGACCATATGAAGCCAAGTTATAGATACCGTAATATTCACCCTTGACAAGCAAAGCACACTGAAACAGAGCTATGTTCCAATAAAATCTGATATTTTCTTTAACAGCTAACTTACATGACTGGCTTTGTTTTGTCTTAAAAATAAGTGATAGGGGCAGGTGTTGTGGTGCAGTGGGTAAAGCCACCCCTTGGGACACCCATATTCCATATTGGAGTGCCAAAGTCCAAGTCCCGTCTCTTCTTCCAATTCGGCTTCTTGCTAATGCAGGAAAACAGTTGATGGCTCAAGTACTTGGGTCCCTGCCACCCATGGGGGAGATCCAGATGGAGTCCTGGGATCCTAGCTTGGCCCAGCCTCAGCTGTTGTTAACAGCTGAGGAGGGAGTCAGCAGATGGAAGACCTCTCTCTCTCTCTCTCTCTCTCTCTCTCTCCCTCTCCCTCTCCCTCTCTCCCTTTCTCTGCCTTTCAAATACATGAAAATAAATAAATAAATGTTTTAATTGTTTTTAAGTATAGTTTTTAAATGTGATAATAAAAAACATTTTAAATAAATATGTAAATAGGAAAAATAATACAAATAGGTGAATTGTATTCAAATGGAATTGCTAAGGATTGAGAATTATTACCAAGGCCCACCTGAAAAAACAAGCCACATATTTTTATTATATGTTTTTTATTTATTAAATTTATTCCTACTACGTATGATGGTGCTTTTAAAAGTTTATGGAAAATGGAATTAAAGGGTAAGTTTATTTTGGTGCAAAAATTCTTTAAACATAATTTTTTCATCATTCATATTTTCCATGAACTTACTGAAGACTCCTTAAATAAGACTATGAAAACAAAACAAAGACTTTCCTTAATCTGAGAGCCATAAGTAATGCCTCATAATACTTTCCTACATATCCATAAGTAAATACAAATAATATTGGAATAGAATCTATGACTTTAAAAAAAAAAGCTATAAAGTTCTGGCAATTTTGAAGACCAAAAAATTGCTGAGAAATTAATAATGGGTAAGTTAGAGAACTAAAACTTAGAATACTTGAAACTCAGTGAGTATTTTACTGATATTCTGGAGTCAAGCATAATTTCAGAAAATTAAAATAATTTGTGGGGCAAGCATTTGGCACAGTGGTTAACTAGCCAGTTGGAACTCCTGCTTGGTTTGAGTTCCCACTGCTCTGCTTCCAACCCAGCTCCCTGCTCATGCACACCCTGGGAGGCAGCAGGTGACGGCTCAAGTGCTTGGGACCCTGCCCCCCACATAGGAGACCTAGATGGAACTGCAGGCTCCTGGCTTTGGCCTGGCCCAGCCCTGGGTATTGTGGTCATTTGGGAAGTGAGCATAAAAGATCTCTCTCTCTCTCCTCTCTCTCTCTGCCTTCCAAGTAAAATGAAAATAAACACATTTATAAAAAATAATTAGCCTATATTGCAAATAATAATAGAAAATTGTAATTTTAAAAGGTATGTTCTTCTTTTCAGATGTATTTTCTTTTCTATTTGTGTATTCTTCAACTTTTAACTCTATAGTCTCTCCTGAAGCCTGAGACTATTTGATTATGTCCTGGTCATTTTTTTTTTTTTTTTTAGTGTTCCCATTATTGAAAAGAGACTTCAATACCCTCCCCAAAATGTTACAATAAAGACCTTCATTAAAAGAAAGGTCAAGGTAAGTTAAGCGATTGAAGAAGTTGGGCTGCCCTAGACTGAGGGGCCCAAATTATCATTGCTGGGAATTACTCATGCAGCTACCTGTCTTCCCCAGGAAAATTGTTTGCATGGGCAGGGGCTGAGTCTGTTTTCCTCTCCACTGTAGTGTCGGAACCAGGCACACAGTAGACACACAATACATGTTTATTGCATAGATAAATAAGCACATCATATCTATCTTCGCTCATGGACAGTGATGGAGAAAATGTGTTCTGTGTAATATGAAGCTTGCTACCGTGTGGGAAAACCTTGTGATGTGAAGCACTTAACCAAAACACAGCAGGCTAGCAACAGAGATCAGATACGACATCTGCTGGTGGTTCTGTGGATAGAAGAAGGGCAGGTTTTCAGAAAGCCCAGGACTGGAGCCAGCTGCTGGCTGCTGGCATCTGTTTATTCATCCAGGCCGTCAACCCTCCTTGGGCTGTCACCTGGTGCTGCCCTCAGAGTAGGACATAAAATAGAAATAGTCCCTATCAGTAAGTTCTACCTGCAAACCGTTGAAGTGGAAAGGGCGAAACCGAAGCAAACTAGTTCACTTAGACTGACACGGAAATGAGCTTCCGTCTATCCAGACTCTTTCTTTCCTCGCACATAAAAAGTGTCCCTATTTTATCACGGTTCTAACGAGTACGACTTACCTTTATTCATTTAACCTTGTTCATTCCATTAGCAACCCTGGACTTGTTTGTTTTTTAAAGATTCGCTTATTTGAAAGGCAAAGTGACAGTGAGAGGAAGAGACAGAATAAGAGAGAGACCTGTCATCCGCTGGTTCACTCCCCAAATGGCCACAACAACCAGAGCTAGGCCAGGCCGCAGCCAGCAGCCAGCAGCTCCATCCAGGTTGCTCACAGAGGTGGCAGGGACTCAAGTACTTGAGCCATCCCTGCTGCTTTCCAGATGCATTAGCAAGAGTAGCCAGGCCTTGAACCAGCACTCCAATACATCAAGAGGTGGCTTAGTGTGCTGTGCTACACTGCCAGCCCCCTGGACTTGCATGCTTAATTCCAGCTGAGTTTGCTTATTCATTTATCATATTTTTTAATTTTGACAGAGTGGACAGTGAGAGAGAGAGAGAGACAGAAAGGTCTTCCTTTTTTCCGTTGGTTCACCCTGCAATGGCCGCTGCGGCCGGCATGCTGCAGCCAGTGCACCGTGCTGATCTGAAGCCAGGAGCCAGGTGCCTCCCCTGGTCTCCCATGCGCTTGGGCCATCCTCCACTGCCCTCCCGGGCCATGGCAGAGAGCTGGACTGGAAGAGGAGCAACCAGGACAGAATCCAGCGCGCCAAACAGGACTAGAATCTGGTGTGCTGGCACCGCAGGTAGAGGATTAGCCTATTGAGCCACGGTGCCGGCCTTCATTTATCGTATTTTAATTGAAGGTGTATTATATGCCAAACACTGTGCTAGTTGCTGGGACAGAAGAGTGAACAAAACAGATGCCACCCACTCATGGTGGAATCGAGGACAACACAGATGTGCTCACAGGAAACTGCAAAAAAATTACAGGAATGGGGCCAGTGCTGTGGGGCCTAGCGGGTTAAGACACTGCCTGTAACACCAGCATCCCATATGGGCTCCAGTTCAAGTCCTCACTGCTCTACTTCCAATCCAGCTCCCTGCTAATGCACCTGGGAAAGCAGTAGAAGATAGTGCAAGTACTTGGGACCCTATACCAACACAGGAGATCTGGATGGAGTTCCAGGCTCCTGGCTTTGGCCTGGCCCACCTCAGTCCTGACCATTGTGGCCATTTGGGGAGTGAACCAGTGGACGGTTGATTTCTCTCTGTCCTTCCCTCACTCTCTCTCTCTAACTCTGCCTTTCAAATAAATAAATAAATGACAGAAACTTAGGGTTCCTGCATGAAATAGGAAATTCTAAAAATCCTTTAAATAGTAGGCAAAATGGAATATATGTTTGTATGCATTTTTCATTGTTTTCAGCAGATTCTTAATCATTCTCAATGTAATGGTTGAGGTGAGACAAAACTGCATGCAAAAGTCACAGAACATATATAACCAAAGCATAAACAAATCATCTGGCTCAGCTATTTTGAACTAATGTACCGTGGAATTGAGGCCAGGCAGAGGCCATTCTGAATTAGTTACCAAAATATCTGGTTTAGAAATTCTGTGTTGAGATCACTCAAAGAGAACAAAAGGCTGGCAGGTTTTATGGATTGTGTTTTGTTCCCTATCATTTCTTCTAACTCCCACCCCCGTGTCTATGATGATACTTCCCCCAACACACCATCAAGTTTGCCCATGTGATTTGCTTTTCCTACTGAAATGGACAAGGAAGCATTCTATGCCTCATCTAAACAGAAGCTCTGAGAGCTGCACAGTAATTCTGCATTGCTCTTTTCCCTTGGACACAAGCCCTATCCTAGATATGAGCTATTCCTCCAGCCTACGTCCCAGAAAGAGAAAGACACAAAACAGAGCTGACCAGTGAAAAACATGTCATATGAACAAGAAGTAAACGTTGGTGGTTGTAAACCCTTGAGATTTAGGAGGTTATTTGTTGTTAGATATAACCTAGCAAGAGGAGGCTAGATCAACAAGTTTTGGGGTCACCGAAAGGGATTCACAGAGATGCTCCAGGGGAGACACAGTATAAACATGGAATGAACACCATTTCTTAGAGTGAGCCAAGAAATTAAATGTAAGAAAAGTTTACAGTTGAGCAAACAAAGAAGCCAGTGAGATTTGAAAGATGATTTATAGCCATGAAAAGGCTTGATGTAACCTCTATAGTACACTGAATCCTGGAACAGTAAACTATCTTCTATGCAAACCATGAGACAGCATCAACAAAGATTTGGTATCCGCCATCTCTGACTACAATGTAGTTAACTTAAAAATCAGTTTAGAAAACAGAAATAATTGTGCATTTGGAATTGAAAAGTAGACTTCTAAATAACTCATGCAACAAAGAAGTCATAATGAAAATTGGAAAATCTTTAGAATCAAACAGTACTAATGGTCAAAATTAATGAAATGTGGCCAAGAGAGTATTTGGAGGGACATTTAAGGACTTTTAAGTGCGCAGACTACAAAGGAAGGCTATAAATTAATTAGCTAAGATCCAAATTTAAAAGTTTAAAAAAGAACAAAATAAACTCAAGTAAAGCAGAAAGAAAGAAATAATAACTATCAGAACAAAAATGTAGAGAGAACAAACACAAAATAGAGAATCAACAAAACTAAAAGTTGGTTTTCTTTAAAGAACTAATGATATTGATAGATCTCTAGAAAGATCACTTAAGGAAAAAAAAGCACAAATAAGTATTATTAAGATTGTAAAAGGAATATGATTACAGTATTAAACAGATAATAAGAGAGTATTATAAATAACTTCAAAATGACAAATATCTAGGGACCAGCATTATGGCATAGCGAGTCAAGCCACTGCTTGTGATGCAGGCATCCCATATGAGCACCAGTTAAAGTCCCAGCTGCTCCACTTCTGATCCAGCTCCCTACTAACAGCCTGGGAAAAGTAGAGGAAGGTGGCCCAAGTGTTTGGGACCCTGTTACCCATGTGGGAGACCTGGATGAAGCTCCTGGTTCCTGGCTTCCACCTGGCCCAGCACTGGCCGTTGAGGTCATCTGGGGGTGAACCAGCGGATGCAAGAGCTCTCTCTGTCTCCCCCTCTCTCTATATGACTCTGACTTTCAAAATAAGTTTTTAAAAGAAATGACAAATATCTAGAAAAATATGACTTATTAAATCTGACTCCAGATGAAATAAAAAACTGAAACAGTCATATAATTGCGAAGAAGTCGAATCATTAATGAAACGTCTTTCCACAAAAAATACCTTGCCCATATAGTCTCATGAGGATATTTTATCAAATATTTAAGGAACAAACAAATCTAATCTGAAGCAAATTCTTCTAGATTATGAAAAAAGATGGTATACTGCAACTAATTTTATAGTCAACATAAGCATGGTATCCATCTATCAAAGATAGAAAGAGACAACATAAAAGTGAAAAGATATATATCAATTTCAAAAAGATCATAGATGAAAAATCCTAACAAAATATTAGCAAACTGATTCCAGATATCAATAAAGAAATATAAACGATCACCACAAAATTAGTTTCATTCCAGAAATTCAAGAGTTTCTCACTCTCTGAAAATATTTATTATACCACAGCAATAAATTAAGGAAAAAAATTATATGATCATCTCAACAAATGCAGGAAAACTATTTAATGAAATTAAACACCAATTCATGGTTTCGAAAGAAAAATTATGTACAAGGTAGAAGGTATAGAAGAAAACATCTTTAACCTGACAAAAGTTATTTAGGAGAAATTTATAACAAAAATTGGTAAATCGTGAAAACAAAAATACTCTTAAAGGGGCATGTGTTATGGCATAGCAGGTTTAGGTGCCACCTGGGACACCCATATCACATACTGGAGTACCCAGCTGAGTCCTGGCACCTCTACTTCTGATCCAGCTTCCTGTGAATGCCCCCTGGAAGACAGCAGATGACGTCTCAAGTGCTTGGGCTCTACATGGGATGCTCAGGTGGAGTTCCAAGAGCCTAGTTTCAGACCCACCCCAACCCTGGATGTTCCAGGCATTGGAGGAATGAATTGATAATGGGAGATCTCTCTCTCTCTCTCTCTCTCTCTCTCACTCTCACTCTGCCTTTCAAATAGATGAAAATAAATAAACTTTGAAAACAATGACATGATTAAGTTACTACTGGTCATCAAATCAGTATGTAATAATAAGTTGCATTTGTATATATAAGTATCAAATGGGATTCATAATAACAGCACAACAAAAATTATTTAGAAATAAATGTACTAAACAATGAATAAGACCTCTATAGAAAAAAATCATAAATCTAACTAAAAGACATTGAAAAGGATTAAATAAATGCAGTAAGATATATAATATATATTATGTGATATATTTTAAATAGATAAAAATTCTAACAATATTGAAGGTGCATTTGTATAAGCAGTCTGGAAAGTTAAACCAATACACTCATTAAAAAAAGAACAAGACAGAAATATTTGCCCTACAGTGGACAAATAGACTAATTCAACAAAATAAACAATCTTGAAACAGACTCTAATATGTATGGAAAGTTAAATTTTAGAGAGGAATTAATTATTCAGTCATAAACTATCTCAAAATGTTTTGTCTTCAAACAAAAACCATTTTATAGGGGTCAGAACTGTGGTGTAGTAGGTTAAGCTGCCTTCTGCAGTGCCAGCATCCCATATGGACACCAGTTTGTGTCCCAGCTGCTCCACTTCTGATCTAGCTCCCTGCTAATGTGCATGGGAAAGCAGTGGAAGATAGCCCAAGTGCTTGGGCCCCTGCACCAGCATGGGAGAACCCAGATGAAGCTCCTGGCTCTTGGCTTCCACCTAGCTGAGCCCTGGATATTGTGGTCATTTAGGGAGTGAACCAGTGGATGGAAAATCTCTCTCTCTCTCTGTCTCTCTGTAATGCTTTTAACGAAATAAATAAATCTTTTTTTAAAAAACTTATAATTTCTCCTAAGCCTATGGATTGATTGGCTAGTTTTTCTGTTGGTCTCATGTTGTATCAGTCATGTAGCTGCACTCAGCTACTGACTGGGCATGCTACCAGGTCCAAAATGATTGCCCTTGTATAACTGGGGTGTTGGTGCCTCAATTTCCTTCCATGTAATGTTTATTAGTGAAAGTAAGTTTATCAAAGCCCAGATTCAAGATAAGGAAGGTAAACCCTACCTCCTTATAGATGAATTGGCATGCATATGAGGGAAGGAATTGATCATTGTCATCTATGGAAAATAATCTAACAGTTAAAATCACAAGCCATAAAAATAGAGGTAGAAAGGAGCTATACAATAGGTTATCCACATCACATACAATGTAATTGAATCACCACCTCATGCCATAAATTAAAGACTTAAATATAGAAAGTAAAATTATAAAAATTTCAGAAAACAAACAATATTATTCAATGCCTTAAAAAGAGAAAAAAAATTTTGAAGCAAAACAAATCAGGCACAAATATAAAAGATGGACTGACTTCAACTGCAGTAAAAGAATTTTTGCTCATCAGAATATCAAGAGAACAATGAAAATTCATACTACATAGTAGGAAAAGATATTTGCAACCATAAAACTGACAAAGGAATGTGTGAAGAATTCCAAAATACCAATAAAGAAAAGACAGACAACACAATTTTGATGAAAAAGACTTGAAGGAGGACTTCAGAGAAAAAAAAAAACCCCAATGGCCATAAAAAATATGAAAAGACTCATGTTCATTATATTCAAGGAGCTATAAATCAAAATTAAAATAAGATATCATTTTAAATCCATTAAATTGGCAAAATTTAAAAATTCCCACATCAAATTTGTTTAGAAATAAAGAACAAAATATACTGTGTAAAAGTGAATACTACTAGTTGGGAAAATTATTTGATATTAATTAATAATGTTAAAGATGCTCACTCCTGGAGCCAGTGCTGTGGTGCAGCAGGTTGAGATCATGCGCTCTGATATCTGTGTACAGCATCCCATATGGGCACCAGTTAGAGTTCTGGCTGCTCCACTTCCAATCCAGTACCCTGTTAATGGCCTGGGAAAGCAGCGGAGGGTGGCCAAAGTCCTTGGGCCCCTGCACCCACATGGGAGACCTGAAAGAAGCTCCTGGCTCCTGGCTCCTGGCTTTAGCCTGGCCCATCCCCAGCCACTGCAGCCATTTGGGGAGTAACCAGCAGATGGAAGATCTGTCTGTCTCTCCTTTCTCTCTCTGTAACTCTGCCTTTCAAATAAATAAATAAATAAATCTTTAAAAAACAAAACAAAAAAAAATAGATGCTCAATCATGTCCTACAATCCAGAAATTCCAGGTCTCAGCATATTTTCTTAAGAAATTTGTACACAGATATCAGAAGATAAAATGTTTGTAAAAGCAACATTAATAATAATTCAAAAAGAAATTTACCCAAATCTAATAAAAGAATGGATTGGGGAGCAGGTGTGCAGCCTAGCAGTTTAGATGCCTGACTCCCCCACTGGAGTACCTGGGCTCAATTCCTGGCCCCAGTTCCTGGCCACAGCTCCTGAACCCAGCTTCCTGCCAGTTCACACCCCAGGAGGCAGCTGTGTTGGCTCAAGTAATTGGGTTCCTGCCACTCATGTGGGAGTCCTGGATTGAGCTCCAGGATGCCAGTTTTGGCCTAGCTCAGCCTGGCAAGCATCTGGGGGCTGAACCAGCAGATTGGAGCTCTTTCTCTTTGTGTCTCTCAAATAACTAACAGAGGAAAGTAAAAGATAAAAATTTTAAAAATCTATAAGTAGATAGCTTATTCTTTTTTAAATTTTATTGACCATCAGCAAGTTATAATTGGCTATATTTATAGGCTACAAAATGATGCTATTGCAATAAATGAATCAAGCTTATTTAACATATCCATTATCTCAAATACCTGCCATTTATTCCTCTCAACTGAAACATTGTGCCCTCGGACCTACATTTATCTCCTGCCTCACCCATTCCCAGCCTCTGATAGCCTCCGTTTTGCTTCCTGCTTCCGTGTATTGATTTTTTTCAGCTTCTACATGTAAGTAAGAACATGAATGTTCATATTTTTATGTGTAGCTTGCCTTTTGAATGTAGCAATGAAAATGAGTGAACTTGGCTGAATTTCAAGGGCATAATGTGAGCAACAGAACCAAGCCACAGAAGACTTGATTCATTATAAGCCAACTTTCTGGTTTTTTTTTTTTTTATCTTTTATTTAATGAATATAAATTTCCAAAGTACGACTCATGGGTTACAATGGCTTCCCCTCCCATACCGTCCCTCCCACCAACAACCCTCCCCTTTCCCACTCCCTCTCCCCTTCCATTCACATCACGATTCATTTTCGATTATCTTAATATACAGAAGATCAGCTTAGTATACCTTAAGTAAGTATTTCAACAGTTTGCTCCCACACAGAAACATAAAGTGAAAAATAATAGATGATTTTTTTTAAATGATGATGAAATCAGATCAGACCTATTGTCATGTTTAATCCCAGTGAGAGTCAAGTTGGGAATTGAAAATTTCTTTCTTTTTTTTTTTTTTTTTTTTTTTTTTACAGAAGATCAGTTTAGTGTACATTAAGTAAAGATTTCAGTCGTTTGCACCCCCATAGAAACACAAAGTGAAATATACTGTTTGAGTACTCGTTATAGCATTAAGCCTCAGTGTACAGCACGTTAAGGACCGAGATCCTACATGAGGAGTAAGTGCACAGTGACTCCTGTTGTTGACTTTACCAATTGACACTCCTGTTTATGGCATCAGTAATCTCCCTATGCACCAGTTATGAGTTTCCAAGGCTATGGAAGCCCCTTGAGTTCTCCGACTCTTATCTTGTTTAGACACGGTCATAGTCAAAGTGGAGGTTCTCTCCTCCCTTCAGAGAAAGGCACCTCCCTCTTTGAAGACCTGTTCTTTCCACTGGGATCTCACTCACAGAGATCTTTTTGCCAGAGTGTCTTGGCTTTCCATGCCTGAAATACTCTCATGTATAAGCCAACTTTCATAAGGTTCACAAATACAGAAAACTAAGCAATATATTGACTAGAAATCAACGTGTGATAAAATCTTAAGGGAAAAATAATAAGTATAGACATAAAATTCAGGAAAGTGGTGACCTCTGGAAGGAAGGAGAGGAAGGGAATCAAGGAGACACACAGAAAGGCTTCAATACACTGGTAATAACCGGATAACGAGTTCAGCACCGCAGCTGAGATCCTGCGTGGGACGTCTACATTCTATTGGGAGTGCTTGCTTTGAGTCCAAGTTGCACTTTCAAGGAGACTTTCTATTAATGTGCACCCTGGGAGGCAGCAGTGATGGTTCAAGAACTTTGGGTCCCTACCACCCACCTACGAGACAAAGATTGAATTCCTGGCTTCTGGCTTCAGCTTAACCCAGCCCTGGCTGTAGTAGGCATTTGGGAAGTGAACCAGTGGATGGAAGATCTCCCTCTCTCTCTGTATGCCTCTCAGCTTTCAACTAAAATGAAAATAAATCAGTAAGAACATAAAAGAAAAAAAATCACTGGAAATAGTTTATTTTAAAACCGAACTATTGAATACCTAGGTGTTGGTGGTATTATTATTGAATGTGCATTACAGTAATTGCTTTATAGATATTCAATATCCAGTAAACATAATAAAACATGAGGATCTTTTAAAATTACATGGAATACAGCAAAAGGGATAAATGCAGAAATAATGAAATTTTAAAGTAGAAATTAAATTCCCTCATTCTTGTTTCCTAAAACACTATGCAAAAGAGTGACTTGGACTTATTTTTTCAAATTTCTGGTTTTTACCAGTAGTTCTTCCTCCCTACCTTCAGCAAAGACCTGCAGGGAATGAGAAAACAGGTGGCTATCTGAGAGAAGTTTCAGGGACTAAGGGCAGAAGGGAGAGGGGAAAACTAATTGATCTCCGTGCCAGAATATCAAAAGAAAATCAGACCCAGCAAAGAGACAGTAAATCACCTCCAGGGGCTTGCATCAGTCTGTTAAGACATTCACCCACCTCCCAGCACTGTCTCTTAGCCACACCTCTCACCTTACTTTGATCTTATCCTGTTAAGATCCTAGGTTGCAGTAGAAAGCTCTATGTGCTTCCTAATCCCCATGATCCCTACCCCAGCTCTGCAGGGCTGCATTTGTGGGGAGTAGATTCCCATAGTCTTATTACTTTGCAAATGCGGTCCCATGTCCCCATCTTCATGTCCACCTGCTTCATTACTTCTTGCGAAGGATGGTCTTCCTGTCCAGCCTGCCTCCCTCCCAGGTTAAATCTTTCACCCTGCTTCCAGAGAGGTGTCTTCTTGTAAAATATAAATCAGATCAGGGCCCAGTTAAAAGCCTCATTAACACCCTTTAGGTGGCAGGAAGTGTCCACAGGCCTTACCTGGTATGTGGATGCTTTCTGATCCAACTTTAGCCAGTCTCCTCCCTCTTCCTCTCACACTACCTGGGTCCTGGTGTCAGTGCGCTAACTCTTCTCATTTCCTAGGTCATTAAATAAAAATGATTCAGTGGCACTTATGAGAGCATGGTAAGGAGTCTTCATTCAGGACCACTGCCATAGTACAGGGACCACAGCAATGGAATTTTGCAGTAAGGAGAGAGACTGGTGTCATTTCTGAACACTACATGACCCAACTGGGAATTTATAACCAAGAAGGTGGGATGTCAGAGGATGAAAAATTATTACTAAGAGGAACTATCAGGGATGAGAAAAATTCTGGCTAAGCCAACCTAACAGGATTCTTGCTAACGATAGGTCAGAGCAATCAGAAATCAACTGGCGGAGGGTGGAGGATGAGGAAGCTGATCAAACATTGGTGCTAGGCAGAGGGTGAGGGTGGTGCTTGCTAAACTGAATTATAATGGTTCTGGTTAAAACGGGATTTTACAAGAGGGCTTAGACTAAGAAACTCCAGAAGCCTGGCTAAAGTGGTGTCAAGAAAAGAATCTTCATCAGCATGTACTATGCCCCTTGCCTTTGCACCTGTTGCCCCTGCTTCAACTCTTATTCCTCCACTTGTACTAAAGCACCTGATTTCCTATAGATTCTTCAAGCCTTGGCTCACAGATCAGCAACCTCCATCCCTGGGGCCTCTAGCAGGAATCATCGCTCTACCAGAGAACTTCCCACAGTTCACGGGATGTCAGAAAAGTTAGAGAATATAGGATACACTTATTTTTAAATAATATACTGGTGACTTTTTAAATGCTATACTCAATGACTGGGATCAAGTACCACCACTGCTTCCAATCCAGCTTCCAGCTACTGCACACCTGAGAGGATGCAGATGTTGTCTCAAGTAGTTGGGTCTCTGACACCCACATGGAGACCTGAATGAGCTTTCTGGCTCATAGTTTCCGCCTGGCCCAGCCCAGGCTGTTGTCAGCATTTGGGATATAAACCAATAGATGGAAGATGGATCTCTTTCTCCTTCCTTCCCCTCTCCTTCCCTTCCTCTTCCTCTCCCTCTCTCCTTCCTTCCCTTCCTCCTTCCCCTCCTCTCTCCCTTTCAAATAAACTATTAAAAATATACACTCAATAACTTATTCTCCAGACACCTTTTCAGAAAGTGCTGCTAACTTTAAAGCAATGGTTTTGATGTTTAATCTAAAAAGAATACAATAAATATACTACAGAGTAACTCAAAGACTATAACCATAGGGAAGACGTGCAGTCTTTTCTGTCATATGTCCATCTCCCTTAACCAGGCCACACACTCCTGAAGGGAACAATTTGATGCTTTCTTATACTGTTAGCTCCCAACACACAATAGGCAGAAAATAAAGCTTGTGAAATGAATTTTAAAAATGAGTGAGTTCAGAAAAAAGTTAAACAAGTAATACATTTTTTATAGACATAGACATCTTTATAGAAAGATAGTCTTCTCTTACGAATTGGAAATAAGAGTGTATAATGTTGTATGTAACCAACTCTGCTTGAGTTAATATTATTTGACTTTATAAAAAGGTTCTAAATTGTTGATGTTGTTCCTAGGAACTCAAAGTGTTTGTGTTTTTTAATTTGTATATAATAGTTACAAATATTGTATAATACATTTAGGATAGATGGTTTTCTGAATTTTGGTAAATACCTGTTTCTCCACATGAAATCTATCCTGAAACTTCCAGCTTTTCTAGAGTGGATCAACTCATACTTCATGTTCAGATATTTTTCTTCTACAAATAAACTCAGTTATATTTTTCAAAGTGAATTCATGAATGAGTAATAGACATACAACAAAGTATGATCAATTGATCGGAACATGGGTAAGCAATTAAAACTATGAAATATGGCCAGCACCATGGCTCACTAGGCTAATCCTCTGCCTTGCGGCGCTGGCACACCGGGTTCTAGTCCTGGTCGGGGTGCCAGATTCCGTCCCGGTTGCCCCTCTTCCAGGCCAGCTCTCTGCTGTGGCCCGGGAGTGCAGTGGAGGATGGCCCAAGTGCTTGGGCCCTGCACCCCATGGGAGACCAAGATAAGTACCTGGCTCCTGCCTTCAGATCAGCGCGGTGCGCCAGCCGCAGCGCGCCGGCCGCGGCGGCCATTGGAGGGTGAACCAACGGCAAAGGGAAGACCTTTCTCTCTGTCTCTCTCTCTCACTGTCCATTCTGCTTGTCAAAAAAAACCAAAAAAACAAAAAAAAAAAACTATGAAATATACCCAGAAAGCTCATGAAAATGCGTATTATGAGAAAAGCATGTATTGATTTCAAAAGTTTTCTGCACTGTGATAAACATATTTCCTATCTGTTTTTCAATGAACTTTTTGAATTCCTCTTTTATATGGAATTTCCTTCAGTTTGGGACTTTTGTCAATCACCCTGATCCTATTAAGCTTAAATCCTAACAGCTGGCTCTCAGAGAACTGTGGGTCCTCACCTTATTAACAGTCTGTTTTGAAGAGCAAAAAACAGGCAGCGTTGCAAATCACAGCTCCTGAGCTGTAAGTCTCCACTTTCTGTGCTATCTGGGGAAAGTTACTTAGATACTTTGTATCTCAGTTTCCCTGTCTCTAAAATGGAGGCAGTAACATTTATCTGAAAGGATTATTGCAAGGATAAAAGGTGGTCTATATATGGCAGCACCTATGGGGGCTATTTGCTAATATCCCAGTGCTCCCCACAAAAGACTGCTGCAGAATCACACTGGGAGCCTATGAAACAGAGAGATTTCTCAGCCCTGCTCAGCACCACTAACCCAGAATTTTAGGAAAGAGTGGAGGTGGCTAAGAATCCGGACTTTTGTTTCTAATCAAAATGATATTCATTCATTCATTTATTTAAGAGATAGGTGGAAAAAGAGAGCTGCAGTCCACTGGCTCATCTTCCTGCGACGGAGGGATTCCCAGCAATGGCCCCCAGCCCAATCCAGATCTCCTATGTGGTTGGCAGGCACTCAACCGCTTGAGCCATCACGCTGACTCTCCGTGTCTGCATTAGCAGGAAGTTGGAGTCGGGAGCTGGAGCTGTGTATCAAACCCAGACACTCCATTATAAGACTCAGACAACCAGCATCTTAACTGCTGGTCCAAATGTGTCTCCCTCCCCCATCATGATAATTCTAACATATATGGCATTCTCCATGGGAGCCTGGCAAGTGTTCAGGGAAGTCCATGGCACAGTCCTGGGCACTTCCACACTGAGTGGCCGCTGTGCTGGGCCACTCACCAGCAGCTGTCTAGTCAGTGTGCACAGACACATGGTACCAAATGCTAGGCAGAAGGTTTGGGTCACACCACAGTGTGCCTTCTGGAAATAACCGGGGCCAATGATGGGGGCAGGCTAAGGCATAGCTAGGAACAAGCAGGGCCCATCAGCCTGGCAGATGTGTGGGCTTCCCATGGAAAGCACTTAACTTTGCTGTGATATTTAGCAGGTGCTTCACGAGGGCTAGATCTAATCTAAGACTCTCTTAACTGTCAAGAGGAATCTAAATAGCCCTGGTCACCAAATCCTATTTCTGGCCTTTCTATTCCCTGTTAATTTGAGCCATAAATCATGTCTGTCTGTTCTACCTGGTGTTATCCTTTGTGTCTGCCCTTTGCTTCCTGCCTAAATGCCTGAACTTCCTTTCAGCCACTGCTGCCTAGGAATGAGGTTTGGCTTCAATCACAATATTTAGCCAGCATCTGTGTTGCCCTTGGGTTTGACCTTTGGAGCCTGAGTAGAAAAATCCCAACTTTAAAGTCATTCCTGGCCTTCCTGACTGTGCATATGATCAATGAGCAAGTGACTGCACGGCTACCATTCAACCACAGTGGCAGAACAATGCAAATACTATAATAAGACATGTCATCCAGAATTACTAATTTCTCAATAAGTACTTTCAAATATAGGTAAGTATTTTGACATAACTTGGGAGTAAAAATTATGTGGTTTTGATTTTGAATTTCTACCACTTGGTTGAAGTATAAATATACATTTATAATTTGTGAGACTAAAATGCTAGACTAGTTGGCGATGACTGTGAAAATTCTTCATGTTGTGAAAAAATTCTTCAGAAATTTCTAATATGTAAATAAAGAAAACATAAATGAGAAAACTTTAGGATGAATATCATATGCTTTATGGATCCACAAGCTATTTAAATAACATAAGGAAGGATAATAGAGATAAGGTTGTATCATCAGTTTAATCTTCATTGAACTTGAACTGTTCAGCATTTTTAGCATTTATAGTACTAAACAAAATAACTTTTTAGTTGTTTCATTATTCCATTTAGGTCCTGAATCTTCAGTGGTGTTTTCAGAAAGTAATTAGCTTGCAGCTTAATGAAGCATAATCATGGACTGTAAACAGAAAGATAAGAGGCCACTTTCATCATTTTCTTCCAGCCTAAGACAAACCACAAGGCAGGCAAGGGATTTCCGAATTGCCTTGTCATGTTCTCAGACAAGATGTTCAAACAAGATGAAATAGCAGCTATTATATTTTTAAAAGGCTCCTTGAACAAAGGAGAGTCTTCAACACGGTACTTTGCAGATTAAAATACCAATATAGCAGGGTTTGCAAACCACCAGAGATTGCCTGCAGAGAAAGTGGTTCATATGCCAGGACCTGCTGAAGACATAGCCAGAGAAATGTTTCTTATGAGATCAAGCATTTCTTATCAGTAAAGAAGCTCCCATCATGCTTTGCCAGGGAAGATGCTAAAATTGGTGTGCATACCACAAAAGCCAAGTTGCAGATGGAAGTGCAGAGACCTGTGGTACCCAGGAAGCCAATTAAATTGGTCTATTACCACATTTCTAGACACAATATTTAAAAACAATTTTTTCTCAAAGGGTGATGATCTAAGACAGCAAGTACACACAAAAATAAGAGGAACAAAAACTGGAAGTGATGGTAATAGTTGTATATCTGATCCAGAAAATACAGAATATCTTCCTCAGATAGGTACATAGAGCTGTGTGTGTGTGAGAGAGATTGTTTAACGGTGAGATTATAGTGTTCTGAGGCAAAGTTGCCATCCAGGACTCCAGAGTCTTTAGCCAGTATCAGAGTAAGAAAAGTTGAATAACTCAGGGCAACATCAGGGTCTGCTGTCCTATGATGTGGTAAGACAACAGGGCTACTTGGGTCAGCTCAGATAACTGGGGGCTTCCTCCATTGGTGTCTCATCATCCTACAGGAGAGCTTGGGCTTGGTCCCATATGGTTGTTGCAGGAATCCAAAAGCAAAAAGACAACAAGCCTGCCATTCCCCCTGAAATCGTTCCCATCAAGATCTCCTTTGACCTTAGCAATGGCTAGATTGAAGGGATCCACTTTAGAATCTACTTTCTTGAACATCAGTGACCACTCCTTCAGTCTTAAAACCACTGACTCCTATTTTGAATGAAACCCTTATCATTTCTCTATCCATTTAGCTGGTAGCTACTGTTCCTAGCAGCTACCTGAGACCCAGAAAAAAGAGCATCAGTAGGGACTCCACCTGCACAGGTCCTTTTTGGGGGAAGGGGGGGTTCCCATCAGGGCTCAGATTACTGGCACTGCTTCAATGACACAACCACATGTGAAAGTTTAAGAGTTTTTTGTTGTTGTTGTTTGTTTGTTTGTTTTTGTTTTTGACAGGCAGAGTAGACAGAGAGAGACAGAGAGAAAGGTCTTCCTTTGCCGTTGGTTCACCCCCCAGTGGCTGCTGCGGCTGGCACACCACGCTGATCCGAAGCCAGGAGCCAGGTGCCTCTCCTGGTCTCCCAAGCAGATGCAGGGCCCAAGCACTTGGGCCATCCTCCACTGCACTCCTGAGCCGCAGCAGAGAGCTGGCCTGGAAGAGGGGCAACTGGGACAGAACAGAATCCGGCACCCCGACTGGGACTAGAACCTGGTGTGCTGGCACTGCAGGCGGAGGATTAACCTATTGGGCTGAGGCGCCAGCCAACAGTTTTTAATACTTCCAGACCCTGGGGTGGGGGAGCACATGGCCCTCCTGGAGCCCAAATACACAGCATGAGGGAGTGCATGGAGAGAGAGGGAGAGGGAGGGAGGGAGGGAGGGAGAGAGGGAGGGAGAGAGAGAGACCGACCCATGGGCCAATGCCTTATAGGGTCCTGTGCAATATCCAATCAGTTTTCCCAAAGAGTGTTAATTGGTGGGGTTAAGTCAAAAAGACTCAAGTTCCAGGAGACCACGCAGTGACTCAGAGGTGGTCACTGCGGAACATCTGAGAAGTCCGCGCAGAGAGTGAGAGCGGCAGGGCCGGTCAGATAGGTTGTGTCTCACTGCCCCGCAGGAGGCAGTTACATAAGGGAGACATCGGGATCTGCCACATGAGGAAGTGGGAGGAGGAGGAGAACTGGAAGCTGCCAAGTGGGACTGAACTGTGCTTCTGGGAAGGAAAAGTCCAACTTGATGCTCACAATGGATGCTACAGCAGTACCCAATCATAAGCATTCACCACAACTCCCTGGGGCTCCTGGCTGTGTTTCAACTCTTTCCTCATTGTCTCCCTGCACAGATCCCGCTTCCTTCACTGGCACCACAATTCAACCTCTAACCCCTCTTCTCTTCTTTTTCCCAACACAGTTCCAAAAACTGTCAGTCATTCCAATGACTGTATGCTAAGGACGCCAAATCGGCGTATCCCGCTCAAGTTTCTCTCCTGAGATTTGGAGTTGTGTATTCAAAGGCTGACTGGCCATCTCTACTAGGAAGGCTCATGGAGAAATCAAAATTAAGTTCAAAACTGAGCCCTGAATCTGAGTGGGAGGGCATTCAGAGTTACATAACGAGAAGGCATGAGTACAAGGATGAGTATAAATAAGGACATTTTTAACAAGTAATCTACCACATTCTCATAAACCAGAAATTCTTCCTGTGGTGATCATGTTCTGTTTGGAGCCTGATGATAACACTCAGTTCTTGGGTATTTGGCCGCAAGGCGTATCTGGTGCCTCTCTACCAAGTGTTTTGTATCTTTTAGCTAAGCCAGAAAGCTGTGACTTTTTTTTTTTCCCCAAGGTATCAGGCATGCATGTCTTAGGCCAGGAAATTTATAGGTTGAGATACAAAAACTAGGAAGGTAACAAGCATGTTTCTCAAACTTTGCTTGTACCTGAGAGCCCAATGCGCCTGAAGGCAGAAATTTTAGTCTGGAGGTTTTCAGTTTTTCTCAGCCAGTTCTGGATTTCCTCAGCCGTTTTAAGTTTAAAGTCAGTCGATTGTGAATCTTCTCCTCTGCCTTCTTCCTCCCTTTTTCCCAAGAACTGGGTTAAGTTCAAAGCAGCTTGGAAACAAGACAGGGAAATGTCTGATTTGCAGCTGCCCTTGATCCTTCGCTGACGTTGGTTTAAAGGGTAAATCATCTGAGGGTACTAGCATTCTTCCATGCTGGCTCCTCTCGGGGCACCCATGTCCCAGCGGGCATGACCTACAGGACTGGCAGCATCCCCTCCCTGGGACAGAGAATTCTTTTGTGAGGTTGCTCTCACTTAGCTCACTTCTGGGACTTTTGGGAGGCCGCTGGAAATTGTGCTTTCTCGTCCTTGCAAACTGGCCCAGGTGAATGTATGTATTCTGTACTCGTAACTGTCAGGTTCTTTTGAAAAGGATCCGACAGTGCCACGTGGTTATAGGGACTGAGGTGTCTTCTCTGTGCGATGTCACCACAAGATGATATCAAACAATAAAAGCAGGCACAGAAATTCAGATGCCTGTCGTCACCAGTGACTCCTTACCCTCTGCTCCTCTAGAGCCTGAGGAGCATCCTGCATGAAAAGTTCACAGAAGGGCAACATGCAACAGGATCTTGACAATGGAAGCTTCTAAGGCAAAGCTTTCCGGTAAAAATATACTGCAAGGGGCGGGCGTTTGACACAGCGGTTAAGATGCCCTCGGGATGCCGCATCCCCTATCAGAGTGCCTGCATTGGACTCTTGGGGCTTCTCTACTTCCAAGCCAGCAAACACACATCCTGGGAGGCAGCAGATGATGGCTCAAGTATTTGGGTCCCTGCAACCCATGTGGAGGACCTAGATTGCATTCCTGGCTCCTGGCTTTTGGGCCTGGCTGTTGCAGGCACTTAGGAAGTGAACTAGCTGGCATATGGAAGATCTCTCTTTCTCTCTCTCTCTCTCTCTCTCTGTCTCTGTCTCTGTCTCTGTCTCTCTCTCTGTCTCACCCTTTTTCATTCTCTCCCTTCCTCTTTCAACTTGAGTGAAAAATAAATAAAAATTTTAAAAATGGGAAAGAACATTGTGGTACAGAGGGTTAAGCTGGCTACTTGGGTTGCCCTCATCCTATATCATTGTTCCTGGTTCGATTCCCAGCTACACTGCTTCCAATCTAGCTTCCTGCTAATGCACAAGCTGAGAGGCAGATGATGTCTTAAGTTGTTGGGTCCCCACCACCCATGTGGGAGACTTGGATGGTGCTCCTGGTTCCTGGCTTTGGCCTGGCCCAGACTTGGCTGTTGCAGGTATTTGGAAAATAAACCAGTGGATGGAAGATGTCTCTTCCTCTCCATCACTTTTTCAATAAATAAAAATAAGTAAACTTTTTAAAAATTAAAGTAAAAATTGAAAATATATGTATATAATGGGAATCAGATACATAATTTGAGATTTTCTAATAGCCACATTTTTAAAAGATTTATTTTATTTATTTGAAAGGCAGAGTTTCAGAGAGAGAAAAAGAGAAAGAGAGAGAATCTTCCATCTGCTGGTTTACTCCCCAGATGGCCACAATGGCCGGAGCTGAGCCAATGCGAAACCAGGAGCTTCTTCTGGATCTCCCATGTAGCTGCAGGGGCCCAAGGACTTAGACCATCCTCTACTGTTTTCCCAGGGCACAGCAGAGAGCTGGATTGGAAGCGCAGCAGCTGGGACTCGAACCGGCGCCTATATGGGATGCTGGTGCTTCAGGCGGCAGCTTTACCCGTTACGCCCCACAGTGCCGGCCCTCTGGTGCAGTTTAAAGAAGATTCTGCCTTCCATGGCGCCAGGCATAAAATGGAACTTGAGGTCCAATACCCCTTGAGTCCCTCCAATATACCTAAGGATTCTGTCATTCCTGCACACTTGTCCTTAGGTAATCGCAGAGATGCAGCAGAAAGCCCTGTGGAAGTTTCTGGTCCAGCTTCCTCCTCTAGGTCTCCCACGTTCCCCCTGCCGTGTGAATTTTGCACAGCTGAAAGGGCAGAGGTCACAAAAGGCTCAATAAAAATGATCTAAACCTTTTCTCCTTCTACCTGAAAACCTGTTGGGGTTTTTTTTTGTTTGCTTATTTGTCTATTTGCTGCTTCTTCTTTTACCTAAAAATCAAGAATTTGAGGATTTTGTTCCATTGGTCCTGATGTGTCTTCTTCCTCATGGGGCAGTTGAAATGATCCAGTCTGTTCAAGGAGATAAATCTCACGGGAACAACAAAGAAATTCAAAGAGCTTTTTTAAAAAGAGGATAAAAAAAAAAAAGAAATGCTTTACTGCTTTGCAGTATCACCTTACCACATTCATTAATAACCCTTGAAATCGTGGCCCTTTAATTTTTATTTATTTCCCTGAGAAGCAGGGAGACAGAGCTCCCCTGTGCATTGGTTCACTCCCCAAACACCCACAATGGTGGTGGGGACCCAACCGCTTGAGCTATCATTGATGCCTCTCAGGGCCCACATTGGCAGGGAGACGGATGTGGAGCTGGGAGGTGAACCCAGGCACTCAGAGGCAGGACGTGGGCTTCATAACCACCAGGCCAAGCACCTGCCCCCAGTAACGGTCCTGAAAAAGCCACAACATAAACATGCCTTCACCACCATGAGCTCTAAAGTGAGTTATATACAAAGCTTTGCATCATTATCTTTCAGGAAAAAACTCATTTGTTGCTAATTTACAATACTCCCCCTGGATATTCTTCCATTTTCCTCTCATTTCTGAAAGTCAACATTTGACTTCAAATTTAACAAAGGATTTGTTTGTTAAAGATTTGAAAATCCTATAGAACTGTGTTCCAATCTAAACAATGGTTCATTTCCAGGCTAGCGCCCCAAGCCGATTTAATTCATTTTGCAGTAAAATAAATTGCATTTGAACTGCAAGTAGTAGAAAATGATGCCGTTAGGTTATTTAAGGGAGCTCTCGGTGTCCAGTTCCGACCGACGGGTGTTCTTGGTGCATCAGTGGTGCCGTGGGAGGAGCTGATCCAGTGGCTGTGCCTGCATGGTCTCAGGGTCTCTCCACCCTTTCCCGCCGTCTCACTTTCTTCTGTTGAACTCTTGGAGTTCATCACGACCAGCAATTCTCTCCCCTTTTTTCCAGTCTTGTTAACAGTAGAACTTAGGAACAAAAGAATTAAAAGGCTGGTTTTTTTTGTTTTTTGTTTTTTGTTTTTTTGTTGTTTTTTTAAGCATGAAGTCCATGGAGGAGGAGAGGTGATAGGCACAGAAAAGATTAGTTTTAAACTTGTACTTGTTGTATTAAAGTAATAAAATTTAAAGCCCAGTTTCCCTTAAGCCTTTTGAGTTCAACGTATTAATCTTATTATTCTATTAGTAAGTCTAGCACATTTTAATAAGGAGGCTTTGATTAATATTTTAGCACTGAACAAACTAAAGTCCCTCCAACCAGTTCTGTTTACAAGCTTAGTTTAATTAAATTTCCCTTAAAACATTTTAACTGCATTCATAAATTTAACATTTTCAATTTTCTTTTTTAAAGCACATTAATTACCTTTCCTGACAACCAAAACATTCCCAAATACTTACCAAGTAGATTAAATTTATAAATATAATGAATCCTTTAAACATTCCAATGCTATACTGTTTGCAAGCCATAAAATCCTCTTAGACCTTCAACAATAAATTACAAATTTAAAGTCAATTATTCCTCTACACATTTCAACTTGGAATCAGAAGGTTAATCTTGCAGATGTTCTATCCACCAAATTATTTTCAGTATTATAAATATTCTAAGAGTGCACTATACACAGATTACTCCTCCATTTAATATAAAAGTGCTAATGCTATGGATTTGGTCTCTTGATCTTTCTGTATTTCACTGTAAATCTTCCCAAAGCTAAAACACACACATACACACACACACACACACACACACACACACACTCCCAACTAAGAGAATAGTTATATCATATCAAAATGAGTCGTCGCTCTTATCCCAAGCAAGCTACATTTATTTCTTGCCATAGATTTTTGGCCCAAGGCAGGATGTGCATCTCAGGCTGATTTTTCCAACACCAAAAATGGAATGCATTTGGCTTTTTAAAAATCTGGTCACTTAATTCCTACTGTGGAGTTCAAGTACAAAGCTTTCCAGTGGTGTGCAAATGGTTGGTTTTGTGAACCTGCCTTCTGGGTTTAAGTCAGGCCATTTTCTAATTCATGGCTCCTGTTTGAGTTTGCAGCTCACTCTCTCTCTCATGTTGCTTTGTCACTTTAATAGGGTTCAACAAATCCTTTTACTGCTTGATTGAATGGAGCCTGTTTTCAAATGTTTGTCTTTGTCTTTTCTGCACAGTTTTAAAGCCTGACTGATGGCATGCGTTTACAAGGGAGGAACAGACTCTCGTGACAGAGTCTGTGAGGTTGCTATCCATGTGCGCTGGGAGATGAAGGAAACAGGTGGGGCAGGAGAAAATTCATGCTGGGGAGTGTCAGGGAAGAAGACAGAGCATGAAGCCACAGCCAGACCAGGCTGACTGGGAAGAATAAAGCCTGGGGGTGGAGGGGCTCACTCCCAGGTGACCGCACAGCAGAGAGTCCCCTCCCCTACAGACTCGTGGTTTGTATAGTAAACGTGGCGGGAAGGGGCTTGGGAGTCTGAGCTGCAGCTGGGCTGCTGAGCTGCAGGGAGAGCTTGGGCTACATCGAAAGGTCCTGTGAGAGTGCAGGGTGAGCCGGGAGGGGGTTTGCGCGGAGGCTGAGGCTGAGGCTGAGGCTGAGGCTGAGGCTGGACTCTGGGGCTGAGGCGCTGAGTTGGAGGGGAGAGAGCTTGGGAGGAGTGGGGAGAGCTCAGGCTGACAGCTGGCTCTTCAGACAGTGCTGTGTCCAGGAGTCCAGGCGGGACCGGGCTGGATTAGCAGAGCAGAGCAATGGAGCCTGCTTGCTGTTACGCAGGTGAGAGGTCAACATGGATCTAAGGCTTTTGGTCCTTGTTCCATCAGCGAGGACAGATACAAGGATGACCATGGCCCAAGCGTGGGTGTCTCTGCGCCACGGCGCCTCACTACTCTCTTTCCTTAGAAAGCACCATGCTTTGATCATGCGGGCTCCAGCTCAGCAACCTAATGCAATCTAATGACTTCCCAAAGGTCCCACCTTCAGACACAATAACTAGAGTTAAATTTCCACCCTCGATCCATCAGTCATTACTAGGAGACTCTGAAGGCCAAGCCATTACCACACAGGCCTTCGGCAAACACCCAGACACCCGAACCATGCCGTGGCCTTGCTGGCCTGCTGTGTCTCTGCTACTCCTCCAGCCTTCTTCGCTGCCGTCCCCTGCTCTCCCTCCACTCCTCCCTGCCTCTCGCTCCCCGTTCTCTCTCCCTGCAGGACCCTGACTTTGTTTCTTTGACCTGTATCCCTCCCACCCCTCCCCTTTCACCTGCAGACCTCAGCAGTAGTTCCGCTCTGTGTTGGGTTAATGCCTTCCTTTATTCTGAGGAATGCCCTTTTCGACTTTGTGTCCCCATTGGCCTCTGCTAGGCCGGGGCTGTGTTTGTGTTCACTGCATGCATATGGCACATGATTATTCCACAAACACTAGAATGTATGGGACCAGCTCTGTGGTGCAGTGGGTTAAGCTGCCACCTGCAGTGCCAGTTCTAGCTGCTCCATTTCCGATCCAGCTCTCTGCTAACGCTACCTGAGGTGATAATTTCAGCTGAGTAGCAGGGGAAGGCTCAATGAGAGACTGATGTTTTAGTAGATTTCCAGAGACATTAGGGAACGGGTCATACGGATAGCCAGAGAAGGGCCTTCTAAGCAGCCGGCGCAGTAAGTGCAAAGGCCCTGAGGCAGGGATGTAGTAGGCATGTTTGGAGAATAGTGTGGAGGCTTGCAGGACTGGCTTGAACAAGGGAGCAAGTGTAGGAGATAAGTCCAGGTGCCTAGTGGAGGAGGGGAGTCAGGCCTTGGAAGGATTTTGGATCCTGTCTCACATAATGAATCTGAAAGTGTAGTCCTCTACATTCCATATATGCACCGGTTCAACTCCTGGCTGTTACTCTTTCGATCTAGCTCCCTGCCAATGCACTTGGGAAATCAGTGGAAGGTGGCCCAAGTGTTTGGCCCCGGCACCCACGTGGGAAACCTGGAAGAAGCTCCTGGCTCCTGGCTTCTGTCTGGCCCAGCCCCAATTGTTGTGGCTGTTTGGGGAATGAACCAGCAGGTGGAAGATCTTTCTTTCTCTCCTTCTGTCTTTCTGTAGCTCTGCCTTTCAAGTAAACACATAAATCTTAAAAAGAAAAAAAAAAACTACACTGTATGAGGGCATTTCAAAGAGTTGGTGGAAAATGGAATTAAAAAATAAATTAATTTTGATACAAAGGTTTTAAAATCCATGCTGCGTGTAATGCCTGCATCCTATACCAGAGTGATATATCTGTCCTGAATAGCTTTGGAACTCTCATCTCTAAAGTTGCTGAAGAAATCATTAATGCAACTTGGAAGTTAGTGTTTGAGAGAAACAAGTTCCATGAGGAGTTACATGAAGATCTGTGAAGATTTCAAAACTGCCCTGCATGTACATAGACAGCAAACTTTCTCTTGATGAATTGCATACAGGAATGTACCCAAATCATCAGTGCACAGCTTGATGAAGGCTGCGAACATCCCATGTAACCCGCATCAAGTAGCAGCACACTGCAGCACCCAGAGGTCCCTGAGTATCTCCCAACAGTGACTTCTGTGTGTTTTAAACTTTGATTTTAAAAAAAATGAATTCTGGGGCCAGCGCTGTAGTACAGCAGGTAAAGCCACTGCCTGCAGTGCTGGTACCCCACATGGGCACCAGTTTGAGTCCTGGCTGCTCCTCTTCTGATCCAGCTCTCTGGAAACACAGTAGAAGATGGTCCAAGTCCTTGGGCCCCTTGCATCTGTGTGGGAAACCTGGAGGAGGCTCCTGGCCCCTGGCTTTGGATCGGTTCAGCCCTGGCCATTGCAGCCATTTGGGGAATGAACCAGCAGATATAAGACTTCTCTCTCTCTCTGTCTCCCTCTCTCTGTAACTCTACCTCTCAAATAAATAAATTTAAAAAAAATGATTTCTGATGGCATGTCACAGCTTGGAGACATTGGTGGTATAGAGACCAGGAGGAAGCACCTGGCTCCTGGCTTTGGATTGGCACAGCGCACCAGCCGCAGCGTGCTGGCTGTGGCGGCCATTTGGGGGGTGAACCAACGGAAAAAGGAAGACCTTTCTCTCTCTCTCCCTCTCTCACTGTCTAACTCTGCCTGTCCAAAAAAAAAAAAAAAAAAAGAGAGAGAGAGAGAGAGAGAGAATGAATATGGGAGCTGCATTTCTCTGTGCCTCACTGCCCTCATCTGGAAAACAGAGATGACAATAGCAGCTTCCTCATAGGGTTCTCCTAAAACATACAATAAATGTTAGGGACTGAGTCTAACAGGGTCCAGCCTGTTAGAATCTCTCTAACAATGGTGCTGGTGCTGTGGCTCAGAGGTTTAAAGCTGTGGCCTCAGCGCCAGCATTCTATATGAACACCGGTTCGAGTCCCAGCTGCTCCACTTCCAATCCAGCTCCCTGTTAATGTGCCTGGGAAAGCAGTGGAAGATGACCCAAGCTCTTAGGCCCCTTCACCCATGTGAGAGACCTAGAAGAAGCTCCTGGCTTCTGGCTCCTGGCTTTGGCCTGGCCCAGTCCTGGTCATTGTGGCCATTTGGAAAGATGTAGAAGGGAGATCTCTGACTCTCTCTAAGTCTGCCTCTCACACACATAAATCTCAAAAAAAAAAAAAAAAAAAAAAAAGAACCTCTAAGAAACAGAACTGATGTCAGAAGAGTTAAGGAGCCTAAGAATCCAGAGACACCAGAGATCACTAACAGCAGCAAAGGGCTACCCTCCCCAGGCCTGGAGGGATGGGTGGAAGAAACGGTCTGCTCGGAGCCAGTTGTCCAAGTAGGAGCTGGTACCCCTCTGAGGGGGCTTCCCAGCAGCCACGGCCATGACGTCACAGGAACTGCAGGGGCAGAGAGGGTATAGGTGGAGCTTAACCCTGGCTTCTCCTGCCCTCCTGCCTTGTAGTCTAATACCAGGGTCTCCCACTGGCAGAACCTATTTAGAAGCCAGAGGGCAAGGAGCCTGGGAGCAGTAGCTGGATGGACTCAGAGTGGGGCAGGCCTTATGGTTGTTATTAACTGTCTTCACAATGTACACCTTTCCTTATCCTCACAAAATGGGTTTCCTTTGCATTAATCTTATTAATGAATACTAGGATATCTTTTAGGCTTGCAGTGGTGTTCCCGGAACCATTGCTGTGTGACATACCACTCCAAAATGGAGAGGTTAACCAGCACCAATGGCTGGTTTGCCCAGGAATATGCCATTCGGGCAAGGCATGGGAAGGATGGTGCCTCTCCACACCACATGGTAGTCTGACTGGGACCAGAGGATTCACTTGCTCACCACTGGTTACCCAGTGCTCACTGCATAGCCTGGAACATCATAGGAGTATAACATGTTCTTCATTGGCCACGACTCTCCCAGCCTTAAACAAACCCTACATCTAGATTTCAGTCATTTGAGCCAGTACATTTTTTTTTTAGATTTATTTGAAAGAGTTATACAGAGAGAGAAGAGGCAGAGAGAGAGAGAGAGGGCTTCCATCCACTGGTTCACTCCCCAGTTGGTTGCAATGGCCGAAGTTGCGTCAATCTGAAGCTGGGAGCCAGGAGCTTCCTCTTGGGCCATCTTCTACTGCTTTCCCAGGCCAGAGCAGAGAGCTGGATCAGAAGTGGAGCAGCCGGGACTAGAACTGGCGCCCATATGGGATGCTGGTGCTTCAGGCCAGGGTGTTAACCCGCTGTGCCACAGTGCCGGCCCCGAGTACATTTTCATTTAAATCAGTTGGAGCTGTATTTTTTCTGTAGCTTCCAACCACAAGATTCTTAACTGATAAGGTAGGAAGAAGATTAGGCTGTCAAGACAAAATTAAACTATCTCAAAGAAGCAAGAAGTTGGGTTCAGCTGACCAGAGACTGAGAGAAGCTGTCCCCAGCAAAGGAGGAGAAACAGGGATCTCACACAGCTTTCGGCGGCAACGCCCCAAGGAGATGGCAAGTCCCCAGAGAGACAAGGCGGTGGCCTAGAGTGGTGGCAACATGGGCAGAGAAGAGGGGGAGATCCCAGGAGCAGAATACACAGAACAAACCAAACCACCATTCTGTAGGTAACACACAAAACCTGTGGGCTGCACCCAGATCTGAAAGGACCATGCTGGAGAGCTGATGGCCAT
This sequence comes from Oryctolagus cuniculus, assembly GCF_964237555.1. Classification (NCBI taxonomy): domain Eukaryota; kingdom Metazoa; phylum Chordata; class Mammalia; order Lagomorpha; family Leporidae; genus Oryctolagus; species Oryctolagus cuniculus. The sequence goes on along the minus strand of NC_091442.1, from coordinate 109,662,125 downwards.
TCCTGCAGAGACCAGTAGGGACAGACAGAAGGCCCTCCACCTGTGGGCACTGCTTGAGGCCACATTATCTTAGTATGCCTCTCAGGAAGTCAAAGAGCAACTCCCAGCAGTGATCGAGGCAAATTTCTTACGAATCTGTCAGACAAGCAGGGCATGGCATGGAGAAACTAAGTGGACACATAGAAAATACTTGTCCTCTACAAATGTCTTTGTGGACAATGATTCATATCAGCTAAATAATAGCCAAAAAATAGCTTGTCTGAAATGGAATTAAGTTGCAAAGTCTGGAGGAAATAGGAGTGTGGGGGGTACAGGTAGTGGGGAAACTGGTGGGGGATCGGATGCAGGATGCTCTGTAGGCCAGGACCCCCTGGAATGTTGGGGAGGGAAAGTGACTGACAGCCTCCTCTACTACAATAGATGTTTCTGATATGCAAATTAGCTTCCAGATGCTTGAGTAGCACAAGAATGACGTCCCTGAAAGGCAAAGGCTGTGATGATTCATACCCAGTTGTACCCAATACATGGCTGTTTTGTTCTGCTGAGTGGTAGACATAGTGAGCCCCGAAGGCGTACAGTACTGTGTGCCTATGATTCACCCCGTGTTTCCCTCTTAATTTAGCCATGTGCTCTGTCTTGGAGGTGGCGTTCTATCTGATCTTTTCTTTAGGGAATTTTTGCCTCCATAAATCAATAGGCTCAACTTGTACCTATTACCTTTACATCAAGCTAGCTTCACCTTTTGAGAGTAAGTCCCTATGTTTAATTTCATATTTCTTTAATGATAAGGACACAATACCTGCATTGTTATTTTTAATTAGTGCTGTGCTTATTAAGTTGCACACATTTTTTTAACATGTATTTATTTATTTGAAAGTCAGAATTACAAAGAGAGAGAGAGAGAGAGAGAGAGAGAGAGAGAGAGAGATATCTTCCATCTATTGGTTCACTCCCCAAATGGCTGCAAATGCCAGGAGCTTCATCTGGGTCTCCCACATGAGTGCACTGGCCTAAGGACTTGGGCCATCCTCCTCCACCTTCCCAGGCCATAGCAAAGAGCTGGAAGCGGAGCAGCTGGGACTCAAACTGGCACCCATATGGGATGCTTGCACTGCAGAAAGTGGCTTAGCCCACTATGCCACAGCGCCACCCCAGCTGCATGCATTTTTTTTTTTTTTTTTTTTGACAGGCAGAGTGGACAGTGAGAGAGAGAGAGACAGAGAGAAAGGTCTTCCTTTGCTGTTGGTTCACCCTCCAATGGCTGCTGCGGCCGGCGCACCGCACTGATCCGAAGGCAGTTCCCCGACCGGGACTAGAACCCGGTGTGCCGGCGCCACTAGGCGGAGGATTAGCCTGTTGAGCCGCGGCGCCGGCCGCTGCATGCATTTTAAGTGGTCTGTTTCAAACCTGTTTGAACTACATCTTTGCAGAATGGAGGTGTAGATGCTGGCAGAATTTCTTGTACTTCTTGCACCAGCCTCCAGGTGGCACCATCATCACCAGGCAACTTCACTCTCCTGAGGTTCTGGGAGTCTGTGGGCCAGGGAAACAGCAGCTAAGCAGTGCCTGGGCTCACAATTAGCATATGCTCACACGCAAAGTTCTTTAAAAAGTGCACAAAGAGGCGCTGGACACAGAAGTTAGTAACAGAGTTTAGGATGCTGCCCGGGATGCCCGTATCCCATGTCGGAATGCCTGGGTTCAAGTCCCAGTTCCACTTCTGATCCAGCTTCCTGATTTCATGCATCCTGAGAGGTAGCAGTTAATGACTTAACTACTTCAGTCCCAGCCAACCACGTGCGAGACCAGCTGGAATTCTGAAGTCCTGGCTTTTGCCTGGCCCAGCCTTAGTTGTTGTGGGCATTTAGAGAGCAAAACAACAGAAGTCTTCTCTATGTCTGTTCTTTCTCTCTCTCTGTCCCTCTCTCCCTCTTTTTTTCCCTCCCTCCCTCCCCCACCTCTCCTTTCTCTCTGCCTTTCAAATAAAAGTAAACAAAATTAAAAAAAAAAAAAAAACATGGAAAATGTGTATTCTAGAAAAACTATGCATGAATTTCAAATAAAGTTTGCACTAAAATAAACATCTTGCAATTCCAATTTTTTGTGAGGTTTTTGAAGAACCATCTAACATACCTTGCCTTTCCTAACTTGCCTCTTAGGCTTGACTACAAACTATTCTACTTTAAAATCTAGTTTTTGGAGCAGTTAGCTCTAGAGGTTAAGCTGTGGACTCAACCAATTATTGATCAAAAATGTTTGGGGCCAGTGCAGCGGCTCACTGGGCTGATCCTCCACCTGCGGCACTGGCACTCCGGGTTCTAGTCCCAGTTGGGGTGCCGGTTCTGTCCTGGTTGCTCCTCTTCCAGTCCAGCTCTCTGCTGTAGCCCAGGAAGGCAGTGGAGGATGGCCCAGGTGTTTGGGCCCTGTACCCACGTGGGAGACCGGGAGGGGCATCTGGCTCCTCGCTTCAGATCAGCACTGTGTGCCAGCCGTGGCACCCATTTGGGGGGTGAACCAACGGAAGGAAGACCTTTCTCTCTGTCTCTCTGTCACTGTCTAACTCTGCCTGTCAAAAAAAAAAAAATGTTTGGAAGAAAAAATTTTCATACCTACTGAATATGTACAGACCTTTTTCCTTGTCATTATCCCCTAATCAAAATAGTGTGACAATGGGCCGGCACTGTGGTGCAGTGGGTTAGAGCCCTGGCCTGCAGCTCTGGCATCCCATATGGGCTCTGGTTTGAGTCGTGGCCGCTCCATTTCCGACCCAGCTCTCTGCTTTGGCCTGGGAAAGCAGTAAATGGCCCAGGTCCTTGGGCCCCTGCACTTGTGTGGGAGACTTGGAAGAAGCTTCTGGTTTCAGATCAGCTCAGCTCTGGCTGTTGCAGCCATTTGGGGAGTGAACCAACAGATGGAAGACCTCTCTCTCTCTCTCTCTCTCTCTGTAACTCTGTCTTCCAAATAAATAAAATAGATATTTTTTTCAAATGGCATGACAATTATTTACATAGAATGTGCATTTTGTTGCCTACTGTAAGGAACCTAGAGGTGATCTGAAGGGTATGGGAGGATGCGTGTGGGTTCTCTGCAGGTGCGACGCCGTTTCACATCAGGGAACTCGGCAGCCTCGGGTTCGGTAGCTGGTGGGGAGTGGGTCCTGGGACCAGTTTGCTACAGATGCTGAGGGATGGCTGTGCTCCCCTCCTCCCGCCTACCAGACTGTGCTGATGGGGCAGTGTGGCAGCTGCCCCTCTGCCAACTTTCTTCTTCTAAATCAACTTTCCTAACTGAACCCTTCTAATGAATATATTATCACACATTGCATAACTATCTCCTCCTCTGGGATCCTTACCTTTGTTTCTTCTTTTGTTTTTGCTTTTATTTGTCCAGTATAAATTCTACTTCGTACAAAAACCCTTCCCAGGCTTGCCTTCATCAGAATTACTCTGCCTCCCACGCTCTGGTAGTCTTTGGTTTGTACCCATACAAAAGCACCTACTGCCAGGACAGTGCAGGTGAAGGAGTGCTGGCCAACCCACTGTCTCTAAAGTTGGAAGGCCCTGGCTTTGTTTCCTGCCTTTTCTGCTTTGAAAGATAAATTATGGAAACTATTCTGGGCCTTGGTTTTGTTTTGTTTTTATCTATAAAACAGGAATACTAATATCCATCTCATATGGCTATTGTGAAACATGTATCTAAGGCACTTAACAAAGTAGCTAGTATAGTAGTTTGTGTCTGGTACATATTAAGGATTTAATTGACCTTGGAAATTATTACTTCTTAATTTATGTTAGAGACAGAGAGTTAGAGATAGTGATGGAGAGAGGGGGATGAGGGAGGAGAGAGGGAGAACTTTTTTTTTTTTTTTTTGACAGGCAGAGTGGACAGTGAGAGAGAGAGACAGAGAGAAAGGTCTTCCTTTTGTTGTTGGTTCACCCTCCAATGGCCGCCGCGGCCGGCACACCGCGCTGATCCGATGGCAGGAGCCAGGTACTTATCCTGGTCTCCCATGGGGTGCAGGGCCCAAGTACTTGGGCCATCCTCCACTGCACTCCCTGGCCACAGCAGAGAGCTGGGCTGGAAGAGGGGCAACCGGGACAGAATCCGGCACCCTGACCGGGACTAGAACCCGGTGTGCCGGTGCCGCTAGGTGGAGGATTAGCCTAGTGAGCCGCGGCAACAGCATGAGAGGGAGAACTTCTATCCACTGCTTTACACCCCCAAATGCTTGCAGCGGTCATGGCTGAAGCTGAGAGCCAGGAACCCAGTCCAGGTCTCCCACACAGATGGCAGGAACCCAACCGCCAGAGCCACCATTGCTCCTGCCCAGGCTCTGCATAATCAGGAAGCTGGCAACAGGAGCTGGAGCTGGGAATCAAACCCAGGTACTCGGATGTGAGACGCAAGCGACTTAAGCACGAGCCTGACTCCTGCCCCTAATCCTGGATGACATCGCTACTTTGTGTATTCATCCATTCACTCACTCAATAAATATGGCAGGGCTTACTCTAGTGGGAAGCGACACATATAATCAAGTGAATAAATACATAATACAATATCAAGTACTGATGGGTCCTAGGGAAAAAAAAATAAGAGGAGGATGTAGACCAGTAGTCAGAGAATGCTTTCCTGCAGAGGCGACCCTGGGGCAGACACCTGAAGGCACCGAGGGAAGAAATCATGAGAACATCTTGGGAACGAACATTCCACGCAGAGGAAACAGCGAGTGCAGTGTTTGAAGTGAGAGTGCTCCAGACCTGCGTGTGGAACAGCAAAGAGAAAGGGAGAGAGTGGGCAGAGTTGACATCAGAGAGATGGGAAGAGAGTGGGAAGGCCAGGGAGGAGGTGAGAATCCAGCTAGATGGCTTGGGCAATGTCTTTGAACCGTCTGTATCCTTTGGCTAGATTTTGCAGCAAGTACACTATTTCTCTGTCTATAAATTGGAGTCTACGTGTACCTGTCTTCACTGTCCTACCAACACACTGGGCTTCTGTGTTAAAGTGTCAGGCGGCTCACTGGCTGAAAACTGGTCAATTCCAAGTATTCTCAATCATTTCAGGATTTTTCTGTCATTTCTACTCTATAGTCAGTCAATGCTGAAGAACAACAGCTCCTTGCCTCTCTTCAGTGGTGTGTCTCTGTCCCCAGAAGCTTAAGGAACACTGCGTCTTTAGGAAGAAAGGGTGCTGGTTTGACTAGCATTCCTTACCTGTCCACACTGTCATCTGCTCAATGTGTGATCCTGTTATCTCTGCAGGCTGGCATCTGCTGAGATGCCCATGTCCCCAGCTAGTCCTTGGTCACCACCTCTCGTGGCCCCTTGTACCATGCTGCCCCTCCTTGGTAAAACCAATTGGGTAGCTGGTTTTCTCTTTCAGTCAACTCCCACAGCCCTGCAAGGAAGAGGACATCTGAAAAACCCAGTTGTTGCCGGCGCCACGGCTCACTAGGCTAATCCTCCGCCTGCGGCGCCGGCACACCAGGTTCTAGTCCCGGTCGGGGTGCCGGTTCTGTCCCGGTTGCTCCTCTTCCAGGCCAGCTCTCTGCTGTGGCCAGGGAGTGCAGTGGAGGATGGCCCAAGTGCTTGGGCCCTGCACCCCATGGGAGACCAGGAGAAGTACCTGGCTCCTGCCATCGGATCAGCGCGGTGCGCCGGCCGCAGCGCGCCGGCTGCGGCGGCCATTGGAGGGTGAACCAACGGCAAAGGAAGACCTTTCTCTCTGTCTCTCTCTCTCACTGTCCACTCTGCCTGTCAAAAAAAAAAAAAAAAAAAAAAAAAAAAAAAAAAAAAAAACAACCAGTTGTTCTCTTAGCCAGCGGGTGGTTTGGTAGGGCTTTGCAAGCCCTCTCTGCCCAGTGGCATCCCATTGACTTGCGTGCTGGGCCACAGAAAAGTGGCAATGGCACCTCTATGAGGCTTAGCCTCCTGATTTCAAATGCAAGTTGGCACAAATGTCTTCCAGTCTCAGATCATCCTAAGCATATTTAGGTATCTGGAGTTCATCCTGGATACGGGCAGGTGAGATATTATCTACTTCAGATAAGACAGAAACTTCATCTATCTTATTTTCTTTCTACCCATAACCCACCCTAGCTTGCAGAATTTTTACACAATGTTGGGGGAAAGATTCGGGAGCAACAAATCTTTCCTGATTTAGGCCTGGTCCAAGTCTATTGAATTTAGAACAAAAATGTCGGCCTACCTTTGTCCTCTAGGTCTGCTCCTTTGATGTAACAGGACTCAGATCCAATGACCTGCATGTGGATGACCACAGGACAAAATGCGATTGGGGGGAGGAAACATTGGCTAATATTTCACAATATCATATTGCCACATTTGCAACTATTTACACTTTCTAAAAGTACCTGGTCAAGAAAAAAATTTAAGAACAAACAAGAAAATTGCTCCCAACTTCATCGTTGTGGACCAGGTTTGTTATTGGGTTCTATCAGTCAGTGTGCAATTGAGAGACAGAAATCATAGAGCAAATCAGACAGGGAATAGTTAATCAAAGGATTACTCATTATAACAGATGACTAATGCAAAAGTGGGTAAAGGGAATCCTAAAGAACATACCAGGAGGATGTGCACTTGGCACAGTAGCTGCTTGGAATGCCTTCCTCAGGTCAGAGTGCCTAACTTCCAGTCCCAGCTCCAACTCCAGCTCCCTGCCAAAGCAGATCATGGTGATGCCTCAAATGCTTGAGTCCCTGCCACCCACTCAGGAGACCTGGATTGAGTTCCAGGCTCCTGGCTTCAGCTTTTGTGGATATTTAGGGAATTAACCAGCAGATCTCTCTGTCTGTGTCTCTCTGTCTTTCAAATAAATAAAAATAAATTTGAGAGAGAGAGAGAGAGAGAGAGAGAAAGAGAGAGAGAGAGAAATATGAATATATCCCAGGGCTGAGAAGGGAACCTGAGAAAGGACAACCTTGGAAGGGAGAGTGCAGAGTAACCTTTCCAAGGGTGAGGGATGGACCTCATTGGGGAAGGTTTGCCTATAGGCACTAGACCAGATAATGAAGACAGCTAGGCCGCTAGGGACCAGAGTTGGTCTCAGTCATCATATGGAGGCTGATGAGAAGTATACTACAGCTAGGAACAACCACAGAAAATACCTTCCCAGAAGGCAGGGGGGTCAAGTCTGAGAAGCCAACTGCTGGAATGCCTCCTTGCAGCAGGGATGTCCCTGACATCTAATAGAAGTGAGTGCCACTCTATTTCCCTCCACCATCACCTCTGTTAGGGGAGGGTGGGAGCAAGGAAAAGAAAACAGAAGCACCCCAGAACTAGGATCTACGTTGCCTACTGACTGCTTGACACTGTGCCAAGGGAGATATCCTTACAGGCTTTAGTCCCTTTAACACTACAGAGGCAGTGAAGGGTGAACTTGTAACTTGGAGGCGGTAGAGTGACAACTGACAGGTCGATGAAGTGCCATGTTAAATGTGGTTGATGGTCTCTGACAGCAAACTGCAGACCTGGCAGGTGGTAGTGGTACAATGAAAAACATGGTAGACAAAAACCTCTACCCTCCTAGAACTTGCCTGGGGGGTGGAAACAGGCATCTGTTGACTGCCAATAAGTAAACAAACAAACAAGAAGATGCAGATCAGAAGTGGTGCCATGATGCAAGTAGGTAGGGAACTATGATAGAAAATAAAGGGCCCTTTTTAGAATGGACGATGTAGCAGTTTGAACATGAGCTGGTTCTCCAATCCCATGCAGATGTTTAACCCTCAAAGTCATACATTATCAGTAAAGGATTGATGCTAATGTTTGATGGATTAGGGAGGAGGCTTGACCCAACTATGAGGCCTGAAGGTAGGGGCCTTGGGAAGTGGCTGAATTGGATTAGATGGTGTAATCAGGATAGACCTCCCAGAGGGTATATGAAGAGTGTGCCTCCTGTGTCTCTACTTCATGGCTTGACACACGATCCTTCCTCTGCGAGGGCCCTGCCACCCAACAGCCTCACCAGACTAATGGGGGCCACCTGATCATCCTCCGGACTATAAGCCAAAATGAACCTGCTTCTCTCCCTTGTTGCCTCTCTCAAGTATTTTAGCTAAAGCAATGAAAAGCTATCACAGGCAGACACGGAAGACCTCTCTGAGGAGGTGGTGAAATGTGAATGATTTTGAATTGGGTAGAAAAGATTACTAGATTCTTTTTTTTTTTTTTTTGTACAGTGCATCCTTCAGTGATTCTGTACTTAGCCTTGTCTTTGAGCTATTTTACAACTCTGTAATTTGCAGATAGTTGATAGCACTGGAACACACCTTGTTCGCAGACATGCAAGTGCTTTCTATCCTGTTAAAATGTGACTGACCCCCCCCACCGGTTTTGCAGAAGGAGAGCAAATTAATTTTTAACATTCTAAGTCTATTTTATGTTGCTACACAGAATGCCTATTAGTAAGGTAATTTATTTTAAAAATGAGGTTTAGGGGCTGGCGTTGAGGTGTGGAAGGTAAAGCTGCCACCTGCGACACCAACCCCATATGGGTACCAGTTGGAGTCCCAGCTGCTCCACTTCCGATTCAGCTCCCTACTGATGTGCCTGGGGAAACAGCAGGGGCTGGCCCAAGTCCTTGGGCCCCTGCACCCATGTGGGAGACCTTGATGAAGTTCCTGACTCCTGGCTTCCCACCGGCCCAGCTGCAGCCATTGTGGCCATTTGGGGAACAAACCAGTGGGTGGAAGATATTCTCTCTCTCTCTCTCTCTCTCTCCCTCTCCCTCTCCCTCTCCCTCTCCCTCTCCCTCTCTCTCTGTAATTCTCCCTTTCAAATAAATAAATCTTAAAATAAAAGAAATGAGGCTTAGTTAGCCTCCAGTTCTGGAGGCAGGAGAAGTCAAGGTCACCTGGCTGTGGTCTGCTGAGGCTTTACCTCACGCTGAATCACAACACTGCAGATGGCATCACATGATGGGAGCTGAGAGTGTGTGCAAGAGCGGCAAGTTGGTACAAGTGAAGACACAAGAAGAAAGGAATAACTGCCTTATCACAACGTGCTCTCACAGTAACGAATCCAGGCCTAGAAGAGCGAACTCATTCTGATGTAGGCAGGATGGTATGGACGAGGAATTGAGGACTATATGACCCAAACTCCACCCCTTCCATGCCAATCCAACATGACTGCAGGCTTGACACGCCCTCTCCCCATCATGCACCTGAGCCTCACTTCCCATCATGCGCCAGATGCCATGATACTTCCTAGGTTCCAACGTGTGCTCTGCAGACACATGTGCACCAGAGGCCCTGAAACTCCCAGAGATCACCACATTCACTGCAGCTCTGCCCCGAACCCCTCCTTCTTCAGTCATTCAGTTACGCCTTGCCTTGGGTACCACCCCTAAGCTATGAGGACGCCCCCAAATCTTGTACAGTGCAATTCTCACTTTCTCCTGTGATTGCCCATACTCCCATCTGAGTGTGTATTTTCCCTTTGTCTTTAAATAAATTTTTCTTTCCTGGGCCTCTCCTTGAATTCTGTCTCCTCCTTGAATTCTTTAAGGTATGGAGACAAGAACCTGGGATGAAGTCTAGCAGGGAGGGTCTTTACTGCTTTTCCTGCAGCAACTCCTGCTAGAAATAATTTTTTTTTAAAAAGTCACACTTCTTTAAAAAAAAGGTATAAATACCTCTTAACGACATAATTACCTCTTTTTTAAAAAATATTTTATTTATTTGAAAGGCAGAGTTACAGAGAGGCAGAGGCAGAGAGAGAGAGAGAGAGAGGTCTTCCTCTCTCTCACTGGTTCTCTCCCCAGAGGACTGCAATGGCTGGAGCTGCACTGATCCTAAACCAGGAGCTGGGAGCTTCTTCTGGGTCTCCCACACAGATGCAAGGGTCCAAGGACTTGGGCCATCTTCTACTGCTTTCCCAGGCCATAGCAGAGAGCTGGATCAGAAGTGGAGCATCTGGGACTTGAACAAGCACCCATATGGGATGCCAGAACTGCAGGCAGTGGCTTTATAGCTATGCCACAGCACCAGCCCCCTAATTATCTCTTAAAGACCACATCACTTCTCAACATGGGAAATTAAATTTTAACATGAGTCTTGGAGGGAACAGGTTGTATTCAAACCATAACATTCCACTCCTGGCCCCCCAAAACTCATGTTCTTCTCAAATACAAAAAGCAATCATTTCATTCAACAGTCCCAAAGTCTTAACTCACTGTAGCATCAACTCAGAAGTCCAAAGTCCCATCTGCAACTCAAAGCAAATTCCTTCCAGCTATGAGCCTGTGAAATCAAAACAGGTACCTACTTCTAATGTACAAGAGTAGAACAGGCATAGGGTAAACATTCCTATCCCAAAAGGGAGAAAGAGATCAAAAGAAAGGAATTATTGATTCCAATCAAGCCTAAAACCCAGCAGAGCAAACATTAAATCTTCAAGTTGGAGGATTATCTTTCACTGCATGTGCTATGCTAGACAAACTGGACATGCTGGGTGGGCCTCCAAGGCCCTGGGCAGTCATGATCCCCAAGACCTTCCTTGCAGCCCCCAGCCCGCATGGCTGAGCTCCTGGAGTTGCATGCCAGCGCCTGCTGTCTTTCTAGGCTGGCACTGTTCACTGATGGTGGCTCAGTAGGGTCCTATTGGTAGGCCCCCCTACCCCCAGCTACAGCTAGGCATTGCCCTCGTAGGGACTTCTATAGCAGCTCTGCCCCCAGTCAGGTTTTTTCCCAGGGCTTCCAGCAAGTTCAAGATGTCTTTTGAAATATAGGTGGGAGCCAGCGTGCTTCCACAGCTCTTGAATTCTACACACCTGTAGAATTACCACAGCGTGCAAGTAGATGTCACCAAGTCTTACGGCTTGCGCCCTCTCGAGTGGCAGGTCAAGCTGCACCTGTACTGTTCAAGCCTGGCCAGGAGATAGAGAACAAAGGCCCAAGGTGACTCAGGGCATCAAGCCCTTTCTACTCCCAAAGGCCTAACATTCAGAGCCTTTGATGGGAGCAGCAGCCCTGATGGATCTCCAAAATGCCTACAGCGCCTTTTTCACACTGTTCTGATAATGAGCACCAGGCTCCCCTGTAACGTGTTTAGTGACCAGTTACTCACTCAGTCACACTCAGCACTCTCTGCTGAACACGCTTTTGTTCTTTACATGGCCTGGCTGCCACTTGTCCACATTTTTATGCTCAGCTTCCTTTTTAATTATGAATTATGCCTTTAGGCCATTCTTTTGCTCCTGAATCCGTGTCTGCTGTTAAAAGTAATCATGCAGCCCCTCTTGCATTTTGCTTAGACATTTTCTTCTGTCACATATACTAATTCATCACTCTTAAGTTCTACCTTCCATAAGGCCCTAAGGCATGGACACAATGCAGCCAAGTTCTTTGCAACTGTTGACAGGACGACTCTTATGCAAGTTTCCAACACAATTCCTCATTTCTACCTGACACCCCAACAGCATGGTCTTTGTGGTTCATCTGTCAAAATTCTGGTCAGAATCACTTAAGGAATCACTGTTACAGACTTTCCCGAGTCTCCCTGTCTGCTGAGCTCTCACCAGAATGACCATTTAGTGCTCCGTTTATGGCATTTAGGCCCTTCGTTCCTCCCCCACCTCCCTCCCTCCTCCCCTCCCTCCTTTTCCTCCCTCTCTCCCTCCCTCCCTTCCTTCCTTCCTCTTTCTGTTCTTCCAAAGGCAGAGGCACAGAAAACATCCAGTCACTGTTTGACTCCCCAAATGCTATAACATCTGGGGTTGGGCCAGGCCAAAGCCAGGAGCTGGAACTCAATCCAGGTCTCCCAGGTGGGTGGCAGGGACCCAAAGTCATCACCTGCTGCCTCTCAGGGTGCAGACTAGCAGGAATGCTGGAATCAGGAACGCAGCCAGGATTAAACCCAGGTATTCTGATGTGGGATGCAGGCATTTTAACTGCTAGGACAAATTCCCAGCCCACCCTAACATTCTAGGCTTTTTCTAAGCTGCTCCTCCAAACTATTCCTGCTTCTATACTAAATCCACTTCCATATTCTCAAGTATTCTTTTAGCAACACTCCACTTCTCAGTACCAATCTTATAGAGAGAGGAGAGGTAGAGGTAGAGGTAGAGGTAGAGGTAGAGGTAGAGGTAGAGGTAGAGAGAGAGAGAGAGAGAGAGGTCTTCCATCCGATGGTCCACTCCCCAATTGGCCACAACTGCCGGAGCTGTGCGGATCTGAAGCCAGGAACCAGGAGCTTTCTATGGGTCTCCCACATGGGTGCAGGGGCCCAAGGATCTGGGCCATCTTCCACTGCTTTCCCAGGCCACAGCAGAGAGCTGGATCAAAAGTGGAGCAGCCGGGTCTTGAACCAGCACCCATATGGGATGCCAGCGCCTCAGGCTAGGGTATTAACCTGCTGTGCCACAGTGCCAGCCCCCTCAGTACCAGTCTTCTTAGTCCACTTTCCTCTGTTACTTAAGATTTGGCACTTTATAAAGAAAACAGGTTTATTTGGCTCAGGGTTTAGAAGGAAGGGAAGTTCAAGGTTGGGTGGCTGCACCTGGTAAGGGCTTCACATAATGTCATAACGTGGTGGATGACATCACATGGGAGTACATGTGAGCAGCATATGAGGAAAAGATAGAACATAAGCTTGCTGTATCATAATCGAGTTGAGATAATTAACCCAATCTTGAGAGAACTACATTAATCCCTTCTTTAGAGTGAAACCCCCTGGCATAATTACTCTTAAAGGCCACACAGTCTCTCAACACTGTTCCATTAGGGTCCAAATGATAATCTCAGTTTCGGTAGGGAGAAAGCATATTCAAGCTGGGCTAGCTTTTGGCACACTGGATTAAGCCACTGCTTTTGATGCTGCATCCCATATTGGAACACTGGTTCAAGTCCCAGCTGCTCTGCTTCTGATCCAGCGCCCTGCTAATGTACCTAGGAAAGTAGTGGAAGATGGCCCACTTACTTGCACCCTTGCCACTGACATGGAAAACCCAGATGGAGTTCCAGGCTCCTGGCTTTGGCGCTGTCCAGCCTCAGCCATTTTTAGGAACTCGGTCAGTGTACTAGCAGATGGAAGATCTCTGTGTGTGTGTGTGTATGTGAAAGAGAGAGAGAGACAGAGAGACAGAGACAGAGACAGAGTTCCGTCTCTGTCCCTGTGCATTTCAAATAGGTTAATTTAAAAAATATCTAAACTATAACATGGCCTATGTATGTAACTGCTCTTTAACCCATTATAACATCTCAGAACATGTTAAGTGAAATCTTTGACATGTGTTCAGATCACTAATTTATTATTTATTTTGGCACAATAACATTTTAGGATCCATGCAGTTTTTCATAATACATATTTTCCATGAATTTTTGAAGACCTTTTCAAAAATAACTATCCTTTAACACATTTAAATTCAATTCCCCAAAGACTCTAGTTTGGCTCACTCAGTCAATATTCCTATCACTTCAAGAATGAGTTGGTTGGGCTGTCTATTCCATTATTTGTGTATTGATAACACATGCCAAAAATCACCTTTACAAGATGAGGTTAGATAGACCATCAGCTTTCAGTTTAGAGGTTGATGTACTTTTATCAAGGGTGCTCTTGAAATCAGACAGATATTGATTTTGCTAACATTGCTGGCAGTTAAAAGAATGTTTAACAGAACGCTTCTCAGATATTCTTGACCCCAGGGCAGGACTCTGGTTGCTGAATTTTAAAACAGCATGGAAAAGTTAGAAATCCCCCAGCTCGATCCCCTCATTTTACAGAGCAATTAGTCAGACCAAGAAGGCCTAGATGGCTTGTTCAAGATCATGAACTAACTAATGTTGAGCTGAGATATGACCCAGTCTCTTCCTTATAGTCCCCACTCTTTCCATCTCGATGTTGGAGCCAAACAGAATTTCACAAATAATTCCTGACAATGTTTCCCATCCCTTCCTTCCCCCTTCATACGTAATATTCACTCTGAAAAGAAGAGGGAGTATCTACGAGGGATGTGAAAGAGATTTGGGTTCAGATCTGTTTTTTTTTTTTTTAAGATTTATTTATTTTACTTGAAAGTCAGAGTTACACAGAGAGAGGAGAGGCAGAGAGAGAGAGAGAGGTCTTCCATCTAACGGTTCACTCCCCAGTTGGCCGCAACGGCCGGAACTGCACCGATCCGAAGCCAGGAGCTTCTTCAGGGTCTCCCACGTAGGTGCAGGGGCCCAAGGACTTGGGCCATTTTCTGCTGCTGTCCCAGGCCATAGCAGAGAGCTGGATGGGAAGTGGAGCAGCCAGGTCTTGAACCAGTGCCCAGATAGGATGCCAGCGCTTCAGGCCAGGGCTTTAACCCGCTGTGCCACAGCGCTGGCCCCTTCATCTGGTTTTACTACTTCTGATTATGAATGTTAGTTTCTTCACCAGCAAGATGGACATAGATATGTTCAAATAATACTTATGAAATGATAATTAAAAACGTATCTAAAATCATGCTTAACAATAATCCATAGGAAGAACATAGTGCATAGGAGCTCTACGAATCACTGCCATTATTAAATGATAATCTCTCCCCCCCCCAAATGCAGATATATTAACGTAACCATCTACGTGCCAAAAAAAACCCTTGAGTATTTAAGAAATGCAGTCACCAATGCTGACGTTTTTATCATAAATTGGTACTTCTATGTTTACATGGAAGTTACACACACACACACACCCACACACAGCTGTCTGTTAAAAAAAAATCCAGCTTCACTGAATGAACAATCTACAAACATAAGTCAACTCTACATGGATCAATAGTCTCTCCACCTCCCACCGTTTCATTTGGATGCTTGAAACAATTTCTGTCTTTTGACACAATCTGCCTACTTTCAAATTGCCTAAAATGAACATAAAACACTGCATTAAACTTAAAAAAAAAAGGATTTATTTCAAAGGCAGAGTGAAAGAGAGAGAAGAGCTCTTCCATCTGCTGGTTCACTCTTCAAATGCCTGCAAAAGCTGGGGCTGTGTCACACTGAAGCTAGGAGCCAGGAACTCCACCCAGGTCTCTCACCTGAGTGGCAGGGGCCCAAGTCTTTGGGCCATCTTCCACTGTCTTCCTTTGGGCATTAGCAGGAAGCCGGATTGGAAGCAGATTAGCCCAGACTTGAATTTACACTTCTATATGGGATATGGGAGTCCCAAGCACAGGCCTAACCTGCTGCATCACAACACCTGCCCCCATTCTTTGTAATTTTTAAAATTTTATTTGAAAGGCAGAGAGATATAGACAAAGATCTTTCATCTACTCCTTCACTTTCCAAATGCCCACAACAGCCAGGGCTCACGCAGGCCAAGACCAGGAACCTGGGAAGCTATCAGGTCTCTGACAAGGATGGCAGTGATCCATGAACTTGAGCCATCACTTGCTGCCTCCCCAGACGCACATTAGCAGGAAACTGGGTTGTAAGTGGAGCCAGGACTTAAGCCCAGCCTGATATTGGACCCAACCAGGGTCTTAACCACTATGTCAAATGCCCACTGGGCTTTCCTTTCTTTAACTTTGCCATGACAGATGCATTGGTGGCTACAGGATTCACTCATTCACTTATTCAATAAACATTTGAATGATGTATATCAGGCTCCGTACTGGCTACTGGTGATGTAAAATATAAACTAGATAGAGACTCTGGCCTTGGGAAGGAATCAGAGACATTGTATGATAACATTTAATCTTCACAATGATGGGCTGATGTATCACATGCATGCTTGGAGAGCTCAGGGAGGTCTAAAATCTGCTCTAGCAGATGGATTGTTTTCACAAATTAGGCAGCATTTCATCAGAGCCTGACTGTAAAGCGATGTGTAGAAATACATTAGGCAGCGGGAAGGTGGCTGCAGGGAATAGCGATTCCAAAGAACAGCATTTTAGAGGGAAAACTAGCACATGAATAGGTTAAGAGCCAAACGGAAAACCCCAGGAGGGCTGCGATTTTTGTCTACTTCATCTCCAGTGCTTTGTTCAATAACTAACTGTTGAGTGAATGTAAGCGCATCATAAGGCACGGTCCGGTTCAAGTGCACGAAGGTCCCAATCGCGAAGCCCTGGAAACCACACTGAGTGTAAGAGATCAGGATTGATACGCTGTTGAATTCCGTGAGGCTCGGGGATGCCTCGCTCTGCCGGGGGCCCCTCTTCGCCAGGGCCACGTGCAAGTGCGCCGCGCAAAAGGGCACAAAAATGGCGGGGGCGCCAGCTCCACACACACCTAGCAAGGCTCTCCGGCTAAACCTGGATGAGGCACACGGTTTTGTGCTTGAAACCCACCTGGAGCTGAACACAGTCACCCTCCAACACCCAGTACCTCCGCCTCCATCCCCCCACCCCCAGCTCCCCTCTGGGATCCACAGTTAACTCTCCGAGGACACGGTCGACCCCCCTCCCCCCCATCCCACACGAGGAACAACCGGGCGCGCTCCGGTTCCTCGGCCCCGCCCTCCTCTCCTCTGGAACGCAGGGAGAGCGCACGCGCGCCTGCCAGAGGAGAGCGCGCGCCCGCGAGCTCCCCGCAGCCCCGTGCTCATCCGGGTCTCAGCAAGCCCCAGCCAATGGCGGCCGCTCCCGGCCCCCGGGGGCGGGGCCAAGCCTCCCGTCACATGGGGCCTGTGGCCGCCTTGGGTGCCTCCAGCGGACAGCAACCAGTCGGCCTAGGGAAGGGGTAGAGAAGCAGGGAGCCCCCTGTCTGGCCGAGGACCGGCAATTCTGGGGTCTGGGGGCTGCTGCCGCTCCGGAAGCGTCTGAAGTGCGAGCAGATTCCCCAGCCAGACCTAGTGTAGTAAACACACTTCAGAAACGTGAGGTGCCGGTGGTCACGTGGGGAGCGCGCCCTCCAATGAGGGGCCGGGGGCGGGGCCGAGGCCGCTGACGCGGCGCGGCGGTGGCGGAGTCACCCGGGCAGCCTCGGGACCGGTGACCGGCCGGCAGCCGTCCAGCGGCCTCGACCACCGCCTTCGTCCTCCGTTTTCGGTCCGGTCTCTCGCTCTCCATCCTCTCTCTCGGCCCGAGAGACAGCGTCGCCGACAGGGGCTGAATCCCCTCTCGTTCCTCTCGGTGACTCACCTCAGGCGGGTCGTTTTCGCCACAGCGGCCGCCTCGGTGGGGCGAGGTTTCCGTGACGAACCTCCTGGGGCTGTCGGGGCCGGCTCGGGCCGTCGAGGCGGCTCGAGCTTCTGGAATTTACTCACGCTCCGAGGGTCCGAGGCCCTGGAAGTTATGCGTCTCCTGCGGGCGCTTGCAGCGAGCGGCGGCGCCTGAAGGGCGTCACAGCCGGACTCTGCCGACCGGGCAGCCTCCATTCATCGTCCAGCTGCGCGTCCGGCGCCCGCGCCCCCTCGAGCCCCCTCCTCGGACTCAGTTTCCCCCGTGCCCGGTCGGCCGCCCGTTCCTCACCCCTCGGGCGCGGCGATTCTCCTGGAAGCGAAGGTGTCGGTTATGAGCCGGCCCCTCCTTCCTTGAGTTTCTGGCTGGAGGAAGTCGGCGACGACCCGCGCCCCCACCCCGCCCCCGGCTATGGGGGTGAACGCCGTGCACTGGTTTCGCAAGGGGCTTCGGCTCCACGACAACCCCGCCCTGAAGGAATGCATTCAGGGCGCCGACACCATCCGCTGCGTCTACATCCTCGACCCCTGGTTCGCCGGCTCCTCCAACGTGGGCATCAACAGGTGGAGGTGAGTCGGCGGCCCGTGGGAAATGGATTCCGGTGTTCCGGAGTTACGTGCGATTGGCAGAATCGGAGAATGGAGACGTGCGACCGCGTTGCTTGGGCCGATTGAAAGTGGTAGGGTGCGTCCGGTGTTCCATAGGATCCACCTGATAGCCCTCCGGACGGAGGGTCCCGATGACCTGGAACACCTTGGCCCTCGTTGCCAACTTCTCGCTCAGCACTCTTGGGAACTCTTCGCCTGGCTTTATGGAGAGGAGTTAAAGAAATACCCTCCCGGGCCTTAGTAGCCTGTGGATGGATTCTCTTAGCCTTTTTGTGGCGTTCGAAAGGATTATGTATGGTGTTTAATGGTTACGTGTATGTGTGCCTAGGTCACTCGTAGTATGGAGAAAAATCATTCATTCCGTATAGTCGGCTCCGAATCCAGTTTTCTTCCACCTTGAGGTTACTGCTGGAAAAGCAAGGGAAACAATGTCTGGTTCTTCTTAGCTCCACTCTTCCTCTCAACTCCTCCTTGTGGTCGACTGGACAAAGTACAGTTTTTCTTTCTAGGCAAAGTACAATCCTTCTAGGGATCCGTGCTCTGGAAGAAATCCTGGAGCCGCTTTATGATCTTTCCCTGATGTACCGGACTAGATGATCGTTAGGCCCCTCGGTGAGAATGAAAGCTTTAGTTCGGGAGACAGACTTGATCGCTTTCTGCATGCCAGACACTGATTTAAATGCCAGGCTTATAGCCGTAAATGAAACGGACATAAAGTCTTGCACTCTTCAAGATTATGTCTCAGAAAGTAAAATGTGCAGTATTTTAGGCGATGAACAGGTTTGTGGAGAAAAACAGAGCAGAGAGAAGTGAAAATGAATGCGATTTTAAATATACTACTCAGGGGGCAATCACGGGGAAAGTGACAGTTGAGCAGACAGGAAGGGATTGGTGGGATGCAAGTATCTCAGGGAAGAGCTTTCCAGGTTAGGGAACAATAGGAGAAAAAGTCCTAAAGTGGAAATGTGCTTGACCTTTGGAAGGCATAGCGGAGGAAGCCAGTATGAATGGAGCACACTGAGGGAAAAGTAGTAGCGATGAGATCAGAGTTGTAATAGAGCCAGATTGAATAGAGCTTTATAAGCAGTTACAGGATTTGAGCTTTTACTCAGCAAAGTGCGCATAGAATAATTTCAGGTTTATAAATAGAAGTGACATGACCTGACTTCAGCTTGAGAAAAATTTGTTGATTGTGGTCCTGAGAACAAACTGAATTGACAGGGTGGAGATAGACAGAATTAGGAGCAGCAGTTAGGAGGCTGTTGCATTCATCAAGGTCAGAGATGATAACGGCTAGATGACAGCAGAAATGGTGAGAAGTAGTCAGATGCTGTGTGCATTCTAAAGGCAGAATAAACAGTATTTGTTGGCAGCTTAGGTATGTGTTGTGAGAGGATGAAAAGGAGTTAAGGATGATTTCAAAAATTTTCATTTGAAATATTAAGAAGGATGGAGCTGCTCTTTGCTAAGAAAATAAAGTTGATTGGGGAAGGCTTTGGGATTGTGCTTGGAGTTCTCTTTTGGACTTTGAGATGCTTTTTAGACATCCAAGTGAAGAAAATAGGCAGATGGATGTATCTGGATTCAGGACATAAATCCAGGCAGGAAATATAAATTGGAGAGTCATCAGTTTATAGATGCATATCTATTAACCTGTCCATTTATTGAACAAATATTTGTCAAACATCTACATGCCAGATAGGATTTCAGGTGTGGGAGACTCAGCAGAAACAAAATAGCTGCAGAGTTCTACCCTATTGAAGCTACGTTCTAGGGGAGCCAAGAGACTGTGTAAGAGTATGAAGAAAGAGTGTGGAATGGAAAGAGAGATGATCTAAGCATTGAGTCTTAAGTGCTTGTGATGAATAGAAATTGTGTAGTATAGAGACTGAAGAAGCCGCTAGAAAAGTAAGAAGAAAACCTAGAAGCCAAGTAAACAAAGTGTTTTAAAGAGGAGAGAATGTTTTGCCTACATCAAAGTACTGTTGATAGGTTAAGATGAGGACTGAAAATTAAAAGTTGGATTTAGGGGCGGTGTTTTGCTTAGTGGGTTTTGACACCCGCATCGCATACTGGAATCACTAGGTTTAGGTCTTGGCTCTGGTCCCAATTTCTTCCTTTCTTCTAGATTTATTTATTTATTTGTTTGAAAGGCAGATTTATAGAGAGAGAGAGAGCACTTCTATCCATTGGTTCATTCCCCAAATGGCCTCAACAGCCAGGGCTGGGCCAGCCCAAAGCCAGGAGCTTCATCCAGGTCTCCCACATGGGTGCAGGGGCCCAAGCACTTGGGCTGTCTTCTGCTGCTTTCCCAGGCACATTGGCAAGATACTGGATGGAAAGTAGAGCACCCAGGGCTTGAACCCATGTTTCTTTATGGGATCAGGCATCTCAGGTGGTGGCTTAACCCTCTGTACCACAATGCTTGCCCAGTATTGTGAGTCTTGAGTGAGTTTATTTCCTCTGATACCACTGTAAACAATATTATGAATGATCTCAGAATGCTAAATTCAATGTTTTGGTTTTTTTCTTCAATTTGAAAGGCCCAGGGACAAACACAACTCCATCCACTGGTTCACTTCTCAAACATCAATTCTAGCTGGGCCAGGCAGAAGTCAGAAACCTAATTGGTCTCTTATGTGGGTGGCAGGGACCAAATATTTGGGTCATCATCTGCTGCCTCCCAGGGTCTGCACTGGCAGGAAATTGAAATTGGGACCAGGGGCTAATAACATTGTGGCAATTTGGCGAGTGAACCAGCAGTTGGATAGAAATTTTCTCTCTTTCTCTTCTCTCTCTTTCCCTCTCTGTAACTGCCTTTCAAAGAAATAAAATAAATCTTAAAAAAGATTCATAGTATCAAATTCAGTGACTTTTTTTTTCTATAATAGTAGCTCAATTACTATTTATTAAATGAAATGGTGTCCTAGAGTTAATTTTTTTTAAAAGATTTATTTGAGAGGTAGAGTTATAGACAGTGAGAGGGAGAGACAGAGAGAAAGGTCTCCTTCCATTGGTTCACTCCCCAAGTGGCCACAATGGTCGGAGCTGAGCCGATCAGGAGCCAGCAGCTTCTTCCGGGTCTCCCGTGTGGGTGCAGGGGCCCAGGGACTGGGGCCATCTTCCACTGCTTTCCCAGGCCATAGCAGAGAGCTGGATTGGAAGAGGAGTAGCTGGAACATGAACGGGTGCCCATATGGAATGCCAGCGCCGCAGGAGGAGGATTAACCTACTATGCCACGGGGCCAGCCCCGTGGAGTTAATAATTTTATGTTTAAGTGACTTTTATTAATTTCCTTATTGGCTGTTCTAGTAATGCTCAAATTGTTTAGCTTGGCATTCAAGATCTACCTTTTGGCCTATGTATCTCATCTACTGTTTACAATATGTGCCCTCAATTCTAGAGGAAAACACCCTATTAGTTTTCCATTACAGTGGAAGAGATGTTGCTGCCTCAGTTCAAAACCACTCCTTTTGTGTGCTCCATTTCAGAGAAACTTTGCCTGTTTTTTATTATACTCACATTTTTTTTCAACTCATCATCTTTTTAGTCTCTAGTCAACATTTAAACAAGCTTAAAGTCAAGCTTTGTAAACAAATAAAAACTCATAACAAAGGAACAAAACCTAGCCTGTCTTCCCCCTCTTGAGACTATACTTGTGTTTCTCAGTTCATTTTTAGCCAAACTTCTTTTTTAAACTACTTGTTTGAGAGGCAGAAATAGAGAACTTCCATCTGCTGGTTCACTCCCTGAATGCCTGTAATGAAGCTGGGGATTCAGTATAGGTCCAGGTGGATGACAAGGACACGAGTGCTGGAGCCATCACTTGCTAACCTCCCTGGTTGTGTGCTAGCAAGAAACTGAAATTGGAAGCAGAGCTGGGACCTTTTAGGTCTCAGCCTCCATAACATGGAATGTGGGCGTTCCAAGTGGGTCCCATCTGCTATGCCAAACACTCACTCTTGCCTAGATTATTTTACTAGTTCACAGATCATTGTCCCCCTTGACCTTCATCGAGGCATTTGAGGTGAGCCTTGAAGTATGAGGATCTTAATAAGCAAAGAATGGAGGGAAGGGAAATTCAGGCAGAGGGAAAAACATTCCGAATTGCAGAAACAGCATAAGGAAGGGCACGGTATTCTGGTGAGGAGGCTGGTATGACTCTTTTGTATAATGAATGAAAAGATAGGAAGTGTTGTTTAGCTCTCTTTTGGTTGCTAGTTGGTTGCCTGAGTAAAACAGGTTTTCATAAAAGGAGAGTTTATTGGCAGATGTAATTGAACAATCCAAGGGAAACTAGTTTCAGCCATTCGTTGATGCTAGGGCTCAGAAGATGACAGCAGCATCAAATTCCTTTTATTCTCCCCCTAAGGTTAGTTATTGTTGTACTTTAATTTTTTAATTTATTTGAGAGAGATTGAGAGAGACAGACACAATCTAAGAGAGTGTTCCCATCTGCTGATTTACTCTCCCAGTGCTCCCAATGACTGGGGCTGGGCCAGGTGGAAACTGGGAACCAGGAGCTCAATCCAAGTCTCTCACATGGGTGGCAGGAACTCAGTTACTTGAGCCTTCACAGCCACACCCCATGGTCTGCATTAGCACGAAGCCGGAGTTAGGAGCCAGAACTGGGTAACAAATTCAGGTATTCTGATGTGGAGCGCCAGCATCTTATGCAGCATCCTAACTGCAAGGCTGAAACCTGTCCTTTCTTTCTTTGCATCTCTGAACTTTATTTTTTCATTGCTTCCAAAACAGGCTGTCCTCTGGTGGTAAAATATAACAGTGACAGTAACAGTTATAGCGGTAAAAAGCTTATGCACCTGTCCCAGAAGTCCCAGCAAGTTTCATGACATTTCTGGTACCTCTAGGACCATTTTATGAACAAATCTTTGTGAGCCTCTGATTGTCTTAGCTGGAATTGTGTATCTCACTGGTGGAGTCAGCTTGGAGTGTAGTAATTCAAGTAGAGTGAGTAGGAAGTAGGTGTATACTCTAAAAAACAGTTGTCTGTTATATAAGAATTCAGATCAGAAAGTGGGAACAATTTAGAAAAGCTTTGGGCCCTGTTTGGGGAAATAAAACTTTGGCAGCTGAGAAATGATAGAAGAGACAGACAAGATACTGATTTGGAGGTTTTATCTACAGTTCAGGTAAAACAGTATGGGCTTGAAACAGGGAAAAGGCTATTAGGAAGGGGAAGATATGTGAGAAAGAGACTGAGTGGCTAGTTTAGGTGACTGCCTAGGAAACACAGTTTGATGGAGGAGGAGAGTGTGAGTGAGAGTAGAATGTGAGATCCCTATGCTTTGTGCCTCCATGACAATTAGAAATTAACTAAGAGAACACAGGAATAGACCATATGTAGTTGAGGAAAAAGTAAGCTTAGTTTAGATCATTGATGAATTTGAAGTAGGGCTTAGTTAACATGGGAAATGGAGAAAAATGAAGTTCAAATCTGGGGATTATAGACATTAGAGTTATGTGTATGAGAGTAAATCCTATAAGTAGAAGATGAAGCATATGGTTATGATTGTATAAAACAAGGCCCAAACAAAATCTTGCTGAATAAAACTACTTAAGATGAACAGGAACTGAGGCAAGAGAATCAGAGATGGAGCAAGAAGAGGAGCCAGGAAAATGCTGGATCATATAAAGTAAATGTGGCAAGAGTTTTTCTGCATTGTGCTGGAGAAAGCATGTTGGGATGAATTTTGACACTAACAAAGAAAAAATTGTGGGAGACTTGGAAATGGGCAAAGGAAACCACTATGTAGCTAAAATAATAGACACTGTCTACAGGACCTAGAAATTACATGCTTCTGATTAAGGGATATCCAGTTTTGTCTGACTTACCAGGCTGTCTTACAACTCTGTAAAGAGGTATAAAAGTGATAGAAAACTTATGGCAGTACAAATGTTTCCTGCCCATATCAGTTAAAATTATTGCTGGTTATGCCATGCAAATGAATTTTGTAGAGTGGGTAATAAAAGTATCTGTAAATCAGATTCTTATTTTAACCATTTTAATATTTTATAGGTTGCTTCATGGATTTTAATGAATGAAATAAAATCTTTGCCACTTACATTCATTTCATATTTGTATGAGAGTAGTATTTTACCATTTTGAAATTATGTATTTACAAAGGCTTTTAGTGAACTTTGAAAGGGTACTTCAGTTTTAAAGATAGAAATAGTATTGATTAGGAGATTACCAAAAGTGTGTGTTGTGTAAGGGGAAGGAAGAGAGGATGATTTAAGATTGGAATGTGAAGGAGAGTTTGTAGGAGAGGCAGAAATGAACTGGAAGCATAGGTTCTAGACAGTCTAAGGAAAACTGAATTTTGAATGGGTTACCAGGCTTACAATTAAGACCAAGCATACTGGATTTGTGAGATGATAAATAGAAAATATATTATATTGATAAAATAAAGCCTGAATGTAGAATGACAGTCTAAAGCAAGTTTGGAACATCTGGCTATCCTAAAACCTTGGTTCTAATCCCTGCTTTCCTACCAAAGAGCAGTGGGACTGGGACTGCCCTTGGGTAAAACTTCCCCTTCATTTATTCATTCAGGAAATATTCAATGAGAGCCTGTTACCTGCCGGGCAACATGCAAGGGACTAGGGGTCCAATGTTGAAGGTCATGATTCTTGTCCATAAGGAAATTTTCACACCGCTAAAGAAAAAATAATTAGAATATAGAATGTTGAATAGGACTGCGGTAGAAATATGCAAAGACAAACATGAGAGCACAGAGACCACTCCAAGGGGCTGGGAAATGGGTAAGTAAGGGTGGTGGGAGTTTGTTGGGGAAGAGAGTATGAGATAACAGTTTGAGAAAGGAGTTTTAACAAGTTTCAGAATGCTTTAAAAAATTATTTGAAAGGCAATGTGATGGGGAAGGGGAGCAAGAACAATAGAGAGAGAGAGAGAGATCAATTGATCTTCCATTCACTGGCTTACTCCCCAACAGCCAGAATTAGTCTAGGCCAAGCCAAAGCCAGAACTCAATCCAGGTCCTCTAAGTGGGTGACAGGTACCAAGTACGTGAGCCATCCTTAGCTGCCTATCCTAGGGTGTGCATTTGCTGGAAGTTGGATTCTGAGTAGCCTGGACTTAATCTGGCACTCTGATATAGGATTGTGAGCATCCCAGGCTGCAGCTTAATCACCACACTACATGCCCACCCCATTCTTGTGATTTAAATTTTTTTAAGTTTTAATTTCTCACATGGAAAATACTAATAGATTAGCCATGAAATAAAGCTCTTTGGAGTTAGTAATTTTTAAGAATATGAAGTGTCATAGCTTCAGAGCAGAACCTGGCTGAGAGTAGATGTTCAGTATGTCCTCATGGACTGGATGTGTAAGTATTAGGTCTGTTTATTTCATTGATGGAGTTAAATACTGGTTTTCATGCAAAAGTTACATCTCTTATGTGGATATTTCCTATCATTTTCTTTTTATTGATTAAAACCTTAAAAGACCCTTGTGAAACAAACAAGTACAGAATTTCTTTAGCATAATTTTTTCTTCCGATCTGTTATAGCTTCCTTTTTTTTTTTTTCTTCAAAAAATTGTTTGAAAGAGACAGACATAGAGATCTCCATCCACTGGATCACTCTTCAAATGCCAGCAACATCTAGGGCTGGACCAGGCCAAAGGTGAGAGTCCAGAAATCCAGCTGAGTCTCCCACAGCAGATCCGGGGACCCAGGTACTTGAAGAATCACCTGCTGCCTCTAAGGGTGCGCGTTACTGGAAAGCTGGAGTGGAAGTGGAGAAGGAACTCTAACCAGTCATTCTAATGGAGGAATTGGGTATCTTTTTTTTTTTTTTTTGACAGGCAGAGTGGACAGTGAGAGAGAGAGACAGAGAGAAAGGTCTTCCTTTGCCGTTGGTTCACCCTCCAATGGCCGCCGCGGCCAGCGCGCTGCGGCTGGCACACCGCGCTGATCCGATGGCAGGAGCCAGGAGCCAGGTGCTTTTTCCTGGTCTCCCATGGGGTGCAGGGCCCAAGCACCTGGGCCATCCTCCACTGCACTCCCTGGCCACAGCAGAGAGCTGGCCTGGAAGAGGGGCAACCGGGACAGAATCCGGCGCCCCAACCAGGACTAGAACCCGGTGTGCCGGCGCCGCTAGGCAGAGGATTAGCCTAGTGAGCCGTGGCGCCGGCCGAATTGGGTATCTTAACTGCTGAGTCAAACACCTATTAGAGCTCTCATAGCCAATTAATCAGATAAACCTTTTTAGTGATTCACCTTTTATTAAATCCTTTGAAGCATTCAATTTAGTTTTCAATAAAACAGCTTTCCTTTTTATACTTATTTTATTAGTTTACATAAAATATAATTAAGTATGTGATTACAATAAATAGGTGAGCTGGCATAAACAGTTTTGAGAAATAAAACTAACACTTGCTATGCCTAGAACACTAAAATTGCAACAAGAATTAGATGTATTAGAAAGCAGTAGGCTGAGGCCGGCGCCACGGCTCAATAGGCTAATCCTCCGCCTTGCGGTGCTGGCACACCGAGTTCTAGTCCTGGTCGGGGCGCCGGATTCTGTCCCGGTTGCTCCTCTTCCAGGCCAGCTCTCTGCTATGGCCCAAGTGCATGGGAGACCAGGATAAACACCTGGCTCCTGCCTTCCGATCAGCGCAGTGCGCCAGCCGCAGTGTGCTGGCCGCGGCAGCCATTGGAGGATGAACCAACAGCAAAGGGAAGACCTTTCTCTCTGTCTCTCTCTCTCACTGTCCACTCTGCCTGTAAAAAAAAAAAAAAAAAAAGGCTGATTTATTTTCTCACATTGAAATTAACCATGGTTAATTACCATGGCCATTAGTTACTGTGACCTCTATATGTTTAGGAGCATTTGGTTATTTATATGAATTGATAATTGGAAGTCACTAGAAATTTTACTATATGTTAACAACATAATTACTAAGGTCAATTCTAGCTCTAGAATTGTATGATAATCTGTAAAATAGCTAATAATATTAAAAATTACTATAGGGGCCTGCGCTGGGGCGTAGCAGGTAAAGCTACCGCCTGCAGTGCTGGCATCCCATATGGGTGCCAGTTCATGTCCCGGCTGCTCCGTTTCCAATCCAGCTCTCTGCTGTGGCCTGGGAAGGCAGTGGAAGATGGCCCAAGTCCTTGGACCTCTGCACCCACGTGGGAGACCCGGAAGAAGCTCCTGGCTCCTGGCTTCAGATCAGCACAGCTCCGGTCGTTGCAGCCAGCTGGGGAGTGAACCAGTGGATGGAAGACCTCTCTCTCTCTGCCTCTCCTTCTCTCTCTGTATAACTCTGACTTTCAAATAAATAAATAAATCTTTTAAAAAATTACCATAGATTTTTTAAATTTGAAATTTTAAAATTCTCACATATTTTTATTTGATTTGGATTATATATTTTTATAATTGCTGCTATCGTTTGGATGTTGTCTGTCTCTGCCAAAACTCATGTTGAAATTTCGTTCCCACTGGAGCAATGTTGAAAGGTGGGGGATTAATGTCTTTCTTGTGACTGGATCAATTACTTGTGGGAGTAATTACTTTTTTCAAGAGAGTGGGTTGTTACGAGTCTGGCACCTCCTCTTGGTCCTTCTGAGGTACATATACTCTTCTGCACATGGTCACTTCTCTTCTACTCCTCTACCATGATGTGAAGCAGCATGAGGCCTTTCCTGGAAGCTGAATGTCTTCCCCACTTCCCAGAACTTGAAACTGAATAAACCTCTCTTCCTTATAAACTACTCAGTCTCAGGTATACTGTTATAGCAACAGAAAACAGATTAGAACAATTGGGTATTAGGGTTTCCTGGAGATGAAAGGGGAAAATGCTATTTTTAAAAGGGAATTCTATTGATTCTAATTACTTTTACTATTTTTAACTTATCCTGCTATTATCTACTCAGTAGCAGCAGCAGCAACAAACTAAATCTCTTAATGGCATTTGTGTTTTTATTTGGTTTGATCACTTAAAGTGAAACAGTTCATTAGACATTAAAAATCATAAAAGAAACAATATTAAATCAGTGTACTATAGAATGTATGTCTTAGAAAATATGCTGGCCAAACTTTTTATTGGTGCCAACATATGATTGATAATCATACTCTAATTTTTTTAGTGTTAATGTTTTTATAATGAGGGTTGTAATTTTGGGTGATACAGTGGGAACAGAAGGGAAAACTTGAATGAGAGGAAAGCTTGATGCCAAAATGGAAATGTCATCAGGGTTTGGTGACTTACTGGAACAGGAGGATCCTTTTTCCCGTTTTCGGATCCCAGGAAGGGAGACAATGTCAGGGGCTATTTTGGGAGTTAGAATGATCAGCTTGGCTGTAGGTATATCAAAGTGAAGGTAAACAAGATATCTAAAAACAGCAATTATAAAAATTGGCGACGTGGCGCAGTAGGTTAATCCTCCACCTGTGGCACTGGCATCCCATTTGAGCGCTGGTTCTAGTCCTGGCTGCCCCTCTTCTGATTCAGCTCTCTGCTGTGGCCTGGGAAGGCAGTGGAGGATGGCCAAGTCCTTGGGCCCCTGCACCCACACGGGAGATCAGGAAGAAGCCCCTGGCTCCTGGCTTCGGATCAGCGCAGCTCCGGTTGTTGTGGCCATTTGGGGAGTGAACCAGCGGATTGAAGACCTTTCTCTCTGTCTCTCCCTCTCACTGTCTGTAACTCTGCCTCTCAAATAAATAAATAAAATCTTTTTTAAAAAATCAGTTAAAAGGGATTGAAGCTAGGAAGAGAAGTTGAGACTAGGTGTGTACATGTAATTAGAAATAATCTTTTGGAGAGTGATAAAATAAAGGGAATGGATGAGACTACTGAAAGGAGAGTATATGGTAAGACAAAAAGGAATTACAGCCCGATGCCGTGGCTCAATAGGCTAATCCTCCGCCTGCGGCGCCGGCACCCCGGGGTTCTAGTCCCAGTCAGGTTGCCAGATTCTGTCCTGGTTGCTCCTCTTCCAGTCCAGCTCTCTGCTGTGGCCCGGGAGTGCAGTGGAGGATGGCCCAAGTGCTTGGGCCCTGCACCTGCATGGGAGACCAGGAAAAGCACCAGGCTCCTGGCTTTGGATCAGCGAGGTGCGTCGGCCGTTGCAGCCATTGGGGAGTGAACCAATGGAAAAGGAAGACCTTTCTCTCTCTCTCTCTCTCTCTCTCTCTCACTGTCCACTCTGCCTGTCAAAAAAATTAAAAAAAAAAAGAATTACAGTCTTTATCATTTTTTAAAAATATGCATGTTAAACTTTTTTATGCCCAAACTTTTTATGGTTTGTATCATTAGGGATAAACTTTAAAGGGTGATGACATAAATATTTATAATGTTTTAGTGCATTTATTTTTCATTTATGTATAAAAATCTTTTCTTTCTAGAATTTATATTGACATTGAGGTTCTCTAGCTTCTTTTTGTCCAAATGATAAATTATTTCCCCCAAGTTGATGATCAGTTATTCCAACACTATTGAGTCATTTCTTTATGTAAACTAAATTTTTTATATTTTGAGGTCTATTTCTAGGCTGTTAAACTTTCAAAATAATAAACTTTTCTGATGAGAAATATAGTCATTGTAAGTAATTTAAGCAATATGAAGAAAGTATCTCTACTATTCCACTGGTAACAGTTTGAATATATGAAAATGTGAATGTGTGACTATATGCATATTTGTATATAACCTTTGATATCCTCATTAAAAATGTGTTTAATTCATAAAATTTTCCTCTGGGAGCTACTTTTGTTAGATTTTGATAATGATATCAATATCATTTTGGAATTTGGAAATTTTGAAAATGGATGCACATACTGTAGACAGTTTGTATTGGGCCTTGATTCTGAGCACAAAAAGGTAGGTATCTTAGCATAGAAAGGTGATTGTAGAAAGAGAGAGAGGAAAAAAAAAACAAGAATGTATGCCAAAAGGAATAAGAGACGTTACAGTTGCAAAAGAAAGTTGTTATCCTGAGTTTTAACATTCCAGAAGCCTTAAGGCTTGACAGTACTTCTGAAGCACAGATTCCATGAGATACTCCTGTAATCTTCCAGCATTTTTTTCTTTTTTTGACCTAGTTTGAGTAGATTTCTATTTATTGCAGTGAGACTATTGCTGACTTAGATCATTTATTTTATTGAGTTTCTTTCAGTCAGTTTCACAATTGAATTTTATATTAATTCATATTTTCCTAAAATGTCTACCAGTTAACATAGTCTTTCGTTTTCACATGTATTGCTAGAATTGTGTATCATGATCTTTTTTTTGAATAATCACCAGAATTGCTGTTATAGTTCCATTCTCATATTACTAATTCATGTTTGTCTTTTTTGTTTGTTTCTGGCAAGTTAAATTTGCCAGATGTTTTTGTATTTTACTGAAGGTTTTTCAAATCATTAGTCTTATAGAAGGAATAAGAATATTGCCAGAATTACCTCCACAAAAAAGCATTAGGCCCAGACAGGGCGAAAAAGTGTCAGTTTCAGATAGTTGCAAAGTTAAGTTCTACCAGTTTTAAGGAATAAGTAACTTCAGTACTATAGAAATTGTTCTGGAACATAATAAAAGAAGAGGAAGCTGTGTATAGTTTCATCAAATAAATATATAAGCTTATTTTAAAACGATACACTCATATTGAAAATGCAAGGATAATTCAGTTTTGGAAATACATTAATATAAATCATCATGTTTTAGTAGAAAAAAGAAAAATTGTATCATCTTCTGCAGATGCTGTAAAGACTTCTGATAAAGTTCAATACCCATTCTTAATAGAAGCTAGTAATGAATCAGAAATAGAAGACTGCCTCCTTAAAATGGTTATGTATTAAATTAACTCAAAAGCCAGTCTCCTGCTTAATGGGTACATTTTAGAAGCTGTTCTATAGTCTGGAACAAAATAAAAAGGCAATCACTATTACTATCACATTGCCAGAAGGAGTGACTAAGGCAATGTAAGAGGTATAAAAATGGAAAAGAAAAGTAACAGTATTGCTATTTTTAGATGATATGATTGTATACCTGAAATATCCAGGTGAAATTATTTTTCCAGAGAGATTTTGGACCTTTTGGTGGCATTAGAATTACTACAACCACAAGTCACTTTAAATTTGTGGTTTGAGGTCTCTTGTATCACCCTGAGGGTTTGAATTTAGGCTGCAGATTTACCCGAAGGACTGATCAGTGGTTTATAACCTATATGAAAGTATTTTTAAAAGTTCATGCAACAGTGGAACTAAAAGCAGTTTATTTTGGTTTAAAAAAATTAAAATCTATGCATAGATTTTCATAATATGCATTTTCATGAACTTTTTGAAGACCCCCATGTACAACCAAGCTTTTGTCCTTAGAGCATCTGTTGATCCCAGAGAATCTGAACAGTTTTTGTAAAAGGTTTATTTGTTTATTTGAAAGCAGGGGTAGGTAGGTAGGTAGGTAGGTATCTTCCATCCCCTGATTCAGTCCCCAGATGGCTGCAACAATGGGTCTGGGCCAGGCTGAAGCTGGTGACAGGGATTCAGGTACTGGAGTCATTATCCGCTCCTTCCCAGGCACAGTAGCAGGGAGCTGGATTGGAAGTCGAGCAGCCAGGACTCAAACTGGCATTCCAAGTTGGAAGTGATTTTTGCTGTGCCACAGCACCTGCCCTTGAGCTGCAGTTTTGCTCTTCAACAGTTGTTTTGATGGCCTTTTGATGCAAAGGAGCCAGAAGTCAAAGCTTAGAATAGCCCAAGACAGAGATGCTATTATTAGCTAGATTTTCTGTTTTTCAATTAGGTCATCGTTGTTCATGTGTTGTCTAAATCTTTTATATTCATATTTGGTTTTTTATCTCAGTTGTCATCAGAAGAATGTCAAAGTACCCCAGTTTAATCAATGTTCTGTGTCTGAAGTTTTGTCACTTTATACTTGATATATTTTGAGATTATAATGTTAAATATGCATTCTCTTGGTGAATTGAAGCTTTTCATTTTTATTGAGATGTCCCCACATCTTGTGTCAAATATGTTTTTGTATATTTTAGATTATTAGTATATTTTCCTGTTGAATTAAAGTGTTTAACATTAGGAACATGGATGTCTTTATAATATTTTAAAAGTCCTATATATTTATTATTAATATAGTTATAGAAGCTTTTTTGGTATTTTTATGAGGAAGTTTTATAGTTTTTAAGCTTTTTATATGTTTATTTGAGAGACAAAGAGAGCAAGAGTATGTTTGTCTGCTGGGAGCTCCCCAATGCCCTTGATATCTAGGGCTGAGTCAGGCCAAAGCTGGGAACCAGGAACTCAATCCCGGTTTCCCCACATGGTAGCAGGAACCCAACAGCTTGCACCATTGCTGCTGGCTCTATTGTCTGCATTAAGAGAAAGCTGGAATTAAGAAGCCAGAGCAAAGTATCAAAGTGGAACATGGGACCGTCCCATTGCTTTGGCAAACACACACTATGGGGAATTTTTTGGTATTATTTTGTTTTCATTTGGAGCCTTTGTTTTAAGTCTCTTTTAAAGCATATATTTGGGTTTTATGGACTTTGAGCAGTTTTTTTTCTTTTTTTTGCTAATTGGTCTGATAGTTTTTTCCTTTGTAATTTTTATTTATTTATTTATTTTTATTTGAAAGAGACAGAAATCTCCCATCCACTGGTTCACTCCCTAAATGCCTGCAATAACCAAGGCTGGGCCAGCAGCAACTCTGCTGCCTCTCAGGGTGCACATTAGCAGGAAGTTGAATGGAGAGGGGAACCAGGCTGTGAATGCAGGCACTCCAGGATGAAATGTGGGCATTGTAAGTGGCAGCTGAACGCACTGCACCAAATGCCTACCCACTTTTATTTTTGAATTGAAGCATTTCTTTAGCTTGTTTACACTTGTTCCAATTATCAGAGTATTTGGCTTTATCTCTACCACATTATTTTGTATTTTCTTTTTGTCCTTCCTTTGTTTTTCTAATCTTCTTTTCAAATTCTATTGATTCTATTTTTATTATTTTTTTTTCTACTGGCTTTGAGTTACCTATTATTCTAACTGTTCTTTCAGTGTTTACCCTAGAAATTCCTAGGGGCACATCGATCAATGTTTTAAGTTAATCAATAATTTTGTTCCATTATTGGGTTAGTAATTTTGTCCTGGGGGTGGTATTGTGGTGTAGTGAGTTAAGCTGCCGCTTGCAACACCAGTATCCCCTAATGGAGTGCTGACTGCTCTACTTCGAATCCAGCTTCCTGCTAATGTGTTTGGGAAAGCAGCAGAGAATGGCTCAAGTAGGGCTCCTGCCTTCAGCCTGGACCAGCTCCAGCGATTGCAATCATTTGGGGGAGTGAATCAGCAAATAGAAGAAACCTACCTCTCTCTCTCTCTCTCCAGTTCTCTCTCTCTCTCTGCCCATCAAATCTTTTTAAAAATAATTTTGTCCCTTAAAACACTTTAGTTAGCCCCATTCTGACTTACATATTGTAATTCCAGTCAATTTTTGTTTGATTTTAAAAAAATGAAAATACATTGTTATTTTATAAGGCCAATGTTTATTTACCTACATGTTACCACTTTCTGTGTTCTTCCTGCTAGCATCTCATGCTTTCCATCTGGAATCACCTTTATGTCAGATCTTTTTAAACTCTAAAGTGAACAATGGCTAATGGCAGATTTTCTCAAGTTTTATTTGTCGGAAGGTAACTGTCCTTATTTATGCCAAGTCTAGAATTCTAGGTTGATAGTTATTTTCTTTCAGAATATGGGAGGTGTTTGAGTGTATTATTTCTTTTGGTCTAATTTTGAATCTTCTCTTTCTCTGACCTTTGTATAACTTTTCAGTGATGAATCTTGAGTTTATGTATATCTATCCCTATTGGATTTGTAGGGCCCCTTGAATTTGTATGGGTATCTTTTATCTGTTCTGAAAGTTTTTCAGCTATTATTTTGTCAAATAATGCCCTGTCCTTATTCTCTTTTCTCCTTTTGGAAGTCCGTTTGTACATGTTTTGGATCTTGTTACTGCATTCTTCATATCTTATTTATTCATATTTCCCTTCTCTTTGGCTCTCTGTTCTTCATTTTGTAAAGTTTCTTTATATCAGCTTTCTAGTTAATAAATTTTCTTTTTAGCTGTATCTACTTGTTCTTATTCCAGTTATTTTTATATTAAGAGTTTTTCTTGGTCAGCGCCGTGGCTCACTTGGCTAATCCTCCACCTGCGGCGCTGGCACCCCGGGGTTCTAGTCCCGGTTGGGACGCCGGGTACTAGTCCCAGTTGCTCCTCTTCCAGTCCAGCTCTCAGGCGTGACCCGGGAGGGCAGTGGAGGATGGCCCAGGTGCTTGGGTCTCTGCACCCACATGGGAGACTGGGAAGAAGCGCCCAGCTCCTGGCTTCGGATCGGCGCAGCTCCAGCTGTAGCGGCCGTTAGGGAAGTGAACCAACAGAAGGAAGACCTCTCTCTCTGTCTCTCTCACTGTCTGTAACTCTTTCTCTGTCTCTCTCTCTCTCTCTCTCTCACTTGTCTAACTCTGCCTGGCCAAAAAAAAAAAAAAAAGTTTTTCTTGGCTTCTTTTTATCATCTTCCATTTTTTACCGTTAGATTTAATTTTGTGTGTGTTTTTATTTTGTTTATTTTCTACTTTAAACATTAAATTGTATTGAATCTGCTTTCAAAATGTATTCAAGTTCAGACTGTTTCTCATGTCTCTGTGTATTTTTTTAAAGATTAATTTGTGGGCTGGCATTGTGGCTTAGTGAGTAAAGCCATTGCTTGCAGTGTCGGCATCCCATATAGGTGCTGGTTCCAGTCCTGGCTGCTCCACTTCTGATCCAGCTCTCTGCTATGGCCTGGGAAAGCAGTGGAAGATGGCCCAAGTCCTTGGGCCCCTGCACCTGCATGGGAGACCCAGAAAAAGCTCCCGACTCCTGGCTTCAGATCAGCTCAGCTCCAGCTGTTGCAGCCATTTGGGGAGTGAACCAGCAGATGGAAGACCTCTCTCTGTATCTCTGCCTCTGCCTCTCAAATAAATAAATAAATCTTTTTTTTTTTAAGGTTAATTTGAAAGGCAAAGATACAGAGAGAGAGGCAGAGATACAGAGAGAGAGAGACCTTCCATCTGCTGGTTCACTCACCAAATGGCCACAGTAACTGGATCTGGGACAGGAAGAAGCCAGGAGCCTGGAATTCCAACCAGGTCTTCCACATGTGTGGCAGGAACCCAGATACTTTGGCCATCCTCTGCTGCTTCCCAGGCAAATTAGCAGGAAGCTGGAATAGAAGTGGCACAGCTAGGACTGGAACCAGTGCTCATATGAGATGCCAGCCTCGCAGGTACTGGCGTACCTGCTGTACCACAATACTGATTTCTCATGACTTGGTATTAACTACCTTTGACCAAACTATCCTTTTAGCATGGTATCCTTTTAGGGTCTTTGTTTTGTTTTGTTTTGTTTTGTTTTTAAGATTTATTTATTTATTTAAAAGGCAAAGACAGAGAGGTGGGAGAATGGGAAAGGGGAGAGAGTTCTTCAATCAGCTGGTTCACTCCCCAAATTGCTACAACAGCCAAATCTGAGCCATGCCAAAGCCAAAAGCAGGCACTCCATCCTGTGTTTATACATGGGTGGCTGGGCCCACATATTTGGACCATCTTCTTTTAATGCCAGGCACATTAACAGAAAGCTGAATTGGAAGCAGGGTAGCTGGGACTTGTCAGTTCTCCATTTCTTCCTCGTCAGCCTATTATGAACCTTGGTAATAATAATTAAGATCAATCCTCAGTGGTGTAACATCTCAGTATAAAAAGAAAAGCCTTGGCATAGTTTTCAACATGTCACAGAACTGGAATTTATTATCTTCCTACCCTAATCTCTTTCCACTCTGCTTTTCATTCTCTGTATTGCATCTGTACTAGTTTCTAAAATATTTTAAGCTGTATTTGCTTTTTCCTGTGAGCAGAATGTTTTTCCACCATCTTGGCTTACTTGTTCACTTAGCTTCAGGTCTTTGCATGAATGTTCCTTTATCACTCAGGATTTCCCTGTCTTAAATAAATTAGCAGTCTCCATTTCTTTATTCCCCCAAAATCCTTTTTCCTCTTTTAATTTTGTATTCATTTATTAGCATGTAAGCAGTTTTCCTTTTTGAATATATATGATTGTATCTCCTCATTAGAATGTAAATTACAAAAGGTAGTAATTTTAACATTTTAAAAAATGTCACAGCTATGTTTCTTTTTTTTTTTTTTTTTAAGATTTATTTATTTATTTGAAAGAGTTACACAGAGAGAGGAGAGACACAGAGAGAGAGAGAGAGGTCTTCCTTCCGCTGGTTCACTTCCCAGTTGGTTGTGATGGCTGGAGTTGTGCTGATCCGAAGCCGGGAGACAGGAGCTTCTTCCAGGTCTCCCACGTGGGTGCAGGGGCCTAAGGACTTGGGCCATCTTCTACTGCTCTCCCAGGCCACAGCAGAGAGCTAGATTGTAAGTGGAGCACTGGGTCTGGAACTGGTGCCTATATGGGATGCCAGCACTTCAGGCCAGTGCATCAGCCCGCTGTGCCACAGCACTGGCCCCAACACAGCTATGTTTCTAACATCTAGTATAGTCCCTAGTTCTTAAATATTTGGGTTCTTAAATATTTTTTGAATAAATAAATGAGTATAGAACACTGTTTAAGAAACTCCCATTGTGAGGAGATGGTGTCATTCTGGTAGTCACAAATCTATACTAGAATACTGTAACCTTCTGTTGCCTTCTTTATCTATCTCTGTCTCATCGTTATGAGGTTACAATTAGAAAAACCTCTGGTAAACTTTGGGTATTTGTTTGCAAACTTATATAATAGATCAGAAAATTCAGAATAATTTTCAACATTTTCTAATTTTTTGGAGAAGAAAAATTTTGTTAGGCTATCGAGAAGGCTGGAAGCCATTATATATAGCTCTGAAATAATTTGCCTTTTACAACTGTTTAACAGGTTTTATTTAATTTCTTGTAAGTCTCCTAAAGCCTCTAAATAGATCTTCTACCTGATTTTGCTTCCTTTTAGAGTCACAATACTGTGCTCTTTAAAAATAAAAAAAGATTAGTAGGAGACCTAGGTTATAAATATCTCTGATTTTTTAAATCCAGGTGGCATGTTATAAAGACTTATACTAATGTAATTCAGTTCTAGAAGATATGATATTTCTATTAAAGATCACTTTATGCTGCTGTCACAAAGTGAAATGCTATAATAGTAAAAGGTCCATATCAAAATTATCTTTGAAACTTTATATAGACCTTTAAATAGCAGTAGGACTATCAGAATAGTAGAAATTAATACAAGCCTAAATGGAACCTTTTACCTGAAGAAGAAAATTTAGATAACATGAGTTAATTAAGTTTACTTCTGTTGTTTTTGTTTACTTTTTTCTCTACATAGAATATATATTTGTCATATAATTATGTAATATCCGTATGGTTAGGGAACATTTCTTATTTCCACTTATATAAATGCTCAGTTGGATTTTGTAGTCCATGATAGGTCTAGAAGCCTCTTGTTTGGAATTTTTAAAGTTTTTCTCTCCTTTCCTTTTTTTAAATCATTGAACACTACATCATGTTAATGGTTCCATTAATTGGATTTTTTTTAACCATCCATCTTTTTCTTGAGAATCTTCACACTGACTTAATATTAACTCTCCTCATCTAAGCATCTGCATCCTTTCTGTCTCCCTCCTTCATTCCTAATTGACATAAGCCGTCCCTCTGTCCTTCCTAAAGTTGGTGAGTCTCTCCTTCCAAGGTTGATTGGTCTATCCTTGTCATCCTTCCAAAGATCTGTCTTACAAAGGTCTATCCTTCTGTCAACATTTCTTTCTTGCTGTCTGTCCCTTCGTGTTTTCATGCAGTTCCCTTAAGCTGCTATCACAATGCGCCACTATAGATACTGAAAGACCTAAGTTAATAGACATCTTTCTAAAACCTTAGAGATGCAGCCAGCATTGTGGTGAGTCTGTGTCCCTGCTGCTCACTTCTGAACCCTGTGGATTTCCTGGGAGGGGTAGTGGAAGATGGTCCAAGTGTTTGGACTCCTGCTGCCATGTTGGAGACCCAATTAAATCTCTTGGTTTTGGCCTGGCCCAGTTCTAACCATTGCAACCACCTGGGGAGTGAACAAGCAGATGGAAGATTTGTCTGGCTCTCCCTGTCTTCTGTAACTCTAACTCTCAAAATAAATTAATCTTTAAAAAATAAAAACCTTAGCGATTCCTCAGCGTAATTGTCTTGTATATGTCCTTTAACATTGGGAACTTTGATAATATATTAATTACTAAATGATAAATTTGCATATCAGTTACACTTTGGCGGTTCCAAGGACTAGAGCCCTGGATTTATTTTTTTCATATCCTAAGTAAATGCTGAAATATTGTTTGTATAAGTGAAAAAAGGCACCTCAGAATATGTGATTCTGCATTGTATGTTACAAATTCTTAGCATTGGCTCTTTTTCTAAAATAAAAAAGATTTATTTATTTTGAAAGAGTTACAGAAAGGGAGGGAAGCAAGAGAAAACGAGAAGAAAGAGAATATCTTCCATCAGCTGGTTTATTTCCCAGATGACTGCAATTGCCAGGACATGGCCAAGCCTAAGCTGAGAGCTTTGTCCCGGTCTCCCACCTGGGTGGCAGGGGAGGTGGAGCAGCTGGAACACTAGTTGGCACCCACAAGTGAGGTGGTATTACAGGCAGCGGCTTTACCCACTGTGCCACAATGCTGGCCCCAGGATTGCCTCCTATATTTCTCTCTCCAAGCATAGAATGGTTCGAGTCCTGGCTCTGCTCCCAGTTCCAGTGTCCTGCTAATGTACACGCTGCGGGGGCATTACGTGATGGCCCCCAAACCAGAGACCTGGATTGAGTTCCCAGATCCTAACCTTGGCCTGGTTCAGCCCCAGATGTTTTGGGCATTTGGGGAATGAACCAATAGATGGAAGATCTATCTGTGTCTCTGTCTCTCTACCTTTCAATTAAAGGAAAAATAAATAATTTTTTAGAAAAGAAACAACAAATGATTTTTGTTTATTGATTTTTGTATCCTGCAACTTCACTAAATTTGTTTATTCTGACTGTTTTTGGTGGAATTTTTAGGTTTTTCTGTATATAATATAGAGAATACAGAAAATTTTCTGTATATAATATAGAAAATACAGAAAATTTTACTTAGTCCAGTTCTTTCAACCTCAGGGAAAAACTGGGAGCTAGAGATTTTCTTCTTTTTTTTTTTTTTTAAGATTTTATTTATTTATTTGAGAGTTGGAGTTACAGTGAGAGGGAGAGACAGAAAGGTCTTCCGTCCGTTGGTTCACTCCCCAAATGGCTGCAACAACCGGAGCTGCGCCGATCCGAAGTCAGGAGCCAGGTGCCAGGTGCTTCTTCCTGATCTCCCATGCGGGTGCAGGGGCCCAAGGACTTGGGCCATCTTTCCCAGGCCATAGCAGAGAGCTAGATTGGAAAAAGAGCAGCTAGGACTAGAACCAGCACCAATTTTGGATGCTGGCGCCGCAGGCGGAGGATTAACCTACTGTGCACGGTGCCACCCATAGAGATTTTTCTAATCTTATGCCTCTTTACCAGATGTGGGGATTGTGATGAGAAGGATGTCTCCTACCAGTTTAAGTGTAGCTGGATTTGCAGTCGTCCAAGATGTAGGAGCTTCTCAGTTTGTTCGAGGATTTCTTACAAAGAGGATTATTAATCTGTGTAATGCTGGTAAAGTGGCATGAAGGAATGTCCAGGGCTTCCGATTCTGTCATCTCACTGGTGTCACTCTTCTCTCCTTTTTGTAGCTTCCAACTATCCTCCACCTTTCTTTTCCTATTTTTGCTTATCTATCTCATCAGTTTTTGTTTTTGTTTCAAATGCCCTTACTACTTTCTATCTTGTTTCCTTCTGTTTTCTGTGGGGTCACTGCATCTTAATTCGGTTTTGTTTTTTGTTTTTTGTTTTTTTTGCCCTTCCTTTCTTCCATCAGTAAGTCCATTCATCATTTTTTATATGAATACATCCATCCATCCTTTGCTCATGTCTGTCCAAACTTTGTTCCATCTTGCCTTCTGTCTCCAACCTTTCTATCCTGGGCATCAGTCCTTCTATTTAGAGTGAGGTTTCTTTTTCCATCATCCCTGCTTTCTTTAATCTAGTCTTGGAACTACCATGTGTGTGTGGTGACACACAATTTTATATGCTTTTAAAAATATTTATTTGGGAGGTAGAGTGAAACAGAGAGAAAGTACTCCAGAGGATAAGATACCCACTATGACTATGGCTGGGCTAGGCTGGAGGAGCTGGGAACTCAATCTGGGTCTCCCATGTGGGAGGCAGGGACCAATTACTTGAGCCATCACCACTGCCTCCCAGGGTTTTTATTAGTGGAAAGCTGGAGTCTGGAGCTGGAGGTAGGTATTGAACCCAGACACTCTGATCTGGGATGCAAGCATCCTTTCTGGGTTCTTAACCGTTAGGCCAGATACCTACCACAGAGTTTTATATTAAACCCAGACTTCAGCTACAGCCTTAATAACCCCACTTCCTTTGCTATATTACATGCCTTCTTTATTTTCTGTCTAGATTCCAACCTCTCTTGTTTTCATTAGCACTTTTATCCCTGCTACCACCATCTCTGCTCTAAAAAAGTACAGTAACCTCCTAGGTGATTTTCTTATTTCTTCCCTTTGCCTGATACCTATTTTCAACCTGGAAGTCCAAGTGATTTTTTTTTAATTTATTTGTTTCAAAGAGCTTCAGAGAGAGACAGAGACAAAGAGAGATCTTTCATCCATTGATTCATTCCCCACATGGCCACAATGGCCAAGACTGGGCCAGACCAAGCCAGGAACTTCATCCAGGTCTCCCACATGGGTGGCAGGGACCCAAACACTTGGACCATCTTCTGCTGCTTTTCCAAGCCATTAGCAGGGGGCTGAATTGGAAGTGGAAAGCTTGGACATGAACAAACACCCATATGGGTTTGCAGGCAGTAGCTTTACCCACTATGCCACAGTACCAGCCCTTTAAGTGATTATTTTAAAAACTAATTAACTGGGGCTGGCATCCCATATGGATGCCAATTTGAGTCCTGGATGCTCACTTCTGATTGAGCTCTTGCTATGGCCTGGGAAAGCAGTAGAAGATGGCCCCTGCACCCACGTGGGAGACCAGGAAGAAGCTCCTGACTCCAGGCTTAAGATTGGCTCAACTCTGGCCATTGCAACCATTTGTGGAGTGAACGAGTGGATGGAAGGCTTCTCTTGCTCTGCCTCTGCCTTTGCCTCTCTGTAATCTGCCTTTCAAATAAATAAATAAATCTTTTTTTTAAAGCTAATTCACATTATATCCCAACCTGTGCTCAAAATCTTTCAATGGGTTCTCAACTCATTCAGAATAAAAGTCAGCATTCCTGCCATGGTTTAAATATCTGTATAGATTGTTTATTCCCTTAAGTGTCTCTCTGCTAACTTTTCATCTTTGTTCATTTAAAATACTATATTTATTTAATGTGGCAAACAAAATAATCCCCAAACTCAGCTGTTGTGGAGCTACATTTGGGTGATGGTGGGAGACTGGTAACTAACACATAAGCCAAATATGTAGTATGTATGATGGTAGCACATGTTAAAGAAAAATATAGGGGGCCCGGTACCATGGCTCACTTGGCTAATCCTCCGCCTGTGGCACCAGCATCCCGTATGGGCGCTGGGTTCTAGTCCCGGATGCTCCTCTTCCAGTCCAGCTCTCTGCTGTGGCCCGGGAGTGCAGTGGAGGATGGCCCAAGTCCTTGGGCCCTGCATCCGCATGGGAGACCAGGAGGAAGCACCTGGCTCCTGGCTTCGGATCAGCGTAGTGCGCCGGCTGTAGTAGCCACTTGGGGGGGGCGGTGAACCAATGGAAGGAAGACCATTTTCGCTGTCTCTCTCTCTCTCTCTCTCTCTCTCTCTCTCTAACTCTACCTGTCAAATAAATAAATAAATAATATTAAAAAGAAAGAAAAGAAAAAAAAATATCACCAGGAACAGAGATCAGGAATGCTAAGGGCTAGAAATGTAGACTGGTCTGTTTTAAATATGATTGTCAGAGCCTTTCTTCAAAGAAAACATTTGAGCAATAGAAGTAAGTGTGTAATTGAGCCATGTAGGAATATGAGGAAAGTGTGTTCTAGATGGAAAGAATATCCTGTGCAAAGGCACTCAGGAGCATTTCTAGTATGTTCAGGGGGTCCTGGGTAAGGTGTGTATCTGAAACAAAGTGATGGAGTGAAGAGGTAGAGTCAGAAAAGTAATGGTTGCCTAGGTTCATTGTTTAGGACCTAGGAGGCCATTTTAAGGTGGATTTTTTTGTTTTGTTTTTACTTTGGATTGGGAAGTCATTGCAATTAGAAGATTAGAAGTTTGGTTCAGAGAGAAAACATGATGATTTAGTGTCTGAGTGAAGACTAGACTGAGGGGTGGTGGGGTCAAGAATGGAAACAGTGAGATTCGACAGAAGCCAACATAATGATCTAAGAGAAAAATGGAGGACTGAATCCGTGTTAGAGATAGAGATAGTAAGGAGTAGTCATACTCTGGATGTATTCTGGGTTCATATTGTTAAGACCTGCTACAATATCATACGTGGTCTATGAAAGAAAGAAAGAAAGGTTAAAGATGATTGTTAGTGCCCACTGATACACAATTCACCTTTCTGACCTGAGCTTGAGATGTTTAATGTTTCAGCTCCCTTTGCAGTCTGGTGAGGCTGTGTAACTAGTTGTGGTTAATGAATTGTGTGAGGAAGTACTTGAAACATTGTAAAGCCCCTGATGGTTGTCTGGTTTTTCCCCTGCTGAACAGGAGACCTTGTGTTGAAGCTATAGAGCTACAAGGTAAATCAACCAGATAATAAAGTCACCATTTAGAGAACAACTCCCTGGAGCAGCAGTGAACTTGACATGAGAAAGATAAAACCTTTTTGTTAAGCCACTGAT
This sequence comes from Oryctolagus cuniculus, assembly GCF_964237555.1. Classification (NCBI taxonomy): domain Eukaryota; kingdom Metazoa; phylum Chordata; class Mammalia; order Lagomorpha; family Leporidae; genus Oryctolagus; species Oryctolagus cuniculus. The sequence goes on along the minus strand of NC_091442.1, from coordinate 109,619,440 downwards.
TTGGGGGTTTAGTGCAGTGAATGTCTGTACTGTTCTGAACACACAGGCAAGAACTTGACCTAAGTAACTTAAAGGTTGGAATCATTAACAGATTGGAATACTATAAGAAGACATAATCTGAGGTAACCTTCAAAGGGAGGTGTTAAATAGGTAGTAGATATTGGTAAATCTTTCTATGACTACTCTGTGTAAAATTATATAACCCCCTCCAATATACCTTTACCATATCGGAGCACTGGTTCAAGTCATGGCTGCTTGGCTTCTGATCCAAGAAGCTGGTCTCTGCAACCCACATGGGAGACCCCAGTGGAATTCCTGGCTACTGGCTTTTGCCTGGCCCAACTGTAACCATTGCAGCCATCTGGGGAGTGAACCAGCAGATGGAAGATCTTTCTCTCTCTTTCTGTCTGTCTGTCTGTCTCACTCACTCTGCCTTTCAAATAAAAATAAAATAAAATAAATTACTACCAAAATATAGTGATTTAAGAGCTTGGAATTTGGAGCCAAGCTGATGGATTTAATGTCCTGGCTTTGTTACTTTACTATCCATGTATTTGTAGGAAAAGTAACCTTTATGTGCCTCAGTTTCCTCATTTTGAAATGGAGGAAGTTCCTATCGCAAAGGGTTGTTGAGTATATACATGTAAAATAAATAGTCTCTGATAGTCTCTAATGCTTCCAGCTGTTATCCATTGTCATAATTGTCATCTAACATGCAAACTTCATAACATCAGGCACTGATTTTTTTTAAGGTTATTTATATATGTATTTATTTGAGAGGTAGAGTTACAGACAGTGAGAATGTGAAACAGAGAGAAAGGTCTTCCTTCCGTTGGTTCACTCCCCAAATGGCCACAGCAGCTGGAGCTGCGATGATCCGAAGCCAAGTGCCATGTGGTTGGTTCTTCCCGGTCTCCTATGCAGGTGCAGGGACCCTAGCACTTGGGCCATCTTCTACTGCTTTTCCAGGCCATAGCAGAGAGCTGGAGTGGAAGAGGAGCAGCCAGGACTAGAACTGGCATCCGTATGGGATGCCAGCATTGCAGGCTGAGGATTAACCCTATGCCATGGTGTCGGCCTCATGGCACTGATTTTTGTTCTTTCTTTTATTCTCAGGGACTCCAACAATGTCTGTTGCATAATAGGCCCTTAATAACTTTTTGATAAATAGATTGTATTATGTGATTGTCTTTTTTTTTTTTTTTTTTTTTTTTTTTTTTTTTGCAGTAATGTCAGTATGGGGAAAAACATTGACCTCAGATAGACCTTAATAGTTACATGTACTATTTGGGACATGCTCAATTGGACTTGCCCCAAATTGTAAGAGTTAGAAACGTGTCAGGGGATTCCAATTCAATCCCATCAAGGTGGCATGTACCAGTGCCATCTCACTAGTCCAAGTGATCAATTTCTGTTCACAATTGATCATAATGATAGGACTAAGAGTCAAAGGGATCACATAAACAAGACTAGTGTCTGCAAATACTGACTGATAGAATAGAAAAGGGAGAGAATGATCCAATATGGAAAGCGGGATACACAGCAGACTCATAGAATGGCAGATGTCCTAAACAGCACTCTGGCCTCAGAATCAGCCCTAAGGCATTCGGATCCGGCTGAAAAGCCCATGAGAGTATTTCAGGCATGGAAAGCCAAGACACTGTGGCAAAAAAAAAAAAAAAAAAAAAAAAGAAGAAGAAGAAGAAGGAGGTACCTTTCTCTGAAGGGAGGAGAGAACTTCCACTTTGACTATGACCTTTTCTAAATGATTAGAGTGGGTGAACTCAAAAGGCCTCCATAGCCTTGGCAACTCATGACAAAAGCCTAGGGTGATTACTGACGCCATAAACAAGAGTGTCGATTTGTTAAGTCAACAACAGGAGTCACTGTGCACTTACTCCTCATGTAGGATCTCTGTCCTTAATGTGCTGTACATTGTGATTTAATGCTATAACTAGTACTCAAACAATATTTTTCACTTTGTGTTTCTGTGTGGGTGCAGACTGTTGAAAGCTTTACTTAATGTATGCTAAATTGATCTTCTGTATATAAAGATAATTGAAAATGAATCTTGATGTGAATGGAAGGGGAGAGGGAGCGGGAAAGGGGAGGGTTGCGGGTGGGAGGGAAGTTATGGGGGAGAAAAAGCCATTGTTATCCATAAGCTGTACTTTTGAAATTTACATTCATTAAACAAAAGTTAAAAAAATAGTTACATGTGCTAGGCCATATACCAAAAAAAAAAAAAAAAAAAAAAAAAAAAAAGGGAGAATGGGGATGAGTATCTTGCATAGTGGTTAAGACATTGTTTGGGGCACCTGCATCCCATATTGAGTGCCTACATTCCAGTTCCAACTCCACTCCTGATTCCAGCTAATGTACACCCTGAGAGGTAGCAGCTGATGGCTCAAGTAGTTGGGTTCCTGCCTGCCTGACATGGGAGACCCAGATTGAGTTCCTGGTTCCTGGCTTTGGTCTTGCCACACTGTTGCTAGCATTTGGGGAGTGAACCAGTGGATGAGAGATCTCTCTCTGTCTCTGTCTCTGTCTCTGTCTCTCTCTGCCTTTCAAATAAATAAGTAAAAATATTTTTACCAAAATAAAGTAATTCTCATCTTTGTTAGTCTTTTTCTGAAAAAAATTTCAAGTAGGCCTATTAGATTACAAAAGTACATTTTACATAGATCTGAGACAGCAAGCTTTTGAACACATTAGACAGATGTTGTTTAGTTGTATGAAAATCCTTTATTAAAAGCCTCAAAGTATAATATTATACTTGATTTGGCTTAATCTGGTGGAGTAATATTGGTTTCTAAAATTAGACAAGGATAAGATTTTTAGGTTATAAATAGCTCTGTGTGATTTTTGAGATCAGAGAGACATAAATTGTTAGTATAAATTTATTCCAGAAGTTACTTTAACTTTTTGAAACTCTTATCCCTTGTGTTTTACATATTTCTTTTTTTCTTATAATTGGTACTATTGACATACCTACTTGTCAATAAGTAATCATGGTTCCTTTCCCATCTTTGTGTCTTTTATTTCTTGTTCTTCCATTACTGTACTGGTTAGGCCTTCTAATAACAGATTGAGAAATGGTGGTACCAGATATCCTTAATGTCTTCCCAGTCTTAAAGAAGGTACTTTCAGAATTTCAGTGTTAAATTCATTGTCTCTGTATTTTTTGTGGATACTGTTTTTCAGAATAAGGAAGTTACCCTCTAGTCCCACTTTTGTTGAGGCTCAATGGAAATTGATTTTTTGTTACTCTTTCTGCATCTGGTCATACAATGTTCTTCCTTTATTTTATGAGTGAAGTGAATCCCAGCAATAAGTTTTTTAAAAAAGATTTAGTTATTTACTTGAAAGGCAGTGTTACAGAGATAGTTCTTCCATCTGCTGGATCAAAATGGCCGCAGTGGCTTAGGCTGGACCAGGCCAAAAGCAATAGCCTAGAATTCCATCCATGTCCCCCACATGGGTGGCAGGGGCCCAAGTATGTGGCCATAATCTGTTACTTTCCCAAGCACTTTAGCAGGGAGCTGGATTGGAAGCTGAACAGTCAGAATTTAAACTGGTGCTCAAATGGAATGCTGGCATCACAGACAGCAGCTTAACTTACTGTGCCACAATGCTATCCCCAGGAACCGATTTTTAGTATTAACCTAATCAACTTTATGAGGATAAGGCCAGTTTTGATCACAATGCATAGTATTTGTATATACTGTTAGAATTTTATTTGCTAATATTATATGAGTAAGATTAGTTTGTAGTTTTTCTTTTGTACTGCCTTTGACTTTAGAATCAAGGTAAATTTTTATATAGTTTTTTTAAAAAATTTATTTATGTATTTGAAAGGCAGAGCAAGAGGGAGAGAGAATCTACCATCCACTGATTCACTCTGCAAATGGCCTTAATGGCCAAGGATGGGCCAGGTCGAAGCCAGGAACTTCATCTGGATCTCCCACGTAGTGGGCAGGGGCCCAAGTCTTGGGCTGTCTTCTGCTGCTTAGCACTTTTCCAGGTGCATTAGCAGGGAGCTGAATTGGAAATGGAGCAGCCAGAACTTGCACCGCAGTCATATGGGATGTGGGCACTGCAGATGGTGGCTTCATGTGCTGTGCCACAACACTGATCCCATTAAGGAAAATCTTATGAAACGAATTGAAGAACGTTCCTTTTCTAGTTTATTACCTTTATAATTCTGTTTAAAATTAGAGTTGCCTATTCCTTCAGTGTTTGGTAGAACTGGTCTCTAAAGCTGAATGGTTCTGAGGTGCGTGTTGTGGTGAAGTGGATTAAGCTGCTGCTTGTGAAGTCCACATCCCATGTCAGAGTGCCTGGTTCAAGTCCCAGCTCCACCATGCTTCTGGTCCAGCTTCCTACTGTTGTGCCTGGGAGGCTGTGGAAATGGCCCAGGTATTTGGGTTCCTGCTACTTATGTTGGAGACATGGAGTTTCTAGCATCTTACTTTGACCTGGTCTAGGCTGGCTATTACAGGCATTTAGATTGAACAAGTGAATAGAAGATATCTCTCTGTTTCTCTCTGTCACTCTGCCTTAAATAAATGTTTTTTTTAATAAATGTTTTTTTTAATAAATTTTTTTTAAGATTTATTTATTTGAGAGTCAGAGTTACACAGAGAGAGGAGAGGCATATATAGAGAGAGGGGTCTTCCATCCGATGATTCACTCCCCAATTGGCGGCAACACCCGGAGCTGTGCCAATTCGAAGCCAGGAGCCAGGAGCTTCTTCTGGGTCTCCCACGGGGGTGCAGGGGCCCAAGGACCTGGGCCATCTTCTACTGCCCTCCCAGGCCATAGCAGAGAGCTGGAATGGAAATGGAGCAGCTGGGTCTCGAACCAGCGCCCATATGGGATGCCGGTGCTTCAGGCCAGGGCGTTAAGCCACTGCACCACAGCACCAGCCCAATAATGTTTTTTTGTTTGTTTGTTTGTTTGTTTTTTTAATCTGAGAGGCTCTTGTGTTTTCCTTGTAACTTTTTAAACTACAGAGTCAGTTTTTTAAAAGACTTTTAGCACCATTCACATTCTTTTTCATTCTCTTGGGTCCATTTTGCTAAGTTTTAAATTTTTTCATCAGTCAGGGTTTTTTTTTTTTATGATTTATTGATTTTATTTGAAAGGGAGAAGGGGTAGGGGGAGAGAATCTTCCATCCACTGGTTCACTGTCCAAATGGCCACAACATCTGGGGCTGGGCCAGACTGAACCCAGGAACTAGAAGCTTTGTCCAGGTCTCCCCTGTGGATAGCAGGTACCCAAGTACTTGGGCCTTTTTCTGCTGCTTTCCCATGTGTGTTAGCAGAGAGTTGGATCAGAAATGGACTCGAACTGTTGCCCTTATGAGATACCAACAGTTTCGGCTGTGGCTTAACCCACTGTACCACAATGCCAGCCCCCAACAGTCAGTTTTATTAAATAACTTATCCAGTTCATCTAAGTTTTAAAATTTATTTGCACAAAATTGTTCATACTTCCTCACTTTCTGTTTAATTCCCATACTGAGATTATGTCCCCATTTTATTATTAATATTGTTTATTTTTCCCTCTCCCATCTTTTTCCTTTATTACTTATCAGAAGTTTATATTATTATCTCTTTATGTAATAAATTTTGTTTCTATTAGGACTTTGTATTCTGTTTTCACTAAGTTTCTGCTTTTTATAATTTCCTTTCTACTTTTTTAGGATTTATTCTAATTTTGTAACATAATTTCGAGTCTTATTTTTTAGTTATCAGTGAAACCTGTATACAGGAGTACTTCAAAAAGTTCATGGAAAATGGAATTAAAATTTGTTTGGTGCTGGGGCTGTCGTTGTGGTATAGTGGGTAAAGCCACTGTCTACATTTGGGCACCAGTTTGAGACCTAGTTGCTCCATTTCCAATTCAGCTCTTTGCTATACCCTAGGAAAGCAATAGAAGATAGCCTGGGTGTTTAGGCCCCTACACCCATGTGGGAGACCCAGAGGAATCTCCTGGCTCCTGGCTTCAGATGGGCCCATTGCAGCCATCTGGGGCATGAACTAGTGGATGGAAGATATCTCTCTGCCTCTCTCTAACTCTGCCTTTCAAATAAATAAATAAAATTAGTCGGTGCAAAAAATTTTTGAAATTCAAAGGCTGTTCAAAAAGTTCATGAACATGTGTATTATGAAAAAGCTATGAATTTCAAAAGTTTTTGAACCAAATTAAAGTTACCTTTTAATTTCAATTTTCCAGGCATTTTGAACTGTCCTACTATTTCCCAGGTTCCTCTTCAATTGCATTCTACAAGATTTAAATGAATTTTCTTCATTGTTATTCAACTCTAAGTGTTTTCTGAAATTCATGGTGATGTTCTTTGTCCAAAACACTGTTTTTAAGAAGTGCTTTTTAATCTTAAGATGTATAACTTGGAGCCCATGCTGTGGCACAGTGGGTTAACGCCCTGGCTTGAAGCGCCAGCATCCTATATGGGTGCTGGTTCGAGACCCAGCTGCTCCATTCCAATCCAGCTTTCTGCTATGGCCTGCGAAAGCAGTGGAAGATGGCCTAGGTCCTTGGGTTCCTGCACCCATGTAGGAGACCTTGAAGAAGCTCCTGGCTCCTGGTTTCAGATTGGCGCTACTCTGGCCATTGCGATCAATTGGGGAGTGAACCAGTGATGGAAGACCTTTCTTTCTATCTCTCTCTGCCTCTCCTCTCTCTCTAACTCTGACTTTCAAATAAATAAGTAAATCTCTTTAAAAAATGTCTAACTTATAGTAGTTCTTTAAAATTTGTTGAACTTATTATAATCTAGTACAAGAGCAGTTTCTATAAATATTGAAATGGAAGCTCTACTTTTTGAATATGTTTTATGGTTGCTTTTTAGATTATGTCTTTGTCTTTGCTTTCATCTAATTTCAATGTGATGTGTCTGTGTGTGGATCTTACATGCACACACTCACACACACACACACCTTATCTGTATCTTTGCCCATTTAAAAAATTTTTAATTCCACTTTTCCATGAACTTTTTTTTATTATATTCATCTTACTTAGAGAGACAAACAGGCAGCGATTGATCTTCTATCCACTGGTTCACTTCCCAAATCCCTACAACAGCCTAGGATGTGCCAAGTGGAAGCTGGTATGACAAAATTCCATCCAGTTTTCCCACATGGATGGCAGGGACCCACCTACTGGAGCCATCACCTGCTGCCCCCCAGAGAGTGCATCAGCAGGAGATTGGAATCAGAAGCAGAGCTGGGTTATACCCAGACACTCTGATACATAGGCATCCCGTGTGGCATCTTAACCACTGCACTGTGCAGTATCTCCTCTGTGCACATTTCTATTTTTACCTCTCTCCCTCTCCACCTCAACCCACATTCCCTACCCTGTGTCTTTTTTTCTGAAATTTTAAAAGATTTGTTTGTTTGTTTGTTTGTTTGAAAAGCAAAGTTAGAGAGAAAGAGAGAGAGAGGTCTTCCTTTTTCTGGTTCACTCCCCAAATGGCCACAGTGGCCAGAGCTGGGCCAATCTGAAGCTAAGAGCCAGGAGCTTCTTCTGGGTCACCCACGCAGGTGCAGGGGCCCAAGGACTTGGGCCATCCTCTGTTGCTTTCCTAGGCTGTAGCAGAGAGCTGGATCGGAAGTAGAGCAGCCATGACTTGAACCAGCACCTATATAGGTTGCTAGCACTGCAGGTGGCAGCTTTACCCACTACGCCACAGCACCAGTCCCACCTATTTCTTTTTTTATAACCTGCTTGGGATTCTTGGATTCTTGGGATTCATAACTTTTTACATTTTTAGAAATTCTGTCATTTTTTACAGTGCCATCTGCGATTCAAATTAAGTTATTTTTTCTTTTGAGTTTAGTGATTGATTTTTTTTGGAACTTTTTTTGGTAGAAATTCTTTGAAGAATGGATTGAATTTGAGAATGCAGAGGTTTTGTGATTGGTGTATGTGATGTCTTTTATAAGGTCACATGGAACCCAGGGCCAGTGTATTTTTTAATTATTATTTATAAAATTTTTAATTTATTTTCAGTGTATTTGGTGGGGGGTGAGAGAGTTGAGAGAAAGAGAGGGAGAGAGATTTATGTATCTATCTTTCAACTGCTGGTTTATTTCCCAAATGTTCTCAACAGCTAGGGCTTGACAAGGCTGAAGCCAGGAGCCTGGAACTAACTCCTTCCAGGTCTCCCACGTGACTGGTAGGGACTTGGGTAGTGGAACCATCATTTGCTGTCTCCCAGGTTGCCATTAGCAGGAAGATGGATCAGAAGCAGAGTAGCTGGGGCTCAAACTGGGCACTCCAATATAGAATGAAGGCATCCCAAGTAGGGAATTAACTGCTGTGTCAAATGTTCACCTTTTATTTTTAAAATTTTTAATTAACATGTAATATTCCTATATTTTATGGGGTACAATACAGTATTTCAACACATATATAGCATAAACTGATCATATCAGACAAATGGCTTTTTTAATTCATTATCTTTTATTAGTGTTTGGAGCCTTACTATCCCCCCTCTTCCCATTCTGTATATAATACATAATACATTGTTGTGAATTATAGTCATCCCACTGTACTATGGAAAACTAAAAATTATTTTTGACTTTTTTTTTTTTTTTTGACAGGCAGAGTTAGAGAGAGACAGAGAGAAAGGTCTTCCTTTTTCCGTTGATTCACCCCGCAAGTGACCACTACAGTCGGAGCGTTGCGGCCAGCTCGCTGCGCCGATCTGAAGCCAGGAGCCAGGTGCTTCCTCCTGGTCTCCCATGCGGGTACAGGGCCCAAAGACCTGGGCTATCCTCCACTGCACTCCGGGGCCACAGCAGAGAGCTGGCCTGGAAGAGGAGCAACCGGGACAGAATCCAGTGCCCCAACTGGGACTAGAACCCGGGGTGCCGGTGCCACAGGCGGAGGATTAGCCTAGTGAGCCATGGCGCCGGCCATTGACTGTTTTGATACCCATTACCAACCTCCCTCTGTCCCCTCTCTCCATAACTCCTAGGCCCACTTTAAGTGTAGTGTTAGACTTGAAGTTTTGAAGACCACATAAATTCCATGAATCTGCGTTGAGTTTTTGCATTCTGAACAGTAATTTTTTTCAAGATTTATTTATTTGAAAGTCAGAGTTACACAGAGAGAGGAGAAGCAGAGAAAGAAAGGTATTCCATCCAATGGCTTACTCCCCAATTGGCCGCAACGGCCGGAACTGCACCGATCCAAAGCCAGGAGCCAGGAGCTTCCTTCGGGTCTCCCACATGGGTGCAGGAGCCCAAGGATTTGGGCCATCCTCCACTGCTTTCCCAGGCTACAGCAGAGAGCTGGATCAGAAGTGGAGCAGCTGGGACTAGAACTGGCACCCACATGGGATGCTGGCTCTGCAGGCCAGAACATTAACCTGCTGCACCACAGTGCTGGCCCCATCTGAAGAGTAATTTTTAAAATACAGTTTTAAAATTAATTTTACATTTATAGAAAGTGTATAAAGATAATACGGTGAGCTCCTACAAACCATGTAACCATTTTACCCTAATATTAATATCTTATACTATCATAGTACATTTATCAAAACTAAGAAATCATAGTCCTAACCAGACTTTAATGTTGGGTTTTTTGGTTCCACAATCCTGTCTGGAATACCACATTAGATCTAGTCATATGTCTCCTTGTCTTCTGTGACAGTTTCTCAGGCTTTTTCTCTTTCATTCTTTCTGTTTTCCTTTTTTTTTTTTTTTTTTTTTTTTTTTTGAAAGGCAAAGGAGTGAGAGATCTTCTATCCACTGGTTCATTTCCTAGATGCATGCCTAGAGGGTTGGAGAGTGGGAGGGAATTGTTGACAGCTCTATCTGCTAGTTTACTTTCCAAATACCGGCAACAACCAGGGCTGTGCTGGTTTTAAGCCAGGAGCCAGGAAATCAATCTGTGTCTCCTACCTGGGTGTCAGGACCCAAGTAATTGAGCCATCATCTGCTGCCTATCAGGGTACACGTTAGCAGGAAGCTGGACTCAAGAACAGAGCTGGGACTTGAACCCGGGCACTCTGATAAGTGATATGAGTGACCCAAACAGCAGTTTTATCACTAGATCAAATGCGCATCCTGCTTTCCCTGTTTTTTATGAAATTCATAGTTTTGAGTACATGTCAGATATTTTGTGGAATGTCCCTCAGTTTGGGTTTGCGTGATTTTATTTTATTTTATTTTTTTTTTTTTTTTTTTTTGAGACAGAGAGAAATCTTCTGTCCCCGGGTTCATTCCAAATGGCTGCCAACAGCCAGGGCTGGGCCAGGCTAAAGCCAAGAGCCTAGAACTCCATCCAGGTCTCCCACCTGGGTGCCAGGATCCCAAGCACTTGGGCCATCTTCCACTGCTTTCCCCAGGCACATTATCAGGGAGCTGGATCAGAAGTGGAGCAGCAGGAATTGGGCACTGAGAAATGGAAAACAATACCTAGTCTCAGGATATAGTCCAGTGGCCAATAATTCTCCTACCTATCTCCAGCTATTTAAATTATGTTAATTATTCAAAGACCCTCTCTACAATAGTCACATCTTTGAAATTTTTGCCTAAATATCTCCCTATCCCAAAAAGGGGAGAAGGGCTGATGTGATGTAATAGGTAAAGCCACCTTTTGCATTGCCGGCATCCCACATGAGCGCTGGTTCGTGGCCTGGCTGCTCCACTTCCAATCCAGCTCCTTGGTAATGCTCCTGGGAAAAGTAGTGGAAGATGGTCCAAGTGTTTGGGCCCCAGACTTGGAAGAAGCTTCTGGCTCCTGGCTTTGGCATGGTTCAGTGCTGGCTGTTGTGATGGTATGGGGAGTGAACCAACAGATAGAAGATCTCTCTTTCTATTCCTTTCTCTCTGTAACTCTGACTTTCAAATAAATAAATAAATCTTTAACAAGGGGAGTGGGGAGCTGGCGCTGTGGCACAGTGGGTTAAAGCCCTGACCTGAAGTGCTGGCATCCCATTTGGGCGCTGGTTCTAGTCCCAGCTGCTCCTCTTCCCATCCAGCTCTCTGCTATGGCCTGCGAAAGCAGTGGAAGATGGCCCAGGTCCTTGGACCCCTGCACCCATGTGAGAGACCCGGAAAAAGCTCCTGGCTTCTGGCTTCGGATCTGCTCAGCTCCAGCCGTTGTGGCCATCTGGGGAGTGAACCAGCTGATGGAAGACCACTGTCTCTGTCTCTACCTCTCTCTGTAAATCTGACTTTCAAATAAATCAATCTTTAAAAAGGGGGGTTAATCCAGAAATTACTTTTTCCCTCTTGACTTTTCAAAGAGTATTAATGGTAAAAACAAACTTGCTGGCTGGCGCCGCGGCTCGCTAGGCTAATCCTCCGCCTTGCGGCGCCGGCACACCAGGTTCTAGTCCCGGTTGGGGCACCGGATTCTGTCCTGGTTGCCCCTCTTCCAGGCCAGCTCTCTGCTGTGGCCAGGGAGTGCAGTGGAGGATGGCCCAAGTGCTTGTGCCCTGCACCCCATGGGAGACCAGGAGAAGCACCTGGCTCCTGCCTTTGGATCAGCGCGGTGCGCCAGCCGCGGCGGCCATTGGAGGGTGAACCAACGGCAAAGGAAGACCTTTCTCTCTCTCTCTCACTGTCCACTCTGCCTGTCAAAAATAAAAATAAAAATAAAAAACTTGCTAAAAAGCCTTCAGGCATTCAAGAGAAACAAATACTGACACTTACCTGAGGAATGACTGGGTGGAAATATTAATCTTATCTACTGGGTCATTTTGATTCGGGTGATGTGCACAAAAGGTCTTTTTTTGTCTTATCCATCTGGAGCAACCTTGAACAATCATTTATTTATGCAGTATCCTCTTTTCATATCCTTCCTGTCTCTGAGGTGTTTTTAAGCTGATCACAGTCTAATCTCTGACATTCAGACCCTCTCCCTTTGCTTTAAGCCTTCCTTTTCAGCCAAACCAGTGTTATTTACTATGTAAATCTTACTATGTAATACATAGATTACTTGCTATGTAATACATACAGTGTTTGACCACTTTGGAATGCTGAAAATCAGTGGGCTTCTATCTTCTGTTTCTAGGTCACTAATACTTTACCCTGAATAAACTTTAAAAAAAAAAAAAAGATTTTATTTATTTATTTGAGAGGCAGATTTACAGAGAGAGAGAGAAAGATCTTCCATCTGCTGGTTCACTCCCCAGATGGCCGTGTTGGCTGGAACTGGGCCTGTCCAAAGCCAGGAGCCAGGAGCTTTTTCCAGGTCTTCCATGTAGGTACAGGGGCCCAACTACCTGGACCATCTTCCACTGCTTTCCCAGGCCATGAGCAGAGAGCTGGATTGGAAGAGGAGTAGCTGGGACATGAACTGGCACCATTATGGGATGCCAGTGCCACAGGCATAGGCTTAACCTACTATGCCACAGCGCTGTCCCCCCGAAAAAACTTTATATTAACCTTTTTACAGACCTTGTTTATTTCTTTGAAAGGATTATCCATTTGTATCTCATATATTATATTCTACTATAGTAGGTACTATTGTATTTATGTGCATACATACTCAATTTCTTTTTGTAGATGCTAAGCTCTATAAGTATTGGAGCCCTTATCTATCTGTATCTCGTAAATTGAATAAAATTATGTAAGTAGTAAGTATCCCTCCTTAGAAGGCATTTTAGGAATTTTGTGAAGACATCTTTGGTTGTTATATGATTGGAGGGTATAAGTAAAATTAGTAAGGAAAGGCCAAGGATAGAAGACTTCCTTCAGCGTATTCTCTCAAAATAAACAGTTGTCCTGAGTCCTGTTTAACTTTCTTCACAATGCTTGATGTAAGTAAAAATCTTAACAAAATTTTCTGAATCTAAAGTCTAAATCCATCTCTATATATAAACATTGTGTATTTTCTACACAATTTAAATATAAACTGAGCTTTCTAGGAGTGTATTTAGCACTCTGTAAATCAAGATGATAGCTTGTTTTGTTCAGAACTTTATTAAAGTCTTGTTCACCATTTAAGGAAATCAAGTTTGAGTTGCCAGTAACATCACTGTATTTGTTTTTGTAGCTATTAAATTTGAAATGATTCTATATGTAAGTATAAGTATTAGACTGGTTCATTGTTTTCTAATGTAATGTCCAGATGCTTAGTAATAGAAGTAGATGTTACTTTTTTAAAAATATAAATGACCTTTAATTTCCTCTATATGTAATAGAAAAAAAGTAATGCTTTAAAGTGATATATGTGGATATGTTATTTATGAATTTTATTTCAGGGTTTTAAAGAGGACATTGCAAAATAAATGTTATAAAACAACATTGTGTCATGAGATAGATTTATGGCTTTTAGAGTCTGGCAGATGCAAAAATTTGCTTTTTTTTTTTTTTTTTTTTTTTTTTTTTTTTTTTTTTTTTTAACAGGCAGAGTGGACAGTGAGAGAGAGACAGAGAAAGGTCTTCCTTTTGCCGTTGGTTCACCCTCCAATGGCCGCCACAGCCGGCGTGCTGTAGCCGGCGCACCGCGCCTATCCGAAGGCAGGAGCCAGGAGCCAGATGCTTCTCCTGTTCTCCCATGGGGTGCAGGGCCCAAGCACTTGGGCCATCCTCCACTGCACTCCCAGGCCACAGCAGAGAGCTGGCCCTGGAAGAGGGGCAACCGGGAAAGAATCCGGCGCCCCGACCAGGACTAGAACCCGGTGTGCCGGCGCCGCAAGGCAGAGGATTAGCCTAGTGAGCCGTGGCACCAGCCACAAAATTTGCTTTTAAAATATGTGTTTCATCTTTATTGAACATTAAACTATTCTCCATAAAAATGTATATCACAAATATCTCAATAATTTGAATAATAAGTTAGATGAAAACACTAAAAATTGTAACAAACCAGAAAAAAGCAAGCATATTTAAACTTGACTCAGCTTATAGAGACACAGAATTTTAAATTTAGAATTTTGAAATCTCTATAAAACATCATAGACTTTGATTAATGATTGAAAAATCTCCATTTTTTCTCTATGATAGGTAGGATTCAAATTTTTTCTAAATTTTACTCATTTCATTTGGAGGATAGGAGATAGACTGCATGTGGTTTTCATGATTTTAGTTTGTTCTTTAAATCCATTCTCTAGGGTCTGCAATGAATGTTTTGGTTAAGATATTCTAAGAGTAGTTTGTTTTCATTGCTGAGCAAATGATAGGATATATTTTAGAAACTGAAATACAGAGCCAGATGGCTTCTTTATTCTTGTATGATACATATTAATTCATAATGCCTTGTTTTCAGCAGCAAAAGGATTATTTGTAACTTCCCATTGCCTTTTTTAGACTATTTCATATAGACAGAACTAGAAATTCTAGTTATATAAAGCTGTTCCAGCACAGGCTGGAAAGTAGGTCATTCTGACGGGAGTATACTAAACCGCCCATTGGTTGCTATAGCAATGACCTACTTTAAGAAACTATTACTGTTGATTCATGTTGAAATCATCTTTGGAACTGGTATAAGGAAGTTAAATGAATATAATTTTTTATATAATAGCAATAGGTAGTGATCTCTGGAGAGAAAAAAATCCTTTAAAAATTTAAAGTGAAGAACTACCAAAACATTGTCCCCTAATTTCTTAATTATTTTCAAAGTTGGATCATTTTAATTTATTAGAGGACTCTCATAAAATAGGTACTTTATTTATTTACTTATTTTTACTGTTTCATTTATTTAAAAGACCAAGTTACAGAGAGAGGTAGAGGCAGAGAGAGAGAGAGAGAGATGTCTTCCATCCACTGGTTCACTCCCCAGATGGCCACAACTGCTGGAGCTGAGCCGATCCGAAGCCAGAAGCCAGGAGCTTCTTCCAGGTCTCCCACATGGGTGCAGGGTCCCTGGGACTTGGGCTATCTTCTACTGCTTTCCCAGGCCATAGCAGAGAGCTGGATGGGAAGAGGAGCAGCCGGGACTTGAACCAGCGCCCATATGGGATGCTGGAATTTCAGGCCAAGGCTTTAACGCACTGCGCCACAGTGCCGGCCCCAAGTTGGAACTTCAAATCTATGCTGTTGGAGATTTTTTAAATGGTTGTATTATGGAAGAATTATATGCTCAGATATTAGTTGTCTCAGAGTCTCTTTTGTGAGGTAGAGTTACAGACAGAGAGGGGACAGGCAGAGAGAAAGGTCTTCCATCCACTGGTTCACTCCCCAAATGGCTGCAATGGCCATAGCTGGACCAATCCAAAGCCAGGAGCCCAGAGCTTCCTCTGGGTCTCCCATGTAGGTGCAGGGGCCCAAGCACTTGTGTCATTTTCCACTGCTTTCCCAGACCATAGTAGAGGAGGTGGATTGGAAATGGAGCAGCCAGGAGGCGAACCAGTGCCCATTCGAGTTGCTGGCGCCACAGCACTGGCCCCGATTCAGAGTCTTAATTGTACTATGCTTTGTTGATGAATATATTCATCCACATTGACCTTGTCATTGGGAAACTTATCTTTCAAACTTGATTTAAAGTCACTTTCAGATGAAGTTAGCAGTTCAAAGTGCTTTTGTGTGGATGTGCATGTACCCAACGAATTCATGTTTTCTACTGTCATGCCTAGGTATTTATGGAAATACATGCGTGTGGAGTTTGTTCAAAAATAAAAATTATTATCAAGGGAAAGTAATAATATGTTTAATGAATATCTTCCAAATGCTAGGGATTCTACTATGTGAATTTATACTGTTTCTAATTCTCTCCACAAGACAATCCTACTAGGTTATTTTATCCTATTTCTAATCATTTCAACAAATTGTAGAGGGCATATGATGAAATTTGTTTGCCAAATACAGAAAACAAAACAAAGGTTAAGGAAACTGTAATTAGGAATGAGACACATAATTTGAAATCCATTGGAAGGGCTTCATACACACATACACACACAAACACACATACACACACACATACAGACACACACGCAGAGTCATCTCTTGGTGTCCTTCTATCCCTGTAGATACCAAAATGTGCAAGTGCTCAAGGACCTATAATTGCATGTAACATTAAATTATCTCTAAATTACTTTAAACGTCTATTACAGTATGATGCTATGTAATGTGATGCTAGTTACAGACACCTTTTTAAACATTTTTTTAAATATTTATTTTAGAGAGAGGGAAAGGAGAAATCCCCCAAAGCCTACCACAGTCAGGGGCTGATCTAGGCTGAAGCTGGGGGCCAGGAATTCAATCCAGATCTCCCACATAGGTGAGACTCAATTACTTGTACCATATAGCATGCTGCCTTCCAGTGTGTACATTAGCTGAGAGCTGATATCAGGAGCAGAGCCAGGACTTGAACCTAGGTGTTTGCGTATGGAATACAGATGTTCCCAAGCAGCTTCTTAACTGCTAGGCCGAACTCCCTTCCTTAGTTGCAGTTTTTTTTTTTTCCCAAATAATTTTTCAGCTGTGGCTAGTTGAATCCATGAACTTGGAACTTGTGAATACCATGGACTAACTATATATTACATATACATGGTAGCTGTCTTATGTGGTATGATATGAACATTTCTCTAAGATGAGGTATACATTAAGTTCTTTGACAGTGCAGAGGACAGAGAAATTTCTTTTAAGAAAAGATTATTTCAAAGGCAGAGAAGGACAGAGAGAGAAAGAAAGGAAGAAATCTTCCATCTGTTGGTTCACTCCCCAGATGGCTGCAATTCCTGGGCCTGGGCCTGGGCCTAGCTCTAGCTGAAGACAGGAGCCTGGAATTCCATCCTGGTCTCCCACATGAGTGACAGGGGCCCAAGAATTTGGACCATAGTCCACTGCCTTCTTAGGTATATTACCAGGGAGCTGGGTTGAAAGCAGAGCAGCCCGGATTTAAACTGGTGCTCCAATATGGTTTGTCTGGAATTGCGACCGATGGCTTAACTCACTATACTACGACTCAGGCCCCCAAAGAAATTACTTTCAGCTGGAAGACTGAAGGTTAGTAGAATATGAACTTGAAAAAGATGAGAAAAGGAAAATTCCCCCTGAAGAAATGGAAATTAGAAACAAGATTGCAGGCCAAGGGAAGCAGGAGCAACCAGGAGATTGTGTGGAGAAGATAGTTTGGTTTGGTAGGAGGGCAAGGGGAGTGGGGGAGGAAATGAACCTGGAACCCTAGGTCAGTGGCCAAGCAGAGTAATTACTCTTTATTGTATAGGGAGTGGGTCTTTGAAGACCTTTGTACAGGAAAACATGAGTCATGAAGATTTAATATTGTGTATAAAATGGATTAGAATGCTGAGAGATTAGTGGTGGGCAGATCTACTTTAAGATACTGCAGTAAATAAAACAAGCAAGAGATAAGAACTAGAATTACTATAACAAGAATAGAAGTGGCTGGGAAGAAGGGGAGTAAAGAATGTTAGAGAAACACTTATGTAATAGTGCTCACTGTGGTCAGGTTGAGTTCTAAGAGCTTCATAGATACTAATTTATTTAATTCTCACCGTAATATTCAGTAGGTCCTATTACAATACCAATTTTACAGATGAGGAAATTAGATACAGCTTTCGGTATTGGTTGAAGTTTAGCAATCTGTCACTAGGCTTATTGAGTTAGGAACATCTATACAATGGAATATTTTGAAGTTATGAAAACTGATGCCATAAAAGTATGCCTATTGCTTTGGAAATATGTTTGCCATATATGAAGCCAGGCTTACAGTAAATAGAGAATATATTATTTTTTCTGCTTTTAATGAATACATGCTGATTATCAATTTTAAACTTTTACGAATTAAAAATGAAAGTGTGTATCTCGGGGGCCGGCGCCATGGCTCACTTGGTTAATCCTCCGCCTGCAGCGCTGACATCCCATATGGGTGCCAGGTTCTAGTCCTGGCTGCTCCTCTTCCAGTCTAGCTCTCTGCTGTGGCCCGGGAAGGCAGTAGAGGATGGCCCAAGTGCTTGGGCCCTTGCACCCGCATGGGAGACCAGGAAGAAGCACCTGGCTCCTGACTTCGGATCAGCGCAGCACCAGCTGCAGCAGCCACTTGGGGAGTGAACCAACAGAAGGAAGACCTTTCTCTGTCTCTCTTACTGTCTAACTCTATGTGTCAAATAAATAAAAAAAAGTGTATGTTTCTCTCCTTCCTACACTATTATAAGTTTCTACTCCCCAAAGATAGATATTATTAATAGCTTAGAAAGTATCTTTCCAGGTATTTTCCTTAAGCACATCTAAACATAAATAGATATGTGCAATGTAAATCTTGTTTTACCCACCAAATATGTATATAATTTTAAAGGTCATACTACAAAAGCTTGTAACAGAGGACAGCATCAGAGTGTGTTTACACCATCCTTCACTTTTTTTGTTTCTTCACAGATCTTTTCTACTTAAAATGTTTGAGTTAAAAGTACCCATATTATTTCAAGTGCTTATATTTGTACTGTATCTTTGTAACTTTTATGTGTAATCACAGGTGTAAATTTTAGTATCTGTGGAAGAAAATATCACAGTATGGAAGAAAAACACCGTACTTAAAACAGTTTCTATTGCTTTGTTTCCTGAAGTGCCAAAACAAAAATTAAGTCTTAGAGTGCAAAACTTTTTCCATTGTAACATATTACTTAGTCCATATCATTCTAAAACTTGCTTTTGTTTCATTGAGTGTTTATTGAAAAGCATTTAAAATGCTTATTCAGCCTGTGAACTAAAGAAAAATAAAGGGTAAATTATTGAGACTTAATTGTTTATTTTATTAATTCTTTTTTTTAAAGATTTACTTATTTATTTGAAAGTCAGAGTTACACACACACAGAGGGAGAGAGAGAGGTCTTCCATCCGATGGTTGATTCTCCAATTGGCCGCAACAGCCAGAGCTGCAGCTATCTGAAGCAAGGAGCCTCTTCTGGGTATCCCACGCGGGTGCAGGGGCCCAAGGACTAAGGCCATCTTCTACTGCTTTCCCAGGTCACAGCAGAGAGCTGGATCAGAAGAGGAGCAGCCCATATGGGATGCCGGAATTTCAGGCCCAGGGCATTAACCCGCTACATCACAGCGCCAGCCCCAATTTATGAATTCATTTTTTTTCTTTTCCAATCTCTTATACCATATGAAAACATTTCCACAGAAAGGTTGAATATTAAGAAATCTTGCTAGTTATTACTAGCTTTGGTTGAGAAGATGCTGAAATTAATGGTACAACAGAGATTTTGGAGATTCTTTGCCTTGAGTTATCCCTTCAGGCCATTTTAGTTTTGTCCTATTTCAATTTAAGGACACTTAAAATTGGTAGAGTTCATTTAACTTCTTATTTTTGATTATAATAACTTTAAAAATATTTTTAAAAATATTTATTCAAAAGAGTAACAGAGGGGTAGAGGCAGAGAGATCCTCCCTTCTCTGATTTACTCTTGATGCCTGCAAGAGCCAAGTTTAGGCCAGGTTAGGAGTCAGGAACTCAACCAGGTCTCCTACATAGGTGGTAGGGACTCAGGTACTTCGGCCATCTTCCACTGCCTTCCCAGACAAATTAACAGGAAGCTAGATTATAAGTGGAGCAGCAGGGACTCAAATTGGCACTCCAGTATGGGACACCTGCATTCTAAGCAGTAGCTTAACCCTCTGTGCCACAATGCTAATCCCTAAAAACTCTTATCTTTGTTCTATATAGAAACTGTTCATAAAAAATACAGGGAGTGGGCCGGCGCCGTGGCTCAATAGGCTAATCCTCCACCTTGCGGCGCCGGCACACCGGGTTCTAGTCCCGGTCGGGGCGCCGGATTCTGTCCTGGTTGCCCCTCTTCCAGGCCAGCTCTCTGCTGTGGCCAGGGAGTGCAGTGGAGGATGGCCCAGGTGCTTGGGCCCTGCACCCCATGGGAGACCAGGAAAAGCACCTGGCTCCTGGCTCCTGCCATTGGATCAGCGCGGTGCGCCGGCTGCAGCGGCAGCCATTGGAGGGTGAACCAACGGCAAAGGAAGACCTTTCTCTCTCTATCTCTCTCACTGTCCACTCTGCCTGTCAAAAAAAAAAAAAAAAAAATACAGGGAGTGGAGGACTCTTCTTGACAGGCAGATACATAAAATTCGATGCTTCCCAAAACCCAGATGCTTTTATGTTGTTATATGTCTAACAACTGTTTTCTTCTCCAAAGTATTTGTACATTGGTAGTGATGGGTTGGGGTAGGGGATTGTGTGTTAAGAAGGTGACTCCAAATCAAGACAAAAAGAATGTGATGAAATATAAAGGTGAGAATAGGAAGGTTTGTTTTATGTGAAACATCCTAAGGTAAAATGGCAGGATATCTAACATCCTCATGAGTACAGAAATGTTAACACTCTAAGCTGTAGAGATGGTGACCCCTAAAGGGGGAAGCATATCAAACTTAAATAGTATTGCTTATGTCACTAATAACTGCAGTTGTGAAAAAATCAACGGAACTTTTTTTGTGAAATGATGGGATTTGAATGGGAAAAGAGGACAAAATAATCTGAGAAATCTTCTAGAATAATGCTGTCCAGTAGAACTTTCTGCAGCTATGTGGTGGTTATGTATTTGTGCTATCCGGTATGGTAGCTACTAGCCACACATGTGGCTGTCGAAGACTTGAAATGTGTCAAGTATGACTGAGGGACTGAATTAAATTTAAATGGTTACATGTGGATTTAGATTACCATATTGGACAATGCAGTTCTGAAATATGCTTTTTACTGCCTTTAAATCACTCCTCCACATAGACAGACATTATCACCATTCTCAAAGAGCATGTGGCCTGTAGAAAAGGCAGACAAATATTTAACCTTAAGATGACAAAACATAAAAGAAGCAAAGTAGAGAGGAACTAGGATATGTCTAGCTGAGAGGAACAGAGTCTAGATGAAAATTAACATAAAGCAGGTTGAATCTTTCAGGTGTGACAGCTCTTTCAGATTTGCTTTTGGGGACTGCTCCATGTCTTCACCATAGAAGATACACAGTGAACAGTCTTCTGGTACTGCCCCAGAATTTTTCCAGATATTTGTCATATATTAACCATGTTAGTAGCCCCACTCAGTCCTTGAAGCCTTTTTTTTTTTCTTTTTCAAGGTAGAGTTACAGAGGAAGAAGGAGAGACAAATATCCTCATCTGCTGGTTCACCCCCCAAATGGCTGCAATGGCCAAGGTTGTGCCAGGCCAAAGCCAGCAGC
Organism: Oryctolagus cuniculus; assembly: GCF_964237555.1. NCBI lineage: Eukaryota > Metazoa > Chordata > Mammalia > Lagomorpha > Leporidae > Oryctolagus > Oryctolagus cuniculus. Next base: position 109,598,315 of record NC_091442.1, on the reverse strand, counting down.
CAAGAGCTTCTTCCTGGTCTCCTCCATAGGTACAGGGGCCCAAGGCACACCAGCAGGGAGCTGGATCAGAAGTAGAGCAGACGGGACTCCAACCACCACCCATATAGAGTGCCAGCACTGCAGGCCGCGGCCTAACCCACTGCACCAGCCTCTTGAAGCCTTTATTAAAAAATGAGCATTTTGGGCCAGCGCTGTGGCTTGCTTGGTTAATCCTCCACCTGCAGCGCCGGCATCCCATATGGGCACCGAGTTCTAGTCCTGGTGCTCCTCTTCCAGTCCAGCTCTCTGCTGTGGCCTGGGGAAGGCAGTGGAGGATGGCCCAAGTGCTTGCGCCCTGCACCCACATGGGAGACCAGGAGGAGGCACCTGGCTCCTGGCTTCAGATTGGCGTAGCTCCAGCCGTAGCAGCCATTTAGGGGGTGAACCAACGGAGGGAAGATCTTTCTCTCTGTCTGTATCTCTCACTGTCTAACTCTTATCTGTCAAAAACAAAAAAGAGTTACTGTATAAAAAAGAAAAAGAGCATTTTAAGGGCAAGCATTGTGGCATAGTGGGTGAAGCCACTGCCTGTGGCACTGGCATCCTATAAGGTATGGATTCAAGTCCCAGATTTTGTTGTTTTTGTTATTGTTGTTTATGCAAGTTCATTGAAGAAAAGTAAAGCAATTACTAGCAGAGCTATTAGTTGATCAACTCCCAGATTCTTTGCTTTCGATCCTTTGATTCTGATCCAGCTCCCTGCTAATTTTCTTGGGAAGACAGCTGAGGATGGCCTAAGTACTTGGGCCCATGCAACCACGTGGGAGACCTAGAAGAAGGCTCCTGGCTCCTGGCTTCAGATTGGCCCAGCTCCAGCTGTTGCGGCCATTTGGGAAGTGATCCAATCTCTCTCCTTATCTGTCTGTCTCTAACTCTGCCTTTGAAATAAATAAATAAATCTTTAAAAAGTTAATATTTTGTACACTGAGTTAATACCACATTGTTTAGCATCTATCTTATAGTTTTTTCATTGATTAGATTAAAAACTTGGAAATGGATGCTGCAATTTCTTTCTCAGATGAGAAAATTATTTATGTACTCACAGTCATTAAATAGAATGTTTCCTTGGGTTGTGTTGTGGCACAGTGGGCTGAGCAGTCATTTACAACTCCTGCATCCCATATCAGAGAGCTGGTGTGAGTCCCAGCTGCTGCAGTTCTTTCCAGAACCCCAGCGGATGGGCCTGGGAAGCAGCAGATGATGGCTGAAGTACCTGAGGCCTGGCCAACCACATAGGGGACCCAGATGGAGTTCCTGGCTCCTGGCTTCTGCCTGGCCATTTGGGGAGTGAACTAGCATATGGAAAAATCTCTCTGTTTCACTCTGCCTTTCAAATAAATAAATAAATCTTTTTTTAAAAAGGTTTAAATTTTTTCCCCTGTAGTTGTTCTAGATTTTTTTTTTTTTTTTTTTTTTTTTTTTTTTTTTTTTTTTTTTACAGGCAGAGTGGACAGAGAGAAAGGTCTTCCTTTGCCGTTGGTTCACTCTCCAATGGCCGCAGCGGCCGGCGCAGTGCTGATCCGAAGGCAGGAGCCAGGTGCTTCCTCCTGGTCTCCCATGGGGTGCAGGGCCCAAGCACTTGGGCCATCCTCCACTGCGCTCCCGGGCCACAGCAGAGAGCTGGCCTGGAAGAGGGGCAACCGGGACAGAATCCGGCACCCCGACCGGGACTAGAACCCGGTGTGCCAGCGCCGCAAGGCAGAGGATTAGCCTATTGAGCCGCGGCGTCAGCTCTATTTCATCAAATTTAAACAGTGAAATCAATTACTTTAATTGCTGTTATAGTTTTTTATGTAATTTTTATGTTTATAAATTCAATTTTTGCTAATAGTCACTTATTTAATAGAAATTTATGATTTAATTCAGGAAGGCACTAAAATACTGGGAAAGTTGTACTGTAAATTAAAAATATAAGTGTGGTCTCTGAAAATGGTAGTTTATATGTTAGAGTTGGCATTTTAGTGATGAGGTTGGCATTTTAACTTTTAAAATAACATAACTTTGCAATATGTTGTATCTTATAAATATTTTTTAAAAATTTTATTATTTTCTTCTCCACAGATTTTTGCTTCAGTGTCTTGAGGATCTTGATGCTAATCTGCGAAAATTAAACTCTCGTCTGTTTGTGATTCGTGGACAACCAGCGGATGTGTTTCCCAGACTTTTCAAGGTAATTTGAAAAGTATTTACATAAAATAACAACATCTTTAGCAGCAAAGATAACATATTTAGCAAACAAAGCTTTTCAGTTATTTAACTTAAGCTTATATAACTTAAGTATTTTTAGACTATTAACTTTAACTTAATAACTTAAATAACTTTAGCTTATTAAGTTGTGAAAAATATTTTTCTTGAAGATTTATTTTTTTATTTGAAAGGCAGTTACAGGGGCTGCTGGTACCATGGCTCACTTGATTAATCCTCTGCCTGCGGCGCCAACATCCCATATGGGCGCTGAGTTCTAGTCCCGGCTGCTCCTCTTCCTGTACAGCTCTTTGCTGTGGCCTGGGAGGGCAGTGGAGGATGGCCCAAGTGTTTGGGCCCCTGCACCCACATGGGAGACCAGGAAGAAGCACCTGGCTTCTGGCTTCAGATCTGCATAGCTCTGGCCGTGGCGGCCATTTGGGGAGTGAACCAACGGAGGGAAGACCTTTCTCTCTGTCTCTGTCTCTCTCACTGTCTATAACTCTACCTGTCAAATAAATAAAATAAAGGCAGTTACAGATATGCAGAGGCAGAGAGAGAAAGAGGTCTTCTATCTGCTGGTTCACTCCCCAAATGATTGCAACAGCTGGAAATGGGCCAATCTGAAACCAGGAGCCTGGAGCTTCTTCCAGGTCTCCCATATGGGGTTCTTGGCCCATCTTCTACTGCTTTCCCAGGTGCATTAACAGGGAGCTGGATTGAAAGTGGAACAGCCAGGACTCAAACTGGTGCCCATGTGGGATGCCAGCACTGTAGGCAGTGGCTTTACCTGCTATACCACAGTGCCAGTCCCATGAAAAATATTTTAAAATAAAAATTATATGTATTTTTTCTTAATGAAAAAGTTACATATGATGAAATCATGACTGGAAAAATAATTTATAATGAAAAGTTAATTTTTCTTCTGCCTTAAGCTGCTAGTTCTTCTACCAAAAGCAATAACTACTACCAGTTTCTTAAATGTCCAATTATAAATACGCTTTATTTAAACAAGATTGTATATGTGCATTTATTTACATTTGTACCTGTGTTCTCTTTTTTAAAAACCTAGGTGACAGCACATTGTATATACCATTCTATTCTGTTCTGTTCTGTGCTTTATTCACAGAATCATGTATTTGGGATATTGTTCATGTTACTTCTAAATGGTTCCATAGTGTTCCATTGTGTAGATTTACAATAATTTCTTTAACAGGCTTTCTATTGAACATTTAGTTGTTTTTTCTACAAGCCTTTTGCATGCAAACAGTGCCAATGAATATCCTCATTCACATGTGTATATCTTTGATCACATGTGCCTATACATTTGTGGGATAATTCTTAGAAGAAGAGGACTTTCTGGGTCAAAACAATTATCGTTGTATCAAAAATGCAAAATTGTATTTTTTAACTTGGTAGAATCTTATAAAATTCTTGATCTTAATCTCTCCATTTTCCAATTGAAAAAAGTAGGCCTAGAGAGATTAAAGGAGTTGTCCAGGATCATACAGCTAGCTCACGAAAGTGCTCAAACCAGAAGCTAAGTTTCCTGTCCTTTTTATATGCCTCGTTCCTGTTTATTATCATTAGAATTCCTAATGTCTCCCTGCTTCTTTTTGCAGCTGTTTGATTCATCATATTTAAAAATATATATAATTATTTATCTGGAAATCAGAGAAAGAGGGAGAGAGATCTGTCGATCAATCTTCCATCTGCTGGTTCACTCCCCAAATGGCCACAACAGCTGAGGTTGGCCCAAGCCAAAGCCAGGAGCTTCTTCCAGGTCTCCCCCATGAGTACAGAGGCCCAAGCACTTGGCCATCCTCTACTGCTTTTCCAGGCACGTTAGCAGGGAGCCAGATCAGAAGTGGAGTAGCTAAGGCTAGTACTGGTGACCATATGGGATGCCAGCATTACAGGTGGCAGCCTAGGCCATTCCGCCACATTGCTGGCCACCATCATATTCTTATAACAGCAGTGTTTCTTTTTTTTTTTTTTTTAATTCAAAGATTTGTTTATTTGAAAGGCACAATGACAGAGTGAAGGAGAGACAGAAAGAGAGAGATCCTCCATCTGCTGGTTCATTCCCCAAATGGCTATAGCAGCTAGGCCAGACCAAAGCCAGGAGCCCAGAACTTCATCTGGATCTCCCACGTGGGTGACAGAGGTCCATGTATTTCATCCATCTTCTACTTCTTTCCCAAGTGCATTAGCAGGGAGCTGTATCAGAAGCACAGCAGCTGGGACTACAACCAGCAGTCTAGGATGCTGGCATTGCAAACAGCAGATTAACCTGCTGTGGCACAATGCCAGCCCTTCAAGTTAGAATTTAAACTAGATTGTCTACAGCCCATGCCACCCTGAACATGCCTGATCTCCTCTGATCTTAAGCTAAGCAGGGTCAGGCCTGGCTGGTACTTGGATGGGAGAATTTAATCTAGGTGTTCGGAAGAATTGTGACAAGAAAGTATATCTGAGCCGGCGCCGTGGCTCAATAGGCTAATCCTCCACCTTGCGGCGCCGGCACACCGGGTTCTAGTCCCGGTTGGGGCGCCGGATTCTGTCCCGGTTGCCCCTCTTCCAGGCCAGCTCTCTGCTATGGCCAGGGAGTGCAGTGGAGGATGGCCCAGGTGCTTGGGCCCTGCACCCCATGGGAGACCAGGAAAAGCACCGGGATCCTGGCTCCTGCCATCGGATCAGCGCGGTGCGCCGGCTGCAGCGGCGGCCATTGGAGGGTGAACCAACGGCAAAGGAAGACCTTTCTCTCTCTGTCTCTCTCTCTCACTGTCCACTCTGCCTGTCAAAAAAAAAAAAAAAAAAAAAAAAGTATATCTGAAACAATAACAGTTTATCCACAACTCATGAGTGTAAAAATGTGGGCATTTGCCTCAACTCTAACTCTAAATCTATTTGGTATAAGTAAGAATTTAGTCAGTTTTTTTTAAAGGATTTATTTTATTGATTTGAAAGAATTATGGAGAGAGGTAGAGAAAGAGACAAAGTGAGATATCTTTCATCTGCTGGTTTACTCCCTAAATGGCCACAACAGCTGGAGTTGAGCCAGTCTGAAGCCAGGAGCCAGAAGCTTCTTACGGGTCTCCCACATAGGTGCAGGGGCCCAAGCACATAGGCCTTCCTCCACTGCTTTTCCAGGTGGAAAGGGAGCTGGATTGGAAGTGGAACAGCTGGACTTGAACTGGCACCCATATGGGATGCCATTGCTGCAGTCTGGGGCTTTAACACACTGTGCCACACCGCCGACCCCAGATTTTAGTCACTTTAACATAACAGAATTTTTATTTACTTGGGTTTTTAAATTTATTTTTAGAATTTATTTGAGAGACAGAAACAGAGGAAAAGCTCTCATTCTCTGGTTTACTCCCCAGATGGCTTGCAACAGCCAGGATTAGGCGGGGCTTAACTTGGAGCCAAGAACTCAATCCAGGTTTTCCACATGGGTGACAGAAACCCAACTACTTGAACCATTTACCACTGCCTCCCAGGGTTTCTGCATTAGCAGGGAGCTGGTACCAAGTAGCAAATGCAGGTATCAAACACATGACAGTCAACACCTTAAACTGTTGGTCCTGCCCTTTTTACTTGTTTGTGAACAAATTTTTTTCAAGGCAACAAGTCTTTTCTGTTCTTTGTTTTGAGACTACTTCTGCCTAAAGTAGCATATTATCGGATCAAATTATGTTCTGCATTTAGATAATGTCCTATCTTGTCAGTTTGGCAAAAAGGCATGGGTTTCTACATGTATCATAAAATACAGATGCATGAATGCATACATAAATGCTTTTTTGATTTTTTTCCTCTGGCTACATATAGAGGTCTATATAAAATGCCATTTATGAAAACTTTCAGATTTATTTACTGTGTCTGGAACTGTAAAGCAAATTAATGTTTTGATTTTTACTTTTTGTTTAGAGGGACTACAGGCATGTATTTTAAAAACTAAGTCTAAAAAGTTATAGAATTGAAAGCAGGCATCCCGCCCACTCCTAACCTTCTCACCCCCTGTTTCTATGAGGAAGAAAACTCTTTCGTCAGTAACTAACTGACGCAGGTAAAGCTGTGTCTCTGGTTTTTTATTCTATTAACTGCAAATAGTGAGAATTTTTATTAGGTAATTAATTCTGTTTCCTACATTGGAGAGAAAACTGGTTTAGACCTAGTAACAGTGCCTTTAGTTTATTAGGATGGTTGATAATGACTCATACTGTTGTTTCCTTAGTATGCATCTTCCCTTGGTAGGCATTGACTCATTTTATTCTGTTTATATTGAGATTTAGGAATGGATTGGAGCATTTTTATACATACATCTATAATTCAGAGAAAAATATGTCTGATACACTGTTGTTATATTTTCTGGTGTAGTTTCTTTTTTTTTTTTTTTAAGATTTATTTATTTATTTATTTGAGGGTCAGAGTTACACAGAGAGTTAAGGAGAGGCAGAGAGAGAGAAAGAGGTCTTCCATCCACTGGTTCACTCCCCAATTGTCCACAATGGCTGGAGCTGTGCTGATCCGAAGCCAGGAGCCAGGGGCTTCTCCCGGGTCTCCCACACGGGTCCAGGGGCCCAAGGACTTGGGCCATCTTCTACTGCTTTCCCAGGCCACAGCAGAGAGGTGGATTGGAAGAGAAGCAGCCGGGACTGGAACTGGCGCCCATATGGAAAGCCAGCACTGCAGTCAGGGGCTTTACCTGCCAACCCCTTCTTGTTTAGTTTCTACCTAGGTGTTTTTCTCAGTTAAATTCTGACTTAATATAAATTAATAAGATAGCTTTTTTTTTTTTTAATGTACCTAAATTTTTTAAAGAACGGTCTCATGGGCTGGCGCTGTGGTGTAGCAAATAAAGCTGCTGCCTGTACCACTGACATTCCTTTTGGGCACCAGTTGGTGTCCTGGCTGCTCTGCTCTGCTTTTGATCCATCTCCCTGCTAATGGCCTGAGAAAAACAGCGGAAGATGTTCAAGTACTTGGGCACCTTCCACTCACATGGCAGACCAGAAGAAGCTCCTGGATCTTGGCCTTGGCCTGCCTCAGCTCTGGCCATTACAGCTACTTGGGAAGTGAACCAGTGGGTGGAAGACCTCTCTCTCTCTTCCTCTATCCTCTCTCTGTAACTCTGACTTTCAAACAAATAATAAATCTTCAAAACAAACAAATATTCTCACTGTATCCAAGAAACAGAGACATGTTTCTATATTCTTTATAAATGGGCACATCGAAGCATAATAAAACACTTTGTTCAGAATCACAGAATAAAAAAAAAATACATATTTAGCCTCCAGCACTTCAGTAGTAAAATTTATATTAGAATTTTTTAGTTATTTTGGATCTTGTTTAATTGCTTCATGGCACAAACTTGTTAAAATTCATTCAGCAGATACTCATTGAATACCCATAATGTATGAGGCAGTGTTCAAAGTGCTACAGATACATTGAAAACAATAAAAAAAAAAGTTCCTGGGCCAACACTGTGGCACAGTAGGCTAAGCCCCTGCCTGCAGTGCCAGCATTTCATATGGGAGCCAGTTTGTGTCCCGGCTGCTGCTCTTCTGATCCAGCTCTCTGCTATGGCTTGGGAAAGCAGCAGAAGATGGCCTAAGTGCTTGGGTCCCTACTGTAAGGCTGCCACAAAACACACCAAACACTGGAGTAAGGGGAAGGATTTATTGGGAGAAAACCCAACAGACCAGAGAGAAGGGGCAAAGAAGGAAAAGAGAGAGCATGTGTCCTGGCAACGAGTCCTAATATCCCTTTGTCAGAGGGCAGCTAGGGAAGTAGGAGTAGCGAATCTCATGAGGGTGGGAGTGGAGCTGACACCGGTGGTTGGACCATGAGATTTAGGACCAAGCCTACCATGCAACACGGCGACAGGGGCCATGGCCTAAGAGGGCATCTGGGGCATAGATGGCACCACAAGTAAGATGGAGCCATTTTACTAACACCTATAGCTGCATCAAGACCCTGAAGAAGCTCTTGACTCCTGGCTTGGGATCATCCGAGCTCTGGCCCTTGTGGCTATTTGGTGAGTGAACCAGCGAATGGAAGACCTTTCTGTCTCTCCCTCTCTATGTCTGTAACTCTGCCTCTCAAATAAATAAATAACGTCTTAAAAAAAAAAAAAAAAAAAAAACAGGAATGAGACCTGTATTTGCAGCTAGGACTTTAAAAAAAATTCCTTACTTCTCAGAGCTTGTACTACATTGGAAAGGAGACAGATAAAGCAAATTGGCATTGTTAGGTGGAGATAGGTGCTATAGAGAAAAATAGATTGTGGGATGGTAAATGCTAAGGTGAGGGAAGGTTAATTACTTTATATGGAATCACTGAAGGCCTCTGATAGGTGGGATTGGGGCACAGATATGAAAGGAGTGAGCCATGGAGATATCAGGGGTCAAGTATATTTAATCTACAATATTTGTGTCTCTTGCCACCAGAGTGTAGAATTTATTTCACTTAAATTTGAGTTGGCCTTAAAACTTATTTTAACTGAGTCTCAAAAGAAGACATTATGTGAGTTCCAAATACTAGGCCTCGAGCAACCTTGGAACTTTAACTTTCCCTGCTTGAAATGCTCTATGATATAAGAAAGTCTAGACAAGAATATGAATGATGGGAAACCATGTAGAGAGAGTGGGTCAACCAATAGCCAGCACCAAGATCTGGGAAGTGTGAGTGACATCATCTTTAGCCCTCCAGCACCAGCCAAGCTGCCAGATGTTGGAAGCCTGGTGAGCCAAAAAAATTGAAATCCTTTTTTTTTTTTTTTTTTTTTTGCTTAGCAGCCAAACACATTTATTAGTCTTTTTTCTTTTTTTTTTTTTTTCCAGGAACCCAAAAATATTTTGTAGTTATAATGTAAGCAACTGAGTTGCACATAATACAATCATATCTTTCCAAAATAAAATAAAATAAAAAAACTAAACAAAAACAAAAATAAGCTGTTTAAAAGCCCAAAAAAAACCTTCAGAAAACTCTTATATATGCATTACATCATCTTGTAGCTTTAATGAAATGACGACGACTTAGTTCCTTATTACTCAACCTGTCACAATCCAATAAAACACCACCCTTTAGTTTTTTTTTGTTTTTGATTTATTTTTTGAAATCCAGCATGAGAAATACAGTTATGGCAAAAACTATGCTATGGCAAAAAATACACATAAAATGCAACTTTTCAGCTTATTTGTACATTAGTACAGTTTAACATTGTGTTTTAAGTGAACCAGTGATTTTAAATTGAAATCCTACCATATATCTTTTCTGACCACAATGGAATGAAGCTGGAAATTAACAACTCAAGAATCTCTAGAACATTTGCAAACACATGGAGACTGAACAGGATGCTCCTGAATGAATAGTGGGTCAAAGAAGAAAAGAGAAATCAAAACGTTTCTGGAAATCAATGAAGATGATAGTACAATATATCAAAACTTAGGGGAGGACTGGCGCCACGGCTCACTAGGCTAATCCTCTGCCTGTGTCGCCGGCACCCCGGGTTCTAGTCCCAGTTGGGGTGCCAGATTCTGTCCCAGTTGCTCCTCTTCCAGTCCAACTCTCTGCTGTGGCCCGGGGAAGGCAGTGGAGGATGGCCCAGGTCCTTGGGCCCTGTACCTGCATGGGAGACCAGGAAGAAGCACCTGGCTCCTGGCTTTGGATCAGCACAGCGCACCAGCCACAATGCGCCAGCTGTAACAGCCACTTGAGGGGTGAACCAACAGAAAAAGGAAGACCTTTTTCTCTCTCTCTCTCTCTCACTGTCTAACTCTGCCTGTCCAAAAAAAAAAAAAAAAAAAAAAAAAAAAAAAAATTTTAAAAACAAAAAAAAACTTAGGGGATACAGAAAAGGCAGTGTTAAGGGGGAAGTTTATAGCAATTGGTGCCTGCATCAAGAAATTGGAAAGCTATTAGTGCATCTCAGGGACCTAGAAAAATAACAATAAAGCAAATCTCAAATCATTATGAGCAAAGAAGTAATTAAAATTAGGGAAGAAATAAACTTGAAAGAAAAACAGCACAAAAGATCAGTGAATTGAGTTGGTTTTTTGAAAAAAAAAATTAACAAAATTGATACACTGTTGGCCCAACTAACTAAAAAAGAGAGAAGACCCAAAACAATAAAGTCAGAGATGCAAAAGGAAATGTAACAAAAAGATACCACAGAAATAAAAAGAATCATCAGGAATTACTACAAAGAGCTATATGCCAATGAATTGGAAAACCTAGAAGAAATGGATAGATTCCTGGACATATACAATCTACCAAAATTTAGAAAACCTGAACAGACCAGTAACCAAGACTAAGACTGAATCAGTAGTAAAGACGCTCCCAGCAAAGAAAAGCACAGGACCGGATGGCTTCACTGCTAAATCCTCCCAGACATTTGTAGAACGAATTCCCCCTCTTCTCAAGCTGTTCAAAACAATTGAAAGGGAGGGAATCCTCTCACACTCATTCTATGGCTAGCATCACCTTAGTTATTAAACCAGAAAGATACAACAGAGAAAGAGAACTATAGACCAATATCCCTGGTGAACACAGATGCAAAAATCCTCATCAAAATACCAGCTAATAGAATCCAACAACACATCAGAAAGATCATTCACCCAGACTAAGTGGAATTTGTCCTTATCAATAATTATGATTTATCACATTAACAGACTGAAGAACAAAAATCATATGTGTCAGGATCTCCCCCTTCGGAAACTGGCCGGGTTACCATGAAGGAAGCGTCGAGGAGACTGAGGAAGGTCAAGCTAAACACACTTTATTGATGCTCTAGGCGACTAGGAGGAGAGATCACTCAAGCCTACTCCTGCGGGCACCAGGCACTACGGACCAGGAGCTTCTCCCCGCAGGCACTAGGCACTACGGACCAGGGAGAGAGGCTGAGCAACCTCTGGTTTACAGCATCTGAGGGTCCCCTTATATACAGTTTCTAGAGGCTAGCCCCACCCACATTCCGACCCCCCAGGTCCCGTTGTCATGGCAAAGACAGTTTGTGGTTAGGCCATCTAGTTAGGCCATCGGTTTTCAAATCTTACCAGCTAGGGTGGTTACCACTCTACTTTCAAGCTACTGCGCAGTTACTTTCTTTCAAAGGGCGATACAATTACTTTCTCCATGAATGGTTCCCTAACAATCCTCCCTTTTCTTTTCTTTAAATGCGCTCGTAGCCCTGCAAAGCCCGTTGAGCCGCTGGGCCAAGGGGACGAACATTCTTGAGCATATTCCAGATTCGGGATCTTCCTTTTCTTCTTTTTCTTCTTCTTCTATTTCTGGTGGGCTGGGTTCCTTTTGGAGGGCTAGGTATCCCTTCGCGAAATTCCGTCCAATTGAGAAGAGGTGCTGTAAGATAGGCAAGCATACAAGAACCATACAAAATATTGCTCCTATTTTAAACCATTTCCAGGATGGGAGCCAAGAGGAAACTGTGTCAGTCAGAGTATTTATTGTCTGTCCCACTGTTCTGACTTGACCTATCTTAAATGCCGCTATATTTTGAAGCTGTATTATCTGTAGAGCTCTCTTAGTAATGTTAGCCTCAAGATGAGTGGTTGCATTTACCCACTCTAGCCAGGTAGAATGGTTGTATTTGAACATATCAGCTAGTTGTGTTGCATTAGGAATGGATAGATTGTTCCACGGAATGGTGGTAATGCAAACTCTTCCAATCCCTTCACACTTGAGTTCTCTTTCCAAAGCTAGTATAGTAATTATCTGTTCTATTTGTACCGTGTGTGCTTCGAGCATCTGGAGCCCCATAGCGTGTGTCTTAAGCAGTGCTGACTGGTCACCTAGCTGAGCCCGCTGCACCTGAATTACCTTCAGGAGGGACTCCAAAGCATCTCCCTGTAGTTGGGTAGTGCTTAGAGCCAGTGCTCCAGTCACAGCGCCAGCTACTGCGGCTGCTGACACAGCTATAGCGACAATAGCTGCTGTTACTCCAAAGTCTCTTTTTTTGGGGCATCAGTTTTATTGGTATAGTCAAATCAGACATATTTACTTGTACATATGTGAAGGGAGTTGCCTTTACCACCATATATGGAGCCAAGAATGTTACCATTCTCTCTTCCCGTTCCAGGTCCCTTATATAGCAACCGAGCTCCTTTTTAGAATCTAATGAGTGTGTGCATCTGGCATACAATACTTCCCCTTCTGTTCTACATGTCCAATTTCCTGGGTCTTCCCTTACTGGAATTTTTACAAAATGTTTGTGAAACATTTCATATCCTGCCTGCCAAAAACAATGTGTTGACTGATTGCTACTTGGAGGTCTACATATAATATATCTATGCTCTGAGCCATTTTTACAAATAAAAAAGACAGAAGACTCATCTCAAATTGTTGACCCTTGTATTTTATATGTTTCGTTCACATACATGCTATATCCAAAGCCTGGAGTTGATAAATAGGGTATGTTTGATTCATTAAGGCAGTAACTCTCATTTTCATAATAGAAGGAACACCCTACATGACTAATTCTCTCTAGATCCTTTTCTTGTCCCTCCCCTATTTGGACTCCCCTGTTTTGTTCAAAGGTCATCCACACCAAAGAGTCCTTTACAGCTATGCGGAAGCAATTGATATGCCCCTGAATCTTTGTTATAATAAGCCTGGGATCTATGTCATGGGCAAATGCAGTTTCCCATTCTGAGTAATCCATCCTCTCCTTGCTGTTATTAACATATGGTTCTAAATACGAATGCTCTAATCCTAGCAGGGTTAGATCTGGCCCTACGAAAGATATCTCTTCTGTGCATGTTGTTGTTACCCACGAGGTACAGTTAGGCTTTCCCCAGTAATATTTGTCATCTCTGCTCAGGCTATATGTCTTATATTCTAAGCATTTAATTAAAGCAAATGGGGGTCTGACACACAGTCTACTTAATCCCACTTCAAACGTTGTTTGTTTCCACTTGTCACACGCTTCATAAATAGTTCCTTCCAGTGAGCATCCTCTCATTGTGCAAGTTAAGGGGGCATTTTCTTTAATCTCTGTAATGTCTCTACATTCCATAGATCCTGCATCAGTCAAAAAGGATATACTTTGTTTTGTTATTAGGTTTAAGGGCCCTGTCAATTTTGGTACAACACCACAACATGTGCAATTTGTATAATTATTGTGTGCGTGACAAGTATAATTACCGCACTCTATTTTGGACCTTTTACAATTGCTAGAGAGAAATCATTCAATTAAATCTCTCCAAGGTCCCACCAATTCCTTAGCACGGGTTAACCAAGGAATAGTATAATTTTTTACTTCTGTCTTAATGAGGGATAGAGTCCCTGTGGGCTCACATCCTGACCTTGGTACATTTGATTCACAGGTAAAGGGCACATTATTAACATCAGGATATGTATAAGCTGGTGGCTTTTCTACTAAGCCTAACACTTGTTCTTCTGTTTTTACACTTGGCCATATAATTAAGATGATAATTACCATGATCAATCCATAAGCTCTGAGCATAGGTAGTTCAAATCTTTCCCACAATTTCATTAAGTTGCCTAATAATTTAAATCATTTAAGCGTTCGCTTACCTTTGATTAACTTACCTTTATCTGAGTCCCATCTTTTTAATTCTTCTTTTACCTGTTGTAGATGAACTTGTTGTCTGGCTGCTAATTCATCTTGTTGGTCCTCGGGCAATCCCTCAAAAGGATTGACAAGCAGTGGATTTTCTTCCTCATTTACTTGTTTATGTATGTACTGTTCATAGAGGTCTTTGCTTCTCTTCCTTTAAAGTACATTTCTCCGTTTGCTGCTGCTGTTGCCATTTCTGGAGCTCTTTAATCCTAGCTCTGGAATGTGAAATCCCTAATTCTTTCTGTAAAAAGCACAACTGACAGTGGTATCTACATTTCTTACAAACACATGAGTTCTTTTGACAGGATAATTGCAGTTGATATTCCATTAGTGCCTAATTGGAAATTCCCAAGTCTTGAGGTCCTGGGGCTGGAACCATCCTAACATGTCTTTGGGGCAAGCTAATAATCCCCTTTTCAGGTGTGTCAATCACTACTGCTCCTTCTCCTTTCCAAAAGATGGTGGTGGGCCCTTTCCAGTCTTTACTGTTTGGTAATCTATAAAAGCAAAAGAGTTTTTTATCTTTAAATTTCTGGAGTTGGAGCGTTTGCTCTAGTTCTTGCCATCTCTGATGGATATATCTTTCAGTAGGAGTATAGCCTCCTATTCCTCCCCTTTTCTTTTGATTAAGGGTGATAAGAGCTAATTGTAGCCGTGCTTCAATGGTTTGAACCACATTGGCAAATTTATCCATTTCTTGTTTTAAGGATTGATTAGCTCTCTCAACCATTCCTTGTGACTGTGGATTATAGGGTGTGCCTGTGGTATGATCAATATTTAAATATCGGCACAATCCCGTGACCTTCTCTGCTGTGAAGTTAGGGCCATTATCTGTATGGAGTGCTCGGATCTGAAATAGATTCTGTAGTTCTAATATTCCCCATACTGTTTCCTGAGCAGTCTCCTTAGGAATTAGCTTAGCCCATCGAAGGCCAGTGGATGTCTCAATGGCTACCAGAATTAGCTGGGCCTTATAGTGGGTCACATCCATTTGCCACAGTCCTGGCCCTGATCTACTAATATGAGGAGTAGTTCCTCCTTTATGTACACTCTTGGGGCAGTTCTTTATTATTTGTTCTGCTACAATTTTGGTAAGCTGAATTGTTGTCTCAAGTATGACACATCACTATGCCATTTATCATGATCATCCGTGGCTGTCTCAATATGTTCTAGAAAAAAGATGTTTGGTGCCTTACTTATGTCATGGAGCACAGGCATTAAAATTAACTGAGCTATTAGTTGTCCTGTTTTTACATATACTATTTTTTGGGATAGGTTGACCAATCTTATCTTTAAAGGATTTTCATCTCCTGGGCTGATGAAACCTCCCTACCCTTACTTTGGCCTCAGTCATCTCTGATGTTTCTGCCCCCCCCCTCCTGGGATTATGGTAATTTGTGTTTGAAGGTTAAGGGTCTCTATTACCTTTGGCGTAAGTACCAGATCTTTTGGGGCACTTATGGAGTATCCAATCTGTTCTGGTTCTTTTTCCTTAATGTGACCACCTTGTACTACCAGGTTTATTTGAGTTGTATTTATTTGTGAAACTAATTTGTCAATATTTTCATTGCCTAGGATTCCCTTATGTCCAGGCACCCATTGGATATAAATTTCTTCTTTACTTTCTATAGCTTCTAGTATGGTTCTAAGCAAGGGTTCTTCAATATTTACAGGTAGGGGTCTGGCCTCAATTAATGTATATACATATTGGGAATCCGTAACTGTATTCATTATTGGGGGTCCTTCTTGAAGGGCTAGTAGCATGGCTCTTTTTTCTAATTCTTGATTACTTCCCTCACTCTCCTTAACTAGTTTAACTCCATCTGATCTCCAAAAGCCATATTTTCCTTGCCCCTGTTTGCTTCCTGCATCAACATAGTAAGTAGGTCCTGGCACGGGATGACCTTGAAGACTGCTTAGCGCCCTTCTAAGCATTAAAGGTGCATGGATACATTCAATCTGTGGTACCCAATGCAAGTAGGGGTCTTCCTGAATCATAACATCTAAATCCTCTTTTTTAATAGGTAACCTATATATAGGTTCTTGCCCTATTCGTATAATGCATTCTTGTCTGATTTTATGTAGACATTTTAGGGCTCTAGTTAGAGGAGATGCTGCCAATACCTTTGGAAATTCCTGTCTACCTACCCAAAGAATATCAGATCCTTGGTGCACTTTATAATTTATGGTGTTACCTCCCATCATAACAGTGCAGTAAACTTCCTTGCTGGAGTCCCAGTAGCTTAAAGATTTGTGTTCTTATAATAGCCTCCTTATAGTCCGTAACTCCTGTCTTGCTTCGGGGGTCCATTCCCTGATACTATTTAACTCTTGGTTTTCCTTCATCATAAGAGTAAAAGGTTTTGTCTTAATTCCGGGAACAGCTTGGGTCATCCAATTAAGGAGTCCTACTAACTTTTGTAGTTCATTTAGGGTGGGCTTCTCTGGAAGTTCTGGCAACTCTAGTTTTTGCAGTGTCCATTTATTCAGGTGCAACAAGTACCCCACCCATGAATAGGGATATTGTTCTTGTAATTTCTCATTTGATGTCTCGAATACCTTTTCTAAAAACATTTTTCTGAGTTTTTCTATGATCAGTTTGTGTTGTTTTGGAGAATGATCGGACCCAATATATATATCATCCACATATTGATAAAGATCTACTTCTGGGTGTTGTTGTCTCCAGGGCTCTAGTATGTCCCTTAGTGTACTTTGGTAAATCAAGGGACTTAATACAAAACCTTGTGGGAGGCAATTTCAAACATACCTATGGCCTGGACCTTGATTATTAACCTCTGGGATGGTAAAGGCAGTGTACTGCCTGAAGTCCTTATCCAGAGGGATGGTAAAATAAGCATCCCCTATATCCAAAACAGTAACCTGGTCTCTTCTTTGTAATCCTCCAGGGTGTGGAATACCTAATTGAACTTCTCTTCCCTTATCTACTCATTTATTAAGTTCTCTAAAATCTATTAACATTCGCCATTTCACAAATATTGGGGTGTTCCAGGGATTATCTGGGTCTGCTGGAGATATCTTCCCTTCCTCTAGTAGTCTTTTTGTTATTTCCTTAATTCCTTCTAATTTTTCTTTGGTTAAAGGCCATTGGGGAATCAAGGGACCTTTATTAGAATCTTTCATTTTTATCTTTACTGGGGTAATTTGGGTAGAGAGTTGCGCCATAATTAGGGCTACCCCTAACTTTGTTAAGACATCCCTTCCAAATATATTGATGGGAATATCTGGGGATATTAGAATAGATATCTTTGTCTTCCTTCCTTTTTTGTCTTTCAGTGTAACCTGTGATATTTTTTGTAATTTAGAGCACCCTCCCATCCCCTCCATATTTGCCATCCTTCTGTTATCCCTTCTTTTATTCCTTTAACCTCTTGTTCCCTTATTATAGTTAAATTAGCCCCTATGTCTAACAGCCCTACTATATCTTTCCCTGCTAGGTTTACCTTTAAGGTAGGTCTTTGTTTTAATTCTATTTTGGTAGTTTAGGGTAGATCCCTGTCGCAGGGGTTTCCGTCTGTGTTTCCCCCAGGGGTGGGGCAGATGGTGGGATAGATGACTGGATATTCTGGGCAGATGCCATCATGGTCCGGGGGCATTGCCCCCCGCTTTCCCCCTTTTTGGCTGTCTACATACTTTTGCCATATGTCCTGTTCTCCCACAATTATAGCATTTTAGCGGAGTTTTTTTCTCCACTCCTACCATTTCTTGCCATATGCCCCTTTTTTTCTGCATCTGTAACAAGTTCCCTGAAAACTTCTTGACCCTTGCTGTCTATCTCCAGCCTTTAAGGCTTCTGCCAGCATGGCCATCTTATAGGAGGTGGATCCAAATTCTCTACAGGCATACATTTTTTCTTCTAACAAATCTCCTGGTCTTAAATTTCTAAGCAACTTTTACATTCTTCATTAGCATTTTGAATGCTCGTGGTGTCCTTTAAATATGTTCTCAAATCCTCTCTAGATGTTTCCATATCAATCTGAGTAAATAATTGTTAATGAACTCAGGGTAGGGTTCTTTGAGCCCTTGTCTGATGCTGACTGCTTTAGGGGCCCCACTGATAGTTCTCTGGCATTCTTGAAGCGCCTCAAGAACCCATGTTCTATAGAGGGTTCTGGCATCAGCAAATCTAGGGCCAGCTGCTTCTTCTGGTGATAATCCAATTCCCCTAATCTGATTGGATGTTAGTGGCACTTGTCCAGCCTCGTCGGCTGGGGGAGGGGGATGCATCTCATCCCATGCTATCACCTTCTCTTTTATCTTATCTATGACTAGCTGTTTCTCTGCTGCAAAGCCAGGAGTTACATTCAGTAGCATATTGATGTCTACTGATGTAAAGTTTACTGAAATTACCACAAAATAAGTGATAGTAGCCAGGTGCGTGAGACCATGTTCCTGAACTTGTTTAAGCCAAGCGGTCCAGGTCCCACAGGCTCATATTCTCGTCTACCACTTCTTAACACTATCGGGTAAGCTGACTGTTCTTTTGCTTTTTCTTCCTTTCTTAACTCTCTGGGAACAACCTGAGGTTTTTGCCTACATTCTGCTATGGCGTCATAGAGCTTACAGGCATCTCCTGTATTTTTTGGATTTAATCTCTTGCCACAACAAATTAACACCTTAAGGGTGTCTACTGCACATTTATAATCTTTCCCTGTTGTGGCGCCTTCTCCTTTTTGTAGAAATTCCTCCAGGAGGTTTTCTACCTCTTCCAAGGTCTGCAGATCTTGGAGGTCCCGTCCTGTACGAGCTGCTGCCAGCTTACAAGCCCTTGTTACATTCCCTGGTGAGTAGCACTTCACTTTCTTGCCTCTTGGTGCCTGGCCTGGAAGGACCTTCACCTTCTCTATACTCACTAGTGCCTGTCTATATTCTTTTGACTGGGATGTCCCACCCATCGTGGTCTCTTTCAACCACCACTACTCACCCTTTTGACGATTCCTCAAGGGCTCAGCTCCTCACCGTCTGACTTCAAGTCCCTGTTCGGGCGCCAGCTCTCAGGATCTCCCCCTTCGGGAACTGGCCGGGTTACCACGAAGGAAGCGTCAAGGAGACTGAGGAAGATCAAGCTAAACACACTTTATTGATACTCTAGGTGACTAGAAAGAGAGATCACTCAAGCCTACTCCTGCGGGCACTAGGCACTACGGACCAGGAGCTTCTCCCTGCGGGCACTAGGCACTATGGACCGGGGAGAGAGGCTGAGCAACCTCTGGTTTACAGGTCTGAGGGTCTCCTTATATACAGTTTCTAGAGGCTAGCCCCGCCCACATTCCGACCCCCCCAGGGTCCCATCATCATGGCAAAGACAGTTTGTGGTTAGGCCTTCTAGTTAGGCCGTGGGTTTTCAAATCTTACCAGCTAGGGTGGTTACCACTCTACTTTTCTTCAAGCTACTGCGCAGTTACTTTCTTTCAAAGGGTGCTACTTTGTTTCAAACAGCGCTACAATTACTTTCTCCGTGAATGGTTCCCTAACAATATGATTATCTCAATAGATGCAGAGAAAGCATTTGATAAAATACAACATCCTTTTATGATGCAAACCGTAAGGAGGTTGGGTTTAGGAGGAATGTTTCTCAGCACATTCAAGGCAAACCTACCACCAGCATCTTACTGCATGGGGATAAATTGGAAGCATTCCCACTAAGATCTGGAGCCAGACAAGGATGCCTAATCTAACCACTGCTATTCAATATAATCCTGGAAGTTTTAGTCAAGAGCCATTAGGGGAAAAAAAAAATCAAAGGGATACAAATCGGGAAGGAGGAAGTCAAACTATCCCTGTTTGCAGATGACATGATTCTATATATAGGGAATAAAAAGACTCCACCATGAAACTAATGGAACTCATAAAACAGTGTGGTAAAGTGGTGGGATATAATATTAACACAAAAAAATCAATAGCCTTTGTATACTCAGACAATGTCATGGCTGAGAAAGAACTTCTAAAATCAATCCCATTCTCAATGACTACAAAAAAAAATTAAATGCCTTGGAATAAATTTAAGAATGTCAAAGATCTGAATAATGAAAATTCCAAACATTAAAGAAATAGAAGAAGACACATAAAAAATGGAAAATCTTCCATGTTCATGGATTGGAAGACTAAATATAATCAAAATGTTCATATTCCTGAAATATCCAGATTCAGTGTGATTACAACTAAAAATACCAAGGGCATTCTTCTCAGATCTAGAAAAAACAATGCTAAAATTCATATGGAAAAAACAAGAGACCTTGAATAGCTAAAGCAACCTTTACAACAAAAACAAAGCCGTAGGTAGCATCACAATACCAGATTACAAGAAATACTACAGGGCAGTTAAAATCAAAACAGCCTGGTACTGGCACAAAAACAGATGTGTAGGCCAATGGAACAGAATAGAAACTCCAGAAATCAATCCAACCATCTACAACCAACTTATCTTTGACAAAGGAACTAAAATCAATCCCTGTAACAAGGACAATCTCTTCAACAAATGGTGCTGGGAAAACTGGGTCTCTGTGTGTAGAAATATGGAAAAAGATGAGTACCTTACACAAAAATCTTAAAGGACCTACATCTATGACCTGGCACCATCAAATTACTTGAGAACACTGAGGAAACTCTGCAAGACATTGGAATAGGCAAAGGCTTCTTAAAAAAGACCCCAGAAGCACAGGCAATCAAAGTCATAATTGACAAATAGGATTACATTAAGCTGAAAAGCTTCTGCACTGCAAAAGAAACACTCAACAAAGTGAAGAGACATCCAATAGAATGGGAGAAAATATTTGCAAACTATAAAACATAAAGGATTACAACCCAGAATCTATAAAGAGCTCAAACTCAACAATGACAAAACAACCTGGTCAAGAAATGGGCAAAGGAGTTGAACAGGCACTTTACAAAAGAAGAAATTCAAATGGCCAACAGACACATGAAAAAAATGCTTAACATCACTAGCCATCAGGGAAATGCAAATCAAAACCATAATGAGGTTTCACCCCACCCCAGTTAGAATGGGTTTCATACAGAAATCAACAAACAATAAATGCTGGTGAGGATGTGAAGAAGGTGCCCTAATCCACTGGTGGTGGGAATGTAAACTGGTGCAGCCACTATGGAAATACCTCAGAAGCTGAAAACAGGTCTACCATATGACTCAGAAATCCCATTCCTGGGAACTTACCCACGGGAAATGAAATCAGCATATGAAAGGGTTATCTATTCCCCCAATATTCACTGCAGCTCAATTCACAGTAGCTAAGATACGGAATCAACTCAAATGTCCATTAACTGATGACTGGATAAAGAAATTATGGTATAAATACACTACTGAATACTACTCAGTGGTTATTAAAAAAAAAAAAGAAAGAAATCCTGTCTTTTGCAGCAAAATGGATGCAACTGGAAACCAGTACTTAGTGAAATAAACAAGTACCAAAAGGACAAATACCCTGATCTGTGGTAACTAATAGAGTACCTAAAATGTAATGTTTAGTGGTGAAATCAACATTTTGAGATTCAATGATTGTTTACAGCTCTTGTCTCTACTGTTCAGGAACAGTGATTTTTCTTTATACTGTTTGTTGTTGAACTCTTTATTTAGTGTAGGATTAATCTTATGAGTATAAAGTAGGGGCTGGCAGGCCAGCGCTGTGGCTCACTTGGTTAATCCTCCACCTGCAGCACCGGCATCCCATATGGGCGCCGGGTTCTAGTCCCGGTGCTCCTCTTCCAGTCCAGCTCTCTGCTGTGGCCCAGGAAGGCAATGGAGGATGGCCCAAGTGCTTGGGCCCTGCACCTGCATGGGAGATAAGGAGGAAGCACCTGGCTTCTGGGTTTGAATTAGCATAGCTCCGGCCATGGAGGCCATTTGGGGAGTGAACCAACAGAGGGAAGACCTTTCTCTCTGTCTCTCTCTCACTGTCTAACTCTGTCAAAAAAAAAAAAAAACGTAGGGGCTGGCGCTGTGGCGCACTGGGTTAAAGCCCCAGCCTGCAGTGCCAGCATCCCATTTGGGCACCGGTTCATGTCCCGGCTGTCCTTCTTCCGATCCAGCTCTCTGCTATGGCCTGGGAAAGCAGTAGAAGATGGCCTAAGTCCTTGGGCCCCTGCACCCATGTGGGAGACCCAGAAGAAGCTTCTGGCTCCTGGATTTGGATCAGTTCAGCTCTGTTCGTTGCAAGTCATTTGGGGAGTGAACCAGCAGAATGGAAGACCTCTCTCTCTGGCTCTACCTCTCTGTAATTCTTTCAAATAAATAAAATAATTCTTTAAAAAAAGGAGTATAAAGTAAACTGAAAATAGATCTTTGTTAAATTGAGAATGGGAATGGGAAAGGGAGGAGGAAGAAGGGGATCATGGGTGGAAGGGTGGGTAAGATGGGAAGTTATCACTGTGTTCCAAAATCTGTATATATGAAATTTGCATATATTAAATAAAATGTTTTAATCTGTAAGAAAAATAATGTAAATATAAAACCATAAAAAGTTTTTTTAAATGAAGCTTGGTGAAACCAACAAAAGAAACAGTCAGTAAACTGACAGAATTTTGAGAACCAGTTAGTTTTTTTTTGTTTTGTTTTTTGTTTCTTTTTGTTTTGTTTTGTTTTAGGGAAAGGATTTATTGGTGGGGAAACCCAACAGACCAAAGGGCAGGGGCGAAGAAGGAAAAGAGAAAGAATAGAGCGTAAGAGAGAGATCAAGAGACAGAGAGAGAGGGAGAGCCAGTTAGTTGTTTTAAGCCTTGAAGTTGACTGCAACACAGGAAAGGAACATAGTATGCAGAGAGAACAAGCAGTTACAAAGGCCCTGGCATAGAAATATGAATGATTGTTTAAGAACAGCAAGAAGACTGTGTCTAGGGCATAGCAAATGAAGAGAGTTTGCAGGGAGCCAGATCCTGGGGCTTTATAGACCAGTTATGGGCCATAGCTTTTACTCTGAGTGAAATGTGATGCTGGTAGAAAGTTTTGAGTAGAGAACTGACCTGACTTCACTCATGTTTTAAAAGTTGAATCACCCTGGCCATTTGTTTAGAAGAGACAGAAGGACTGTAGGTATTGCAAAGGCGAAGCAGAAAGATCAGTTAGGAGGCCATGGCAGCTATTTAGGAACAAGATGATGGTAACTAAGACTAGGGTAGCAGTACAGGTGTTGGTGGTAAGATTGGAGATTTTTTTTTTTTAAGATTTATTTTATTTATTTGAAAGAGTTACAGAGAGAGGAGAGGCAGAGAGAGAGGTCTTCCATCCGATGGTTCACTTCCCAGTTGGCCGCAATGGCCAGAGCTGTGCCGATCTGAAGCCAGAATCCAGGATCCAGGAGCTTCCTCCAGGTTTCCCACATGGGAGGCAGGGGCCCAAGGACTTGGGCCATTTTCTACTGCTATCCCAGGCCATAGAGAGCTGGATTGGAGAGGAGCAGCCGGGACCAGAACCGGCACCAGAACCGGCACCCATATGGGATGCTGGCACTTCAGGCCAGGGCGTTAATCCTGCTGCGCCACAGCACCGGCCCCAAGATTTCAGATATATTTTTAAAGTAGAGGCTCTAAAGTATGCTTACACGAGTAAGTAAGGATCAAGGATGATTTCTAGGTTTTTTTCCTGGGCGATTTGCAGGATGGATTACCACTTAGTGAGATGAGAAAGACTGTGAGAGGAAAAATCAGAAGTTCATTTTTTAATATTTTAAGATTGAGGCCGGCGCCGCAGCTCACTAGGCTAATCCTCCGCCTTGCGGCGCCGGCACACCGGGTTCTAGTCCCGGTCGGGGCGCCGGATTCTGTCCCGGTTGCCCCTCTTCCAGGCCAGCTCTCTGCTGTGGCCAGGGAGTGCAGTGGAGGACGGCCCAAGTGCTTGTGCCCTGCACCCCATGGGAGACCAGGATAAGTACCTAGCTCCTGTCATCGGATCAGTGCGGTGCGCCGGCCGCAGCGCGCTGGCCGTGGCAGCCATTGGAGGGTGAACCAATGGCAAAGGAGGACCTTTCTCTCTGTCTCTCTCTCTCACTGTCCACTCTGCCTGTCCAAAAAAAAAAAAAAATTTAATTAATATTTTAAGATTGAAATACCTGTTATGCATTCAGGTCTAGTGCTCAGGAGAAAAGTCTGGACTAAATTTAGGACTTTTCAGTACATAAATAGTATTTTAAATCCTAAGACTAGGTTTATTAAAAAAAAGAAAAAGGATGCTGGATGGGTAAGTGGAAAATTTTCCGTCCTTGTATTTGGATTATTTTGTAAGGTGGTTCAACAGCTTTTTATGTAATTATACATTACTTAGCATAATGTCAATTTTATAATGAATGCGTTCTCTTAGAAAGTTTTTGATATATAACTTTTTCTATCAAATGTTATATTTCTTAGGAAGGCATTTGGCCTACTGGTTAAGATGCAGTTTAAGACACCTGTGCCCCATATTGAAGTATTTGGGTTGAATGCCTACCACCAGTGCAATGCTGGCATCCCAGATCCAAGTGCCAGTTTCAAGTCCTGGCTGCTCTGCTTCTAATCCAGTTTCCTGCTGATGCACCTGGGAAGGCAGCAGAAGATGACCCAAGTACTGTGCTACTGCCACCAATAGAGTAGTTCTTGGCTTCAACCTGTTCTAGATCTTGCTTTTGCAGCCATTTGGGGAATGAACCAGCGTTCTGAGGATCTCTCTCTCTGTCTTCCTCTCTGTCACTTTGCCTTTCAAATAAATAAATAAATAAATAATTGTTTTAAAAATATAGCACATTACTAATAGTTGAATTAGAGAAAATGTATTAGGTTTAAAAGCAGATAAGTGTGCTAATATTTCATCCTGAATTAAATGGATTTACCTATTCATAAAAGCAGCATCTCCAATGTAGTGTAGTCTGTCCCTACAAAACTTATTACAGGGGCCGGCACTGTGGCGTAGTGGGTGAAACCGCTGCCTGCAGTGCTGACATCCATATGGGTGCCGATTTGAATCCTGGCTGCTCCACTTCCAATCCAGCTCTCTGCTATGGCCTGGGAAGGCAGTGGAAGATGGCCCGGATCCTTGGGCCCCTGCACCCACATGGGAGACCTGGAGGAAGCTTCTGGCTCCTGGCTTCAGATTGGCACACTGGCCGTTGTGGCCATTTGGAGAGTGAACCATTGGATGGAAGACCTCTGTCTCTGCCTCTGCCTCTCTGTAATTCTGCCTTTCAAATATGTAAATAAATCTTAAAAAGAAAAAAAAAACCTTATTCCATAGAACAGAATATAATGTGTACTCTCTGTAACTAAAGAAGAGAAAAATAATTAACTGAGCTATACTCTCCCAGCTTCCTCTCCTAAATATATCACTTTTCCTTCTCTGGGAATAAATTAGTAAACATTTTTTCTGCACACACACAAAAAAAAGCTAGGGAAAAGAAAGTTCTCCCAACATTAAATATATTTATTCATATGCCAAATTTTTATTTAAGGCCAGAAATTATACTAGCTCCCTTCTTCCTGAAGCTTATTGAGGAAGACTGGTGATATACAAGTAAATAAACATAATTATTAGAAAACAGTGCTATAATAGAGAATAAGGGGGCAAGGGATAAGGTGGTAAGCTAATTACCTATTTTTTCTTGTTCAGTTTCACTGGCTAGACTTCCAGTATGGGTGAAAGCAGATATTCTTGATTTGCTCCCTAGGTTATATGGAAAGCAATCAGTGTCTCATCATTAAGTGAAATTTTGAGGAATTTTTTTTTTTTGTAGATCCCTTTGGTAAATTGCTAGTTACCACTATTTTATTCCTAGTTAGCTAAAAAAAAAAGTGTTTTTCATAATAATAAAAGATGCTGAATTTTGTCAAATGCTTTTTCTTCATCTAGTGAGATAATTTATCTTTTCTTTTATTCTATTAGTAATGATTTTTAAAGTGCTGAACTAAGTTTGTATTTTTGAGATAAAACCCACTTGATCATGATGTGTTATTTTAAAATATTGTTAGATTCAGTGTTAGTGTGGATTGTTAATTATATGTTTCTTTTTACTTTACTTTTTCATTTATTAGAAAAATTTTAATTATAGACATGACTTCTTTTGGATGCTATTTCTCTAAAGTTTTCAAAACCACCAACTGCAGAAATATCTTCCAGTTGTATGTGGAGAAACAGTAAACAAGGAATGAATTTAGAAGAGCTCCATTTCTCCCAGTCACCAATATTTACACCTCATTTGATTGAGTGTGCTGCTACAGCAAATCACAACCTTCCCTGTGGAATAGAAACTAACCAGACTATCTAACAGTAGATGAGAAACTTTCTGGTTGGTATGGACTAACTGGAGGTGATCTGTAGAAGCCTCCTACCTTGGGGCCGGTGCTGTGGCATAGAGGGTAAAGCTGCCGCCTGCAGGGCCGGCATCCCATATGAGTGTCAGTTTGATCCCGGCTGCTCCACTTCCGATCCAGCTCTCTGCTATGGCCTGGGAAAGCAGTAGAGGATGGCCCAAGTCCTAGGACCCTGCACCCACATGGGAGACCGGGAGGAAGCTCCTGGCTCCTGGCTTCAGATCGGCACAGCTCTGGCTGTTGTGGCCAATGAGTAAACCAGAGGATGACAGAAGACCTCTCTGCCTCGCTTCTCTCTGTGTAACTCTGACTTTCAAATAAATAAATTAAAATCTTAAAAAAAAAAAAAAAAAAAAACTGTCTACCAGGTGGCATAGAAACTTACTGGAGGTGTGGGTAGGCTTGGGGGAGAGAGGAAGCAGTTTAGGAGGGCCACTGGGTCTTGCATGCTTCTCTTGGTTGAGGTACACGCCAGGGGGAAAACATACAGAGCATGAGAACACCAACGAGAAACGGCCCTTTTTTCTTACTACAGTTTTGCAGGGAACTGTAAAGGAGAAATGTTTTTAGCATACAACTCCAGTATCACGAAGCAAAGCAAGGCAAAGAAGTGGTGATTCAAAGTTAAGACAATAAACTGATCACTGCACTTTCGGTTTTCTCTGTTGTGTTGACTTCCATTCCTCTCTCTCTCTTTTTTTTTAACTTATGTTGGTTTAACTTATTCTTTTTCTGTTTTTAAGGTTAAAAGGTAGCTCTTGGATTCTTTTCCTAATAAAGTACTGAAAGCTATTCGTTTTCCCCTAAGAACTATTTTATCTGAATCCTGTAAATTCCAACATATTGCATCCTATTATCTTTCAGTTATAAATATTTGCTACTCTTGCCATTCATTTCAATTTAATTGTGTTGAGGTGAAGAAAATATATTCTGCAAGACTACAGTTCCTTCAAGTTAACTGATACCTATTTTATGACCAAGTGTTGTCTATCTTGGTAAATGTTTCATGTGCACTAGAAATGAATGTGTGCTCTGTAGTTCATGGAAGTATTCTACAAATATCAGTTGTATTATCAAGTTAAATAATAGTGTTCACATCACTTACAGTTTTATTTTTGTATATTCTATTAATAAAAGAGGGGTATGAAAATCACTGAATTTATCGATTTCTTCCTTTATTTCATCAGTGTCAGATATGTATTGTGAAGTTATTAGTAGCTACATAAACATTTATAATAGTTACAATTTCATCATGTGAAGCTTTCATAATTTTGGCATGAATTCTTTTGTCTGCTACTAATGTGGTTCACTGCCTTCTTATTCTTACTGTTGCATGGTATATCTTTCTTAGTCATTTTAATCACTTTCTTCATATTTTTAAGTGTCTCCTATAATTTTTTTACAGATTAATTTATTTACCTGAAAGTCAGAGTTACCAGAGAGAGAAAGAGAGGCAGAGAGAGAGAGAGGTCTTCCATCTGCTGGTTCACTCCCCAATTGTCTGCAATGGCTGAGCTGCCCCGATCCGAGGCCAGGAGCTTCTTCCGGGTCTCCCACACAGGTGCAGGGGCCCAAGGACTTGGGCCATATTCTACTGCTTTCCCAGGCCACAGCAGAGAGCTGGATCAGAAGTGGAGCAGCTGGGACTTGAACTGGCGCTCATAGGGGATGCCGGCCCTACAGGCAGCAGCTTTACCCACTACACCACAGCGCCGGCCCAAGTGTCTCATATAATTAATATATAGTTGATTTCTGCTTTTTCAATACAGCCTGACAACCATGGCTTTTAAATGGAAAGTATAAAGTACACTATTTACGTGCATTGTGGTTATTGATATAGTTTGGTTCAGATTTACCATCTTGGGTGTGTGGCTCTGTGTGTGTGTGTGTGTGTGTGTTGCACACCTCTTACATTCTTTTTGTTTCCCCTATTTGTCTTAATTTGAATGATCAAAAATTATTCACAGTCTGTTTTAAACTCCTCTATTTACTTTTTAGCTATAGATTTTTATGTTATTTTAGATCACAGTATGCATTATTATCTATCTACCTTCAAATACTGAATTACAATTGGATAATGTAAGAACTCTATGTATTCATCTATTAACCTTCCTCCCATCTTGTATAACCTTGTTGCATATTTTATATGATTTATCAGCTCTATAATGTTGGTATTATCTCCTCTAATTCCCTGTTTTTAGTTGGTTTAACAGTGTATTAGAGAAAACTATGAAGCAGGCAATTGGCAGAGCAGTTAAGGTACCAACTGGGATGTCTACATCCTATATTGGACTGCCTGGACTCAAGTCCTGGCTCTGTTCCTGATTCTGGTTTACTGCTGAAGTATACCTGGTAGGCAGCAAGTGATGACTCATGTAATTGAGTCTTGTGCCAGCCACATCAGAAATATGGATTCAGCCTGGCCCTGACCCAGCCATTGTAAGCTTTTGGGGAGTGAACCAATAGACAGGAGATCTCTCAGTCTCTCTCTGCCTCTCAAATAAAGTAAGTAAATAAAAATAAGTAGGGGCTGGTGATATGGTGCAGTGGGTTAAACTGCTGCCTCCAGTGCCGGCATCTCATACTGGGGCCAGTTCAAGTTCCAGCTGCTCTGTTTCTGATCAAACTCTCTGCTAATGTGCCTGGGAAAAGCAGTGGAAGATGGCCCAAATGCTTGGGTCCCTGCACCCACATAGGAGACTCGGAAAAAGCTCCTGACTTTGGCCTGGCCCAGCCCCGACCATTACAGTCATTTGGGGAGTGAACCAACAGATGCAAGATCTCTCCCTCTGTAACTCTGCCTTTCAAATAAAATAAATCTTTAAAATATATATAACTAAAATTTTGAAAAAGATGTTCTTTTATATTCACCCATTTAGTGCTCTTCCTTTTCCCCCTGCAAATTATTCATTTAGAATAATTTCCTTTCATCCATCAGAACTTCCCTTAGCAAAATGTGATGATATGAGTGGAATTGACATTTCTGAGATTTAATTATTGTTTACAGCTCTTGTTTATATTCTTGAAGAACAGTAGATTTTCTACTTACTACTTGTTGAATTATTTATTTGTTGGAGGGTTAAGCTTGTGATTATAAAACAAACTGAAACCATGTCATTGTAAAAATTAAAAGAAAAAATAAAGAAGAGGGAGCAAAAAGTTGGAAGTATCATTGTGCTCTGAATTCTATATTTGAAATACATGAGATGTATTCACTTTATATAAATATTTTTTAATCTGCTGGAAATTAATTATCTCAGTTTTTGTCCATCTTAACATTCCCTATTTTTTTAAAGAATATTTTGACTAAGTTAACATGGTTTTCTGGGCTCTTTAAAGATATCTCTCTGTTGCATTCTACAACTATATATTTCTGATAAGAAACCAACCAATATTGTTGTTATGGCTCCCCTGAATATAGTCTGTCTTTTCCTCTGCTCTGTCTGCTAATACATTTTTCAGTAGTTGTTTTTCAGTTATTTGACATATGTAGGTATGATTTCCTTTGTGTTGATATTGCTGAGGTTTGTTGAGCTTCTTGGTGCTATGAGTTGATATCTTTTTTTTTTTTTTTAAGATTATTTATTTGAAAGGCAGAGTTACAGAGAGGTAGAGGCAAAGAGAGAGAGAGGTCGGTCTTCCATCCACTGGTTCACTCCCCAGATGGCTGCAATGGCTGGAGCTGCACCCATCCGAAGCCAGGAGCCAGGAGCTTCTTCCATGTCTTCCCATGCTAGTGCCAGGGCCCAAGGACTTGGGCCATCTTCTACTGCTTTTCTAGGCCATACAGAGAGCTGGATCAGAAGTGGAGCAGCCAGGACTTGAACTGGTACCCATATGGGATGCCAGCACTGCAGGTGGCAGCTTTACCCACTACACCACAGCACCGGCCCAAAAATAAATAATTTTTGAAAAATAGTTGTGAGGGCCAAAGTTGTGATGCAGCAGGTTAAGCCACTGCCTTTGACTTCTGGCATCCAAATGTCAGAGCACTGGTTTGAGTCCTGGCTACTTCTGATGCAGCTCACCATTCATGCATGTGAGAAAGCAGTAGAGGATGCCCAAGTGCATGGGCCCCTGCCACCCTTGTGGAAGACACAGATGGAGTTCCTAGTTCCTGGCTTCAGCCTGGCCCAGCCTGGGTCATTGTGGGCATTAGGGGAGTGAAACAACAGATGGAAAATCTCCTTCTGTGTCTCTCCCTTTCCCTACCACCCTGCCTTTTAAATAAATAATTAAAAAAAATAAATAAAAGTAACTGCTATAATTATAATTACCAAGTTTTTCAGTTTTAATCAGAAAAAAGATATTTATACTTTCATACACACACACACACACACACACACCCCAACACCAACAAAATAGTTTATGTTATATTAACTATTAAAGCCTTGTTAAAGACCAGTTCTTAAAATCAAGAGACATAAGTGTCAGGTGTTGTGGATCTCTGTGAACTTAGACAAGTCTCTAAACTTTTCAAATAACGTTATCTACAAAGTGAAGATACTAATGAAAGTATTAAACTCTGAGTTTGTTTTGAGGATCAAATGATATAGTATGAAGTATAAGTAAATTGAAAAAGCAAAGTGCTATACTGGCACACTTTGTGTAAGACATAGTTTTGAACATATTGCTAGATTGTCTATTGTCTAGGATAATGCCTGGAATCTAGTGGGCATATATTTGTTATTTATACATTTTTGAATTATTATGTGTTTTCTTCCTGAATATTTGGTTTGATTATATGTCTTTTGATAAGTAGAGTTTGAACTTTTCACCTCTTATGAAAGAAAAATTAATTATTAGAACTAGTGTACATTGTCACCTCTTTCTCTTGTTTTAGGAATGGAACATTACTAGGCTCTCAATTGAGTATGATTCTGAGCCTTTTGGGAAAGAACGAGATGCAGCTATTAAGAAACTGGCTTCTGAAGCTGGAGTAGAAGTCATTGTACGAATTTCACATACATTATATGACCTGGACAAGTAAGTTCCTTTTGTTTGTTTTTTTATTATAGGAAAATATACATAATGTAACATTTACCATCTTTCTCATTTTTAAATGTACACTTCAGTAGAGTTAAGTATATAAGCACATAAGTTTTAACTTAAGTTTGTAAAATGGAAATAATGGCATAGACAAGTACATCATGTAGTTATGGGAGAATATAGTTGTGGGAGAATTAAATGAATATATGTTAAACCTTTAGCATTTTATTTAGCTGCTGTGAGTTTTATTTGTTGACAGGTATAAAAATTATAGAAACAGTGCATAAGATTAAAATATTCAGCTCTTCAGTTTCAAAACTATTATTGATTAATCCAGCTTCCCTAATGTATATCTTGGAAAATAGCATGTGTTGCCTCAAGGACTTGGGTCCCTAACACCCATGTTGGGAACTCTGACTGAGTTATGGAGTCCTGGCTTCAGCCTGGCCCAGCCCTGACTATTGTGGACATTTGAGGAGTGAACCAACAGATGGAAAATCTTTCTGTCTGTTTCTGCTTCTTCCTCTCTGTCTGTAATTCTACCTCTCAAATAAATAAATAAAATCTTAAAAAAAAAAAAAAGGAAAAGACTACTGCAAATTTTCCTTTACTCCTCTAACTCAGCCTACTGTGGGCTTGCCTTTCTGATCTCTTTGCCTTACTAGTTTTATATAAGTTGCCTTAAGAGTTGTCTTACTGTACTTCATGAGTGCGTAACTTGCTTCTCTCTCTGGTTTTTAAATCCAGATGACACTTGAATGTGATATAACTTTGCATAGCTGTGCTCCTTTGAACAATGATGTAATGTAATATTTCTCAGTTGTTTCTTAAAACACCAGTCCCTGTTGATGCTTTTTCCAACAGAAAATGTGATCAATTGGAAGTCGAAGTATTATATGCTGTGGAATTAGGAAGTTTGTAAGATTTGTTAATTTATAGAAACTTTTGGTATAAAGTCATTTTAATGACTACTAAAATCTTATAACTTACTTACCTTTAAAATTGTTTTGGAGGCCAGTGTGTGGCACAACAATTTAAGCCACCACTAGCAATGCTGACATTCCATGTCAGTGCCAGTTGGAGTCGTGGCTACTCTGCTTCCCATCCAGCTTCCTGCTAATGTATCTGAGAAGGCAGTGTAGGATAGCCAAGTACTTGGGCTCCTGACACCCATGCAGGAGACCAGAATGGAGTTCCTGGCTCCTAGCTTCGGCCTGGCCCAGACCTGGCTGTCGTGGCCGTTTGAGAGATGAATCAGCTGATGGAAGATACATTTCTCTACCTCTATTTCTGTCTCTGTGTGTCCCTCCATCCCTCCCTTCCTCCCTCCCTCTCCCCTCTCTCTGTTGCTCTTTCAATCAATCTTTTTTTTTTTTAGGATTTATTTATTTGGAAGGCAGAGTTAGAGCGAGCACACATTTCATTTGCTGATTCACTCACCAAATGGCTGCAATGGCTGGAGCTGAACCAACCTGAAGCCAGCAGCCAGAAGCTTCTTCTAGTCTCCCACATGGGAGGGGCCCACGAATTGGCACCATCTTCTGCTGCTTTTCCCAAACCATTAACAGGTAGTTGGACTGGAAGTGGTCAGCCAGGACTCAAACTAGCACCCATATGGGATGCTGGCACTGGAGGTGGTGGCTTTAAACACTATGCCACAGTGCCAGCCCAAGGTAAATAAATCTTTTAAAAATAAAATGAAATTATTTTTAGTTATTTACACATTTTATCAAGTTAAACTAATTTTATAAAGTGATAAACTAGTCACTTTTAGTCTATGTCTCCAAGTGTATCAAAAAATCATGTTTGGATTCAGTCAGGAATCTTCCTTGATATTATTCTACAAGTCATTTGAGAGTACTTCAAAAAGGTTATAAAAATATAATTAAAATATGGTTGTTTTGGTGCAAAAAATGAAATCTGTGTATATGTGGAAGCTTCAAAGTGTTCATGAAATTGCATATTATGAAAAATTGCATAGATGTAAAAAATTTTTGCACCAAAAATTTTAATTCCATTTTTCTGTGAATTTTTTTGAAGTTCCCTCATGTATCTTTGGAAAATAAACTTCCTATCTAGTGTACCAGTTTGCTTAACTTTAGGGAGCTGATGGCAAGGAAAGGACAAAACAGTGTAAGAGCAGTTGATTTCTAGGTGGAAGATTCAATATTATGCATAAAATTAGTGTTTATTGGATTAAATGTGAATATTTACTGTATGTCATATCATAACAAAGTTTGACTTTTTAATTTTTTTTTAATTTATTTATTATTGGAGAGGCAGAGTTACAGACAAAGAGAGGGAGAATTAGAGAGATCCTCCATCTCCTGGTTCACTCCTCAGTGGCCACAATGGCCAGAGCTGGGACAGTCCAAAGCCAGGAGCCAGGAGTTTCCTCCAGGTGTCCCACGTGTGTACAGAAGCCCAAGCCCTTGGGGCCGTGTTCCACTACCTTCCCAGACCATTAGCAGGGAGCTGGATCCGAAGTGGAGCCACCGGGACTTGAAGTGGTGCCCACATGGAAGCCAGCTACCGCAGGCA
The DNA here is from genome assembly GCF_964237555.1 of Oryctolagus cuniculus. NCBI lineage: Eukaryota > Metazoa > Chordata > Mammalia > Lagomorpha > Leporidae > Oryctolagus > Oryctolagus cuniculus. The sequence goes on along the minus strand of NC_091442.1, from coordinate 109,564,657 downwards.
GTGACTTAACCTGCTATGTGACAGTGCCAGCCTCAAGGTTTAACTTTTAAAAAATATTTTTTCTTACATTTTATTTTTGCTATTGAAATGTAGTGAACATTGTCCCCGTAGTATCACTGCTGTATCATTACAGTCAATAAAATTATTGTGATCCAATGTATAAACTCAAAATATTACATTTAATTTAAATAAAGATAATTTACTTTAAAGCAGGAGAAGATAAGCTTTTTTGTTGATTACTTTCTATACATGCATCTGATACATAATTACACAAAGTATAATGAAAAATACACTGTATTTGAACTAAGAAAATCTTTTTTTTATTATTTTTTTTAACTTTTATTTAATGAATATAAATTTCCAAAGTACAGCTTATGGATTACAATGGCTTCCCCCCCATATCGTCTCTCCCACCCGCATCCCTTGATATGTCATTTATCAGTTATGTGACCTTGATTAATTTGCTCAACTCTTCTGGTAGGCTTCAGTGTCTAGCTCTATAAAATGATGGAATTGAACTTTACCTCTGATTCTTTTTTAAGGCCAAAGGCTAAGCAAATGAAAAAGAATAGTTATTCCAAAATACTGTCTAATCTAGACCATCATTGGCAAAGCTAGTTATTCTCTTTTTAAAGTATTACTTGGGGGGGGGAGGCTGCGCTGTGGCATAGCAGGTAAAGCCACTGCCTGCAGTGCTGGCATCCCATATGGGTGCCGGTTCGAGTCCCAGCTGCTCCACTTCTGATCCAGCTATCTGCTATGGCCTGGGAAAGCAGAAGAAGATGGCCCAAATCCTTGGGTGCCTGCACCTGCATGGGAGACCCGGAGGAAGCTCCTGGCTTCGGATCAGCGCATCTCAAGTCATTGCAGCCATCTGGGGAGTGAACTAGCGGATGGAAGACCTCTCTCTCTCTGCCTCTCCTTCTCTATATATAACTCTGACTTTCAAATAAATAAATAAATCTTTAAAAAAAATAAAGTATGACTTGGTTGAGGCAATTAGAAGTGAGTAGTAAATATAAAAGCTACTTAAATCTAAGTAAGTTGAAATTTTGGGCCTTATGTGTGGTAAGAACAATAGTAACCCCCTTATTCTCAGGGAGTACATTCCAACACCCTAATGGAGCCTAAAACTACACATAGCACCGGCCCCTAAATATACTGTTTCTGTTTATATACTTATGATAAAGTTTTATTTATAAATTATAAGGCATGAGATTAATGAGTAATGAAATAGGACAATTATACTGTAATAAAAGTTTTGTAAATGTGTCTCTTTCTTTCTCACTTGAATTGATTAATATTTTTGGCTGAGGTTGACCACAGGTGTCTAAAACTATGAAAAGCAGAAGTGTAGATAAAAGGAGACTACTGTATGTGGGCTATTGTATATGCTATATATATAAATTATGATATCTTTTTAAAGATTTTTTCATTTGAATGACAGAGATCGTGGGGGAGGATGTGGGGAGAGAGAAAGAGGGAGATCAGACTTCCATCCACTTGTTCACTCCCCACATGCCCACAACAGCCTGGGTTGGCTCAGGGAGAAACTAGGAACCTGGAACTTAATCCTGGTCTCCCACATGGCTGGCAGGGAGCCAACCACCTGCACCTGCTGCCTTCCAGGGTGCATATTAGCAGGAAGCTGGAATTAGAAGTGGAGCTGGACCTGAACTCAAAGACTCTGGTATGAGATGTGGGCGTCACAAGTGGCAACTTAACCGCTGCATCATTTACCTCGGATGCCTTTCTCTTTAGTGAAGGAGTGGGCACAGTAGAACATAGCAAGTAATTGTCACTCCAGTAATATAAAATCCTAATTAGTGAAACCTGCTGAGGAAAATGGGGAGACATAGGTCAAAGGATATAAATACCAGGCATGTAGAATGAACAAGTATAGAAATACATACCATGAAGGTTAGTTAATAAAATACTATGTTTGAGATTTTTGTTAAATGAGTATGTTTTAGCTGCTCTTGTTACAAAAAAGGTAACTGACATTGTAGATACATTAATCTGGTTTACCCTAAGTAACCATTTACCCTCTATGAAGGGACTTCAAAAAGTTCATGAAAAATGGAATTTAAAATAAAAATTTTTGAAGTCCATGCATTTTTTTCATGATATACATTTTCTGTGACTTTTTTGAAGACTCCCTTCATATATGTATTCCATAGCTTCAGCTTCATGTTGTAAATGTAACATACATACAATAAAGTTTTTTTTTTTTTTTAAAAAAAGAAGGTAAGACTTATGATTACTCCTTGCTATAATTATCAGCCTAATTTAGTTTTTAGACTTTACTTATGAGACAGAGAGAGAACTCACATGTGCTAGTGGTTCACTAACCAAATGCCTGAGAGCTGGAAACACAATCCAGATTTCCCACCTGGGACGTAGCAGCCTAACTACTTGAGCCATCACCTGCTGCCTCCAGAGTACACATTAGCAGGAAGCTGGAATCAGGAGCAAACCAGGACTTGAACCCAGTACCTTTTTGTTGTTGTTATTGATAAATATTTATTTACTTATTTGAAAGTCAAGGGTTACAGAAAGAGCTTCCATCTGCTGGTTCTCTCCCCAGATGGCTGTAATGGCCTGGGCTGGGCCAGGCTGAAGTCAGGAGCCAGGAGCCAGGAGCTTCTTCCAGGTCTCCCACATAGATGGTAGAACCCAAACACTTGGGCCATCTTCCACTTCTCCTTCCAGGCCATTAGTAGGGAGCTGGATTGGAAGTGGAGCAACTGGGACCAAGCCAGTACCTTTATGGGATGCCTGCATCACAAGTGGTGGCTTTACCTGCTTCACCACAGTGCCTGCCCTATGTTGTTTTGGACGCCTTAACCAGCATCTTAACTGCACACTGATTTAATTTTTATTGATGATTGAAGAATTCCTTGAGCTTGGTTGTAATATGTTTTTCACATGTCCACATGTGTTAAAGTTTTTGTTATAGGGGCCAGCATTGTGATGGGTTAAGCCACTGGTGGCAATGCAGGCATCCAATATGGGTCCTGGTTTGAGTCTTAGCTGCTCCACTTCTGATCCAGTTTCCTGCTAATGTGCCTGGGAAAGCATCAGAGAATGGCTCAAATGCTTGGGCTCCTATATTAAAGTAGGAGACTAGGAAGAAGCTCCTGGCTGCTGGCTTTGGCCTGGCCCAGCCCTAGCCATTGTGGCCATTCAGGGAGTGAACCAGTGGATGAAAGACCTCTTTGTTTCTTTCTCTCCCTATCTGTAACTCTGCCTTTGAAAGGAATAAAATAAATCTTAAAAAAATGTTTTTGTTATTGTTTTTAGGCTACTATAGCTGCTTGATTTTTTCACTCATAAGTCGTTAGTACTCTTCATCTTAAAGGTTATGGTATTTGCATAGTGTATACTTTTGACATCTTGCAGATATCTACAAAATGAAGAAAATGTGTTTTAGACTCATTAACTATTTGAATACATTTCCTGGTCATGTAAGAAATTGTCATTCTATTAGAACTCTTATGTGATTAATTATTTTCTGATTTTAAGCCTTTTTTAGAGCTCATCACACCAATGTATCTTATATTAACTGCTCTTTATTAACTCTTATAACAGGATCATAGAACTCAATGGTGGACAACCGCCTCTCACTTATAAAAGATTTCAGACTCTCATCAGCAAGATGGAACCTCTAGAGATCCCAGTGGAGACAATTACTTCAGAGGTGATAGAAAAGTGCACAACTCCTGTGTCTGATGACCATGATGAGAAATATGGAGTCCCTTCCCTGGAAGAGCTAGGTGGGTGTGAACTGTAATAAATGTGGAACTTAACAGTTTGTAAGTCATAAATGACTCATAAAATTTTACCTCTGATTTTTCCACATGAAGTATTAATACATTAAAAGGGAAACGGTGAGGGGGGAAAGAAAGAAGAAGAAAACTGCTAAACTAAGAAATGATAATTCTGTAGTTATTTATGTGCTCTCTCTATATCTGTTGCTATCACCTTAAGATGTACATCCTAAAGAACAGAGACTATGTCATAGCATCTCTCCAGGCCCTCAATTCGCTCATGCTGTTCTCATAATTTTTCTGCAAAATAATTGTTTTCACAACTGTGATTAAATAAAAAACGTTTTAGTTCCAGAAAATTGATTATTTGTTTTTTTGTAGGTTTTGATACAGATGGCTTATCTTCTGCAGTGTGGCCTGGTGGAGAAACTGAAGCACTTACACGTTTGGAAAGGCATTTGGAAAGAAAAGTATGACAATTTAGATCATCTAGCCATGTTTTATTTCCAAGCTGGCATTTTAAAAATAATTTCATTCTCTTTTAAAAACAAAAAGTAGAATGTTGAAAAAGAAGAGTTCAGGGAAATAAAGTTACACAAACCTAAGTATTTGAAAATTAACTACCTCATTTAAATGCCCTTTCTCCTGCTTTTCTGATTATTTTTCTTGGTTATTTCCTATCTTTCTACTTAACCTGGTTTCCGATGACCATAATTTTGGAATTAGAATAGAATCCTCTGTTAACCTCAGTGGGCAGTGGAAGGTAATCTCAGGCATGTGTTGGGAGTTTGAAGGTTATGTGTTTCACATGAGTCTGTGCTGCATGATAATTGAAATGAAAGAATGCTTACTTTTCTTTCATGTTTAATAAACATATGTAACTTGTGGCTTGGATAATAAATTATTCCCAGAGAACTGGGAAACTTTTATTAAAAAAAAAATCTGTTTTGAATACTGTGTTTAAGTGGGAAAGACAATGTGATTCTTTCTGTGTTTTCAGGCTTGGGTGGCAAACTTTGAAAGACCTCGAATGAATGCTAATTCCTTGCTTGCAAGCCCCACTGGGCTCAGTCCTTATTTGCGATTTGGCTGTTTGTCATGTAGACTATTCTACTTCAAACTGACAGATCTCTACAAAAAGGTACTTTTTAAAATCAGTGCTTACCTTTCAAAATACATTTTTAAAACTTGCTGATAATACTTCTTTGCCTTTTAATCATAGGTAAAGAAGAACAGTTCCCCTCCTCTTTCTCTTTATGGGCAGCTATTGTGGCGTGAGTTTTTCTATACAGCAGCAACAAATAATCCACGCTTTGATAAAATGGAGGGAAACCCCATCTGTGTTCAGATTCCTTGGGATAAGAATCCTGAGGCATTAGCCAAATGGGCTGAAGGTCAAACAGGCTTTCCGTGGATTGATGCCATCATGACACAGCTTCGTCAGGAAGGGTGGATTCACCATTTAGCCAGACACGCAGTTGCTTGCTTCCTGACACGAGGTGACCTCTGGATCAGTTGGGAAGAAGGCATGAAGGTAAGTGTTCTAAGAACTGTAGCCAGGTCTTTGAAGGAACTCCAGATGTTGTATATTGTACAGATTCATTTATAATCTAGTGTTTCAGTGAATAAAACTTTTAATCACCACAGTATAGGCATACTTTTGGACAGCAGGATGGTATAATCAGACAGGAGAAATGCTGAAAACTGGCTAAGACAATAGACCTAAACTCATTTAAATGTTTAAAGCAGGCTGTGATTTAAGAGAACTGTAAGATTTAGCATTCTGGAGTTATCGTGTAGATATATTTATATGTATTCATTTCTGTCACAAAAAAGATTTGCCTAAGAATTCTCAGAAATAGTGAATTTATATTATAAATCTTAGAATGTAAATCATTTCACCTTACTTCAACATTGTAACTTTTTAGTAATATTTCTGTTATGTAAAGTGAAACATACTATGTTTTATGATATCATATTGTGGTTTTATGTAACAGGATTTACAAATATGTTCTCCCTTTCTGACATTATTATAAATTTTCCCTATCTAAGGACCAATTTTGAGCCTTTTTTTACATCTCCTTTATTTCCTTGTACAAAATTGTATATAAAGATGTGTAGCAAAAACTTAGTCAATTTATAATCATTTATTTAACTCTATTTTTTGAATCAAGAAATTTAAAACTTAAATTGTGTAATATTAGTACATTTTTAAAGTACATTTGTATTTAAGTGTGCTCCCTTTATCTAGGCCACTATGCCAAGCTTCTAAGTTTTTGTTGGTGATTTATTTGGTAGTGGTTTTGCTTTTTTGAAAGTGGTTTACTGTTTTTTCTCTGTTAATATCCTATCTTTTAAACCAGTGACTCTAGTAATTTTTTTACCCTTCCCCCAGTAACACTGCAAGGATTGGAAAAGTAAATTCTCTAATCTATATTACCAATATTTTTCTTTCCCTGCTATTCCTCATTATAGAACAAACAAGGAAGCTAACTGGAATGTTTTGATTTTACAGTTTTGTGCTAATTTTCTTTGCCTTGACTTTTGATCTACAGTGACCTCAAAAATGCTTGCTTTGAGAATTATGTGTGTGCAAACTAATTGGTTACTGTTACTTCTGAAGGTATTTGAAGAATTATTGCTTGATGCAGATTGGAGCATAAATGCTGGAAGTTGGATGTGGCTATCTTGTAGTTCCTTTTTCCAACAGTTTTTTCACTGCTATTGCCCTGTTGGTTTTGGTAGGAGAACAGATCCCAATGGAGACTATATCAGGTAAATCAAGGGTTATTACTCAGTTTGGAATAGCTAATCCAGAAGAGATTTTCATGTTTAAGCAACACTTTAAGTATTCCCCTCTCAAGATGGGCAGCAGAAATAAGGAGAAGGGTAAACAAATCATTTAAATGGTATTGATTTGATTTTGGTCACTGATAGCTGGTAGTTTCTTACAGTTTGCTCATAGTACATTTTATTAATTTTTCTTCCTTTTCCCAAAAGGCGTTATTTGCCTGTTCTGAGAGGCTTCCCTGCAAAATATATCTATGATCCCTGGAATGCACCAGAAGGTATTCAAAAGGTAGCCAAATGTTTGATAGGAATTAATTATCCTAAACCAATGGTGAACCATGCTGAGGCAAGCCGTTTGAATATTGAAAGGATGAAACAGATCTATCAGCAGCTTTCACGATACCGAGGTCTAGGTATGTTGATAGTTGCCTTTGATTTGTTGTTTGGGCAGCTGTTTCTGTATTTACTCTTGATTTTGATCTTGATCATAATTTGATAGGATTTTTTTTTTTTCCTGTTCAGGTCTTCTTGCATCAGTACCTTCTAATCCTAATGGGAATGGAGGCCTCATGGGATATTCTCCTGGAGAAAATATTCCAGGTTGTAGCAGCAGTGGAAGTAAGTGAAAAAGAAATTATTGTACTTCATCACATAAATAGATTACCTATAACAATCTGTCTTTAAAGTTAATATAATAGGTCTATACCCATGCACACACACATATCACCTCACTCTGTTGGTGACATTTTAGAAATGGAAAACATTACATGTAGTAAATACTTAGATCAAGTTAAAGATCTTGCAAACTGGATGTGGACAATGATTTTAAGGGTAAAATGAAATTCGCAACTCTTATTTTCAGAATGTTCATTATTTTTTATTCTCTTTGGGTGTGTACCAGCTATAAGGTAATTAGTGAAGGTCAGTGACCCTGTAAAAATCGTCAAGAGATGTATCATTCATGCACAGAGCATCTAGTCCTTTTATATATGGGGTTTTTTTTCTTACAAAGTCTGGTCTGTGATAGTTTTCTGTATGATATATATTTAGTACCAACTAAATCCTTTAAAAAAAAGTTATTATTTTAAACACAGAGTGACAGACAGGGAGGGAGGTAGGAAGGGACAGAGATACAGATTTTCCATCCATTGATTCTCTCCCCAAATGGCCTGTGGGCCAGACCAAAGCCAGGAGCCTAGGACTCCATCCAGGGCTCCAATGTAGGTCCCAGGAGCTCATGTACTTGGGCCACCATCCACTGCTTCCCAGGTACATTAGCAGGGAGCTGGATTGGAAGCATAGTAGTAGGGATTCAAACCTGTGCTTCAGTATAGGATGGCAACATCGCAGTTGGCCATTTAACCTGCTGTACCTCAACACTGGCCCCATCGCGTAAATTCTTAATATATGTGACATTAATAATGTTAAATTGGTATGTATTGGAAATTTGAATCATTATGTCAGGAACTTCTTTCGGGTCTCCCAAGTAGGTGCAGGGGCCCAAGCACTTCGGCCATTTTGTGCTGCTTTCCCATGTGCACTAACAGGGAGTGGGATTGGAAGTGGAGCAGCCAGGACTTGAACGGGTGCCCATATAGGATGCCAACACTGCAAGTGGTAGCCTAAGTTGTTATGCCACAGCAATGCCCCACAAAATTTGTTTTTGAAGTTTTCACTGTAAGTTTCCCTTCTTATATGTTCTTGGTAGTTTGTAATTTAACTTTTCTAGTTACTCTGAAGACATGACTATGAGGACTTGTGATTTTTGTGACTAAACAAGCTAACTGATCAATAGGTCTCTGTTCTTTGCTCACTATCTCTTATACCATTATTGACATGAAAATAAAATCTACATTTTATGGGAAAGTTATAGACTATAGTGGTATTCATGAATTCACGAAGTCAGAAGACCTTAAGGCCTTCCTATCATATAGCCCTATAAAGAAAGAAATATCTTAAAGAAATTCCGAATATATTTATTAAGCTTATTAATTTCCCCTTCTTCTCATAGGTATTTACCCTCTTGATTCATAGTACAATAATTTTTGTCTATGTTGTTAACTTTATAGGAATGGAATCATCTAGTTTGTATTCTTTTTTGTGTCTGCTGCTTTCATTCAACATTTTGTTCTTGAAGTTACTCACATTTACCTTAGTACTAGAAGAAGGAATAGAATTGATGACCTTACTTTTCTCTGAAGAGAGGATAGAACTTCCACTTCACTTATGATCTTGTCTAAATACTGATGGAGTTTGTAGATTCAAAAGGCTTCTGTGGCCTAGGCAGCTCATGTGAAGAGCCTTGGGTGATCACTGACATAATAACAAGAGTGTTAATTGTTAAATTAACAACAAGAGTCACTATGCACTAACTTCCCATGCAGGTTTTTTGTTTTTGTTTTTATTTTACTGTGCAAATTGTTGAACTCTTTACTTACTATAGAGTTGGTCTTCTGTTGATAAAGTTAATTGAAAATGGATCTTAGTGGAGAATGGGACTGGGAATGAGAGAGGGAGGAGGAGGAGGGGTAGAACAGTGGGTGGGAGGGTGGGTATGCTGGGAAGAATCACTATATTCCTAAAGTTGTACTTAAGAAATGCATGAAGTCCATATTCCTTAAACAAAAGGTTTCTTTGGGGGGAAAATAAATAAAAAGAATGGGTTACCTTGAGAAAATAAAACTAAAGGTGACTAGTTTATTGCTTGTCTGAAGGGCCATCTTTATGAATCTCCCAATAAAACTGACCAATCTTTTCTCAGAGTCCCTATTGTATTCTGTACTAAAATCCATCCAAACACCTAATATCACTTTTATACTAAGTGATTTGGTGTAGTTGTCTCCTCAGATTCAGCTATGAATCCCTTGAAGGCAGATCCCATATCTTAGTTATATTTGTATCCCTAGTACCTGATATAATCCCTGGCATTCACAGGCATTTAGCACATGTGTTAAATATAAATGAAATGAGGAAAGTGTAAATAAATATAATTTAATATATATTTGTTTGTTGCTGCGCTGGATTCATTCTGAGAGGAGGCGCATGGTGGTGGCAAGAGGCGCGGAGTCACCACACAGACCCCAGGAGTCGGGTGAAAGCAGGCCAGAGGAGAGCAGCCCGCAGACTCGTTTATTTCAGTTGGTACAGCGGCTTAAATAGCCAAGGTAGCCAATCCGATCAAGGGGTGGTTTATGCCCTAACCAATCACAGCCTGTTGCCAGGCAGTATCCGAAGCCATCCAATCACAGCCTGTTGCCAGGCAGGCTCTTTTGCCATGTGGTTTCCAAAGCTATCCAATCACAGCCTGTTGCTGGGCAGGCTCCATTGCCAGGTGGGTTTCAAAACCATTCCTGAGTAACTGACCCTTGCTTGCCAGCGGCCATCTTGGCATGGCCTTCTCACTCCACCACATTTGTTGACCTTTTTAGTGATTAAAAACATGTAATATAAATGTTACCATTTTAATCATTTTTAAGTGTACACTTCAGTGGCATTCAGTATGTTCACATAGTTGTGTGAAGTTTTGCATAATGTTATATAGTTCTACATGGTGACAGGTATCACTATTAGGACAAGTGCCCCTGTTGGCAAGCTAAAGAGTAGCACCATTTAGTGGTGAATTTGCCATAGTTCAGAATCTGACCTTTATTAGCCTTACAGGTCCAAAAATAAGATTTTTTAAGTATAGAGATGACTATTTTATACATGACAGACTAGAAATTTGAAAGTAGTATGAATTAAAGTATCAATGGGGAGTATTACTTTATTAATTTACCATGAAGATATCCCTTTGCAGTGATGGAAGGTCTCTGATCCAGGGCATCCACTTTCCCAATTTGGAATACCTGAAAAGCTGAATGCTTTATCCAGAAAAACTTGTTGAACATAAAATAAAAATAAGTAGATGGTCTTGTTTAGCCCCTGAGGTGACCTGTCCAGAGGCCAGAATGCTCATGTTTTCCTATAATCTGGACACGCTAATTAAAATGTTGTCTCTAAAGCTTACTTTTCTTTTTTTTTAACTTTTATTTAATAAACATATATTTCCAAAGTGCAACTTTTGGATTATAGCGGCCTTTCCCCCCCATAACCTCCCTCCCACCTGCAGCCATCCCATCTCCCACTCCCTCTCCCATCCCATTCACATCAAGATTCATTTTCAATTATCTATATACAGAAGATCAATTTAGTATATACTAAGACTTCAACAGTTTACACCAAAAAGAAACAAAGTATAAAGTACTGTTTGAGTACCAGTTATACCATTAATTCACATAGTACAACTCACTAAGGACAGAGATCCTACATGGGGAGTAAGTGCATAGTGACTCCTGTTGTTGATTTAACAATGACACTCTTATTTATGATATCAATAATCACCCGAGGCTTTTGTCATGAGCTTCCAAGGATATGGAAGCCTCTTGAGTTTGCCAACTTCGATCTTATATAGACAAGGCCATAGTCAAAGTGAAAGTTTTCTCCTCCCTTCAGAGAAAGTTACCTCCTTCTTTGATGGCCTGTTCTTTCTGCTTGGATTTCACTCACAGAGATCCTTCATTTAGTTTAGTGGGTTTTTGTTGTTGTTGTTTTGTTTTTGTTTTTTTGCCACGTTGTCTTGGCTTTCAATGCCTGAAATATGGGCTTTTTAGCCAGATCCGAATGCCTTAAGGGCTGAGGCCAGAGTTAAAGCTTAGTTTTCTATGCTAGCCACCCCACTCCTATGGCATTGTTTCTTTAGGGCTGATAAAATTCCTATGGCAAGGTAACTACTGCTAAGTCTATATCTTTTCCTTGCTGTATGATTGGAATTGGAATTGTTTAACTCTTTTCTGGCAAGCCCTTATTCCCTTATCTGTAAAGAAATGTTTTAGAGGGGATCTAAAGGAAGAGCGTGGAGGAAAGTGGCGAAATCGAAGGACGATGTCTGTCTCACTTTCTCTCTGTGTTGTACCTTCATGTCTAAATAAAGATTTTCTTTTAGAATGTGACTATTAATGACTTTACCTTTGAACTGCCAATATTTCTATGGCAAAAATATTTTTCTTGAGTTGGGTGTGTGATTTTTGGTTCATTAAGAAGGATTGAAGTTTAGTCCTAAAAGCATATAAATGAGCTTAAGTACAGATACTAAAAATTGGACATGCGGTCTCAATACATACATCTTGGATTTTATTGTAAGTAATTTTACTGTGTTTTAAATACTAACAGGTTGCTCTCAAGGGAGTGGTATTTTACATTATGCTCAAGGAGACACTCAGCAAACTCAACTATTAAAACAAGGTAAGAATGAAGCATTTGAGCATACTGTTCTTTTTGCCTTTCCTATCTTAAACATACATGTTTTAAATGTACAGGAAGAAGCTCCATGGGCACTGGTCTCAGCAGTGGGAAGCGTCCTAGTCAGGAAGAGGACACACAGAGTATCGGTCCTAAAGTCCAGAGACAGAGCACTAATTAGGTAAATATTTTAGGGATTTTTTTTAGTGCCTTAATAGAGTGTGTAATTAACATAAACTCAGATGGAGCTAATCTCTGTTTCATACCAGAGAATCCTGAGGCATGAATCCTTAAGCAGTTATTAAAATCAGTTAATTATTGGACAAGAGATGCATCTGTTTTGGGACAAAGTGCTGTTCTCAGTTTGATGGTTATCTTACAAGATGATCTTTAAATTTGAAAAGCGTATGACTTTGTGGTCAAGTTTTTACTTGGAAAAACACCGCTTTTTCATTTCCTTACTGTGTGACCATGAGTCTCAAACAGTTAAAATGGTGTTTTAATTTTAGTGGCATTTTTTGCCTCTTAAATATGTATAATTTTTTTTATCTGTTGTGATGCTTCTAAAATCTAAATTCTTTCCAGTTTAAAAATAATCTGGATTTTTAAAAGTGTTGGATCCTTGCAGACATATGAAAGAGCTATGCCTGCATTCATTTTAATTGGACATGGGATACTATTGATGTGATCCAAGTTAATTTGAAGAATATATAGTGCATTTGCCAGTGTTTAAAGATTTCTTATAAACTTTATATTTTAATTGCTTAATTTTTTCATACCAACCTAATTAGACTATAAATTTCATGGAGATGATCAATAAATACATCAAGTTTTTATGATTTAATGCTTTATAATCAAGCTTTACTCAGTTTTGTTTGTCTCCCCTCCCCTTTAAATCACAGAAAACATTCAGGAGGAATACTGTTGCAGCTGAAATTTTTGGGGATTTCAATGCTTTTCAACTAAATTATTTTAAAATGTTCTTCACTTACGGAAAGCAGTTACATTTTGAAATGCATTGTTTCTAATGACATTTCTGTGGTTTTTAACTTTTTAATGAATTTCACATAGTATGGGTGGTAATTTGTATATAAAGAACTTGACAAAAGAGTTTGCTTAATGTAAATATAAATAGTCACTGTTAGCATAGATCCATCAATATATTTTTGATAATTTTTCATGTATGGTAAAAGTTGCAAACTGATATTGTTATCAAACTCAAAGTTTGAGAGTCAATGTGGGGAAATAGGAGGTTTTTAGACTTTCTTAAAAGACTTTGTTAAAATTTAAGGACAAAATTTTCTTGACATCATTGAACTAACTTTGATAATGTTTTAGAAAATGTGTATAATCAAAATTGGTTATTGTAACCTCTGTTAACGCATAGAATATGTTTTAAACTTCATGTTTGCCTGTTTAGACCCAAACGTGTAGAAGGATCATGTGTTAAGTTCTCTCTGTCTCCCTTATTTTTGTTCATTTATAACTAAAGTGACCTTGTTATTAAAGTTTATGCAAATATGCCATTTTGTGTACTTGATGGTTGTTTTTCTTTTGTTCCCCTTTTTTTGTAAGGGGAAAAGCATTGCTATGTGAGATGTGATTTATAAATTAGAGACAGATTATACAAACCACATCTTGAATGAAGATAGTATTATAGAACGGACTTTTTATGTATACTCTCTAAGAGACAAAATGACTAAGTATCACATATTTAATAAAACAGTATGTTTCAAAATTAATTTACAAAAAAGATTTAAAGCTAAAGGGTTGTTTTCAAGTAATAGAGCTTATGAGTCAGACTTTACAGAGTAACTAACACAGTTAAGAGCATCAGCTCTGTAGTCAAATGCCTGGCTCTGCCTCTTTACTGGCTTTGAGATCTTGGGCAAATTCTTAACTTTCTGCATATATAAAATGGGGATGAGATAGTATCTGCTTCATAGTCCAATTCCATGTAAAATGCTGATAAGTGTGCCTGGTGTGCTAGGGTACTCATAAACTGTTAGCTATGTGCTGCATAGCTCCCTAAATTGCATAATACACAGTCTGCATACTGTGTATTGTAGTTCTGGCTAGCTGCCATTATAATTATGGCTGTTGTTATCCCTTCACTGTTCTCTAGTAGGCTAATTCTTGCCATTTTCAATTATAACCAGTGACTTTTCACTTTATCATCTTTAGTTGTGATAGATAATCAGTGTATGTGCATTTAAAAGTAGCTGAAGATGATTTGGGGTCAAAATACAGAAACTTAACTCAGATGATACGCAGTTTAAAAAATATACTGGATAATGAATTAACAATGATCAGGGCTGGTGTAATGCAGTAGGTTAAGCCACAGCTTGCAACCCTGGCATCCTATTTCAGAGAACCAGTTCAGGTCCCAGCCACTCCACTTCCAATCCAGCTCCCTACTAATGTGCCTGGGAAAGTAGTAGGTGATGGTCCAAGAACTGGGGACCTTGTCACCCTTGTGGGAAACCCAGATTTCTGGGCTCCTGGCTTCAGCTTAGCCCAGCTCTGATTGCACCATGCAGTTCTGAGTTTATTTTAATGATTTTTTCTTTTCTGTATCCTACTCTAATTCCCTCTCCCTAAATGCAAGTGACACACTTAGGTTAGTCTGGACCACAGATGCTTGTAATTCAGGAAAGGATGCAATAAATCCATGAATAATGGAGTTTTTAGATAAGGGTATCTCAGAGGAAAAAAAGGTGCTGGACAAGTGTCTCCTACTCATATACAGTAGCCATTCAGTTAATTCTAGAATATGTTGGAAATCATAGTTGAGGACTCTAGATTCGGCCTATTACTATTTTTAAAAGATTTATTTAGCTGAAAGTCTGAGTTACAGAGAGAGGGAGAGATCTTCATCCACTAGTTCACTATTCAAATGGCAACAGTGAACAGAGGTGAGCCGATAAGGAGCCAGGAGCTTCTTCCAGGTGTCCCATGTGGGTGCAGGGGCCCAAATACTTAGGTGGTCTTGTGCTGCTTTTTCAAGGCACATTAGCAGGGAGCTGGATTGGAAGTGAAGCAACTGGGAATCAAACCAGCACCTATATGGGATGCTGGCACCACAGACAGTGGCTTTACCCGCTTCGCCACAGCACCGGCCACCTACCTACTACTCTAAAGTTAAAGTGCAAGTGTCAGTGCCTCTGAATAAAACCTGGGAACTTAAACTGCATACTAAAGGGTTAACATTTGCTGAGTACCTGCTCTGTGTCATTGTTCACAGTATCCATGAGTTGTTCACTCCACAAGATGGGAGGGTGATCTGGACCTGTTACGGTGCTGTGCATTAAGGCTATGTTAGCACTGTGCCATGTACTGTAAACAGGACAGAAGGACCACAAACCTGGGAAAACCATGGTTTCCCTGACTGCAGTCCTACACACAGACCAATCAGGCCAGGATCAGGGCACCCTGTCCTTGGTGATATTTAACTCCAGTTGTGATTAATGATGTTATTAGTCGTTAATGTCTTTTTCCTCTCTTAGAATGTGGTACCCGTGATATATTTTATTCCTCAAGTGCTTTCTGTTTCACATGCTCACCATTCAAGAGGCATGCCACAAATAGTCACTGATTGAATGGATAAATGTGAGAATAAATAAGAGATAATTTTCTTTACTTCATGAGGTTGGGCATCACAGATAATAATGGACAATGTAGGGGCAGGCGTTATGGCAATGGAAGGTTAAGCCATAACTTGTGATACCTGTATCCCAAATCTGAGTGCCTAGGACCAAGTCCCACTTCTACTTCTAATTCAACTCCCTACTAATATGCACCTGGGAGGCAGCAGGCAATGAAGTACTTGGATCCCTGCACCCATGTGGGAGACCCAGATTAAGTCCCTGGCTCTTGGCTTCAGCCTGACCAAGCCCCAGCTGTTGCGGGCATTTGAGGAGTGAATAGATGCTCTCTTTTGCTGTCTCTCCTGTCATTCTGCCTTTCAAATAAATAAATATTTTTTTATGGGAGACCAGGATAAGTACCTGGCTCCTGCCATCGGATCAGCGCAGTGCGCCGGCCCCAGCGTGCCGGCCGCGGCAGCCATTGGAGGGTGAACCAACGGCAAAGGAAGACCTTTCTCTCTGTCTCTCTCTCGCACTGTCCACTCTGCCTGTCAAAAAAAAAAAAAAAAAAAAAAAAAAAAAAAAAAAAACCAGCATTAGAATGTAAGCCACTGGCCATTTATCAGTAAAGTAGTGTTTAGGTGAAGGTGGCAGGAAGATGGCTTTTTTTTTAGATGTATTTATTTATTTGAAAGTCAGAATTACACAGAGAGGCAGAGAGAGAGGGAGAGGGATAGAGGTCTTCCATCAGCTGCTTCACTCCCCAATTGGCCCCAACGGCTGGAGCTGAGCCAATCCAAAACCAGGAGCCAGGAGCTTCTTTCTGAGTCTTCCAGGCGGGTGCAGGGGCCCAAGGCCATCTTCTACTGCTTTCCTAGGCCACAGCAGAGAGCTGGACGGAAGTGGGGCAGCCAGGACTCAAACTGTTGCCCATATGGGATGCCGGCACTGCAGGCAGTGGCTTTACCTGCTAGGCCACAGCGCCGCCCAGGAAGATGGCTTTTAAACATTAGTCAGCAGGGCAGGCTCTGTGGCACAGCAAGTTGAAGCCCTGGCCTGCTGCACGAGCATCCACATGGGCGCCGGTTCGAGTGGTGGCTGCTCCACTTCAGATCCAGCTCTCTGCTATGGCCTGGGAAAGCAGTAGAAGGTGGCCCAAGTGCTTGGGCTCCTCCAACCCCGCGCTAGACCCGGAGGAGACTCCTGGTCTTTGCGGCCATCTGGAGAGTGAACCAGCAGATACAAGACCTCTCTCTCCGGCTCTACCTCTCTCTGTAACTCTCTTTCAAATAAATAAATTAAATCTCAAAAAAAAAAAAAAAAAAAAAAAGACTAATCAAAGTCGTTAACTACCGGGGTAGAGATCTTTTATTTCTTAAAACTGTGTGTGTGTGAATTGCTTCTTCCTTGAATTTATTTTGGCTCTAAAAGATTCGGCGATTTCTGAGTTGGTTGTACTTGTTTTCTTACGAGCTAGTAACATTCTCTAAGGGACAGAGCAACTGGAATTCCAAGTCTGCTAATGCTGGGAAGCAAAGGGTGTGAAAATGTCAGACGCAGTCATTGCACGCCCTGTGCCACGTCCCGAAAGCTGATTCCCAGGCAGACCTGGCTTGGCAGCCCTGCCCCTACCCAGGCGTGGGGTGTATCACGTAGCCTGTATCCCGCGCTCTGATTGGCCGAGTTGGAGTCGCGGGGGTGTGCCTGCGGGCTTACCCATCTCCCAAGCTCTGATTGGCTACGGGTGAAGGGGCGGCCTGGTCGGCCTGGCTGGAGGAAATTGTAGAGCGCCGGAGACTTAGGACCCAGGCCCGGGCCTCGGGAAAACGTCAGACCTGGGGAGACAGGCCCGCGAGGGAGGAAGGACAGAGCCATGGTCCCAGGACCCCTGCGCTTTGCTTGGAGCTGACACCAACAGGTGAGTCGTTCCCTTCTTCCGCCGCTGGGGAGATATGACGCTCGCAGCACCGCCGCCAGTGTCGGGGGCCACGCACGGCAAAGCCCGGCGCCCAGCCAGATGCTCAGCTCCGCCTGCCTGGGCTGGGCCAGCACTGGGCACCTTGGGCCGATATTTTCTGGAAAAGTGGAGCCTCCCTTTGGGAACGTGCAACCTTTTGCGCGGCCCAAAAGATCCCCTTTCATGAACTCTTTTTTTCCCTTACTTAAAACGTTGATATTAATTTGAAAATTTCAGATCATGGATGTTATAAACGTGGAACTTACTTGAAATTAGTGGTAATGTAGAAAGGATCTTATTAAGTATAAAAATTGTGCATGTTACGGACTGTATTTCACTCCTCAAAAATGCTTGGAAACGCAAAGACTCAGAGCATAGTCCACAGTGTGATTAAACAAGCAGTTACCGAGAGCAGTACTATGCACAGAGCAGGGGACTAAGAGCAGGACTCTGGAGCCAGACTGTTGGTTTGAATCCAGGATCTGCCATTTACTATCTGAGCAACTTTGGAGAGTTAACTTTACCTGTCTCTGCTTCCTCATCTTCATAATGTTATTGGGGGTGATTTAGTGCCTAAGAATATGTGAAATTTCCTGAATATTCTAAGTGACTGAGGGAGTGTTCCCATTTTCCTGATAGTCAAACTGAGTCAACAGACATGAAGTTGTGTCCTTAGATCACCACAACTGCTGTCCAAATTTTAAGCCCAGACAGTCTGGCTCCAACAGCCAACAATTTTACTCACTACATTAAATTGCTTTATGAACATAGTCTGTTTACTGAGTTTCAAGGGATAGGAGTTCTGTTTCTCTGTGGACCAGGTTCTTTGCTAGCTGTATTGATAATCCAGAGCAGCGTTACGTCCCTGCCCTCCCAGTGCTTGTAGAACTAATCAAGCTGTTCATGGCTGGACTGCATTGCGTCCATGAATCTTGCTAAAAATCATTTCTAAAATGTTATAGGTATGGATATTTTTTTTTCCTGCAAAGAGAGTCTGTGGCTCTCAGATTCTCAGATGCCTTAGAAGCCAAAAAAAAAGGTCTAAGTGTTGTTTCAGCAACAGACCTAGTGCCCCAAATAATGCCTTACTTACTTTAAAAAACACTACTGGTGGAATGAAGAACTTTTAGGTGCAACAGTAGATTCAGAAGCAGTGTTCTCTAGTGAGAACACAGGAAGGTCACCTGCCCGGGAATGCCTCCTCGATTCTGTGATGCCAGTGGGTGAGGTAAGGAAGCAATTAACTGGAACACGTTAGTGAACAGTCTGTGCCCTTATGGACGTTGAGACAAAAACAACGTATGAACAGCTGCAGCTATGGCAGGTGGTACACTGTTGTGATTCATGTGCCTTGAAAGCCTCTAGTGGAGAGGTTTCATCCATTCATGAAGGTCAGGGAATCGTCCTTGAGAACGTGACACAGAGAGAGCTGAGAGTTAGTACAGTTTGGTATTGGAGAATGGTCATAGACCCCAAAGACTGTATGGCTTTGAAGAGCCACGAGGACTGCAAGGAAGCTGCTACAGCTGGTGTAGGAGATGGAGACAGGATTGAGATGGTGGTAGAGCTCAAAGAGGCCTTGTAGGCCATGGTAAGGAATTCTATGTTTTATTTAATGTTTACCCTAAAATGCCATCAAAAAGTGTATTGCAGTGAGATGACAAGATCACACTTTTGATAAGCTGGAGAGAAGCCCAAGTTGACTAACTGAGGCCTTGAACAAGAACAAGATTGCTGAAGAAAAACTGTTCAGGTAAGAAGTCTAGAACTAAGACTTAAAGATGAGCCTGCAGAGACAGATAAAGCATGATCAGATGTGCATGAATAAGAACCAGGACAAGGGAGAATCCTAGAAATCAAATGAGACAGAGTAGTCAACTAATCCAGAAAGCCAGAGGTCAAATGAGCTAGGAACTATCACTGGCTCTAACAATGTGGAAGTTGTCGTCATTGGAAGCTGTGTAAGTAGGAGGAAAGGAAATGCAGATTAGAACAAGAAGATCATCAAGAATTAGCTGAAGGGAAGAGAAAAATAGGGTTTGGGCTGGAGGGGGAGTGAGAGAAGAGCTGTGGCGGTGAAGGGGGGAAATCAGAAGATGGTGGGCTGAAAGAGTAAGTGTGAGAACAGAGCTTTTGAGTTCTCAGGCCAGTGGGGTGGTCTCCTCACAGGAGCAGGGTTTACTCAACAATGACAGGCACCACTGCAGAGGACAAAGCGGTGGGTTGATGTCTGGTGT
The DNA here is from genome assembly GCF_964237555.1 of Oryctolagus cuniculus. Classification (NCBI taxonomy): domain Eukaryota; kingdom Metazoa; phylum Chordata; class Mammalia; order Lagomorpha; family Leporidae; genus Oryctolagus; species Oryctolagus cuniculus. Next base: position 109,545,039 of record NC_091442.1, on the reverse strand, counting down.
GATGGGTTGCTCTCCATTCTTTGTACAGATTAAGATGCGAGAGCATTGGCTGGGAGCAAAGGAGGAAATGGGGGCAAGGGAGAGACTAGAGGTCTAAATTGAGAAAATGTGAGATAACTGAGGGAAAATCATGGAAGGATGAGTTGACCAGAAGTGGTTTTAAGATAAGCTGTCGGGGAAACCCAAGTATGCAGCAAAGGCCCACTCAGAGAATGAAAACACAGTAGGGGATGCTGTAGTTTGAATATGGTTGGGAACTTGGTCCCTAGTGTAGCAGTTTCTGCAGCTGGGGCCCAGAGCCCTCATGGATGGATTAATGCCTTAATCACTGGAGTTCTCGCTCTCAAGGAATAGTTTGGTTGCCTTGAAAATTAGTTGTTACTAAACTGTTACTCCTTGTGTTTTCTGTTTCACATACTTGCCCTTCGGCTTTTTTCTGCCATGTTTTATAGCACAAGACCATCACTAGATGCAGCTGTCTGATTTTGGACTTTTGGGCCTCCAGAACTTTGAGGTAAACAAATTTCTTTTAAAATTACACATTCTTAAGTAGCTACACAAAACAAACACAGCCGAATTAGAAACAAAAGCTATATTTAACATATGTTAGAGGCATCCTAAATCACAGGCAAGGTAGATTGTTCAAAAACATGCTTGTTGGAATGGGCATCTGGAACAGCAGTTAAGACGCCACTTAGGACACCTACATCCTGTATCAGAGCACCTCGGTTCAGCTCCCAGTCCCGCTTATGATTCAACTTCCTGGGAGGCATCAGATGATGGCCCAAGTATTTGAGTCCCTTGACAGCGACATGGGAGACCTGGACTGTGTTCCTGGCTCTGTTTGGACCTGGCCCAGTTCCAGGAATTTGTGAGCATCATTTGTGAGACTGAATCAATGGGTGGAAGATTGCTGTCTCTGTGCCTTGCAAATAGAAAAATTAAGCTTTTTTTAAAATGATGCTTGGAGAGAACTACACTGTTGTTGACAGTTTATATAGATTCTCAACATCCAGAATTTTAAGATTTATTAATTTATTTGAGAGGTAGTTACAGGCAGAGAGAGGGAGAGACAGAGAGAAACGTCTCCCATCTACTAGTTCACTCCTCAAACGGACGCAACAGCTAGAGCTGGGCTGATTCACAGCTAGGAGCCAGGAGCTTCTTCTGGGTGCTCCACGTGGGTGCAGGAGCGCAAACACTTGGGCCGCCATCAACTGCTTTCCCAGGCCATAGTAGAGAGCTGGACTGGAAGAGGAACAGCCAGAACTAGAACCAGCACTCAGATACCAGTATCGCAGGTAGAGGCCTAACCCACTACACCACAGAGCCAGCCCCAACATCCAGAAATTTCATATGAATAAAGGAGCTAACTTAAAATTCAAACATACAAAAGGATATGGATGAATTTTCACCAGATCATCTGGGTGTTTAAAAGTGGTAGGAATCATAATGGAAAACTTTCTTTGGCCACTGAAAACTTCTTTGTTCTGACATATGCTACAATATGGAAAATTCTGCAAACATTATGCTAAGTGAAATAAGCCAAAGACAAAATCAGATGCTCCTCAACTTATGATTGAGGTCCTGTAAAAACCATAGTAAGTTGAAAATACAGCACATGAAAAATTGATTTTTTGAAGATTTATTTATTTATTTGAAAGGCAGAGTTAGAGAGAGGCAGAGAGAGAGGTCTTCCATCCACTGGTTCACTCCCCAGTTGGTCGCATCGGTCAGAGCTGCACCGATATGAAGCCAGGAGCCAGGAGATTCTTCCAGGTCTCCCATGTGGGTCCAGCGGCCCAAGCCCTTGGCCCATCTTCCACTGCTTTCCCAGGCCATAGCAGAGAGCTGAATCGGAAGTCAAGCAGCTGGGACTTGAAGTGGTGCCCATATGGGATGCCAGCATTGCAAGTGGCGGCTTTACCCACTACGCCACAGTGTCGGCCCTTGGGTATACTTTCAAACACCATTAAATCAAAAATTGTAAGGTGAACCATTGTTAACTCAGAGACCATCATATTCTACTTCTGTGAAGTATCTAGAAGAGGCAAATTTATACAGATAGAAAATAGAACAGAGGTTACCAGGGACTACTTTAGTATGCTAAAATATACCATGAACAGTTGAAAATGTCATGCAAATGCAATATAAGTATTTCCCAAGAAATTATAATTTTTTTTTCTTAGTAGAGTTTAAATCAGTTTTGTTTTTTTTTTTTTTAAAAAGGTCTTCCTTCTGTTGGTTCACTCCCCAAATGGCTGCCACGGCCGGAGCTACACTGAAGCCAGGAGCCAGGTGCCTCCTCCTGGCCTCCCACATTGGTGCAGGTGCCCTAGCACTTGGGCTATCCTCCACTGCCCTCCTGGGCCACAGCAGAGAGCTGGACTGGAAGAGAAGCAACCGGGACTAGAACCCGGTGCCCATATGGGATGCTGGCGCTGCAGGCGGAGGATTAACCAAGTAAGCCACAGTGCCAGCCCCAAATCAGTTTTTTAAAAAGTAAAAGATTGCTGTCTAACTCTGCCTGGCAAAAAATAAAAAAAAAAAAAATTAAAAAATTAAAAATAAAAAGTAAAAGATTGTGGTTTAGTAATGCAAAAAGCAGAAATAGTTGACTCATAAAAGTTAATGAAGATATTCAAAATAATTAAAAGTTTAGCTTCAATAATAAAAATCTGTTAAATTAGTGTTATATCATTTTTCATATACCAAAGTAAAAACAGATGAATCACTCATTTGAGAATGTCAACTAACATAGTTTTTCTTGACAATAATTAACAGCAACTTTAGTCTTTCTAGTGTTCATATATCTTCCCCAGGAATTCTGTGAATTTACCTTAAAGGAAAAACATGAAATGTGGACAGATACTCAGCATACAGCAAAAATTACAAGTAGCCTAAGTGATTATTAGGAATATTAGGAATGAATTAAATATTAATCCTATCTTATACACTCATTTCATAAATCTGTGGATAAAAAATGAATTATGTAATGTTCCTTTTAATATTCAAGCTTTTCACTTTTGCAGTCAACTGAACTCATTAGAGAACTGTTCAGACAACTCACCTGAACACATCATGGTTCACTCTACAATTAGCAGGAATGGGTGACAGCTTGCTTTTCTCTTGGCCTCATTGGGCAAGAGCCCCTCTGTCAGTCAGTGGAGGAGCCTTGGCATTGTCAATGTGGTGTCAATATTTAATGAGCTGTCATTCTGTACAATGCTAATCCACAAACCAAGCCAGCTACTTTATCTGGTGCTTAGCCAGACAGTAGGATCTAACCCTCAAGGAACCCTTGGCTCTCTTGGGCTGGCTGAGATTTAGTGTGTTGATCACCAGTATGTTGCCTGCTTAAGGAATAGTCAAGGAAAATGTTGAGCCTTTGCAATTAGGATGAATTCAATACCTAACTCCCATGTATAAGGCAGCCTTGCACTATGTATTTAAAGAATTATAATGGGGTGTGGGTAGTGGTGATGATGGGGCTTGGCCTAACAGTTAAGACATGTTGGGATGCTCGCATTCCATATTAGAATACCTGGGTTTGATGCCCAGCTCTAATTCCTGACTCCAGCTCCCTGCCGATGCAGGTGCCAGATAGTAGTAGTGATGGTTCAAGTATTTGAATTTCTGCCACCCACATAAGAGACGTAAATTGAGCTTTGGCCTGGCCCAGTCGCAGCTTGTTGTGGGCATCTGGGGAGTAAACCAGCTAATAGGCACTGTTTTCTGCTTTTCATTTTTTTAAAAACTAGAGTTGTTAGGTAGTGAAACATGGAAAAACAGACATGTAAATATCAAAACAGGAACAGTTGTCTACAGGTGGTGCAATTTTGGCCATTTTCTATCCTTATACTTTTCAGAATTTGACAGTCTCTATTTAGTGAGTTTATTTTTTTATAAGCAATTATTTTGGAAAACTGAGATTTAAAATAAGTTTTCAGGGGCAGACATTTGGTACAGTGGTTAAGATGCTGCTTGAGACACCACATTCCATTTCAGAGTGTCTGGTTCCGAGTCCTGGCTCTGCTAATGCACACCCTGGGAGGCACCAGGTGATGGCTCAAATAGTTGAGTTCCTGCCACCCTCAGAGACCTAGCTCCTGGGTGTTTGGGAAAGAACTAACAGGTGGGAAGTCTATCTGCCTCTCTCAAAATAATTAAACAAATAGAATAAAACAGCTTTCAGCTGCTCTTTGTTAAGTAATTGTACTTCTAAAATACAATTCAAAGTCATTACTACAAGCCTTGTAAGCTCCAACTTTTTAATAGCTGCCATGTGTTAAGTACTTACTGTACGTATCAGGCATTGTGCAGAGTGCCTGAAGTGCATTTTAACCCTTGCAGTATTCTTAAAGTTCAGACGCTGTTGATATCAGAGTGCTGCTGTTATGATTATATTCATTAGGTATTTCCCATGCTCCTCCCCAGCATGTGGATTGAAGGTAAGGCCTGAGCACCATGTGGGTCACACAGTGAGTGGGGATGGGCCCCTGGCTCAAATTTGCCTATGTTTTTGCCACCTTCTCTTCCCTGTTCTGATGATTCTCTTTAAAATTTTTAAAAATTTCTGACACATAACAATTATATATACTTAAGGGATACAGTGTGATATTAAATATATGTTCTTAAAATTTTTTAATGGCTAATGATATTAGGAATTAACAATAGTGGCTTGTTGAGCCACTAAAGCAGTAACTATGCCTACAATTAGTTTGGTCTCTATAAGCCCTAACAATGTGCTATCATAAATGGTACATCAAGGGATTGGCATTGTGGCACAGTGGGTTAAGCTGCCACCTGTGATACCAGCATCCCAGTTTAGCCAGCTCTCTGCTAATGGCCTGGAAAAACCAGCGGAAGATTTCCCAAGTGCTTGGGCCCCTGCTACCCATGTAGGAGACCCAGAGGAAGGTCCTGGCTCCTGGCTTTGGCCTGGCCCAACCCTAGTCATTGCAGCCATCAGGGGAGTGAACCAGTGGAGGAAAGATCTCTCTGCCTCTCCTTCTCCCTCTGGAACTCTTTCAGTAAGTAAGTTAAAAACAATACTAACGGCAAACCAAGATGGGAGCTTTGTCTGCCTTTCCTTCTCCCTCTGGAACTCTTCAGTAAGTAAGCTAAAAACAATACTAATGGCAAACCAAGATGGGAGCTTTGTTACTTATTTTCCCTTACAGAACAATCATTTACACGTGTTAGGCTTGAAAGTGGAAAGTGCTCAGCACACATGGCAGAAGCACTCTGCTAAGAGGCAGGGTTGGTGATGACTGTTATCCACTTTCCTTTCAAAAGGCTGCTAACTAGCTACTTAGCCCATCAGCATGCTTTTGTGGTAGGGCTTAGCACTCTCACATCCTAAAAGTTAAACAAACTAGGTATGTTTGCATTACCAGAGACAAAAAAAAAATGTGGTGAAGGAGTTTAATATACTACTCTGCATAATTAGAGGCACCTGAAAAAACAGCAGTGCAAGATCACTTCCAACCTCTTCTGAGTCATCAAAGCAGGCAAGTTCCCATGCGGAAGATGCCCTCTCTACAGCAAGAGTAATGTGTGTATCCTCAAAGGACTTGAACTCAAACTTTAAAGGAATTCTGTGCAGATCTCATTAAAATAATTTTTAGTTGTTCCCTCACAACTCACTGTTCTTGGTCCCGTATATAACCGATTGCAGCTGCTTCTCTGGGTCTCCATTTCCTTATGAGGGTTCTTGTGCCACATAAAATTTATTAAGAAAGTCTATATGCTTTTCTCCTGTTAATCTACCATCTATCAGTTCAATTTTCAGGCCCAGCAAGTATCTCAAAATATAAATGGAGTTTTGCCACCCCTACAGTGGCAAAGGCTATAATGCATCAGACAAGGGTAACCATCTCAGGGTACCTAAAGGTGTCAAGTGGCAATAAGCAGACTATTTTAAAGGCAAAGTCACCATTCCACAGGAGACAGACTTCCCATGGACCTACTATAATAGTCATGTGGCACTTGTCATTTACCTTTCTAAGATTTATTAATATTTTAATCTAGATTTATAAAATGTTTTTGTTCATAACTAAGAATACATCTATTAACTCATCTAAAGTAAAACAAATTAGCTGACCCATTTTGGGTGATAGTTACTCAGCAAAAATATCTACTCTAAAATATTAGATGCCCCTCCATCTCTTTTAAGTATCTGCTTTAGCTAAACATCAACTTGGAAATGTACATTTCAAAAAACCCTATGGTGTGCACATGCCTGTGCTCTTGCCCAACAAATGCCTTTTAAAGGAAACCTAGGAGTCATAGGAAAGGCAGTCTGTGTCAGAACAACACAAAGCCTGTGAACCTCTGAACTCTGGTCTTGCTGCTGATCTGCAAAATGAAATAACTACTTCATATGGTTACTGCAAAGCTCAGTGGATTTACACAATGTAAGGTGTCTTGGGGCCAGCACTGTGGCAGTAATGAGTAAAGCCGCCTCCTGTGACACTGGCATCCCATATGGGCACTGGTTTGTATCCTGGCTGCTCCACCTCTGATCCAGCTCCCTGCTAATTTACCTCAGAGTATGGCCCAAGTGCTTGGGCTCCTGTACCCAGACCTGGATGAAGCTCCTGGCTCCCAGCTCTGGCCTGGCCCAGCCCCAGCTGTTCTAGCCATTTGGGGGATGAACTAGTGAACTTATGTCTCTTCCTCTTTCAAATAAATCTTATAAAAAAAATAGTCTATAAACTGTGAAGCAGTATATTACTTTAATACATTACATAAAGGAGTTTTTTAATACTCCCAGTGGCTTTTCCTTTCTAATTTATATCCATTTGATTTCTATAGTTAAGACTTACAAAGCTCAAAATTTTAACTTTGAATGTTCTAAAAGCCAACACCCCTTGTATTAAAAACCTTTGTTTTTTCTCTTACAGGTATGCTGAGTATATTCTGAATCCCAGGACAGCAGGAATGAGCCAGGGGATTACAGGCATGCTGTGGAAGCTGCTGCTGAGGTCCCAGCCCTGCAGGTTGAGTTCCTTCAGAAAGGCGCAATCAACTCCAGGGAACAGACCTTTTCTTGCACGCTTCACCTACACAACTGACAGACAGTCAAACACAGAAAATAAAAGAACAGTGGAAAAGCTCTGTAAATTTTCAGTTGACATTAGGAAAATCCGTAGATTAAAAGAATGGGTACTTCTGGAGGATAAAACCTATGTTGAAGAAATTGCCAATATTTTACAAGAACTAGGTGCCAATGAGACTGTGATAGCCAGTATTTTGGAACGCTGCCCAGAAGCAATTATCTGTAGTCCAACTGCTGTTAACACCCAGAAAAACCTCTGGCAGTTGGTCTGCAAAAATGAGGAAGAATTAATCAAATTAATAGAGCAATTTCCAGAATCTTTCTTTACTGTTAAAGACCAGGAGATGCAGAAGTTCAATGTTCAGTTCTTTCAAGAACTGGGACTCAAGAATGTAGTCATTAGCAGGTTTCTGACAACTGCATCTCCTGTCTTTCATAATCCTGTTGAGAAGAATAAACAGATGATACAGATTCTCCAAGAGAGTTATCTAAATGTGGGGGGCTCTGAGGCCAACATGAAAGTCTGGCTACTAAAATTATTAAGCCAAAACCCGTTTATTTTGTTAAATTCTCCTGAAGCTGTAAAGGAAACACTGGAATCTCTCCAGGAGCTGGGTTTTACAAATTCAGAAATTCTCCAACTTCTTTCCAAACTCAAAGGCTTTCTTTTTCAGCTTTGCCCAGGAAGTATACAGGACAGTATTTCTTTCTCTAAAAACACTTTTAAGTGCACAGAGCATGGCCTGAAGCAGCTGGTTTTGAAATGCCCTGCTCTTTTATATTATTCTGCTCCAGTTTTAGAAGAGAGAATTCAGGGATTATTGAAAGAAGGAATTTCCTTAGCTCAGATAAGAGAGACACCTATGGTTCTTGAATTAACACCACAGATAGTGCAGTACAGGATAAAAAAACTGAATGCCTTAGGCTACAAAATAAAGGATGGGCATTTAGCGAATCTAAATGGAACAAAAAAAGAGTTTGAGTCTAACTTTGGTAAAATTCAAGCCAAGAAAGGCCGACCATTGTTTAATCCTGTGGCACCATTAAATGTTGAAGAGTGATTTACTGATGTTGCTTCTTGCAATATAGAGTGAAAGTGATTAAGCAAAAATTTAAGCAATTCAGGCAGTTTACAAACACCAGTAATTTAAAGGAAATACCTACTTCATTTCTGGGTTGTGTTTAAGCTGCCTCTAAATACTTTCCAACGCATTCACTCTATTTTATACTTAAATTGCATTTATTTTAAGTGGATTGACCTTGACTTAAATTGCATTTAAAGTGGATTGACCTTGAACTATTGTTTAAAAAAATGCACGTGCTACTATTTAAATGGCATATCACTGTGGTACTCTGTAATCGAATTATTTCTAAGAAGCTGACAAATACACTCCCTAATTCAGTATAGCACATTTCATCTAGTATGCACAGCCAGTCTCCCTCATAACCAGCTCTAAACATCACTCTACTCTGGACTGTACTCTGTAGCTTACTGCAAAGTCAAACATCGGCAAACCACTAATACATCTTTTTAGGGAAAATGAATTCTTATCACACTGAGAATAAATGAGGACTTCTTAAGAACCACACATTACTGAAAAAGAATAGTTGGTGCCTACTTATGTGGACAAATTTGTCTAAAGCACACATGTTCATTACCTTCCCAGTTTTACAGATATGGCAACTGAAGCTTAGACACACTTGCCTGCCAAGAGATTTATTATGATCAATCTTATTACGTCTTCTAAATGGAAAGGATTGTTTATGAGCTGGCCTAAGAGAAGCTACCAAACCTTCCATGATAAGGGAATGAAAACTAACAGCAAATTTGGACTTTTATGAAAACTTTTCTATAAATTGAAATTACCTAACTTATGTACATTTTCAATAAATGCAACTTTTTAGAAACTTTTCTGAAAATCCAGGTCTACCTGACTTGTAACAGAAATTATTTGATAGTTGGCAATAATTTTAGCAGTAGTGTTTTAAGTTTCCATTTCTAAATCTTGATCCAAAATAAACATTACCCAGATAAAAGACTGGCTCGTCGTCAGCTCTGAAGTTTGAACTGTGTAAAAAATACATGACCAAACAATTGACTCTGACACTGAACATCTGTGCTGTGTGAGTATGAAAAGTGTAGGAAGTATCTTCTCCATTCATTCACCATTCCATTTAGAGGTAACTTAAGCCTAACTCAGAAGCTAGTCATCACGTAACCCTCAGTACTCAATCTATGTACTTCTACTCTATAGGCATAGTACTTTAAAATCCTAAGAGTTAACTACCATTTACTGTTATACAGATGTGGAGACTCAGGGTTACTTTCCCAAGGTCACATAGGAATATGTTATAAAAAAAATAGCATCCAATAGTTAGATGAAGAAAGTATCACAGGTCCATCGGAGGAGTATTCTAAGAGTAAAGGGAAACCTTGCAGAGTTTTTTTTTAGTTAATGCTTCCAGCTAAACTAAAACCTTAGTTTATGTCAGGATAATTTTGTCCTGACATAAATGACCAGTGGTCTGCACTCTCTCCCACTCTCAAAAGTGTCTCAGGGAAACACTGTATTGTTGCCTTGGTAATTAGAAATCAATTTTGAAATGTCTACTAGGTGTCATAGCAGATTTGATTAGTAGGCAAATGGTAGAGTCTGAAACTGTGAGAAGTCAGGTCTGGATATACATTTTTGAGAACCATCTGCAAATCTGTGTATTTAAAGCCATGGCTTCAGATGAAATTGCCTGCAAAAATAGTATAGATTTTTGGAGTAGGGTGGCTGGCCAAGCCCAGAAAAAGATGATCCGAGGAAGAAAAAATGACAGTTGATAACATACTGAATGCCACAGAGAGGTCAACTAAGATATATGTAATCAGAAAAGCAGAGATTGTGAGATTCACTTTTATTTAAAGAACATGTTTATATGCTAATTGGTACAGCCCAGGAAAGAGATAGGAAAAACTGTAGGATGTGAAGGTGGGCTGACGGTTAAGAGCAGAGGATTGGTCCTGTCCAGAGTTTGGGTCAGCAGTAGGTAGGCTGACAAAGCAGATGTGAATGGCAAGTAGCTGCTCTCCTTTTACGGAGGACAGAATGGGGGTGGGGGAGGGCAGGAGAGCTGGAACGAAGACATGAAATAACCACTTCGACTAGTTCAGCCTACCGAGCTGCTGAGCTGCACTTAAGTTACCTGTAAGTAAAATGCTGAATGAATGGGAAGAGTGAGGACACTGCGTGCATTTTTCATAATACAAGGCCATGCACACACAGCACAGGTGTTTAGGGTCAGAGTGAACATATAAGAGGATATATAACAAAGTTTAGCAGAGTCATTTAAGAAGAGATCAGTACAGCAGCAAAATACAGGTGCTCAGTTACAGGCACAGCCCCAAGGGGCAGTTGTTAGACAAATACATGTGTAGCTTATGCTAACTTGAGATTACATTAAATTAAAAAAAAAAAAAAAAAAAACACCCACAGTTCAATCCTATAGTGAATCAAGCAGTGTGCTTAATTTACATTCCTTTAGGCCAAATCCCATTCTATTTTTTTGGGGGGCCCTTGAGCATCTGAAACAGTTTTGCTTTCCCTTTTTTTTCTCATCCTTACATTCTCACTCTGATCTCCCTGTGAGACAATTTTAAAAATTTCATAATCAGTAACACAGCTGGGAGAAACATCCTTACATAAAACACTGGAATCAAATTTTATTTCCTGTGTGCAGAAAGGTTCTAACAAAATTAAATTTCATCAGGCAATTTATGTACAATTACACTAAATTCACTTCTTTAGCAAACTGTAATTAACCACCAAAGTATGATCTCTTCGAAGACTTCCAGTGCGCCTCAAGTCCAACAGCCTGGTAAGTCAATGATTACTTTATTCAACACAGAATAAATCCACCTTTCCATTTTTCAACATCAGCTGGACAAGTTGTGACTTAACACTGATTCAAAGAAATTCAGCTTACATTGAAAGTTAGCCTGTTCCTTATCTGTAAAAAGGAAGTGAAACACTTCCTTCGTATGCACTTCATACTGATTTCACTGGGTGATGTATGGACAGCATCTGGCAGATAAGCAGGTGCCCAGTAAATGGCCATGCTTTGCCCTCCTCCCTGTTCCTGTCATTTCTGTTCAGAGGCCTGAGATGGTTTCACAGCTACACAGAATAGAGAGCAGTGCTTCTTATTTTGTAACTCCTGCTTAGTTTTCAAACTTCAGTGAGCACAAGAATAACCTGAAGAGATTAAAAGTGCGGCCCAGGACCCCATCCTGCAGAGATTCAGTAAAGTGGGGTAAAACCTAGAAATCTGCATTGTGAATTTTTATTAGAGGTGTTTGAAATAATTTGTATTTTACTGTTGTGTTGGTATAAAAATGCATATTTGAGGATACATGTTTGTACAGTACTATCACAAAATTTAATTGGCCACAGCACTTTCTGAACTATGTAAAATTTTTTAAGATGACCCTATATTAAAATATCCTTTATTTCTTTATAAAACATTCCATATTTTGCAGATCATAGTGCTTTTATTAACAGATTCATGTGTTCTTTTCCCATCCCTTTGATACAAAAAATTTATTCAGTATTTTCATCTGACATTTCACTAAGAACAATATTCATAACATCAACATAATTAGATCAGTCATTCAAGTGGGCACACAAGTTTATCCTTATTGTGTCAAATACCCACTCAAAAGACAAGTTGAATAACAGATGCCTCCAAGTGTACACAACAACCTTAAGTTTCTTGAAGTCAACTAGTCCTGTTTAACAGGTCAAACTGCTAGTCTATGTAAATAAACTAAAAAGTCTCAAACAGCTGTACATATCAAATGGCAAGTTCGTTTCAATAAGAATCTCTATTAACCAAGTGTACATTTGCACAGTTCTCTGCTGTCATTGCAAAAGCCCCTGTGAACAAAGTTACACTTCTGAATTTAAAACAATCTTGATGAGACTAAATGTACCAGGTGGCTTCTCTGTAGCAGAAATTTAATTACAACCATTTTTCCTCAAGCAATATTAAAGACAAGTGAAGTTGAAAATAAATATGCAAAAAGACATAAGCTAAAGTCTATACTTAGAAATTCAGGTACAAAGCACAGCAGAGCCCATGACTAAAGAAGATAAACTAGAAATATTATCTCGCAATGAAGTAGTAATTTCATCCAAATAGCAGGAAACAAGTTCTCCAAGACCATTATTTAGATCACTTAGTGTTCATCTATTAACTTTGCAGTTTTTTTTTTTTAAATCCTCTTTGCTAATTAGGACATACAACAACACATACCAAACACACCTTAAATCTCATTACTTGAAATAAATGACCACTTAATTCCTGATGAGTTGAACTTCCTAATGACTTTCCAATTTTGTATATTGTAGAACATTTGTAGATTTGCTTAAAATCCCTGCTGGTATTTATAAACACATTTAAAAGTTGTTACATTCTCATTCATCTGCTGATCCATATTATTAATGTAATACTCTTAGTAGTTTACATACATTTGAGCCTCAGTTGTCAGGAGTAATCTGTTTGAAGTTCTCAGGGACACTGTCTTATTTACCATTGGGTTTCACCCACCACCCCAAGTCAGCAGAATGGAGACAAATTTCCAAATTTAAGTGTAAGGAAAATTAAGATCTTCCACATTTGGATTGTAACCTTTAGTTAAAAGGAATGCCAAATATATGTATGCCAGTTGTTATATTTTTAGAAACTAAACATGAAACAACAAAATGAATTCCACCTAGTTCATACCTTTGCAAATGAATGAAACACGTTTATAAGATATGACATGTTTACCATCCATAATCAGAAACTTCAATTCCCTACCTGAAATTGGTTTGAGAACTGATACAAAGTACAGCTGCTTTGAAAGACTGTAACATTTTCAAAGCCTATATAAACCACTGAGAGCACTTAAATATTCTTTACATTCACATTAAATATTCTTTACATTTACATGCTGTGAATGTATAGAGCCCATTTCATTCCATTTAAAAGTCAGTCCTCAGTTATCTGTGATTATTTTTAAAAAGGGATACTGCTAATAATTTAAGACTGTCTAAGAATAGAATAGTTGTGAAGGAGACTTTTTTATTTTGAATTCTTTAAATAGCTCTTCAATTGTCTATTTCTTCTTAATATGAAACACTTCCAACACAGCTCCTAATCAGTAACAAAATGTTCCTTAGGCATTGTAAAGTGTATTAATGGTGGAGCATGAGTGCAGGCAAAAGCAGACAATTTGATTTTAACTACCAACAAGACAGTTAACAAGCACTATCTTACCCACCTGACTGCAAAAAATAGCTTTACTTCTCTAATTCTGAGATTCTAATTTCACCACCAACCTTTAAAAGAATCCATAAAGAGTATGAACCGCACACATCTAGGGTGTTAGAAAACATGTGTTCTTTCGTAAGGCATCAATGATTAAATGAATAAAATGCATTATCTAACAAAAGATAGCTAACAGCATCATAAAACCATTTATGTTTTCTTTTAAACTTCTCTAATTCCTGCTAATTTGCCAGCATAAATAAGAAAAGAATGCCTCTTGGCCTTATCAACTATGATTATAAAAAACTAAGACATCTGAAACTATTAGGCACATCAAAGGTACAGTTTATGTAGTTCAAGACTCCCTTCTTAAGGGGCAGATGAGTTACCTGGCACATTGTACATATGGAACTGGAAAGATCATCTACTAAATTCAACTTTCACATTTTTAGTCAAACTGAAAGACTTATAGTAAATATTCAAACATACCATATCTTCAGTTACAACTGAGTGAGTGTAACATTTTACCAGATAGAAAGCTGGAACTTAAGTACGAGAAACCTTCATATACTGTGCTAGTATTGGTCTCTTCTTTTTAGATGAAAGCCAGTCATCAATACTTTCAACACAGCAGTTAAGAAGATAAATGTCCAAAACAAGTGACCTGGTTGTAGTCCATAATTTAGCAATTCAATGCCACTGGCATCATAATGCTGTGGAGAGTACGTGTTTCTCCTTATTTTAGTCAGACTTGTCTTTCTTCTTTCCTGTTAAGGGCACTTTGTTTACAACAGCGGACCCAACAGCTGTAACACCTCCAGCCACCGCAGACACACCCCCTTTCACCAGCCCTATTCCCATGGAAGGCACAGTTGTAACAGCTGTTTTGGTCACCTCCAGACTCTTTCCACCAATCCAAGCCACACCACCAATGGTGGCACCAACAGCTCCCTTTGTAACACTGAAGATACCTCCAGTCACACGGGACAACATGCCTGGTTGCTGCTGTGGGTGATCTTTCATTGAACCTGTATGAAAGAAAATTTCATGAAACAGTCAAATATCAGTTGTTTTTGTTGTTTTTTAATTAAGCAACCTAAAAGTTTCTCACAATCAGGAGCTTGATTTACACATTTTTACAAATGTTGGTCCAATGCTAAGTCTTAGTATTTATTAAAAGAAATGCTTTATAAAACAGACAATTTTGCTTTCATAAAGCAGAATACTATTATAAAGATCTATTTTACATGTTTCGTTGATTTATAATTTTGTTACTAATATATAACTTTAAAAAAATATATTCAGGCTGGCGCCGTGGCTCAATAGGCTAATCCTCCACCTAGCGGCGCCGGCACACCGGGTTCTAGTCCCAGTCGGGGCGCCGGATTCTTTCCCGGTTGCCCTTCTTCCAGGCCAGCTCTCTGCTGTGGCCCGGGAGTGCAGTGGAGGATGGCCCAAGTGCTTGGGCCCTGCACCCCACGGGAGACCAGGAGAAGAGCACCTGGCTCCTGCCTTCGGATCAGCGCGGTGCGCCGGCCACAGCGCGCCAGCTGTGGCGGCCATTGGAGGGTGAACCAACGGCAAAAGGAAGACCTTTCTCTCTGTCTCTCTCTCTCACTATCCACTCTGTCAAATATATATATTCAAAAGAGCATGAAAAAAATCAAAGGATAAACATATTTATCTTTCATTTCCTTGATAAGATTCAATCATTTCTGAAACAATTTCACATAAAGCAACGGTTCTCAAGGTGTGGTCTGATACCCCTAGGAATCCTTGACACTATTTCAGGGGGTTGACAAGGTAAAAATATTTTCTCAGTAATATGAGGATGTAATTTGCCTTTTCTCTTGTATTCTGTCATGAGCCTACAGCAAACTTGTCGAAAAGTTAGATGATGTGCAACAGACTGAATGAGGCCACAGTTTCCAACAATCTTCTATGTTCCATTAATCTAAACATTAGAGAGCTTTTCAAAAACATATAAACATCACCCTGCCCACAATTTTTTTTTATTTTGGAAAAGTTACTTTTCATAAAAATGTGTTAACATGTCATAAGTCTATTTGGTTTTTTTATTTAATACTCAGATTGCTCAGTTTTTATTGCTAATATGATGACAAGGTCTGAGACCTCAATTTTTCAGAGTTTAAAAACATCCTAAAACCAAAAAGTTTGAGAACCACTGATTTAAATATATTTAATCTTTACTTTATGCATCTCTTAGTGACAAATTTAAAGAATTAATGCTATATAAAAACAGAATATTCATCTTTAAAATCGTATTTCCTGTCTAAACTCATTTTTATTCAGGGGGCAGGCATTTAACACAGCAATCAGGACACTGCTTGGGACACTCACATTCCATATAGATTGACTTGGTTAGAGTCCCAGCTCTGCTTCCAATTCCAGCTTCCTGCTTTATATGTACCCTGGGCGAGTGCAGGTGATAGCTCAAGTAGTTAGGTCCCTGCTACCCACAGAAAAGACTTAGATTGAGTTCTGGCTCCTGGCTTCAGCCTGCCCCAGGCCCAGCTGTTGTGGACATTTGAAGAGTGAACCAGTAAACAGTCTGTCTCCTGCCTCTCGATAATAATAATATATTTGTACTGGATCCTACTACAAATATTTCTTTGATTTCTTGATACAGGTCTTTTGTACACAGGACATAAAAACTAAACATAGTCCATCTTCCTCTGTACCCACTCCCACCCTTCACAAATGAAAGGATATTCTTACTTGTGAAATAAGACCATTACTTAAGAGTAAAAAAGTGACAGGAAAAGTCCTTATATAATAAAGTTAAATTGTATCTCCATACATCAGCATCTGAGGTATCTTATCAGAGACTAAAAATGTTTATTATTTTTGGAACATATTTACTGACAAAGTAAATAGGTTATCTGTAAATTTAATAGGCTTTAATTCACTAAGATATTTTTTCCATTCTTAGAGGCATACTTACCTTCTGGCGGCTCATCACTAAGGTATGATGGGACTTCTTGATTTTTATCTGCCTGATTCATGATCTCCTAAAGAAATCACATAAACATATTTCATTTTAAATTCAATAGGTAAGACTCTTATCAGTTTATTCAGATAACTTTTTAAAAGAATTATTTATTCACTTGAAAGGCAGAATTAGAGAGAAGAGGGAGACACAAAGAGAGCTGGTGAGCAACATCAAGCTTGTCCAAGTGCCTCCATCCTCTGGTTCATTCTCCAAATGGCAGCATCAGCCAGGCTGGGCAAGGCCAGAGCCAGGAGCTTCACCCAGGTCTCCTACATTGGGGTAGGGGTCCAAGGACTTGGGCCATCTTCCTCTCTGCTTTCCCAGGTGCATTAGCAGAGAGCTGGATGGTTGGTGGAGCAGCCTATATGGGATGCTGGCACTGCAGGCAGCAGTTTAACCTGCTGTGCCACAAGCTTACCCCTTCAGAAATCATTTTAAGATGCCTACTATAAGGCTACATACATTATCTTGTCTCTTCTACTTGAAACTGTAGTGTATAAGTACTTTAAATTATACCAATGGGCAAATCTTATCTGAAACACCAAGGAGTGGCAGTCACATTATAAGCCATCCACACTGTTACTGTGATACCTCGACTTACACTGAAATTACCAACTGAAAGTAAGTTGGAGGGGGGGGGAGGTAGCAGAGAACATGTTAAGTGTTTCCTACAGAATACTTGTTAATTTAATTGTACTTTATTTCACAACAGGCTTCAAAAACTTCAAAAGTAAAAAAGGTGTTCTGAGAAACTTTTTAAAAATGACATCCCTCTTACACAGATGACACCTCAATCTGAATAAGTAAAAGGTTCTGATGACTTCTTTGCTATTCTCAGATCTTGTATGGAACACAGGTAGTAAACAGAATTCAAAATCTACTTTAAAAAAAAACATAAAATACTGTTTTGGTAGGGCAGAAAACTAGGATTGTGATCCTACTGGTCATCTAATTGTTTCCTAGTCATATATCCTTGAAGCCCAAGTGATTATATCTGTATATATTCAATAGATTTCAAAAAAGATGTTGTGATAACTAACACTGGAGTTTAATCCATTAGTTAAAAAAAAGATTGAGTACCTACTCTGGGCTATGGCAGTGATCAAAGAACCCCTGCCATCATGAAATGAACACTCCAGTGTGGGGTGGGGAAGGTCAGGTGGTGCTGAATGCTGTGGAAAACAGGAGAGGGAAGAGAGGATCTATTTAACTGATAAGTGTGTGACGGTGTCATTGTGATAATATCCCAAGAGAGAATGATAGGTCAAGAGTGCTCAAAGCAGAAGAAACAGCAAAAACAAAGGCCCTGGGGTGCCTGGAGCAGCAAAACAAACAGCTAAGGGCCAGCACTGTGGCATAGCTGGTAAAGCCGCTTATGATGCCAGCATCCCACATGGGCACTGGTTCAAGACCCAGCTGCTCCACTTCCCTGCTAATGGCAGGGATGACAGCACTGCAGGTGGCGGCCCTCAGAGGTTGGATTTTACCTGAGTAAGATGGGGAGCTAGTGAAAGGTCAGCAAAGGAGGTGTTTTTTTGTTGTTGTTTTTTAAATTTTCATTATTTAAGACAGAGAAAAGTGCTCCCATCTGCTGGTTAATTTCTCAAATTCCCATTAACAGCTGGGACTGGACTGGGCTGAAGCCAGAAGTCAGAATTCAATTCAGGTCTCCCGCGTGGATAGCTGCAACTCAATTCCTTGAGGTTCCACCAACTGCTTTGGGGTCTGCATTATCAGGAAGCTGAAGTCAAGAGCCAGAGCTGGGAATCAAACCCAGGTACTCTAATGGGATATGTGGGTGTCTTAACCACTAAAGGCCTGCCCCCAGAATATGACTCATCATTTCTACTGCTACCACTTTAATGTGAGCCATCTAGGCAAATACGCTTACTTGCATTACTGCAAAATCTCTGATCTCCAAACTTCTACCTTTGCTCTCCTTGCACCTTGGCCTTGAAGACACATAACCTCCACTTCCATTCTGATGTCATCTCCTACCATTTTCTCTCTTGCTCATTCCATTCCTGCAACAGAGTTCCTTGTTTATACTTTCCTGAAAGGCTCGCCAAGATGTATACCTGGCTTGCTCCTTCCTTCATTCAGATCTTTGGGCAAACACTGCCTTATTAGAAGACTTTTTCTGGTCACCTAAACGAGTACCCTCTAAGATGATCTTTTTCAGCTAGCCCTGCTCTATTTTCTTCATAGTCCTCACTGCCACATGGTGTAATTCTTGCACACACGGGTCTTCAAAAATATCATGGAAGTGCAGATAACGAAAAAAAGTGTATATGGACTTTTAGGCACCAAAATAAACGTCTTTTAATTCTATTTTCTGTGAACTTTTTGAAGTCCCTTGTATGTATCTGTTTACCTTGTGTCTATCCCAATTAGACTGTTAGTTGCATGAAAATAAGGGCTTGTTTTTATTTACCATTCTATCCCCAGGGCTTTAATCAATTTCTGATAAATGGTGGACAAATACTTTAATTTCTTATGTACAGAATTTAACATGAGAATGTAGTGTGAGATCAAGGGGAGAATCTAGGATGTCACCTCCTTAGTGGGAGAGCAACTAGACAAATGTTGATGGGACATCAGAATAGAAACCACTTTTAAGAGACGAAGGACTTGTTTTTTAACAAGCTGAGATGCTTGTTCAGCAAGCAAGTGGATTAAAGGGGCCAAGGTTGAGATTCTGAGAGTGGTCTGAAGTGATACCTGAAGCCAGGAGGTGGGGGTATGTGATATGATCAAGGAAAACAGTGATGAGAAGAGGACCACAACCTCAGTTGGATTGCTCATATACAAGATGAGCAAAAAAAAAAAAAACACACCTGAAAATGAATAGCTAAATGAGTATAGCCTCATGGGAAACAAAAGAGGAATTTATAAGCTTTCTAGAAGACATAAACAATGAAGAGGTTAAAATAATTTATGAAGATCATATGATCTAATTTTTTAAAAAATACAAATACAAAAGACTGGAAGGAAACATACCATAGCATTAACCAAGACTGCCATTAGGCAATACATACAGCATTATGTAGTCACATAAATGTATACAAATATATATTTGCATATATGGATATATATGTAGTTAATATATATTTAAATTTTCTACCATAAATGCATTATTTTTATAATTAGCAAGAAAAAGGCATATTTTAAGCCTTGGAAATTAATAATATTCATAAACAAGGTATGTTTTAGATATTATTTTTGTTTATTTGAAAGGCAGAGCCAAGAGACAGATCTTCTATCAGCTGATTCACCCCCCAAATGCCCACAGCCAGGGCTAGGCCATGCTGAAGCCAGAAGCCTGGAACTCCATCTGAGTCCCAGGACCCAATTACTTGAACCATCATCTCCTGCCTTGCATGACGCATTACCAGGGAGCTGGATTGGAAGCAGAGTGGCCAGGTGAACCAGGTATTCCAATATGGGGAGCAGCAGCTTAACCCACCGCACAATGCCTGCTCCATAAATGATATTTTAAAAAATTATGCAGTTCATCTGGTCCTAGTCATTCTAGGTTTTTACTCACAGATGAAGTTAATCATCTAAAAACCAATATACTTGCATCACATAATGCTTTAAGAAAATGACATCACTGAGTAATTTTTTTATTCAAAAAGCAGAGCAGCAAGTTTGTGTTTTATTCAGTTACATCCTTGGTGAGGAAACCCTGAGAAACCGCCTAATGCACGATATTAACTTACATTAAGGGCATCATATTGCTAAAGACTGTTATCCACTCCATCTTGATACCTCCTAGAGAACTCCACATTAAGATATCTCTTTAAAGGTAATTATTCAGAAAATGTTGATCCTCCCAAATATCTGACATGCTTTCTTTGGGGCCTGCATTGTGGTACGACGGGTTAAGCCTCTGCTTGCAATGCTCACATTCCAGATCAGAGTGCTGGTCTGAGTCCTGGCTGCTCTGCTTCCAATCCAGCTACCTGCTAATGTACCTGGAAAGCAGAAGATGGCCCAAGTATTGGGCCCCTGCCATGATGGAGTTCCCAACTCTGGCCTGGCCCAGCCCTGGCTATTGCAGTCATTTGGGAAGTGAACCAGGAGACAGATCTGTAATAAATCCCCCCCCCCCCCCCCCCCCCCGCAAAAAAAAAAAGGCCTGCCCCTGGAATTGAACTTTTCAAATGTACCTTTTTCAAAGTGAGCAGCAGTATGCCAGGGGCACATATTTCACTGGATAGTAATTTAACATACTTTCATTTTTAAATGCACACACATTAAAAAGTAAAATAGAGGTGCTTGGGATTTTGTTTTTTAAGACAATTAGAAGCAATTCCATTCTTGCCTGGGGCTGCTTCTGGGTGTACTCTGATTTACTGGCTCTCCCTTGCCAGCCCAACCACTCCCACTCTGCCCTTAACATAGGAGTATTTCTATAGAAAGCTGTGAGATGTAGAAAGCTAGAAACTATTATATAGAAATAGTTATCTTTAAAATTTTTAGCAATAGTTACCAGGGGTTATCAAAAACGATGAACCAGCACATCTGGAATCTGGATAGGCCAGGCACATGTCTACGTAGGTACTTGCTATTTAGAAGGCCTTGCAAGTCCTAAGAAGCCACAGAGATTGATTTCTGTTTTGTTTTAATGTTTGTGTTGCTGGTACATCACTGGTCTTAAAAGCAAGTATGTAGTATTAAAATTTCTGTAAAACTCTTAAAGTAATAAAAATTGTATAAAAGCCACAAGTATTTGAGATATATTTTCCTGAATTCCTAATCTGAATACAACAATGCATTATCTTATAAAGGTATTTGCTAAAATCCTTACTTGTAAGTAGTGCCTTTGTATTCTTTATTCACATAAACTATTCCTGAATTCAACAGACATATCTGCTGAACTTTTCATGGTATTACCTGTTTATAAACACTACTTTTTATATTGAAGTCTCACCTTATCCAAGGGGAATATGTTCCAAGAACCCCAGTGGATGCCTGCAACTGCAGACAGCACAGAAATCTATATATATGCAGGTGCTCAAAAAGTTTGTGGGAAATAAAATGAAAATGTCAACTTATTTTGGCACAATAAATGATGTATGCAAGGGTGCATCAAAAAGTTCACAAAAAGTATGAGACCTTTAACAAAGTTTAATTTCTATATTAGGCACAATAATAATAAAACAAGTATAACACAGTATCATCAAAGTTACAAGAAAGCAGTTTTCTCTCAAAATATCTTACTTCACCTTTTCACTTAAAGGATATGCTGTATTTTATAACTCATCTTTGACATATTAAAGTTGCCAATATCACTGTTCTTGTGCTTTGGGATCACTATTAAGAAAAGGAGGGTTCTTCAACACAAGCACTTTGACAGTCAACAGTCAGTGCAATAGTCCATCTAATAACCAAGACAGCTAAGTGACTAATGGGCAGGCAGGTGGTATATTCAGCATGGATGTGCTAGGCAGGGGGAGGGAATTGGGTGACATGAGATCTCCTTATACTATTGAGAATAATAACTTAAAACTTAAGTTTTTTATTCCTAGAATTTTCCACTTAATATTTTCAGACCTCTGAGGACTGCATTTGACAGTGGTTAACTGAGACCTTGGATAACTAAAACTATGGAAGACAAAATCCAGAATAAGCAGGACTACTCTATTACCACCCTGCTCATTACTGCCACTGCAACAGACCTGTTTTCCTTAGACTTCCTGATGACAAATACCACCCAATCTCCTAAAACTGTGCAAGGTAAATAATCAGCTAATAAAACTGAAAAGTATATATGTGGGACAAATACCAACTGACAGTAAAACTGTCAAAATGACAATTTGTAAACGTCACACTCAAATGATATATTAAACAAAATTATTAAATTCTATCCCAACCACCTGCCCTCAACTCACTGCATTATTACTTCAGCATATACTTGAGCCCTGCTACCACCCTGTTCTACGCGGAAGATTTCATTGTGATTAAACACACAGAGGTATTACCCTAAACCAGTTTATAATCCAGTGAAACTGAGGACACTTTCCCAGCACTTACCAGTTTAGTCATTCATTCATTCAAGTAACAAAATATATCTGCTCTCTAGGAGCTCATTATATTCACAAGATTCTATTTAAAAAAACTTTCTTAAGGAATGCAATAATTGCAGACAATAAATAGTTTTTAGAGAAGAACAATTAACATTCCATGAACATAAATTAAGTTGTAGATTTTGGTGCTGGCACATCAGCAAACTATTACAATACCAATTGAAACTGGCTATAAGTGACTTCTTAAGAAATTGTGAAATATAAAACTTATTTGCTACAGACTGAATATTATGACTACCAATTCATTGGCAGTTACTTTTAGCTTTTAAAAAGGAGCAAAAATAATTCTTGTCCAGTACAACAGTTTCACAGACATTGCAGATGGCAAATATATTGAGCAAGAATTAACAACACTATTCCCGAGAGGGTAATTTTTTCCAATAATAGAAATAAGTACTGTATAAATATATTTTGAGTCTTCTTGCAGGTTTTTTTTTTTTTTTTTTTTTTTTTTTGACAAAGAAGCTAATACATGGGAGTAAGGATGTGGCAAAGTTCCCATATATAGACTATATAGAAGAATTCATTTATAGTTTTTCTTACATAAGGAAACTGATACTTCTCACTGAATAACAGATTTTGAGGCAGCTCTGAAGGTGAACTGTTGTGCTCCATATTTTGTAGTTAGGCTTCATACAGTGTGTTAGTGTTGTTCAACTTCCTTCGGTACATAGAGGGGTGACACCCAAAGGAAATTTGTATCCTGTTTCCATTATGAAAACCTTTAAGTTTGGATATTAAAATATTACTGAAACCTACAAACAGCATTGATTTATCTGTTTTCCTCTAAATGATTCCAGTAGAAATAAGTAAACAAACACCATGTAGGAATCACTTAAATG
Organism: Oryctolagus cuniculus; assembly: GCF_964237555.1. Classification (NCBI taxonomy): domain Eukaryota; kingdom Metazoa; phylum Chordata; class Mammalia; order Lagomorpha; family Leporidae; genus Oryctolagus; species Oryctolagus cuniculus. The sequence goes on along the minus strand of NC_091442.1, from coordinate 109,521,732 downwards.
TTTTATTCATATGTACCAAAGGAAGCTGACCAACTCTAACACACTGTATAAAGCTTAACTACAAAATACAGAGCACAACGGTTTACTTTCAAAGCTGTCTCAAAATCTGTTATTGAACAGTAAGTACCAATGTCCTTATGTAAGAAACAAGATATAAAAAAATTAGCTAAATTGTTCTACATATTCTCATATAGAAATTCTGCCACACCCCCATGTTTTAGCTTCTTTGCCAAAAAAACTGCAGGAAGACTCAATAACATATTTACACAGAACTTTCATACACCCACAAGCAGTGCACATTACAACAGCAGCTCACTGTTTTTAGCCTTCTCTGGTTAGTTTAGCTACTATACGGAACAAGCTACTTTTAAAAATGGCCCCTGCCTATTAAGTCAACAGCAAACTGACAGGAAATGCACAGAATCTGGCAAGAGAAGCAATCTGCCAGTGTAACTCAAATGTAAGTGCATATTCAGTGACAAGTAACAACTGTCAGTGTCAAAATGGCAATTTTTAAAAGCTGTACTTAAACGAAACATTAAGAATTACAGTACTCAGAAAACCATTATGCTTGTCATCTTCACTAACTCATTAGTTCTACAAATATTAGCATCCCTCCCAGGTGTCAGACACTCTGACAGGAGGTATCGCTGAGAACAAGAATACAAAGACCCTATTATTAAGGTGTTTATATAGAATCCAGTGAGGTATCTTCAGGAAGTAGGAGCAAATACTCAGTGACTGAAACAAAGAAAGGTAGAGATTTTTCCAGAGTTTAAAAACAGCCAACACGTATCTGCGCATTTACTTGCCTAATGTAGTAATCACTTAAAACTTTTCTAAAGATGCTTTCTATAAATGCACAAACTTTTAATGAACTTATTTTCTGCTACTTGTTAGGACAAAGACTAAAGAAATGAAAGTGGGAAAAGCCAAACAGGATGCATACGGTTTATTAAAAATTACTTAACCCTTTCTGTATAAAAAGCAGGCATGGGAGGGCTCACACACACATCTGTTAGTGTGATCATTATTCCTAGGGACCCCTGAGAGTGAGCACCCACACCAGTGGAAGTCTGAAAGGTTAAACAAAAGCATGTAACAGTAGTCACAGAGAGCAAGTAAAGTATTTTCACTTGGTATTAGCAAAGCGGTCACCAGGGCGTAATAAATCAAATAAGAACTCTCTTTTCTCTAGGTGTTCTTAACCCTTCCCAAGGGCTCCCTGACCAACCACTGATCCCTTTAGACACACCAGCAAGTCTCTGGTATTTTTTTTTCCCCTTTAGCAGAGGGAGTGACGTGGCAGGAGGCAGAAAATGACCCTGGAGGCGCCGAGTCGAGGGCTGCGCCCGGCACCTCCCTCCTCCGCTCCACGCTGGACACCCAGCACACCCCCACTGCCGTGGGGTTCCAGAATTTCTATGCAAGGCGGGTTCGGGGTGGGGGCCTGGGCGCCAGTCACGAAGCTGCGTGCGCACAGCAGGCAATATTCATCGAGACTGGAGAAGACACCGCTGCACCGACGGGTGCCCCAGCGCTCCCGTCACCCCCCCCCCGGCGCCGCCGACGCCCCCTCCCCATCCCCACACTTCGGACTGAGGGTGGGCGCGGGAGCCCCCCGACCCGGGAAGAACCCGAGAGGGCGGTTTATCAACAGGTCAGGAGTTAGCGCGGCATAGGGAGCCCTGCGCCCAGCGCCTCAGCCGCATCCCTCTCCCGGGCCGCGGACCCCTGCCCACGCCCGCCCCCCTAGCCTGACACCCAGGGCACCAGAAGCCCGGCGGGGGCTTCCACGGGGGTCCCCAGCCGCGGCAGGGCAGTCGGCGATGCACACGCAGGAGAAGCCCCGCGAGCGAACCCCCACCCGCCCCCAACTTCGCTCAGCCCCTCCCCCTTGCCCGCCCGGAGCCCCCGAGAGGCCCGGTGGGAGCAGCCAGGCCCGGGCGGGAGGAGGTGAGGTGCAGGGGAGCTAACGGGAGGAGCAGAGCACCGGGCACAGGCGGCCGCGGCGGCGCCCCCCGCCCGCCCAGGCCGACTTACTCACCGCCGGGGTCGCGGGCCGGCGCCTGCGGCTGGGGCCGGGCCGACAGAGCGCGCAGCACGTAGGAGGGCCGCGGCGGGCTGGGCGGCAGAGGCAGCCGGACGGCCGCGGGCAGATGCGGGCTTCGCAGGCTCTCCACAGGCTGCAAAGGCAGGAAACTGTTTGCGTTGGCGGCGGCGGCTGCGGCCTCTGGCTGCGGACGTGGCGCCCGACGCGACCCGCCCCCTCCGCAGCCTCCTCAGCTCCCGCCTCCTCCCGCGGCTCCGACTCCGGCGCACGCGCGCTCGCGCCACCGACGCTCCCTCCCGCGCCCACCCGGCGCTCGCCCACCAGTTTCTCGAACCGCCCAGCCCTCCCAGCAGCACCCCGCGGCCACCTCCCGACCTGCGCACGCGCGCCGCTCGGGCTCCGCTCCCGCCCCTTGACCCCCTGGGTGTCTCCGCGGGAAGCCCCCAGCCTGCGGGCCTGCGCGCGCGCCTCCTGCCGGGGTCTCCCCGCCCCTTTCCCTCCGCCGTCCAATCAGGTCGAGCGAGGGGCTCGAAGGGAGCCCGGGAGACGCCTGCTCTGCGGTCCTGAGCTTTGTGGGCCGCGGCCGTCTGAGGTCGTCGTGCCGCCGCCGAGTTAACGGTCGTCGGAATCCAGAGCCTTCGTCCTGAGGAAGGTGGGCCGGTCGCCAGTTTCTGCGGCGTTTTCGTCCCTCAGGGGCCTCAGCCTGCTGCCCTCAGGGCTGACGAGCTGGGCCTTCTCACAGCTGCTCACGTCGGGGCTTCCACAGGCCCGGGTGACGGGGCGAGGAGAGGCTTGGCTTCTTTCCGTGTCTTTGGCTATTTTTGACTCTTCCCTGCCCTAAAATGGAGCTCCTCGGGAGTAAAAGCCCCTCGAGCCCATCGTGGTGACCCTGCGCTTAGTGCCAGGCGCACCACGTTCGCGGGAGAGAAATCGGAGTGTCCAGTCGGGAAGAGACTAGGGAGTTGGGAGAGTGGGCTTTGCGCCGCTGACTGACGTGCAGTCTTCCCTGCCGGGGCCAGGGCGCCCCTTGCCGTCTGGGGGCCGCCGAGAAGCCGGCACGCGGCCGGCGGTGAGGACGCGGGCCGCAGGGCAGCCGTCTCGCGGGGCGTCGGCCAGAGCAGGCCGCGTGTCTCCACCTCACAGGCTCTTGTGAAGACGACACGAGATAAGTTGTGCAAAGGCCGCTTCACTGGGTGAATGCTGTAACTTTTCCTTGACTCTCTTTCCGCACCTGTGTGATGAAGGTGACAGCGAATCCACCTTGGGTTGAGAGGCTCAAGAGAGATGGATGGATGTGACCGTCCCCCCCTCCCCCTTCCACAATCTAATCAAGTCAAAACATGAAACCTCACGACATGTTTTCTCTAATACAAAATAATCAGGGAGGTGCAACTGAATACTAACTCAGGATGAGGCTCAGAAAAGGACATGCTATGTATGGGCCGGCGCTGTGGGCAGTAAGTTAATTCTCCGCCTGCAGTGCTGGCATCCCATACTGATGCAGGTGCTAGTCCCGGCCCGGCTGCTCCTCTTCCGATCCAGTTCTCTGCTATGTCCTGGGAAAGTAGCAGAAGATGGCCCAAGTGCTTGGGCCCCTGCACCCATGTGGGAGACCCAGAAGAAGCTCCTGGCTTCAGATCAGCCCAGCTCCAGCCATTGCAGCCGTTTGGGGAGTGAACCAGCCGATGGAAGACCTTTCTGTCTGTCTCCCTCTCACTGTCTAACTACCTGTCAAATAAATAAATAAAATCTTAAAAAAAAAAAAAAAAAAAAAGACATGCTAACCAAAGAAAGCATCCTGAAGAAGCCTATTTTGATCCAGTCCTTAAATAGAATGGACTCATTTAGCCCACTGTGCTAATACTAGCTAGATAATTTAGTTTTCCAGAATTTAAAGAGGAAATAATCTTGTCACTTTAATATGTGTGTGATTGATTTCATGGGGTCTGTTGATTCAGTTCTGTTTACATACCATGGAAAGGGATGGGTACTTACTTTAGTTTTTTTGGTTTGTTTTCACAGAAACTTATGTCTTCAATACATTCTTAATGTGTGACCTTTGAAGGTTGAGAAGGCAAAATTAGTAGGTACACAATTACACTTTGTTCCTTCTTCCCCTTGCACTTTTTTTTAAATAACTGCCACACTGAGTGAATCAGGGATGTCACTCAGCATGAACATGTTGTTTGAACGTGAAACCCAGTATGAAACCCAACAACTTGGGTTGTTTTTTTTTTAAGATTTATTTATTTATTTGAAAGGCAGAGTTACAATAAGGTAGAGGCACAGAGAGAGGGAGAGAGAGGTCTTCCATCTGCTGGTTCACTACCCAGATGGCCACAAAGGCCAGAGCTGCCCTCATCCAAAGCCAGGAGCCAGGATCTTCTGGATCTCCCACACAGGTGCAGGGGTGTCGCTCCCCCACTTGCGGAGGAACGACACCAGACCCTGCGCTGTTCTCTTTGCCCGGCCCTCCCCACACGAAGGGGCGGCACCCCCGCGGCTTCCGTGGAGGAGTGGCACACTGCCTGCCGGCTCTCTCAGGGGTTCCTCAGATGTTCCTCCTGCATGTTGTCTCTCTCCTCCTTTATAGTCCTCTTCCACCAATCCCAACTCTACTGGCATTCTCTCCCCACCTGCTGAGCACGCTGCTCTCCTCCAATCAGGGGCAGGACAGCTCCTGCAGCTTGTTAGTCGAATTGGTGAGGCAGCTGTGTGGAAGTTGTTTACTCCCTCTCAGCGCCATATGGTGATCAGATGCATAGAGTTAGTCTTAGCAGTTCCAGTAGTTTAGTCTCGGTAATTTCAGTATTTGTCCTCAGTATTTATTTATCTCCCGGGCAATGGGCCCTGCTCCCCACACAGGGGACCAAGGACTTGGGCCATCTTCTGCCTTCCCAGGCATGGCAGAGAGCTGGGTCAGAAGTGGAGCAGCCGGGACTCAAAGCAGCACCCATATGGGAAGCCAGCACTGTAGGCCGAAGCTTTACCCGCTGTGCCACAGCCACACACCCCCACACACACTTCTTTCTACAAGAGAAAGTATGAGCCGGCGCCGTGGCTCAATAGGCTAATCCTCCACCTTGCGGCGCCGGCACACCGGGTTCTAGTCCCGGTTGGGGCGCCGGATTCTGTCCCGGTTGCCCCTCTTCCAGGCCAGCTCTCTGCTATGGCCAGGGAGTGCAGTGGAGGATGGCCCAGGTGCTTGGGCCCTGCACCCCATGGGAGACCAGGAAAAAGCACCTGGCTCCTGGCTCCTGCCAGGATCAGCGCGGTGCGCCGGCTGCAGCGGCGGCCATTGGAGGGTGAACCAGCGGCAAAGGAAGACCTTTCTCTCTCTGTCTCTCTCTCTCACTGTCCACTCTGCCTGTCAAAAAAAAAAAAAAAAAAAAAAAAAAAAAAAAAAAGAGAAAGTATAAGTGACTGACACAACTGTAGCCACTACTGAGAAATTTTGTATTTTTACCATTGTTAAAACCATAATTCACAGTGGTAGAATTTGTTTCACAATAGATATATATGGGAGTTCTTTTGGGAAGTTTTGAGTTCACTGGAACCATTTGACTCTGCAAGTATAGATAGTCATGTATTTCTTATAGGTCTGAACCTGGTCATTTCTTATCTATCTGTTGCCTCAATTTTCTTACCTATAAAAATGAATAGCAGCACTCAGTGCCCACCCACTTCTAGGCCTAAATTGAGAATAAATATGTTTGGCATAATGGAATAATTTCTGTAAAGGGATGCTATCTTGAGTTGAGTAGCTTGGTGCAACAGAAGGAGCTCCAGGAAGTCAGGCCCAATCCTTCATTTTATAGGCTGAATGCTTCTCAGTTCTTGTTTCCCATTCTGTGAAATTCCTTTCTTAGATCATTAACATGAAACATTGCTGGATCTATTCTGAAAGATTTTGTAATATCTTAATGAGTCTTTAGTGCCTTCAGGCAATAGCTTTCTTTTAACAGAGTAAATTCTTAATATAATATAACATTTATCAATTGGCTAGTCTCTTAAATAGTTGAGTTTTCCTCTATCACACAGAAAGCCTCTTACCATATTGAAAAAGTGGAAAAATTAGAAGAACATTACTTAACAAGGTGAAGTAGTTTTAAAAATTTAAGGCCAGAGAAGCAAGCCAGAAAACCAGAAATACGAATGCAAGAAATAATTTATAGGTAGATAGTACAATTGAAGTGAAAAGGGATTTGGGATAATCTCTTCTTCAACTATGAATCTGTACTCTATCACATGTACAATAATAGTTTATTGTTGACTTGTCAGCTACTCAGCAGTCTTTCTATGTGGACTCATTTAATGACAAATCACTTGGTGTAAGGACCACACATTCTCCTGTATTTCACCATGTTTTCATGAATATAGTGCATTATTCTGGCATTTTGAAATGAGTTTGACAATTAATAGCTTTATATAGGTTACCACCCAATGTAAATAATTACACTTTTCTGTCCCCACTCTCTTTTTAAAAAGTTTATTTGAAAGACAAAGAGGCAGAGATCTTGCAACCACTGGTTCACTCCCCAAATACCTGCAACAGCTGGGGCTGGGCCACGTGGAAGCCAGGAGCCAAGAACTTAATCCAGGTCCACCGTGTGGGTGGCATAGAACCTAACTACTTGAGTAATCACCTTTTGGCCCCCAGGGTGTGCATTAGCAGGAAGCTGGAATCAGAGCAGAACTGGGATTTGAACCCAGGCATTAAAGTTGACGTGTGGGCATCCCAAATGGTGTCCTTTTACACCGAACACTTGCCCTTTTGCCCACTTTATGACTGCTCTTTGCCTTCCCTGGCACAATTACCTAAATTATTATTGACTTTCCTTTCCCTGCCCTAATATCCTTTTTAATTTTTCCTGTGATGTAATCATACCTAAGATTTACTTGACACATACTCTTACCCTGTATCATCTCATTTCTATATCAGCAGTCCAAATGAGGCAACCACTGTTAATCTCCATATGGGGAAACTGAGGCACAGAGAAGTTACATAACTTATGTCAGGTCCCACAATTAGTGAAGAGCAGACCCTGGAGTCAAACACAGTTTTGTCTGAATCTAAATCACAAGTTCTTTTTCTTTTTTATAATTTATCTGTTGGAAAAATTACAGAGAGAGAGAGCTTCCACCAGCAAGTTCATTCTCCAGATGGCTGCAATGGCCAGAGCAGAACCAGGATCTTCATCTGGGTCTCACACATGAGTGGCAGGAACCTAAACACTTGTGCCATCTTCTGCTGCTTTTCCCAGGCCATTAGCAGGGATCAGAAGTGGAGCAGCCTGGACATGAAGTGATGTCCATATGGGATGCCAGCTTTTCACTGTTCCATAACACAAACCCCAATCACAAGTTCTTAACCACTGTGTTCTGAGAAAAACAGTGAAATCTAGTAGGTGGCCTAGTGTTAGCAACCATGTCTTGGTGTGGCTAGGAGCTGGCTTGGCACAGCTAGGCCTTGGTATTCCAAAAGCAATTTGAGAGAACATCATCAGTATCAGATAAGGCCACTCCGTGATCTTGATTGATAGAAATGAACATAAGAATATAATTATGGTAGGAAATAGACAAAAATGTTAATGTTTTCCAAGCTGCCAAATGGAAAATACACAAAGAAAAAACAAACTTACATAAGCAGCTATTGCTTCTTTATCAATTTCAACTTAAGCCTCATTCTAATCTTTTCTCTTGAGATAAGATTAAAACAACCAATTATAGAATTACCTCTGCTTCCTTTCACTATCTGGTTTAGAGCATAAAGCAAAGTTCCACTTCCTTAAACCTTCTACAAAATCACATAACAAACTTAAGTCTTAAGTCCCTTTAACACTCTCTTTCTGAGATGCACATGTTTTAGAGTGTGTATTCTCCTTTACTGCAATGAATGATAAGCTCAACCCTCCCAACCACAGCTGTGTTACTGATGATGTTAGGCTGAAGAGCATTTGTAATATTTTCTGGACTGTTATATACTATTATATACCATGTATTGTGGAAAACATACTTGCCAGTCAAAAAGTTGGACATCATTTTGTAAAAACAACAACAAAAAACTTCAGTCCATCAATTCATAGGCAGAATAACTCAAAAGTGGATCATAAATCTAAATGTAAAATTATAAAACTTATGGAAGAAAACAAGGGAAAATCTTTGTGCTCTTGGATTAGAGGAAAATATTTCTTAGATTCAACACTGGTACCAGTGTTGTGACATCATGGGTAAAGCCGTGGTTCGAGTCCCAGCTGCTCCACTTCCAAGCCAGCACCCTGCTAATGGCCAGGAAGAAGCAGTAGAATATGGCACAGTGTTTGGGCCCCTGCCAACCACATAGAAGACTCAGATGAGGCTACTGGCTCCTGGCTTCAGCATGGACCAGCCCTGGCCATTACAGGCACCTAGGGAGTGAAACAACAGAAGATTCATTCTCTCTCTCTCTCTCTCTCTCTCTCTCTCTCTCTTTCTCTCTCTTTCAAGTAAACAACTTTTTTTTCTTAAAGATTTTTATTTATTTGAAAGAGTTACATAGAGAGGAGAGGCAGAGAGAGAAAGAGAGAGAAAGAGAGGTCTTCTATCCGCTGGTTCACTCCTCAGTTGGCCACAATGTCCAGAGTTAAGCCAATCCGAAGCCAGCAGCCAGGAGTTTCTTTGGGGTCTGCTATGCAGGGGCAGGAGCCTAAGGACTTGGGCCATCTTCTGCTTTCCCAGGCCATAGTAGAGAGCTGGATCAGAAGTGGAGCAGCCGGGACTCGAACTGGCACTCACATGGGATGCTGGCACTGCAGGCGGCAGCTTCACCCACTGTGCCACAGCGCTGTTCCCCAAGTAAGCAAGTTTTTTCAAAATAAATAAACAAATAAATAAAGGAGATACACCACAAAAACTCAATCACTAAAAGAAGGAAATTTTACATTTACAAAAGCATCTACTTTTTGGATTATGCTGCCGAGAAAATGAAAGGCAAGCAAGATACCAGGAGAAAATATTTGCAAAACATAAAATCTGGGATGTGTTGCATCTAGATTGTATTAAGAACTCTTACAACTCATTAAGAACACCCACTTTTAAAATGTGGGCACAACTGAATGATCACTTCAACAAAGAAGATACATGAATTTCAGACACATAAAATTTCAGCACATAAAACATTGCAGAACATCATAATCATTGGGGAATGGAAATTAAAACCACAGTGAAGACCACTACTTGGTTAAAACAAAAATATTTCCAAATGCTGCTAAGCAGCTAAAACCCACAGACATTGTTGGTGGGAATGCCAAATGATACAAACACTTGGGAAAATGGTTTGGCAGTTTCTTACAAAATTATATATACACTCACTACATAATCCAGGAATCCCACTACTAAATATTTACCTGAGGCAAATGAAAACTTGTTCACACAAAGACCTGGACACATGTTTTATAATTGCCAAGGACCCTTTAATTGATGAGTGGATAAGCAAATGGTGATCTGTATATACAATGGAATCTACTTAGCAACAAAAGGAACAGTCAACTCTTACACACAAGTAAGTCTCAAATGCATTATTGCAAATGAAAGATGCAAAATTGGAAAGCCTACATACGTAAGATTTCATTTATATGACATTTGGGAAAAGGCAAAACCACAGGGAAAGAAAATGCCCTTGGCCTGCGCCACGGCTCAATAGGCTAATCCTCCACCTTGCTGCGCTGGCACACCGGATTCTAGTCCCGGTCGGGGCTCCGGATTCTGTCCCGGTTGCCCCTCTTCCAGGCCAGCTCTCTGCTGTGGCCCAGGAGTGCACTGGAGGATGGCCCAAGTGCTTGGGCCCTGCACCCCATGGGAGACCAGGAGAAGCACCTGGCTCCTGCCATCGGATCAGCGCGGTGCGCTGGCCGCAGCGCTGCAGCCACGGCGGCCATTGGAGGGTGAACCAACGGCAAAGGAAGACCTTTCTCTCTGTTTCTCTCTCACACTGTCCACTCTACCTGTCAAAAAAACAAACAAAAAAAAAAGAGAGAGAGAGAGAAAATGCCCTGATTGCCTGGTAAGTGGAAAGAATTGACTATAAAGAAGCTTAAGGGATTTGAGGGTAGGTGATAGAACTATTCTGTTTTAATTATGATATAGGTTACTGTGGGGAGCAACTCGGACTAGACTGTTACTGGAATTAAGACTTATTCTATGCATCTCCCACAATATGGCGCTGAGAAGGGAGTAACAACTTCTACGCAGTTGCCTCTTGCCAACTTGAGTGATGACCTGCAGGAGCTGATCCTGCTCGTGATTGGAGGAGAGCAGCGTACTCGGCGTGTGGGTAGCAGAGTTGGGATTGGTGGAAGAGGACTATAAAGGAGGAGATAGACAACATGCACCAGGAACATCTATCTGAAGGAACACCTGTGCAGCCCCCGAGAGAGCCAGCCGGCAGTGTGCCGCTCCCCCGCAGAAGTGGGGAAAGTGGCAGGGGGAACCGCCCTTCCACAGAGGTGGAAGGGTTGGTAGCCAACCCGGGAAGAACCAGCAGCAAACCCGGGGAGGGCCGAGCAGACAAAAGAACAGCGCAGGGTCCTGTGTCGTTCCTCCGCGAAGACAGGGAGCGACAGGTTACACAATATATGCATCTGTCAAAATTCATGGAACTGTACACCAAAGAGAATAGTTTTGGTGTATGTATTTACTTGTTTGTAAATTACACCTCAGTATTGATATGGGTGGGAGGATGTTGAGATGAAGTAGGGCCCCCTCACACCATGTATGTGAAGACTTGTCTAAAGGTGAGCAGCCAGTTAGACTCCTAATGGGTAGCACTTCACATGTGATTTTGCTCTTAGGTTTTTGCCTAGTTGCTTACCTGGCTATTGCTGCTGGCTAATTCATGCTCTCAGATTCTCTTACCTCTGAGTAACTGGTAGAGTAACTTGAGTGCTCCAGTTTGAGTCTGGTTTCCACCTCTAATTTCACCCATTGGAGTTGTGAGAAATTAAATATGCAGTAGTCTGATTCTGCTACAGGTTCTGCTTTTCCTCTGGGCTGTTTGGCTTTGTCTGGATTCTTTTTCAGTAGTCTCCTGCATTACTTGGAATTATAGCCTTTGTTTCTTGTAACCAGGAGAATCTAATGACAATGTGAGATACTTCTTTTACACCACTCATGTGTCCAGTACCAGTAGATAAAGTATATAAGTCTTAACCTTAAAGAGTTTACACTTGGGAAAGACAAGATGTTCACATTAAGCATTTACAAATCATTAAAGATCAATACAAATAAATACCAAAATGAGAAGTCAAAAAATGAGGACTGAGTGAAAGGAAAGATAGATATGCATATGTGGACTGAAATAAGCTTCCTGACAGGAAGAGGAAGAAATGATATTTTTACAAGTATTGAGTGCATATTTTCATCAGGACTTGAGCTAGATGCTTATAAATTGTCAGAGAGGAAAAATTACTATCTTCCATTCACATCCAGTATAGATGTTAGGACCAAGGAGGGGAAATAATAGTAAAATCTGTTGCATCTTGGAGCAAAACACCCAAAGTGGTGGGTCATTCAGCATAGGCATATTATCACTGGAATAGTTAAACGGAGGTTAGTGAAGCTGGACAAGGTAGAGCTTTATGAACACTCCAGAGCTGAACCATAGGATTTTCATTGTCATCTGAAACAGCCAAGTTGAAGTGGAAGAACATGGATGTTTACCATGAGAAGAAAGATTTAACTGAGTTGTTTTCTACATGACCCCACAACACAATTGGAATTGTTTGGGATTTGTGGGAACTACAAGTAATAGACTCTCTCAGTTTGGTTTGTGTTTGGGAACAGTTGCCCACCCTGTATATAATACTGTATGAACTGTGAGGAGATGGTTCCTCTTTTGCAAGTGAAGAAAATCTGAGGATAGTTAGTATCTTAAATTGGGTCTTCTATTACTGGGCCAGTGCTTTGGCATAGTAGGCTAAGCCTCCACCTGTGGTGCTAGCATCCCATGTGGGTGCCACTTCATTTCCCGGCTGCTCCTCTTCTGATCCAGCTCTTCTAATGGCCTGGGAAAGCAGTGGAAGATGGCCCAAGTACTTGAGCCTTGGCACCTGCTTGGGAGACCCTGAAGAAACTCCCAGCTCCTGGCTTCAGAAGGCCTGGCTCTGGCTGTTGTGGCCATTTGAAGAGTGAACCAGTGGATGGAATACCTCTCTCTCTGTCTCTCCCTCTCTATCTGTAACTCTACCTCTCAAATAAATAACCTTAAAATTAAAAAATAACAGTTTTTTTAAAAAATATTTATTTATTTGAAAGACAGTTGCAGAGAGAGGTAGAGAGAAAGAGAGGTCTTCCATCTGCTGGCCCACTCCCCAGATGACCGCAGTGGCCAGAACTGCGCAGATCAGGAGCCAGGAGCTTCTTCTGGGTCTCTCACATGGGCGCAGGGGCCCAAGGACTTGGGCCATCTTGTACTGCTTTCCCAGGCCATAGCACAGAGCTAGATCGGAAGAGGAGCAGCCGGAACTAGAACCAGCACCCAGGTTAGTAGGATTTCTCCTAACTTGAAACACTGATCTCAAACAATTTGCAATGGCAAATGAGTTCTATAAGGGAATCTTTTAAAATACATCCTTTATATTCTCATTAAATATAAGGGAAGTAGGAACCAATCCTTTATCAGAATGAAAAGCAGCCAACATTAATCTCTCCCTGCACCTAAAACTGTTGAAACTAAAATTTCTATCAGTGACTGCTTGACCCACTTTCCTTCCTTGCTTTCAGGACACACCTTTACATGGGTCTAATCATTTATTTGCTGGGAGAATAATTAGCTTTTCAGAGCCTCTGTGCTAGTTAACAGTCCAAAAATACATTAGTCCCACTGCCCGTTGCTTCTTAGAACAGATTATAGGAATGACAAAGTTTGAACAAGAATGTATCTATCAGTGCCTGTGTGCTAATGAAAGCTGTTACTTCCAATTTCCTTGGCTCATTGGTTTCTGGTAGGTTGCATTAACCATGTGCTGTCTTCTCTCAAGATTTCTGGAGCCTTGAGCAGATTAAAACCGAGTTTCAAGGTTAAGTGACTAGGCAACATAATATGGCAATTCAAAGTCCAGGTGCTGTAACAAGACTTGCATTTTTTAAAAAAGATTTATTTTATTTGAAAGGCAGAGTTACAGAGAGGCAGGGGCTGAAAGAGAGAGAGGTCCTCCATCTGCTGGTTCACTCCCCAAATGGCCACAATGTCCAGAGCTGGGCCAGTCTGAAGCCAGGAACCAGGAGCTTCTTCCAGGTCTCCCATGCAGGTACAGGGACCCAAGGACTTGGGCCATCTACTGCCTTCGCAGGCCACAGCAGAAAGCTGGATTGGAAGTGGAACAGCTGGGACCCAAAGCAGGGCCCATATGGCATGCCAGCACTGTATGTAGATGGTGGCTTTACCCGCTACACAGTGCTGACCCCAAGACTTGGGTTTTAATCATGACTGCTACTTTAGTCAAGTTCCTTAATTTGTTTGGGTTTCTTTTCCATCTCTCTGAAATGTGGACTAGTAGTCCATGTCTTATAAGATTGTGGTGATGATTGAGTAACAATATATTACTCTGCTCATTCACAAAGTAAGTACTCAGTACATAGTAGCTGTCTGTACAGTGATAGACCATTGAAAGTACAGGGCTCAAACATTAGATATCTTAATTAAAAGTGATTCCTGGCCAGTGCTACGGCTCACTAGGCTAATCCTCCGCCTGTGGCGCCGGCACCCTGGGTTCTTGTCCTAGTTGGGGCGCTGGATTCTGTACTGGTTGCTCCTCTTCCATTCCAGCTCTCTGTTGTGGCCTGGGAAAGCAGTGGGGGATGGTCCAAGTGCTTGGGCCCTGCACCTGCATGGGAGACTAGGAGGAAGCACCTGGCTCCTGGCTTCAGATTGGCGCAGCGCCGGCTGTAGCGGCCATTTGGGGGGTGAACCAACGGAAGGAAGACCTTTCTCTCTGTCTCTCTCTCTCTCACTGTCTTAACTCTGCCTGTCCAAAAAAAAAAAAAAAGTGATTCCTTAGTGTGGGGAGCAACTGAGACTAGACTAAGTTACTGGAATTAAGACTTATTCTATGCATCTGCTCTCCCACAATATGGCGCTGAGAGAGACCAAACAACCTCTATGCAGCTGCCTCATCAGTTTGACTGATAAGCTGCAGGAGCTGATCCTGCTCCTGATTGGAGGAGAGCAGCGTGCTCAGCGTGTGGGCAGCAGAGCATGGATTGGTGGAAGAGGACTATAAAGGAGGAGAGAGACAACATGCACCAGGAACACCTGAGGAACATCTGAGCAGCCCCCGAGAGAGCCGGCCGGCGGTGTGCCGCTCCTCCGTGGAAGCGGGGAAAGCGACGAGGGGGTGTCGCCCCCTCCACGGAGGTGGAGGGACCAACAGCTAACCAGGGACGGCGTCGTTCCTCCGCAAGTGAGGGAACGGCAGCTAACCCGGGAAGAGCCAGGTAAAAAGAACAGCGCAGGGTCTAGTGTTGTTCCTCCACGAATGGGGGAGCGACACCTTAGATTAAGTAGCTTCTATTACTCATTCAGTTATAGAATTTTTGCTTTAAATATTATATATGTACTTATTACTCCTAAACGTATATCTGTAATCCAAATTCCTGCCGTGAATTCCAGACTTGTAGGTACAATCAGTTGTCTTTTGTACTTTTGCACTAACTAACATAACAGGCATTTCAAACCTGAAGTTGAAAACTGAATTCCTGATCTTGACCCTCAAATGTACTCCTCTAGCAGTCTTTCCCAACTCAGTTGATGACAACTATATCCTTATCATTGCTCAGTTAAGAAACTTTGGAGTTATTCTTGAGCTCCCTCTTTTTCCTCACATCTGACATTGAATGTTTGAAGACCTCAAATTTCTTCATCTACATACATTTTTTTTTTTTTTTTTGGACAGGCAGAGTGGACAGTGAGAGAGAGAGAGAGACAGAGAGAAAGGTCTTCCTTTGCCGTTGGTTCACCCTCCAATGGCCGGCGCGCTGTGGCCGGCGCACCGCGCTGATCCGATGGCAGGAGCCAGCAGCCAGGTGCTTTTCCTGGTCTCCCATGGGGTGCAGGGCCCAAACACCTGGGCCATCCTCCACTGCACTCCCTGGCCACAGCAGAGGGCTGGCCTGGAAGAGGGGCAACCGGGACAGAATCCGGCGCCCCGACCGGGACTAGAACCCGGTGTACCGGCGCCGCTAGGCGGAGGATTAGCCTAGTAAGCCGCGGCGCCGGCCCATCTACATACATTTTATAAATCCGTTCTTCTCTCACTTGCTACAGCTGTTAGCCAGGCATCCATTATTTCTCACCTGGATTATTGCAATAGCCTCCTAACCAGTCTTATTTTAGCTCTTGCCACTTACAGTCAGTTCTCAACAAAGCATTCAGAGTGATTGTTTGAAAGTTTATGTCAGATTATGTCAACTCCTCTGCTCAAAATCTTGCAGCGGCATCCCATAAGATGAGTAAAAGCCGAAATCCTCTCAGTTCTATGAAGGCCCTATGGGAATTGTATTCCTTCCCCTTTCTGTGTACCTTGGGTGTATCTTCTGTCCCCTCATCTTAATCACTCTGCTCTAGCCAGGTTGGTCCAGTACTATTCTTCAAACTTGGCAAGCATTCTACTTACTCTTTCTTGCTGTTCCCTCTCCTAGAAGGCCTGGAATTTCTGACTTGCTACCTCACTTGTTTCAGGTCTGCTCAGATGTGGCTTTATTAGGGATGTCTTTTGTGAACAGCCTTCTTTATACTGAAAAACTTAAAGATTACCCTCTTCTGTGTTCTTTAAGAATTCATAGCTAAGGTACTATAAGAAAACAATGAAAAGATATTATAAAAAAAAAAAACATGAAAAAGTTCATAAAATTTCCTGAAGGATAAAGAAACTCAACAGGAAAAGGTTGACTCAGCAAGAGAATGACAACCCAGGATCCCAACACTAACTTTTAGAAATATAATGCTTCCATTGAATCTGAGAAGGGAAAATATACAGCAGAAGTAAAAGAACCCAGGGAAGAAATAGCCAGATAATAGGAGGGACAGATAGATGATGGGAGAGGTGAACCAGTAAGCATTAGATAGAACAAAATAGTAAGTAAAACCATTTTAAAACATAAAGACTATCCCTTTAATTTCTTTTTCTTGCCTAATAGCTCTGGCTAAAACTTCGAGAACTATATTGAATAGCAGTGGTGAGAGAAGGCATCCTTGTCTGGTACCAGATCTCAGTGGAAATGCTTCCAACTTTTCCCCATTCAATAGGATGTTGGCTGTGGGTTTTTCATAAACTGCTTTGATTGTATTGAGGAATGTTCCTTCCATACCCAGTTTGCTTAGAGTTTTCATCATGAAAGGGTGTTGTATTTTATCAAATGCTTTCTCTGTGTCTATTGAGATAATCATATGGTTTTTCTTCTGCAGTCTGTTAATGTGGTGTATCACGTTGATTGTTTTGCGAACATTGAACCATCCCTGCATACTAGGGATAAATCCCACTTGGTCTGGGTGGATGATCTTTCTGATGTGTTGTTGCATTCTATTGGCCAGAATTTTATTGAGGATTTTTGCATCTATGTTCATCAGGGATATTGGTCTGTAATTCTCTTTCAATGCTGCATCTTTTTCCGGCTTAGGAATTAAGGTGATGCTGGCTTCATAAAAAGAATTTGGGAAGATTCCCTCTTTTTCAATTGTTCTGAATAGTTTGAGGAGAATTGGAGTCAGTTCTTCTTTAAATGTCTGGTAGAATTCAGCAGTGAATCCATCTGGTCCTGGGCTTTTCTTTGTTGGGAGGGCCTTTATTACTGTTTGAATTTCTGTCTCAGTTATGGGTCTGTTTAGGTTTTCGATGTCTTCCTGGTTCAATTTAGGTAGGTTGCATGTCTCCAGGAATGTATCCATTTCTGATAGATTTCCATGTTTGCTGGCATACAAGTCCTTGTAGTAACTTCTGATGATTCTTTTTATTTCTGTAATGTCTGTTGTTACATTTCTTTTTTCATCTCTGATTTTATTGATTTGGGTCTTTTCTCTCCTTTTTTTGGTTAGTTGGGCCAATGGGGTGTCAATTTTGTTTATTTTTTCAAAAAACCAGCTCCTCGTTTGGCTGATTTTTTGTAATGTGTTTTTTGGATTCAATCCTGTTGATTTCTTCTCTGATTTTAATTATTTCTCTTCTCATACTAGATTTGGGTCTGGTTTGCTGCAGATTTTCTAGATTCTTGAGATGATCTTGTGTTAGACAATAAATTCTTAGCTACAACACCAAAATTCAATCCAGGGCCGGCACCACGACTCACTAGGCTAATCCTCCACTTGCGGTGCTGGTACTCCAGGTTCTAGTCCCGGTTGCTCCTCTTCCAGTCCAGCTCTCTGCTGTGGCCCGTGAGTGCAGTGGAGGATGGTCCAAGTGCTTGGGCCCTGCACCTGCATGGGAGACCAGGAGGAAGCACCTGGCTCCTGGCTTCAGATCGGCACAGCACCGGCCGTAGTGGCCATTTGGGGGGGTGAATCAATGGAAGGAAGACCTTTCTCTCTGTCTCTCTCTCTCACTGTCTAACTCTGTCTGTCAAAAAAAAAAATCAATCCAGAAGAGAAAAATATATATATGTATAAACTGGACTTAATCAAAATTTAAAACTTGTATTTCATAAGACACTGTTAAAAAATGAAGACAAAACTACAGATAAAATATTTGTAAATCATATTTCTGATAAAGGAATTGTATCTAAGATGCATTAAGAATCCACCCAGTAGTAGACAATCCAGCTTAAGAGTGAGCAAAATATTTTAATAAAGCATTTTTAAAGTATGTATCAATGACTAATAAGCATATGGGAAAATACAATCATTAGTCCTTAGGGAAAAATAAAACCACAATTTTACACCCACTAGAGTGGCTATAATTAAAAAGGCAACAGTATTGGCAAAAATGTGGAGAAACTGAAACCCTGAGCTATTGCTGGTAAGAGTATAAACAACCACTTTGTGGGTGGGTATTGTGGTAGAGTGGGCTAAGCAATTGCTTGGGACACCAACATCCCGTATGAAAGTGCTATTTGGAGTCCTGGCTAATCTGCTTCCTATCCAGCTTTCTGCTAATGCATCATGAGAGGCAGCCCCTGCCACCCATGTGGGATTTTCAGCTTTAGCCTGGCCCAGCTATGGCTGTTAGGGCTGTTTGCAGAGTGAACCAATGAATGGAACATCTCTCTTATTCTTTCTTGCTTGCTCTTTCAAATAGATGAAAATAAACATTAAAAAAAAAAAACTTTGGGATACAGTGTGGCTGTTTTTAAAAGATACGAACATACAGGTGACACAGCAACTCCAATACTAAATATCCACCCAAGAGAAATTGTATCTACACAAACACTATTAAGCAGATAGTCATAGCTGTATTATTCTTAATAGCCCAAAAGTAGAAACAACCAGAATGTCTACCAATTGATGAATGGATACAATACAGGATAGGCAATTCTCATGTGCAGGTTCCAGGTTTGCCTACTTGCTAACATTTATTTGTGACTCCAAACCAATAATGCTTCTTCCCGGTCATTTGTAGACATGCACATGTATAAAGTGACAAAAAATTTTAGTCACCCAACACGTGTTCCCACCTGAGGTTGCAGCAATGTTCTATCTTGTTTCAGCTCTTATACTGTAAACAACTGTCATTTTTACAGTCTACTTAGTGCCATATTTTTTGCATTTTTGTTGGAGATTTTATTATTTAAAATGGCATCTAAGCATCACAGTGAAATGTTGTGTAGTACTCTAAGGACAAATAGATTATGATGTGCCTTACAGAGAAAATGAATGTTTTGAAGAAGTTTCATTGAGGTGCACAGTACACTGCCATTGGTTGAGCTCAATATTAATGAATCAGTAAAATAAGCAAGATGCTTTTAAACAGAAACACAAATAAAACACAGTTATGTATTTTATATATTGATGGGTTGATGAAAATGTAGAATTTTGTAGTAACATAACCTTGTAGTTCTCCCAGAAGCAATGGTTCAGTATTTAATAACTCAGTGTTCACAGGTTTATAAATATGACTTGTAGGACTAATGAGAATCAAATGTATACTATACAATGAAGTACTGTTCAGCAACAAAAACAAACTACTGAAACATGTTATAACATACATGAACCTCAGAAACAGAATACTAAATATGTAGGGGGAAGAGAAATTGAGACCCAATGGAATGTGCCAGTTCATAAATATGGAATAAAATAATAATTTCATTATTGAACAAAAATAATATATTGAACAAAATATTTGCTAATATTGAACAAAAATAATTGGGCAAAATTACAATAATTTCATTATTGAACAAAAAGCAGAATGCATGTAGGTTTCCTACAAGTGGCTACAAAGCTAGAGGATTTTAGCTTTATTTATCTGGAATTAAAGATACAGTCATTATATATTATCCTAGTTTAATAAACAAGCAGTTTTTCAATTTGTGTCAGTATTTATACTGAGCTTTCTCTGACATCTTTTCATAATTCTTCAGCAGGCTAACTGTGATGTCTTGATTTTTGTGATTTGTCAGGTATACTCTGTTCTTCATGATTCTTTACTAATACTTTCTATAGTTGCCTCTGGATTGCATTCAATACCACATAATTAGTTGCAGGCTTCAGCATTCTTCAATAATGTTAGATAAGTTCAATTTCCCACATGTGAAAGAAGCCAGATGCAAAATACTACATAGTGTATCATATCATTTATGTGAAATGTCCACGAAGGGCAAATCTATAGAGACAGAAAGCAGGTCAGTGATTGCCTGGAACTGGGAGTAAGAATAGGGAAGGATTGATTTCAAATGGACATGAGGATAATTTGGGGGTAATGAAAATGACCCTATATTGGATTGTAATAGTTGCACAGCTATGTAAACTTACTAGAAATCACTACATTGTACACTTAAAATTGACATACTATATATTATACTTTGTTAACGATGCTTTCAAAAGGAGAAACAGGAGGCTGCCACTGCTCCTATCCTAACACCCTAGCTGAGTGACACCATCTTCACAGGAAAAGGTTTCTATATGTAAAATATTAGAACTGAGGAGGCCGGCTGAAGGAACACTTCATAAAGAAGTGAGCAGAACTGCATATGGCACAGAGACACTGAAAACCAGCAGAGAGAAAGACAGCAGACTGCCACTTACACTGCCTGCTACCTCTACCTGCCCACTCCTATCCTGGCTCCCCAAGCCAGATAACACCATTCTGCCAGGAAAACTGTTCTGCATTAGAACTGAGCAGGGCCGGCACCGTGGCTCACGAGGTTAATCCTCCACCTGTGGTGCCGGCATCCCATATGGGCGCTGGGTTCTAGTCCCAGTTGCTCCTCTTCCTGTCCAGCTCTCTGCTGTGGCCCGGGAGGGCGGCGGAAGATGGCCCAAGTGCTTGGGCCCCTGCACCCGCATGGGAGACCAGGAGGAGGCACCTGGCTCCTGGCTTCGGATCAGCGTAGTTCCAGCCATAGCGGCCATTTGGGGGGTGAACCAATGGAAGGAAGATCTTTCTCTCTGTCTCTCTCTCACTGTCTAACTCTGCCTGTTTAAAAAAAAAAAAAAAAACTGAGGAGACTGGCTGAGGGAACATTCAAGTAAAGAAGTGGCAAAAATTGCAAGTGGCACAGAGATTCTGAAGGTCCACAGAGATAGAGGAGTAAAGCATGTGGTCTGCTGCCATCACTGCCAGGGACACCATCTCGCCAAGAACAAGTAAGAAGAAAGCACCATGACCTCTGCCGCTGCCACAAAGGAACAGCCCTAACTATGGGAGAATTCCACAGTCCTCACTGACTTTAAATCAAATCTAGGGAACTGACTGAGGGCAGAGTGAAGAGTTTGCTTCAAAGAGAGAACCCACACTGCATCCCTCTGCTCCCAAAATGGCAGACTCATGTTGCTGCTGAGAAGCTGCTAACCTCCACCCTGTCTTAGGAGGAAACAAGTAGCTCCTCTGCTACAAGAAGCTCTGGAAGACAGCAAGGGCACTTTCCAAGGAAGAGAGCATGCCCCAGTGAATCCTGCATCCAGGGGAGCTCTGGGCACAAGCCCTGGAGCTACACTCACTAGGGACTCCTTGTGGCTCTTTAGGGCTAGTTCCCAGCAGTAGCCCATACCAATTACAGACCTGAGGTAACCCCTTCTTCAACTCTAACCACGGGGTGCTGGGGTCCCAAAGAACAAGCCCCAGCATCACCCTTGCATGTCCTATGGAAACTAGAGGCACTCCCTTCTGTACCCTGCAGTTCTGGGACTGTTGGTGGTTTAAAACCCCTGGAATCAGTCATACCTCTGAGATCTAGAAGGCCCTACCTGCATTCATCTGCTTCAGATGGTGATTGCCAATCTTTTTCCTGAAATAGCTGACACCCACCCTATGACATCTGGCTAAGAAAACCACTGTATTCTGCGGCCTGAGACTGTGACTATTAGTACTATATTTCCCAAGAGTCATCAGAACATACATTCCAAGACCTAGAGAAGACCCTACCTGCAAGACTTAGAATATGTCAAACAACTCTTTTGGCATGTAGGGTTTTCTGCTGAGAAGTCTGCTGTTATTCTAACTGGTTTTCCTATATATGTAATGATGTTTTTCTCCTATTGTCTGTTAGCAAACCAAATCCAGTACTACATCAAAAAGATCATACATCACTATCAAATGTGATTCATCCTAGAGTTGCAAAGGTGGTTTAACATTCAAGGATCAATCAACTTCATAAAGCACATCAACAGAGTGAAGAATAAAAACCATATGATCACCTCCATATATGTGGAGAAAACAATTGATAAGATTCAATATCGCTTCATGTTAAAAATATTCAGAATAAATTTGGTATAGAAGGAATGTAATTCAACATTATAAAGGCTATATATATATGATGAACCAACAGCCAATATAATACTGAACAGGGAAAAACTGAATGCATTTCTCCTTAGACCTGTAACCAGACAAGGATTTCCAGTTTCACTCAGTATAGTATTAGAAGTGTTAACAATAGCAAATAAAAAAGAGAAATAAAAGGCATCAAAATTGGAAAGGAGAGGGGCTGGCTCTGCAGCATAGTGGGTAAAGCCACTGCCTTCAGCACCGGCATCCTATATGGGCAGTTGTTTGCTCTGCTACCTATCCAGTTCTCTGGTAATGGCCTGGGGAAAGTAGTAGAAGATGGCCCAAATGCTTGAGCCCCTGCACCCATGTGGGAGACCCAGAGGAAGTTCCTGGTTCCTGAGTTGGGGGGAAAAATCAAGCTGGAGACATGATAATACTTTATTTCAAAGCACACTACAAAGCCATAGTATTTAAAACAGCATGTACTAACATCAAGATCATCACATAGATCAATGGAACAGAATGGAGAGCCAAGAAATTAATCCACATACTGATTTTTGACAAAGGTGCTAGGAACACACATTGGCAAGAGGATAGTCTTTTCAATAAATGGTGCTAGCAAAACTGGATATATGTATAAATGTAGAAGCATGGAGGCCGGGCTGTGGTGCAGTGGGTTAACGCCCTGGCCTGAAGCACCAGCATCCCATATGGGTGCCGGTTTGAGTCCTGGCTGCTCCACTTCAGATCCAGCTCTCTGCTATGGCCTGGGAAAGCAGTAGAAGATGGCTGAAGTCCTTGGGCCCCTGCACCTGCGTGGGAGATCAGGAAGAAGCTCCTGGTTCCTGGATTCAGATTGGTGCAACTCCAGCAAAATGGGGAGTGAACCATCTGATGGAAGACTTCTCTTTCTCTCTGCCTCTCCTCTCTCTCTGTGTAACTGACTTTCAAATAAATAAACTTTAAAAAAATAAATATAGAAGAATGACATTATATCCCTACCTCTTACCATATACAAAAATGAACTCAAAATGGGTCAAACACCTAAATGTCAAACTGGAAACTAAAATTGCTAGAAGAAACCATAGGGGAAACAATTCAAGACAGTGGTATAGGTGACCACATCTTGGATAAAACCCTGAGAACATAGCCAACGAAAGCAAAACTAGACAAATGGGATTATATCAAACTCAGAAGCTTCTGCCCAGCAGAGGAAGCAAAGTGAGGAGACTTCACTAGATTGGATGGAAGAAAATATTTTCTATTTAGCTGACAAAGGATTAATATCTAGAATATATCAGAAATAGAAAACTCAGTGACAATAAAATGACCAATCCACTTGAAATGGGCAAAGGATCTGAATAGACAGTTCTCAAAAGAAAAAAATGCAAATGGCCAACAAATACAAGGAAAAAAGCTTAGAGTTGGCACTGTGGCATGGTGGGTTAAGCTGCCACCTGCAGCACCAGCATCCAATATGGGTGCCGATTCAAGTCCCCAGTTGCTCCACTTCCAATCCATCTCCCTGTTAATGCACCTGGGAAAGCAGTGGAAGATGGCCAAGTGCATGGGCTCCTGAACCCACATGGAAGACCCAAATGAATCTGCTGGCTTCTGGCTTTGATCTGGCCCAGCCCTGGCCATTGTGGCCATTTGGGGATGGAACCAGTGGATGAAGACTTCCCTCTCTGTGCCTCTGCCTTTCCCTTTCTATAGCTCTACCTTTCAAATAAATAAATCTTTGTTTAAAAAATGCTCAATATCACTAGTCATCTGAGAAATGCAAATCAAAGCCACAAGGAGATATCAACTCACTTCTGCCAGAACAGCTATTATCAAAAAGAGTAACTGGCCGGCGCCGCGGCTCACTAGGCTAATCCTCCGCCTAGCGGCGCCGGCACACCGGGTTCTAGTCCCGGTCGGGGCGCCGGATTCTGTCCCGGCTGCCCCTCTTCCAGGCCAGCTCTCTGCTGTGGCCCGGGAGTGCAGTGGAGGATGGCCCAAGTGCTTGGGCCCTGCACCCCATGGGAGACCAGGAAAAGCACCTGGCTCCTGGCTCCTGCCGTCGGATCAGCGCGGTGCGCCAGCCGCGGCGGCCATTGGAGGGTAAACCAACGGCAAAAGGAAGACCTTTCTCTCTGTCGCTCTCTCTCACTGTCCACTCTGCCTGTCAAAAAAAAAAAAAGAGTAACATGCTGGTGAGGATGTGGAGAAAGGGGAACTCTTACATAGTGTGTTTGGAAATATAAATTAGTGCAGTCAGTGTGGAAAGCACTGTGGAAATATCTTAAAAAAAATAGCCTTGGAAACTCATGACTGGAGCATAGGGAGATTACTGATGCCATAGACAGGAGTGTCAATTGGTAAAGTCAACAACAGGAGTCACTGTGCACTTACTCCTCATGTAGGATCTCTGTCCTTAATGTGCTGTGCATTGAGATTTAATGCTATAACGAGTACTCAAACAATATATTTCACTTTGTGTTTCTATGGGGGTGCAAACTGTTGAAATCTTTACTTAATGCATACTAAACTGATCTTCTGTAAAAAAAAGAAATTATCAATTCCCAACTTGACTCTCACTGGGATTAAACATGACAATAGGTCTGATCTGATTTCATCATCATTTAAAAAAAATCATCTATTATTTTTCACTTTATGTTTCTGTGTGGGAGCAAACTGTTGAAATCCTTACTTAATGTATACTAAGCTGATCTTCTGTATATTAAGATAATCGAAAATGAATCTTGATGTGAATGGAAGGGGAGAGGGAGTGGGAAAGGGGAGGGTTGTGGGTGGGAGGGACAGTATGGGGGGGGAAGCCATTGTAATCCATAAGTCGTAATTTGGAAATTTATATTCATTAAATAAAAGTTAAAAAAACTGGAAGTAGAATTGCCATATGATTCAGCAACCCCACTACTGGGTATATACCCAAAAGATAGAAACTCATTGTATCAAAAAGATACCTAATCCACCATGTTTATAGCAGCACTGTTCACAGTAGCCAAATGTGAAATCAACTAAGTTGTCCCTCCCTCATCAGATGAGTAGATGAATAAAATGTATGTATACAGGCTGGCGCTGCGGCTCACTAGGCTAATCCGCCTTGCGGCGCCGGCACACCGGGTTCTAGTCCCGGTCGGGGCACCAGATTCTGTCCCGGTTGCCCCTCTTCCAGGCCAGCTCTCTGCTGTGGCCCGGGAGTGCAGTGAAGGATGGCCCAAGTACTTGGGCCCTGCACCCCATGGGAGACCAGGATAAGTACCTGGCTCCTGCCATCGAATCAGCGCGGTGCGCCGGCCGCAGGGCACCGGCCACGGTGGCCATTGGAGGGTGAACCAACAGCAAAGGAAGACCTTTCTCTGTCTCTCTCACTGTCCACTCTGCCTGTCAAAAAAAAAAAAAAAAACACACACACAAACACACACACACACACACAAAAGAAGCGGGGCAGCTGGGACACGAACCAGTGCCACAGCGCTGGCCCCTTATTTTTGTATTTGAAAGACAGACAGAGACAGATGCAAAACATGATAGCAGGAAGTTGGATTGGAAGCAGAGCCAGAACTCAAGCCCAGGAACCCCAATGTGGAATATGTATTTCACAAGCTGTGCCTTAGCGCAGGGGCAAAGCCTGCCCTCTCAACATCTTTTTTTTTTTTTTTTTAGCTCTAAATATATATATATATATATTTTTTTTTAGCTCTAAATATATATATATATATATTTTTTTTTTGACAGGCAGAGTGGACAGTGAGAGAGAGAGAGAAACAGAGAGAAAGGTCTTCCTTTTCCGTTGGTTCACTCCCCAATGGCTGCTGTGGCCAGTGCTCTGCGGCCAGCGCACCGCGCCAATCTGAAGCCAGGAGCCAGGTGCTTCCTCCTGGTCTCCCATGCAGGTACAGGAAGGACCTGGGCCATCCTCCACTGCACTCCTGGGCTACAGCAGAGAGCTGGCCTGGAAGAGGAGCAACTGGGACAGAATCCGGCACCCCGACCGGAACTAGAACCCGGTGTGCTGGCGCCGTAGGCAGAGGATTAGCCTAGTGACCCATGACGCCAGCCTCTAAAAACTTTTTTTGGGGGGATTGCGGTGGGGGAGTGCTGTGGCTGGGCCTCTACAGCTGTGTGTAGGCTGGGCCTCTACCTGTACTGCCAGTATCCCATATGGGTGCCAGTTCATGTCCTGGCTGTTCCTCTTCTTATCCAGCTCTCTGCTGTCCTGGGAAAGCAGTGGAGGATGGCTCGAGTGCTTGGACCAAGTGCACTACGTGGAAGATTCAGAAGAAGCTCCTGGCTCCTAGCTTTGGATTGGAACCTATCTCCGGCCATTGTGGTCATTTGGGGAGTTAACAAGCAGATGGAAAACCTTGTTCTCTGTCTCTCCCTCTTTCTGTAACTTTACCTTTCAAATAAATAAATAAATGAATAAAATTTAAAAAAAATTTTCAAGACTGTTTTTTAGAAAGCTTTTATTTAATGAATACAAATTTCATAGGTACAGCTTTAGGAATATAGCAGTTCTTTCCCCCATACCTGCCCCCCCACCCCTACTCCCATCCTTCCTACTGCTCCCTCTGCCATCCCATTCTTGATTAAGATTCATTTTTAATTAACTTTATATACAGCATACCAACTCTATACTAAGTAAAGATTACCACAATTTGCACCCATACAGATACACAAAGTACAAAGTACTGTTTGAAAACGAGTTTTACAGTTAATTCTCATAGTACAACTCATAAAGGACAGAGGTCCCACATGGGGAACAAGTGAACAGTGACTCCTATTGTTGATTTTACAATTGACACTCTTATTTATGATGTCAGTGATCACCTGAGGCTCTTGTCATGAGCTGCCAAGGCTATGGAAGCGTTTTGAGTCCACAAATTCCATCAGTATTTAGACAGGGCCATAAGCAAAGTGGAAATTCTTTCCTCCCTTCAGAGAAAAATACATCCTTCCTTGATGGCCCCTTCTTTCTACTGGGATCTCACTCACAGAGATCCTTCGTGTAGATAATTTTTTGCCGCAGTGTCTTGGCATTCTATGCCTGAAATGCTCTCATGGGCTTTTCAGCCAGATCCAAATGCTTTAAGGGCTGATTCTAAGGTCAGAGTGCTGTTTAGGGCATTTGTCATTCTATGAGTCAGCTGTGTGCACTGCTTCCCATGTTGGAATATTCTCTCCTTTTTAATTCTATATATTGTTATTACCAAAGCCCTTGATCTTATTTATGTGATCTCTTTGACAATCCTATCTATGTGATCAATTACATACTTAATATGATCCCTTTAACATGTAAGATGGCATTAGTACCACCCAGCTTAATGGGGTTTGGAGTCCCATGGCAAATTTTTAACTGTACCCTTAGGGGTAAGTTCATGGGAATGTATGCCAAACTGTACATCTCCTCCCTCTCTTATTCCCACTCTTATTTTTTACTGGGATCTATTTTCAATTGGATTTAAATACCTATGAATAATTCTGTGTTGAATAAAGTTCAACCAATGGTATTAAGTAGAAAAAGAAAATAGTAAAAAAATAATAGACTATTACTTGACAGTCAAGACTGTTGGCTGTTTCAGGGCCAGCATTGTAGCATTAAATGAGTAATGCCACCTCTTGTGATGCGAGCATCCCATGTGGGCACCAGTTTGTGTACCAGTTGTTCCACATCCGATCCAATTGCCTGCTAATGGCCTGTGAAAGCTCATCCTCAAATGTGATTTTTATATGCTTTTCATGGAAAGTTTAAGTGAATACTTAATTATATTGAATAGCTCTTTGGTAGAATTTCCTTATGAAGCTATATACGTAGGGGCGGCACTGTGGCATAGCAGGTAAAGCCGCCGCCTGCAACACCAGCATCCCAGTGGGCACTGGTTCCAGTTCTGGCTGCTCCGCTTCTAATCCAGTTCCACATTAATGTGCCTGAGAAAGCAGAAGAAAATGGCTCAAGTCCTTGGGCCCTTGCTACCCTCATGGGAGACCCACATGAAGGTCCTGACTCTTGGCTTCAGCCTGGCCCAGTGCTGTCTGTAATGGTCATGTGGAGGGTGAACCAGCAGATGGAAGATCTCTGTCTCTCCCTCTGTCTCTGTGTAACTCTTACTTTCAAAGTAAGTAAAAAAGTAAATCTTTTAAAATAAATAAATAAATGAAAATTGTGAGGATAATACACAAAAGCAAACCATTGTTTCTTTAAAAACATTGGAGAGTCAAAAACATAGCCTCTTCCCAACATTTATCTTTGTTTACAAATACAACAGTAGATGGTAAATCCTAATGTCTCAACAGGTTGCTTACTGTGTGTGATATAAGTAAATATTTGTGTTCTCACATATGTCTCAAGCCAAATTTTACAGTTTAAGTTAAAATAAACAATTACAATTACACTTAAGTTAAACTAGACAATTACAATTTAAGATAAAATAGACAAATACACAATTTACATGTGTTAAATTTGTCATTTGAAAGCTAAGTAAAACTCAAGTTTGGGAAAAAATATGAAGAACTTTGTGGACATGCATTAGAATTCAAGTTTACAAGAATTCTTTTTTTCAAAAACATAGTATTTATCACTGAAAAATATTTAAACATACAAAGTAATGACATGTTTTCCTCTCACTTTTTCCTGGATGAAGGCATTGCCACAATTTGTCACTGAAAAACAGATACTAGTTTGTTGCAAATAATAAACTTAACTCTTGCATTAACTAAAGGCAGAGTTGGTAATTTACCCCAAAGTAGGACAATCATAGTTTACATATGTTTTGACCTGGATTTGTATTTTAATGTTAATTTCCATAAATAGTAGTTGAGAGCTGTATGACCCATTTAGCTAAAAATAAGACAGATCAGGTAGAAGAAGTTTACTAATCAAAAATTAAGAATTAAAATGAGCACTGGCTAATGGACTCAACACCTGACAATAGATACTGATAGTTTCTAAATGTGTATTCCTAATTATAACTCCAAGAGGTCCATGTTTATTCTATAGGTAAAGTAATCGTGTGTTTAAATTATAACACAATTATTTTCAAAAGTGTGTTTCTTGGGGCCAGCACTGAGGCATAGCAGGTGAGGACACTGGCTGCAGTGCCGGAATCCCATATGGGCACTGGTTTGAGTACCGGGTGCTCCACCTCTGATCCAACACTCTGCTATGGCCTGGGAAAGCAGTAGAAAATGGCCCAAGTCTTGGGCCCCTGCACTTTTGTGGGAGACCTGGAAGAAGCTCCTGGCTCCTGGTTTTGGATTGGCCCAGCTCTGTATTTTGCAGCCAACTGGGGAGTGAACCAGCAGATGGAAGACCTCTCTCTCTCTCTCTCTCTCTCTGCCTCTCCTCTCTCTGTGTAACTCTGACTTTCAAATAAATAAATAAATAAATCTTTTTTTAAAAAGTGTGTTTAGGGAAATAGTGATTATAGAAAAATACTTGAAATAATTTGCCAATGAAGTTGAGTCTAACAATAATCCACACCAACTTAGATTTTAAGTATATAGTTTCTTTTTTGTTAAAAGATTTTATTTATTTGAAAGGCAGATTTACAGAGAGAGAAAGAGAAAGGAAGGATGAGAGAGAGAGATCTGCCATCCACTGGTTCACTCTTCAAATGACTGCAATGGCAAGGTTTGGGCCAGGCCGAAACCAACAGTCAGGAGCTTCATCCGGGTCTCCCATTTGGGAAGCAGGGTCCCAAGGACTTGGGCCATCTTCTGCCGCTTTCCCAGGCACATTAATGGGGTGCTGGTTCAGAAGTGGAACAGCCAGAACTCGAACCAGTACCCACATGGGAAGCTAGTTTGCAGGCAGCAGCTTTACCAGCTATGCCACAGGGCTATCCCCTAAGTATATAGTTTCATAAGCAAATTCTACCAAAGATCTATTCAATGTAATTAAGTATTCACTTAAACTTTTCATGAAAAGCACATAAAAATCACATTTAGGGATAGGCATTTGGCCAAGTGGTTAAGACACCAGCATCCCATATTGGTGCCTACCTGCCTCTGGATTCTAATTCCAGCTTCCTGCTAAAGCAAGACCCTGGAATCAGTGGTAATGGCTCAAATAATTGGGTTCCTGCCACCCATGTAAGAGATTTGAATCAAGTTTCTGGCTCTTAATTTTGAACCAGACTCTGTCCCAGCCTTTGTAGACTTTTTGGAGAGTGAACTAGCAGATGAAAGGTGTCTCTCTTTGCCTCAAATAAAATTTTCAATTGAAAATCACATTGGAATGAGTGTTCTTTTGTGAATACTCTTCAAGAATCATAAACGCAGCAAATTTTACATATATGTATAATACATTTATTTATTTATATACTTTCAAAGGGACTAAAATGGCCAGACCTAGAACAATTTAAGCAACCAAATGGCATGGTATTTTATTACACCTCAAAATATAAGATATGTGTCCATGAATTCATCAGCTATAAATAAAGGAATGGGGGCCATTGTGGCACAGTAGGTTAAGCTGCCACCTATGACATTGGCTTCATATATGAGTAGCACTTCAAGTCCTGGATGCTCCTCTTCCAATCCAGCTCCCTGCTAATGTGCCTGGGAAAACAATGAAACATGGTCCAAGAACTTGGGCCCCTGCCACCCATGTGGGAGATCCGGATGGAGTTCCAGACTCCTGGCTTTGGCCTGGCGCATCCCAGCAAATGCAGCCATTTGGGCAGTAAACAAGCAGATGGAAGCTCTCTCGCTCGCTCTCTCGCTCCCTCTCTCTCTCTCTTTCTCTGGCTCTTCCTGGTCTCTCTGTAATGCTGCCTTTCAAATAAATAAATATTTTTTAGAAAATAAAGGAGTGAATGAATAAATGGAGAAGAGAAAAATATCCCATACAAAAGAACTGCAAAACTTCATGGAGCTATTTTTCCCCTCAAGCAGATGGAGCATAATTCCCCTACTACCGTTGAATGTGTGCTGGTCTTCCAATTAATCAGGTAGAAAAGCGGGCAGGAAAATGTAACTTTATGGTGAAAAAACCCTGCAGCCTCTACCTCAACCACATGATCAAAATTAACATCATGAATGGTAAATCATGCTGATTTATGTACCCTTGATGTGATGTAATGAGAATGACATTTTACTTCTGTGGTCTTTCAATAGCCTATAGCCCCAGTCAATACATGAGAAAAACACCAAACAAAAATGGAGGAATATTTTATAAAATACATGACAAGTGCTCCTATAAATTATCAAGGCCATCAAAAACAAAGAAGCTGTCACAACCTGGAAGCATGGGTGGGATCCTGGTATAGAAAAACATTAGAGGAAACCTAATAAAATCCAAATAGAGTGTAGATTTGAGTTAGTAGCAACGTGTCAGTGTGGGTTCCTTAGTTTTCACAAATGTATCACAACAATATAAAATGTTAATAATAGGGTAAACTGGATGACAGGTACACAGAAAAACACTGTACTGTTTTTGCAACTTTTCTGTATATCTGTAAGTCTCCCAGAATCAAAAGTGTTATAAGGAAAAAAGTAAAATTATACAAATGCTGGAAGAAAACATGGTGAATTTCTCTTTGGGGAGTGTGAGACATTTCTTAACTAAGCCTCAAAATTTAGAAGCAGTAAGAGAAAAGATTGATAAATCTGATAAAAATTTTAAAAACTTGTGAGTTGGTTAGAAACTACCATAACAAAACACCACAGCCTGGGTGGCTTAAACAACAGAAATGTATTTTCTCATGATTTTGGAGGCTAGAAGTTTGAAAACAATGTGTCATCAGGGTTAGTGTCTCCTGGAATTTTTCTCCTCAGTTTACAAATGACTTTCTTGTATTATTTTTGTCTTCACATGGTTTTTCTCTGCATCTGTCCTAATCTCAGACATATTGGATTAAGGCCTACTAATAAGACTTCATTTTTACCTGCAACATACATCAGAAAATGTTAATATTCTTAATATATAAATAACTTCTAAAAATAGAAATGATAAAGACTAAGAATCTAACAGAACAAATAAAAGATGTTGATTAGATAATTTACAGAAAGAGCAATGCAAAGACATTGGGGAAAATGTTTACTTTGGCCTTTCTTATATGAACTGTATCTCAGGACAACCAAATGGTTATGAATGAGATCTCTTTATGGAAGTATTCTGGCTAATAAAAGAATGGTTGACAAAAGTAGAATGCTATCATTCTGCAAACCGTTAATGAAATAATGGGTCCACCAAGGATGATGATCAGCAACAGTGCTAACATCACAGAAAAAGACAAGTCTCAAATGCCTGCTGATAGAAATATGCACCCTGCCAATGAAGGACGATTTCTGCCATATAATCAAACTGGAATCTGATCAAATCTCCAGATCTTACCAGAGATTTTCAAAACTACAGGGACAAACTGAATGTAATAAATAATAATGTAATAATGAAATAAGAAATGCAGACCATGGGAAGTTCTTTAGACAGAAGAACTCATTCAGTCAACAAATAAACTGCAAGGGGAAAAAAAGGAGGAGGAACATACAGATGAAGAGATTTAAGAATCCTACCAACCAAGTGAAGTTATGAGCCTTGTGACATTATGATATCTATATATGGTCACAATATATATTGGATATTGGCCATAGTTTTGGCTCATAACTCCCTCCCAAGGCAGGCAATAGTAATTCCAATCTTTCTTATATATGGTCATAATATATATTGGATATTGGCCATAGTTTTGGCTCATAACTCCCTCCCAAGGCAGGTCATAGTAATTCCAATCTTTCTCCACCTTTTTTTTTTTTTTGACAGGCAGAGTGGACAGTGAGAGAGAGAGACAGAGAGAAAGGTCTTCCTTCGCCGTTGGTTCACCCTCCAATGGCCGCCGCGGCCAGTGTGCTGCGGCCAGCGCACCGCGCTGATCCGATGGCAGGAGCCAGGTACTTATCCTGGTCTCCCATGGGGTGCAGGTCCCAAGTACTTGGGCCATCCTCCACTGCACTCCCTGGCCACAGCAGAGAGCTGGCCTGGAAGAGGGGCAACCGGGACAGAATCTGGTGCCCCAACCGGGACTAGAACCCAGTGTGCCGGTGCCGCAAGGCGGAGGATTAGCCTAGTGAGCCGCGGCGCTGGCCCTCTCCACCTTTCTGTCTTGGATCTGACCATAAAGAAATTCTGTCGGTTACCTTGTCAGATAGATCATAAGCCTCTCATTTCAGAAGGGGTCCTGCCCACACCCAGTAGGAAGGAGTGCTGCATGGAGGCCAGGAAGAATCAGACTGGCCTGGCTGAGTTTCCTGACTCAGTTCATTAGCGTTAGGTCATACTCTTTTTGTCCAGTTGCATTTGTGGTTATCCATGCTTCAATCATACTTATTTATGCAATGACATCTCCATAAAAATCCAACAGTGAAGCATTCTGAGAACTTCGGGACAGCTAAACACACGGAGACTTACTGGAAGGTAAACAAAGACTCATCCACATGCAGGAAGGGGGCATACCCCAACTCCAAGACGACCAAAGCTCTTGCACTCAGGACCCTTCCAGACATCATCTCATGTTTAGCTATTTATTTATCTTTAAAACAGACCTTGATTATCCCCACTTTACAGGTGAGGAAACTGATAATAAGTGAAGTAAAGACTTGCCCCACGTCACATGGATGGAGAGTAACAAAAATCAAGTTCATAACTTCTGATTAACAATGATGCCCCCAACATAAATGCATTCCACAGTGTTGATTTGCTTGCTTCTGATTTGAAAAGCACTTATTTTATTTATTTATTTATTTTGACAGGCAGAGTGGACAGTGAGAGAGAGAGACAGAGAGAAAGGTCTTCCTTTTCCATTGGTTCACCCCCAATGGCAGCTGCAACTGGCGTGCTGCGGCCAGCGCACTGCGCTGATCTGAAGCCAGGAGCCAGGTGCTTCTCCTGGTCTCCCATGCAGGTGCAGGACCCAAGGACCTGGGCCATCCTCCACTGCACTCTCGGGCCACAGCAGAGAGCTGGCCTGCAAAAGGAGCAACCGGGACAGAATTCGGCGCCCTGACTGGGACTAGAACCTGGGGTGTCGGCGCCGCAGGCGGAGGATTAGCCTATTGAGCCACAGTGCCGGCCAGTACTTAGTGTTTTTACAGAATTTTTTAAAATTATCAAGAATGTAAAAATAACCTTGAATCCCATCACTAAAATAAAATGTTAATATTTTGTGCATATCTATCCAGTATGTTTAATGCTTCTGTTATGTATATACTCAGATTTGGACTTTTAAATATCATTTTTGACCAACAAAGGAACTCTGATTCTTTTTGAATCCATCCATTTTTCCACTCATTCATTTATCCAGTTAAATTTAGCACATGTTCAATTTGTGCCAGGTAGAGATGCAATGGATGAGATTTTGTAAAAAAAAAATGGCTGCAATCACAACCCTTGTGAAGCTAACAATCAAGAAGAGATGGACACATAACCATGAGGTAAACCAGTGCTCCACAGGAGGAGCAGTTCCAGGAGAACAGGTCTCCAGGGAAGCGAGGCTACACTGGGGGACCACGGGGGATTCCTGGAGAAGGTGGTGCAGCTCAGACACAGACAGCTCAGGTGCCCCTGTTGCCCACGCCCACAACCAACTTTCCCAGTGAGTTGTGGCTTCCAGGAGGAAGAGCCTCTCCTCCTCATTCTCTTCCTGCTGCTCATGCTGACACAGACGCCGATGCAGACGCAGACACAGACACAGACGGGTTAGTCCGGCAAAAGCAGATGGGAGACTGGGAGTAAGACATCACTCTTCTCTTACTGCAGGCACTCTAATAATTCCAAGGGATGCCGGGGACCTCCCCTGTCTCGGCCCTAGGGAGAGGGAAAACTTACTCAGACACTGCGCACTTCGAGGCTTCAGCGGTGGTTCAAGTGAGTCAGGTGTGGCTTGTTCTGGCAGCAGACTGTGGCGTCCACACGATGCTGGTTTTGCAGTTGTCCAGAATGTGAGAATTAGAGGGTCATGACATTTTCCACAAGTTTTCAAAGAAAGGCCTAGGAGACCAGGCAGAGTTGTGCTGTAGGGTTGGAGCCCATGGAGTGAAATGATGAACGTGGAGCTGCAGGCAGCCCCCTGGCAAGCCTAGGCAAGCGGCAGTTATCAGCATATAAAGCCATCTCAGAGCAGCCTTGTGGGCAGAGGCTAACAGAGCCAGGAAGCTTCCTCCTAGATTTCAAAGGATGTTTCAGACAACCTAAGGAGAGGGGAAAGGGCAGACAGCAGATAGAGGTCCTGTAGCAAGGGTGAAGGTGCTGCAGAGATCTTCTACTGGGGCAATCCCAAGCAGAAATACAGGACCCAAACTACTGCAGACTCCCACCAGGGCAACGCCTAGTGGAGCTGCAGAAATGAGACCAATCCGTGAGAACTGAAGCATGGTCTTCAACAGCAAAGGCAGAGGGGAGGGGATCTCCGGGCTGCTGGAAGCCCGTCCCCCACCGCAGCATACCCCCGATGCCAGACATGGCACTTGCCTTGCTTTATTTTTTCTTAATTTGGTCTGATTAATCCCATCTATTCTCCATCCCCAGCTTAGGAATGGAAATATGTACCCTCTGCCTGTGCTACCACTGCAGCTTGGAAGTTTGTAACTTGAATGCTTGTAGGCTCATAGCTGGAGATTTCCTTGAGTCCCAGATGTGGCTTTGGACCTTTGCATTAATAAATTTGGGCTGAGGTCAGACTTTGGAATTGTTGGGGATGTAATGATTGTATGCTGTGTGGGAAAATATGTGTATTTTGAGGAGCTGGGGTAGAATGCCATGAAGTTTCAACATGATTTGCCTCTTGAACTCATGTAGGATTTTAAACCACAGGTTCATGGGTTAGTGGTGTTGGGAGGGTGGAGACTTGATCCAATTATGGTGTTTAGGAGGTAGACCTGGTGGGCGGTCCTTAGGTTGTTATGGGCATGCCCTCAGAAGGTGGTTCTCATGAGAGGGCTTGTTATATAAGACAGAGTCGGGCCCAGCTTCTCTCTGTCTCCTGGCTCACTTCGTGATCCTGCCTCTGCACATGCTCCACCACTGCCACTCTGGTTCCACCGGACAGCTGAACAACTTGGGCCTGCTGGATCACAAACTGTGAAACTTCAAAACCATGAGCCAAAATAAACCTCCTTCATTTCATAAGCAACTTGAGCTAGATATTTTTGGTGATGAAAAAAGTACCTAGTACACACCTCTTATTAAGCCCACCTCCCAGCACTGTTGTATTGGGGATTAAGTCTCCATTTGGGGAATGCATTCAAACCATAGTACTATATATGTTGATGTGTATCTTTGTATGTAAGTTTTTATATATGTGGACTT
Source organism: Oryctolagus cuniculus (assembly GCF_964237555.1). NCBI lineage: Eukaryota > Metazoa > Chordata > Mammalia > Lagomorpha > Leporidae > Oryctolagus > Oryctolagus cuniculus. The sequence goes on along the minus strand of NC_091442.1, from coordinate 109,485,485 downwards.
ACATAATCAAGCATGCCAAAGGTCACAAGAAATTCTGGGTTGTGGCTCTCCCTGAGGAGGAAGGGAAGAGGATGGAATTGGGGAAGAAAGCAAAGGGAAAGTATCAGTAAATTTGTCTTACAATAAAAGACTGAAGCAATTACCTAGAGATGATCTGCTGAAAGGTTTGACCAAGCTAATAGCGTTGTTGGAGCTATTCTTGGAAACACTCATTTTAGGGCCCACTGTAGGATAGATTAAGAAGCTGAAAGAGAAACCAATTAAGAGGTTCCTATTAACTATTTAGATGAGAAATAATGAAGGACTGCACTAGAATCAGAGTTACGGAGTCAGGAAGGAGAGAAAAGGTGACTATAGAAGACAGAATAATGTTCCCCAAGGATGTACGTATCTCAATTTGCAGAACCTGCAAATATGTCTGTTACTTGGCAAGCTGGAGTGAAATTGTAGACAAAATTAAGATGCTCATCAGCTGGTCTTAAAATAGGGCAATTATACTGGATTCCCTGGGTGGGCTCACGGTATTCAGAGCTTCCTTAAATAGTGAAGGCAGAAAAGACTCAATAGGTCATAGCTGACCTTTATTTGGTAGGAGGCCATGAGCCAAGGCTATGAATGCAATAACTTCAAGGGAGTGGAGAAGGCAAGAAAGAGTTCTCTCCTCAAGCTTCCAGAAGGAACCGCCCTGTTGACACTTGACCAATATTAGGCTTTTGACCTCCAGAATTATAAGATGATAAATTTGTGCTGGTTTAGGCCACTAAGTTTGTGGTCATTCATTATAGCAGTGTTGAAAAACATGTGACAAAGACATTTTGTAGGAGGAAGTCACAATTCTGGAGGTCTTGGAGATATCTAGGTATCAGTGTTTGGCAGGAAAATGAGTGAGTGTGGGGAAAAAGATTGGGACTAGACGGAGATAGCAGAAGCTCTGGAAGTTTATATGATGCCAAGGAAATAAGTATAAAAATAGAGAAAGTAGAGAAACCATGGGGGGCATTTAGGTCTGGGAGTTCACAAGGAGAAAGCTGCATCGATGTATAAAATGGAGTGGTTAGAGAGGTGCCAGGTAATCAGAAAACCATCTCACATCAGAAATCAAGAAAAATTTTGAGAGGGAGAAAAAGGAAGGGAACAGTTTTAAATGCTACATGAATATGGTGAGCGACATGGTCATTAGCAGCCTGGTACGCAGGCAGTAGTTTTAAAACTGTGAGACTCAGGCACAGCTTCAGATCACTTAGTCAGAACTTCTGAGGGCAATGCGCAAAGATCAGGTGGTTTTCATGTGCAGTTAGGATTGAGAATGGTGGTGTATTTGTTGAGCAGGCCTTTGCCTGTAACTCGGGAACTGACACCAGGACCTCAGCTGAGGACTGTAGGCACTAGTTCTCTCCAAAGGGAGGTAGACACCAGCAACCGGGGCAGATGCCTGGATCCCTCAATAGTGAAGCACAGTGTTGGCGGTGAGCAGCTTTACCCTCGCTAGGGCCGAGACAGGGGATGCCCTGGCATCCCTTGGAATTATTAGAGTGCCTGCAGTAAGAGAAGAGTGATGTCTTACTCCCAGTCTCCCATCTGCTTTTGCCAGACTCACCCGTCTGTGTCTGTGTCCGTGTCTGTGTCTGCATCTGCATGAGCAGCAGGAAGAGAATGAGGAGGAGAGGCTCTTCCTCCTGGAAGCCACAACTCACTGGGAAAGTTGGTTGTGGGCGTGGGCGACAGGGGCACCTGAGCTGTCTGTGTCTGAGCTGCACCACCTTCTCCAGGAATCCCCCGTGGTCCCCCAGTGTAGCCTCGCTTCCCTGGAGACCTGTTCTCCTGGAACTGCTCCTCCTGTGGAGCACTGGTTTACCTCATGGTTATGTGTCCATTTCTTCCTCCTTTTTTTCCTCTTCCTTCATTTGAAAGACAAAGCTAGGGGAGAAAGAGGGGAGGGGGAGGGGGGAGATGGGGGGAGTAGAGAGAGAGGGAGAGATCTTCCATTCATTGGTTCACTCCCCAAATGGTGGCAACGGCCAGGGCTGGGCCAGTCTGAAGCCAGGAGCCTGGAGCTTCTTCTGGGTCTCCCTGCATGTGGGTACAGGGCCCAAGCACTTGGGCCATCCTCCACTACTTTCTCAGGCACATTAGCAGGGAGCTGGATTGGAAGTGGAATAGCCGGAACTTGAACCAGTACTTATACGGGATACTGGAGTCACAGGCAGAGGCTTAACTTTTATACCACAGCACTGGCCCCCATCATTTCTTCTTGTTGATTGTTAGCTCACTAGGGTTGTGATCGCCACCATTTTTTTTTTTTTTTTACAAAAGCTCATCCATTGCATCTGTACCTACCACAAATTAAATATTTACTAAATTTTATTGGGTAAAATGGATGAATTAAAAAAGAATGGGAGTTCTTTCATTGACCAAAAATGGTATTTAAAAGTCAAATCTGGGTATATACCTAACAGAAGCATTAAACATATTGGATAGCTATGCACAAAATGTTAACATTTCATTTTAGTGATGGGATTCAAGGTTATTTTTACATTGGTAATTAAAAAAAAACAGCAAAGACTTTAAGTTCTTTTCAAATCAGAAGCAAGCAAATCAACACTATGGAATGCAATATGTTGGGGCCATCCTTGTTAATGAGGAGTAGACTTGAGTTCTGTCTCTGCTACTCTCTACCATGTGACCTGGACCATGTCCTTACTTCATTGACTGTTAGTTTCCTGGTCTGTAAGATGGGGATAATCAAGTAGCATGTGTTTCTGAAAATTGAGATAATTCATGTGGTCTGAATGACTGCTCCTGAAGTGTTGATTATTATTACTACCTTTGGGGAACATACCTGTTGCCTTTTGACATTGTATGAATTTCTACTGTAAATATATGTGTGAATTCATTGGGTTGTAACGTTTAAATACTTAACCAAGTTAGCTTAAAATTTAAAATAATTCAAGCCATCACCAACAGGTGGCAGCATACTGTGGTTTCTTTATAACAGTTGGGCTGGTCCTGGTGAACTTGGACAACTTTCCCTGTTAGAATCTGTTTCAAAAGGGATGAGGCTTCAGAGTTTATCAGATTCAACTCTTTCGATGTACATATATGAAAACCTGAATGAACTGAAATCAAAGAGCACAACCTGTTTGGCTAGGAATGGGCAGTATTGGGGGCGGTGGGAAGAAGAGTGTTCTCGTGTACTTTGTGCTGAATTTGCATTATATCTGCAAGATCCCTTAGAAAGCATGGCATATTTTTAGAATGTCATTTTCCAAAAAATATGTATTCATATGTATCAAATATATGTTCATATATATAAAATATATGAATTCATTATAAAATGTTAAGTTATATGGTTAGTGACCCACAACTGGGTAAATAACTTTCTTTTGGGGGGAAAAACAGGGCAGAAAACATTTTCTGGTTGTCAAATGGAAATACCAATTTGGAGGGTGAAGAACATACCCTAGATTGGTACAGTAAGTGATTGATGAACCTCAAAATACAAAGATTCCCCCCACGCCACCCCTTCTTTAAAGAACTTTCTTCCACAGAAGCCCCTTGCCATGTCCCTGGGATCTTACCTGCATAGTCAGGGTTATCATTGTATGACTTCACATCCATATTACTGGCTCATTCATTCATTCACTAGGTGCCCATACTATGTGAGCTGCAGGAATATATAAGTGAACTGCGAATGGAAAACTCAACTCCCAGAAGTCACAATCTCTGTCCTTAAAGGGCCTTGGGGTCTGAACTGCTTGACACCAAAACACACAGACACACACATGCAGACAGTGTGCTGCACACACTGTAGACACCCAACACATACCTGAGAGAAGAGAGGTCTTCAAAAATTTCATATATCCAAGTGCATTATAGAAAAACCATATGGATTTCAACTTTTTTTTGGTATCAAAATGAGCTTCTAGTTCCAATTTCTAGAAACTTTTTGAAACACCCTCATATTACGCAGCCAGGGAACGTCACCCAAGACCTGAGGTCACTGAACTGCACTGGTGGTTTTACCATGTGAGTAAAGTTTTACAGGCTCAGACCTGATTTTTCAAATGTCTAGGGATCTGATTGTTTATACTCTGTCAGCGCTTAGGGGCTTCAGGGTGTTCGCCGACCCAAGGAAGTCTTTGTGTGCTAGCATAATAGCCCCAGATCTCTTTCAAAATGCCCAGCAGAGCTGAAGCTGTGCAGCCCCAGTGTGACTGCCAGATGGCAGCAGCAGCACATGCTGTGTTAGACTCTGGTTAGCAAATCTCAGAGGGGAAGGGGCTGGTTTATCCCCTTCCATTTTACAGATGGGAAAGCAGAGCCTCTCCCTCCCCAGTGGGAAAGGCACCAACCAAGGCTGGGTAACTAGTTAGCCAAACCATCTAAAGCTGATGAGTTGTACATAGTCACTTTTTGTGATTTCGTGGTTACGGGAAGTACTCTTTGTGTATACAATAAAACATGATTTCTTTTCATGTAAAAAGTCTTAGCAAAAAACACAGTAATATGAAGGAATGGGAAATGAGGTGAAAAGTCCGTCTCCTTCCTGCCTATCCGGTCTCCTCAGAGGAGGAGTTTGCTACCAAGTTCTGGAATAACTACCCAGAAGTATTTTAAGTACACACACAGCTGTGGTGCATTTGCAATATCCAAATTATGTATGTGTGCATTTGATCAGATGAATATCATGCATGCATGGAGCATAAAATCGTATGAATAAGCTGTGGTCCCCAGGAACATGTCCCCTCGCCCTTCCAGCCTCCCCTAAAAACAAAACAAAACACGAAGAAAAAGCCCACAAACTGGTTTCCAAACTCTGCAGTGGCTTTACTTTTTAACCATTTCTCTGTTGATTCAACAGATTAAGCTCTGCCAGGAGCACCCATAGTATCGATCTTGGAAAATCCTGCCTTCTGAAGCCCTCCCTGCTGTAATTAAATTACTGTAAATACAATTAGAAGGTCCCTCTAGGTGGTCTGTGTGACACCAGCCCTGAAGGGATTGTCCTCAGATATTTGAACCAAAAGTAAAGAGCAGAGTGGCGGAATCCCCTTCATCTTGGGGGCAGTCTTTGGAGGATTTGTGACTGTGGAGTAACAGGTGGTGGGGTTTAGGTAGAGCAAGTGGCACTTTCAGGAGACAGTTGCCTCAACCATCACTGGCCATCCGGTGTGGGGGCTCCCGCCTCTGTGGCCTGCTTCCTGCCCCCACGCACCCACTCCCCCACCCTTGTCTCCCCAACTCATGGTCTCTGCCAGCCTCTACCAGCAATTTGCAAATTTTGCTTGCAGTCTGAAGGGGCTAACCAGGGTGGTGAGTACTTTGCACCCGACACTTTTGCATGGTGTTGGGCTCTGTTGCTATGTGGTCCACGTGTGTTGCTCAACAAGCTTAAACTTTGCATAGCCCGTGCTAAACTAATTTGCGTCAATTTGTCTACATCATGCCAACAATCGTTCTGAGAGTCTTGAATAGAACATACAAGGCTGCTGATAAAGGCCCTCGGAGCAGATGCTGCCGACCATTCTGCGAGGCCTGGCCGTCCCTAGTGCTTCACCATGGTTTCTCCATATCCTAGTGACAATGTTAGTTTTTCCACTGGGAAGTGAAAACTTTTTTTTCCCCCTAAACAAAGGACAGGGCCTATACAACTGGCACTCCAGCTGATTTTTTTTTTTTTTTTTTTTTTTTTTTTTTGTTAAAGGATGTGGCTGAATTCTAGTCCCAGTGTTTCCTAAAAACTTTTTTTTAAAGACAAGTTTTGGAGAAAGCAAATCGAGTTAGGTTTTTGGTTTTAGAACATTTATAGAACTGGGGCCTGGTGCTTTTCAAATTCTGTCAGTATGCTAGAATAAAATTTTAAGCCTAAAAAATGTACTTTTTATGGTGTGGTATCTTTTTGTAAATAAGAAAATAATTAACATTTAGTACTAAAGATATGCAGTACAAAGTGAATACAAAGCAAAACTAAATATAAATTGTGCTATATGAACTGTAGGGAATGATAATGCTGTTGGGACAAATTCCCTTTTTTGCCCAAAGGCAGATCCAGAAATACATTGTTCCAGTCAGGGGGAGGGGGGCTTCAGAGACCTCTGGAAAGCTAATTTCTACAGGAAATTCTGTTCAACACTGGCTTATTCACCTGCTTGCCAGTTTTGTCTTTCTGTCATGCCTCTCCTTATTTATCAGAAAGCTGAGAAATGGCCAAATGTTTACATTTAAATGTTGTGCTGATATGTTAGAGTATGGGCAACTAGTGAGAATTCATGCAGTTCAACAAATTGCTATTGAGTGCCTACTACGTGCTGGCTACCCTTCTGGGTCCTTGCATGTAGCCATGAGCAATCGGACACACTCCTTGATTTTGTGGCTCCTAGAAAAGATGAAATAGTTAAGGAAACCAGCGAAGACACAGCAGACAACATGGATGTCCAGTGGTGAGAGTGCTAAGAGGAAACAGGGCTCTGGGGTCACAGTGGTACTTTAGCTACAGAGGCTGGAGAACTCACCGATGAGATGAGATGGGGCCCAAACTCAAGGTAGGAAGGGAACCAGCCTCGGCGTGGGGTCCAGGCAGTGGGAACAATCAGTTCAAACCCTGAGGAGGGAATGACACTGCACGTTCACGGAGAGGGAAGCTGGGGCAGCAAGAAGCTGGGAGACGGAGCTCCAGAGATGAGAATAGACAGGAATGGCAAGCGCTGTGGCCATGGCTCTGTCCACTACTCAGTGTCACAGCTCATCAGGACAGCTGGGAACCTTGCAGAGCACCTTTGAGAAATGTAGGCTGGGTGACAGATCACTTGGGTGGATTCAGAGCTGCCTGATGCACACAGGTGTAGGAGAAGGTGTTCAAAATCATTAGTCATTTAAAAATCACAAATCCAAGAACAACTAGATAAACTTCTCTACTGGTGATCTGGTCGAAAGGAGAGCTCGGAATCATGTCAAGAGTCAGCAGGTGTGTGGAGGGTGGAACCCTCACACCGAGCGAGAGAGCAGCAGTCATTCTAAAGGACAATCTAGAATCACTTAGGCAGCTAAGTACCTGAGATACCCTAAGACCCAGCAGTCCTGTTTCTGGTATTCACATTATGAGTTCCATGGAAATCCTGTTGTAGGGATAAAAAAATACAGCTTTGGAATTTAACAGGGCTTGGGGAAAAGCACGCACTGCAGGCAGAAAGGAAGGAGGTGTTGGCCAATCATCTGGGGACTGCCTGTCCTAGTGCCATGTCACACCACTATCCTTTCCACCCCTGTACTGCCCGTGACCTCCAGGAGTAGCCAGAGCGGCTTGCCTCCTATTGGGAAGGCTGACCACTGCTTCTCCCTCCTGGAGTGCCACAGCAGTCACTACTGAGGCCAGTTCCCTCCACCCCCTCTGGGAGCCCTGAGGGACCTGCTCACAAGTCTCCCACAGGAGCCAAGGCTGAGGAGCAGTGTCCCCAAAACATGCAGGGTCAGGGTTAGGGTGATGGAAGCCACTTACCATGACTGAATACCGGAAGTGTATAAACCCAAGTTAAACATGTCCACTACTACCTGGGCAAACATGCTGTCGTGACAACCCAGAAGGCGACAGGTGATTTTAGAACCCATGGTTTCTCCAGAGCTTAAAGGAACCAAGCTTCTGGGTTAAAGCCCTTACCCTTGCTCTTCCTCTCTGGATGCCAGTCCACACCAGGGAGTATGGACACCCAGTCTGGAAGTCATTTCCCACCTGCCCCCAAGCTCAGTGAACGGCTGCCACAAGGCCACTCTACAGGCCTGGGGCATTTTTTTTTTTTTTAAGTCTAGACCCAGGAAAGGGGCCTGCACTGCCCTGTGTATGAACTTGGGACATTCTGAGGTCCAAGTCAAGTGAGTGTGTCTCCTGCACCCGAGGCATTCCTTATCCTGTGAGGAGGGACACGGTCCAAACACAATGCGGATAGCCCTCTTTAGCTCTCTGAAGCCAGGGGACCAGAGCAGTGGCCCTTCTTGCCACGGTATGAGGGTGGTGTTCGTGGGTAGACAAGTGGAGGCTGGTCTGTGACAGGGCCTTAGACGCCATGTTAAGAAATACGGACTTTATTTCTTGAGCACTGGGGAACCGTGATGAACTTCAAGCAGATTTTTGAGATAATAAAATTAAAGATGATAGAAACAGATCCACTTGGAGATCGTTAAAAGTCAGCCTTTCCAAAAGATGAAGAGATTACTTCCGAGCTGTGGGGTCTTGGACCTCCATTTCTCCACGTGTGAAGCAGGTATGCTGGACAAGAGTCGCAGTCTCAGAAGCCTCTTAGCCCCCAATCGTTCTGTCTTAGAGACAGGTGAGAGCTGGATCAGGGATTCTCAATTTGGGTTCCACTGAGGTTTCTGCACACCCTGCCCCCGTTTGAATTAGAATCTTTCAGGTCCTCCAGGGGAGGCTATTGCCACCAGGATTGAGATCCACTGGGCCTGACAATGTCCTGGCGGGGCCACACACCTCTGCCTGAACGTCTCTAGAAAGAGCACATTGTGGGGCAGGGAGTTCTCCGTCTCTTGTCTTCCTTTCTTCCTGGGGCAGAAGGCCTCTGAGACTCAGTATTTCAAACAGCTTTTATTTATATATATATATAATTTATTTATTTGAAAGAAAGGAAAGACCAATCTTTCCACTGGTTCACTCCTCAAGTGGCCGCTTTCCCAGGCACAATAGCAGGGAGCTGGATTGGAAGCGGAGCAGCTAGGACTCGAACCGGGGCCCACGTGGGATGCCAACACTGCAGACGGCAGCCCAACCCACTGCGCCACAATACCGGCCCCAAACAAACAGCTTTGTCAGAAGAGCCACAGGCTCTGAGGGAGGCCCTGGTCAAGGAGTTGCCTGCCTTTGTTGGAAGTGGCAGCAATGGGAGGTGGAGTTTGAGGCCTGGGCAGACAGGTGCTGCTAATGAGAACCAGGCCCCTGTGATGGAGCTGCCAAGGTTGGGGCTTGGCACAGAGGAGGCCACTTCTCAACCAGCATGAATGGGCCCAGGCTTTCTTGGCAGCTCCTCGGCCTCCACCCGCACCTGCAGGCCCGGGCTTGTTGGCGGGTGAGGAGGAGTGAGGAGAATAGGGCTGTGGGACAAGGGGTGGCAGAAACAGGCTGCTGTGTGTTCATCTGGGTCCCAGAGAGCGCAGCGTGGTGGGGAGGCAGGAAAGGGAGTTGGGGAAGTGCTCCTTTCCAGCTCCGGAGCTTAGCATGTTCCGGCCGTGAATGAGACCAGCTGATGCTTTGTACCAAATGTAAAGCAGTCTCTCTTCAGTGAAGGGCTGAGGACCAGGATCCAGAGCTCTCTGGGAGCTTGGCAGAGCCGAGCCTGGGCCCTGAATCCTGACTCTAGGGGCAGCAGAGACAATGCTGCCTGCTTGGAGAAGCTGTTACCATGAAGCAGGAGTCTTCAGCCTGGAGGTTCCTGCCAGGGACAAGCAGACTGACTCTGCCACCCGCCACCCCTCCAGGGCCACATCCCAAGGGCCAAGACCACAGATTCCAAACCAGACTCAGATGTGAGGTTTCAGGTTGGGGAGATGCCTGCTTGTACAGGATAATGCCCCTGGTGCTGTGAGCAACAGGATCAACTGTGGCAAGGAGTGGCCCCAAGAATGGGAGGATCAAAGTAAAGCAGTGTTGGCCGCTTAGTTACGCCTTCTCCGTGCTGGCTTTGTGCAGTCCTCATCTGTGCTCCCATATGTGCAGCTGAGGAAATGCTGAAGTTCAGGCTTGTGAAGTTAGTTGTTCAAGTGTCCAAGCCAGGATTCAGGCTGAAATTCCTCCTTTAGGCTGTGTGTCTTGTAATCCCAGAAAGCAGCTGGGGGGAGCTGTCTGGCAGAGCTTGTCATCGGAGGAAGACAAGGGTGGGAGAACAGGGCCTCCCTCCTAGACCGCTCACACAGACAGCTGTGTGTCTGAGATGTCATAAACACGGACGTTTCTGAAAAGTGAGAGATTAAAGAATTAGATTTATTTGTCTTTTAAAAATTTGTATATTTTAGGTGGGCACTGCGGCTCACTTAGCTAATCCTCCACCTGCGGCGCCGGCACCCCGGGTTCTAGTCACGGTCGGGGCGCCGGATTCTGTCCCAGTTGCTCCTCTTCCAGTCCAGCTCTCTGCTGTGGCCCGGGAAGGCAGTGGAGGATGGCCCAAGTGCTTGGGCCCTGCACCTGCATGGGAGGCCAGGAGGAAGCAACTGGCTCCTGGCTTTGGATCAGCGCAGTGTACCAGCCGTAGCAGCCATTTTGGAGGGTGAACCAACAGAAGGAAGACCTTTCTCTCTTTCTCTCTCTCACTAACCCTGCCTGTCAAAAAATAAAAAAAAAATTATATATTTGAAAGAGCGAGTGTGCACATGCTCCCCTATTCCCAAATGCCCACAACATCTAGGGCTGGGCCAGGCTGAAGCCAGGAGTGAGGAACTCCATCCAGGTATCCTGTGTGGCTGGCAGGACTCAAGTACCCCCATGGTGTGCATTAGCAGGAAGCTGCAATCAGGTGCGGAGCTGGGACTCAGACCCAGGCAGGCCAATGGCAGCATCCCAAGTTAGGTATTAACTGCTCGGCCAAATGCCAGGCCCTGTTTCTGTCTGAAACAGGGTTCATGTGTCTGCAAAGACCCTCTCACCCTGGTTAATCAATCAAAGCCAGTGCATGGGAAGGCTGTGGGGATGTCTCTTGGCCTCCAAGGATAGGAACTGAAGTCAAACGTCAGAAGAGACCAGAACCAGCAAGTGCCATAGCCCCTTTTCTACCTTGTGTTTGGTAGACAGGTGCTGAGGGCTTTGTAGGAAGATTCTCCAATCTGGTGTGGACTGAGCAGTTTGTGGATTTCCCATTTGGAGAGACTGGGATTCCCTGGTTTGCTGATAGGGAATCTTAACACCAAAGACAGTGGCAGTTCTAAAGCAGAGCTGCAGAGTGGAAGGCCCCCAACTCCAGGCACCAGGACAGACAGGGTATGCAAGCAGACTGCAGCCTCCTTACTTTCCTGCAAATTCTCTGTTGTTCTGAGTCCCCCTCCCCCAATTCCAGCTTGGAAAATGAGGATAATCAAGCCTGTTTCAAATAGGCTGAAGAGGCACGGTGCCTCCCAGTGAGGGCCAGCTGTTTCTCGCTTCTTCTCCCCATCACTTCCTGGGGTGGACGTGGCATCCCCTGGAGAACCCCTCCAACTTTGTCATCACCCAGGAGTTCTCAATGTGAGACAAAGCACAGGCTGCAGCTGGGGGATTCCAACTGTTACTTTGGAGCGGCGCCCTGAGCTACTGTGTGGGCATTAACCCTTGAGCTGGGTAGGAATCTGTTCTCTGCTCTTCACAAGAATGGATTTCCTCTGCTGCTTGAGTTCCAGAGACACTGGCAAGGGTCTGGGAGAACTAAGAAGTAGACTGTCTACCACAGAGTTTTCATAGATGGATCTATTGGAGGGAGGAAAGGGGAAAGGGTGGCTTTGTATAGGACTTTAGCAAAATCAGGAACCTATGCAAACCACCATTGACCTGTATTTCAGCTCTTAATTGCTTATTTTTATTTTTTTATTTAAAAGGAAGAGAGTCAGAGATCTTCCATCTACTGGTTCACTTCCCAAGTTCTCACAAGAGCTGGGCTGGGGTCAGGCTGAAGCCAGGAGTCAGGAACTCCATTTAGGTCTCCTAAGTGGGTAGCAGGGACCTGACTACCTGAGCCTTCGCCCTGCTGCCTCCCAAGGTGCACATGAGCAGGGAGCTGGGTCAGAAGCAGAGCCAGGACTGGAACCTAGGAACCCTGATAGAGGATGTCAGTGTCCCCGGCAACATCTTAACCATGTAGCTGCATGCCCACCTTGATCTACATCTGAAAGGTTGTTTTTGTTTGTTTGTTTTTTGTTTTTTTGACAGGCAGAGTGGACAGTGAGAGAGAGACAGAGAGAAAGGTCTTCCTTTGCCGTTGGTTCACCCTCCAATGGCCACCATGGCTGGTGCGCTGCGGCCAGCACACCGCGCCAATCCGAAGGCAGGAGCCAGGTGCTTCTCCTGGTCTCCCATGGGGTGCAGGGCCCAAGCACTTGGGCCATCCTCCACTGCCTTCCCGGGCCACAGCAGAGAGCTGGCCTGGAAGAGGGACAACCAGGAAAGAATCCGGCGCCCCGACCGGGACTAGAACCCAGTGTGCCGGCGCCACTAGGTGGAGGATTAACCTATTGAGCCGCGGTGCCGGCCTAAAGGTCTTTTCTTACTAGGAGACTTCAAAAAGTTTGTGGAAATAGAATTAAAAGGTAAGCTTATTTGGATGCCCAGAAATTGCATAAAAAGGGTCTTTCAAAAAGTTCATGAAAAATGCTAACTGTGAAAAACTATTCATGGACTTCAAAACCTTTTTGCACCAAAATGAGCTCTTTTAACCTATTTTCTCGTGGATTTATAGAAGTGCCCTCACCACTATCATTTTGTAATGCCTAGCAGAGCCCCCACCTAGGGAGCAGGCAGTTGTTAGCATTCGTTTCCTTTTTTTCCAGGGAAGAAAATGGGTGCACAGGTAAGGTAATGGGTACGCCCAAGAATGCAGCCAAGAGGAGGAATACTGATGCCCTATATCCTGACTCAGTTTTCAGAGTTCTCACTGATACCCTGTCTTGAAGGAAGGAAGACAATGATCTTTTTTTATTTTTTTTTTATTTTTTTTATTTTTTGACAGGCAGAGTAGACATTGAGAGATAGAGAGACAGAGACAAAGGTCTTCCTTTGCCGTTGGTTCACCCTGCAATGGCCACTGCGGCCAGCGCGCTGCAGCTGGTGCACTGCACTGATCCGTAGCCAGGAGCCAGGTGTTTCTCCTGGTCTCTCATGGGGTGCAGGGCCCAAGCACTTGGGCCATCCTCCACTGCACTTCCGGGCCACAGCAGAGAGCTGGCCTGGAAGAGGAGCAACCAGGACAGAATCCGGCGCCCCGACCGGGACTAGAACCCGGTGTGCCGGCGCCGCAGGCGGAGGATTAGCCTAGTGAGCCGCTGTGCCAGCAACAATGATCTTTCAAAGGGAATGAGAGACCGTACTGGGCCTGCCTGACCTGTGCCCCTTCACAAGTGGGTCAGCCAGGGTTCTGTAAGATGCACCCTTTTAACCTTGTCTCTTAAGGACCTGATGCTAGGCTAGAAGCTGAGCTATACAGAGCTCAGGGCCCTGTGGCCACTGCAGAAGCCATCAGAGGCCACAAGGGTCTGGCCAAGAGCTGCCACCAAGGACTCTGCTTTCTGCTGCACTTGACATGGGGTCCAAGGACATCAGTGATCAAAATTAGAGGTTTCTGGAAAACTGATGAGGGGAGGAGAGAGAGAATGGGAACAAGAACTTGAATGTACTTCTGTAAAGTCTCAATGAAAGTACACCCACTTTGGAAAGCCACTTGCCATTTTCTACTTGGCTGGAAATAAGCAGATGCCATGGTTCAGCATTGCACTCATGCAGACTGTAGCATAGGCTACAAAGTGTGTGCAGGATCATCAGTGATATGTTGGAATGTCCATAGGCACATTTCTTGTATTAGCACCAATCTGGAAATCCATCATGAAGGGTCAAGGTCAACCAACACCCCTATAACAAAAAGGTTAACAAGACAACAACACTAAAAGTGTATTTGATCTTTTTTTTTTTTTTAAGATTTTATTTGAAAGACAGAGTGACAAGGAGGAAGAGACAGGGATCTTCCATCTGCTGGTTTGCTCCTCAAATGGCCACAGTGGTTGGGGCTGGGCCAAGCTGAAGCCAGGAGCCTGGAACCCCATCTGGATCTCCTACATGGGTGGCAGAGGCCCAAGTGGCTGGGCCATCATCCACTGCCTTCGCAATATTAGCTGGGAGCTGGATCAAAGTGGAGCAGTGGGCAATCCAACTGGCGCTCTGATATGGGATGCCAGCATTGCAAGTGGCGACACAACACTAACCCCTTCATCAAAGTTTGACGTGAGCCAGTAGAATGAACTTCCCAAAGACCCAGGGTGAACTCTCCATGTTCACGCTATGGTTTGATGGAGTGTGGATGGCTATGTAGCTTTAGTGTTGGACATAGAGGGTGTGAGCTAAGAGGAACAGGCTGAGTGGTAAAACCCAGCCAGGTGCGGTGTTCAGATTCTTCTTGGCCCCTGCAGGATTCCTTCCTCTCTGGGTGTGGGGTAAGAGGACTCCCTCTGAAACAGTGATGGTTCAGACAAGGTAAATGGATTTCCTTGGGGTCGGCTCTGAGACTGAAAGTTAGGGAAAGAGCAGAGTGATATTTCTAGGCTCCGTGGGTAGCTCTGGGAGAGGGGGATTGGGTTTCTCTGACGTGCCTTAGGGAAGAGAGATACTGCTTCTGTGGCTTGCCTTGGGAGGAGAGAGCAGAACTGGAGGAGATCAGAGACAGACCCTGCTTAGGAGACCTTCCCTTTGGGGTATTGTTTTCTGAGCCCCAGCAAGGGAAAGAAACCAGAACAAAAATGATTTGTCCTGTGGGTTTTCCATTTATTCGGAGCCCAAATAAGCAAGCGTGGATGGTGCACCTGTAAAGAGAAGCATGGATGGATTCTGGTACCAGTCAGGGATGACCCTGGAGGAAGGGTGTGAGGGAAGTTTCCGGAGTGCTCCCCATGCTCTCATCTCTCTTCTTGGGTGCCCCAGGGAAGTGCTTGATGATAATTGGTTATCCTAGCTCTCTGCATGTGTGTTCGCCCGTCCTCCTGCTCACCCCCAAATCTGCCGCATACAGATTCTCATCTCTGGCTATTATGGGATGGGCTGGAATTGATGGATGAGCCTTCCACTGTGCCAGTTCTCAGCCATGGTGTTGGGACCCTGTGTCAGGCCTTCCTTAATGAAATTCCCTGGGCTGTTCTGCCAGGGGTTCCTAATGCGAGGGCTGCAGTGTCTTCTCAGGGGTCTGTAAACACCGCCCTGCCATGCTATTCGCTACACTGTGTGCACATGTGTACCTTTCTCTGTGTAGTGGTTTCATGTCTTCTTGGGATTGCTAGAGCAACCTATGGCCCTGAAAAGGCCAAAAAGCATTGCTAGAGCCCACTCAGCTAGCTTAAGCAGAAAAAGAGAGAGAGAGAGAGAGAGAGAGAGCAAATGAAAGGACAGTGAGGTCCTAGAAAGCCTGGGGCTGCAACTGCTCCTGCACCACAGGTCTCTGTCCTGTCTGGGTCTGCGCTCAGCTCTGTGTCCTCTTGGCTGGGTCGGGGCTGGCTCACAGATGTAACCAGAAGGTTCTGAGTTGGGTGAGATGGAGACAGCCCTGGAGGGATCAGGTGCAGCCTGGGCAGGCACCCAGGCCACCTCTGCTACAGTTGGGAGCAGAAGCCACACTGACCAAGGAATCCAGAATGCCTCCTGTTGGAGGTGATGGTCTTTCCCTGTGCGCCTCGGCGGGGTTGGGGGAGGGGGAGGAGGGGTGTTCCAGAAGATTCTCAGGCCTATTCTCAGCTCATGCCTGTTTGTTAAAGATTCAGGTGGGGGTCCAGGAGCCCAGGGTGGCTGTTTCAGGCTCTCATCCTCGGGCTGGGTGGCTGTCCCCAGGGCTGCTCCTCTCCCAGCACCAGTCGCTCATTTGCATACGGCTTCCAGCAGCTCCTGCAGGCTTTGTTTTCTGACCCCACGCAGGCCCCCCATGCCAACCACACTTTTCTCACCCCTCTGGGTTTCCGCTTTGTTCACAGACCTTATTCCCCTGAGACCCTCATGCCTGGGGGACCCTGACTCAGGACTTCAGAAGCCAGGTCCCAATGGGCTGGCTCACTTCTCAGTTTGAGTGTCTCTGGGTGGGGCATGGTGGTGCAGACCCCTGCGGTGAGCCTCACAGGTACCTGGCACTTGGTTCCTTGGAGGTTCCTTCAACATCCAGGCAGAGCCCCCTGCCCTCCTCGCCAGGTTATTCCAACACAGGAGGGCTGCGGGAACGGCTCCGGTTCGGCCTCGGAGTCGACTGGAATCAGCCACCCTGACTGCCACTGTGGTTCCATCCCAGCCTCGGGCTGCATCCTCCCTCCGCCCTGGGAACCTGGCTCTCCAGAGTCACCTGTCTTTGACTCCTCCCACCTGGATAAAACACTTCTTAGGGATGCACTGGACCTGAGCAGCTGGGGTACCCTCTAGGGGTACCCCTGGGGGTGGCAGCGAGGGTCGTGTCTCACCTCTTGAACCAGTTCTTTCCAGCTGGGGGAGCAGAGCCAGGTGAGAGTCTGCAGGCACCAACCAGCCTGAGTGGGGTTGCTCAGATGGAGATAAGCATAGGGTGCTTGGGCCGGAAAGGGACAGGGGGCACCTGCCATGGCCTTTGGGAACCAGGCTTTCTTAGGGGAGCCTGTGCTTGAACTGAGCTTGAGAACAAAGCAGAAATGAGAAGGCTTGGGGCTGGGGGGCAGAAGGCAGGAGGTGTGGTCTTGGACAAGCCTCAGTTTTCCCTTCTGTAAATTAAGGATGATAATAGTACCTATCTCCTAAGGTGGTCATGGGGATTAAATGAGAATGCCTCTATGCCACTCATGCTGTTGGAAGTAAGCTCTTGGTAAATGCCTAAGATGATGTGGCCAATATGGAGAGGTGATCAGGTGTTGTGGGTGAGAGCATGGATGCTAGCCCCTAGAACTGGGTTCAAACTCTGCTGTGAACCCCTTAGCGTAGGAATAAAAGTAGAACCTAGCTCAGCATGTGTGTGAGGATGTAGTGAGGTGACACGTGCACAGTGCTGGAGCCCAGAGCCCTGCTGGTGTAGTGTGGATGGAGTGGGTGCTGGATGGGGTAGGAGGTGACAGCGTAAAGGAGCAGGCCATGCCCTTCTGCTACAGGAACACACATCTGATGCTTATGTAGTCTTTGGTGCTCTAAGAAAAGTATGAATACAAGGTTAAACAGGAAAGTGAACACTTAAATACAGATTTAAAAAGTTAGCCAGTACCATAAACGTAAGAACTCAGCAAAATACCCAACTGCTTACTATCACCTATTATAATTCCTTTCCTTCATTACCTGGCTGCATACTCTTTAATAGTAATAGTAATAGTAATAGTAATATTATAACGCTAATGTTAATAATAATTAATAATCTTTAGACCATCTTGCCGTGGCCTAAATGTTGGTGCTGTTCTGAAATTCCAGTGGTAGAACCCACATCCCCATGTGCTGACAGGAAGAGGTGGGGCGTGATACCTGGCTGCATATTTATTACTAATAATATTAACAATAATAATATTACTAATCTTTAGACCGTCTTGTTATGGCCTAAATGTTGGTGCTGTTCTGAAATTCCATTGTTAGAACCCACATCCCCATGTGCTGGCAGGGAGCGGTGGGGAGTGATTCGGTTGGGAGGGCTTTGTCCTCGTGAGACCAGTGTCCCTACAAGAGGCTTGAGGCTGCAATCTTGTCCATTCAACCGTGCAAAGAAATGGCAGGAAGGAGCCACCCTTGAAGCCCAGAGCCATGCCCTCAGGGACACTGACTCTGCCAGCACCTTGATCTTGGACTTCTCAGCCTCTGGAACTGAGAATTAACTTCCTGTGGTTTATAAAGTACCCCGTCAAAGATATTTGCTACAGTAGTCCGAATGGACCAGCACACACCTCTTCATAGTAACAGTGATTGTGTTATGCTGCCTACAGAGCAAATAAAAAATCAGTCTGTCTTTCTAGCGTGGTCGATCCAAGTTTTATGTTTTAAATTGATAGCTTGGAAAGATTTATTTAAACCCCTCAGTAAATGTCATATACCAGCATGATTTTTTTTTATTTTTATTTTTTTTATTTTTTATTTTTCAACAGGCAGAGTGGACAGTGAGAGAGAGAGAGACAGAGAGAAAGGTCTTCCTTTGCCGTTGGTTCACCCTCCAATGGCCTCCGCCATGGGGTGCAGGGCCCAAGTACTTGGGCCATCCTGCACTGCACTCCCTGGCCACAGTAGAGAGCTGGCCTGGAAGAGGGGCAACTGGGATAGAATCCGGCGCCCCGACCGGGACTAGAACCCAGTGTGCCGGCGCCGCAAGGCGGAGGATTAGCCTAGTGAGCTGCGGCTCCGGCCACCAGCATGATTTTTTAGGGCTGTAAAATTTGAGGCAATATCAAGTTCTTGCCTTGAATAAACTGTAAGCATTCAGGGCATTTCAAATTTTCTCGCACAGTGAGTGCTACCAAAGACTCATGAGTGACACCAATAACCAGTGTGTTCCAGAATGTCTTTGTTGCCACATAATGCAGGTGTTTGATATGATCTTCAAAGCTGTCAATTTCTTGACAAAGCAGTAGGAAATCAACGCCTATTTCCAATGAGTCTCTGACTCACTCTTTATCCTTTGATGATCAGACATTTCAAAAGTCTAATGATTACTGCTATAGGAAATGTGCCTCCTACTCTCACTGAATTATTGGCTTTGGTTTACCTGAAATTGATTTTGTTGTGTGTCTCAGCATCAGAATAATTTCTCTCTGTTATTGTTCATCTTCATTTCACATGTCATTTTTTATTGTAGGAATTTTCTTTAGATAATTTCATAAACACATTTAGAAGCACAAAGGAAACTTAAATAGATCCATATCAGAAATCTGCAAATTTCTTTTAAAAAATGTTTATTTTATCTGAAAGAGTTACAGAAAGGGAGAGACAGATCTTCCATCCACTGGTTCACTCCTCAAATGGCTGCAACAGTTAGGGCCAGGCCAAAGCCAAGAGCCTGGAACTCCATCCAGGTCTCCTGCATGGATGGTAGGGGCCCAAAGACTTGGGCCATCTTCCTCTGCTTTCCCAAGCACATTAGCAGGGAACTGTATGAGAAGTAGAGCAGCCGGGGGTCCAACCAGTGCTCTGATGTGGGATGTTGGCTTTGCAACTAATGGCTTAACCACTGCACCACAATGCCTGTCCTGGAATCTGCAAATTTCTTATTTGTTTCACTGAAAAATTCCCAAAGCACCTTGCCAAATTTTGGCTAAAAGAGAGTATGCTTAACCTCTCCTTAAAGACCTCACCGACATAAAGGAGATGTGATAAAGAAAAGATGGAATAAGAAACCGTGATTTTTTTTTTATTGACAGGCAGAGTGGACAGTGAGAGAGACAGAGAGAAAGGTCTTCCTTTTGCCG
This sequence comes from Oryctolagus cuniculus, assembly GCF_964237555.1. Classification (NCBI taxonomy): domain Eukaryota; kingdom Metazoa; phylum Chordata; class Mammalia; order Lagomorpha; family Leporidae; genus Oryctolagus; species Oryctolagus cuniculus. The sequence goes on along the minus strand of NC_091442.1, from coordinate 109,466,387 downwards.
TTGGTTCACCCTCCAATGGCCGCCACGGCCGGTGCGCTTGGCCGGTGCATCGCGCTGATCCAAAGGCAGGAGCCAGGTGCTTCTCCTGGACTCCCATGTGGGTGCAGGGCCCAAGAATTTGGGCCATCCTCCACTGCACTCCTGGGCCATAGCAGAGAGCTGGCCTGGAAGAGGGGCAACCAGGACAGAATCCGGCGCCCCAACTGGGACTAGAACCCGGTGTGCCGGCGCTGCAGGTGGAGGATTAGCCTATTGAGCTGCAGCGCTGGCCAGAAACCGTGATCTTAACAGATGACCATTAAAATATTTTTTGAAATTTTGCAGCAATATGTGATCATGTGAACCTTTTGCAAGGGTCTCTCTCAGGGGCTTAGCCAGTCCTACAAGCTTAATCTTTGGGTTCAAGGCGAGCACACCCCTGTTAGCAATCAGCCCCTCCAGAGGCTCCCAGTCCACTGCTCACATTCCATCGTAGTTACGGACTTACTCTGTGCCAGCTTTCTGAACGCAAGGCCCCTTGCCTCTCTATCAACCCAAGAATTCCTTAAAATTCATTTGTGCTGTGTACCAAGCTCTGGTGTAATTACTGTCTACCACTGCCCTTATAGATATTGATCAGATTTGATTTTTTTTTTGTCCTCAAGCACTTTCTGGGACACAAGAAATACATAAAAAGTACACTTTTAAAATTATCTTGTTAGAAATTATTTTTTAAAAGATTTATTTGAAAGGCATAATGGTAGCTGTGTATGTGGCAGCGAGGGGGAGAAGTGATGGAGAACAGAGGTCCTCCATCTGCTGGTTCACTCCGTCAATGCCTGCAGCAGCCAGGAATGAGCCAGGCTGAGGCCAAGAGCTGGGAACTCCATCCTGGTCTCCCCCATGGGTGACAGGGGCCCGAGTATTCGAGCCGTCATTGCTGCCTCCCACGTGCATTAGTGGGAAGCTGGATTGGAAGCGGAGGCAGGACTCCATCCCGGGCACTCCAACATGTGAAATGGGCACCCTGCTGCACCACCTACCCCTCTGGAAAACTATCGTGAGGTAGTCGTGGATTCAGATGCAGGCCTCAGAAGTAAAACATTTAGTGTGATTACATTGCAATATTATAGTCAGGAAATTAACATTGATACAATCCTCTGAATTTATAGATTTCCCCAGTGTAATGTAAGTTTGCGTGTGTACTTAATTCTATGCAATTTTATCAGATACATACAAGTAGCCTTTTAAAACAACTGAACGCTTACTTTTAAAAGACTTAGGTATTTGAAAGAGAGAGTGATGGTGGGGGCAAGGAGGGAGAAAGGAGACCCTCCATCTGCTGGTTCACTCTCCAGATGTTCCCAGGGCTGATGAGGCTGGGATCCAGGAACTCAATCCCGGTCCTCTACATGGAAGGCGGAGTCCAGCTACTTGGACCATTGTCAGCTGCCTTTGCAGGTGCATTGGCACAGAGCTGAATTGGAGGCAGAGCAGCCAGGACTCCAGCTGGTGGTGCTCCCGTAGGGGATGCTGGTGACAGTGGTGGGTTTAACCCACTGCACTGAAGCCCTGGTCCCAGTGCTCAAATATTAAACAAGCAAACCATGAGCAACTCCCAAGTAGTAAGAGCTGATCTGAAATGGAACTGAATAAAGATGCTAATTATCTTGGATTTAAGATTGGGATTTTGGCTGGCGCCGCGGCTCACTAGGCTAATCCTCCACCTTGCGGCGCCGGCACACTGGGTTCTAGTCCCGGTTGGGGCGCCGGATTCTGTCCCAGTTGCCCCTCTTCCAGGCCAGCTCTCTGCTGTGGCCAGGGAGTGCAGTGGAGGATGGCCCAAGTACTTGGGAGACCAGGATAAGTACCTGGCCCCTGCCATCGGATCAGCGCAGTGCGCCGGCCACAGCAGCCATTGGAGGGTGAACCAATGGCAAAGGAAGACCTTTCTCTCTGTCTCTCTCTCTCACTGTCCACTCTGCCTGTCAAAAAAAAAAAGGGGGGGGGGGATTTTGTTCTGAAGACTAGAGTCAACACGACGGTTAGAATGAACTTTTCCAAAAGTTCAGGGCTGACATGGTGGAGAAAGGAGTGATGGAGAACCGGCGCCGTGGCTCAATAGGCTAATCCTCCACCTTGCGGCGCCGGCACACCGGGTTCTAGTCCTGGTCGGGGCGCCGGATTCTGTCCCGGTTGCCCCTCTTCCAGGCCAGCTCTCTGCTATGGCCAGGGAGTGCAGTGGAGGATGGCCCAGGTGCTTGGGCCCTGCACCCCATGGGAGACCAGGAAAAAGCACCTGGCTCCTGGCTCCTGCCATCGGATCAGCGCGCTGCGCCGGCTGCAGCGGCGGCCATTGGAGGGTGAACCAACGGCAAGGGAAGACCTGTCTCTCTCTCTCACTGTCCACTCTGCCTATCAAAAAATAAAAAAAAAAAAAAAAGAAAGGAGTGATGGAATGGGATCGGCAGTTGCCCAGGAACTGGTCAGCGGCCCCATCCCCTCCCCTGGAGTCGTAGTCTCTTGGGGCAGCTCCTGAGTGAGTGCCAGCCTAACTGACCCCTGCCGACACCTGCTGCTGAGTGGAGCCTCTCACCCAAGGCCCTGCCCACCACCCATTTAGATCCTCCCCTTAGCTCATGGTGGGTTCAGCCTTCCTCTTGGAGAGATGTCAGCCACTCTAGAAACTGGGCTGGTTTATGGAACATAGAATAGTCAGGAAGAAGTTATCCACGCCCCCACCCCCAGTCACCCCAGCATGGGACAGTACGCTGGGGTAGGGGGTGGGGCTGAGTGAGGGTCGGGGCCTTGGGAGGAGCGCGCCCAACGCAAGAAACTGAACAGCAAATCTTTGCTGATCGTGTCCAGAGCTGTGTGTCCTGAGAATCTAGTGGTGGACAGCCCTAACAGCCTGGCCGGGAGACAGTAAACAGGGCTCTCCAATACATAACCAAGGGGGAAGTATTGTGAAAAGAAAATACAGCCGACTGGGCGAGTCTCCCAGGGTTCCTGGTAGACTTCCCTCTGAGTGCGTCCAAGTCAGATCTGGACCCCAATCCTGGCACCACCACTAGCAGCTGGGGGTCCTGCACAGGAAGGGTGGTCTGGCTGGGCCTTGGGCTTGGGGGTCAGAAACAGAAACAGGACTTCCAGATAAGTGGGCTCTGAGGGCACCTCCAGAGCACAGTCCAGAGAGTCTGGGACCTCAGCAGCTCTTGGAATCAATCCTCTTCCCGTCCTAAGCTGGGTTAGAATCCTGTCTTCCTGGGGGCCGGTGCTGTGGCGCAGCAGGTTGATGCCTTGGCCTGGAGTGCTGGCATCCCATATGGGCGCTGGTTCTGGTCCCAGCTGCTCCTCTTCTGATCCAGCTCTCTGCTATGGCCTGGGAAAGCAGTAGAAGATGGCCCAAGTCCTAGGACCCTGCACCCATGTGGGAGACCCAGAAGAAGCTCCTTTGGATTGGCGCAGCACCTGCCGTGCGGTCATCTGGGGAGTGAACCAGCGGATGGAAGACCTCTCTCTCTGTCTCTACCTCTCTCTGTAGCTCTTTAAATAAATACAATAAATCTTAAAAAAAAAAAAAAAAAAAAGAATCCTGTCTTCCTGATCCCACAGCGCCCTGTGCTGTATTCACTTAGGCCTCCGTGTCTGCAGACTCAACCAACTGCAAACCAAAAGTATAGGGGAAAGCAGTGTACTGAACATGCAGACTTTGTGTTGTTGTTGTGGTTATTCCCTAAACAATACAGTAAACAGCTGCTTACCTAGTCAGAGCTGTTAGAAGTAAGTTAGAGGGGCCAGCGCTGTGGCATAATGGGTAAAACCACTGCCTGCAGTGCCGGCATCCCATATGTATGCTGGTTTGAGTCCTGGCTGCTCCACTTCCGATCCAGCTCTCTGCTATGGCCTGGGAAAGCAGTAGAAGATGGCCCAAGTCCTTGGGTCCCTGCACCCGTGTGGGAGACCTGGAAGAAGCTCGTGGCTCCTGGCTTCTGATCAGCACAGCTCCGGCTGTTGCAACCAATTGGGGAGTGAACCAGCAGATGGAAGACCTCTCTCTCTCTGCCCCTCCTTCTCTTTCTGTGTAACTCTGATTTTCAAATAAATATTTTTTTAAGAAAGTAAGTTAGAAGTGACTTAAAGTATACAGAGGATGTGTCCAATCAAGTGCAGATCCCACACTGTTTACATAAGGGACTTGAGCGTCAGGGGCTGTGCGGTGTGCGGTGTGTGGGGAACCCATCCCCCACTCTGCTGTTGCTCGGGATTGTGATGCTGCTTATTTACATAGCCATCTCTTATTCATGTACTTATTTGTAAATTGTTGTCATTTCTAGCTATTCTTTGCTTTAAAAATTTTTATTTCATGTGATTGGAAAGAGTTCGAGAGAGGCAGGGAGCTGGACAGAAGTAGAGCAGCCAGGTCTTGAATGGGGACTCACAGGGGATGCCAGCATTGCAGGCGACAGCTTTACATGCCTGGCCACAACACCAGCCTCTGTTGTAATTTCCTGTGGGCCTTTTCTCAGCAACTCTGGACTCTGAACTGGGGTGGGCATCGGGCACAGCAGTTAAGATGCTGTTTCAGGCCGGCACCGCGGCTCACTAGGCTAATCCTCCGCCTTGCGGCGCCGGCACACCAGGTTCTAGTCCCGGTCGGGGCGCCGGATTCTGTCCCGGTTGCCCCTCTTCCAGCCCAGCTCTCTGCTGTGGCCTGGAAGTGCAGTGGAGGATGGCCCAAGTCCTTGAGTCCTGCACCCCATGGGAGACCAGGAGAAGTACCTGGCTCCTGCCTTCGGATCAGCGCGGTGCGCCGGCCGCAGCGCGGTAGCCATTGGAGGGTGAACCAACGGCAAAAGGAAGACCTTTCTCTCTGTCTCTCTCTTTCACTGTCCACTCTGCCTGTCAAAAAATAAATAAATAAAAAAAATAATAAGAATAAAAAGATGCTGTTTCAGGAGCCCACATCCTTACTGGAGTGCCTGGGTTGGAATTGCAGCACCACTCACTCCTGCAGCTTCCTGTTAATACACACCCTGAGAGGCAGTAGATGATGGCTCAAGTACTTGGGTGCCTGCCACCCACATGGGAGACCAGGATTGTGTTTTGGGCTCTTGGCTTTGACTTGGCCCAACCCCAGCTGCTGCATGCATTTCGGGAGTAAACCAGTGGATGGGAGATTCCCTCCCTCCCTTCTCTCTCTCTCTCTCTCTCTCTCTCTCTATCTCTCTCTCTCTCTCTCCCTTTCCCTCTTTCCCTTTCCCTTTCTGTCTCTGCCTTTCAAGTAAATAAATAAAATTTAATTAATTTTTAAATATTTACTTAAAAGGCAGACTTACAGGGGGCAGAGAGACCTTTTATTTGCTGGGTTATGCCCCAGATGGCCACAATGGCTGGGACTGGACCAGGCTGAAGCCAGGAGCCATTAGCTTCATCCAGGTCTCTGACATGGGCATAGGGCCCAAACGCTTGGGCCATCTTCTGCGGTTTTTCCAGGCACATTATTAGGGAGCTGGACCACAAGTGGGGCAGCCAGAGCTCCCATAGGTGCCCATGTGGGATGCTGGTATCACAAGCAGTAACTTTACCTGCTGTGCCACAATGCCGGCCCTAAGAATTCAATTTAAAAAATACTCTTAGAATCATGGGGTGTGTGTTTCCTTATCTCTCAGATATCCCCCAGCATCAGCATCTCCGTCATCAGTATCACAGCCAACACATTTACTGTGACTTCAGTGCATTCTGCGCTGTTCAAGACTCTTAAAATGTGTTCATTTGGGGCTGGCACTGGTGCCGCAGGTTAAGCCGCCACTTGCAATGCCGGTATCCCCCGTCAGAGCGCCAGTTCCAGTGCTGCTGCTCTGCTTCCGATCCGGCTCCCTGCTAATGCACCTAGGAAGGCAGCTGATGATGGTCCAAGTACTTGGGACCCCGCCAGCCACATGGGAGACCCAGATGGAGTTCCAGGCTCCTGGCTTCAGCCAGCGCCCAGCCCCAGATGTTATGGCCGTCTGAGGAGTGAGCCAGCAGATAGAAGATCTCTCTCTGTCTCTCCTTCTCTGTCACTCTGCCTTTCAAATTACATTCCTTCATTCTAATCTTCATCCTGCGTCTCTCACTGTAGCGTTGTATCCCACAGAAAAGGGGTGTTGAGCGAATGAGCACAAGGAAAGCAGAGAACCTCTGATTCCCTTCCCCCCAGGAGTCTTAACCTTCACAGAGGAGATGAATTTTAAGGTGAACTTTGAAATCTGGGTTCAGCGAGCAGAGAAGTGGGGATGTGTCATTCCAGAGTAGTTTGGGCGATTGTAAAAGGCACATCAGGTGTTCGAGGGGTGGCGATTAGGTGTGACTGGACAATTATATACATACATAGGGGTGAAGATGGGGGTGGAGAAATGCAAGGATTGGAACAGCTCTTACTGGAAGATAGAACTTGAGGCAGGCTCGTTGTGACAGCTGTATGCACATTGTGTGTGTGTGTGTGTGTGTGTGTGTGTGTAATCCTCTGTACAGCTCAAACATCTACAGCAGTGACCTCTAAGGGAGAGTGTAGGGTGGGTGGTTAGCCTCGTGGTTAAGGTGCCCATGTCCCACATTGCAGTGCCTGGCTTCAATACCTGACTCCGGCTCCTGGCTCCAGCTTCCTGCAGATGCAGGCCTGGTGCAGCGGGTGATGGCTCTAGCAGTCGGGTTCCTCCCACCCACATGGGAGACCCAAACTGAATTCTCAGCTCCTGGCTTAGGACCTCGGCCAGCCTCAACAGTTGTGGGCGTTTGGGGAGGAAACTAACAGATGGGAATTCTATCACTATCTCTATCTCCAATTAAAAACAAAACAAAAAACCAGTGTAGGCACCCATCCTACCCCACCCCAGATGGGGTCTTCAGGAGGATGGGTGGGAAGAAAATATTGGAATTTCTATTTTAAGTTTTTATCTCGCCCTTTAAGCACCTGTGTCTTGGAATGAGGTTCAGAACAGCACTGCCCAGTGGAGGTTTCGTGCAAGGGTGAATGTTCTGTCCCAGCACTTCACAGGGAGCGGAGTGTATGGCTGCTGACTACTTGGATAGCACAGGATTATATTGTCCATTTATAATGTAGTTTACGTGTATAAATCAATATGAGGAGGCAGGTGCAGCTCTGTTTCTAATGCCGCACGCCATTATGACCATTTGCAAGGGTGCACTTTTCATGTTGCCGCGAGGACACCTGCCTCCCAGGTCAGAGTGCCAGGGCTCTGCTTCCAGTCTGGTTTCCTGCTCACTCACAGGAAGATGACTTGGATATCTGGATTCCTGCCATCCATGTGGGAGACCCAGACTGAGTTCTGGCTCCTGGCTTGAGACTGGCCCAGCCCTGGTTATTGTGGCACTTGGGGAGTGGACCAGGGAATGAAGATCTCTGTCACTCTACCTTTCAAATAAACAAAAATTAAAAAGAAAAAACAACTCAACTATTATTTGCAGACTGTTGGTCCAGAGATCAAATTTAAGACTTGGAGCCAGAACAAAAGTTACTGAAAATTTGCAGAGATGGAGGTAACCATGGGGGTGAGTTCTGGACATCTTAGCATTATAAAATCTAGTTTGTTTCTCTCTGTGTGTTTCTCTGCCTTTCAAATGAATAAAAACATTTTTAAAAAAGGGAAGGCATGGGGCCAGCACTGTGATGCAGTAGGTTAATCCTCCAGCTGTGGTGCCGCCATCTCATGGGTGCTGATTTTAGTCCTGGCTGCTGCTCTTCTAATCCAGCTCTCTGCTGTAGCCTGGGAAAGCAGTGGAAGATGGCCCAAGTCCTTGGGCCCCTGCACCCACATGGGAGACCGGGAGGAAGCACCTGGCTCCTGACTTCAGATCGGTGCAGCTCCGGCCATTGCAGCCATTGGGGAGTGAACCAATGGATGGAAGACCTTTCTCTGTTTCTCCCTCTCACTGTCTGTAACTCTACCTCTCAAATAAAAAAATCTTAAAAAAAAAATGGGGGGGGGGAGGCATTTGGTAAAGCATTTAAGATGCTGCTTGGGATGCCAGCATCCTATATCAGAGTGCCCGGGTTCAAGTTTCAGTTTGCTACCCATGAGCACCCTGAAACGTGCCAGGTGATGGATCAAGTATTTGGATCCCTTCCACACATGTGGGAGACTAAGACGGAGTTCTGGGCTCCTGCCTTTGGCCTTGTCCCAAACCTGAAAATAAACAAAATCTTGGGATTGGAAGCGTTCTTAAAGATACACAGTTTTGCTTTGTGGGTTTTTTTGTTTGTTTGTTTTTCCCTGTTGGGCCAAGACAACAGACTGGGACACAGCATAGCTTTAACCTCTGCCTTCCTAAGTACAAGCCCCACCCTCTCACCGAATGTTCTCTCTCTAGCACTGGTTTGGTTGTGGTTTGTTCCTGCTGAGATTCATGTTGAAATTGGATCACCACTGTCAAGTGTACAGAGGCGGTGCCTTTAAAGACAGTTAGGTCATGGGGCTCCTCCACCTTGGATGGATTAATGTCTTTCTCTGAAAACTGGATTAGTTCTCTTGGAAATGCAAGAGCACAAGAGTGGGCTGGTACAGAATGAGCCTGGAACCTTCCCGCAGGCTCTCCCACGTGGACTGTTGCACACACCCACTCTCTTCTGCTTCTCCACCACGTGGCTCTTGCCAGATCTTGGGATTTCCAGCCTCCAAGATAAAGCTCTTTTCTTTATTGATTTCCCAGAGTCTTAGGGGCGGGTGTTTGGCTTAGTAGCTTACACTGTCATTTTAGCACCTGCATCCGACAGCAGAGTCTTGGTTTGAGTCTTGGTTTCTCTGCTGATCCAGCTTCATGCTAATAAACAGCCTAAGAGGCAGCAGATGATGACACACATACCGGCGCGCCTGCCTCCATGTGGGAGACCAGGAAAGAGCTCTGGGCCCCTGGCTTCAGCCTGGCCCAGCCCTGGCTGTTGTGGGCCTTTGGGGAGCAAGCCAGCAAATGGAAGATCTCTCTGTCCTTCAAACAAAAGGAAAATAAATTTCAAAATATTTCCCAGTCTCGAGATTCTGTTATTGCAAACCCTTAGCTAATTTATTATGACATCACTGTGTGTTTGTTTGCCTCCAACGACTCCACTCTAAGCTTCACAGAGGCAGGCACCATTTGTGTGTTGTTTGACACTGTGCTCCACAGCCTTCCCGTGGGTAGGTGCTCAAAATGTATTTGCGTAATCTGTGGCAGAGGGGAGGAGAGTGGGCTCACATTGGGCACTGCTAGAGATCAGAGTAAAATAGATGTTAGGAGTTGAAGAAAGGCTTTGATTAAAGGGCCTTGAATACCTCTTGGAGCAGTTACTGCCGGAGGCCCACCTCTGTAGCCCAGGGGGATGGCCAGTGTTGGCTGACTGGGGAAAGCCAATGGGCTTTGGAGCTAGATGGTCCGGGTTTGGATTGTGGTTCTACCACTTTTATGATCTGAACTTGGATCATTGACTTCCCTAAGGATTTGGTTTCTGCTGTGGTTTGGGTATGGCTTCAATGTGTCCCCCAAAATTTCATGGGTTGGAAGCTTGGTGCTCAGCGTAGTGCTGATAGGAGTGGGTGTGCGACCTCAGAGAGGTTGGACCCAGAGGGGGGTCGTTGAGGGTGTTGTCCGCAGGAGGAAATGCTGCAGTGTTCAGTTCTCAGGAGAGTGAGTTGTTCCGGAAGAGCAGGACTTGTCTCTGTGTGCCCTGTGGCTCCCTGTCTCGACACAAGATCTCCCCAGCTTGTGCTTACTCCTGCCCCAGTGCCACCCACTGTGATGAATGCAGTCGGGGGCTCCCTTGCAAGCGCTGTATTTGCAGCCCCCAAAGCTGTGAGCTGAATGCGAGCGATCTGCGAAAGCTCATGGAAAATGGAATTAAAAGATGTTAATTTTGGTGCAAAAAATTTCAGAATTCAGTTTCTCTACAACACACGTTTTCCAAGAACTTTTGCAGATCTTCCCTAAGTCCTTTATGAGTTTCCCAGCCTCAAAGTTTTGTTACAGTAATGGAAAACTGACCAATACAGTTCCTTGGCTATAAGATAAACATGATAACCATATAATTTTATAGTCATTAAAGAATATAACAGGGGCCAGCATTGTGGTGTAACCACTAAAGCCACCATCTGCCATGTCAGTATCCCAAATGGGCACTGGTTCGTGTCCTGGCTGTTCCACTTCTGATCCAAAACTTTGCTAATGTGCCTGGGAAAAGCAGCAGAAGATGGCCCAAGTGCCTGGGTCCTGGCCACTCGGATGAGAGACCCAGATAAGCACCTGGCTTCGGCCTGGCCCTTGTAGCCATCTAGGAAGTGAACCAGAAACAGAGGATCCCCCCTTCCTCTGTAACTCTTTCAAATAAATAAATATTTTTAAAAGAATATAGTATGTAAAAATGCTTTTGGTAAACTTCAGTTTATTTTTTTTTCTTTTGTTGCTCGTGCTGTTTAAAAGTTCGTTCATTTTTATTTATTTGAAAGGCAGAGTGAAAGATTGAGCAGTCTGATTTGGATCAGAGGCAGACGTGGGATTCAGTCCCAGGCACTCTGAGGTGGGACACGGGCATTTCAAGCAGCAACTTAACCTGCTATGCCCACCCCATATAAAAATATGTTGCTGTTCTTAAGATTTGTTTATTTAGGGCTGGCATTGTGGCACAGCAGGTTAAGCACCCACCAGCTATGGGCAGCATCCCACATGAGTCCTGGCTGTTCCACTTCTGATCTAACGCCCTGCTAATGCACCCGGGGAGCAGCAGCTGATGGTCCAAGTGCTCAAGTTCCTACCACCCGTGGGAAAATCCAGATGGAATCCCTGGCTCCTGGCTTTGGTTTGGCCAGGCCCTAGCCATGTGGCCTTTTGGGGAGTGAATCCATGGATGGAAGATCACTTTGATCTCTGTCTCTTGCCCTCTGTAATTCTGCCTTTTAAATAAATAAATCTTAAAGTATTTGAACAGCTGAGAGGGAGGGGGAGAAGGAGGAGAGACAGACAGATCCTCCATTGTTTGGTTCACTCCCCAAGTGTCTGCAGCAGTCAGGACTGTACCAGGCTGAAGCCAGGAGCCAGGAGCTCCATCTAGGTTTCCCACATAGGTGGCGCTAACTCAAGCAACTCCTGGGTGTATTAGCAGGGAGCAGATTGGAAGCAGAGTAGATGGGGCTCCAATGTGGGTTGTGTGCAATGCAAGTGACAGCTTAACCCGCTGCTCCACAGTGCTGGCCCCAAAAATGTTTTTAATACATCACACGTGTATGTGTGTGTGTGGCAGCTTTTATTGAGTGTTTTTTTAAATGAGTGAATGATTTGAATGAGGTGCCAGATAGAGACGTAGGATGGGAAAGTGACCTTGGAATAACGGGATGAACAAACTGTTAAAGCCCCATGTGTAGCTAGTCAAATAGACCTTTAATCCACGAACTGATCCCTTAGCAGAAAATGTTGGATTGCTTACTGGGAAGCGGTTTAGCGGGATGTAACAAAAGCTATAAACATGTTTATTCCTTATTATCCACTAATCCACTTCTAGAAACCTGCGAAGAAGTAATCAGACATACAAGGATTTATTTACAGAACTATTGGAGCTATTCATTGATGCCATTATACGAAGTCCCAGATGGGCTGGATCTGAGTGGTAAGGGGAGTTAAGACCCTGACTGTTACCCATACAGATGAGTGGTCTGGTTTCGTACTGTGTGTAAACAGACTCATACAGTAGGTGGTGTTGGTTCAGCGTTGTGCTTACGAGATTCATGCGTGTTGTTGCACGTGCTACAGACGGTTTATCTTTTTTTTAAGATTTCCTTTACTTATTTGAAAGGCAGAGTTACAGAGGGTGGGAAAGATGGAGGAGAGATCAGTCTTGGCTCTGCTGGTTCATTCCCCAGTTGGTGTCAAGGGCCAGGGTCTGGGTCAGGCTGAAGTCAGGAGCCTGGAACTCTATCAGGGGCTCCTGTGGGTGCAGGGCCCAAGTATACAGGCTGTATTCAGGCACATTAGCAGGGAGCTGGAATGGAAGTTGAGCAGTCTGGACTCGAACTGGCCCTCATGCTAAGCTGGCCCTGTGATGCAGTAAACCATCAGATTTACTCTTTTTGGACAGGCAGAGTGGACAGTGAGAGAGAGAGACAGAGAGAAAGGTCTTCCTTTGCCGTTGGTTCACCCTCCAATGGCTGCCGCGGCCAGTGCGCTGTGGCCGGCATACCACGCTGATCCGAAGGCAGGAGCCAGGTGCTCTCCTGGTCTCCCATGGGGTGCAGGGCCCAAGCACTTGGGCCATCCTCCACTGCACTCCCGGGCCACAGCAGAGAGCTGGCCTGGAAGAGGGGCAACCAAGACAGAATCCGGCGCCCCGACCGGGACTAGAACCCGGTGTGCCGGCGCCAGAAGGCAGAGGATTAGCCTAGTGAGCCGCGGTGCCGGCCACAGATTTACTCTTACTGCTGTGTCCATCTACCGCCATTATTGACCTTGGCGGGCACCGAGGTGGCTCACCAGCTTGAGGCTTTGATAAATACATTCATGTTCTAGTACACATGTTGTTAGGGTGAATTCTTTGGGTTACAGTTGCCAGAGCAGGGAGTACACATTTCTCAGCTTCGGGAGAAAACCTGCCTTGACACATTTATAGGTTTAATGGCATGAAGAGTGACCCCACTCGCCTTGATCGTAAGTGGTTCAGGAGTGGGCTGGTGACGCGACTCTGTCCCAACAGGCTGCAGGTGGGCTCGGAGGAGGTTTCCTTATTCTTCCCAGGGAGTCAAGGGGAGGTGCAATGGTGGGTGGGTGCGATGCCCACTTTCTGCGCTCGCTCCAGTGTTGAGGGGAGACCCCGACCCCTTCCCTGGAAGCCACCCAGCACAGCCATGTTCTCTTGCACGCCAAGCTGCCGGATCAGCTCCCCAGGACTCGCAGGTGCTGCGGGTGAAGCCGGTTTCTGTTCTTTGCTAACGATCTGCGTGGATGCCCAGCGTCATCTGTGGGAAGCTCACAGCTTCCTGCTGGAGGCTTTCCCTGTGGGGGTCCGGGGAGGGAAGTGGCTGTCTGCGCTGGCATTGGTGATGGCTGCAGAAGGCCAGCGTGGTGGGAAAGGAAGGGCCCGTGCCTCAGGGCCATGGCTCCTCAGACCCAGCCTGCCTCTGGCTTGTTCTCACGGGACCCTGGGTAAACACCTGTTTCTCCGAAAGCCTTAGTTGTCTGGCTGTGAAATGCAGGCCAAGGATCCCAACTCACGTCCCGGGGTGCTGGTGGGATTCAAGCAAGATGCTCTGCACGGGGGCTGAGGCTGGGTCTCCTGACCCCAAGGTCACGGAGGTGTTTTTCTGTCAGACCCAGAACCCGCCCTACCGCTTGGGGGTCACGTTCTGGGCCCTGAGACCCACCTGCGTCTGTTTCCTGGAGCGCCTCTCGAACCACAGTGTCCCCGCCCCTACCTTGGCCGGGCTCCCCCCAAGCCCTGCTTGGCCAACCCTGGCGAGCGGGGGCCTTTGTTGTCCCTGGGCGACAACCCCCTCGCCGCGGCCACTTCTGCTCATTTTTCTCGGGAGCTGCCTAGCTGCAGAGAAAGGCCTTTGGAACACTTCTGCTTTCGCCGGTCTTTATATCACCTCCATTTCCCCCCTTCCAAACGGGAACATCATTTATCTTGGACGTTAAGGGCTTTCTCTCCTCCCAGCTGCATTTGTTGACACGCAGTTAATCTGTTTCTTGCCTCGGCTCCCCTTTCTCCCTACTCGGCCCCCCAGACAAGCCATAAAGTGCCTACAGCTGTGCCCTTTATTCCCCTTCCCATTCTGTGCCCACGAGGGGGACGAGCTGAAATATAGCACAGCCATTACCGCAGACAAAAAGGGACAATTTTAAAACATTTTTGCTTTTCATCAGGGAAGCCGCTGGCACAAAAAGTGCATCATTTTATTGTAAATGCTTTTTAAATATGGGTCACTTGGCCATCGGCAGCCCCAACGGGTGGAAGAGTTCAAAGCCCGCAAAGCAGTCAACGCAGACATCAGGTTTTTCCCGTTGCCTTTTAAATTATGCTGATTGACACCGAGACAAATGGGGAGGGGCTTGCTCCCGCAACCCCCACAGCCGGTCTCCACCTCCCTTCGCCGGGAAGGGCACGCCAAAGGGGTTTGCCAGGCTGAGAATGGCAGCCCCCAGAGTCATGGAACTCCTTTTGCTTTTTTTTTTTTTTTTTTTTTTTTTACTTCTATTTCACAAAGTATTGAGACCAGGGGGTTTGAGGTCTGGTCTTTCAAGAGGAGCTTTTCCTAACCCTGGCAGTGAAGAAGTTCTCCCGTGTTCCCTGCCGCCTCAAAGGTGGAAGGCTGTTGGTGACTGATTGCTGGGGTGGGTCTGGGATGGCTGGCCTAGCCAGGCCAGAGGCGGAGTGCAGTGGAGGATGGCCCAAGTACTTGGGCTCTGCACCCCATGGGAGACCAGGATAAGTACCTGGCTCTTGCCATCGGATCAGCGCGGTGCGCTGGCCGCAGCGTGGCAGCCATTGGAGGGTGAACCAACGGCAAAGGAAGACCTTTCTCTCTGTCTCTCTCTCTCACTGTCCACTCTGCCTGTCAAAAAAAAAAAAAAAAAAAAAAAAAAGTCTGAGACTGGTTGTGAGCCAGGAAGTAGTCCCAGGATGTGACATCTGCACTACAAGGATGGCTGGACAATTTGCTAAGACATCCATACTTGAAACTAACATGGCGTCAGAGGACGCTGAAACTGCCTGTTGCTTTCCCAGGCACATTAGCAGGGAGCTGGATTGGAAGAAGAGCGGCCAGGACTCAAACTGGTGCCCATATGGGATGCCAGCACTGCAGGCAGCAGCTTTGCTCACTACACCACAGTGCCAGCCCCTTTATTTTTAAAAGATTTGGGGCCGGCACTGTGGCATGATGGGTTAAGCTGCCACCGGCAGTGCCAGCATCCCATTTGAGCACCGGTTTGAGTCCCGGCTGCTCCACTTCTGATCCAGCTCTCTGCTATGACCTGGGAAAACAGCAGAAGATGGCTCAAGTGCTTGGGCCCCTGCACCCCCGTGGGAGACCCGGAGGAGGCTCCTGGCTTCGGCCTGGCCCAGCCCCAGCTGTTGCAGCCATTTCTCTGTATCTGTATCTCTCTCTCTGCCTCTCCCTCTCTGTAACTCCACCTTTCAAATAAATATTTAAAAATTACTCATGTGAAAGGCGGAGTTACAGTGAGAAAATGAAGGGTACGGAAGCAACGGCTGTCTGCACTCCTGTCTTCCTGTCTGTCCTCTCTCCTGTAGCCTGGCTGGTCTCCCTGGTCCTTCCTTGTCCACCTGAGAAGCACAGGATGCTGCTGCATCCATCACACACTGAGCTCCTGCTGGTCCTGGGCACACACTATGCACCTTTTGCCCACCAGGCTTTGCTTGAGCCCCCTGTTGTGGTAGAACAGCCTTTCTCCTGGACATGGCAGCTCAGGCTTGAACTTGACCATCACCTCTGAAACTCGCTTGCCCCCACCTCCTCCCGGCATCCTGGAGTACTTAGCACGGTCCTGCATTACGGCTTCTCCCACTGTGGACCCTTTGTGGACGGGGGCTTTGAGTCACATTTGCATCCCCAGGCACCTTGAACAAGACCTGGCACAGTCGGTGCCCAGCAATGTTTGCTGAACAAATGGATGTGGATTGGTGGTTCCAAGTGCGGGTTTCTCTCTGAGACAGACCAGAATGAAGTGAGAAAAACATGTGATTCCTCCAATTCCTTAGTCCTCTTGTAGTCTCCTGAGGTTTTTTATTCCAAATAAGACTTCAGTGTGTTTTACTGATTGCAAAAGCAGTACACAGGTAGCATAGAATTTAACTTGGATTCTGTGAGCAGAGTCAGGAATCTGATTTTTGCTATGTATAGCAAATAAGACTGTCTGCCTTGCACATAGTAACACCTTTGTCTTAGCTTTCTCACTAGCAATGGGTGCTAGAAGACTGCTTGCCTCCTAAGACTGCTGCGAAGATCGCATCAGAATGTGCAGGTAGTGCTCAGTAGTGCCTGGCACAGTGGCCACTCACGATGTATTTTCAGCTCCCACTGAAATTCTGCTGTTCCTACGACCACTCGTGAACACTTTCCAAACAGCAAGATGCAGAAAAGGCAGGGGCCTCTGAGACCTGGTCCCAGCTGCAGTCGCTGTCTCAGGACCTCCACTGTTTCACGAAAAGGACACCCATACTTGACTCCAGAGGCCTTGGGAATAATTGCGATCTTCTGTCCAGGGCATCGTGTCCACAGGACTGAGTGACTGTACTGGACCGTCGTGGGCTCCCTTCCCAGGGTGCTGCCCAGCAGTGACGTGACCCCCAGGAGAGAGGTGCGCTCCTCGGTACAGCACGCCTGAGGCAGGCAGGTGCCAGCGTTTCCCGTGCTGTCTCTTCCAAGGTTGCTCGGGTGCGCACGGGCTCAGCGTAGTCCTGGATCGCACTCCCAGGTTTCTCTGGAAGCATTTGCCTCTCATCCAGTCGTTCTGCTGTGACATTCTCTTCTCCCTCACCTTGTTGGTTCTTAGAACACTATTCATTTGGTCCTTCTCCCTGTCGCGCTCATCACGTACAACCAGCTCTGACGGCGTCACCTTGTTCTTCCTGTCACTCCCCATTTCTGTGCACCCCTGCCCTCTGGAGTTCAGTGTGTGGCATCTAAGAAAACGAATGCCCACCACTGGACTACACCCTGAATGTGGCTGACGTTTGCCCCTTACGTACACAGAGGGCCCTCTGCGTTGTCTGGCTGCCCTGCACGTTCAAGTGGCTCTAGCTGACAGATGCTGGGGCTCCGTGACACCTCCCTCAGCTGTGCAAGGCTGGTGCTATGTCCCTGTGCTCTCAGTGCTGGCCAGGCGGGTGCTGTCTTCCAGAGGGGCAGCAGGCACCTTTGTCTTTTGGGAAGGTGGGGGAGGGGGTGGTAAAGGTCATGATGTCTTCTCTGCTGGGAAAAGAATACTGAGTGCAGGCAATTAGCAGTGTTTGTCACCATTCATGTAATGGAATATCATGTAGCCACTAGTTTTTGAAGAATATTTATTGACATGGGAAAATGCTCACAATATGTTAAAGAAGAAAGCAGGATACAAATCTGTAAATACAGCATGATCCCAATCTTGTAGTAAAATAAATTATATATGCATAGAAAAAATACAGGAAGGACATACACTAAAACATTAACAGTGGTGGATTTGGGGTAAATTTTATCGTTTTCTGCATTTTCCAATCTCTCTCTGATAGATGTATTACTTTTATAATCACTGGGAAAAAGGAAGTTGATGTGGGCCAAACCTCGTCCTGGGAGGCAACAAGGTTGATGGGGTTCTGAGGGGCTGCTGACGGCTGCAGCCTGTGTCCTCCTTTATCAAGAGTGGCACTCTGTAAAGAAGGGACAGGAAAGTGGGGCCTGCCTGCCTCCCAGCACCGCTGGGCACGCGAGGTCACAGATGTCTGGTGATTGTCGTAGAGCGGTAGTCCAGATAGCGTACTTTAGGACCCATTCCTCTGTCCCCTACTTCCCACGTCTGGAGGGCAGTGGGCAGACGTGTCACAGTGGGATGGCCAGTGACTTTTGGTCGTGCCCACTGCAGGAGGGGAGGCCTGTGGCTCTAGTCTCTGACTCGTCCTAAAGGACTCCTGGTCTCCAATTGAAACCCAGGGCTCACTGAGCAAGTGTCCCACTCAAACTTCCATTCCAAGTTACCCCTCTCCTTAAAAGTTCTTTAAACTGGCCTGCTGAAATAGTTATTGCTTAAAATGGCCTGAGAACAACCACCCTCCCACTCTGCTCCCAGCATTGGGCCCAGGTATGTGGTAGGGAAGGGAAAGGGACAGGAGTGGCGTGGGCTCAGGCTGCCCGAGGCAGACTCAGGGTCACTGGCTGTGCTGCTGGGTAACTTGGTCAGTCGGCTAGGAAGGCCATCTCACGTGAGCTCGGGCGCAGCTCTGGAAGGTGACAGACCTAGCAGGCCCAGCATATCATAACAGATGTTGTTTCTTTCAGCGTGCAAGATGAGGTCACTTTGGTCTTCACCCTCTGCAAATTCTCCCTCTTGAAAAGCACAGGGAAACGCAAAAGTGGAACCAAACTGACTGGTAGCAAAGAGTACACTCCTGAAATAGGACTGCTGAAGCACTTCCTGTGTGTGAAGCCGCTAAGATGGCGTTCACTGAGGTAAGATGACACTCATGCCAAAGCTACTGACGGTAGAGATTACAAAAATACTCTGAAAATGCACTTGTAGAATGAAATAACAAAAATACTTAAATTTCTTTTTCTGAACTTTTCCCATTTAATCTGCAACTGGAAATTGCCAAGTTTCACTTTATTTACTGTTGGTTAAGACTCCCGCAACCACTTAGGATGAATATGCTTTTATTCTTCCTAGTCTTTTGTAACATATTCTGGATTTAAATTTTTTTTTATTTTAAAGAAACTCATGGTCATCATAATGAGAATTAATCTACGGGCCATACTACTAACACACACACACCTTGAATATCTTTTCTTTTTCCCCCCATCTCCCTATCTTGTCTTTAGCTGGCTTTTTTGTCTTCAATACAGCAGCCTCCTTTGCCATTTGTGTACATGTCGGGGGAGGGCTTGAAAGCCTGATAACTAAACATGTCAGAAACATATGCAGATTGTAGTAAAGAGGCTAAGAGTGATATTCTTGAAGATCTCTCCTATGAGTAAATTATAAGAAACTTTGTGACATCTCTTCTGGCAGCTCATAGGCCTTTTAAAACTTAATTCCTGATGTGTTGCTTTGCCAGAGAAGTAACTTTTAGGTATAAGATATTTTCACTAATACTCCACAAACTGTACATATCCTTACAAAGGCTATTATGGTAAGTGAGATAATGGACATAAAAGCACTTTTAAAAAGTATAAACTGTGAAACAGTATTTTTTTAGCCCATATATCTATAAAGAAACACACACAGATGGCTAAATTGAATCAACCCCAATGTTTTATTTAAAGTTGTAAAAGGCAGTGGTTAAGCACATTATCTATGTGTGTGTGTGTATGTGTATGTACACACACACATACACACACACACACATACATAAAAAAGGAAACCAACCCCTTTTCAACTTTAGCCACTGATCAGCTAGGTCCACTGTTGCATGATTCGGTTTCTACTTCTTCATAGGACCAATTCAAAAGTAAAAATAAAGTCTTAATCAGTTTAACTGTAACTATTTGTGTTTCTTTTTTTTAATAAATAAAGTTACCATTAAACTGATCACATATGGTAGAAAGGTAGAACATACACACACAAGTGCACACACACAGTCCCCAGTTTAAAACGTGACATATGAATGACCTATATGTACAAACGGGTACTGCTGCCTCCCTGACTCTCCGCAGAGGCCACGAAAGAGCCTCCATTACTCAGGGAGTCCCTGTTCCCACTGCTGGAGCACTGTGCGTTAGACTCCAGAAGGCGCGCTCCCAGTGAGTGCTACAGATGGTGGTTCAGTTCTACGGTACTAGTGTTCAGGTACATTAGGGAATAAATAGGCACTGTAGCTGCCTGGGAACTAAACCATCATTTATAACTCTTTACAGGGAGATATGGATTCTGAAGTTTTAGCTAAGTGACATACACACTTTTAGAGTGTGACCAGTTTGTAAGTCTGGGGCTCTGTGTGTGTGTGTGTGTGTGTATTTCTACGTATTTATACAAAATTGAAATGAAGAACAGGGCTAAGTTTACAGAGCAGCTACTTGGCTTCCATTTCGTCAGTCCTGATCTGAGGAGTCACTGGCTTCAGCCCTTGTTTTACCAGCTCCTTCCGCTTCTCACGTGCCCATAGCTGCTGGAGAGACTGAGAAGGGGCAGCCACCCACGTGGGAAGAGAACATGGCTAATCTTCTGCTAAGAATCTTGGCAAACAGAATTGCCAGACTCACTCAGGGCTGCATGGCAGAGTAAAGTCTTCCAGTCCCAACTTGATGAAATGGATTACATTTTTGTCTGTTTCTAGTCCCTGGAACTCCGTCTAACTGCAGCTCTGTATGAATGCCTCGATATCGCAAAAAACACAGGATCACCTCTTAAATATGCTGGATTCTCAATGAGTAAACCAGTTAATGTGTTTCTAGCCAAAGCAAGGGCATAAATGTTTTAGAGAAAAGATTCCCTGGAGCTACAGAGAAAAGATGCTGATAAAAGCAATACTGAGAGCTGAGCAGGTGACGCTTTCAGTCTGTGTCGGAGCTGGTCTCTTCGATGACAGAGTACTGGTTGAGTGCTTCCTCCAAAGGCGTTATTGTCCCATCAGGTTTTAGTCCCATTGGTTTAAGCAACTCCTCTCTGGAAAAAGAGATAAAAGAGAAAAAAAAAGTATTCACCAGCATCACACACACACACACCCCTCCCCCCACCCAAATCCACATCCTTTTTAAAAGAAGAGTCGTTAAAAACCAAAGTATTTTCCCTCAAGCTCTCTGTGTGTTTGTAATAGGAAAGATGAAAGGGGCATGGAAAGAAAAAGAGGCAGATAAAAGACTTCATTCACACAGGCCAAACCTACTAAGCCAATTAAAAGTATGAAAAGTCAAGGTCTAAATGGGCTCAGGACAAGGAGCAGGTCTCTTCTGTTTTGAATAATTAACTGCCCCCCACCCCGTTTTGTGGATTCATTTTGTTTCGGTGAAGTTGAAGCAGCCAGCACTTCACCTGCCCGGGTGGGTGAGGCACCCAGCTCAGGGCTGACTGGATGTGCAGGCATCCAGTCAGTGGAGTCAGCCTGTCACGCTGCATTTCATCTCCACCACCTCCAGTGATACAGAAGTATTTGCTGATCATCTGGTCTTCTCCAACTTTCCTTTCCTTTTTTCTCTCATGCCTTTCCTTTGTTTCTTCTTTAAAAAAAAAAAAAAAAAAACCATTGCTTTTGTTTGTGGCAGTTTAATTATGGGATTGACAGCCATTTTAATCTCTTCAAAGCTGCCCAACTACCTTTTTTTTAGCTAATCCAATTATATCTACTCTACAAGTTACAGCCTCATCTAAAGATGATTAATTATTGATTAAGCCAATCAAAAAGCATTAGGAGTTAATCTTTTCATAGGCTCTTATTTATTACACGGAGATTATGGCAGATGCACCCATTGCGTTGCTAACTTCAGTTCTCTTCCCACCCTGCAGGTCAGTAGTGTACTTAAAAGTGGCCTTGAAGAGGCCTGTTTCTAACAGAAACAGGCACTGCCCCTTGGAAACAGGTCTATAACCAAAAATCCGTATGACAGCTGTTGTAATGGTGGTAGGATTTACAGTGAAGGAAAATACTAAGCTTCTCCCTCTGCCTCCTTGCTGTTGTCCCTTAGGCCAATACAAAGAGGGGCTCCCTCCTGGGCAGAGGCAGCCACATGCTGTGTATGACAGTGTTACAGGCATAGCGCAACCTCCTGGGAGACAGGGGAGGGGCTGGGGTCACTGGTTAAGCCAACAGGAGCCTAATGAAGCAGCTCTGGCCAGCTCCACAAGACTGCCTCTGAGAATATGAAACACCTGAGAAATGTGGATGGCTGACTGGCTAGGTTGAGGTTCCTCAATGTTCTGAAGTGCGAAACGTGTTTCTTAATCTAAGAAATGGGGTCACAATCAAGGAATTTAATGTTGGAAGGGGCCTCAGAGATCATTTAGTCCAACCCCTTTAAGGAAACTGAGTGACTTACCCAAGGTCACTTAACTAGTGGCAGAGCTAGGTCTTGGCCATGGGTCTCCCCTGAATTCCAGTGCTCCTTGAAACACATCACATCTGGTTTAACTGCCCTCGGTGCACTGGAGGAGCAATAATTATGTGATGGGAGCTATGTCATATATGGAAAAAGGTACATCGGGTACAGCTGCTGCCCTTGAGGTGCAGGTAAAACAAATCAATGAAACAGTAACTTAGAAGACAATGGAGTGGATGCCTGAGAGAATGATGAACGGACGCTGGCAGCGCCTGAGATGAAGCACTTATCAGACTGCCTGGGGAAGGCGAGGAGAGGCAATACCCATGAGATGTTTGCTGAGGTAGCCTGTGCCAGGGCCCAGGTCATTTCAGGCAATGGAGACTGTGTAAAGAGTTATGTATGGTCCAAGTGACCTGTGTGATTTTGTGGAACCCTCTGTGATTGTCAGTTCATCTGTCCCATCTCTGCTCTCATGAAACTGGGAAAGGGCCCACTGTTTGGGGAGGGAAGAGGTTCAGTGAAGGAGTGGCAGGAGGGAAGGCTGCAAGGTAATTTGAGATCCAACAGCCAAGTGTTTTAAATGCCAAAGTAAGGAACTTAGATTTGACCCCGTAACGAGCATTCGGTCCAGTGTGTTTAGGAATGCACCTCCGGCAGCAGTGTGGCAGACACAAGTCATTAAGAAGTCCCGGTGATGGTGTGGAGGAGAGGAGACAGAGCTGGATTAGGGCCGAGGTCATGGGAAGAAAAGGCAACACTGCGGAGGCAGGTGTGACGACCCACTGACAGGAGAAGGGCGTGGTGAAGGTGAATAAGGAGGAGTGTTTCTGTGGCTGCAGCTTGGAACCAAGTGGGTATGACACAACTCGGTGCAGCCAGAACGCAGGAGATGGAGCAGATCTGGTGGGGAGATGCTCAATCTTTCAGGACACACAGAGCTTGAGGTGCCTGCATGACAACCAGGTAGAAATGTTGCTAAGTGGAGAGCAGGAAACCATCTGTTTCCATTGAAATGTCTCTCCAGCACAGATGTAAACATGCTACAGCTATATTTTACAATATGCATTGTATGTATTTTATAATAAACATTTTCCTAGTTCGGATTGTGCTGAAGCACTTGGTGCTATTGGAAACTACGTACTAGTAACTGATAGAAAAGGAGAGGGGACAAGCTTCTGGGAATGAACCACGGAGGGGTAAGAGTTGAGGTCTACAGGTTTGTTGAACTGAGGGCACCCTGAGGTGGGATAGGAATTTAAGAGCAGAGAGAGGCAGAAGTAGGACTGGCAGATGGGACTGCAGGGATTCTACCCAAGACAGTGATGAATTGTTGGGTGGATAAACTATCACCCCTGAGGGAGACTCGCACTACTGCATCTCTGACAACGTGATACCAGGGTTAGCTCCCAACATCTGGGAGTATGTTGCAATCAAATGCAGTCTTACCAGATTCATCCCTGTGCCCTAATCCAATTTTATAATGGTAATTAAAGTACACATTAGCTTTATGGCCAAATTGTGGGAATTTATTTACAGAAGGGCCCCATATTCTAATTCTCACTTGTGAACTATTTTTCTCAGGTGCCTGTTTTTTAATGCTTTGATTCCCTATTCCACTCTCCTTCCCCCTGTCCTTCTGCCCCCGCCATTAAAATGGAAGTGCCTTCATGTGATGCTTGGACTGGACATTTCTGTAGGAAAGGCATCTGTGAAAACTGGCCACGTAATCATGCATGTGTGCAAATGAATTAAGGCAGCAACATGATGTTGTAGAAAGAACTAAAAGATCCGGAGTCAGGAAGTCTGGCTGAAGTCCTGATTCCTCCACTTACCAGCTGTGTGATTTTGGGCAAGTCTCTGAGTTTCAATACCCCCATCTGTGAAATGGGGGTCATAATAATACTAGATATGGTAATAGTAATTAAAATAGTACAGCTCAAAGAGCTCTGTGACTGACCAAGGACTTAAATAGATGTTGTGGTACAGTGAAGAACACATACAAGTGTTTGGAGTCAGGCAGATCTGAGTTCTAATTCTGGATCAGAACTAGGACTGCATAATGTATACAGTATAATGAATGACCATCGTTGGAACCCACATGTTGCAGTGCACTTTCCTTCATGCTCACAGGTTTCCCCATGCTAGGGAGGAATAAGCAGGGGAAGAATATGCAGAAGCAAATTAAAGACATGATCCCTGTCCTTAAGAAGCTTTCAGTCCATCCAGAAGATAAAACACACACACATTAAACAATAGTGAAAGAATTACGGAACAAGCCTGAGATGATTAACAGGCAGAGCCCTGCTTTCCCTCAGTTTGACAGTTCATCAATACACCCTTAATATATTTGAATTTGTTGAAAGATTTCTTATCCTTTTTGGGAGTAGGAGAGGCTCAT
The DNA here is from genome assembly GCF_964237555.1 of Oryctolagus cuniculus. Classification (NCBI taxonomy): domain Eukaryota; kingdom Metazoa; phylum Chordata; class Mammalia; order Lagomorpha; family Leporidae; genus Oryctolagus; species Oryctolagus cuniculus. The sequence goes on along the minus strand of NC_091442.1, from coordinate 109,442,309 downwards.
TTCCAGATGTGAGTTTTTTTCTTATGGGTCCCAGGCTTCTTTCTCATATCCCTATTCTAATTTTTCTGATCTTCTTCCTTGCTATCTTCTAACTCTCAGCCCACAAATACAAAAGTGAAACCTCTGATACAGAGACATATTCCTAAAAGGCTTCGTAATTGATCTGGTTAGACTGGGTTGTTTCATCTCCTGTCTGTTGTGCTCTAAATCAGCAAGAAGTGGACGGAGAAGGGGAAGCTTTAATAAACACCACGGAGATGTCCCTTCCCCAGTCACATAGGCCATGCACATGTGGGCAGGGCACAGGGAATGGGGACGCTGACCATAGGCTCCTTGTGGGAGGTGGATGTGGGGCCAGACTGCAACAGCAGCGATGGACATGGAATCATGGAGAGAAAAGCATCTCAGAAGCAGAATTAGTTGAGCAGAAGCACAGAAGCAAGAGTTAGCCGTGTGCAGGGATGGGCAAGCAGGCTGGCTCAGCTGAGGCAAAGGAAAAAGAAAGCTCAAAACAGAGACTGAGTATAGAAGAGGATTTGAAGAGAGACCCTGAATCCTAGGATGACAAGTCTGCGTTTTAATAGAGGTAATTTTGTCCTTTTTTTTTTTAAGTTCCCCACATTTAAGAATATTTACTAAAAATGACTCATTAAAAATTTGAAAACTATGAAACACTGTCCTGGCAAGTTCAAAAGAAAATATACTCTATGCTTTAATTAGTCAATCTTCATATCCCTATGTGTAGCACAGTGCCTTGCAGAAAGCAGATCCTCAGCAAGTATTTGTAAACTAAACTTTAACTTGCTTGTGACATTACCTGGTATTTTCACACAGAGAATAGAAATGGGGGTCTCTTGCTACTCCTAATAACTATAACAAGAACAAAAGAAAAGCTAAATCCTTGGCTAAAAGATGACTTTCATCATCAAGATTTACAGCATTAGGAAAGATGTTAACATTGCATAGGAAATGTTGCATGATGCTTTCTGGGGATTTTCTAATCTCTATTAGACTATAAGCAACTTGAGGGTAGAGTCCATGTCTCACCTGGCTGTAGTTTGCCAGTATCTGGTATAGGAGAGAGCACTCAGTAGGTGCTCAGTAAATGTTTACTGGAAGAACACAGTACATGGGATAAATGGAGAATGATAGAGAACCATTTCTCATGAATCCTCCTCATTATTTTAACCCTGGTGAGTTACTTCCATGATGAGTGAATGGCGTCAGATGTTCTGACAGCCTGGCAGAAGGTAGGCTCCCGTTTTATCATACAACATGGTATTCCCAACCACTAATTGGTATGGACTTGGCTTCTTATATTTGGGACTTCAGGAAATCTAGATTCTAGTGTCATATCTTTGACTAATGTACTAGGTGTCCTTGGGCAAGTCATTTGCCTCACTGGGCTTCAGTCTTCCCATTTATAAAATGAGAGGTTGGACAAGATGATCCCCAATATTCTAAATGAATTTTAAGAGTCTTAAGTATTAGGCTACTAAATAGTTTTAATCGATTTTAAAAGCTGCTGTTTAATGATGCTCAAACTCATTACTGCTAAGCCTTTGTTTCTAATCAAGATATTCTAAACCTAATAGCCACCCAAAGCATCCTACCTAATTGTCACCGACATACACCGAGACCGCAACTCCTTCCTGGAAATCAACCAGCAAGTGACTACAATGATTATAGAGGTAAAAGTCCAAAGCAATGGTAAGTATTACAAAGAAGGATCCAAACTGAATCCTGGCTCTCAAGGAACAGGTCACTTCATGAGGAATTACTGGTCCTGCATCATAAAGGTCTTATCTAAAAAGGACGGCTAAGTGTCCGATAGATGTATGTCATGTAAAATGGAGATAATATATATCGAAGTGTGTATCAGAATTAAGGTTCACATAGCAACAACTCCTTCATACTTACCTTCAATGCTATACACAGGCCTTAACACAAGTTAAGACTGCCCTCGTTATCATCAAAAAGTACAGTGATGTCTACTGGATAAAGAGCCCATTCTAGGCACTGTGACAGTATCATGGCGGGCTTCTCATCTGATCAGGCATCTGGCCAGGGAAGAGATAAGCCTCCAAGAATGTTCAACTGGAACGAAACATCATTTAGAAATTTGATCTTACTAAACGATAAGGAACCATAATCTATAAGGGCTTGGCCAGGCAAGAGGACACAGATAAAGCACGTCCAAGAAAGGAAACCCTATTTTGCCCCGGTCTAACCCTTGGGACTGCTAATGGAAACCAAAAAAACTTTCTTAAAGATCTAGGGTGGGAGATGATGGGATTTATACCATATTTAAATTTATCTCTCTTTTTAAAAATTTTCCAGATATTTTTAAATGTTTTCCTGAGCCACCATTTCTCTGTAAGTATTGTACTCTGGGGTACTTGGATTTATGTAACTTTTCAGAACTTTAGATAAGGTCCTCTCTCTTTTTGTTTTTGTTTTTAAAGGCTTGTGGGTTTCTGTGTGACTTTTCCCCCACAAATGACAGTGCAACATTGGGGCTCAGATACTAACATACCCAATCGCACATGGCAGAATAGGTCAGATGTGTATGTGTATAAAACACCTTACTTGACCCGGAAGCAAGAGAATACTCTTGCCCACAGCACATGTTTTGTGCAATACAAACAAAGCATTCAGTTCAAGTGTACTTGTTGAAAAACAGGACATAATTAAGCAGTTGGTAAAATGCATTCTTGTTTCCCACTTGCAGATCTCCCAAGAGTCCCTTCGAATTTACCTATACGAGTTTCAGCTTCCCGCTTGCCACTTAGCTTGATAACGACTCAAAAATCATTCCCTTGTTTTCAAGGGCTCTTCTTTCTTGTCTGCTCTGTGTACTACAGGGCAGTATTGACACATGGAATTAATGACAGGGTCTGTAATGAAACAACAGTCATGCAAACACCAGTCTGCTCTTTTGATAAAACAGCATGTTAGAGACCTATTCACCTCCCTCTAATTGAGTACTGCATAATAGTTCCGATCCTTTTATGTAACATATTTTGTTCTATGATTAGAAAAGAAGAATGGGGGGGGAGGGTCTATGAGGCATTGCTTCCTTCAATCACCCCTTGATTAATTCTCTTTTTAATGAGGGTGGCTGCTATTTAGACAGGTTCTGTTACATACTTGTTTTGTTGACTTCTGTACAATGTATAACAAAACCCAAGACAGGATAATTGGGAACCATTTCTTTGGCACGGAGATTCCTGCTCTTAATGTAAGGTTGACTTGGAAAAAAGAACCCTGACATTTTAAATTAGCCATTTCATATTTAATTCCTTTTCACATTTGAAAGATGTAAGATAAATTAGTGTATAAATAAAGCATTTTAATTAACAGAACTTTTCCAGACATGCCTGCTACAATGGAGCCGCTGATAGCCCCAAGGAGGAGGCTCTGTATGTGTAGCCTTGGCTGTCACTCCGAGTCTGGGGTGCATCTCATATCAAGGTTTCAGTTTGTGCTGAAGTGCAATGGATTTCTGAAGAATTTGTGATGTTGTTTTTAGCCTGTTTTTTCCCACAGAAATAATACAACCTTTGTGGCTGGTTAACATTTTCAGATACTGTGAAAGATACTCTACAGTTCATGGCTTCCTAGTGCTTTCCGGTGAGAATCATCTTTCACAAAGCCACTTATCCAGTAGAATGGATGAGTCTGGTGGCTTTCCCACAGCAAACTCAAAATCTGCAGGCTGCCTCTGTTAAACATGATCCTGGAGATCCTCTCCTCAGCCCTCATACTTTGGGTATGGGTGCAATGGGAAAGGTAAAATGTACAGCATAAAATATTCATTCACAAGACAAATGGATATGGTGTATTATCCACATCACCATGTCTGGGAACTTTCTAAGAAACAGTCCTATTGGGAAGTCTTTTGAAAGTTGGTTTTTATTACATGATGACATGAATAGGAATTTGTTAGATTATTCGTATTTATTCTTCCTAAAACAATTAAGAAACACATTATTATAGTACTAGAAATTTTACTGATTTCCCTCTTAAAGCTGGGGTTTTGTTTTGTTTTTCATATGAGTCATTTATTTAGCATTAAACCTGATATTCAAGAAGAGCTGAACAATGCAATGAAAAAGCAGGCATGCATGTCCTCTGCATCTTAATTCTCTTCTAAGATAAATAATCCCACTCTTTTGTTTTCTGCATTTATTTAAAAATTTATTTTTCTTATTTCAAAATAATCAGACTGATAACCTTCAGAGTTGTTGGTAACGTTTCAAAACGGGATAAGGTCTGGAGTCTGAAGACAGAACTGAGTTGTTCTTAACTGGATGCCTGGTCTTGAGTTAGTCACTTTATCTTTGACACATTTACTCCTTAATATCTCTTACCCTATTTAATTCACAGGGCCATTTTAACAATCACTGGAAATAATATATACGGAAATATTTTTTAAAGCTTAAATCACTATATAAATATTAGTCTTTTATTATTCTCATTCCTGTTAGAGGAATTGCATGCAAAACTTAAATTGCTACCCACCTCACATTAAATAGCATGGTTATAAGAAAATATAGAGAAAGATGTCAGAGATAGTTCTGGAAGAATAAAATTCAGTTTTATTCTTAAGTGCTGGTGTTCTTTATTATTTATTGATAATTTATTTACAGAAATTTTCTATCCTGTTGTCTACATTAGCAAAATAAACATTAATAAGTGGTCAGCATGCCAATTGACACTGCTGAATAAAACAGCAGAAAGGAGTTCTCATATACTCTGCCCAATCAGGAAGACTTTAAAAGTTAAAGGTGGGGGTGACTAGGAGAATAGTAAGTTGGAGATTATTCTTACTTGATGTTTCTCTAATGGCCAAAAGTGATTTCAGCTATTGCTTTAACTATGAACTCAGAGTTGTTATTCCTACTCCAGATCTAAAAGACAGTGGCTGCCAACAGGCAATACAAAGGCAGTGTGATATCCTACTCAGAGCTGTCTAGTCACTGGAAGGAGTCCTCTATAACCTCACAATATCAACCTTTTCACTTTAAGAGTGTTTTAACTGTTTGCCACTTTAAGAGTGTTTTAATCTAACTGGATCCAAGTCCCCTTAATTTAATTTCCAAGCAACTTTACAATGCATTTTAATGCTATAGAGCAGAGCTGTCTAATACAAATATAATTGTAAACCACAGGGTAAGCCATAAATGGTATTAAACATTTAGTAGCCACACTGAAAAAGAATAGGTAAAATTCATAATATATTTTGTTGGCTCTAATACTCATTTCAACATGTAATCCATATCAAACACTTAATGAGATATTCTACATTTTGAGGGTGGGGAGACTAAGACTTTGAAATCTTGTAAGTATATTCCAATTGGGACTAACCACATTGCAAGTGCTCAACATGGCTGGTGGTTACCATATCAGTGTAGACATAAAGGATTTTCTGATGGAAACAATTATGATTTTTAAATTTTTGTATCTATAATAGATCTTACAAAGCTTTAGAAATTGGGTCATGTTTCTGAAATGCACCTGAAAAGAAGCAAATTAAACCTGTCTATCTTACCACACAGGTAGGGATAAACAGTTGTTGAATTTTTTGTGAGGAGAGTAAAATAACTCACCTATAAAGAAAAACAAAGTATTTATGCCTGAAAAGTAACAAGTCCCTCTTGTGTTAGCAAGTTTAAAAATAAACTTTCAATTAAAAGTCATTATTCCTCTATTTAATGCCTGCATGTATTAAGAAAGCCATGTTTCAAATAGTATATAAAATGGCCATCAATCCATCAATAAAAATCAATTATCAGCTAAGAGTAAGAAAAGGAAGAAATAGTAGGATAGCTACTGATTCATTTACTTAGATAAACATAAATTTTAAAACAGTAATGGAGTTAGGGCTGAGTAGAGGATTAATCAGTTCTGTGTCCATTTAAGGAACTAAAGGGGATTACAGAAGTCAAAGTAACTTGAAATACTATTTTCTTGGGTTAGTTTAAGCTTAAGTCAATGTTTCTCCCTTTTCTTGGAAAAGGTACCCTTATTATATATGAGGTGTGTGCTGTTGTCAGGGCAAATGCAACTCTAACCATACTGGACTTGCTTAACCACACACAATCCCCATTCTAATCTGCTGGAGTTGTAGGGGCTTATTTTTTTCCAAGTGAGAGAAGGAAAGAGGGGGTGGAGAAGTGGGTAAATTTTACCCCTTCCCATCCTGTTCCCACATTAAAAATGTCAAATGAAGCTTTCTATAGTCTCATGCCCGGGCCTTAATGCTTGTACCTGATAGATATTACAGTTGTTTTATATTAAAGGAATTCTGTATCTCGATACTTAAGTTAGCCAGTCATGACCCAAAGTACTTTAGGCAATTCCTTTGCAGCCTTGAATTTTATGATGTTTCGCCAAGAAATGCAACTGACAAAGTATACTTTAAAGTCTTGCACCATGTAGGCTATTATAATAGAGCAATAAAATTGACATTCAAATCTGGGTATCAGCTGTGTCATTATTTCATTATCACATGTGGGGAAACCTTGGGGTATAAAGCACTGTACTAGCTAAACATGATGGGATTTAATGGGTTCAGATTATTCTCAAATGCTTAAGCCCTCCAGATATACTGCCAATGCCCTTATCTACAAATGTTACAAAAATATTCCTTTTAGTAATACTAAAGAAGAAAAAAACTGCTTGGAATACTACTAAGTCAACTGGTACTCAGAAGAAAATACCTGATTATTAATCTCTCTACTAGAGTCTTTGCACATTCTGGTGAGATAAAGTTGCTAAGGTGCTGCGTTCGTTGAGGCAGTAGTTACGTCCAGCATAGAGGCAAAACAGGGATTTAATTTTAAGTTTTACATTGGTGGTTTTACAATTTTGAAAGTGAGTAACATCTATGCCCTACACCAGGCTCAGTAATGGTACTTGGCATGACCAACCTTAGTCATCACTTTGGTAAGTGCTTTGGCACGGGCCACTGTTGCTAACCACCATCCTGGTGCAGGTCCTTCACATCTGCTCTCCTATGGATGGAAAAAAGGAAGTGTCTAGTGTCCATTCGTTGGCCACGTCACCTCCAACCCTATCCTTTTACTCACACACCTTTTAATTCAGGAGGAGAAAATGATTTCATTTTTGAGAAGGAAAAATTAATCAGACAAAACTACATGACACTCTCAGCACAACAGAGACTTGGTTGAATGCAGAACATCCTAGATGACAGCTGAGGGAATGAGGAGGAAGTGTTCTGGTAAACACTGTGACAGACAGACACAGTAGCACAGTGGACAGAGCAAAGGTCTTGAGTCCTAGAAAATGAAGTTCCTAATCTGACTTTATTAGGAAGCTAGAAAGAGAATGTATATGAAAATGTTTTGTGTATTGTCATAGGAAATGAATTACCATTGGTCATTAGCTTGGAAATATTTTGGACAATTCTTTGGTCCCTGCTTCCCCCAATGATAAATCTGATAAATTTGATTACTATGGTAACATGTTAACAAAACAACCTGAGTTTTTTGCAAAGATGGAGACTATGAATACCAAAGAATGATTAATAAGATTTTAAATTTCCCTCTACCTGGAATGAATGGTCATTTTTCATTTTTCTATCAAATACCTCTTAAATTTTAGGATTAGCGCAAATGCTGACATTGCCTGTGAAACACTCTCTGAATCATCCAGACAGAACGAACTGCTCCTTTTCCTGGGTGCTTAGAGTTCAACACAGCCCTCATTTTGTCATTTCCTTCTACCTTGTATTCTAGAATAGGTTAGAGCCAGTTTCTTCACTAGAATGTGAGTTTCCTAAAAGCAGAGACTGCCATGTTCACCTCTGAATCTCCCTTGGCTGCCTTGCACAGAGTGGCAGCTTTGTCAATGTTCCCTGAATTGTACTAAATTTAGTCTACTTAGACTGTACGCCATCTCTCTCTCCTTTTTTTTAACTTCAAAAAAAAAAAAAAAAGAGAGAAGAAACTTAAGACTAATGAGGAATATAGCACAACAAACATGTAAGATGCATAAAGAATGGCTTCATTCTTTGCATTCCTTCTTTGAAATGCCCACTGCTAATCTTTATACAGATCTGTCATTGTTATTAGTGAGAGCAAATGTTAGAAAGCACACAAAGGCAGACAATGTAAAAAACCCACCACACATCAAGCAAAAAGTTTACATGATTTAGGACTATTCTCAAGGATGCCTTTTGCTTCAACTTTAATGGCAAAATTGGTACCATCAAAGCCAACACAAGACATATTTGCTCTGCTTTATACATGCAAAAATCAGCATCACCTTCAGATTGAGTTGGGCATCTGCTGGGTGTTTCCAGGTGAATGTGCATCTTCTTTGAGGCATAGTTTAAATCAGGTAGAAGCTTGGGTATTTCAGACTTGACGTTTGTGTATTTATTTGTTGGCAGCTTCTAGGATATGTGGATTCCCCTGAGATTAAAAGGAGAAGGACCTAGCACCTTTGGTTTCTGTGCCTGTTGAGAGGGAGGCCTTATGAAATGCTGGTGTCTCTCCCAGTAAGCCACGTAAGTAAATTATACTGTACTGTCTGAGGCAGCTCCTTCCCTCATCTAGCTCAGCGTAACCAGGGTAGATGGGAAGTTGAACAGCATTGTTTTTAACCATTAAAAACTCATTATTCAAAATTGGAACTTACGCAACTTAACTGATTGACTTTGCTAACCCTCTAATGTGCTCCACTCGGGTCCTTGCTACCACTTTGCCCTGCAGCTTCCTCCAGATGGACTCTTGTACAGATACCACTGAGTTTCATTAGCTACATCAGATCCCTTGGAAGAGGCTAACCACATAGATGTTTCATACATATATACACACATATTTAGAAATTGTTATTTTTGCCACAATTACTGAGTTCTAGTCAAACTTTGCAGATAAATGAAGCTACCTCTAAACAACTTCTACCACAAAACCAGCATCATTAAAAAAAAGAAGTTGACTGCAGAACGCCAGAATACCCACACTTGTCACACTCCTGTCAGCCTCATGCTCTTGTCCATTTCCCAGCTAAGTCCCTGCTGTGCCCTCTCAGCTGACTGCTTTGTTATAGCTTTCCTTTTTCATGGTTGGCTTTCCCTTTCCATTTGCTACTTCACCGAGTCATATTAACCTGGCATATATAGTTAAATATATATATATATATACACACACACATACATATATATATTATTGATCTAGTTATTAGGAAAAAGCAGATGACCAAAAGAAATGCACCTTTAAGTGACAGCTGCCACTAACACACAGCACTCACTCAAGATGGCTTAAAGGAGACAGTAACTCAATGTATGATTGGAAAACAGAGCAATTCAGCCAAGTATAAAAGGAATTATTTTCTAATAACTCCTTCAAGATGACTAGTTGCTTATTAGTATATACTTGATTTAATTATTTTCAAAACTAGTTACTTTTGGAGGGGAAGAGGGGGGTGAAACAAGAGGGGGAAGGGAAATTGTTTTTAGAGGCCATAATTAATAAAAATGCTTGCTTTTAAAAAATATTTCATTTGAGCTATTTCTTTTTACCTTTTCCTGCTGGGTATATGACATTTTAGAATTCCTGGTTTCAGCAGCAACCCAAAAAGGCAGAATTGCAAACTTGCACATCAAAAATGGGGTGTGTGTATGTGGAGGGGAGCGCAGTATGATTTGGAACAAAAACCAAAACAGAATAAAACAAAAATACAAGAAGCAGCAAAATCATTGAACCTAACTCACAGCATCTTTTTGAAGACAGGGCGGTTAGTTGGTTAAATATTATAGTGACCTAGTAGTTACTATCGTAGCCTGAAGAGTTTCCATGTTTAGGAATGCACATCCAGAAGCGGCACTTGTAGAAAAGCCAGGGGAGCCAAGAGGTCTCTGAACTACCGCTGCCTGGGCCACCCTGCTCGAATCAACATGGATTTCCAGAGTTGCTGTTCTATGGTAACTCTCAGTGAGAGAGACAAAGAAATAGAACATTTTTAGAAACCAAGCAAAAAATGGATGGTAATACAATACCTGGAAAGTTTATCAAGCATGTTGACAAGTTTCATGGCTTCATATTCTTTTTGTTCTTCTGTCATTTCATCTATGGGGTTTGGCATTGGTTCCTCTAAATGACCAGTGATAAGATTAATGCTACAAAAAGAAAAAAAAGTTATGCTGTATGTTTTAAATTTATGCTCTTTCTATACTTCTCTGGTCCAAGTTTTAGGTGATAATAAGAAAGAGTATAATAGCCAAAAAATTGGCAATTTCAATCATTATTTTATGGTATAGCACTGCTGTAGGAATTTTTTAAAAATGGACTTTTTCTATTAATTTGCTTTGGGATATGGGCTAAAGTTATTGTCTTTTTTAAAAAAACGAAAATTGACTTGCCAACTTTAAAAAAAAGGCATGGCTGCTTTTGAAAAATACAAAATTTGGTGCCGTTGGATAAATATCCTTGGATGCAAAGCTTATTCATTAATTATAAGGGGACAAATGATTTCAGAGAAGGTGAAATGAGGAAATCCATTTTGTGATACAGCATAAAATAAACATCAAAAAAAAAAAAAGAACTGGAAAAATGACAGAGAGGCTGCGATCTGGAAATGAAAGCATGCCAATTTATAATCTCAGGAAATTAGTCCATTAGTGAAACCACAGAGGGCAATGAGTGTTTAAATAAAAGATAAAGCAGAAGATAATTTTAATTAGATCTGATCTGACCTAGATTTAAAAAGAAATAAAATCTAGCCTACCAGAAAACAAGTGTACCATCTTAGCTTTCTAGAAATAGATTTAATGCTTGTACAGTACTTGAAATGAATACCTTACGTAAACTTTGAATGAAGCTCTAATATCAAGCATTCTCTTAATTAAAAGCTGAACTTTTTTTCCCTGAGGGGAAATGAAAGATAACTTTTTCAGTAGCTGCTCAAGTCTGTAACTTAAACATTTTTCTGGAGAAGACGACAACAGGTTACACTATCTTGGTACCAGCCAAATACAGATTATTTTTTTAAATAAGAAAATGAAATATCCTACAAATAGCAAATTACTAATAAATTGCTTTCTAGAGTCAACAAACACCCAAAGCTTTCAGGATCTAGGACTTCAGTATAGGCAAATGACTGAGTAGATCAGTAATAAACAATGTAGAGTGATAGAGACTTGGGTAAACTGACTGGAACACACTGTCAGCCTGATTTTGAAAAATCATGTGGGCCACAACAAAGACATCACAGTAAGATTTTCTGGTGGGCAGCTTGCAAACCCTCCTTGAGACTTGCTTGGTCAAGTTACTTCCTTTGCTGACCCTGGCTCTTCTCGTTTCGTATTAAGGCCAGCTGACTGAGTACTGTTACCTGTTACTATCAGGTTTCCTTTCCTTTTCCTACATTGGTCAGAGGCTACAGGACGCAGAGATTCTTCTGAAGGGACTCAGTGCTCAACTTCCTAAAAAATCAGACTTAAAACCCGTCTTGCTATTTTTACATAAGACTTACGTGTAGAGCTATAGTTTAAAAAGGTTTTTTTTTCCATTTAGAAACCCAGTACATAAAAGAGAACCACAACTTCTCAGGTAGAAGAGGAGATAGGGACAGCAAAGAATAGGGGCCTAGAGCCCCTCTGTTTCTCACGAACATACTACCTCTTAGGGTAGCCTCAAGGCACTTTCAGGCACTCTGAAGCAACCTGAAAACACACAAGCTTAGCACTGAGTCTTAACTTTGATTATACATTAGAATCACTTGGGAAACTTTAAAGAAAAATCTTGGATTTCACCACAGATCAACAAAATCTCAGTTTCTTTCTTCCTCTCTCACTATCTCTCTAGTTAAGTTTTTCGAATGATTCTGATACACAATGAAGTTAAACACTACTGGGCTGCTTCAGACACAAATTGTATACTATTTCATATCCTCTTCTCAGGTATTCATAAAACAAAAGGGCTTCTAGCTAGAGGCCATTGACAAAAATACCTAATTGGTCATCTTATGTCCTAAAAGTCAGGAACAAAAAGGAGAAAGACAAGGCTTCTGAGTGATGTGGAGGTATATCCAGATGCCACACTGAAAATGCACTTCCATCACACACCTATTATTTGCTCCAGCCTATAAAACAAGACATCAGTTTTCACTGGTTTCTTTCTTGCCACCTGCTAAATTATAAAAACAACTAGTCTTAAAAAAAAAAAAAAAGGTACTTATTCTGGATATAGACCATGTGCCAAGCAGACAAAAGAAATCAGGCCTTAAAAGAAAGAAGGGAAGATAGATATATTAACTATGTAGATCATGCTCATTTGCTTCTTAAGATTTCCCTCAGATTCACTGGAGGCATGATTTAAACAATCAGATCTGTAGACTGCTTTGGAGTATGATGACATTAGCACAAAGCATCATTGCTAATGAAAGAAATCTGTCAGGAGGACACACTGGTAAGCCCTGTGCTATTGTGGGTACCGCAGCACACAAAGTCAGGATAGGAATTCCTGGATTAGGACACATTGGATTTTCTCTTGGTTCTCTTATGAGTTAATGTAAATGATGTCTGTTTTCCCTAAGTCCCTGTCAAGTCCCCTGGCTGCTAAGATGATTTAACAGCTTGCTATGAAGTTGGCTACTAAAGTTAACAAAATTTTTTGGTATCTGAGCATAAAAGCAACAGTCAGAACTCATCCTTTACCTGTGGAGTAAAACATTCTAACCCCTGCCCCAAATCTCTCCAGAGAGTTATGTTTCATTGTTTATTTTAAAAAGACATCTCCCCACCATGATACTTGGAAGAAGGTAAACAAACGCACAGATACACAAGATAGGGCTGTGAACTGCACTACTCTTATGGGAAAAAGGTCAGTGTGCTGTGGCGAAGGCACGCAATTTTTCCTCTTGTGCTTCCTTCACTCCACAGCCTCATGTAGCTCCCCTACCCAGAAGTCAGAGAAAACAAACAACAGTCACCATGACAACAATGATGTACAGTTTCACAAAATAGATAATTTTCAGTTGAACAAACACCAGGCACCTTTACAGCCTCAAGTAGTATGGTCTATCAGTACAGAGACTTAAAGTTTAAGGTTTCCAGATCTTGACACTTATTCAGGGCTACTTTTTTTTCTTCCAAGACTCTGAATCTTAAAATGCTTTAAGGACACCAACTGTGGAATACATTTTATTGGGTAGTTGTATTTATAATTTCTCTCACTTCATCTTTGTTTCCCTCCCCATACCCATCTTCCCAGCACTCCAATCCTATGGCTATTTTGCCTTCCAATTAGGTGACAAGGTATCATTCCTATCTATGATATTTCACTATGAAGTTTATATTATATAACCATTATAAGAACTGATAGAAGCTATATAGGCCTGGAGACAAAAGGATTAAGACATAGTAAAAGGTATGAGCGAATGAACACACCCGTAATAGTGAAAATATTTTTCAGGACTTTTGCTCGCTCTTCATATTGTTGCTACCTTTGGCCAATATCAACAGCACTAGGCCATTTAACAAGAAACAGCCATTAAAAGTTCACTCATGTATGTGAAACTCCAATATCTAAAATGTGTGGCTGAAATTTTACTGAAAGCATTCTGATTAAAGAAGAGACTCTCATGTCACATCCCTACAGGGGCTAGGCAGGTAAGATAAGTGAAAAAGAAAAGCTGTCAAACCAAAGGTGCTTATGCCTGCTATGAAGGGGATGGGATCGCAGCTACTCAGATCCATAAGTTGGCTGCCATCTGAGAATGCGGGCCTAAGATACCAAAATTTGCATTTTTCCTAAAGAAGGCAAATATCCAGATTTTTATCTGAAGCATATGAATCCTAAATCTTGGCAAGTAATTTTTTTTTTTAAGATTTATGTATTTACTTGAAAGAGTTACAGAGACAGAGAGAGAGAGAGAAATGAGAGAGCTTTCATCTGCTGATTTACTCCTTAGATGGCTCCAAGGGCCAAGGCTGGGTCAGGCTGAAGCTAGGAGTCAGGAGCTTCATCGGCGTCTCCCACATGGGTGGCAGGGGCCCAAACACTTGGGTCATCTTTTGTTGCTTTTCCCAGGCAATTAGCAGGGCGCTGGATCAGAAGTGGAGCCGTGAGGACATAAACTGGCACCCATATGGGATGCTGGTGTTGCAGGCAAAGGCTTTACTCATTATGCCACAATGCCAGACCCAGCAAGTCATTATTTTAAGAAGCACTGTATAAAACAAAAACACAATCCAAACAGTACTACATGGGATAAGCCAAACAAAACATACTTGTGAGCTAAATCAGTCTATGTACTGACAATTTGCAACCTTTCAAGAAGGAGATCAGTGTTTTTAGGAAAAGGCATTTTGTAAGCTTAGACCAGGAAAGAAATGGGGTAGGTGAAGTGGGGAAGGAGATGTGACATAGGAATGAAACTAAAAATGTCTTCACGGGACAGAAAACAAATACTCAAAATATTTGCCCCAACATGCCAGTACAAACAGCAAAATGGAGGTTTCTTGAATTTCATTCCCTTGGTTCCCACTCCCCTACCAGATGTGAAGCTTGCTAAGGGTAGGAAGGTCAAACATTTTGATATACTAATGCTGAGTACTGGCTGAATAAAAAAATTATTCAACATCTCAAAAAACTCATTCACCAAAAATTTACCAAGTGCTTACTACCATGTGCCAGGTACTATTTTTGAACAAAATCAGACAAAATGAAAACAAAAACCCTACCTCACCTCTCCTAAAGGAGCTTATCTTCTTTGTGGAGAAAACAACAGACTTAATGAGTAAGGAAGCTTGTGTTATATGTTAGAAGGTGACAAGTGTGCAAGAAAAGAGTAATCTAAGTGCAGGTAAAAGAGTCACAACTGTTCATAATGCTTCTCTAGAAAGTGATATTTGAGTAAAGTGAGAGGTGAGGGAATGAAACGGACTAGCTCTCAGGACAACAGGCATTCCAGGCAGAACGGACAAAGCAAAAATCTGGCACAGGAGCATGTCTGGAGTGTCGGACAAAGAATACAGTTGTCAGCATGGCAACAGCACAGTACAAAAGGGGACAAGCATACCACTGCACAGACTCTGGTTTTTAGCCAATGAAGAGTTTTGAGCAGCTGACACGGTGTGACTTATGTTTTGTAAGGATCACCACTGACTGCTATGTTGAGAATAGAATGGAGAGGGGCATCTGTAAGACCAGTTAGAAGGCTATTAAAATTTTAACTAATACTAATTAAAGGTGACTATATTTTCAATGTATTATGAAAATAAAGCCAGAACCACCTGTACATATACAAGGGTCCTTCAAAAAGTTCATGGAAAGGGGTCAGAGTTGTGGTGTAGCAGGCTGTCATCCTCTGCAATGTTGGTATCCCATACGGGCACCAGTTCGTGTCTCGGCTGTTCCACTTCTGATCCAGCTCCCTGCTAATGGCCTGGGAAAAGCAGTGGAAGTTTGCCCAGTTTTTGGGTTCCAGGCACTCATGTGGTGGATCTGAAAGAAGCTCCTGGCTCCTGGCTTTAGTCTGGTCCAGCCCTGGCCATTGTGGCCATCTGTAGTATAAACCAGTGGACAGAAGATCTCTCTTTCAAATAAATAAATATTTTTTAAAAAATGAGAAAAAAAGCCGGCGCCGTGGCTCAATAGGCTAATCCTCCACCTTGCGGCGCCGGCACACCGGGTTCTAGTCCCGGTTGGGGCGCCGGATTCTGTCCCGGTTGCCCCTCTTCCAGGCCAGCTCTCTGCTATGGCCAGGGAGTGCAGTGGAGGATGGCCCAGGTGCTTGGGCCCTGCACCCCATGGGAGACCAGGAAAAGCACCTGGCTCCTGGCTCCTGCCAGGATCAGCGCGGTGCGCCGGCTGCAGCGGCGGCCATTGGAGGGTGAACCAACGGCAAAGGAAGACCTTTCTCTCTCTCTCTCTCTCTCACTGTCCACTCTGCCTGTCAAAAAAAAAAAAAAAAAAAAAAAAAAAAAAGAGAAAAAAGAAAAAATTCATGGATGAATGGAGTTAGAAGATAAGTTTATTTTTGGTGCAAAAAAGGGTTAATATCATGATATTTTTCATAATATACATTTTCTAAGAACTTTTTGCAAACACCTCTTATGTGAATATTTATTGAATTAGAATGGGTCAAATATAACTTTTGTGTTTTTAGGGGTTTATACAGCTACATTTACTTTCTCTTATTTTTTTTATTTTTTTATTTTTTTGACAGGCAGAGTGGACAGTGAGAGAGAGACAGAGAGAAAGGTCTTCCTTTGCCGTTGGTTCACCCTCCAATGGCCGTCACGGCCGGCGCGCTGTGGCTGGCGCACCACGCTGCGGCTGGCGCACCGGGCTGATCCGATGGCAGGAGCCAGGAGCCAGGTGTTTTTCCTGGTCTCCCATGGGGTGCAGGGCCCAAGTACCTGGGCCATCCTCCACTGCACTCCCTGGCCACAGCAGAGAGCTGGCCTGGAAGAGGGGCAACCGGGACAGAATCCGGCGCCCCAACCGGGACTAGAACCCGGTGTGCCGGCGCCGCTAGGCGGAGGATTAGCCTAGTGAGCCGCGGCGCCGGCCATTTTCTCTTATTTTCTAACAAAGAAAGATAAATATAAATGCCCTGAGGACCAAGAAGCTAATTAATGGGCAACCTCATCCTTCCCTTTGATTGGCTTGGAGGAAGAATAAGAATCAGTTGAAACACAAGCTTTGACTTCACATCCATTAAGATGACTATACAAAATATACACACCCAGAAAATAGCAGGTGTTTTGAAGACCAGAAAAAAGAGAATCCTTGTGCCCAGCTGGTGGAAACATAAAATGGTGCAGCTGCTGCATAAAATGGTATGACAGTTTCTTAACAAATTAAACCTAAAATGCCATGAGATCTAGCAATTCCACTTTTGGGTGCATACTCAAGAAAGGTGAAAGCAGAGACTTGACTGGGTATCAGTACACCCATGTTCAGCATCATCAATCACAACAGTCAAAAGGTATACACAACCCAAGTGTCTACTGATGTTTGAATGAATAAACACAATGTCACTGGGAAGCAGGCCACACAGCAGACTCATAGAATGACAAATGCCCTAAACAGCACTCTGGCCTCAGAATCAGCCCTTAAAGCATCTGGATCTGGTTGAAAAGCCCATGAGATTACTGATGCCATAAACAAGAGTGTCAATTTGTTAAGTCAACAACAGGAGTCACTGTGCACTTACTCCTCATGTAGGATCTTTGTCCTTAGTGTGCTATACATTGAGATTTAATGCTATAACTAGTACTCAAACAGTATTTTTCACTTTATGTTTCTGTGTGGGAGCAAACTGTTGAAATCTTTACTTAATGTATGCTAAACTGATCTTCTGTATATAAAGAGAATCGATAATGAATCTTGATGTGAATGGAAGGGGAGAGGGAGTGGGAAAGGGGAGGGTTGCGGGTGGGAGGGACGTTATGGGGGGGAAGCCACTGTAACCCATAAGCTGTACTTTGGAAATTTATATTCATTAAATAAAAGTTAAAAAAAAAAAAAGCCCATGAGAGCATTTCAGGCATGGGAAGCAAAGACATGGTGGCAAAGAATGGCCTACATGAAAGATCTCTGTGACTGAGATCCCAGTAGAAAAAAGAGACCATCAAAGAAGGAGGAACCTTTCTCTGAAGGGAAGAGAGAACCTCCACTTTGCTTATGGCCTTGTCTATAAATACAGTTTATGGCCCTATCTAAATAATGTCAGTTTGTGGAATCAAAGGCTTCCATAGCCTTGGCAGTTCATGACAAGAATCTCAGGTGATCACTGACATCATAAATAAGAGTGTCAATTGTTAAATCAACAACAGGAGTCACTGTGCACTTGCTCCCCATGTAGGACCTCTGTCCTTAATGAGTTGTACTATGAGAATTAACGGTAAAACTTGTCTTCAAACAGTACTTTATACTTTGTGTGTCCGTGTGGATACAAACGGTTGAAATATTTACATAGTACAGAGTTGATCTTCTGTATATAAACATAATTAAAAATGAATCTTAACAAAGAATGGGATGGGAGAGGGAGTAGGAAGCGGGACGGGAGTTGGGGTGAGAGGGTGGGTATGGGAGGAAGAAC
This sequence comes from Oryctolagus cuniculus, assembly GCF_964237555.1. Lineage (NCBI taxonomy): Eukaryota > Metazoa > Chordata > Mammalia > Lagomorpha > Leporidae > Oryctolagus > Oryctolagus cuniculus. The sequence goes on along the minus strand of NC_091442.1, from coordinate 109,424,228 downwards.
CACTGTATTCCAAAAGCTGTACCTATGAAATTTATATTTATTAAATAAAAGCTTTTAAAAAAACACAATATATGGACATACTGATTGTTATGCAACCTTAAAAAGAAAATTTGACAAATGCTACAATATATATGAACCTTAAAGACATTATTTTAAGTAAAATTAATCTCAAAAGGACACATACTGAATATGATTCCACTTACATGAGACTCCTAGATTCCACAGAGACAGAAAGTAGAATGGTAGTAACTAAAGGCTGGAAGGGGTGGAAATGAATATAGAGTTTCACTGAGGAAGATGAACAAGTTCTGGGAATCAGCTGTGGTAATGGTTGTAAAACAGTGAAAAGGTATATAATGCTATGATAGGTACATTTAAAATTGGTTACAATGGTGAATTTTATGTATGTTTTACTCCCAAAAAGCAGAGTGAAAGACAAAAAAAATTTGCTTTGCCTACTTCAAATGACAAAATTCTCCCAAATCACAAGTGCTACAGTCAGGCCACTTGACCACTTATGAACTGTTTGCCCTGGACAAGTTTTTATGACTTCACTCAGCTTTAGTTTCCTAAAGTCTTCAATAACTAAAGAAGCCATGCAACAACTACAAGTTTTTGTGGAGTTTACTATAATTAAATTCAGATATAAGATATTTTGAAGAGATACCAGTTCCTAAGGATTTTGTATAAATGTAACACTGATTCAACATTAAAGTAGAGTAAATAGGAAACTGCATCCTAGTATTTACAATATATCAGCAATGGAAGGAACGAGGGTAATGTGGTATCATTCTTTAGCTACACAAATATATGAATACCAAATATACATACATATGTGAATACCAAATTTTATCTAGGCAATTAAAAACTCCAAAAATGCCTTTTTAAATTAGAGTACTTTCAAAATGTCTCCTATATTAGGCTGTTTGATGAAGAATAATATCCTTAATATAAAGGACAGAAAGCTAATGGTTGTGAATCTAAAGGAAAAGAAAATGAAGCAAAGCTCAGCTCAGTTAACACACTTGGCCACCTTGCTGCCCATTAATTCAAACTATAATACAAAAGAAAAATTAGGGAATGCAATTTTGAAGTGCAAAACTGTGATGTGATCACAAATATCACATATGATAGTAAACTTCTGGAAATAGTATTCATGGCAGAAGTGATAATGATTTTATTTTCAACTCTGGTCTTTCAGAGATATTTCAATATGTTTCACGATTGCTTACAATAAATCCCAGTTCCTAGAAATGGTAGTTAAATCTTATTATACACCATCACAACCCAAACTGGGCAAAAAGAAAAACATTCAATTCTTGATTTCTGGTTCACTTCAAAAATACTAAAAACAGGTAAGTTATTTACCTAGTCCCAACAAAAATAAGACAACTATAATAGGACTTAAGAAGCATAACAAAATCATAACAAATAAAGGAATATTTTTGTCTTGTGCTGAAGAAATTATCTGTACAGCTGGTATCATGGTAGCAGATCAGAATAACAAAGTCAAGAAGGCAACACTACTGAGTTTACCTGAGACAATGCTTTGTAAGCTTTTGGATGTACTTGTGAACTAGTGTAGAGTGTGAAGAGTGTCAGGAGCTGTGGTAGGGTTCTGTCCACTCTGATTATTCCCATCTCCTATCCCACACCAAAGTAGCCCTTTAAAGTCATCACTTTGGACCCATACTTGCCTATGTATCCAGCCTAAAAGTCACTGGTCTACAACAAACCAAACTTGATTAGACATATCTCTCTCCATGTACATGCCATGTTAGTCAGTCAGATCACATACACTGTCAAGGGACCTCCAGGCTCAATGCATAAAAGAGACGTGTAGAAGTTAGAATTTAGAAATTTGGTTTCCACTTTGCTGTAACGACCAAAGATTACCTGAAAACTTTTAATAAACCTGGCGAGACAGACTCCAAAAACTTATGTGTCATGTAACTTGATTCTGTGAGTGTATTTTGCTTTAAATCTGCTAATTGCAGAAAGCCATTTCCAGTCCATTAAATACATTTATTTTGACACAAAAAGGATTACTGTGATATTATCTGTCTCCCATAGCCTGAATGGTAAGCTCCATACAATTCTTGGGTTCAGATTCCAGTAAAGGATTACAGGTTACCTTGGTGCATTAATCAGAATCCACTTACATTTTTGACAATGGGACCAGGGCCAACTGGATGAAGGGTTATTTCTCTGCTTCTGCCAATACTAGCAACTACTGTGAATAAATATAAGAAAAGCAGACTGGGGTCTTGGGAATGCTAACTGCTGAAGGGTAATCAGGGAGTAGAGAAGTAAGCAATTCTTTCAGATTCTGACTCTACATTTGACTAGACTGGTAAAAAGTCTCCTAACAAGTTCTTTGAGCTCTGTGGATCAGTCCTCAGAGCACAAAAGATTGTATTCCTTGCAAAGAAGTTTGTGCATCATCACTTCCACAGGGGCCATTTCAAGAAGTCTTTTAAAGTAACTATGAAGTATCCTACCATACTTTTTCCACCTCAAATAGGGAAGGTTTAAGAGAAAGAGACACAAATCTATCTGAAGAGGGAAGATACACCACTTGAAAAATTCATACTTGTAATGAATAATGTTTAAGAAACACAACAAAATTTCACAATGATGACTATTCTGATCATACTAACACACCATTCCTATGAAAAATATATGTCAACTCCAAAGGTTAGAAAAGATTTCAATTAGGGAAGTAAGGTCCAAGTATAGGAGCTTGTCATGACACAGTGCCAAGACAACAACAAAATCAAACATCATGGTTATTGATGTAAACAAAAAATGCTTTCCTGAAATGTAACACTGCTTCCGCAATTTAATCTAAGTCTGTTTGCTGTAACACTGAAAGAGACACACTGTCCTTGTGCTTTCTTTGAGCTTCTTAATATATAGTAGCATTCTGGCACCTGCTAGATAGATGACCATGACCATTTTAGAAGTCTTCTACTAAATAAAGTCAAAAATACACACAGAGGTGCAAAGATATCAACCATCCATGAAAACTCATGAGCTTTTTCTTCCTTGACTTCTCTTCCACATACGCCAGGATTCTAGGACTGTCTAATGTAATTTCCACTTTGATTTAAAAATAAGAAACTTTTCAAGTGGTATATTTTAAAGTCTGAAATGAAGAGATATAAAACTGTTAAATTGAAGTGGAAATATAGTTTATGGGATAAAAAAATCAAGAGCTGGTAAGACTAATTTAGAATGATGACTTCTATAATTAGAAATGAAATAAATTGATACCTCTATCTGAGCTTAAAATACATGATAGGTATGTTCAATTTATAGCATCTAAATAGTGGTAGTATTATGAACATACTTCTTAGAGTCATCACTAGCTTTTTTTCCCCAAAAACCTTTTTTACTAGAACACTTTGCAGAGGCTGATAGTATTGGGGATGCTAAAAGTTAACACTACCTGATCAGCCCTGATTTGCTAAGAAATAGGTCATAGATGTCCTGCTGATTGAGGGTTGACTGATCATTTCCCTCTCACATACTGATATCCCATTACTTGCATGTTAACAGGACACAGCCTATGCTTTTTTATTTTTAAATAAAGGATTAATTCTGCAGATGATACTCTATTCTCAATCATTTACTATATGATCCACATCACACCTGGTTGTTAAAAAACACAGCATGTCGATCTTCTGTATATTAAGATAATCGAAAATGAATCTTGATGTGAATGGAAGGGGAGAGGGAGTGGGAAAGGGGAGGGTTGTGGGTGGGAGGGACGGTATGGGGGGGAAGCCATTGTAACACATGAGTCGTACTTTGGAAATTTATATTCATTAAATAAAAGATAAAAAAAAAAAAAAACACAGCATGTCAATCATCACTGATAATGCCAAAAGGGAAGGGCTTACTTTTGAATGTCCAGTAATGGAACCTAGAAAAAAACTGAGCTTAAATAATTCCTAATAAGTGGAAACTAAGAAATTCACCTGGGATGGAATTTGAGAGGGGAATGAAAAGGATGGGGAAGAAATAGAAAGGAGAGGTAGTTTGTCTTGGGATAAAAGAGAAGAATTATTGTCTAATTTCTAAGTAGTCACCAGAGAAGACTTCAGAGAGTCACTGGTTTGCTTATTCACTGCATTACTGCATCAGTAAAAATATGATTCCCTAAGTATGTTAGATTAAAATTCACTATAGAGTAAGACTTACTTCCTTGTCAAATGTGTCTTCATTGCCTTTTTTTTGGGGATCAGGGGATGGTGCTCATAGGGCTATTATGTAAGAGGGAAGTTCAGAAAGTACAAGACCTATATTTAGATTTCTAAGAAGACTGAAGCATCAAATCATCAACTTAAATACCTGGTCTTGTTTATACCTTTAAAACCTGAACCTATAGAAAGGAAGGCAAATGGTAATCACTAACACTTTTCCAATGTATGATGGTAGATATCTAAAAACACCAGCTCCTTAGTACTTGGGGGAGAATAATGAGCACTGAAAATACTCTGTGGCAGAACAGCTCCTGCAGTATTATCCTTCTTCAGTCACTTGAAATCATACTCTAAGGAACTAGCTGTGAAACTGCCTCTAAAACAGCATTAAATGGAAAGCTTCCAAATCCACAAGAGAAAATTAACACTGGAAAATTAAAGGAAGTGAAAAGCAAATAACCAACTCAAAGGCACAGCCATAGTTAGGTAAAAAGAAATTAGATACTATACTTTGGTTTTGCATTTTTGTATTCTTCAGTGTCTGTGTCCTCATCCTCTGAGTACCAATTATCGCCTCTTCCGCCAGCCAAGAGTCCCCTGGCAGCCAAGAGTCCTGCAGCATTCCCATAGCCAGTGTATTTCAGCAGACTGTCCACTGCAAAAAACAGAACAGGGTTTGAGACAGGGATCTTCAGATTCTCATTATCATCACCAGCCACTCAGCTGCAGGGAGGCTGAAGAGACATACCATGACACAGAGGTTTACCCAAAGGGTGGCAGTGAATACCCACAAGGCCTCCTATGTATTCTGAGGACTAACAGCCTTGTTTAGGTATCAGAAATTCAAACAAGGTTGTTCTGAACACACTTTTGGCAGGAGTAGGGTCTCTGTGACTGCTAGGCCATTGATAACTGTCATGTTTTAAGTTTTTAACTTCAAATTTTAAAATCCAGATTCAGAGAAATAAGAAATTAGAGACAGGAGTCAGATTGGGATTTTACCAATACGGCAAGTCATATAAAATTTTTTTCAAGGCTATAAGAAATAAGAAAACTTAAGGATATTAGTATATAGAATAACTAACTTACTGCTTTTTAATAAAAAGTTAGCAACATAGGGTCTGTGTTGTGGCACAGCAGGTTAAGCTGCCACCTGGGATGCTGGTATCCATATGAGCACTGGTTCAAGCTCTGGCTGCTCTAATTCCAAACTAGCTCCCCACGAATGCACCAGAGAAAGCAGCAGAAGATGGCCCAAGTTCTTGGGCCCCTGCCATGCATGTGAGACCCAGATGGGTTCCAGCTCCTGGCTTTGACCTGGCTCAGTCCTAGGCATTGAGGCCTTTTAGGAAGTGAATGAGCCAATGGAAGATCTCTGTTTGTCCCTCTCTCTGTAACTCTGTCTTTCAAAATAAATAAATAAATCTTCATTATTTAAAAAAAAAAATCCCAGGTTTTTTTCTTATTATCGTTTTCTTTTTTTTAAGACATTTATTTATTTGAAAGGCACAGTTACAGAGAGGCAGAGGCAGGCAGAAAGAGAAAGAGAAAAGAGAAAAAGAAAGAGAGAGGTCTTCCATCCACTGATTCACACCCTAAATGGCCACAATGGCAGGAGCTGGGCTGATCCAAAGCCAGGAGCCTGGAGCTTCTTCCAGATCTCCTACATGGATACAGGGGCCCAAGGTCTTAGGCCATCTTCTACTGCTTTCCCAAGCCATTGCAGAGAGCTAGATCAGAAGTGAAACAACCAGGACTCAAATCAGCACCCATTTGGGATGTCTGCACTACAGGCAGTGGCTTTCTTTACCTGCTATGCCACAGTGCTGGTCCCAATAAATAAATCATTTAAAAAATGTAAATATATATATAAAGTTAGCAATAGGTAAGCATTTGAAATCCACTGAGAAGGTAAGGCTAGATTTTAATAATGGCTCTACCACTTACTAGCTGGTTGACCTTAGACAAGATATTTTGCAGTTTTACTCCAGTTTTCTAACCTGTAGAAGCAGAATAGTAACTATCATCTTCATAAGTTAATACATGCAAAGTGCTAAAGGAGTACCTGGCACAGGTAAACACTCATTCTTTTTCCCTAATAATTTTGGGTAAAATGGTAATTTTAGAGTTTTAAAAAGAATCCCAATGAAATATTTGATGCAATTCCTCTGCAGTTGGTATTCTCCTGCCAACAGTGTAAGGCAGTATCTCTGAGATGAATAGACATAAAACTTTTGCAAGAAAACCCTGCACTGTAGGTTTTTTTTTAATTTTGGGTGATTTTAAAATATCTTTAAGGAAGATACAAAGCAATAAATGGTAGCTTTAATAACCAGTACTTCCTTTTCTTCAGATCAATTTCAAGGTAAACACCAGTATATTTAATCAAATGATAAAAACAGGCAAAATTTATTTCCTACTATCTTATAGTATACATCTTATCCATGTATAAAGCCAGAGGAAAGTCTATATCTGGAATACTAATATAATTCAGGTGATTTACAAAATAAAGTTGGAGGAGATACAGACAAGGATAATTAAAATCACTTTGAAGGGGGCAGGTGCTATGGCGGAGCAGGTTGGGACACAGCCGACAATGCCAGCATCTTCTGTGGGTGCCAGTTCGAATCTTGGCTGCTTTGCTTCCTGTTGGATTCCCTGCTAATGGGCCTGGGAAAGCAGAGGAAGATGGCCTGCCTACTTAGGCCACTACTACCCACATGGGAGACCTGGATGAAGTTTCAGGTTCCTGGCTTTGGCTTGGTCCAGCTGGGGCCATTACAGCCATTTGGCAAGTGAACAAGCAAATGGAAGATCTCTGTCTTTTCCTCTCTCTGTAACTCTGTATTTAAAACAAACAAAGAAGCAAATAAATCTTTTTAAAAAAAGTAGTTTCGGGACAAATAAAAAGAAGCCCTGCTCTCAAAGAATAAAGCAAACTAGTAAGAACCGTGTAAAAGGAAACATGCGTTAATAATATAAGTAAATGAAATGACATTTACCCTAGTCATTTTCTTCTTCTGTTATTTTTATTTTTATTTATTTATTTGAGAGATAGAGCTACAAAGAGAGGGAGAGACAAAGGTCTTCCATCCCTGGTTCACTCCCTAAATCGCCGCAATGGCCAGGGCTGGGTTGATCCAATGCCAGGAGCCAGGAGCTTCTTCCGCATCTCCCAAGTGAATGTGGGGGCCCAAGGACTTGGGCCAACTTCTACTGCTTTCCCAGGCTATAAGCAGAGAGCTGGATCAGAGGTGGAGCAGCCAGGACATGAACTGGTGCCCATATGGGATGCTGGTGCCAGAGTTGGAGGCTTAGCCTATTATGCCACAGCGCCAGCCCCTACCCCAGTCATTTTCAACCTTAAAACCTACTGGTGGGGCAGGTGTTAGGTCCAGCAGTTAAGATGCCTGTATACCATACTGAAGTGTCTATGTTTCCATAACTGGCTCTACTCCTGATTCCAGCTTCCTGCTAATGCAGATGCTGGGAGACGGTGATGGCTCATGTGATTGGGTTCCTGCCACCCATGTGGGAGACCTGGACTGAGTTCTTGGCTCCCAGTTAGGGGACATTTTGGGCATTTGGGGAGTGAATCAGCCAATGAGAGAACACTCTCTGTGTCTCTAACCAAATAAGTAAATCATTAATTTAAAAAGAATACTTAGGACAGGCATTTGGCACAGTAGTTGGAATGCCTGTATCCCTTATCAGAGTGCCTGGGTTTGAGTCCCAGCTCAGTACCTGGTTCTAGATTCCTGCTAATACACATCTTGGGGGGCAGCAAGTGATGGCTCAAATAGCTGGGTCTCTGCCATGCAAGTGGGAGACTTAAAGTTCCTGGTTCCCAGTTTCAGCCTGGCCCAGCTCTGGCTGTTGTAAACATTTGGGGAGTAAACCAGATAAATGGATGTCTGGATGAGTAAACTCTAAAAACAAATAAACACACAAACAAAAAACCTTATTGAAAACCGTAGTTTCTTTGGTAATATTCTCAATGGATGATGCACAGGATCATATTTCAAGTAAATGAATCCTTAATAAAAAGTCAATGTACAGTATAAACAGGCATTTTCAATATTCATGGAGGTCAAACATGATCATGCACAAAACCACTGAAGACAAAGGATCACAAATCTAAACATATGGCACTAATGCTCTCACTGCAAGCATTATTGATGAGGCCTTTTATTTTTCTTAAACAAACAAGTATGTTTTGCACTCTGGCCTCAGAGTCAGCCCTTAAGGCATTTGGATCTGGCTAAAAAGCCCATGAGAGTTTCTTAGGCATGGAAAGCCAAGACACTCTGGGGAAAAAATGACCTAAATGAAAGATCTCCGTGAGTGAGATCCCAGTGGAAAGAATGGGCCATCAGAGAAGGAGGTACCTTTCTCTGAAGAGATAACTTCCACTTTGACTATGGCCTTGTCTAAATAAGATCAGAGTTTGAGAACTCAAGAGGCTTCCATAGCCTTGGCAGCTCATAAGAGCCTCAGGTGATTACTGACGTCATAAATAAGAGTGTCAATTGTTAAATCAACAACAGGAGTCACTGTGCACTTGCTCCCCATGTAGGATCTCTGTCCTTAATGAGTTGTACTATGCGCATTAATGTAAAACTACTACTCAAACAGTACTTTATACTTTGTGTGTCTGTGCGGGTGCAGTCTGTTAAAATCTTTACTTAGTACATACTAAGTTGATCTTCTGTATATAAAGATAATTGAAAATGAATCTTGATGAAGAATGGGCTGGAAGAGGGAGTGGGAAATGGGAGGGTTGAGGGTGGGAGGGAAGTTATGGGGGGAAAAGCCGCTATAATCCAAAAGTTATATTTTGGAAATTTATGTTTATTAAATAAAAGTTGAAAAAAATTTTAAAAGTAAAAAAAAAAGTATGTTTAGTAGCTCCAGAAAATAGGTATTCACTGAAATTATGAAAATCTAAATTGAGGTTATATAAATGATTTAAATTAATATACCTAAAGACAAAATAACAATAATAAAAAATAGCTAACAATTAAAATAATCTAAAAATGGAAAGATCAGGAAAGGTCAAAATAGGCTAAGCAAGTGAACAGAAAATGAAGTATTGCTTTATGTGGAAAATCTCTGTGAAAGCTTGTCAACAGTAAAAATCTGTGGCACATTTAGGGAAATAATGTTTACTGCTCTTTCAGTGGAACAAATATTGTATGCCAACTCTGACAGCATAGGTTACAAAGATGATTTAAGACACACTTTGCCTTTAAAACAGGTAAGGCTATAGGCAATAGTTTAAAAATAAAATGAGGGCCGGCGCCGTGGCTCAATAGGCTAATCCTCCACCTTGCGGCGCCGGCACACCGGGTTCTAGTCCCGGTCGGGGCGCCGGATTCTGTCCCGGTTGCCCCTCTTCCAGGCCAGCTCTCTGCTATGGCCAGGGAGTGCAGTGGAGGATGGCCCAGGTGCTTGGGCCCTGCACCCCACGGGAGACCAGGAAAAGCACCTGGCTCCTGGCTCCTGCCATCGGATCAGCGCGGTGCGCCGGCTGCAGCGGCGGCCATTGGAGGGTGAACCAACGGCAAAAGGAAGACCTTTCTCTCTCTGTCTCTCTCTCTCACTGTCCACTCTGCCTGTCAAAAATAAAAAAAAAATAAAAATAAAAAAAAAATGAGTTTTTATGAAATAAACAGCTAAAATATCTGAAAATGGATAGAAATGGAACACAAAGTCCTCAGTTAAAAGCACTTAGTAGAGCATCTCTAGCTCCTTTTTAGTCTGTTTTCAATATACCACATAGGAATCAGCATCAGCAAGCTAAGCTGCTGTCTGCAATGCCAGCACCCCAGTCTGAGTGCTGGCTCAAGCCCCTGCTGCTCTGCTTCTGATCCAGCTCCCTGCTAATAACGTGCCTAAGAAAGCAGCAGAGGATGGCCCAAGTATTTGGGCCCCTGCCATCTACACAAGAGACTGAATGGAGCTCTGGGTTCCTGGTTTCAGTCTGGCCTAGCTTCGGCCATTGTGGCCATCTGGGGAATGAACCAACATATGGAAGATCGATCAATCAATCTCTCTCTCTCTCTCTTTCAAATAAATAAGCAAATCTTTTAAAAAATCAGATACACCATATTCTTTTTGACACTGGATAAGAAATAAAAGGAGGGCTGAACTTGGATGTTAAAGTGAGCTACTAAGACACCGAAGATTTTCTGGGCAGTCCTTTAAAAAAAGCACATAAGTACATTTGTTCTTTGTTGTAGCAATCATTTATACACTTCTGGGAGAATGCTTCCATCTTGGCATCCAGTCAAAATGCTGCAAGAAATACTTCCCTAGACGCTACAGAACACTAGGAACAGAGCAAAACAGCCACCAAAGTACTGTGCAAATCAGAACTTCACTGGTGGTCAGAGAATTATTGTTCACACAGTGTATCAGAAAAGCAGACAGTTTGCTCTTCTGTCAAGAATGGCAGAACCAAATTCTATCCAGAGTCCATTTCTCTTTTTGTGTAAATCCTTTTTTTTCTAGTCAAATACTGCCACTTTTAGAAATCCATACCAACAGCTTCCTTTGACTAGTGTCCTTATTCCATTCCTTATTCCCTCTACTATTTCTTAAATGCACACAAGTGCCTGATATCTTTGTAAATCAAATGATTTCATTGCCTTCCTGCATCAAACCTCTAATTTATCCCCTAAAGGCTAAACTCAAATTCAAAAACAGAGCCTGGGCTCTTAATTTTATGACTTCTGTCTTCTTTACCAAACTTGTCTCCTCCATTGTGGATGCCACTAATCTTGAACTAGTCTCTAGTCAAGGCTATCTCCCATTCCTTTGTGAAGACTTTCTCTGACCTCTACATTCCCAAGTCATTCCCTCTTCTGGAATGCCATAGTTCCTGGCACATTCTCCTTACCACTGTGCTTACCACAGTGTACTTTTTATATTTACATATGTAAATATATATTTACAAATTATACTTTTATTTATAATTATTTGCAGGACACGGTACTACACCAGTCTGCACTGAGAGAGAGCACAAATGTTGGCTCTTTTATTTAGCATTTATTGGGAACAACTATTTGTAAAGTACTTATTTTATTAAGCAATGGGGATCCAAACATAAGTAAGGGATGGTCTCCAATCTAAAGAAAATAGATGTCTGGAATGCTAGTTTAACAAGTAAGAATTACAACATAACAATTTTCAAAAGTATTAAAAGCAGAGATAAGTAAAAATGATACAATGAAAAGAATGATTAATGATGGATAGAGAAGTCTTCACAAAGATGATGATGAAGCTGATGTTCAAGGATAAGTAAAGCTCTCTAGCCTATCACAGGTAAAGGCACTGCATGCAAAAAGGAACTGTATCTGCCAACCATGGAGATATATCAAGAAATGGGGCAGTATAATAAGGCAAGAATAAAGAATTCAGTGTTGTTATGCAAGGAGTGTAACACATACTACAGAGGTAAGCCATGGAGTAAAATGTGGATTTTATCATGCAGGTGATAAGGAATCACTGAAAGTTTCACATGGGAGGAATGACCAGTATATTTTTATTTTAGAATGATCCCTCTGTTAACCATGTATAAGACAAACAGAAGAAAACCTGACTAAATACAGAAAGATTGATGCTATTACTTTATTAACAGCTTAAGGAAATTAGTGACCAGCTTAGTAGCAGATAAAGCTGTGGCTGCCACTTAAGATACCGACTGGCATCCCATATGGGCGCCAGTTTGAGGCCCAGTTGTTCCACTTCCCATCTAGCTCCCTGCTGATGTGCCAGGGAAAGTAGCACAGGACAGCCCAAGTCCTTGGGCCCCTATACTCATGTGGGAGACCTGGAAGAAGCTCCTGGATTTGGTATGTCCCAGCCCTGGCTGTTGCCATTTGGGGAGTGAAAAGAAGCTAGGAGAACTCCTAGGTTTCTGGCTTTAACAACTAAATAGGTAATGGTGCCTTCTGCAGATTAAGTGATCAAATGATAAAGAAGAGGTTGAGAGGCATGAGAAAGGAGATAGTACTCAACTTTAGACAGGAATTTGAGACATCTGTGTGAAACTGAGGTGGAGATGTCTAGTAGCAGGTAGAATAACATGACTAAGATTCAAGAGAAAGGTTGGGATTGGAGATATACAGATTTGGAAATCCATTCAGCAAACTGGCTGAAACAGACACCAAGAGGATGAGATTACTCAGGGAGCGATGTGAAGTGAGAATTGGAACCTGAAGATAACTTAAGGGAACACTAGCAATTAAATGTGGACATGGAGGGCCAGCACTGTGGCACAGCGGGTCAAACAGTTGCCTGCAGCACCAGTATCTGATATGGGTGCTGATTGGAGTCCCAGCTACTCCACTTCCAATCCAGTGCCCTGCTAATGTGCCTGGGGAAGCAGTAGAGGACGGCCCAAGTTTTTTGGCCCCTGCACCCACTTGGGAGGCCTGGACGAAGCTTCTAGCTCCTGGCTTTGGCCTGGCCATTGTGGCCATTTGGGAAATAAACCAAATAAAAGATTTCTTTCTCTGCCTCTGTCTCTCCCTCTCTGTAACTCTGCCTTTCAAATAAATAAGTAAATCTTTAAAAAAAAAAAAAATGTGGACATAGACAAAGACAGAAATGAAAGAGACTGAAGAGAAAAAGGTTACTTATGAGTGTGTAATAGCACAGAAACAGAGTGGTCAATAGTGTCAACCAGTACCAGATTTGCAAGACTAAGACCTACCTAATTGTTTTTGAAAATTAGGACATTAGTGACCTTACTGAGAGCATTTTCAGTGGAATCTGAAGGTGGGATTGAGATTGGTGATGAAAAGCAAGGTCCACAACCACTGGAATTTGGTGGTAAGCTGTGGACCCGCAGCAAGTTGAAGACTGAGTAGGTAGTAGGGATACTGAGAAGAAAAACAGGTGAGTTTTTTTTAAATGCTAAGATGTGAAGGACAGTGATATGAATATGTATACAGCTTGAGGAAAGCACACAGGGACAGTTATAAAAACAAAACAGAAGGTAACAACCAATTGAGCACACCTTCTACAAAGACAAGAAGATAAAAGATAACAAGGAAAGGGAGATGGTTTAGCCCTGAGCTAAAGAGACAGATACCTCTGGGACTGAAATGGATTACTCTAAATTTATAGGTATGGGGCTATGTACAGAGAAAATTCAAGTCTAATTTATCTGCAATTTATCTTCTACCACAATGCCTACCAGATATACTGAGAATTAATGAACAAGTAAAAAGGGGTGGAAGGAAACTCAACAAAGCAAGTAATTATTTTATAAATAATTTATTTGTTTTAAAAAATGTATTTATTTTTATTTATTTGAAAGGCAGAGTTACAGAGAGAGAGAGAGAAAGAGAAAGGAAGGGGGAGATATCTTCCATTCACTGGTTCACTCCCCATACAGCCACAACGGTCAGGGCTGTGCCAGTTAGGTCTCCTATGCAGTGGCTCAAACATTTGGGCATCTTCTGCTGCTTTTCCCAGGCCTTTAAGCAGGAAGCTGGATTGGAAGTAAAGCGGCCATGTCTCGAACTGAAGCCCCTATGGATGCTGGTGTCACAGGTGGTGGCTTTACCTGCTACACCACAACGCCAGCCCCAAATAATTTCTTTCTCATTAAACTATGTAAGGCTTACCTTCAAGCTCCTGTAAAAAGTACACAATTTGCAAAGCAATAACAAAAGTTTTGTTATGTTAAGTCTCAACAGAATAAGTTGACAGCCTGAGCACAAGTTAACCTGCTGGTCAATATCAGCTAGAGATGCAGCTTGGCTTCTGTTGCTAACTTAATCTAATTGCTGCTTGCTATCTCTACTTAGTGGTCCAAACTTTAAACCTTAATCAAAGTACCTTTACTTTTCAAAGTTAGCTTTGCAAATCCTTGAGAGAAAAAATCAGGGGCTGGCATTGTATCACAGGAGGTTAAGCCATTGCCTACAATGTCAACATCCCATATGGATGCTAGTTTGAGTCTCCGCTGCTCCACTTCTGATCCCACTCCCTACTACTAATGGGCCTGGGAAAGCAATGGAGGATGGCCCAAGTCCTTGTGCCCCTGCCACTCATGTGAGAGACTTGGATGGAATTCCAGGCTCCTGATTTCCATCTGGCCAACCCCTGGCTAAAGTGGCCACTTGAGGAGTGAACAAGCAGATGGAAGATATCTCTTTGTAACTCTGCCTTTCAAACAAATAAGTAATTTTTTTTTAAATAGGGCAAAATAAAAAGTTCAGCCACTCTGATAAATTACTTGAAATGTATTTCGTTTTGATAGTCTAACTCCAAACATAAGCTCCCAAATGTGATGACCTTTAACATTGAAGGTAGACTGCAAACATTTTTTAGACCAAGTTTTAAATTGTAATTAGTTGATTATACTTAAAAAGGTCAGCATCTGATGTAGCTGCTATGACACCACTTGGAATACCTACATCTCATAGCAGAGTGCTTGGGTTCAAATTTTAGCTCTGCTTCCAGTTTAAGCTTCCTGCTAATGTGCACCCTGGGAGGCAGCAAGTGATATCCAAGTACTTGAGTCCCTGCCATCCACAAGGGAAACCTGGATTGAGTTCCCAGCTCCTGCCTTCTTCCTGGCCTACCATGAGTGCTGTAGGCATTTGGAGTGTGAACCAGTATATGGAAGATCTTTGTTAGCCTGCCTGTCTCTATCTTTGCTTAGTAACATAAATCAATAAAAATGTTAAAAATCATTCACTGAATAAAAGCCTGAGAGAGTTTATGTAAAAATTCAATGTTCTAACCATTCTTTTTTTATTTTTTTTAGATTTATTTATTTCTTTGAAAGTCAGCACTACACACAGAGAGGAGAGGCAGAGAGAGAGAGAGAGAGAGAGAGAGAGAGAGAGAGAGAGAGGTCTTCCATCCGATGGTTCACTACCCAATTGGCTGCAATGGCCGGAGCTGTGCTGATCCGAAGCCAGGAGCCAAGAGCCAGGAGCTTCTTCCAGGTCTCACATGTGGGCCCAGGGGCCCAAGGACCTGGGCCATCTTCAACTGCTTTCCGAGGTCATAGCAGAGAGCTGGATCGGAAGAGGAGCAGCCGGGACTAGAACTGGTGCCCATATGGGATGCCAGCGCTTCAGGCCAGGGCATTAACCTGCGGTGCCACAGCGCCAGCCCCTCTAACCATTCTTTTGAAAACTTTCAAAGATCTAGTTATATTGGCTACATATTACCTTATGGTAATAATCAGCTGGAACTAAATGCAAGAGGTCTTCAAAAAGTTAAAAGAAAATGTATATGAAAAAACTATGGATTTCAAAATCTTTTTGCACCAAAAAATTTTAATGTCCCCACAAACTTTTTGAAGTGCCCTCACAGCCCCAGCAACATCCTCCTTCCAGTCTCCTCCCATCTGTTGTGTGCCCCCCATCCCTTACCTCAGTGTTTCCCAAAAATGTGTTCCTGCAAAGTGTCAGTTTTCATTTATCAACCTACATCTAGTACACCTGACTTTTTTCTTCTCTCTCTCTCTCTCCCTCCCTCCCTCCCTCCTTCCCTCCTCTCTCTCTCTTTTTTTACCAGCCTGCCTACTACTGGCATTTGAATCAGTGACCCTTGCAAAAGAAAGTCAGTAACACAAGAACAGAGGTCTTATTTATTTTGTACACATCTATAATCTCAGGATGTAGCTCTAAAAATCTTTGCTAAATGAATGAGTTTGTATTCCAGAGGAATGTATCTAAACATATAATCAAATCTGAAATAAAGAAGATAACTATATAAAGAACTGTCAAAGGTCAAATGAAAAGAAAATATTATTTTACTACTGTGAGTTGGCTTTGGGCACAAGCTTTGGGCTCAAAGTTAGCACTAAGCAACTTTAAGTGTTATGTCCATTGGAGTACAAAGTTAACCATTTCAAGTGAAAAAATTAACAAAGTTCACTTACAAATGAATATACATTTTTTATACCACACTAACTCATGAATAAGGTGATTATATTTAGACAGACATGTAATGTATTGATCTATGGAGTCAAAGATGTAGAAAATGTGTATTATGAAATGACGGTGTAGGGGCCGGTACTGTGGCTCAGTGAGTTAGCCCTGGCCTGAAGCACCAGCATCCCATATGGGCACCGTTTCTAGTCTTGGCTGCTCCTCTTCCAATCCAGCTCTCTGCTATGGCCTGGGACAGCAGTGGAAGATAGCCCAAGCACTTGGGCCCCTGCACCCGTGTAGGAGACCTGGAAGAATCTCCTGAGTCCTGGCTTTGGATTGGTGCAGCTCCGACCGCTGCGGCCATCTGGAGAGTGAACCAGCAGATGGAAGACCTCTCTCTCTGGCTCTACCTCTCTCTGTAACTCTTTCAAATAAATAAGATAAATCCCCCCACCCCAAAAAAAAAAAAAAAAAAAAAAAAGACGGTGTATGTATTTCAAAATGTTTTGCACCAAAATAATCTTAACAAATTATTTTAATTCATGTATTTGATGAATTCATGTATTATTTAATTCATGTATTTGAAAAAGAGAGAGAGAAAGAGAAAGAAGGAAAGAATGAATGAGTATGTTCCCATCCACTGGTTTACTTCCCAAACGCCCACAATGTCTACAGTTTTTTTTTTTGGGCCAGATTGAAACTGAGAGCTGGGAACTCAGTCTGGGTTTTCCACATGGGTGGAAGGGATACAAGTACTTGAGCCATCACGTGTTACCTCCCAGGGTGATTATTAACAGGAAACCAGAATCAGGAGTGAAACTAGGATTTGAATCCAGGAATTCATTCCAAAATGGGATGCAGGCATCTTAGAATAACTATGCCAAATTCCTGTGCCTAAACTTAATTTTTTAAAGATTTATTTATTTGAAGGGCAGAACAAGAGAGAGAAAGAGAAAAAAAATTTTTTTCTACCCACTAGTTCATTCTCTAACTGACTACAAAAGCCAGGGCTGGAACAGGCTGAAGCCAGAAGCATGGAACTCTATCTGGGTCTCCCACGTGGGTGGCAGGGGCCCAAGTACTTTGGACCATCATCTGCTAACTTCCAAGGCGCACTGGTAGGAAGCTGGATCGGAAGCAGAATGGCTGTAACTTGAATCAGCACTCTACTATGGGATGCCAGCATTAAAAGTAATGGCTTTATCTTCTGTGTCACAATGCTGGTCCCCTAAACATACCTAATTCCATTTTTCAATGAACTTTTTGAAATCCCCTCATAGTTAGTAGAAAATTATAATACAGAGAACAAAAAAATTATCAGAAATATTATACTTCAAGGTAACAATCTATAATATTTCAGTGTATACTTTGACAAACTTTTTCAGTGAATAGGTACAAATGTGTGGTTTAGGCTTCTTATACCTACATACATAATGTCATCTTAAAAATAGCTCATTTCTCATCTTGGAAAAATTGATTCAAAACAGTCAATATTTACAGATATATGTAACCACTATGCTAACCAGGATTACAAATCTTCCTTTTTTCAGTTATTAAAGAAGCAAACTGTTTAAAAGAACAAATGCTAAGTAAACTAACCTATAATAATACCTGAAGATAATTATTATAAGAGGAAATATGCAGGATGTAAAGAATACAGAAGTTCAGGC
The DNA here is from genome assembly GCF_964237555.1 of Oryctolagus cuniculus. Taxonomy (NCBI): domain Eukaryota; kingdom Metazoa; phylum Chordata; class Mammalia; order Lagomorpha; family Leporidae; genus Oryctolagus; species Oryctolagus cuniculus. The sequence continues at coordinate 109,406,444 of NC_091442.1, read as the reverse complement.
TTCAGCCCTAAGCTTGACCTTAGATAAGTTGCTAAAAGGCTCTCAAACCAGACTGCTTCATTTATAAAGCTGAAATAACAGTATTTACCTTAGATGGTCCCTAAGAGATGAAATGAGATGATGTTCCCAATGTCAGGCACATAGTATCTCATTCTGTAATAGTTATGTTTACTATCATTATGAAAATGATCAATTATACTATTATATCATCTTAACAGATTAACTTAAGTGGTTGGATTAATAAGTCAGAAATGAAGTTTCTGAATACAATTGACTTAAGATTTTAAAAAACATCTAGTTATTCAAAAAAGAGAGGGCAAGCATGCCAGACAGAGAGCTCCCATCCACTTCTTTTTTTTTTTTTTTTTTTTTTGACAGGCAGAGTGGACAGTGAGAGAGACAAAGAGAAAGGTCTTCCTTTGCCGTTGGTTCACCCTCCAATGGCTGCCGCTGCCGGCGCACTGTGGCCAGCGCACTGTGCTGATCCGAAGGCAGGAGCCAGGTACTTATCCTGGTCTCCCATGGGGTGCAGGGCCCAAGCACTTGGGCCATCCTCCACTGTACACCTGGGCCACAGCAGAGAGATGGCCTGCAAGAGGGGCAACCGGGACAGAATCCAGCGCCCCGACCGGGACTAGAACCCGGTGTGCCGGCGCTGCAAGGTGGAGGATTAGCCTATTGAGCCATGGCGCCAGCCCCATCCACTTTTTTACTTCCCTAAATGCTTGCAATGGCTAGGGCTTAGCTGAGGCAAAACTTGGGAATTCAATACAGGTTTCCCATGTGGATGCCAGGGACCCAATTACTTGAGCCATCACTGCTGCCCTGAGGATCTACACTAGCAGGAAGCTGAAGCTGGGAGTTGGAGTCAGGTACCAAAATTCAGATATGGGATGCAGGTATCTTAACCAGTGTCTTAACTGATAGGCCAAATGCCTTTCTCTGAGTTAGTATTTTGAGAGAGGTGAAGCATCTATCTCACAGGACTAGATCACTTTCAAAAAATGGAATAAAAAACCTTCTTGGAAGAGATTTTACATTGGTATAATTAAACTAGGAGAAGAAATAGGTGAGAAATCTCAATAATTTAATCAATAATCCGTGTTTAGAGAACTTGTTTTTTGCACAATAATCCATAAAAATTTATGAAATTTTTAAACAAGATTTACTTATTTATTTGAAAGGCAGAGTTACAGAGATCAAGATAGAGAGATAAAGATATAGAGAGATAGACATGAGACAGAGACATAGATCTTACATCCACTGGTTCACTCCCCAAATGACTGCAATGGCTAGAGCTGGCCACTCTGAAGCCAAGAGCCAGGGGCCTCCTCTGGATCTGCCAAGTGGGTAACAGGGGCCCAAGCACTTGGGCCATCCTCCGCTGCTTTCCCAGGCACATTAGAAGGGAGCTGGATCAGAAGTGGAGCAGCTGGGACTCGAACCAGTGCCCACATGGAATGTTGGTGTTGCGGGCAATGCTTTACCCACTACACCACAGCACCAGTCCCTTTATGAAACATTTTTAACTGCTGGATCTCTCAGTAGACAATAACTTTATATAAACTGACATTGTATTATTACATTGTACTATAGTTATTTTAAAAATTCTCTCTAGGCCAGCACCATGATGGAGGTTAATCCTCCGCCTGCAGCGCCAGCATCCCATATGGGTGCTGGTTCTAGTTTTGGCTGCTCCTCTTCCAATCCAGCTCTCTGCTATGGCCTGGGAAAGCAGTAGAAGATGGCACAAGATCTTGGACCCCTGTACCCATGTGGGAGACTGGGAAGAAGCACCTGGCTCGTGGCTTCAGATCAGCACAGCTCCAGCTGTTGTGGCCATTTGGGGAGTGAACCAACGAATGGAAGACCTTTCTCTCTGTCTCTTTCTCTCACTATCTGTAACTCTACCTCTCAAATAAATAAAATCTTAAAAAAACATTCTCTCTACCACTGTTTTACCCTTAACTGAAGAGTAAGGGACATGTTTTATGCATTATTATTATTATTTTTTTTTTTTTTACAGGCAGAGTGGACAGTGAGAGAGAGACAGAGAGAAAGGTCTTCCTTTGCCGTTGGTTCACCCTACAATGGCCGCCGCGGCCGGAGCACCACGCTGATCCGATGGCAGGAGCCAGGTACTTATCCTGGTCTCCCATGGGGTGCAGGGCCCAAGGACTTGGGCCATCCTCCACTGCACTCCCTGGCCACAGCAGAGAGCTGGCCTTGAAGAGGGGCAACCGGGACAGAATCCGGTGCCCTGACTGGGACTAGAACCTGGTGTGCTGGCGCCGCAAGGCGGGGGATTAGCCTAGTGAGCTGTGGCGCCGGCCTGTTTTATGCATTATTTTTAAAGATTTTATTTATTTATTTGAAGGTACAGTGAACAGAGACAGGGAGAAAGAGACCTTCCATCTGCTGATTTACTCTCCAAATGGCCACAATAGCTGGAGTTGGTCCAGGCCAAGCCAGGAGCCTAGGCTCTACTCATTAGAGTGAACTCTCCTACATGGGTGGTAGCAGCCCAGGCACTTGTGCCATCTTCCACCATTTTCAGGCATATTAGCAGGCAGCTGGATCAGAAGCAGAGCAGCCAGGACTGGAACCAGAGCTCTGATACAGGATGCTGGCATCACAGGCTGTGGCTTAACCCACTGTGCAACAATGCCAGGGACATCCTATATACTTTTGTACTTCTATCTAATATACTATATAGTTTCACATTCACTATTTATTGATTGAGGAAGTAAATGAAGAAACCACAATGTCTACAGCTTCAATTCCAAGAGGAATTAAATAGGGAACTAACACGGGCCTGTGCCTTGTTATCAAGATAGTAGTACCTAAATTACTTAAGCAGACTTTTTTACAATGGCTTCAGGTTCTACCCCATCAAGACTAAGTCATCTGGGTTAAGGATACAGAAGATAAAGTTTAAATTTGAGTATACTCTGTAGTGTCTCTGTCTTTGCATTCAAGTCTTAATGGATTCAGAAGCATATACATGTGCTTCTTAATTATTAATTTTTGTTATCTCCTCAGTTCATCTAATAGAAGCACTGCATGTTAAGCTCTTCAAAGAGTGAAATGAGGTGGTACTACTACTAGGAAGATTTCTCAAATTCTCTCCCAAAAACAAAAGCAGAGGGCAAAGAGAGTTTAACTTACCTCTTTCTTTGCAAAGGACAAAAAGGAATTCAGCAGCAATTTGCTTGACTCCAAGGTCAACATGTGTCATGAGGCGCACCAGCTTATTTCTCACAGTTGAGCCTACTTCAGGTCGATTTGTCACATCCCTCAAAGGTGGTAAAACCTGGTGACACAAACGTAAAAACCAGCATTAATCAAGGGTACTAAAGTAAGTGAGAATGGTACTGTGCAACTGGCCAGTTTTGCAAATTTTATTGGGTTTATTTTCCTAAGAGAGGGAAAAATTCTAAAATATAAGTATGGGTTAGCTAATAAATGAAATAAAATAAAACAATACAACAACAAAAAACTGGCCTCAAATACTTTCATGCCTATAATAGGGTTTCATTTGAACAGAAACATCTCCACTGTACCGCCATGAGTTTTTACTCATCTCAGCACCAGGAATACCTTGCCCCTATCAAAATCCATTTTAAAGGCTGGGTCAAGTTTCTCTTCCTTCCACAGAGGCTAGCCTGAGTCATAGTGATTTTCACCTTTTTAAAAGTCCAGCAGCATTTTCAGTATTTACTAAAAAAAAAAAGAAATCTGTACTTATATTTTCTAGTTGTTTAATTTTACAATAAAAAATGGCTGTTAAAGGTTGGACATCCCTAATATGATATACTCCAAAATTTGAAACTTTTTGAGGGCCAATATGAAATCCTAAGTGGAAAAATTAACACCAGACTTTGTGTTGCAGTCACATGTAGCTGCACTAAAAATACTGTATAAAATTAACTTCAGGCTATGTGTATAAGATATATATGAAACATAAATTAATTTAGTTAGACTTGGGTCCCATTCCTAAGATATCTCATTATGTATAAGCAAATATTACAAAATCCAAAATATCTGAAATCTGAAATACTTCTGGTTAATGTACTTTGGATAATACTCAGCCTGTAATTATTGAGCACTACCTATACACTAGTTGCTCTAATATGCATATATTACTTATAATCCTTAAAATGACCCTGCAAAGGAGGCAGTAATATCATCTTATACCTACTCTATAGACTAATCCTCTGAGGGCACCTATACCTTGCTTAGTTTGTCTGTTCCTTTGGTCCCTCACTTACCTACCCCACCACCCAGATACCTCTCTCCTGGTTCTTCTCTTATCTCATTGGTGGCTCTGTCTCAGCCTCTGTTGCCAATTCTCTTTTCTCTATCTTGTAAATGTTGGAATATTGAAGTGTTGAGTTCCTGGGCCATTTTTCTTCATTATTTTCACTTAAACTATTGGTGATCTCCTCTTGTTTTATGGCTCTCCACAGTCTCTACATCCTGATGACTGCCTAAATTGTATCTCTGTGTTGAATTCTTCCCTGACCTTCAGACATTTTCCTAACTGATAGGAAGAAATATACTTAGAGGATTTTATGAAGGGCTTGTTGAAAGAAGCAGACTGAAATAAGGGCAGAAATTATATTCAAATGATCTCTTCTTAGAATTTTTCAAGATTTTACTTTTTTGGTAAATCTATATAAAGAACAGTCAACATAATACAGTATTAACTATGCTGCCACTACCTTAACTACAGACTGATTATAGAACAAACTACAGTGTCATAAAGTCATCTTACTAACCTTTAGGCTAGTGCTTCTGAGACAGCTGTGCATACCAAATACCTGTGGATCTTATTAAAATATAGATTCTGGTTGACTAAATCTTGATGGGATCCATAACTGCATTTTTTTTTTTATTTTCAATTACTTGAAAGGAAAAGTAACAGAAAGAGAGAGACAGAGACAGATCTTTCATCTGCTGGTTCATTTCCCAAATGCCTACAACAACTGGGGTTGGGCCAAACCAAAGCCAGGAGCCTGGAATTCCATCCAGGCCTCCCACATTCAGGGTCCCAAGCACTTGAGCCATCATCTGTTGGTACTCAGTATGCATTAGCAGGAAGTTGGACTGGAAGCAGAGAGACAGGACTAGAACCAGGCACACCAATATGGGATGTAGGCATCCCAAGTAGCAGCTTAACAGGCTGTGTTACTATGCCTACCCCTAGGGCAGGAATTTCTTTGTTTTTTTTCACTGCTATCTTCCCAGTGCCTAACATATTATAGGTGCAACCAACAATAAATATTCTGATTGAAGGAATAATGAATTAATTCAACTTTTACTAAATGCCTTCTATATAAATAGTTAGGCAGTATACTAGGACATGAGGACAGAAACATATTCAAATAATAATTTTCTGTGTACCTATTATGTGCCAAACCTTCTATGTACATATGATTTATCTGAGTCCATTCAAATGACTTTTTTCCTTCCCTTTCTATACTGAGTTCCTACATCAGGAGGTACTGAAGACACTGGAGATATAACTATGAACAAAAATGGAAATCAACCCTCAGAAAATTGAATAACCAAAATGTTTACAGAGTCCAAATTTCAGTATCTCTCTGACAGAAGAGAGACTACAACACTTGGTACGAAATAATTACACAATAGATGCTTATTTGATTGCATCAACCATACTGATTTGATCTCCCATCTCTGGAAGAACGAGATATGTTAACGAGTGATCTCATATGTGTTTACAGTATCCAGAATACAGAATACATTAACAAAGATTATCACATAAAAACTCCGAAGCTGTGTTTTCGGTTCCTTAAAACCACTTCTTAGGGGTGGGCATTGTGGTGCAGTGAGGTAAGCTGCTGTTCACATCCCATAACAGAAAGCTGGTTTGAGTACTGGCTCTTCCGATTCTGATCCAGCTCCCTGTTAATGCACACCCTGGATATTTTAAGCATTTGGAGAGTGAATCAGCTCTCTCTGTCACTCTGCATTTCAAGTGAAAATTTAATAAAACCTTAAGAAATTTGTTGTTGTTACTGCTAAATATCACTCTCTGCATATGTAGAGACAAACTGCATATGTATTCCCCTCCAAATACTACCTGATAACAATTTTTTCTTTGACATATCTTGCCCAGCTTCTCGGTTTGTGTTTTTTTTTTGTTTTGTTTTGTTTTTTTTTTTTGACAGGCAGAGTGGACAGTGAGAGAGAGAGACAGAGAGAAAGGTCTTCCTTTTTGCCATTGGTTCACCCTCCAATGGCCGCCGCGCTGCGGCCGGCGCATCGCACCTATCCAAAGGCAGGAGCCAGGTGCTTCTCCTGGTCTCCCATGGGGTGCAGGGCCCAAGCACTTGGGCCATCCTCCACTGCACACCTGGGCCACAGCAGAGAGCTGGCCTGCAAGAGGGGCAACCGGGACAGAATCCAGCGCCCCAACCAGGACTAGAACCCGGTGTGCCAGCACTGCAAGACGGAGGATTAGCCTAGTGAGCCGCAGCGCCGGCCCAGCTTCTCTTTCAAATGCATGGAATACTCATCACTTTTGTAAGTCAGTCCAGACTAATGCAACCTGGGTCAATAATTTCTAACATCTGTTTTCTTTCCTATATATCCAAATACAGAATACTCAAGAACATTTTTTTAAAGCTTTATTTATTTATCTGAGAGGCAGAGTTACAGAGAGAAAGATCTTCCATCTGCTGGTTCACTCCCCAAATGGCCACAATAACTGGGGTTGGGCTACAGTGAAGCCAGGAGCCAGGAGCTTCTTCCGGGTCTCCCACATGGGTACAGGGGCCCAAGCACTTGGGCCATCCTCTGCTGTTTTCCTAGGCACACTAGTAGAGAGCTGGGTTGGAAATGGAGCAGCTAGGACTCTTACTGGCACCCATGTGGGATGCTGGCAGCGTGGCAGGTCACGGCTTTAACCCACTGACCCACAGCACTGACCCCTCAAGACCAACTTTTGGGGGATATTTGTGGAGTTGGATTTAATCAGGTATTCATTACAGAACACAATAATTAATTAACCATGGTTCCATTTACACTATTATCCAAACTTATCTGTTACTTTAAGATCTGCCTTTCTTGGGGGAAAGCACTGTGGTGTAGCAGGTAAGGCCACTGCCTGCAGTGCCTGCATCCCATCTGGGTACATTTGAGTCCCGGCTGCTCCACTTCCAATCTAGCTCTCTGCTATGGCCTGGGGAAGCAGTAGAAGATGGCCCAAGTCCTTGGGGCCCTGCACCCGCCTAGGAGACCTGGAAGAAGCTCCTGGCTTCGGATCGGCGCAGCTCCAGTCATTGCAGCCAACTGGGGAGTGAACCATCGGATGGAAGATCTCTCTCTCCCCCTCTCTCTGCCTCTCCTCTCTCTGTGTAACTCTTTCAAATAAATAAATAAATCTTAAAAAAAAAAAAAAAGAAAGAAAAATGTAAGCCGACACCATGGCTCACTAAGCTAATCCTCCACCTGCGGCGCCAGTACCCCAGGTTCTAGTCCCGGTCGGGGCGCCGGGTTCTGTCCCGGTTGCTCCTGTTCCAGTCCAGCTCTCTGCTGTGGCCCAGGAAGGCAGCGGAGGATGGCCCAAGTCCTTGGGCCCTGCACCCGCATGGGAGACCAGGAGGAAGCACCTGACTCCTGGCTTCAGATCGGCGCAGCCCGCTGGCCGTAGTGGCCATGGGGGGCGGTGAACTAACGGAAGGAAGACCTTTCTCTCTCTCTCTCTTTCTCTCCTCTCTCTCTAACTCTGCCTGTCCAAAAAAAAAAAAAAAAAAGAAAGAAAAGAAAAACAAAAATGTGAAACTATAGGAAACAAAGTATTTTCACTTATTATTATTATTATTATTCACCAAGTCCTTCTTTACAAGGAAGAATGTCTCAAAATCATCTACCATGGAAACGGCCTTAATCCATTAATTAATTAGTTTATCCTAGTCAATGATTATTCATGTTATCTCTTCTGTCAATATGCCATAAATTCTAAAACCAGAGTCAAATTTCTTTATCAGCTTTATTTGCGTGCTATACTCATAGCAAGGTGCTTACTAAATCCTGACTATAAATGTAGAGAAAGGAAATGGACCTGGTTCACGTATTAGGGGACATTCTAAATGATGATAAGTGGACAATGGGGCGAATGGTGGTACCACATACCAAAATGAGGAAAGAAGGGGAACAAATAGGTGGGGTGATAGAAAACTAAGATATTAGCTTGAGATATATCAAACTTAAGATACCTAATACATATCTAGGAGGAGGAGACGGGTAAGTATAGTTCATTACATACATCTACAGCTTAGGGACAGGCAAGGGCTGAAGATATAAATTTTGAAGCCATCAGTACACAGATGTTTTTTAAAACCATTACTCCTGAATGACATCACTAAGGGAATAGGGACAGAGAGAAGCCAGCATTGCCTTGGGCACTCAAACATTCAGGGTTGGGAGGAGGAGGAAGATCAGTAAAGAATAGGTTCTCTATTGTGTTCTAGAAATCAAGTGAAGAAATATTCTAGGATGAGGGAAGATTTACATCAAATGCTATTTGGAAATAAAAGGAAAAAGCTTTGAGAACTATCAGCATTGGCAATACTGGGTTGGTGACTTTGATAAACACCTCTACATTGGGATGGAATTCATGAAAATCCAATTACACAGGATTCAGGAGAGAGTCAAAGATGAGTAAAAATAATGGAGAGGGTAACTATAGAAAACTTTTTTTAAACAATTTTTTAAAATTTTATTTATCTGACAGATGGAGTTAGACAGTGAGAGAAAGAAACTGAGAGAAAGGTCTTCCCTCCATTTGTTCACCCCCAAAATGCCTGCCTCAGCCAGTGCTGCGCCAATCTGAAGCCAGGAGCCAGGTGCTTCTTCCAGGTCTCCCACATGGGTACAGAGGCCCAAGCACTTGGGCCATCCTCCACTGCCTTCCCGGGCCACAGCAGAGAGCTGGACTGGAAGAGGAGCAACTGGGACTAGAACCCGGCACCCATATGGGATGCTGGCGCCGCAGGCAGAGGATTAACCAAGCGAGCCACGGTGCCAGCCCCATAGAAAACTTTTTAGAGGAACACTGCAGAAAGAGGGGCAGCAAAATGGCATTAAGGGAAGGATTCTTTTTTTTAGATGGAAGATGTGTTTAGGTGCTAACAGATTAGTCAGTATAGTAAAAAAAAAAAAAATCTAAGAATAGAGGGGAAATAAATGAAAGGACAAAGTTCCTAAGAATGTGAGAGGAAAGGGAATCTAGAATAAAGACTACCACAAACTATAAACAGAAGGAGGGATAATTCATCCTTGATACAGGGGGAGAAAAAGTAGCAATGGTACAGATGCAGACAGAAAATAGATACAGTGGTAGAAAGATCAAGTTTTCCCTTTGCAGCAAAATAGGAAACAAATGAGGAGAGTAAGCATGGATGTTTGGAATAAAAAAAAAAAGAAAAAGGAGTTGTGAAATAGCCACCTTGAAGTGTACTGGAGAACCATGTTGGGTGGCTGGTCTAAAATTTAGAGTAGACTAATCAATATGGTTGTAGTATTTGCTCTTGTCATGTTCAAATGTTCCATGGAAATCCAGAGCAGATAAAAGGCTAGATGTAACCAATTTGTTGAATTTTCCAGGTGATTATGAGTTAGGGAGAGTGAGAATGATTGGTTAAAGATCTATGGGGAAGGGGCACAAGTTAATACTCAGCCTTTGGCACCAGCATCCCATTGGGTGCCAGTTCTAGTCACAGCTGTTTCTCTTCCGATACAGCTCTCTGCTATAGCCTGGGAAAGCAGTAGAAGATGGCCCAAGCACTTGGGCCCTTGTACCTGTGTGGGAGACCTAGAAGAAGCTCCTGGTGCCTGGCTTCCCATCAGCCCAGCTCCAGCCATTGCGGCCATTTGGAGAGTGAACCAGTGGGTGGAAGACCTCTCTCTGTGTCTCTCCCTCTCACTGTTTGTGGCTCTACCTCTCAAATAAATAAAAACTTAAAAAAAGAAAGATGTTTGGGGAGCTAGCATTGTGGCGTAGCAGGTTAAGCTGTTGCCTACAAAGTTGGTATCCCATAGGGGTGCTAGTTGGAGACCTGGCTCCCTGCTAACACACATGGGAAAGCAGTGGAAGATGACACACATACTTGGGCCTCTGAACCCACATGGGAAGACCTGGATGAAGCTCCTGGCTCCTAGCTTTGGCCTGGCCTAGCTATGGCCATTGCAGCCATTTGGGGAGTGAATCAGCAGAATATTTCTCTCTCTCTCTGTCCGTCCTTCTCTGTAACTCTGCCTTTAAAATAAATAAGTAAATATTTAAAAAAAAAAAAAAAAAGAGAGAGAGATGTATGGGGAAGAATGATTATGGCAATAAATATGTGGAATCTGGGCTGAATCATGGGAGAGGTAAAGATGAATGAATGAAGGACAGTGAAAAAAAATGATCGACTGATCACTTGCATGGCAAAAGAACATTACATTAAGAGTAATCAGAGAAGGGGCTTGAAATTGGGATTTTAGAGGCAAGTTTCAGTTACTAACTATGCATGGATGGTTTATGAAAAAGCTATGCACGGATTTCAGTTTTTTTGCACCAAAATAAACTCATTTTTTAATTCAATTTCCATGAACTTTTTGAAGTACCTTATTTTGCAGCCTCATCACATATATCGTCTTACTTTAGCAACTTTGAACTTATCTCTAGTACATTTTTTTATTATTATTTTATTTGAAAGTCAGAGTTAAACAGAGAGAGGAGAGGCAGAGAGAGAGAGAGCAAAAGAGAGAGAGGTTTTCCATCCGATGGTTCACTCCCTAGATGGCCGCAACGGCCGGAGCGGTGCAGATCTGAAGCCAGGAGCCAGGAGCTTCTTCCAGGTCTCCCACGCGGGTGCAGGGGCCCAAGGACTTGGGCCATCCTCTACTGCTTTCTCAGGCCATAGCAGAAAGCTGGATTGGAAGTGGAGCAGCCGGGTCTCAAACCGGGTGCTTCAGGCCAGGGCGTTAACCCAATGCGCCACAGCGCCAGCCCCTCTAGTGCATTTCTTTTCCAGATATTTTCAGAGATACTTTTATACTTTGTTTACTTATTTCAATTTCTGCTCAAGTGTTATCACTTCAGAGATGCATTCTCTCTCTCTCTTTTTTTTTTTTTTTTTTTTTTGACAGGCAGAGCGGACAGTGAGAGAGAGAGAGAGAGAAAGGTCTTCCTTTGCCGTTGGTTCACCCTCCAATGGCCGGCACGGCTGGCGCCCTGTGGCCGGCGCACCGCGCTGATCCGTTGGCAGGAGCCAGGTACTTATCCTGGTCTCCCATGGGGTGCAGGGCCCAAGCACTTGGGCCATCCTCCACTGCATTCCCGGGCCACAGCAGAGAGCTGGCCTTGAAGAGGGGCAACCGGGACAGAATCTGGCGCCCCGACCGGGACTAGAACCTGGTGTGCCGGCGCCACAAGGCGGAGGATTAGCCTAGTGAGCTGCGGCGCCGGCCAAGAGATGCATTCTCTTATTCCCTTTTCTCTTCCCTTGCTTTATCTTTTTTCAGAACATTTATACTACCTGCCATTATATATTTATTTGTTAACATTTTGCCAATCCACTATAAAGGAAATTCATTAAGGGCAGAGACTTGATCTGTTGTTCAGTTCTCAGAACAATGCTTAGAACATGGCACACAGTATTTCTCACAAATATTTGTTAATAAAATAACGAGTGACTCAAAAAATACACAAGTTCACTTATTTCTTGATAAGAAAGAGTTCAAAGATTAAACTAATTTTTCTGATTTTCTGAAAGAAAACATTATCAGTTAATTCATTAACTCCATATAAAAAAAACAATTTTGAGATGTAATACTCATAAAGTGGTTACCTGGTCTTTGAGAAATTTTCTGATGTTTCGATGGGCTCGGGAACACTCTGTTAATAAGCTGAGAACTGGAGTTAGACCCTCTCTATAGCTGCTTCCCTATAAAGAAAATCATACATGCTACATTAGTTTAGTTTTTAACAGTATTATTTTCTTCCATGTACCTGAGCACATTAATACTTCTTGGTGGGGTTGAGGGGGAGGGTGGCAACTTCATGTTTATGAATGCCTGTTTTGTCCTTCCTGGATTTTCCTACATTTTCTAGGGTTCCCACTGGCTCAGTCACTGGGCTTAAAGGAGGCAAAAGGTTTTGGTAACCTCTTAAACTACTTTGCTACCTTTTAATACAGTAACATGACAAAGTGAGTTATACAGCAAAAAAAAAAATAGCTCACATTAAGTACAAAATTGAAAATGTCTTTTTTTTATATAAAGATAACTTTTAGGTATGATAGAAAATATGTCTGTAAGGGGCCAACTTTTTGGACTTATAAAGTCTTTACATGGGGCCGGTGCCACGGCTCAGTAGGCTAATCCTCCGCCTGCGGTGCTGCCACCCTGGGTTCTAGTTTCGGTCGGGGCCAGATTCTGTCCCAGTTGCTCCTCTTCCAGTCCAGCTCTCTGCTGTGGCCCAGGAGTGCAGTGGAGGATGGCCCAGGTCCTTGGGCTCTGCATCCACATGGGAGACCAGGGGGAAGCACCTGGCTCCTGGCTTTGGATCGGCGCAGTGCGCCGGCCGTAGCGGCCATTTTGGGGGTGAACCAACGGAAGGAAGACCTTTCTCTGTCTTCTCTCTCACTGTCTAACTCTGCCTGTCAAAAAAAAAAAAAGTCTTTACATGGAACAGCAATTAATTTTTTCTTTGTTTTCAGGAACTATTTTCATTTTGGTGTTACATGAACATACTTTTCAGCAGTGAACCAAATACATTCACTTGGTTTCAGGAATTTATCATATATGGTAATAAAAAATTATAATGATTATATCACTCATCAGTTACAAGTGTAAGAAAAGCTTAGATTTAGAAATCACGCTCTGGTGTGTGTTTGTATGTATGGCACACTCATATGCTTTAGAAATGGCTTCTCAAGGCGTCTATTTTATTAGCCTTACCTTGTCTATTCTCTTCTCCATAAAATTGAGTAAAACATGAATGGCCTCCATATTCATACCATTGTAAACCATGGTATTGTTTTTCAAAACTGTTTCTTTTGCAGCTGTTTTCTCACTTGGCAGTTCATCTAGAGTCGTTGCCTCTTGGGCTGTTTCCTCATGGGTTAATGGACAAATAAGAACATCCAAACAAGAGACCGGAACGTTGCTTAAAAGGTTGACTGCATTGCTGAAAAGCAATTTAAAAATACAGCATTTTAATTTGATTGGAGAAGCAACAAGCATAGTAAGATCAGAAATGACTTTTTGGAATCAATTAAAATTTTTCTTTTTCAAAATGAGCCATTAACATTAGTTAGAATTTACTAAAAGAGAAAATAAAGAACTATTTCAAATACATATGACAAATTACAAAGAACAGATGTTAAATGGACAGACACAATCACATAACGTCATGTCACTTTCTGAAATGCTAAAATAGGAATTAGTGAGCTTTAATGCCAGCTCTTAAATTAACTATGACAACACTGCTAGCTTTGCATTTTTTCCATGGGGTTTTAGATCCTTTTGTAGATTTACACTTGTTTTATTGTTCCTTAGATGACAACATAAAACATTTGAGAAGTACTGCATATAAGCAGCTTACCACAGAAGTAACAACATTAAAAACCAAATACTGTAGGTTTATGTTTTGTTCTTTCCAGATGCAGAATATACAATTTTTAAATCATCCCATTTTGGGTAAAACATTTGCAGGAAAAGGGAAATGGTGCTCATTTTCCCTCTTTCATCATTGGGTCTCTTTATATGAGGCCAACATAGCTAGTTAGCCTTTCTGCTATGCATTACTGAATACACAGCCTAGGATGCAAACCAGTAGGGGGAACCCAAACCTTGTATTTTTGGCATTCCCTGTAAGTCTTGTTCTGTTACTCTGTGTAGACTAGATTAAAATGATATCTGCAATTTCAAAATTAGAAATGTTCTTAATGAACATATTTTTTTCCACACAATATTTCACATGTTCATTTCAAAGGAGAGACGATGTTCTATGCTAACTGGATCTTACATCTCTGTGCCTCAAAACTTCCCGATAAACAACAATGGAAAGACAGGCATTACATTTCCTAGTGACAGAGAAGCAGATCTAAAAATAACCATATCCTCACTAAAAATAAACTCTTGCAAATATAATTTAAAAGTCTAACCACTTGGAAACTAAATTCAGGGCCTAATCCATCGGATGCTGTCTTAATTTAGACCACTGTAGTCTAAAATTTAATTTAGATTATACTGACATCCTAATAAACAGAAGATAAAAATACAAAGAAAAAATAAAATACAAGAGTTTTTCTTTCCTTTGCCCTGCAGTGTGGTTCCACTGCCCCAAGAATAAATATTTCCTTTTTTTTCCTGTTATGGAAAAATTTTAAATTGGTAAGAAATCAATCTAGAAAGTAGGTAACACTGAACAGTGAGTGGAAATGGACAGGGCATCAAAAAATAAGAACCATGAACAAAAATTAACCAATCCTATGAATAAACAGTTCCTGGTAAAATAGAAATTATTTGATTGTCTTCACTAAAACCTACTGCTGTGATTGCTACTGTTACACAAAATCCCTAATTTTGGTTATTTGTAAATTATCAAGGGTAATTGAAATATAATGCTTTTCCATAATCTTATAAAGAAAAATTTCCAAGCATCTGTAGTTCCTTATCTATAGTTTGAAATGTTTCACTTCTGACTTAAGCAGTTGGAAATTGTTACTGAATACCAAGAAGATTCACTAGGGATAAGAGAAGAACAAAAATGGAACTCTACCTTAGAATTATTTTCTAAAACTATACAAGCCATTCTGAAATGTTGGGATTTTTCCTACACAGGGCAATAGGCTCTGGAGTCCATTGACAGTATGAGTCCCTGAACCTATCAGACAAAACTAAACTGAAAAGTTTAAGATGGGTCATTTCATTAAAAAGGAATGTTTCCCCTTTAAATTCATTTAAAGCAAACAGTTTCCAGGAATTCAGTAAATTTAAGACATCAAATACAGTTTCACTTGATTCAACAAATATTTGGAGGTTTTAGGCTTTTCAAGAAAAGTTCCCATTTTCTCATTTCTTATTAAACAACCAGGTTCCCAAACAACTACAAAATTAATTTTCTGGCTCACTGTGTTTGAACTATTCTTTTTAAGTAAGGAAGGCCAGCTTTCTGAGCTCTGTCACTTCTCTGACAGTTTTATTTGTGGTAGAAGAGTGTATGAAATTCTCCAGCTACCAGGAAGTCAGTGACTATGCACAGATCTGCACAATGGTGTTTGCATTCCTACTCCAGGGGGTAGAAATACTGTGTATATTACTCTCTCCTTTTCAGCTCCGTAGAGATCATTAATCACTGGGACATGACATCCTCCTGCTCCTGCTCCCAGCCCCCTCCTGATATGCAGATTCAAAAGCAAGGCCTATTTAGAACTCCTTAATTCCTCGATTAAAGCCTTGTTAGTTGTGGGAGACGGAAGGCAATCTTAAATCTAGTCCTCTATCAAATGCTGAACTAAACGTAATTTAACACCAAATGACATCGAAGAGCATGTTAATGGCTTATGTAGATTTACAGTAACAAATCTCCCCAGATTGTATCTTCTTTCTATTTGAGGCTTTTTTTTCAAGGCTAGCAAGTCTATTTAAACAAATTATAAGATTTCCAAAAGATATTGCTTCTATTCTCTTAAATAAGAAGTGTTTTCTAAAGAATATTTTTTCTTTTGTGGTAAGAGTACTTAACATTAAGAACTATCTTAGTAGCAAAGTATACGATATAGCACTGCTAACTCCAGGCTCTATTGTACAGCAATCCCCAGAATTGATTTATCTTGCATACCTGAAACCATTTCCCACTCCCTCCAGCCTCTGGTAACCACTGTTGGGTTCTATGAGTTTCACTATTTTAGATTCCTCATAAAGGAGGGATCACATAGTATCTGTCCTTCTGTGTCTGGTTTATTTCATTTATCGTATCTTCCAGATCCATCTTTGTTGTTGCACACAGGACAGGACTTCCTTCTTTGTAAGGATGAATAATATTTTCTTTATCCATTCATCTACTGATAGACATTTAGGTTGTTCCCATATCTTGGCTATTGTGAATAGAGATGTAATGAACATGGAAGTACAAACACCTCTTTGAGATAGTAATTTTATTTCCTTTGGATATATCCAGAAGTAGGATTGCAGGATCACATGCTAATTCTACTTTTAATTTTTGAAGAACCTCCATACTATTTTCTGGAATGCCTACACTAATTTACATTGCCACCAACAACATATAAAGGTTCCTTTTTCTCCACATCCTCACCAACTTTTTTTTTTTTTTTTCCAGAAATAGCCATCATAACATGTGGGAGGTGATACCTTATTACAGTTTTGATTTCATTTCCCTGATGATTAGTGATGTTTACCAACCTTTTTTTAAAAGATCCACTTATTTGAAAGGCAGAGTGACAGGGGTAGGGGAAGGTCTAGCTACTAGTTCACTCCTCAAATGGCTGCAATAGGTAGGGCTAGGGTAGGCCAAAATCAGGAGACAGAAACTCCATTCAGGTCTCCCTCGTAGGTGGCAGGAACCCTAGGACTTAAGCCACTATCCATTACCTCCCAGGGGCATCGGCATGAAGCTGCCACTGAAACAGAGTAGCTGCGACTCAAACTGGCTGTCCATTTAGGATACAGTCATCCCAAGTGGCAGCTTAACCCAGTGTGCCACAATGCCTACCCCACTGCTGAACACCTTTTCCTTTAACTGTTAGCCAGATGTATGTCTTCTTTGGTGAAATATCTATATAGGTCCTTTGCCCATTTTTAAATCAGGTTGGTTTTTTTGGCTACAGAGTTAAAAGTTTCTAATTCACTTTGGAAATTAATCCGTTTACAGATAATACAATTCAAAATTATATTCTCCCGTCCCATAGATTTTTTTAAAATTTTGTTAATTATTTATTTTGCTGTACAGAAGTTTTTCAGTTTGATTTAATCTCATTTGTTTATTTTTATTTTTGTTGCCTGTGTTTTTGGTTTCACATCAAAGAAATCATGTCAGTACCAATGTCTCAAGTTTTTTCCCTATGTATTCTTCTCAAAAGATTATTATTTCATATTTTACATTTATGTCTTTAATCTATTTTGAATCAACTTTGTGTCTTGTGTAAAATAATAGTCCAATTTTATTCTTTTATATGTAAATCCAGTTTTCCCAACACCATCTGTTGAAGAGATGATTCTTTCCCCATTATGTATTCTTGGCACTCTTGTCAAACATGAGTTGACTGTATATGCACGGGTTTATTTCTGAGCTCTTTATTCTATTCCATTTGTCTGTATGTCTCTTTTTATGCCAGTACCTTATTGTTTTGACTAGTATGGTTTTATAATATTTCATGAAACTATGTAGTATGATACCTCTAGCTTTGTTCTTTTTGTTCAAAATTTCTTTGGCTATTACGTGTCATTTATGATTCTCCACTTCCTCCTACTCAAAATAAGGAAGGAAGGAAGAGAGGAAACAGAAGAAAATAAGTTTTTTTAAAGATTTATTTATTTGAAAGGTAGAGTGAGAAATACAAAGAGAGAGAGAGACAGAAAGATCTTCAATCCACTGGTTCACTCCCCAAATGGCTGCAATGGCTGAGCCTGGGCCAGCCTGCTGGGAGCCAAGAACTCCATTCAGGTCTCCCATGTGAGTGGCAGGGGCCCAAATACTTGGGCCACCTTCCTCTGCTCTCCCACATGCATTAGCAGGGAGCTGAATCAGAAGTGGAGCAGCTGGGACTAGAAGTGGTACTAGAACTGGCACTGTGATATGGAATGCTGGCATAATAAGTGGCAACTTAACCCTTTGTGCCACAACATGGACTCCCGAAAAAAAAGTTTTTAAGATGACAGCTGATAATTCAAAGTTAGGCCATGATGCTAGAATATGAACTCAATGTGAACAGATTCATACTACTGTGATACTAAGAACAGAACAGTACTAAATCTAGAGAAGACAGAAACACCGCTGCAGTCAGCTGTGCAGCACAGCCTGCTGCTGGCTACAAGCTGCCATCTTACTACATTCAAGGTGCAAAGAAATCCCTGTGCTCCCGCTGCTTGCAGTTTTAGCTGACGGACATTCCACAGTCACCCACTGACTTTACTGCAGCCTGGGGAGCTGACAGGGGCGTGAGCAACCACTGGGCTCGGAGCAAGGAAGCCACATTGCTTCCTTCCCTCCTCTAATCCCACAGAGCACCATGCTTGTCAGGGGAAAGTTACGCAGTGAGCCTCTGTTCCACTCCTACCAGAATCAGAGTCAGAGTCAGGCAATGTGTAGGGCAAATGACAGAAGCCCTGCATCCTGCAACTGTGGGAGAGTTTTACGGCATTAGCATTTCACAAGAGCTGGGGGGTATTCACCTTAGCTTCTGGGAGCTAACACCACAAGTAGCCCATAGAAAAATCTGCTCGACTCTGTGAGATCTGAGTAATGACTCCACTACACTATGAAACACCAGGACTGTAATAATTCATTCTAGATTTTTCAGTGCCACTGCAATGTATCCACTGGACTCAGGGAAGAACCTACCTGCATTACACCACTCTGCACTCAGACCCTCATGAGAAAAATCTCCTGCATACCTTGTAGTCACCCTGTAGGATTGGGGCAGGGCTCAGTTCACATTCCCTAGTCCTAGGACTAGGGCTGTTGCTGTCATAGCCACTGTACCGGTCGGACTCTCTTAGCAAGACCTGAGGAAGGGTTCATCTACATCACACAACCCTAGAGCCACAGCAATTGGTGCCACAAGCCCTGGAATCACTCAGGTTTGCCAGTAGAACAACAGGACAACAAACCTTGTCTCTCTCGGAGTCAAGAATGAGGCCTTCGTTATCACAATCACAAGGGAGACTAAGAAACTCTCTGTGGACCAAAGGTACACACCCTAGGAAACCCATGTTCATCTTGAAGCCACATAGAAATCACTAAGACCTGCAGTAGACTAGACCACAGTGTCACTTACAGACACAACTGATATTAAGACAAAAGAAATCACTCCAAGAATATATTCCTGGGCACACCTACAGCCAAAGCGAAAGCCAAAGGAATAAGCCAAGTGATACTGTGGATTTCAGCCAATCCATAGACTCTTTTCCAATAAAACTTACTCCATAAATAACAAGGGACAACTACACCACACGCACAGACATCAATATACAGATACATTAAGAAGCAACATAGCATCAGGCCTCCAAAAGAACAATAATCTTCCAGAATTAGATCCTAAACAGAAGAAAAGCTATGAAATGACAGATAAAGAAGTCAAAATGATGGTTGTAAGGAAACTCAGTGAGATGCAAGAGAATACAGATAGATTAAAGAAATAAGAAAATCAATGCATGACATGAATGAAACTATTACCAAGGAGATACAACTCATTAAGAAGAACCAAATAGAAATTTTGGAGATGAAATCTTCAATCAGTGAAATAAAAAATATGACTGAGAGCTTTAACAGCAGATCAGACGAAGCAGGGGAAAAAATTTCTGGCCTCTAGGACAAGACTTTTGAAATAACCCAATCAGACAAAACTAAAAGTGAAAAGAATTAAAAAGAATGAACAAAGTGGGATATGAAACATGGGATAGCATTAAGTGACCAAATATTCATATTATAGGTATTCCTGAAGGAGAAGAAAAGGAAAAAGCTATTGAGAACCTGCTACATGAAATAATAGTTGAAAATTTATCAGATCTTGAAAGAGACGTGGGCATCCAGATACAAAACTCAAAGAACGCAAGCAGACTCAACCAAAAATGATCTTCTCCAAGGTGTATTACAGTCAAATTATCAAAAATTAAAAGACAAGGAGAGAATCCTAAAGACAGCAAGAGGAGATATGTAATGAAGCATCTCTAAGACTTAGAACAACAAGCACAAACCAAATCCCAAATCAGCAGGTGAGAAATAATAAGGTTCACAGCAGAAATAAATGAAATTGAAACTAAAAAAAATACAAGAATAACAAAACAAAAAGTTGTTTTTTTGAGAAGATAAACAAAATAGATAAACCTCTAGCCAACTAACAAAGAAAGAAGGAAAAACTCAAATAAATAAAATTAGAGATCAAAAATGAGACATTACAACCAACACCACTGAAATACAAAGGATGATAAGAAACTATTATGAAGAACTATATGCTAATAAACTAGAAAACCTCAAAGAAATGGATGAATTCCTGAATTCATATAACCTATCAAGATTAAAATAAGAAGATATAGACAACCTAAACAGACCCATACAAGCAGTGAGATTGAAGCAGTAATAGAAAGTCTTCTATCAAAGAAAAGTCTGGAACCTGATGGCTTTACTACTGAATTCTACAAAACATTCAAACAGGAAGTAGCTCCAATACTTTTCAAACCATTCCAGAACATTAAACAGGATGGAACTCTGCCAAACTCTGTATAAGGCCAACATCACTTCGATACCAAATCCAAAGACATGTCATGAAAAGAATACAGACCTATATCCTTAATGAACAAAAATGCAAAGATTCTCACCAAAATACCAGTAAATTGAATCCAAAACCACATAAAAAAGGTTATACATCATGATCAAGTGGGATTTATCCCAGAAATGCAAGAGTGATTTAACATTTGCAAATCTCAATATATGTCTTAAATGACATCAGTAGAATGAAGAACAAAAACCATATGGTCATCTCAATAAATGCAGAAAAAGCATTTGATAAGATTCAACATTCTTTAATGAAAAAAAAAAACTCTACAAATTAGGTATAGCAGGGACATTCCTCAAATTTATAAAGGCCATATATGACAAACCGACAGCCAATAGCATACTGAGTGGGGGAAAACTGAAAGCATTTCTTATCAGGTCTGGAACAAGACAAGGATGTCTAGTTTCACCACTCTTGGTCAATATAGTATTGAAAGTTTTAGGGGATGGCACTGTGGCACAGCAGGTTAATGCCCTGGCCTGAAGTGTCAGCATCCCATATGGGCACCAGTTCTAGAGCTAGCTGCTCCACTTCCCATCCAGCTCTCTGCTATGCCTGGGAAAGCAGTAGAAGATGACCCAAGCCATTGGGCCCCTGCACCTGCGTGGGAGACCTGGAAAAAGCTTCTGGATCCTGGCTTTGGATCAGCGCAGCTCCAACCGTTGCAGCAAATTGGGGAGTGAACCATCAGATGGAAGACCCTTCTCTCTCTGCCTCTCCTCTCTCTCTGTAACTCTGACTTTCAAATAAATAAATAAATCTTAAAAAAAAAAAGTTTTAGCAAAAGCAATTAGGGAAAAGAAATAAAGGGCATCAAAACTGGCAAAGAGGAAGTTAAATTATCTATGTTTGCAGATTACATGATGTTGTACACAGGAAAACCTAAATACTTCACCAAAAAGCTGTTAGAATTGACAAACCAATTCAGTAAGGTTGCAGGATACAAAATAAACATACAAAAAAACAGATTTTTAAATGCTAATCATAAACTTACAAAAAGGAAAATCAAGAAAGAAACTGCATTCACAATAACTACCAAAAATATATAAACACACACACACACATATACACACACATATGGAAGAATGAAATTAGATCTATACTTCTCACCATATACAAAAACCAAGTCAAGATGGATCAAAGACCTGAGACTATGAAGTTGCTGGAAGAAAACATAGGGGAGACACTCTAAGACACTGATATAGGGGACAACTTCTTGGACAAAATCCCCAAGCACAGGCAACAAAAGCAAAACTAAACAAACAGGACTATATTAAACTCAGAAGCTTTTGCACAGAAAAGGAAATGATCAACAGAGTGAAAAGACATTCAACAGAATGAGAAAAAATATATTTATAATCTATCTGACAAAGGATTAATATCCCAAATATATATCAGCAACTTAAAAATTCAACAACAACAAAATAATCTAGTTAAGAAATGGACAAACGACCTCAACAGACAATTCTCAAAAGAAGAAATACAAATTGCCAGCCAATATATGAAAAAAGTACTGAATATCATTAGCCATCAGGGAAATGCCAATCAAAACCACAATGAAATATCGCTTCACATCTGTCAGAATGGCTACAATCCAAAACACAGAAAGTAACAAATGCTGGGGAGGATGTGGACAAAGGGGAACATTTATATACTGTTGGTAGGAACGTAAATTAGTGCAGCCACTGTGGAAAACAATGTGGATATTTCTTAGAAAACTAGAAATAGACTTGCCATATAATCCAGCAATCCCACTACTAGATATATACCCAAAATACATGAACATGTTCTATCAAAGAGATACCTGCACCACCATGTTTATAGCAACAGTGTCTACAATAGTCAAAATTTGGAATCAACCAAAATTTCCAACATCAAATGAGTAAAGAAAATGTGTTATACACACACAAAATTTTACCATTTACAGCAAAAACAAATACAACTGGAGGATATCATGTTGTATGAAATAATCCAGACACAGAAAGACAAATACCACATGTTCTCCCTTATATATGGGAGCAAAAATTTTTTTTTTTTTTTTTTTTGACAGGCAGAGTGGACAGTGAGAGAGAGAGACAGAGAGAGAAAGGTCTTCCTTTGCCGCTGGTTCACCCTCCAATGGCCGCCGCTGCAGCCGGCGCACCGCACTGATCCGATGGCAGGAGCCAGGAGCCAGGTGCTTTTCCTGGTCTCCCATGGGGTGCAGGGCCCAAGCACCTGGGCCATCCTCCACTGCACTCCCTGGCCATAGCAGAGAGCTGGCCTGGAAGAGGGGCAACCGGGACAGAATCCGGTGCCCCAACCGGGACTAGAACCCGGTGTGCCGGCGCCGCAAGGTGGAGGATTAGCCTATTGAGCCACGGCGCCGGCTTGGGAGCAAAAATTAAAAAAAAATAAAAAAGAGGGGCGGGCATAGTGGGTAAGGCTGCTGCCTGCGATACCGGCATCACATATGGGCACCAGGTCATGTCCTGGCTGCTCCACTTACAGTCCAGCTCCCTGCTATTGTGCCTGGGAAAGCAGTGCAGAGTGGTTCAAATCCTTGGGCCCCTAAACCCACGTGAGAGACCTGTGAGAAGCTCTGGGCTTCCGGCTTTGGCCTGGCCCAGCCCCAGTCATTGCAGGGGGAGTGAACCAGTAGAGGAAGATCTCTGTCTCTCCCTCTCTCTGTGTAACTCTGCCTTTCAAATAATACGTAAATCTTGAAAAAAACAAAGGCCTGCATGTATCAGTACTGCTATAAATATAGTTTTGTAAAGCTTTGTTTTATACCTTTGTCGAAGCAATGATTCAGAATGTTATAATACTAGAGATTTAATAATATGTGATTGCTTCAAAATTTACTGTATATGAGTGAAATGGCCATTTTTCCATTCAATTACTGACTACAGCTCTTGTCTATATTCTCACTACACTGGGGTCTTCTAGTTTTTTTAAACTTCTTATTCAGTGAAGTACTAAGCCTTTTTACTGTAATATAAATTTAAAATGTTATCTCAAAAATTAAAAATAAAAAGGAGAAAAAGGAGAGTGGGAGCAAGAAGGGGGATGGAGGGAGAGAGGAAGGGAATCTCATTATGTTCTTAGAATTGTATCTACAAACCACATTGAATCTATTAAAAACTAAATTTTTTGAAAAAAGATTAAAGACAAAAGGTACATATTTAACAATGACATAAAAAAAAAAACAATGGGAAACACTATAGGTGAAGCAGATTTTAGGGGAAGATTAAGAGTTCATTTTGGATATATTAAGTGTGAATTGTCTATTAGACCTACAGGTGGAGATGTTAATAGAAAATTGGTTGTGAGTCTGGAGTTCAGGGAAGATAATCCACAATAGAGAAATACACTGAGAAGTCACTGACATATAGCTAGTATTTAAAGAGAACAGATGAGATTAGAGCAACAAAGGAGTGTGGATTGAATGACTGTAAAGGCTGAGTCTGAATCACTGTAGTACCTAGAGGCTGAGGAGAAAACAACTTTATAACTAGTGAGATATTTCAAAAATAAAGGGAGAATAAACTTACCCACCACTTTGATGTATTAAAAAAGGTAAACAAAGCACTCCACTAGGCACACAGTATGGCAACTATTATGCAGCTTTTGAACAATGGATATATTCCATTATAGAATGGAATAGCAAAAATAACAGAGAAAGAGACTATAGCACCTATGGAAAAATGAAAACAAGTCCCTATGTTTAAACAAAGGATAAGGTCTCTAAAGGAGACAACTTAGTAGACAGTAAGACCAGAAAGGTCTTTGTATTTACGTGTGGAATTGGATGGGACATTAAAAAGAGTCTTAGATGTTACATTAAGATAGTTTACTGATGACCTTAAATCAGAGGTATGCTGGCAAAGGATATATAGAAGCCTAATTAGATTGGGATGAAGAATGACTAGGGAAAATAATAGGTACAAATCAGATATCTGCAAAGTGGAGTGGGGTGTATGCAACCGTGGAGAGATACAGAGGTCCTCCATCCACTGGTTCACTCCCCAGCTGGCTGCAACAGCCAGAGCTGTGCCGATCCAAAGCCAGGAGCCAGGAGCTTCCCCCGGGTCTCCCACACTGGTTCAGGGGCCTAAGGACTTGGGCCATCTTCCACTGCTTTCCCAGGCCATAGCAGAGAGCTGGATTGGAAGTGGAGCAGCTGGGACTCGAACTGGCCTCCATATGGGATGCCAGCACCACAGGCAATAGCTTTACCCACTACACCATAGCACTGGCCTCTCTTAACACCTATTTTTAAAAATTAATCTTCATATTGTCTCTTTTTATTATTTATTTTTATATACAATTGTCATGATTTACTTCGTACAATCATTAGCAGTGTATGTAAGGTCTATACATAAGAGGGGTCTTAAAAATTCCAAAGGTGGGCCGGCGCCGCGGCTCACTAGGCTAATCCTCCGCCTTGCGGCGCCGGCACACCGGGTTCTAGTCCCAGTCGGGGCGCCGGATTCTGTCCCGGTTGCCCCTCTTGCAGGCCAGCTCTCTGCTGTGGCCAGGGAATGCAGTGGAGGATGGCCCAAGTGCTTGGGCCCTGCACCCCATGGGAGACCAGGATAAGTACCTGGCTCCTGCCAACGGATCAGCGCGGTGCGCCGGCCACAGGGCGCCAGCCGTGGCGGCCATTGGAGGGTGAACCAACGGCAAAGGAAGACCTTTCTCTGTCTCTCTCACTGTCCACTCTACCTGTCAAAAAAAAAAAAAATTTTTCCAAAGGTATGCTTTATGAAAAAATTGAGTGGACTAAAGAAGTTTTCTGCACCACAATAAACATCTTTTAATTCCATTTCCCATGAACTTTTTGAAGTACCCTTGTACGTGAATATTTATATAATAGAATATATATAATCATATATATAATATTACGATATATTTGTATTTATATCAATACAAATCAATACATGGGAAGGTATGTTTAAGCATCTTTTCTGATTTAGGGATTTAACCAAAATGTTTGGACATAAATGGTACAGGCAACACTGTGAAAAATCTTAGCTGTCAAGGAAAGGAAAGAAACAGGCTGATAGCTCTAAAGAGCGGATCTGATGAAAGATTTACTTCTACTCCAAATGGGAGAGATCTCAGCATGTTCATATTTTGAAGAGATAAAGCAAAAAAAAAAAAAAAGGCTAAATATCTATAAGAGGAGTTAATGGTAGAATAAAGTCTGAATTTCAAGATGGCGGAATAGTCAGCTTGCTGTTCTAGTCTAAGGGGAGATAGTTTTTAAAAAGTGGAGAAAGTGCAATCTAAGGGAAGAGTTAGGGAGAAAAACGCAAAGGAAAAGCCATGCAAATTAGAGAGACACTATGGATCTATGTGGAAAGTGCGGATGTGCACAACTCAGGACCCCAAGCAGCCAAGAGTCTCAGCAACAGTTTTGGAGAATGAGGTGAGACCTGACTGCAGCGACACAAGCCACTGGTGATAAAGTTGAGGGAAGAGCCTGGTGTGAGTCCGCCATTAAGCCCTGTGGGGAATAGTGTACCTGCCAACCTAGAGGGAAAAAGAAAGGGGCACATTTCTCTCTTCCCAACCACAGGGCACCGGTGTCTTGTAACTAGTCGGTTGACATATGTAACAGCTGCACCAGCTTGTGTCCACATGCCCAGCAACCAGCCAGAGGAGACAACCAAGCATGGCTGGGGGGTGCTCTGTGCTGGGACTGTGAAAACACTGTGGCTTTGTGGGAGAGCACAGGGAGTGGCTGGGTCTTTGGGCAGTCACTGTGGGTGGCTTTACATTCTTGGTGCTCCCTGATTCCCTGGTGAAGGTCACTGCCGTGGGATCCATGCTCACACTGAGGACTGCATGGATCCTTTCTGTGGTTCTTGTGGCAGCGTGGATGATACTGCACCCACTGGGGCTAGTACTTGGGCATTAGTCTCCTTGGAAGAGACAAGGTGAGCGATGAGCGGGAGGCTACACCAATAGAGCCGATTAAACCTCCTCTCTGATTTAAAAAAAAAAAAAAAAAAATTTAACACGCCCAACTTGGGTGTCACCTTGGATACTCCCCTCAGCCTGGAGCACTGAACAGAGCTCCCTGGCCACACCCAGAACACACCTCTGGGTATTCACTGAAAGAGCAGAAAATCCATTAAGCCACAGAAGAATAGACCAAAGATAAAAGTCATCACAGGAGAAAACCAAACCAAACAAAAAAGCCAACAAGTATTTCCACAAATGCTAAAAATAGATGCAGCAATTCAAGAAACAAGAATAAGGAACACACCATGACACACCCAAAAGAACACAACACTTCAATACTAGAATGTGAAGATGAAGAGACTGAAGAAATGCCAGAAAAAGAATTAAAAAAACTGATAGTAGGATTACTTAGAAGTAATTAGAAGTAAATCCACAAATTAAAGAAATCCATGCATGACATGAGAGAAAATTTTTCCAATGAAATTGACATTTTTAGGGGGCCGGTACCATGGCGCAGTAGGTTAATCCTTCACCTGCAGTGCTGGCATCCCATATGGGTGCCGGTTCAAGTCTTGGCTGCTACTCTTCCAATCCAGCTCTCTGCTGTGGCCTGGAAAAGCAGTCGAAAACGGCCCAAGTGCTTGGGCTCCAGGCTCCTGGCTCCTGGCTTCGGATTGGTGCAGCTCTGGCCAGTGCGGCCATTTGGGGAGTGAACCAATGGAAGGAAGACCTTTCTATCTCTGTCTCTCCCTCTCATTGTCTGTAACTCTACCTCTCAAATTAATAAAATCTTAAAAAAAAGAGAAAGAAATTGACATTTTAAAGAGAAATCAAAATGAAATATTGGAAGTGAATGATTCAATAGATCAAATAAAGCATGCAGTGGAAAGCATTAACAACAGACTTGGAGAGACAGAAGAAAGAATATCTGAGTTAGAAGACAAATCTCTGGAAATTTTATAATCAGGCCAAAAAAAAAAAAAAAAGAAGAAGAAAAAATTAGAAAACTTAAAAACCGTGTTGGAGATTTATGGGATACTATCAAATGACCCAGCATATGGATCTTAGGGGTTCCTGAAGGCATGGAAAGAGAGAATGTATTAGAAGGTCTTTTTAGTAAAATATGGCAAAAACTTCCCTAATCTGAATAAAGAAAGGGATGTTCAAGTACATGCAGCACACAGAACTTTATTAGACATACCCAGAAAAGATCTTCACCATGACACATTGCAGTCAAATTCTCTATAGTAAAACATAAAGAAAAGATTCTAAAATGTGCACAAGAGAAATGCCAGATTATTTTTAGAGGATCTCCAACTAGACTCACAGCTGACCTCTCATCTAAAACCCTACAGGACAGGGGCTGGTGCTGTGGTACAGTAGGCTAAGCCTCCACCTGTAGTGCTGGCATGCCATACAGGTACCAGTTCATGTCCTGGCTGTTCCTCTTCTGATCCAGCTCTCAGATATGGCCTGGGAAAGCAGTGAAGGATGGCCCAAGTGCTTGAGACCCTGAACCCACTTTGAAGACTCAGCAGAAGCTACCAGCTCCTCGCTTCAGATTGGCCCAGCTCCAGCCACTGCGGTCATTTGGGGAATGAACCAGTGGATAGAAGACCTTTCTTTCTGTCTCTCCTTCTTTCTGACTATGGCTCTACCTCCCAAATAAATAAACAAAATCAATAAAAAAAAAAAAAAGGAGAGACTGGTGATATATATTAAAAGTCTCAGGAGAAAAAAAAATGCCAACCCAGAACACTGTACCCTGCAAAGCTCTCATTTATGAGTGAAGGTGAAATAAAGACCTTCCCTAACAAACAGAAATTGAAATAATTTGTCACCACTCATCCAGTCTTACAAAATTTGAATGCTTAAAGATGTACCACACACATAAACACAGAAACATGGTCATCACTATGAAAGAAAGTGAAGGCAGAAAATCTCCCAGTAAAAGTACAAAGGAAATCCAAAGTAAACAATAGGTATATTTATGGAAAAATGGCAGGGCAGGCGCTGTGGCATAGCAGGTTGAAACCCTGGCCTGCAGTGCCGGCATCCAATATGGGCGCCGGTTCAAGTCCTGGCTGCTCTACTTCTGATTCAGCTCTCTGTTATGGCTTGGGAAAGCAGTGGAAGATGGCCCAAGTCCTTGGGCCCCTGCACCTGCCTGGGAGACCCGGAAGAAGCTCCAGGCTCCTAGCTTCAGATCAGCTCAGCTCTGTTCGTTGTGGCCATTTGGGAAGTGAACCAGCGGATAAAGACCTCTCTCTCTCTCTCTCTCTCTCTGGCTCTACCTCTATCTGTAACTCTGTCTTTCAAAATAAATAAAATAAAAATCTAAAAAAAAAAAAAAAAAGTGGCAGGACAAAGTCATTACATATTAATAATCAGCTTGAATGTAAATGGCCTCAACTCTCCAGTTAAAAGAACGGATTAAAAAACAAAACCCATGTATTTGCTGCCTACAAGAAACACATCTCACCAAAAAAGATACATGCAGACTGAAAGTGAAAGGATGCAAAAAGATATTCCATGCTAACAGAAACCAAAAAACAGCTGGTATAGCCATCCTAATATCAGACAAAATAGACTTTAACACAAAAACTGTTAAAAGAGACAAAGAAGGATACTATATAAGGTTTAAGGAGATGTGACTATTATAAATATATATGCACCTAATTATAGGGCACATGGATATTTAAAAGAAATGTTAATGGATCTCAAGGGAGAAATAGACTCCAATACAATAGTAATGGGGGATTTCAATATTCCCCTTTCAGCAATGGACAGATCAACCAGACAGAAATTCAGCAAGTAAGCAACAGAATTAAATAACATTATAGACCAAATGGACCTAATGGGTATCTACAGAACTTTTTATCCTAGAGATGCAGAATATACATTCTTTTCACCAGAGCATGGAACTTTCTTTGGGATGGATCACATGCTAGGCCATAAAGCAAGTCTTAGCAAATTCAAAAAAATCGAAATCATACCATGAATCTTCTCTGATCACAATGGAATGAAGCTGGAAATCAACAACTTAAGAACTTCTAGAACACATGGAGACTGAACAACATGCTCCTGAATGAATAATGGGTCCTGAATGAACAGTGGGTCATAGAAGAAATCAAAAGAGAAATAAAAAAAAACTGGAAAAGAATGAAGATGACAATATAACATATCACAAAAATCCATTCAGAATGGATTAAAGACCTAAATCTATGGCCCAATACTATCAGATCAGTAGAGAACATTGGAGAAACCCAATTGCAAGGCATTGGCAATAGGCAAAGAGTTTTTGGAAAAGATCCAGAGACACAGGCCATCAAAGCCAAAACTGAAAAATGAGATTACATCAAATTGAGAAGCTTCTGCACTGCAAAAGAAACACTCAGGGAAGTGAAGAGGCAACTGACAGAATGGGAGAAATTATTTGCAAACTATGCAACTGATAAAGGATTAATAACCAAAATATATAAAGAGATCAAGAGACAACAGCAACAAA
Source organism: Oryctolagus cuniculus (assembly GCF_964237555.1). NCBI lineage: Eukaryota > Metazoa > Chordata > Mammalia > Lagomorpha > Leporidae > Oryctolagus > Oryctolagus cuniculus. The sequence goes on along the minus strand of NC_091442.1, from coordinate 109,376,453 downwards.
ACAAACAACCCAGTTAAGAAATGGGCCAAGGACTCAAGTGGACATATTTCAAAAGAGGAAATCCAAATGGCCAATAGACACATGAAAAAATGCTCAGGATCTCTTGTCCTGACAGTTGAGTACAATGTAATACTTTATCCATTTTAGTATTTTTTTTTGTTCTAGTACCATTGGTTGAACTCTGTAATTAACACACAATTATTCTTAGGTGTTTAAATTTTAACTGAAAAGTGATCCCTGTTAGGAATTTGGAAAACATTATGCTGAGTGAAATAAGCCAATCCCAAAGGGACAAATACCACTTGTTCTCCTTGATAGGTGACAACTAACTGAGCACCAAAAAGGAAACCTGTTAAAGTGAAATGAACACTATGAGAAATGGTGACTTGATCAGCCCTCACCCTGACTGTTGATGAGCAACTTGATATGTTATGCCTCTTAGTATTTTTGTTTGTTTGTTCTACTTAATACTTTTGGTTGAATACTGTAATCAATACACAATTCTTCTTAAGTGCTGAAACTTAACTGAAAAGTGATTGCTGTTAAATATAAGAGTGGGAATAAGAGAGGGAAGAGATGTGCAATTTGGGACATGCTCAAGCTGACTTACCTCAAACGGTAGAGTTAGAAACATACCAGGGGATTCGAATTCAATCCCATCGAGGTGGCATGTACCAATGCCATCTCACTAGTCCCAGTGATCAATTTCTGTTCACAATTGATCGTAATGATAGGACTAAGAACCAAAGGGATCACATAAACAAAAATAGTGTCTGCAAATACTAGCTGATAGAATAAAAAAGGGAGAGAACGATCCAACATGGGAAGTGAGATACACAGCAGACCCATAGAATGGCAGATGTCCTAAACAGCACTCTGGCCTCAGAATCAGCCCTTAAGGCATGCGGATCCGGCTGAAAAGCCCATGAGAGTTTTTCAGGCATGGAAAGCCAAGACACTCTGGGGAAAAAAAAAAAAAAACCTAAATGAAAGATCTCTGCGAGTGAGATCCCAGTGGAAAGAACGGGTCATCAAAGAAGGAGGTACCTTTCTCTGAAGGGAGGAGAGAACTTCCACTTTGACCATGGCCTTGTCTAAACATGATCAGAGTCAGTGAACTCAGGGGACTTCCATAGCCTTGGCAGCTCATGACAAGAGCCTAGGGTGATTACTGAGGCCATAAACAAGAGTGTCAATTTGTTAAGTCAACAACAGGAGTCACTGTGCACTTACTCCTCATGTAGGATCTTTTTCCTTAGTGTGCTGTACATTGAGATTTAATGCTATAACTAGTACTCAAACAGTATTTTTCACTTTATGTTTCTGTGTGGGAGCAAACTGTTGAAATCTTTACTTAATGTACGCTAAACTGATCTTCTGTATATAAAGAGAATTGAAAATGAATCTTGATGTGAATGGAAGGGGAGAGGGAGTGGGAAAGGGGAGGGTTGTGGGTGGGAGGGATGTTATGGGGGGGAAGCCATTGTAATCCATAAACTGTACTTTGAAAATTTATAGTCATTAAATAAAAGTTTGAAAGCAAAAAAAAAAAAAATGCTCAGGATCACTAGCCATCTGGAAAATGCAAATCAAAACCACAATGAGGTTTCACCTCACCCCAGTTAGAATGGCTTTCATTCCAAGGGAAATTAAATCAGCATATGAAAGTGTTATCTGTACCCCCATGTTTACTGCAGCTCAATTCATAACTGCTAAGATATGGAATCAACCCAGATGTCTATCAACTGAAGACTGGATAAAGAAATCATGAGATATATACACCATGGAATACTACACAGTGGTTAAAAAAAAAAAGAAATCTTGTCATTTGCAAAAAAATGGATGGAACTGGAAAATATCACACTTAATGAAATTAATCAGTTCCAAAAGGACAAATACCATATGTTCTCCCTGATCTGTGATAACTAACAGATCACATAAAAGGTAATCTATAGAAGTGAAATTAATACTTTGATATACAATGACTTTGAACAGCCCTTGTCTTGACTGCTGAGGAACAAGTTTTGTTCTTTTTGTTCTTGTTGTTGTTTTTTACAATTTGTTGAACTCTTAGTATAGAGATAACTGTATGAGTATAAAGTTAACTGAAAATAGATTTTAGTAAAAAAATAAGCAAAGGAATAGGAGAACAAGGAGGCAGAGGGGTGGGAGTGCAGGTGGGAGGGCAGCTACAGTGGGAAGGATCACTATATTCCCAAATTCATGAAAAGCATGAAGTTTGTATTCCTTAAATAAAAAGTTTCTGGGGGAAGAAAACTTACTACAAAGCTACAATAATCAGAAGAGTATGGTACTAGTCTAAAGATACATAGACCAATGGAATAGAATTAGAGTCCAGAAATAAACCCTTATATATATATATATATATATATATATATATATGGTCAAATAAATTTTGACAAGGGTGCAAAGACCATTCAATAGAGAAAAGCACCATCATTCCAATAAGTGGTAGCTGGAGAAACGGGATATCTACTTACAAAAGAATGAAGCTGCACCCTTTTATAAAACTTAACTTAAAATAGATTATGGGCCTAAAACTGTAAAATTCCAAGAAGAAAACACAATGCAAATGCTTCACAAACATTGGATTTGGTAATGATTCTTGGATATGACATCAAAGACAAGAATGACAAAAGCAAATATAGACTAACTGAACTGCATGAAAATTTAAAAAGTTTCATGCAGCAAAAGATAGTATCCACAGAATAAAGAATAACTCGCAGAATGGGAGAAAATGTTTGCAAATCACGTATCTGATAAGGGATTAATACCCAGGATACACAGAAAAGCCCTAAAACTGAACTTCAAACAGTATGATTAAAAAATGGGCAACAGACTCAAAAAGACATTTTCTCAAAGAGATAAAAATGGCCACTAAGCACATAAAATGATGCTCAACATCACTAGTCACTAGGAAAATGTAAATCAGATTTATAAGACAGCTACTATAAGGGGGAATAAAAGAAAATAACAAATGTTGACAAGGATATGGAAAAACTGGAAACCCTGTGTACTGTTGGTGGAATGTAAAATGGTATAACACTTGTGGAAATCAGTGTAGTGGTTCCTCAAATAATTAAAAATATATTGCCATATGATCTAGCAGTTTGGTTTCTAGGTATATATCCAAAAAGAGCTGAAAGCATGTTCGTAAGAGCATTATTCACAAAGGTAACATGTAGAAGAAACCCAAGTGTGCACTGATAGATGAATGCATAAACGAAATGCAGTGTAAAATATACAATGCATTATTCTCCAGCCTTAAAAAAGAAGGAAAAAATATAGACTTACACTATAAAAGGTTTGAAACCTAAGAACATTATTCTGAGAAAAGCCAGCCATAAAAAGACAAATCCTATATGATTTTACATAAGAGGTCCCTAGAACAGTCAAATCTATAGAGACAGAAATTAGAGTGGTGGTTCCCAGGGTTTAAGGAGAGTCAGTAATGAGAAATTAATATTTAGTGGGTACAGTTAATTTTACAAGAGGAAAAGCTATGGAACTGGCTGGTGGTAGTGGCTGAACAACATTATGAAGTATTTAATAAAAGTGAATGTTTACTTAACAATTGCTAAAATGGTATATTTCATAATTGTATTTTACTATAATAAACAAATTGGGAGGTAGGCACTGAGGTACAGATTAAGTTGCTGTTTGGGAAGCCCTCAAACCATATCAGAGTGCTAGTTGGGAGTCCTGGCTACTCTGCTTCTCATTCTGCATCCTGCTAATGTGCCTGGGAAGGCATTAGATGATAGCCCAAATAGTTGGGTCCCTGCCAACAACTGGGAGACCTGGACGGAGTCCCTGGATACTGGCTTCACACTATCCCAGTCCCAGGTATTATGACAATTTGGGGAGTGAACCAGTGGATGGAAGATCTCTCTCTGTCACTCTGCCTTTCAAGTAAATCTTAAAAAAGAAAAAAGTTTTGTGTGGGCACTTGGTCTAGCAGTTAAGATGCCCACATCCTATAATAGAATGCCTTGAGTCTTGGCTTTGCTCCTGATTCCAACCTGCTAATGTGCATCTTGGGAGGCAGCAGGTGATGGCTCAAGTGGCTACATTCCTGCCACTCATGTGGGAGACACAGTCTGAATTCTTGTCTTTTGGCTTTGGTCTGGTCCAGCTCCAGTCATTGGGGAACAACTGGGGAATAGACCAGTGGATAAAGGGTCTCTCTGTGTTTCTCTCCCTTTCAAATAAATAAAATTAAATTGGAGGGGTAGATGTTTGCCCTTGTGGTTACTATGCCAGTAATGCAGTATGCCTGTGGCCACATTAAAGTACATGGATTTGATTCCCAGCTCCAGCTTCTGAGTCCTTCTTTCTGTTAATGTGGACCCTAGGAGTCAGCAACCATGATTAGTTCAGTTTCTGCTACACACATGAGAGACCTGAATGGAGTTCTTGGCTCTTAGCTTTAGCCCTGCCCAATCCTGGTCATTCCAGGTATTTGGGAGAGTGACCCAGTAGATGATCTCTCTAACTCTCCCATTTCTAATAAATGGGGGAAAAAAAAGGAAAAAAATCTGTCATATGTAAGATATGTTTAACATTGTTTGTAATAAGATATTAAATTGGGACCGGTGCTATGGCTTAGTGGGTAAAGCCACCACCTGCAGTGCCAGCATCCCATACGGGCATCGGTTTGAGTCCCGGCTGCTCCACTTACAATCCAGCTCTCTGCTATGGCCTGGGAAAGCAGTAGAAGATGGCCCAAGTCCTTGGGACCCTGCACCAATGTGGGAGACCCGGAAGAAGCTCCTGGCTCCTGGCTTCAGATCGGCGCAGCTCTGGCCGTTGCAGCCAATTGGGGAGTGAACCAGCGGATAGAAGACCCCTCCCCGCCACCCCCACCCCGTGTGTGTGTAACTATGACTTTCAAGTAAAATAAATAAATCTTTAAAAAAAAGATATTAGGCCGGTGCCGCGGCTCACTAGCCTAATCCTCCGCCTAGCGGCGCCGGCACACCGGGTTCTAGTCCCGGTCAGGGCGCCGGATTCTGTCCCGGTTGCCCCTCTTCCAGGCCAGCTCTCTGCTGTGGCCAGGGAGTACAGTGGAGGATGGCTCAGGTGCTTGGGCCCTGCACCCCATGGGAGACCAGGAAAAGCACCTGGCTCCTGGCTCCTGCCATCGGATCAGCGCGGTGCGCCGGCCGCAGCGCGCCGGCCGCAGCGGCCATTGGAGGGTGAACCAACGGCAAAGGAAGACCTTTCTCTCTGTCTCTCTCTCTCACTGTCCACTCTGCCTGTCAAAAATAAAATAAAATAAAATAAATTTAAAAAATAATAAAAAAAAATAAAAGATATTAAATTGATGCGTTCAGTTTGCGAGACAAAATGAATTAGTCTAAACAAAGAGACAGCAATATAAAGCTTTATAAGTGCCAATGTATTAAGTAAAAGAAAACAGATTGAGAACCCAAAATAAATTAAATCAGATCTATTCCCACCCACTCCTATACTCATCAGGGTATATAGGTCATCCCTATTCTGCTCTCAAAAATAAAACAAAACCACATCCACATATAATTACTTTTAGGCTTTTTAGGCATAAGCTTATTGATTATGGCCAGGGGTACTGGAAATACTTGAAGGCAGACTATAGAGAACAAAATAAAGATGTTGTTTTTTATAGCAAAAGAAAGGTGGATCATCCCACAACCTACTTGTTTCCATTAGTATAGTCAAAAGGAAATGAAACAGAACAAATACATTTTAAAAACTTTCTAAAATGTTGATTAGTGAAACACAAGGTCAAGGACTGCTGTCTTTGTGAGTGAACTAATTTTATCTCTACGTCCATGTCCTCTTGATTTCTCTGAAAAAAATTGGCACTGTCTTACAGAGCAAATAATCAAAAATGACTGCCAGGCTATTTGTTTTTAACTCACTCTTCTAAAGCAGCTTTATAGGCACCAGATGTGCATATATCATAGACTCTATCTGGCTTCAGCAAAAAACAGATTTCTTACACAATCACAGGATAAATATAGAAATACATTTCTAAACAAAATATCAAAATCAAGAAATAACTAAACATTTTAGAACTAAAATATCAGATCTAAAAGGCATTATGTTTATTATAATAATAATAATAACAGAAGTAGCATGCCAGCAGCAGCAACAATTAGCTCTCATTTACTGAGAGGTTACTTAGTGCCAGGGACAGGGTACTTGACAAAAACGTATAACCAAATACTCTACTCTCTAGGATTACCTATGTCAATACATTTTTCCTTCAAACAAATCAAAGTGTCCCCCAAAAAAGAGTAAAAAAGAAACTTAGAAAGTAACTTTAAAATACTGAATGAGAGATGTTACTTTAAAATGTCCTTTTAAAAAAAATCATCTCTTACACACACATACCCACCCAGAAACTGTTCAGGGCAGATACAGAGGAGCAGATTTTAGCAGATATTTTAGTAAGGCTCCTAAAATAGCCCTCTGAGGTTGGTGCAGTTTTCTCTGTATTTAAATGGATTAACCTAGAGTCATTACTACTCAAAATGATACTAATCAGTTTAATTCTGATTAAAGGGACATACAAGGCCACTCCAGACAAACTGTTAAGTCAGCAGCAACCTCAATCTCCTAGAAAAGCATTTGACAAATACTAATGAATCCTCTCTATGTCTCTAGAGATATTCTTTATTTACAATCAAACTAATAGATTTTTATCAAAGCAACTTTTAAAATAAAGCCACAGTAAAAGAAAAAAGTATTATAAATGAAAATTGGTTATTTATTATGTTAATAAATGTATTTTAAATACTTTTATACAGTTTTTGCTCTCTTTTAAGAAATACTGGGTGTTGTGTTAAGGAATTAAATTCATTCTTCAAAGAAATCCTTGGCAATGTATTTGACACTTCCTGTCAAAACATTTTCTCCTAATATCCTTGTATGACTACTATTTAACCTGTGATCTCTGATTTAGAAAAAAAAAAATGAATTTATTCCTGAGTTTATAAGCCAGTTTTCTTTTGGGTTTAGTGTCTAGATTTCTAATATCTCTTGATTACTTAAAAAAAAAAAAAGTTACAGTGGGGGAAAATGCTTAATAAAATCTTTTCACATTATTATTTATTACAGTTAATATGATTACTTTTAAAATGACTTTTAAAAAGATTTATTTACTTATTTATTTGAAAGAGTCAAAAAGAGCAAGATCTTCCATTTACTGGTTCACTCCCCCAGTGCCTGCAATAGCCTGAGGCTAAGCAAGGCCAAAACTAGGGGAGACCAGAAGCTCAATTCTGGTTTTCTACATGGGTGGAGCTTGATACTTGGGCCTTCACCTACTGTCTCCCAGCCACATCCACAGGGAACTGAATAGGATGCGTGGAGCTGCAAGGATTTGAACCAGGCTCTCCAATATGTGATGTGGTAAACCCAAGCAATGTAGCACAACACCAGTCCCGTGATGACTTATTAAAGGTACAGTCTCAAAATATTAAAGAAGTGTTTAATTTGGCCGGCGCCGCGGCTCACTAGGCTAATCCTCCGCCTAGCGGCGCCGGCACACCGGGTTCTAGTCCCGGTCGGGGCGCCGGATTCTGTCCCGGTTGCCCCTCTTCCAGGCCAGCCCTCTGCTGTGGCCAGGGAGTGCAGTGGAGGATGGCCCAGGTGCTTGGGCCCTGCACCCCATGGGAGACCAGGAAAAGCACCTGGCTCCTGGCTCCTGCCATCGGATCAGCGCGGTGCGCCGGCCGCAGCGCGCCGGCCGCAGCGGCCATTGGAGGGTGAACCAACGGCAAAGGAAGACCTTTCTCTCTGTCTCTCTCTCTCACTGTCCACTCTGCCTGTCAAAAAATAAAAAAAATAAAAAAATAAAAATAAAAAAATATTAAAGAAGTGTTTAATTTATAGCTATAGAAAAAAATTATACTTCTTAATCATGAAGTAAACAATCTTTTGATGGCTTACAGGGCGTAGAGTACCTAAAAGTAACCTATCAACAAACTTAGTATCATGGCGAATAATAAACTGTTGATCATGACTAAAAACATGGATTTGACTAAAAGATAGTAATCACGTGGATATTTAACTTTTTTTTTTTTTTTTTTTTGACAGGCAGAGTTAGACAGTGAGAGAGAAGACAGAGAAAGGTTTTCCTTTCCATTGGTTCACCCCCAAATGGCCGCTACGGCCGGCGCGCTACACCGATCCGAAGCCAGGAGCCAGGTGCTTCCTCATGGTCTCCCATGCGGGTACAGGGCCCAAGGACCTGGGCCATCCTCCACTGCACTCCCAGGCCACAGCAGAGAGCTGGACTCGAAGAGGAGCAACAGGGACAGAATCCGGCGCCCCAATCGGGACTAGAACCTGGTGTGCCGGCGCCGCAGGTGGAGGATTAGCCTAGTGAGCCGCGGCGCCAGCCGGATATATAACTTTATACTTTGGTTGTATTTCACCTATATTTTGAAAACAGAATATTTAAAAGGCTCAAAAGGTAATTCCTACTGTTAGGAGGAACTATATGCTTTGTAAAACAAAATTTTTTCATTGCTTAAGATAAACAATTTCTTAAATAGTCTTGAAATTAGTGAGAATAGTCATTAAATGTAGTAAAAAAGCGAAGTCCAAATCCTGGCTCTTTTACTCATTAAGACTGTGTCATCTCAGAGAAATGCTCTGTCCTTTCTACGCCTTGGTTTCCTCATTGATGGAAAGGGAAAAATAGAAACCACCTCATAAGGTTGGTATGATGATCTAAAGAAGTCAATCTCTATAAATCACTTAGCACAATGCCACACACAGTGAACGTTCAGTAACTGTACTATTATTGTTGTTGTCCTGGGTTTTGCTGTTATATGCAACAAATGCCAAATTCTCTTCTACTTGGGCATACTGTAACAAAGTAGACAACCTGAAATTTTCTCATCAGGGCATGGCTATATTGATTTCTGACCTACCAGTACATCTGATTTACTTTAATATTCTCACTGTGCTTATTAGATGCTTAAAAAAACTGATAATGTCCTTCATTGACAGATCAATACAGAGGTTACCCACCTGTGCAGCTCTTCTGTTTTGTCTTCAGTTGGACCTACAATTAGTAAACAATGGCGAAGGACAGCTGCCATGACACGGAACTGATGAGAATCACTCTACAATAAATAAAATAAAAAAAAAAAAGAGGAAAATTGCGAGTTGAATGCCTTAATAAAGGAGTCAGGGGCATTACAATGTCATTTGCCCCACAAAACAATAGTTCTTATACCATGCACGGTAGATGGCAGGATATTCTAAGAGGAATTCCCAAGGCAATACTAAGTAGTCACTATCTTACATGAACAGCCACATGACCTCCAGAAACAGTCATTATCAGTAACTGATCTAGCTATAATGATTTACCCTGAGATTCACTTCCAAGAGTGATTCTTTTGTTAGATCATATTCTGCTCCAGTTTACCAGCCATTATAAAAATTTAAACAGATGTAATGTTATCAATTATTTTAGTAGTTGGCTTTCCATCCTTAATAAAAATGTCTCATTTCTTAACTTTCAAAAGCAATGACTCCATTAATTCCATTTAATCAATCTTCTTAATCTTCTAGTTCCTCCAGAACTATCAGCAAGTGATGAAAACCAAGTTATCTGAATTTCATCTTCTCCTACTTTTCCAATGTTTATTAATTAGCAGTGGTATTAAAAAGACACAGGGAGTCAGAGAGAAGGCAAACAGTAGGAAATAAACTAAGCTCTGAATAATTATTTGGTTTACATCATTATTTCTTGGGTCACTACCATTTCTTTAATCATCTGCATCAAGGTTGCATCTCTCTTCATTCAGGTTTTAATAAAGGCAAAATATGAAATTATACATAATTATGATAGGAAACTGGATATGTTATACTTCAGGAAGACTCCAATTACTTTAGAAACTATTACAAAGTTCTAAAATTTATTAGTATTTAAAAGATTTCAAGTCCGTATAAAGTGAATTCTATTTACATATTATACATATATCTTATATTCGTAAAAATAACTCATCTAGCACTTTTAGGAAGATGTTTTATAAAACATAAAATCTAGGAAGCAATAAAGTGCACTTTTGTTACTCACAATATGGAGGATGTTATTTTAAGCATAACATCATCATATGCTGATCTGAAAGAAATGAAGGCCTTAGTGGCATAACAGAAAAAAGCAACACAATTGGGGTCAGGAGTCTAGGCTATGACCCTTGACAATCATATAGCTACTCTGAGCCTGTTTCCCTACATGAATCTCTACAAACACAAGATTCTGTTAGAGTTGTAAAGCGATTAAATTAAACAATATGCATAAATGTGCTGTAAAGCTTTCTGCAGGAGGTGGAGGTAGAGGAGTAGGAGAGGTGTGCGTTTGACGTAGAGGCTAAAATGACCCTTGGGAAGCCCCACAACCAGTTTTAGAGTTCAAGTCTCAGCTCTACTACCAATTCCAACTTCCTCTTTATGCACATCTTGGGAGGCAGCAAAGGAGGGCTCAAGTGTTTGGTTGGGTCCCTGACACTAACGTGGGAGACTAAGACTGAATTCCTGGATCCTAGCTTTGGCTTAGTCCAGCCCAAAATGTTGTAGGCATTTCAGGAATAAATGATGGGAGATCTATGTCTGTCTCTTTGCCTTTCAAATGAAACAAATAAATACATAAACATTTTTAAAAAACATTTGAAGGTGAAGAGAAAGGGAGAAGGAGGAAGGAAATAAAGGGTAAGACTGACAGAATTGACACACTTCATAAACGAAGGAATGGGAAGAGTGACAATAAGACCAATGGAGACTGGTGGGGTTGGAATGAATGTCATCCCATTCACCATCCATCTCCAAAAGCTAGATTAAAGATTCTTTCATATTTAGGTTACTTTTACCTAGCCCTATTACATAAAGTATCATGTAATACTCATACATTACCTAACTTGATAAAATCATATTTTCCGTGGTTTTGGAAATTAATGGAGACACGTACTTTCTTTTCTTATGCTGATGTTGGCAAGTCTCTTGTGAAATTACCCATTATCTTTTCCATTACTTGCAAAGGCAAACCAAAAATCCCACCTTCTATTCCATTTCCTCCTTTTCCAGTTTTCCTAACAGTTAGTTTCAAGTTGTACACTATGTCTGTGATGCCATCTTTTATTCTAAATTTACTAAATTCTCTTAATTTCTCTATTCAAAATGACTGCTGAAATGCCTGGATTGTTTACCTCTGCTCTTTGCATTGCTGATTCCTTTTCATCCACTAGGTCTCAGTTAAAAACACTTTGTCAGAGAAGCCCCCTCTTTGACATCTTATCTAAATGGATTCCTGCTTTCATCATTCTTTACAAGATATTGTACTAAGATTTCTATCATGAAACCATAATCTGTAATTCCACATTTGCTTGTTTACTTGCACATACTTCCTTTCCTCTAATCTAGTTCCTTCATGAAGAGGACATGTTCAATAGGTGATCAATAATTTAAACGAAAATGTGAAGTACACATAAACAGACAAGAGCCCAGCTAGATAAAAGTTCATGAAATATAACTAGTATGAAATCATATACTGCCAAGGTTAAGGACCCTAGAATTCTTATGCTAGGAGCTTCACCCAGGTCTCCCACATGGGTGCAGGGCCCAAGCACTTGGGCCATCCTCTGTTGCTTTCCCAGGTTCACCAGCAGGGAGCTGGATCGGAACTGGAGTGGCTGGGTCTCAAATCACCACCTATCTGGAATGCTGGTGTCACAGGTGGCAGCTTTACCTGCTATGCCACAACACTGGCCCCTATTTTTTTTTTCATATAACCATATAATTCATCTGGTAACATTTATTTTTATTTTTTAAAGATTTATTTATTACTTGAAGGGCAGAGTTACAGATAGAGAAGGAGAGACATAGAGAGATCTTCCATCTACTGGCTCACTCCCCAAATGGCCACAACAGCTAGGGCTGGGCCAGGCTGAAGCCAGGGGCCAGCAGCATCTTCTGGGTCTCTCAAGTGGGTGCAGGGGCCCAAGGACCTGGGCCATCCTATGCTATTTTCCCAGGCATGTTAGCAGAAAGGTAGATTGGAAGTGGAGCAGCCAGGACTCAAACTGGCACTCACATGGGTGCCAGTGCTGCAGACCATGGTTTTAATTCGCTGCGCCATAGGACCGGCCCCTCTGATAACATCTATTAATAAGTCCTTCCTTTTCCCATTGTATTTCCATGCCACTGTTATCATAAATCAGCTGTGTATGTGTAGGTTTATTTATAGACTTAATTAGTTTATGTCACAATAAATATTTGTTGGATAAGTGCTTTCATTTAAGAATTCTTTCTTAACAAAGGTTAGAGTGGACAATATTTCCTATTGTTGTTTATTGTTGTGTGACTTTTCATGTCATTTAAAGTCTTTGATCTTTAGTGTCCTCATCTGTCAAATGAGGCTAGTCCTCTTGTCTCACAGGATGCCAGGAGTATTAAATGTAATTGCTCTTATTATAGGACATTATACAAACACAGCTTATACAACAGATATTTACTTGATTCATGATTTAGTTATAATATCTTTCAGGTATTAATATTTTCTCCTCTGAAATAATATTGCCTCCAAAAGTTGAGAATGAAAAAAAGTCCTTAAGAACAAAGGATAAAGGAATTTTGAGTGGGCAATCAGGATGATTCTGATAGTAGAAATTAAAAAGGAAGACAAAAATTCAGGAAATTCTTTGGGATCTCTTTTTATAGCCTTCATTTCTTATTTTTTTAACTTATTTATTTGAAAGGTAGAATTAGAGAGAGAGAGAGAGAGAAAAAAAAAAAAGAAAGAAAGAAAATCTTCAATCCATTGGTTCACTCTCCAAATGGCCACAATGGCTGGGGCTGGGCCAGGCCAAAGCCAGGAGCCTAGAACTCCATCTGAGTCCCCAGGTGAGCACAGGGGCCCAAGGACTTGGGCTATCTTCCACTGCTTTCCCAGGTGCATTAGCAGGGAGCTGGATTGAAAGTGGAGAAGCCAGGACATGAACCAGCACCCATATGAGTTGCCAGCATCACAGACTATGGCTTAACCTGCTACAATACACTGCCGGCCCCCAGCCTTCATTTCTTAATCACACATTCTACAACTATACCATTATTTTATTCTCCTGTGTGCAAATTATGGAAGATTAAAATTTATATGACTAAAGTTTCAATTTTTTCACCCTTTTTATTTCAAAATATCTGCCTATTCTATCAATGGCTTAGAGAAAGCACAAAGACAGAATTATGGCATTAGAAGCTGTTATGCATTGTTGAGGTAATTCTTTTTCAGCTTCAAATATATAGAATGTGTATAAAACAGTAATAAGTAAATAAAAAATCAGGCTGAAATTTGATTGCCATTGTAAAGGTACTGGAAGATGGGACTTTTAAGAAGTGTTTTGCTCTTGAGCATGCTACCTTTAGGAATGGATTATTGCCATTATCAAGGGAAGGGTTTTGGATAAATTCTGAGAAGTTCTGGCACCCTTCTGCCTGTGAATGCACTCTTTTGTCATATGATGTCTTCTCCTACATTAATACAGCAAGAAAGCTCTCACCAGATGTAGCCCCCTTGATCCTGACCTTCTATCCTCCCAAATTTTGAGCCAAATAAATCCTTGTTGTTTCCAAACTACCTAGTCTGGTATCCTGCTACAGCAACAGAAAGTGGACTGAGGTACAGCTGTACATCCACCTGTGTTTATGACTGATTTCCATATTAGACTGTTTGTTCCTTGAGGGCAGAATGATGTTTGACTTTCTATTTCGTGTGCCTGACACGGTGATAAGTGTGTGACTTTTCATAGGTCATTTAAAGTCTTTGATCATGAGTGTCCTCATTTGTCAAATGAGGTTAGTGCTCTTGTCTCACAGGATGCTCTGTGCTCAATAAATCTCTGTTGAAAATATGATTCAGAAGGCTAGTGTTGTGGCGTAGAAAGCTCAGTTGGAGTCCTGGCTGCTCCTCTTCTTATCCAGCTCTCTGCTAGTGGTCTGGGAAGGCAGTGGAGGATGTCCCAGGTGCTTGGGCCTCTGCACCCACTTGGGAGACCCAGAGGAAGCTCCAGGCTCCTGGCTTCAGATCAGCCCAGCTCTGGCCACTCGGGTCATTTGAGGAGGGAACCAGGGAATGGAAGACCTTTCTCTCTGTCTCTGCATCTCAAGTAAATAAACTTTGGGAAAAAAAAAAAAAAGAAAAAAGAAAATATGATTCAGCAAGAAAACACTGTATAGGCTAAAGCTTTATTTTTGTTTAATAATACTGTGTTCTTTTTTCACATTTCTTTCAAAGTCTCTACAATCATGGAACCATCCTCTTCAATTACAATGTGATATTCCCAATTAACTTCTATGGGCATTCACTTTTTATCTCATTCAAATGACATCCTTTTCACTCAGATATTTGGATTTCTCTGTTTGTATTTGCCTGTTTGACGTTAGCAAATCTGTTAGTTCTTCTACCTTTTTAAAAATATTATTATTACACTGCACTGACACTTAGGAGCACCGGAGAAGCAAATGAGTCTAAATGAGGACTCCCTAGAAGCATGCTGTCCCTCTTCATCAGCAGAGAGACTGAGGAAAATGTTAAAGCAGGAAGAAGACAAGGCTGTTCCAATCAACCTTTTAAGAACTGACTTTATGTCCTGCTAAAGGAATCATCTGACCTTTTCAAATCTTCTCCCTTTAGGAAAGGGAGAGAGAGGTAAAAAGGGAGACTCACCCTGTTTGTGGAACTAAGACCAGATATATTTCCCACTCAGTGGAAAGGAATCTCCAAATTAATCCACTGATAGTATCAGCAGGCAGGCAGGAATTTAACACTGAGGCCTGAATGTAAAATGAGCCAATGGCACTAATTTGCTAAACCTCAAGAAAAACCTAGTGATTAATTTCCTGTTTCTGGTGGACTGTAAATGACAGCAGTCATAAAAATATCTGCTAAAACAATTACAGGCAAACCCAAATATCGCTATTTTCTATAATTGCTGAGCCATGAAAAAGGCAAAGATTGTTAAAAATTAGATGCCCAGGATTTGAAAAGGCATATATCAGAAGTACTATTTTTTGAAGGTCAATCTGGCAATATAACAAAAACACCTTAAATTTTTGAAACTCTTTGGTCCAGGATACAGAAATGTATCTACAAAGACTGTACAACAAGAAAGCTCACTGAAGGTTTAAAATAGCAAGAAACTGCAAATAATCTAAGTGCCTCTACATAGGGCATTTGTTGAAGACTGGTAAATCCTTATGAAGGAATACTCATAATTATTTTTCTATTTATATTTATGGGTATTATTTGTACTTTTTAAGAGTGTTCTTTTATAAGAATTTCTCTCCTTATTAAATAGCAGTTGGAAGGTGATTGTCAAAAAATTTTTTGGGTTGCAATTATCTTTTTCAGTCCCCACATGAAATCTTAGTTACAATTTAAATTTAAAGAGAAACAACAAAAAATGGCAACAACAATCAAAGGTGCACTCTTTTTACAGCTGGAGTAGGGAATTTGGAACACTATCCAGTTACCCCCACAGCATTCCTAGGAACCTTGTGACTTCAAAGAACACATTTTGAAAACTACTGCTCTTCAAGAACATTTATGTGGGAGAAAAATCAAGATCATAAAATAACTACATTTTTGTATAAAAATGGATATATGTCTTTCTGTTTCTTATACAACAGAGAATGGGTAGAATGGTTAGAAAAGATAAACATCAAAATGCAAATAGTACATAAATCTGAATGGTGAGTTTACGATAATTTGTATTTATTGCTTTTATGTCTTTTTCCTAGATCCTCTACAATAAACATGCATTATTTTAATAAAGAAAATAGCATTATTTATTTAAAAGCTTGTATTCTGTATATTTTTCCATTATTCCTTTATTTCAGCTAGTGTTTTCACTCTCTAAAGACTTATTTATTTATCTGAAAGACTGAGTAACAAAAAGAGAGATAGAGAGAAAGAGAGAGAGAGAGACAGAGAGACAGAGACAGAGAGAGAGTGAGCGAGAGCGAGCGCTCTATCTTCCATCCACTGGCTCCCTCCCCAAAGGGCTGAAACAACTGAGATTGGTCCAGGGCAAAGAGCTCAGAACTACATCCTGGTCTGCCTACATGGTGGTAGGGGGCCAAGTATGTGGGAAATCTGCTGTTTTCTCAGGTTCATTAGCAGGAAACCAGACTGGAAGTGGAGCACTTGGATATGGGATGGCAGCATCACAAGCAGCAGCTTAGTCTGCTGTGTCACAATGCTGACACTTTATCTATTGTTTTAAAGCACTAATAATTCTTCAGGTGCTTGTTCAAGTGAAGTAAAATGTCCTTTATCTGACAATCAAGAAGATATTAAAATCCCAGCATGGCAAGTTTCTCTACCCTGATTATAGATTTTTTTTATGCTAAGTTGTGAGTACTCATTAAAAGAATTCTGTGCTCTGGGCCGGCGCTGTGGCTCAAAAGGCTAATCCTCCGCCTGTGGCGGCGGCATGCCGGGTTCTAGTCCCGGTCGGGGCGCGGGATTCTGTCCCGGTTGCCCCTCTTCCAGGCCAGCTCTCTGCTGTGGCCAGGGAGTACAGTGGAGGATGGCTCAGGTGCTTGGGCCCTGCACCCCATGGGAGACCAGGAGAAGCACCTGGCTCCTGCCTTCGGATCAGTGTGGTGCGCTGGCTGCGGCGGCCATTGGAGGGTAAACCAACGGCAAAGGAAGACCTTTCTCTCTCTCACTGTCCACTCTGCCTGTCAAAAAAAAAAAAAAAAAAAAAAAAAAGAATTCTGTGCTCTGGTTTCTCTCTCTTTTCATGTGTTTTTTTTTTTTTTTTTTTTTTTTTTTTTTTTTTGACAGGCAGAGTGGACAGTGAGAGAGAGAGACAGAGAGAGAAAGGTCTTCCTTTGCCGTTGGTTCACCCTCCAATGGCCGCCGCTGCAGCCGGCGCACCGCGCTGATCCGATGGCAGGAGCCAGGATCCAGGTGCTTTTCCTGGTCTCCCATGGGGTGCAGGGCCCAAGCACCTGGGCCATCCTCCACTGCACTCCCTGGCCATAGCAGAGGGCTGGCCTGGAAGAGGGGCAACCGGGACAGAATCCGGCGCCCCGACCGGGACTAGAACCCGGTGTGCCGGCGCCGCAAGGTGGAGGATTAGCCTATTGAGCCGCGGCGCCGGCATCATGTGTTTTTTAATACCTAGACAATGTTCATCCCTCCATTCTTCAGTTTCCAATCCCCAGAGACCTTCAGAAGTCTTCTCTGAATGTACTGAGTACACTAAATCACTGCAATTTTTCTCTCCAATTACATAACACAATTTGAATCATATATTAGTTAGTAAGCAAATTTATTATCATCCTCACATACAAAACTGAAATTTTATGAAAGCAAATACTATGCCTATTAGTATTTGCCAATATATTACACAGTGCCTAGCATAACGCTTAGTAATTGTCCATAAACATTCATTGACTGAATAACTAAATGTTTGCTAAAAGCTGAATTTACAGACTGATGAAGACATTCTTATCTAAATGGGTTGGCAAGGATCCTATTTTCCATAGTTTAAATTTCTGAAAACTTCAGTAGTAGCCCAGAGTCATATTAACTATGCACATTTTATAACAGCTGTATCAACTGATTCATAGACTGCAACAGGCTCTAGGCCTGAGATAACTGCTCCAGGACTACTGACCCTTATCAGCAGATCTTTATATTTTGGAGAATAAACATTTTATAACACAGAGTGAGAATTTACCACTTCAATGTTTCTGAAAGTTTTTTCCACCCCCACTATTATAACTGAAGCATCCTAACGAGGGCAAACCTCAGTCTACTATTTATTACATGTCAATACATATTATAAACCTTTCTGTCAGAAATCTGAACAGTGTGAGCTACTATTTTCAGTATAATTTAAATAACAGGAGATCCAACAATGGCAAACCAACAGTCTCAGGGGAGTTCTTGCAACTAAATGGAGAACTTAAAAACACCAAAACAAACAGTATAAGAAAAATAACCATAGAAGGTACCAAATAAGCATAGAGACATAACATTTTAAATACTTCTAAATATTTGGTTTCAAAGCATAAATGGAGCATCTGAGCCTTCCACATCTTTTCTTGCCAAATCCCAGGAAAAACTGACCATACTACAGTCATCTAAAACAGCTGTTAGGACTGATCTTCAAATATTTGTTTCAAAATACAGACCTATTTGCACTTTAAAATCAGATGCCTGCATACTCCCACTGTAGCACTGCACTGAGATAATCCTTTTAAAGTAGATTGCTGGAAAAAACAGATCTTTATTCATGGGTGAGAACTATTTCAAATGGACACAATAAAATGTTAACTTGAATATTTTTTTTTTCTTAAGGCAAGGGCTGAATTTCACATTATTTTAGTTTAAAGAGTAAATGTGAAATGTTAAGATTCTAGAAGGATGGAAAAGAGTTTATGATTGTTCACTTAAAATTACTGACTTCTTAAAATGAAATTTCTTGTTTTGCATATTGTTCTCGTGGGTACACAAATCAAACTATGAAATCTGCCTCACTTTGGGATACTAGAGGGTCCAAGACACAGAAAAGGAACCTGGTCTAGAATTAAGTCAAGTGGTTTAAAATAACCTTTCCCACACTCCGGTGTAATGATGCTTGCTTTCTAGGCTGTTTATAGGCACAGATATCTAGTTGCAGTCCTATACTTCTTATGGTTATCTAATGCTATGAAGTAATATCCTTGCAGAATGGAATGATAAAGAATACATAAGCCATCCTTTAATCTTCTGAGAAGACACCATTCCCATGATCAATTTCAGTTGGCTTGATTTCTCTGAAATTTTAAAATAGCAGACATTAAAAATGCCTACAGCTTTTATCACCCACATTATTTCCATTCAAATCTACCATTTAAACCTCATTCTTGAAAAAAAAAGTACAACTCAGAAAACTACATTTGGTATCTTAAAAAACAACAGTCAATCTTCGCTATATTCTCTTCATAGGTTTTACACTTAAATGGAAAGAATAAAATTTGTAACAGGTCTTAACACAACCGATTAATGGGAGAATGGGAAACTTTTTCCATTTTTCAACTTAGCATTTTTCCCTTCCAGGCAGCTCTACAGATGGACCCCAGCCAATTAAATTCTAGATAGGTAAGAATATCATTCTCAACCTTACCTCTTTATGCACCTTCCAACTGTCTACCGTCACATTGAAGAGAGCTTTGAGGGCCTCAATGGCACAGTCTGTCTCCTGAGGTGAGAGAGGAGGTCCATTATGGTCTATGGCCGATTCATACTCATCGGTCCACTTGATACTAAAGGCACTTTCCAAAATCTGGGTTAGCAGCGGTAGTCCCTGGAGCTCATAGCGCAACTGTGACCTGATATCAGTGTGCAAAAGTGACAGGAGGAAGAGCAAGCGCAAGTCAAAGCACTTAATGTCATTGATAAATTTTCGGTCCTTGCATTTTTTCAGAAGGTTACAGAGCTTTGCAGCAAGATTAAGTTCCAGGCTGAGCTGCTGTGCCATCTGACTGTTGAACACTATGTTACACAGACATTTTAATGACTCCACAATAACTGGGAACTCTGACACCTTCTCCAAAGAATCATCCGACTCATTTAGTTTAGCTAGTCGCAGCAGGATCTGCATATTTTCCTTAGTTGTTACAGGAACTAAAATCTTTTTGTCTCTGGAGAGAATGCGGAGTACTTCCAGGCAAGATACTTGACATGTTGTTGGGACGTCCTTCACAAGGACTTTAAATATGCCTTCACAGAGTTTCTGAAAAATAAGAACGAGTATGCAAAAATCATTATTTGACTCAAATGACTTAAAACAGAATGTTTCTCCACCAATGTTACTTAATAGAAGTTAAAGACTTGGCTAGAAAAGGTTTTTTCTTATCATAAACAGAACTGAAAGAGATCTCACATTTAGTGCACTTTTTTCACTGGACAAATATGGAAACTGAGGGTCAGAGGGGTTAAGTTACTTGCACTGGGTCAGAGTGAATTAGTGGCACAGTAAGAGCTAGAATATGGGCTTCCTACCTTCCAGTCTAATGTCTAATGCTGTTTCTATAAAATCACTTACTGTATTTTTAAAAAGATTTATTTTATTTATTTGAAAGGCAGAGTGATAGAGAGAGGGAGAAACAAAGAGAGAGACAGAGAAGATATCTTCCATCCATTGGTTCATTCTCCAAACAGCTGACAAAGCCAGGAGCTAGGAACTCCATCTAGGTCTCCCAAGTTGATGTCTGGGGCCCAAGGACTTGGGTCATCTTCTGCTGCTTTCCCAGGCACACAAGCAGGGGACCAGATTGGAAGCAGAGCAGCCAGGACTTGCACAGGCACTGATGTGGAATGTCGGAGTCACAGGTGGTGTCTTAAACCAATGCACCACTATGCCGGCCCCCACTTATTCTGCTTTAAATTAGCTAGTTTAAAATATCTCCTATAGCTTTATTCTCAATGCACTTTTAAAATTAGGCTCAGTATAGTTTTAGGATAGAAAGCAATCAATCTGAATCACAACTGTTCTCTTCCCAGAAGTAAGATGAACTTTGGTTCACAAAAATTGTCCACAGTAAAGACTTTTGTAGAAAGACTTGAAGAAATATGTGTATCTGCTGGATCTCAGTTATGTTATTTTTCTGAATTTACAGTTCTATGGCAGTAGCCCCACATTTTAGAAAGTCTGGAACCCTTTTTACCTAAGATCTAATAATATTTAGTCATCAAATCATCCCAGAGAAGAACTGTTGCTGACAAACTGATGAAAAATTATTCTAAGTATTGGGGTCCAAAGGGAGTTCAGTTATCACATATTATGCTTTGAGCCAAGGAATCTTCAAAAAAGTTCATAGAAAATGCAGGTTATAAAGAAACTATGCATGGATTTAAAAATAAACCATTTTTCATGTACTTTTAGAAATATCCTTATAAAGAGCAAGGAAATTTTTCTCCAATTTCAAATCTTTCGTATTTAAGACAAAAAATTTTAAATACTACTTCAAATATGGTAATATGAAAGTATTTCAAAAAATTGATGGGAAAATGGAATTAAAAGATAGGCTACTTTCCATAAACTTTTCAAAGTATCCTTATATCCTGAGTGGAATTAGATCACCTTTTCTCCCACACAATTTTATCAAGACAGGAATCATCTACCTTCGTATTTAACTTAAGAATTACATAATAAATGCATTATAAAATACTATGTATGTAAATTTGGAGTTATGCATATCTAGTAGTATACAGATCTTTACCTCCTTCTTTTCTAAGCAAAAAGCAATGGCAACAATAAAATCAAGAAAAATCTATGGGCAATGTGGTGGGTTCCTTTCCTCTTCTACCTTCAGACTCAGAAAAAGAGCACAGCATAAAAACAAATTGGAATACCCAGGGCTTTGTATAAAACAAATGAACTGGGATACTCTGGAATGTAAGGCCATGAAAGAGATTTTATGGTACCTGCAAAATTTATAGTTAAAAACCATTTCATTTAAAAGCTTTCAGGAGATCACTCAGCAATCAAAGACTAGAGCTTTCATTCTCAAGTACAGTATTCAATCATTCTGAAGTACAATATTCTTGTAAATACCATTTCTCAATGCAGAATCACCTCACATAACGACTATTAGGTAGCTTTTTGCTATGATGTCTCTTAAAAAGCAATACCACTTTTTGGATAATTACTCCTTTTTCTTTTGTAGTACAATTTAAAAAACAAATAAAAACACAAACCTGTGAAATTTAATAAAAGAAGTGATACTCAACATAATCACCAGCTAGTGCTGGTGGTCCAGAAATCACACCATGATAATCAGTAAGTTATGGTTAACAGTGGACTGACATAACTGGCCAGATAAACATAGAAAGCAGGCAGGTGAGTTCAGAAAGGTAAATAAGGACTGAAAGCCATTAGCACAAATACTTTAACATCTTCACTGCCCCATGCTGAAGATGTAGAAGGATGGCAGCATGGGAATGAGATTAATACTGCCTGGTAACATTACATTTCTTAATATAAATGTTAAAAATAATACTAGAGGTATGAAGCTCATTGCTTGCTCAAAGTCAATTATAGGCTTGAAAGTTGTCCTACGATGGACTCTGGAAGCAGAGAGTGTAGTAATTAAGAGCAGTTCTGGCTGGCACCACAGCTCACTAGGCTAATCCTCCGCCTGCGGTGCCGGCACCCTGGGTTCTAGTCCCGGTTGGGGTGCTGGACTCCATCCTGGTTGCTCCTCTTCCAGTCCAGCTCTCTGCTGTGGCCCGGGAAGGCAGTGGAGGATAGCCCGAGTGTTTGGGCCCTGTACCCGCATGGGAGACCAGGAGGAAGCACCTGGCTCCTGGCTTCAGATTGGCGCAGTGCCGGCCGTAGCAGCCATTTGGGGGGGGGGGGGGTGAACCAACGGAAGGAAGACCTTTCTCTCTGTCTCTCCTGTCTCTCTCTTTCTCTCACTAACTCTGCCTGTCAAAAAAAAAAAAAAAAAAAAAAAAAGCAGTTCTAGGGGGCCAACGCTGTGGCACAGTGGGTTAATGCTCCACCTGTGGCGCCAGCATCCCATATGGGTGCTGGTTCTAGTCCCAGCTGCTCCTCTTCTGATCCAACTCCCTGCTATGGCCTGGGAAAGCAGTAGAAGATGGCCCAAGTGCTTAGGCCCCTGTATCCACATGGGAGACCCAGAAGAAGCTCCTGGCTCTTGGCATCGGATCACCTTAGTTCCAGCCTTTGCAGCCATGTGGAAAGGGAACCAGTAGATGAAGAGCTTTTTCTGTCTCTTCCTCTCACTGTCTGTAAATCTATATCTCAAAAAAAAAAAAAAAAAAAAAAAAATCTTAAAAAAAAAAAAAGAGCAGTTCTGGATTTAAATTGTCAACATTCAAATCCTGACTCTTTTTACTAATGAGGTAACCTTGACAAAATAGTCTCTTTGGGCCTCATTTACTGTAAGAATTAAACAAGATCACACATACACAGCTTTTAGAATAGTGCCTGGTACATGATAAATGTTCAGTACTGGTTATCTAATACATATTATTATAAGAGAAAATTTCAAAGTACATTTTCCTTTATTACCTCCCTCTACATGCATCATGCCCTTTCCTTCTCTGACAATTTAAGGTTTAACCATCTTCCAAAGCTAAGTTTAAAATCCACTTTCAACAAAAAGTTTTCCTTAACCACTTCAGCCTCCAGGGTTATTCCTTTTTAAGGAATATTCAAACCATGATTTGTAGCAATTATTTCATACTTAGCACATTTGTCCTGTTAGATTTCTGACTTTGCCTCAACTACTAAAAGCTCTCTGAAGGTAGAAAGGACATCTCTTTTTATGAAAGAAAAAAACGTCATCTAATGGCTTTTGAATTAGAAAGACTTGGGTTTTATACCTGGCTTTATTACTGTGTGGGGTGTTGTTTTTTTTCTTTGATCCAGTTATATGATTTAGATATATTATATATATATATATGATTTAGATATATATTATTTAACTTCTCTGTGACCCAGTTTCCCTTCTGAATAAATATAAGATAAAAAAGCATAAGATAGTTAAGATATTAGAATAAAAGGTCCATATCTCACAGGGCTGTTACAAAATAGACTCTGGGACCTAATAAGCACCCGTTTTTTTAAAAAAATATTTATTTATTTATTTGAAAGTCAGAGTTACACAGAGGAGAGGTAGAGAGAGAGAAAGCTCTTCCATCCGCTGGTTCACTCCCCAGTTGGCCACAATGGCCAGAGCTGCACCGATCCGAAACCAAGAGGCACGAGCATCTTCTGGGTCTCCCATGTGGGTTCAGGGACCCAAGGACTTGGGCAATCTTCTACTGCTTTCCCAGGCCATAGCTGGGATCAGAAGTGGAGCAGCCAGAACTCAAACCGGCGCCCATATGGGATGTCAGCACTGCAGGCAGCAGCTTTACCCACTACGCCACAGCGCTGGCCCCAGAAGCATCCTTTAATGGTGATGATTATTGTTTATTTCTTCATAATCCACAAAGCCCTTAGGAGGAAAACTAGAATGCAATAAACACCTCCCCCAAGTAAGATATCTGAATTAAGATATTCCCCAAATCTCATGGATAAGTATAAGTCTACTAACATTGAATTGACACTTCTCTAAGATTTATTTATTTACTTGAAAGTCAGAGTTACACAAAGTCAGGGTTATACAGACAAAGAAGGAGATGCACAGAGATCATCCATCTGCTGGTTCACTCCCCAAATGGCTGCAACAACCAGGGATGGGCCAGGCTAAAGCCAGGAGCCAGGAGCTTCTTCTGGGTCTAGCACATGGATACAGAGACCCAGCGACCTGGGCCATCCTGTGATGTTTTCCTAGGAGCATTAGCAGGAAGCTGGGTTGTAAGTGGAGCAGCCAGGACTTGAAATGGCACCCATATGGGATGCCAGTGTAAGCTGTGGCTTAACCTGCTGCACCACAGTGCAGGCCAACACTTCTTTTTTAAAGTGTAAAGAAAATAGTACAGTCATTCTTGTGATTGCACTAAAAGGGTGGCTTGTTCCACCGGGTAAAAGTATTTTCATAATAGTAGTAAAAGTTATATGCCATCACATAAAGTTATACTACTTAATACATAATTTCTTTTTTTAAAAGATATATTTATTTATTTGAAAGTCAGAATTACACAGAGAGAGAAGGAGAGGCAGAGAAAGAAAGGTCTTCTATCCGCTGGTTCACTCCTCAGTTGGCCGTAATGGCTGGAGCTGTGCCGATCCGGAGCCAGGAGCCAGGAGCCAGGAGCCAGGAGCCAGGAGCCAGGAGCCAGGAGCTTCTTCTGTGTCTCCCACATGGATGCAGGGGCCCAAGGACTTGGGCCATCTTCTACTGTTCTCCCAGGCCATAGCAGAAAGCTGAATTGGAAGTGGAGCAGCCGGAACTTGAACCGGCGCCCATATGGGATGCTGGCACTGCAGGTGGCGGCTTCACCCACTATGCCACAGCACCGGCCCCCATATTTTCTTTAAAACATAAAATTTGGGGTGGACATTTTAGCATAATAGCTAAGACACTGTCTCTCAAGTAAAAAATAAAAATGAATTTAAAAATCATAAAATAAAATAGAAAAACATGTATAATTTTAAAAGCTGCTATATTTTATTCATTTATTTTAAAGAGTTACAGACAGAAGGAGAAACAGAGAGAGCTCTTTCATCTGCTATTTCACTCCCCAGGTGGCCACAATGGCCAAGGCTGAACCAGGCCGAAGCCAGGTGCTTTATCTGGGTTTGCCATGTGGACAGCAGGGGCCCAAGTACCTAGGCCATCTTCCAATGCTTTTCTCAAGATATTAGCAGGGCACTGGAATGGAAGTGGAGCCGGCGGGACATGAACTGGCACCCATATAGGATGCCAGCGACACAGTTGGAGGCTTCTCACACTATGCCACAATGTCGACCCAACATATTAATTAACTGTGATATTGAGCATGTCACTTTATTAGGCTTCTTTCTTTCTTTATACCATGCATAAAGACTACATCCCTCTAAGGCAATTTTCTTTCCAGCTCTAGAATGGTAGGGTTTTCATTATGAATCTGTAAAAGTAGGATAGCTTTGACTTTAGCTATGAACCAACCAAAGTAGGCTACAAAGCATATGCCAGCATTCAAATAACCTATCATGATTTATATGCTGTTTTAAGAGGTGATTTCCAAAAATATTAAAAGTTTATACATAAAGAAAAGATTTATGCTTAAAAGACTGACATCATAGTTAATCTCTTATACTTTGGCAACTCAAAAGTTGTCAGAAAACACTTTCAAGATAAATACCATTTGGCCAGCACTGTGGCGTAGTAGGCTAAGCCTCCGACTGTAGCACTGGCATCCCATACGGGCACTGGTTCATGTCCCAGCTGTTCCTCTTCCAATCCAGGTCTTTGCTATGGCATGGGAAAGCAGTTGAAGATGGCTCAAGTGCTTGGGCCCCTGTACCTGCATGGGAGACTCAGAGGAAGCTCCTGGCTCTTGGCTTCAGATCCATCCAGCTCTGGCTGTTGCGGTCATTTGGGGAGTGAACCAGTGGATGGAAGGACTTTCTCTCTGCCTCTCCCTTTCTCTATCTGTAGCTCTACTTCTCAAATAAATAATAATTTTTAAAAATTCCCCATATTAAAAAAAAAGATACGTGTCATTCAAAAGTGTTGTTTGTGGACTAGTGCCAGTACACAACTGTTTTGTTAACAGATCATGTTGAAAAGGTTACATAAAGTTGAGATAGTATAAAAAAAAGGATAACATGCACTTAGAAACTTTCATGGTAATTTTACATGTAAGGATGTGATCATTTCTTTCAGTGATTAATTTTTATTGTCTTTTTACAAAAGCATTGGTCTATGGCAAATTGGGACACCCATACTGGAGAGGTGGTTCAATTTCTGGCCACTCTGCTTTCTATCTAGTTTTCTGCTGATGTACTTGAGTAGACAGCAGATGATGGCTCAAGTACTTGGATCCCAGTCACCCAGGTGGGATCCCCAGAAGGAGTTACTGCCTCCTGGCTTAAGCCTGGCCCAGCCCCAGCTTTTGTGAGAATTTGGGAAGTGAACCAGTCGATAGAAGATCTCTCTCAGTCTCTCCCTCTCAAATAAATAAACAAATCTTTAAAAAAAAGAGAGAGAGAGAAAAAAACCACCTTGATCCTTAATCACAAATAATTTGAGAAGCATTGTTAATGTCATCATGACAATCAAAAATGTCTTCAGAAATTGTCAAATGTCTCCTGGAAAGCGAAATCAATACCTCCTTCCTCCAGTTGAAAACCACTTATCTAAACATTAAAAATGTCATGACAATACAAATCTAAGGTGCACAATCTTAGAAGAGGAAGTGGATCAATTCAGGAAAAAATTTCCTAAGGACATGGCATCTAAGAGAATATCTTTCAATTTCCTCTTGGTCATTTTAAAAATATTCAGAGTACCTTCTATATATTCAAGGATTATGTGAAGTGATATGTGTACAGTGGTGAATGAAGACATCATTTGGTGTTTTGAAGATAATATTTCAATGGGCAAGATAGAAAATAAATGGAAAGACATAATTAAGATATTTTAAGCATTATAAGGGAAATGAAATGTTTTGATAGAAAATAACTGGAAGAAATTGCAAGGTTAGACAGAGTGAAGCAAAATTCTGATAGGGAGAAGCTGGTAAACATGCACAGAACAGCAGAGCAAGCAGTACAGGGTTATATATTCCCTTTGTATAAACTCTTTAATGACTCTTCAAAGCATTTAAAGTAGTCTAATCTGCTTATCATATTCTGTAAGATTCCATATGATCTGGTTCCTGCTTACTCTCCAGTTTCATCTCACAGCATTGTCACATTACCCACAGTGACTTAAGCAACATAGTGTTATTTATTGAGAAGGGAATGACTAAAGGAAGGAGAGGTACAGGGGAAATTCTGTGAGGCTACAGTAAGTTTGAGATGCCTCAGAAATGTCAATAGGAAGTTAAACATACATGGCTGGAGTGGAGCCCCAAGCAGTCATTAGGGCTATGCTTTCTATGCAAGTAAGGCATTTCGAGCTATAGGAATGGATGAGATTCAGAAAAATAAGTAGAGAAAAGGGACACTAAGAGCCCTGAAAAAATGTCAACACTGATAAAGGAGATTTTGAGGTACCAGCAAGAAGAAATTTAGAACTGTGGTATTCTGGAAGACAACATACAGAAAGTGTTATGGAAGGAGTGGTCAATTATTTCCAATGCAGAGAAAGATCAAATAGCATAAGGATTTGGCAATAATAAAAGCAGTTTCTGCTCTTCATCTCTGTCTCTCGATATCTCTCTCTCTCTCTCTCTCTCTCAATCTCTCGATCTCTTGATCTCTCTCTTACACTATCCTTCTCCCTCTTTTTCTTCTTCACCCCTTCTCTCCGGACTGGTGGGTTTCCCCATCAATAAATCCTTTCCCTTAAAAAAATAAATAAAAGCAGTTTCTGAAGAGTACTTGGGAGGTGAGAAACTGAAGAGAGAAGCAGATACTTTTCAGGACCTGTGGCTATAAGGGAAGCACAGAAATGGAATGGTTCTAAGAGGAAATACAAGGTCAAGAGAGGCTGTTTTTCTTTTTCATTTTTTAAAATGAGAATATATTACTCTATGTATGAATGATGAGTGGAATGAAGAGCTTGGAATTAATCCAGAGGGAAATAAGGAAATTACTGTAGGGTATTAAGCAGGGGAACCACATTAGATTCGTACTCTGGGATTAACACTCTGATGTTAATACGGAAAATGAGTTAGAAAAGGGGCAAGACCAAAAGCAAGAACATCAGTTAAGAGGTTGTGGCAGTAGTCCTAGCGAAAAGTGACCAACGTTTGAAATAAGGCAGCAAGAGAAGATTTTAAGGAAGTAAAACTAACTGATTGGTCAAGGGTGAACAAAGAGGAGGCAAGGAACCTCACAGGTTTTCAACCTGGCTGGCAGTGGTATCATTCACTCCTATGAGAGTGGACTTATTTCCTCAAGTTGCAGCAAAACGAAAATAGTATTGCCAAGTAGACATTCATTTGTTTGCCCCACAGCAAACACAAATAAAACACATTCAAACTCACTAACTAGGAAGGGGTCATCAGACCCTTCTCCCCCAAATTCTCCTTTCTGTAACTCACATTCAACTACTTACTGTTATAATAGCTTTCATCCAGGTACAATAACTTACACTTTAATAACTGCAAACTTCTGTGCCTTTTCTTGTTATTTCTTGCACTTAGAATGTCTACCGAACCCCTGGACCTTCTTCAGTTATTCCTATGTTCAAAACAAATACCATTTCTTCTGCCATTCTGCAGCAGGAAGTAATCTCTTCCACCTCTAAATCCAGAGCTTAATCTCTACCACTTTTACAGCACTTAATGCCTCTGACCTTGAATTATGGAGACAACTCTTAATCAACTTTAGAGAAAAGCGGGACTTGCTATTTCTGTTCTTTGAAAGGTACTAAGATGATGTTGAATACTAACACATATATATACTGTAACATCTTCAAAGCAATGTATGCTACAGAATATTATGTCCCAAAATTTAACAGGTCATTAAAGCTCTAGGTTTAATTCCCACCTGTCACTTAATTGTGTGGCTCTGAATAGATTGGGAAATTAAATGTGTATGTGTGTGTGTATGCTGCACTAGAATTAATTAATAAATGTTACCACTATAATTGTAATCCATATGCCATTACTATAATCATTTACTTTAGTAAACAGAGAATATAAATTGATGTCAGTTAGATATGACTTTGTTATTACTTCTGAGCTCTGGGCAAGTTATTTAGCTCCGGAGCTATAGTTTTATTACCTATAAAATGGGGATAATACTCCCTATATTACAATGCTATTTTATTAAGTTGGATAATATACAGTAAGAGCTAAAATTTTACACTTCCAAGAACATGATCTGTAATTAAAGACCTCAACCAGTGTATTGAGACAGACTTCTTTCTCTGATTGAAATAATAAGTCCACATGTAGATTTGCCATGGTTTTCTGATTTGAGTGCTTATCAAAAGGATTTAATGAGCTGAGGGCTTCAGAAATATTTATTATTAGTTGGTGAAATTCAGCTGAATGTAAATAATTAATTTAGAATAAAATGAGTCAGTGATTATTTAAAGTAAAACAAAAGTGAACAGAGAAAGTAAATATTGCAAAAAACAAGAACTGATGTTTGTGTTATTTACAAAAAACAGGAAAATGATTTCAACTTTCCAGTTCAAGCTGGCAAGAAGGGCAGGGTATACACACAGCACA
Organism: Oryctolagus cuniculus; assembly: GCF_964237555.1. Lineage (NCBI taxonomy): Eukaryota > Metazoa > Chordata > Mammalia > Lagomorpha > Leporidae > Oryctolagus > Oryctolagus cuniculus. Next base: position 109,346,632 of record NC_091442.1, on the reverse strand, counting down.
GACACTGAGTTCAATTTGGCAGTAGCCCTAGGATAACTGCAGGCCAGAAAAGAGCTGAAGAGCCAAACAACACGAGTGTGATTTCCAGAACCAGAATGTCAGGAGTTAGCAGGCACTACAGTAACCATTCAATATTAACAAACACTAGAAGTGCTAACAGTTCTATTAAAAAATTAGTTTTGTGAATAAATAAATTTGGGAAACTTATATACTATGGAATAGATAGCTGTTTAATTTTTAAACTGGTATTTCATTGGCTTGACCACCAAACCCTTTTAAAAAATAACATATTCTAACATATTTAGGACAATGAAGTTTTTTTCTCACTTTGCAGATATGAAAACTGACTTCCAAAGAGGCTAAATGATTAACTACAATGTCAAATTTTTACTTGACTCTCACTTCTACTCTTTTCATCTTATTAGCACTTAGTAATATATAAGAAGTAAAGCAAAAATGAGGGTTCCTAACATTAACAGCAATTTTGGTTAATCTAGGCCCATGAAGGGAAAAAATGAGGATGAATTTTTTAATCCCCTTTCTTAATTGAACAGACCTAAATCCTTAACGATAGTTCTAATTTTTTACTGTTTATATTTCTGTTCTTCTATTGTAGTGGTAGTGAAATAAATATCTTTACAATCTGCCACTTTCTCGTTAATAAGAACTGACTTTCCTCAGCTTTCTGCTCATTAGAATTAGTGTTAGCCACAAGCTTGGATTGTACTCTCACTTCAACCGGTACTCCTACAGTGATGGGATAGGACCCTGCTCTTAAAATAGGCTATGCACATTCATCAGGGAGATGTGGCCCAGTGCCAGAGATATTTAAAGTTACAGGATAATCCTGGTACATCCTCTTGAATCAATATTTTACTAAGATTTATGGGTGGGAGTTCGGGGGGTAGTTCTTAAATGAAAATAAATGCATTATAAATCACAATACAAAAGTCACCAAGAATTTTTAAGGTAAAAAAAAGAAATGTCAAAGGAATTTTTGCAGTTAAGGCAGACTCCCTTGGATGATGTCTTACTGGCCTCTCAAGGTTATGCCTACACTCTCCTCTGATGGATGTCAGTGGATATATATTCCACAGGGATCTAATTTTAGTTCTTAACTAGAGCTGAAGGTCAGCCACCTAAATCTGATAGTTCTAAACTTTTGCCCTCTGTTTTCAGCACATGACAGAGAGTGTGCATGTGGGAGATGAATAGAGAGAGAGAGAGGAAGAGAAAACATATAAGAGTGAACATGTTAAGACCTATTCAAAATTTGTATTTTTTTTTTTTTTTTTTTTGACAGGCAGAGTGGACAGTGAGAGAGAGAGACAGAGAGAGAAAGGTCTTCCTTTGCCGTTGGTTCACCCTCCAATGGCCGCCGCTGCAGCCGGCGCACCGCGCTGATCCGATGGCAGGAGCCAGGAGCCAGGTGCTTTTCCTGGTCTCCCATGGGGTGCAGGGCCCAAGCACCTGGGCCATCCTCCACTGCACTCCCTGGCCATAGCAGAGAGCTGGCCTGGAAGAGGGGCAACCGGGACAGAATCCGGCGCCCCGACCGGGACTAGAACCCGGTGTGCCGGCGCCGCAAGGTGGAGGATTAGCCTATTGAGCCACGGCGCCGGCCTAAAATTTGTATTTTATAAAAATATCAGTTAATGACTTATTGCTGGACTTCTAAAATGTGCTTTAAATAAAGGTTAGAGAATATTCTGGAGGCCAAATTTGGAACTTCTTTATAAAAAACTAAAGTTGAGATTTTCTAAGTGAATACTCACATAACTGAGTCTATGTATATTAGCTTAATATTACAAACTTTGGAGTTTTTCCTACTTGTAGTATGGAAAGCAGTGGTAATTCTCAGTTTTTACTTAATGGATATTGCTTCTGTGAATGAGGTTTTATCTCACTCCTAAATTTCTTTCCTTTTTTTTTTTTTTTTTTTTTTTTTTTTTTTTTTGACAGGCAGAGTGGACAATGAGAGAGACAGACAGAGAGAAAGGTCTTCCTTTACCATTGGTTCACCCTCCAATGGCTGCCGCTGCCGGCGCGCTGTGGCCAGCGCACTGTGCTGATCCGAAGGCAGGAGCCAGGTGCTTCTCCTGGTCTCCCATGGGGTGCAGGGCCCAAGCACTTGGGTCATCCTCCACTGCACTCCCGGGCCACAGCAGAGAGCTGGCCTGGAAGAGGGGCAACCGGGACAGAATCCGGCGCCCCGACCGGGACTAGAACCCGGTGTGCTGGTGCTGCAAGGCGGAGGATTAGCCTAGTGAACCGCGGTGCTGGCTCTCACTCCTAAATTTCATCTCTAGCTTCCCTTTCTGCACATGAACATTTTTTAGCAATACAATCCTCCTGGCTATGTTCTATATTATACTTACACTGCCAAAAAAGATTGAAAAGCGAGCTCTGAGAAACAACAATTAAATATGTTTGGCTCAATTTTCTCTGCTAATTAGCAATCCTAAGAAAGACATGTTGCATCACCAAGAATTCATTAACAGATGGGAAAGACAGCTTAGGTGCAAATGCTAGCTTATACGACCAAGCAGCTACTCTGACTGATGTAGGGTAGAAATGGGCATGTCAAAACATTTTACTTATTTTCAAACACTGCACCAGTCAATGTTGCTTCTCTCACAAATTGAATCTTTATTTTTCAAGAAATCTTTTTCTCTACTGCCCACGTGAAATACTTTGTAGTCTTTCCATATATTGGCAGGTACAGAAGTAACTTTGCTGCATATTAGAATTTACCAAATGAGAGAATACTACCTCATGTAATCTTCAGTGAGTTCTTAGTTTAAGTTATAGCTTGATTTTGCAGCATACTAACCAGCCTCCAACACAGGCACTGTCATGACAATGTATACATCTTATATTTGTGGTTGATATAGATCCTGTTCCCATGGACTTCTAGAGGCTCTTTCCCTTTTCAGTGTTCTTTGCTATTCACAACCCTTTTAGAGTTTCCTTACTTTGCCTCCAATGCTAATCTACTCCATAACGCTGAAGTACTTACTCTGAAATAGTCCTATCTTGAATCACTGGTTATCAGTTCTATAGCTCAGTCATGTATAGAAGACAGACTCTGATGGTAAGCTGATGTATGAACTAAATATTTCTGCCTCCTTTCACTCCTCACCCTTCCTCATTCATATAAACTAAAGCCCTAATCCACAATGTGATAGCAGATGGAGACAGGACTTTTGGGAGGTAATCACAGTTAAATTAGGACATGAGGGTGAGGGCCTGGTCTGGAAGGATTGGTGCCTTTAAAAGAGAGCCTGTTGGGGCCAGCGCTGGGTCACGGCAGGCTGAGGCCCTGACCTGAAGTGCTGGCATCCCATATGGGTGCCGGTTCTAGTCCCAGCTGCTCCTCTTCCAATCCAGCCCTCTGCTGTGGCCTGGGATAGCAGTGGAAAGTGGCCCAAGTCCTTGGGCCCCTATACCTGTGTGGGAGACCCAGAGAAAGCTCCTGGCTCCTGGCTTCAAATTGGTGCATCTCTGGCCACTGATGGCAATTTGAGGAGTGAACCAGCAGACAGAAGACTCCTGCCCCACCTCGCCTCTCTGTAAATCTGCCTTTCAAATAAATAAATAAATCTTAAAAAAAAAAAAAAAAAAAAAAAAAAAAACTCTCATTTTGTAAGACACAAATGCATCTCGCGGGTGCCAGCACCGTGGCTCACTTGGCTAATCCTCCGCCTGCGGCGCCAGCATCCCATATGGGTACCAGGTTCTAGTCTTGGCTGCTCCTCTTCCAATCCAGCTCTCTGCTGTGGCCCAGGAGGGCAGTGGAGAATGGCCCAAGTGCTTGGGCCCTGCATCCACATGGGAGACCAGGAGGAAGCACCTGGCTCCTGGCTTCGGATCGGCGCAGTGCTGGCCGTAGCGGCTATTTGGGGAGCGAACCAACAGAAGGAAGACCTTTCTCTCTGTCTCTCTCTCTCACTGTCTAACTCTGTCAAAAAAAAAATGTATCTCTCAGGCTTACTATAATTAACATAGGCAACATCTGAGAGAACACTGTATAGAGTAAAAGATACCTTATATGTAACTAATGAAAAACAAAACAATTGAAGTAAAGAGAGCACCTGGATTTAAACACTAACTCTGCTCCTTGTAGATTCATGATCTTAAGCAATTTTTTTTAAATCATTTGAACTTCAATTCATTATCTATAAAAATAGGGATGAGAACCAGGATATATAAATGTGAAATGAAGCAGCATTTTTAAAAACCTCTCGCATAGTGCTTGGGGAAGAGTAGGAGACTAATGTACACTTTCATAAAGATGGTCAAACAGATGAAGAAAGAATACCAGACACATTCTACAAAGCCAAGAGTTATGGATTTTTAAGAGGTTTTTAACCAATATTTACCTTTTAATGGCAAAGCCTTCTGAGAAAGATAATTGGTAATGTATAAACATAACACTGCAATTCTGTATTAATTCTACAGATCCTATGGTGTCCATTTGTGAGTGCCTATATACACAGCCTAGATGCAGGCTCACATGAAAATTCTTCCAATTTAAAATTCAATGCATGCAAATTATTCAAGAGAAATATATTTTAAGTGACAAGAAGCCTATTTTAGGTTAAGGAGCTATAAAAGAACATAATTCAAGTAATTTACATTATTAGGGAGACCAGATATGTGTAAAATGAATAAGGAATGCTATCTTACTATATATATTATAAACGTATATTATTATATATTATAAGTATATATTATATACTTATATTATTATATATTATATATATTAAAAGGCTGATGGAATATAAAATTCAGCTACAGTAAGCTTCCTAATAAATGTATTGGGTAGTAAGTAAAGAAAAAAATAAAAAGAGAGACAGCAAGGAGGTAGGCAAGTAAGCCAAATGTTGGATTATATGAACAGAAGTAGAGAGGAATATGAGTAAACTAACACAGTCAACCAAAGCAGATTTGGAATAAATCTAAGTAAAAGCTTTCTAAATCAGAGCTACCCAAAAGTAGAGTGGCTGCTGTGAGCTTCCTATTACTAAAAGTATTGAATCAGACTGTGATGATCCTTAGTGTGGGATACTTTGGATAGAATCACTGTACCATGAGATACTCTGAGTTCCTTACTAAGGTGCTGAGTTCCTTGATGCTGACCCTTGCAAAGATCCCCGAAGACAAGAAAGGAAACCAAACATTTGTTTGAGTTCCAGCTCTTCCACTCAATAACTGTGACTCTAGGTAACTCAACCTTTCCATTTTCATCTACAAATAGTAAAGTTGAGAACACTGGAAATGTATGGTCAGCAAAGAACTCTTTCAATCCCCTAAAGGTTTTCCATTAATTGAAAAATGTACAAATTCTCCATTTACCTTAACATAAGATAAAAATTTGTAAGGAAGAGCTAACCGTTGGTTAAAAAAAAAAAAAAAAAAAAAAAGGCCTGCATTTTTGGCAAATGAAAAAATCAATCTGAAGCATCTAAAAAGAATCTACAACATGCCTAGGTCCTAAAAGTCAAGTACTGGATTGCCTGTGGGAAGAGTTGACAGAGATATCTTCACTAGTTATCCTATCCAGTCACTTACACTGGAAGCATACTTTTCTGTTTTCTGTCAATGGTGATAAATAGTTCAACATCAAAGATTTGTTTATGCTCTGCACCAACTCTCAAGTTTTGGATGCCTAAAATCAGAAAATGAATACAATCAATTCATAAGCTACACAGCAGGTCAATCCAATTATTAATAAGGGACAGAATGGTGGAGCACTGGGCTGTGAGGCCAGACAACTTAGGTTTCAATCACAGCCTCCTACTTCACTAGTTTAGGCAAGTATTTTCTCTGCATGCCTTTGTTTCCTCATCTGTAAAATAAATGAAATAAAAGCACATACTTTATAGCTTTGTTGTGAGATTAGATGTGTTAATACACATCTGATGCTTGGAATGGTGATGGACATATATGCTATCTACTAGTACTTATGTTAAAAAAAGCTTGAGATATAATTCATATGCCATGAAGTTCACTGTTAAAGTATACAATTCACTGTTCTACAGAATATGTATTCACCATGTGCAACCATCATTACTATCTAATTTTAGAACATTTTCATCACACTCCCCAAAGAAACCCAATATGCATTAGTAGAAACTCTTGATTTCCCTCTTCATAGCTCCTAGCAAAAACCACTAATATACTTGATCACTACAGACCTGTCTATCTCAGACGTTTCATGTTAAGGGATATGTGGATATGTGGCTTTTTTGTGTCTGGTTTCTTTCACTTAGCATAATGTTTTCAAGATTCATCCATGTTATGGCATGTATCAGTTACTTTATTCTTTTTTATGGTCAAATATAATCTTGTATGGATATATTTTTGTTTATCCATTTACCAGATGATGAATGCTTGGGTTGTTTCCAACCCAATAATGCTTCTATGAACATCTGCGTGTAAGTTTTTGTGCGAACATGTTTCCATTTCTTTTGGGTAGATATCCAGGAGTACAATTGCTGGGTCATATGAGAGTATTTCTAAAAGTTTGTGGAAGATGAAATTTAAAAATATGTTGGGGCTGGCATAGTGGTACAGTGGGATAAGCTGCTGCTGGCAATGTCAGCACCCCATTTCAAGTGCCAGTGTGAGTCCCAGCTTCTCTACTTCCAATCCAGCTTCCTGCTAATGTGCCTTGGAAGGCAGTACATGAAAGACCAAGTGCTTGGGCCCCTGCCAACCATGTGGGAGCACCAGATAGAGTTCCTGGCTCCTAGCTTCAGCGTGGCCCATCTCTGGCTGTGCAGCCATTTGAGGAGTGAACCAACAGACAGAAGACCTCTGTCTCTCCCTCTCTCTTTTTTAAAAAATTTATTTATTTATCTGAAAGGCAGAGTTACAGAGAGCCAAAGGCAGAGAGAGAAGAGAGCAAGAGAGGCCTTGCATCTGCTGGTTCACTCCCTAGATGGCTGCAATAGCCGGAGCTGCACTGTAACAAAGCCAGGAGCTTCTTCCAGGTTTCCCACATGGGTGCAGGGGCCCAAGGACTTGGACCATCTCTCACTACTTTCTCAGGCCATAGCAAAGAGCTGGACTAAAAGTGGAGAAACCAGGACTTCAACCAAAACCCATATGGGATGCCGGCACTGCAGGCAGTGGTTTTACCCGCTATGCCACAGTGCCAGCCCCTCCCTCTCTTTCTGTAACTCTGCATTTCAAATAAATAAAAAATTAACCTTAAAAAAAAAAAGACAGTCTTGGTAAAAGATAACCTCACTGAATATAAAATTCTTGGTTAGTTTTTTTTTTTTCAAGATTTATTTATTTGAAAGGCAGAAGAACAGAGAGGGACAAAGAGAAAGAGATCTTCCATTTGCTGGTTCACTGCCCAAATGGTTACAATGGCTGGAGTTGGGCCATGCCAAAGCCAAGAGCCTAAAATGCCATACAAGTCTCCCACATGGGTGGAAGGGACTCAAGTACTTGGACCATCTCTCACTACTTTTCCAGGAGCATTAGTAAGGAGCTGGACTGGAACAGGATATGGAATGCTGGCATTGCAAATTGAGGTTTCACCTCTCATACCAGGGGATTTACTTTTCTTTGATTTCTGAGTATGTTATCCCAATGCCTCTGATCGCTGCTTCTTTTCCTTTTTTTTTTCTTTTTCTTTTTTTTTTTTTCCTGATAGGCAGAGAGGACAGTGAAAGAGAGAGACAGAAAGGTCTTCCTTTTTCTGTTGGTTCACTCCCCAAATGGCCGCTATGGCCGGCACGCTGCGGCCCGCATGCTGCGCTGATCCGAAGCCAGGAGCCAGGTGCTTCCTCCTGGTCTCCCATGTGGATGCAGGGCCCAAGGACTTGAGCCATCCTCCACTGCACTCCCGGGCCACAGCAGAGAGCTGGACTGGAAGAGGGGCAACCGGGACTAGAACCCAGGGTGCTGGCGCCACAGGCGGAGGATTAGCCTAGTGAGCCACGGCGCTGGCCTTTGTTGTTGTTGTTGTTGTTGTTTTTAAGATTTATTTATTTATTTGAAAGTCAGAGTTACAGAGACAGAGAGATCTTGCATCCACTGGTTCACTCCCCAGATGGCTGCCAAGGCCAGGAGCCAGAAGCTTCTTCTAAGTCTCCCACAGGAGCCCATTTGGTCCATCTTCTACTTTATCCAGGCCATTAGCAGAGAGCTGGATCCGAAGTGGAACAGCTGGGACATGAACCAGCACCCAAAACACTGGCCCATGACCTCCATTTCTGTTGAGATGTCAAATGTGAATTTCAGTTGAGTTTCTCTTGTGAGAAGTCATTTTTCTCTTCCTGCTTTCAAGATTTTCTGCTTGTTTTTGGCTTTTAGCATTTTTACTATGATGTATCTACTTTCAGATCTCTCTTGAGTTTTGGCACCGTTTCTGAATGCATAGTTTCCAATAAGTTTAGGAAGTTTTCAGCAATTATTTCTTTCAGTGTTTTTCTCCCCTTTCTTCCTCATTCTGGAATTCCCTTTACGCATATGTTGGTGTGTACTTGCTGTCTGACATTTCTCTGAGGTTTTCTTCATTTTCTCTGTTGATATATATTCAAGTCTGCTTATTCTTCTTTCTTCCAGTTCTAATCTACTGTTGAGCTTCTCCAGAAAATTTCTGTATCAGTTGTTGTACTTTATTAAGCTCCAGAATTTCCTTCTAGCTTTTAAAAAAAATCTATCTCTGTATCAGTATTTTCCATTTGATATAGCACAGTTATACTTTCCATTACTTCTTTAATCATGGCTTCCTTTAGTTTTATGAACATATGGATGATTGTTATTTTGAAGTCCTTTTGTTACTTGCTTTTTTTTTTCCTGTGTATGGATCATTCGTTCCATGTTTCAGTTTTTCTGGGAGACTGGATATTTTCTGTACTGTGTCAACTCCATGTATTCTTCAACCCAGAATTCATTCTTTCCCCTGTTCTAGGACTTGCTATTGTTATTTGCTTATTTTTCTTCAGTGACTGGTTGAATTACTTGAGTGACCCCTATTCTCCTCCCTCCCAGTAGTGTGAAGTCCCAACACTGTACCTTAGAGAGCATAACCATGGTTATACCACAGTAGTCCTAGGATGACAGTGGCTTTGGCAGTCCCTTCTTTGACTTTTCCTCACAGCACTCAGATGACAATACTAATTGCTGACTGATTGCCCTATTGTCTTCAACAATTTCCTGGAGTAAAACTCGCATGACAAATTGGTCCAATCTATTAGGGCTCTTTCAATAAACTCTCCCAGAAGACCTCATGCACAGTAAACCCACCCAAAATGCAACCTATTTGTATATTCAATTAGGGCACCATTGGAGGTGGGAGTCCCTTTTTTTTTTCCCCTCTCGTGGTCTCTCCTCACAGGCAAGCATCTCTTTCTCTCTTTCTCTCTCTCTCTCTCTCTCTCTCTCTCTGAGCTTTTTTCTTGGAGGGGTCACCAGAATTCACACCTGGAGGTATACTCACTTTAAATAAATTCTGCTCTCATTACTGTACTTTACTTATGCCTCTGCTTTGAATTCTTATCTTACACAGGAGCAAGAGCCTGGAATAAAAGCTGGGAAACATGTTCTCACAACATTTACACAAAATACCTGTGCCCTGGCTCTGATACTCAGGGCAGGGACAATGACATGCTTCTGAGGGGCACTCCCACTTTAGGAACTGAGAGAACTGAAGGGGTACAGCAAGCTCAGACCTCCTTGGCTTGCCACTGTGGTCCCAGTATTCCCAACAGTGTCATAACCAAGTTACAGCTTCCATCTCATGAGTGGGGGCTGGATGTAGGGAAGGGAATCCCTACCTCTCAATTTCACTTCTTCAGAATTTAGTCTCAGCAACAGGTAGCTGAAAACAGGGTAAGAAATGCTGAGAAGGAAAGCCCTCCACTGGGAGCTAGGAGAAAAGGGAACACTGTTTTTAGCTAAAAGTTTGGAGGAGACTTTCCATTCCATTCAGCTGAGAGAGTACAGGGAGTAAGCAGATGTCAGCTCAAATACTACACATTTTCACTTTTCTTACCAAGTGTTAGGAAACGTTCTTAAATAACTATTTTTATTTTAAATTGACTATATTCTCTTGGGATTATTACAAGAGACCTTAAATGGTGGCTCAAAAAAATAATTTTCAACAGCTTCACTGGGCAGCAGGTGTATAGCATTCCACACACTGTCAAGGATGAAATCTCTTCAGAAATTTTTATATGAAAAACTGCATATGAAACTTAGGTAAAAATCAAAGATACTGTTTTCCTCATGCAAGACAGAAATCCTAAAACAATGATCCAAAGATCATGCATGGAGGCCACACCAAGGGCTGACCTAAGTCAGAAGAGCTGTTCCACCCTTTCAAACTGAGGCCTTTAATGTTTTGGTAAAACAACTAAAATGAAAAGCAAAGTTTGGAATGATATTTTAAATTGTTTTATTTTAATGACTGTGAGGATTCATCTTGCCCTATGATACAATTCAGTACTTTTAATTCAAATATTGTGCCAGATTCCAGCTGGAGAGAATCTTTAAAAAGTTAAAAGGTATCAATGTATTTGGTATTATATGTGTATGTTTTAAAGAGATCAAGATATTGAAATTTTCCTTTAAAGCTTTTGGTTTCAAAGTGAGAACTGTCCTTGCAGTGTGTATCAAAATATGCCCTCAGGTGAAGACATCAAGTAAATTTTGAATCAGATTTGCAAGACATACAAAGTTCATTTTGTTTTAATAAAAACTAGAGTTTCACCATTTCAAATGACCAAAATAAGTATAAAGGGCTTTCAGAATAAGCATCTGTGTCTCAAGCTATTTTCTAAGCACAGCCTCATCATCTAGGATTAAAGGTTCTATGTTGACACATTTTCCTTCAGGGGATTTAATATAAATAATCATCCATTCAGTTTCTATAGTCCACAAAGGCAATCTTCAGCATGCTTCTGTAACTCAGAGAGTGCCAAGCCAAACACCACAGGCAAACAGCCAACTTATGAACCTGGGACTAACATAGGGTCTGGCACACAGGAATTGCTGAAAAATATTTGTGAATTATAGAGATATTCAATATGTGAAGTATATCTGAGTCCAGGGAAAAAGGTGGAAAGATAAAATGTTTAAATAGAAAAACAAATTTTTGTATTCATACACTCACACATTTATTTCACTCCATAAACTGGCCTGGAAAGTAGCTCCAAATTTAATAATATTTTTATGATCCCCCAAAGAAGTATATTAGGTAATCAATATTCAATTTTAGAGAAAATACATAATTAAAAAATGAAAGTACTAGTCTTTGCTTATGCCTCCACACTATTATAACATGCTATATAATTACAGTCTAATATTATAATCTATAATATAAAAGTTTAAAATACAGAAAACAGAAATATTATCCACAGCATTTAGTGAATTTCCTTGTAGTCATGTTTCATTGTATAGAGTTTTTACTGGTCTTACATGGTTGTGTGCTTTTGTATCCTGCTTTTTCAGCGAACATTATGATATGTTCAAGTCATAAGAATTCTAGGTTCCATTAAATCTCTAATTTCCCTTCACTCATCAACTATTTACTGCATGGTCTGATTTCATGCCATAAGCAGTGATAGGGTCCAAAATACAAGCCAGAGTTCTTGTCCTCAGAGAGTTCACAATCTCAATCTTGGCAATTACCCACACTTTCACAGAAACAAGGGCTGTACCAGCATGAGTTTGAAGACAACAAAACATGCTTGAAACCTGACTATTTTTAATTTTACTCCTTTGAGGAAAATTACTATGTACGCAAAGATTTACCACAAACAACTAAACTTTTTTCACATTTAATAAAGTTGTGTTTTTACATTACAGTGAAATAGCTGCAATTCTTTTACTTGTTTTATGACATGTCTTTTCCAACACTTATTGCAAATTAGTATTCTTTATTTATTTTGAGGTCAGTTTTGTTTTTAAAACCAACATCAGGGCTTTCATTTCCTCAAGATGTGAATTTTCAGATTACTCATCACATTCACCCCTCCTCTCCTACGTATTTGCATGATATATTTGTTTATGTGCTGGCAAATAATCACAGACTACCATTTTAAGAGGAGAACGTAATGCAAATGCTTATATACAAATATGCAATGATCCAATGCACCTGTAATTATTTGCATTATATGCACAAACATGAGTAGTCACATTTGACTTTACCTCTCTAAAAAATTTAAGCATGCGTAGTTGGTAATTTCGTTGCTATCTTGGCAATTTAAGTCTAATTGTCTAAATGGGATCTTGAGAGATAAAACAAGGCATTAGATCATAATTTCAAATCTGCTGAAATACATCTAAAATGATAATACAAGTGTACTTCAAAGTTAGTGGAAACTGGAATTAAAAGATAAGTTTATTTTGATGCAAAATTTCTTAAGTCCACACACCAATATTTTCCATGAAACTTCTGAAGTACCCTTTTAAGATGGAACTATGGAGCAGTGAGTACTGAAAGAGTTGCATATAACAATCTATTTTCTGCATCAGGCTCCACTACTTTCTAGCGATGAGAGTTGGAAAGTTGTCATTCATGTAAGCCTCAAGTTTCCTACTGTAAAACAGGAATGGTGATGTGCTAGCACTACTGGCACAAAATAAGTCTCCGTAAAAATGCAAAGCACAACATGTATGTTGAATCAGGACTGAGGATCATTAAATTATAACCATCTTTTTAAAAGTTTAGTATAATCAGTTTTATTTTTTGGAGGCCACTGTTTCTTTAGACTTCTAAATTGTCACAGGCTTTTTATATAACAAAGTTGTGTTCTTCAGTGACAGTACATAGTTTATGGAAAGGAGTGCTGCTGTCACCAAGTAGCAGCTGGAAGAAGGCTCCAGAGACACACTTAGGAAAGAGAAAAAGAGAACTAATGCAGAAAAACAAATTGTGCAGTAATCTGAGTTCCTTTTATTTTTATATTAGGCTTAATGTGGAGAAATACCTATTCTTCTACATGTTTCTACACTGAGAACTTCAATAGTTTTGATGTCAATATCTAAAAAGAGCTTTAGGCATGAAAGAATCTCTAATGGTTTTAACCCTTAGAGACCAAAATAGATTTGTTTGCCAACATTTTTCCATTAAGGAAGATTATTACCTAGCCAGGTCCCTAATGACATTTGTTTATAACAGACCTCCCAGGAAACAGATATCTATACACTATGAGAATGAGTACTACCATAGTAGTTACTGTCTCCAGAAATCTAAAAGTCAATACAGGAAAATCTTTGTATCTGCAGAGTCAACCAACTGCAGACTGAAAATATTTGGAAAAAAACTGCAATTGAACTTCAACATGTATAGACTTTTTGTCATTATTTCCAAATAAGTACTAGTTACCTTAAGTACTCTAGAGATGGTTTAAAGTATGAGGTATCTTCAAAAGGTTTTTGGAATATGCATATTATGAAAAACTATGGGGCTGGCACTGTGGCATAGTGGGTTAAGCCTCTGCCTGCGGTGCCAGCATCCCATATGGATGTTTGTTCTAGTCCAGGCTGCTCCCCTTCTGAGTCAGCACTCCACTATTGCCCAAGTCCCTGGGCCCCTGTACCCGTGTGGGAGACCCGGAAGAAGCTCCTGGCTCCTGGCTTTGGATTGGCCCAGCTTCAGCCATTGTGGCCATTTGGGGAGTGAACCAGTGGTTGGAAAACCTTACTCTCTGTCTCTCCCTCTCTCTGTCTGTAGCTCTACTTCTCAATAAATAAATAAATTTTTTTTATTAAAAAAAAATACATGTATTTCAAATTTTTTGCACTGAAATAATCTTATCTTTTAATTCCATTTTCCATGAACTTTTTGAAGTACCCTTATGTAAGGGAGGATGTGTGGTTATAAACAAATACTATGCCATGTGATACAAGGGCTTGAGCATCAGAGATTTGGGTATCAACAAGGGGAGTCATCCCTTCTGAAAACGGAGAGAGGACTGTACTTTAAAAATGTTAGGTTTTTCTAACACCCTACAGGAAATAAACAACATCCTTTATTAACAACTGTGGGAAATTTCTACCCCTTACCTGAAATTTACACGGGGTGAGGGTATCTCTACCTTACTATATTTATTTTGACCAGCCAAAGCAGTCAAGTCAGATTTCGAAGGCACCATCAATCTATAGATACAGGATAATTTCTTCAAATGAAGATATACATATAGCAGCTGCCTTCCTAACCCTTCTATCTATCACAAGTTTGTCATAAATGATACATTCTTTTTAAATGCTTCCTTTCCATTTTTCACTTAACTTCCTTTCCCATTAGCATATAATGGCATTTTCTGTTCCTATTTTACAATATCACAGCATTCCATCATGTAAATATGTCACAGTTTTATCAAGTATTCCCTAATAGTTGGATACTTGGTCATTTCCAATCTTTTGCTATTATATACAATACTTCAATGAATAACTTTGTTCACTTGTATTCAATCTATTCATGGAATACATCTCTAAAAGTGACACAGCTTTGCCAGAATTAAAATGCATCTGTAATTTTGACAAATCTCCAGAGGGATTGTACTATTTTGCACTCCAAAAAAATGTAAGTATCTCCTGAAAACTAAGCATAAAAATACACCTGCCTGGAGCCCCATCCCCCAACTCCTGATACAGTATGTAAGTAGCTGGGTCTGAGAAGGTCTATCTTGCAAAAGCTGCCCAAAGAGCAAATCCCAGATTGAGAATCCCAATTCTAAAAGGTATTCTCGTCTAAATCCAAAAGAAAGGTGGGATTAAGTTTTCAGTCTCCAAAGTTTATACTCCATGGTCACTCATTCAACAAAGTTTTTGAGTGCTTATTATGTGCTGGGCATTCTAGATGTCAAGGACATAAAGAACGGTACCTGTTGTCAAGTTTTCTCAAGATCTAACATCAAAAGACACATGTAATTGTGAAAAAAATGTGTATGCTTTAGTGGTAGAGATTTAAATGGAATATTATGGGAAAACTGGAGAGCATAACTTCAAACTAACTGGAGTGCCAGAGGAGGCCTGCTGAAGGAGGTGCTCCTGAAATGAGCCGGAGTTAACCAGGAGAAAAGGAGAAGGTACAAGAGGGCGAGGGCATTCTGGTTAGAAAACAAAATATACAAAGGTAGACTGGAAGAAACAGAAGGGATGTGCATGTGTGCCTAACTGGAAACATTTTATATTGCTGGACTAAAATACATGGGAGAGAGAAGAAACAGACTACAAAGGCAGGCAGACATCAGATCACCAAGCACCTAGTATGTTACACTAAGAAGCCAGAAGTTTATTCTGTATCCAAGAAGAGTCCCTGAAGGGTTTTAAGGGTGGGAATGACATGGCCAGATTGCTGTTTAAATTTATGGCCAACTGACTGGAAGGACACATAACTAGGAAATGTACGAACAATTAGGAAACTGATGGAGTAATCAGATGGAGCTTGAGTTAGGGCAGAGCAAGGGAGAAAGGACTGAAGAAATCTTAGGAAGTGAGATGAGCAGGACAACAGAGATTAGATGGGGGTGGGGGAGGAGGCGGACAGAGGGATGAGTTCAAGGTGTTATCAATCCACTATAGGCAAAGTACTGAATTTAGGCTATTTTTCTAGCAGCAGTGATGGATTCACATTGATTCAGTCAAACTATTATCTGGTGCTGGCATCTGTGAGGCCAGGGAGAGATGCATGGAGCCCAGCAAAACTAAGAAGTTTATTCTCATTAGCATCAGGCTTTAATCAACTGACTATTATATTCACAGCAACCCCCAACAGGCAAACTTAACATTAAATGGTCATTTCTCAGATGTAACCTCTCCAGTAAGAACTCCTCTACTGGTGAGTCTCTTGACCTCATTTTATTTAGTGCCCATAGAGCCATGACCTAGACAAGTGAGAACATAAATAATTGCTAGCACAGACAGCTCCTTTCCCAAAACAGCCTCCTTTGGCCAAGGTTTAATCAGCAAGGCATTTGGGGCAATCTGAACACCAAAGTCAATCTCTGGGAGTGAGAAGATATGGGGGGGAGAGTCCCCTGTGAATTCTTTCCACTTTCTTATTTATGCAAATCTAAAGGTCCTGTAGGGATGGTGCAAGGAGGGAGTTGTGTATGACCCACAGGAAACACAGAATCTATCTTTCTTCTCAAAGTTCCTAAAAAAGCAAACTAGCCAACAACATATGAGAACAAGTCCACCACTTGGAAAGTCCATAAATGAAACACACACACACACACACACACACAAACATAAAGGCTTACCTTTCTTTTCTCTTCATCTGTTGTTTCGAATTTGAAAGTAGCCCTATGCTGAGAGGGGGAAAAAAGGAAAATAATGTCATTTTATATACACAGGTTTCAAATTTTGGCTATGTTTAAAAATACAATATGATGACTATATAAAGATGTTGCCTTTTCATATGCTGATATTCTGATTAAAGGGATATGTAAAAGATAGGCATGTAAGTAAATATTAAGTAGTATGAAAGGATTACAGCAGAACTATATACGAAAGAATACACAGAACCAGACCATCTGCTGCCCAAGAAAATCTGGAATGCTTTTTTTGCATCGTGTATAGACCATTTGAGCTGGACCTTGAGGATGAAGAGGAGTTTGCCAGGAGGCAAATGGAAAGTATTCTAGGAACAAAAACAAAGGCTCAGATATGTGAGACTGTATGATATACGCATGAAATAAGCAGTTCTGTGAGAATGAACAGAGGACACACATTAGGGGATGGGGAAGGGGAGGAACATAAAAATGGAAAAGTAGACAGGACAGAATTTGGAAGGGCCTTCCAATGTTCATATGGCATTTATACTTTCTTTTTCAAATGTAACAAGAAATCACTGGAGAACTGTAGACATGGACAGGACCTGACAGTTCAGTATTTTAGAAAAGCAATTTTCTGAAAATGAGTGCTTAAATCACAGTTATCATGATGAGGATGCCAATGATAGTGAAGAAAAAATAACTGGAAGGAATGAGTATCGTAGAGCTCCTCAAAGTATTAGCAACACTATTTTTCACTCTGTGGCTGACAGAGAAGACAAGCGAGAATAAACTGGCTTGACCACTGTCACAGAAAGAGAGGTGGTATTCAAAAAACAGAGCACAGAATTCCTTACTCTCCTCTCAAGTTTTAGTCAGGAGAAACAAATACTCTTATGCATCTTACATCTTCCTTTAAAAAATAAACTCTGCACTGAACACCTTTCTATTTTTCTTTTGTATTTCTCTCACTGACCACACCGACAAATATTTATTGGCAACTCACCAGAAGTTAAGTACATTAGGTACTAAAGATATCATCATTGCAGGTAGTTCTGTATTGACAGCTTTGTAGAAGCAGCATTAAAAGAAAATGTTTATTTAATTACTTTCATCTACTTGAAAGGCAGAGTGACAGAATAAGAGTGAGAATAAGAAAAAGAAAATGTTCCAGCTACAAGTTTACTCCCCAAATGCCTGCAACAGCTGGAGATGGGCCAGGCTGAAGCCAGGAGCCCAGGTCTCCCACATGGGTGGCAGGGGCCCAAGTTCATATACCAACATCTGCTGCCATCAAGGATGCATTAGCAGGAAGCTAGACTGGAAGCAGAGTAACCAGGACTCAAACTGGCATTCTGACATGGGATGTGGTTGTCCCAAGCACTGGTTTAACCAGCTGTCTGTCCACAATGTGCACCCAAGAAGCAGCAATTTTTTAAATTAAATGAGTTGGAGAAATGTTGTCAAGAGCACTTCTGAATATAAGAAATGGTCAGAGAAGATTTAGAGGTAAGAGATGCGGGCCATTTAAGGAAATCCAAGGCAGGCTACCTCAATAAGATGCAAAAGATTCAAATGAAGTCAGGTGGGAAGGGCACAAATTCAGAAATTTATACCTGAACTGACAGGTGACAACCAGGGAAAGACTATGAGGAACATTTAAAAGCACTCTGGAAGAATATTTTGGGTAGAAGCTCACAGGTCAGATCAAAAGAGAATAAGACTGAGGACATAAAGTCATGTGAAGAAGGAGCATCAATAATCCAGGCATGATACTGCTAATGGCAGTATACACTGACACAAACTTTAAAAGGCAAAGTGATTTGGCAACAAATATTAGAAGCCATAAAGATAATCATACTCTGATCCTGAACTCTCACTCCTACGAATTAATCCTAACAAAATGATATAGAAGGAGAGAAAATTGTATATGTAAGTATATCTATCAGTGTTAAAGCATCCTGAATGTCCAATAAGGGAATGATGAAATATTGAGTGTAACAATATTCTACTGAACATACTATATCATCAACCTAACAGACTATTATATGGCAATTTTTAAAAATGACTCATTGTTGGTATATTATAATAAAAGTAGAAATTTAAAAAATAAAAGTATAAAAATGAATGAGGTGCCAGCACTGTGGCGCAGCGGGTTAAGCTGCCACCTACAGTGCCAGCATCCCATATGGACACCAGTTCAAGTCCTGGCTGCTCCACTTCCGATGCAGCTCTCTGTTATGGCCTAGAAAAGCAGCAGAAGATGGCCCAAGTCCTTGGGCCCATGCACCCATGTGGGAGACCCAGAGGAGGCTCCTGGCTCCTGGCTTCAGATTGGTGAAGCTCTGGCCATTGTGGTCATCTGGGAAATGAACCAGTGGATAGAAGACCTTTTTCTCTCTCTCTGCCTCTCCTTTTCTCTCTGTGTAACTCTTTCAAATAAATAAATCTTAAAAAAAGAAAAGAAAAGAAAAGAAAAGAAAAGAAAAGAAAAGAAAAGAAAAGAAAAGAAAGAGGCAGACAGGCCTAGGAGCTTACGTACCACTTTAAAAAAAATGAATGAATGAGCAAAGAAGAAGAAGAAGAGGAAGGAAGGGAGGGAGGGAGGGAGGAAAGAAGGAAGGAAGGGTTGTCAGTCTGAGGCTATACTTGGGAATGTATTTACCTGAGTTTTAATAAAAATTGGCGTTAAAAATAAAGAAGCACCAGGCATTAAAGTTGTAGACTGCAGCTCAGTTCAATGCAAATGAAAATAAATTAAATAAATCATTAAAGAATGATTATTTTGTGCCACCATGTATAAAATTAATTCAGTGAATTATCCTAGTTGTTAATATAATAATTTTCCTAACCTTATTTTGGCACTGCAGTGAGGACAGAAAAATAAACTGTCTTTTCAAAAAGATAGCCATTAAGTTACGAAACTATTTAATAGTTCCAATGTAGACTTAACCTCTTATAGTGATTTAGAATATTTAGGACAGTACCAGTACCAATTTTGCTTTTCAAGTCCAAGGCTGATCCTGTCATAAACCATAATATTAAAAAACATGCTTCCAAAAGCCCTCTCTTAGTATTAGGGCTTAATTTTAATCAGTAAATAAACTGGTATGTGAGGTACTTATTATTAATTGAATTCTGAATGTGTCGATCTATTCAGAAGCTCAATCCTGTAAGACTACTTGGATCCAATATATGCTGGCTTCAAAAAGGCTAGCTTCTTTTATCCAATTTAGATCACACCTTACTTACTCAGTACTTCTAACCCTATTCTCCACCCCACCCCCCTTTCTAATGCTGAAAGCAGAGTGGGGAGGGAACTAACAGTTCTGGTTGTAAATGCCTCTCTGGAACAGTTAGTCAACAGCCAACCACCTCACCTTCTTTATACATTTAACTTCCAGAGGAACAGGAGCAACAAGTCAAAAATAAATTAAAAAGCAAAACCATTGTTAAGTTTGGAAACCAAGCAAGACAGAACAGCTCTGTAACACACCAGACTCATTATGAAGACTCCCCAGGAAGGTTTTATCCTCTTTTTTTTATAAAGATTTATTTATTTATTTAAAAGTCAGAGTTACACAGAGAGAGAAGCAAAGAGGGAGAGGTCTTCCATCCACTGGTTCACTCCCCAAATGGCCACAATGGCCAGAGCTGTACCAATCCGAAGCCAGGAGCCAGGAGCTTCTCCCAGGTCCCCCACACAGGTGCAGGGGGCCAGGGACTTGGGCCATCTTCTAATGCTTTCCTAGGCCATAGTAGAGAGCTGGATTGGAAATGGAGCAGCTGGGACTTGAACTGGTGCCCATAAGGGATGCTGGCACTGCTGGTGGCAACTTTACCCACTATGCCACAGCATCAGCCCCAGTTTTATCCTCTTTGAATGAGCTCTAAAAAGTGCAAGTGTCAGACAACCTTGAGTTTGAGCCCAGTCTTGCCACTTACTAAAAGTGCAACCTTGGTCAAGTTATTCAATTATACTGTCTTATTTTCCTTATCATCATATATGGCACTATGCCCATAGTAGTTGTTCAATAAATGGCTACTATTATTAGTAGTACATGGCCTATGATGTGGTGTCTTATCAAATAATGACCTAATAACAAACACAACTAGGAGTTGCAAATTTCTAAACAAACACTTAAACTTCCTCAATACAAGAGAATTAATCTATTTGGGATACTGGGTGTTATGTTATTTCATGAAAAAATATTATTTCTAGCACTAAAATCAAGTAACATTATATAACCCAATCTGCAAAGAAGAAGGTATAACAAAGGAACAGCCCGCTAAACATGCTCCTCTGCAAATGCCCAGAGAGCTCACTCACAAGTAGAAAGCAGAAAGTCCTCTTACATAGTCCAGCATATTTATACCCTACTCAAGCACAGAGGTATATTTCTAGCACTGACCAGTAGTAGACCTCCATCGAATAGGCTCCTGCAGCACATAAATGAAGACTTCAGCTATCAGTGAGATTTTTCCTCTCCTATGAAGACTACTCTGGGACAACTACCCACTTGCATCTTAAGTAACTTTTACCCTTCATTTGGCCATAAACTTGACTTACTTTCAAATTCTATTCGCATTTGTTATAGGGTAGTCACACACTCTCAGGTGGTCTCCATGGCCAGGCAAGCCACCTCTTTGGTTACCATAGTTGACGACTCTAGCCCTCAGTTTCTTCTCCTACCAAATGAGAGGGTTGGGTCCAATAATCATTGGGGTTCCTTCTAGTCTAAACAACCCATGATTGACAGAATCATGATACTACTGAGCACCTAGGGCCCTTGATCACTGTTGTTAATAATCATAAAAATGATAGCAATCAAACTCTACAAAATCTGTTCTCAGAACTGGCCCTGAAAGAATATGAGCTTGGGTGGTCTAGACTGGAACAACAAATACTTCTCAAAACTAATAGCTCATTCTGTAACCTAAGCAGAGGTGATTAGGACCCCACAGTTAAAAAGGAAGTAGTGTACTGCTCCTGGAAAAAACTTTGTGCTCAAAAACACAGAATCAACAGGGTAAAGGCAACGCAGCTGCGCAAGAGTCCTGCATAGCAGAATCTCAAAACTAGATCTACTTCCTAGTTATGCGCCCTTGAGACTTTATACAGCTACTGTGTCTTGTCTTTCCGAACCTCAATTTCCTATCTCCCTCCACCTAAAAAAGAGACTACTTCAGTCTCTCTCATAAATTTTAATATCTAGAAGATTATATTGATGACACATGGTAGTTCTTCAATAACACACAGTACATAGAACCAGTAACAACCATTCCTTCTATTTAGAAAAAAAACAAAAACAAAAACTTTCCTATGCTGCTCAACTTGCATTATGGCCCTGACAACTAGACAAACTTTGTTCTTCATGGAATATAAATATCTTCCTTCTTTCTCACAGGGGTGGAAAACATCTGGCCCACGGGCCGTAGAAGATCCCAAAACCATTTGGTCTGGCCCTGCCAAGGCAACCACAGACAGGATTCGAAATTCAATAAATCCATAGTAGGCTAATTTTTAAGTTGATAATTTTGTACGGTCCACAATTGTGTTATAAATATCCATATGGCCCTTGGCAGAAATAAGGTTCCTCACCCCTGCATAACAATGATCAGTGAATTAAGCAAGAAGTCTTGGAAATGAGTCTTTGTAACAGAGTAGAAATCAAATGTTGTTTCCAGGAACCAGATAAGTAACTGTTGCTCTAAACATGGTACAAGGTATTCTGCTACCCATCAGAAAGTGCAACGGTCAGAGAGAAATAATGAAATATATTCTCAATTTTCTTATTGTGACACATCAACGTTTTAGTGCCATATATTTAATTTCTGCCTTTTTGGTCAAAAGCTAACAGTATGGGATGCTTCCTCAGCAGCAGGTACTGTTCTAAGGGCTTCACCCATGTAACTCAATCTTGACAACCTATGATATAGGTTATTTTTATACCCTTTTACATACAAGAAAACTAGGCCACAGCAAAGGTAAGCAACTTGTCCTCCACCACATAGAGTTGAGAATTCAGAATCCCAGGGGTCTGGGTTCCAGGGTCTAAGCTCTGGCCACATGACCTCTTCAGTACCTTGATCATTCTAATTTAGTGAGTGCACTGTCCCTAATGTTTGGCGTTACATTTCATTTATTTTAATCTTTTCAACACTTTAAGAGAATGGACTATCATGATTTTACATCTATGGCAACAGACTCAGAGGCCTAAAATATCTATAGTCATGAGCTAACAATCTGAGGTTAATCCCAACTTCTTTGCACTATACTTGACTGCCTCCTTTTAAGATCCGGCTTTAGGAGATAGGCCTGTGGTACAGCAGGTTAAACCACTGCTTGGGACACTTGCATCCCATATCCAAGTGCCTGGGATGAAGCCCCTCCCCCCTTCCCTGCCAATCCAGCTTCCTGTTAATGCACCTTCAGAGGCAGCAGATCCCTGCCTCCCATGTGGAGGACTCTTCTGGCTTTGAACTGGCCCAGCCCCAGCTGTTGTGAGCATCTGAAGGGAGAACCAACAGATGCAAGGTCTCTCTCTCTCTCTCTCTCTCCTCTCCTTCCCTCTTCCTCTCTGCCTTTAAAATAAATAAAAATAAACTTAGGGAAAAAAATACACTGCCTTAGGGCTCGCGTTGTGGTTCACGAGTTAAGCAGCTGCCTGCAACATCAGCATCCCATATAAGCACCTGTTCAAGTCCCAGCTTCTCCACTTCCAATCCAGCTCTCTGTAAATGTGCCTGTTAAGGCAGCAGCAGATGGCCCAAGTGCTAAGTGCTATCACATGGGCCCCTGCCACCCATGTGGGAGACCTGGGTGGAGTTCTAGGCTCCTGGCTTCTGCCTGGCCCAGCCCTGGCTATTGTGGCCATTTGGGAGGTGAACTAGCAGATCAAAGATTCTCTCTCTCTTTCTCCCTGTCTTTAAAAAAAAAGAAAAAAAAAAAAGACTAGCTTTATTAGAGAAATAAGGTCGCATGAAGAACCTCCCTTTTCTCTCAAGCAATCAAGCCATCATTTTCTCAAACCCATTTTTTCAGACAACATAACTGAAATACACGGTACCCAGCTACTTTTTCAAGATTTCAGACTCCATGTACCGTAGAGCTGAGCAGTTTAATTCCACCTCTCCGTTCTTATTGCTTGACCCCTGCGATCATACTTCCCTTCCCATTCACCTGCCCCCAAATTCTTTACCCTTGAGAGGCAAAACCTCACCACAACAAGAAGCTCAGCTATTTCCTCTGCACTGTATACTATCCTGGTCCTACTATAATCTTCCCAAAGAGCTGCTACCTCACCTGGTTCACATCAAGTCAGGACATTCTCAGGCTTAGCTGGAAAAAGTACAAGCGTTTGGGAATCCTCCACAGCACTTCAGGATGCCACCTTAAACAATACGCATCATCCACAATAACTTTGAAAACATTCCCAATACGAAAAGGGGAGCTGAGATGTCAAGGACTTACGTTCTGATAGCACTCAGCCAGAGGTGGTAAGTGGAAACCAACCCAGAGGGCTACCAAGAAAAGGAGATAAACTGAAGGAAGCAAATCTGGAGTCCACTTAGTTTAGCCAGGAAGGGAAAGAAATATTGAAGGAGGTGCTAAGATCCAACTGGAGGTTTCTGGACCTCCCTCCTTTAAGAAGAAAGCTTCTATTTATTGCAGGGTATCTGGCATGTAGTAAGTGCTAAATAAACATCAGCTGATTCAACCCAGTGGGCAAGTTCTCTGTTGTACTTCTATTTAAAAAATCAGTTTGTAGCTGCTTCATATCTTCTGGAAGCCGGCAATAAGTCAAATGTTAAGAATCTAATCTTCACAACATGTAGACTTATGCATTGAGTTTCTCCAAAATTAGGCCAATACGCTCAACAGTAAAGCATATCAGAGAGTGAGGGAACTAAGAAATGAACAGAAGAGATCCATGCAGCTTCCAAAGAAAGCAGCGTAGTACTGTAGAAAGAGCACTGGACTCGGAGTCAGACAACCTAGACTCAAATCTCAGCTCCAGCTCCCAGTGGCTGTGTGAACGGCATTATCATCCTAAATTTTCGCATTTGTAAAATGGGGAATAACACCACCACCCCCCACAGGGCTGCTGCGATCAAATGGGAATGAAGGCTCTTCGTAAATCAGGACTGTGTCTTATCTGCGGGTCTTTCCCATCCATGGAAGAAGTGGCACGCTGGGAGCTCAATACCCACCCCAATGTATGAAAGCACGGGGCGGGGGGGGGGGGGGGCACGGTGCAAACCCTGGAGGGGGAATTATGAATGGAGGCAAAGGGAAGGGACAAAGATGTTACATGGACGTTGTGACTTGGTGTTGGGTGTGTTTCCACGGAGGGGAGCAGTCAGTCATTCCTATAAAGTAGTGCTCGAAAGGGAATAAAGGTGTGGTGACGCTACCTATTGAAGTGAGTATGTAAAATTCCTGGAAGGAGAAGCGAGGGAGAACTAACGGTTCTTGGAGAGAGATTGAGAGACGGGACTGGGGTTTACAAGGCACCATTTCACCACAGGGTTGTAAAGTGGAAAGAACAAGTTTGAAGGCCTGGGTGGGAATCCTGACTTCCAAGTATGACCTTGGGCAAGTTACTTAACTCAAGTAGTCTCAATTGCAAAACCCAAATAATACCTCACAGGATTGCTGTCAAGATTAAATGAGATAATGGATAGGGAAGCTGTTAATGCGATACAAATAAGAGGTGTTATTAGGAGTTAGCCTGGCCACCCACTAACAACATAATATGTCCATGACCTTGGGCGTGATTTCAGTTCTTTGCACCTCAGTTTCCCCATCTTTAAAATGGGGACGATGAGACCATCTACACTACAGTCACTCCTGATCCAATGAGACCACGTAAGACATACCACCCTCTTGAGAACCACAGGGTGCTACAAGTATACAAAGAACTGCCATCGTTGCTGATACGTTTTGTGCATGTCCAGGGCCATGTTGAAGCAGAGAAGCACGTATTTTTATCCCATACAGGTGAGGAAGCCTCGCATGCATTTACGTCTCCAAGAGCGGGGCACGGGGCACAGGCGCACATCTACGGATTCCGGGGGTGTGCCTTCCACGCCTGGGAAGAGGACCGTAGGACCGGCTGCTGGGCCGGGCATCAGAGGAGTGGGCGCTCGAGTGGGGGCAGGGGGATGCGGGATGCAAGGATGGGAAAGGCTGGGGGCGCAAACACGCATGCCCAAGCCGGAAACGTTTTCGGGGGAGAGCAATGCGCATCCCCGGAGTGAGGGGGGTGGGGAGGGATGCGATGTGCAAGCCCGGAGGGCGGCCCGGGGGTGCGGTACCGCACGCCCGGGGCCAAGGGCTCTTTACCTTGTCGCTGTAATCCCTCAGGACCCGCTCGATAGCCCCCGCCTCGCCGGCCCGGACGATGTAGAGGGCGCGCTCCTCATCCATGGCCGCAGGTGCGGGGGAGCCGCGGCCGCTCTGCGCGCCCAAGCCGCTGCCTCCAGGTAAACGCCTCGCGCCCCCGCTCGCTCGCTCCTTCCCAGCTTCCTTCCTTCCCTCCTTCCCTCCCTCCCTCCTGCCTCCAACCCGCCAGCCTCCGCCCGGGCAGGCCCGACGTCACCGCCCCTCAACTTTCACCCCGCAACGTCACCGCTCCCCCAGCAACCGGCGCCTCGCGGCCGCCCCCGACAAGGCCCGGGAGTCGGCCGAGGCCTGGCGGGCGGCCTGAGGCGGGGTCAGTCTCGGGGTCCTGCTAGCTCGCCTGCCTCGCCCTCCCTCGGGGAAGAGCCCCGTCTGTGGAGTGGATTTTCACAGAGAGAACTGTGCTCCTCTCCTGACCCTCGTCTATGAATCATTCTCCTCAGCGGACGGGAGCGACCCGGCTCTTCCCCGCCCATCTGTGAGCCCGCAGCTAAGTGGACTGCAACTCCCGGCATGCACCGGGGCCAGCCCGCTCTTCCATCCAGCTTACTGGCGTGCTGAGTGGCATGCCGGGATTAGTAGTCATCCAGCGGGAAAGACTTCCCGCCAAGGGCATGCTGGGAATTGTGGTCCTGCGAGAGCCGGAAACCGGAGGCCCGCGGCCACTTGAGGCCAGCGAAGGGGGGGACCGTTAGGGGGCGGGTCTAAGCCTGGGTTTTGTTCCCTGCGCCGCTTGCCTGGCCCTCGGCTGGTTGGATTGGCTGACCATCGCGGAAACTGCCACCCCTTGGTGGGAACTGACAGGAGCCGGTTTAATTCCCTCTTCCCTCGCTTAGCGGTTTCGGTCTCTTTGAAATGCTTTCCTTTCTCCCTTGTTTGCGGTCGTGTTCTGCATTCAGCGGAGCAGTGTGGGAAACTGAAGCAGCTATCCGGAGAAAACGGGGCTTGGTGTTTCATCTAACTTAATTGTCATTCAGATTATTGAGATATTGGTGATAGGCATTTTTCATGGAGAATAGTTTAATGTTCAATAAAGGTGAAACACATTTTTTTTAAATATTTATTTATTTATTTGAAAGTCAGAGTTACACAGAGAGGGAAGGAGAGGCAGCGAGAGAGAGAGAGAGAAAGAGAGAGATCTTCCATCCGCTGGTTCATTGTTGGCCGCAATGGCCGGAGCTGTGTCGATCCGCAGTCAGGAGCCAGGAGCTTTTTCAGGGTCTTCCCACGCAGGTGCAGGGGCTCAAGGACTTAGGCCACCTTCTACTGCTTTCCCAGGCCATAGCAGAGAGCTGGATGGGAAGTGGAGCAGCCGGGACTCGAACCGGAGCCCTTATGGGATGCTGGCACTGCAGGTGGCAGCTTCACCCGGTATGCCACAGCGCAGGCCCCAGGAAAACTGAATTTGAACAGGAAACCCAGGCCTTTTCTGCTCTCCCAAGCTGCTTTGGTAGACAGTGGATGAATTCTCCAAGTAACTTCGGGTTTCCTATGCCAAGCCACCTCTACCAGTAGTCACCTCCGATGCCTCTCCTGTAAGCTTCTCTTTCCTGAGCTGTGTGAAGAGGGACTAGAGGGGGCAAAAATGTACTCGTTGAATAGTTGAGCTTCTTCTGTGTTGTGCTAGATATGGTGGCAACGCTGGGAATTTGGAACCTGAGCTCACGGAGCTGTCTGTCTTGCTGTGGATTATACTTTCCATGCCGACACATTTATTGAGTGTATTTATTGAGCTAGGTATTTGGGTAGGTACTGTGTCTGTAATAGAAAGCTTTTAATCTGCCTTTTGAAAAAGCACACTTCTTAGAAAGGTCATGGAATAGTAAGCTTTCAACCCTAAAGTAGTAAGAATATCTTGCAATTGCTTTTGAGAGGTTATAAAACGTCTTATGTACATGCATACAGTTGGATGTACATTGATCTCACTGGAGACTGAATTGTATTGTTCCCACTTTAGATGAATTAAGTAACGTGCCAACTAAGAGCCAGTAACATAACAAAGTATTTGGATGCCTGCTCTGTGTTAAGTGCTTTCTGGGTAACTATATTTTTACCTTTTGGAGCAAGGGACTCTTGGAGAGGATATTAACAAGCATAAAGTATCTCGGAAGAGATGTTCCTGTTAAAAAGTCTCTTACACATATCTTTGAGATGTCTGTTTGCCAGGAATAAGTTATATTTTTAGGCTCTAACACTGTACTTCTAAAAAGAGACATATAAAATGTGAAACCACATGAATTAACAGCTTGGGAAACTGTACTTTAGTAATTTTAATTAAGCGTTAATACTCTGATTTTATAAATCAAAAAGAGCTTTGACTCTAATTCAAGTCATCCTTTGACCACTGACGAGACTCTGGTCCCAGAAAAATTAAGTAGCTTGTCCAAAGTCAATAGTTCAAAGCAGATTCTGGGAATAGAGCCTAGACCAGCTAAATCCTGGGTCGCTACAGCACCTTACCTCCTGAACATTCCTAGTATGAATCTTTCAGTGATAGGAAACTCTAGTCCAGCACTCACTCCAGGTCCTGCTGATGGGTGTCACAGTACCAAGGAATTGGGTTTTAGAGCCGGAGTAATCAAAGCAACAAATATTTATCCACAGAGCCCTGCAGAGATAGTAATACAGCAACTCTTTTTTTTTTTTTTTTTTTTTTTGGACAGGCAGAGTGGACAGTGAGAGAGAGACAGAAAGGTCTTCCTTTGCCGTTGGTTCACCCTCCAATGGCCGCCACGGACAGCGCGCTGCAGCCGGCGCACATCGCTGATCCAATGGCAGGAGCCAGGTGCTTCTCCTGGTCTCCAATGCGGGTGCAGGGCCGAAGCACTTGGGTCATCCTCCACTGCACTCCCGGGCCACAGCAGAGAGCTGGACTGGAAGAGGGGCAATCGGGACAGAATCCGGTGCCCTGACCGGGACTAGAACCCAGTGTGCCGGCGCCGCAGGCGGAGGATTAGCCTAGTGAGCCGCGGCGCCGGCCGTAATATAGCAATTCTATACATACATATGGATAGTGCTTTACTCCTCTGAAAGTGTCTGCGCACGGATTCCCCAGTTTAAACCTTACAATAGCTGACTAATACAAGGTCAATAGGACAGGCACTATCTTCTTTTTTACAGAGAAAACGGAAGTTCAGGATGTTGATTAGCTTGCCCATAGGCAAATCAGTCTGCTAATAAGGGGTAGATACAGGTAAGGGCTAGAAGTGCTCTGGACTCTGATAACATAAAATGTTATGGACTCTCAGGCTGGAGCCAATGAAAAAAACCTGCAAATAGATACTCGTCATTTATTTTGGACTTTGATATATCCTGCTGTGGCATTTCCTCCTGCCATGACAATGGGCTAGTTGGAACGTGCCAAATTGAAGGTCTTTAAGGAGTACCTGGTGCTAACAGCTTTTAAAATTCAACTCTTCAGCATCTAACTCTTTTTATACATTTTGAAGACTAAATCTCTTGGTCTAGTGGCTACAGCTCCAGATTGGAGTTGAGAGAATTAACATTCATTCAAGATCTTACCTATCATTCAGCAACTGCCTCCTCACTGTGTGAGGCCAGTCACTCATCCTCTCTAAGCAGTATCCTCAGCTGTGAAACAAAGGGATTGATCCAGGTATTATTTTAGTTCTCAGTTCCACATTTGAATACACTCATTCTTTAGAAAAATCTATTATTGAGGGTGGAGTTTGTGCAGATCAGTATGTATACATCATTGCTTGGGCGTACCTGCAAAGATTCCTGTGCAGTGTG
This sequence comes from Oryctolagus cuniculus, assembly GCF_964237555.1. Taxonomy (NCBI): domain Eukaryota; kingdom Metazoa; phylum Chordata; class Mammalia; order Lagomorpha; family Leporidae; genus Oryctolagus; species Oryctolagus cuniculus. The sequence continues at coordinate 109,317,226 of NC_091442.1, read as the reverse complement.
TCTGTGGTGAAGCCTGGGTAGTGATGTTAAAAGTTTCTCAGCTGATTTGAATAAGAAGCCGGGATTGAGAACCACTGAGCCAGTATTTTGATAGAAGATCAACCACTGAACTAGTGTGCTGATACACTACCAAACTCATACACATGTAAGTCATTCGTTATTAGTTGTTGAGAGATCAAAATGACCTGGCAAGATGCAAGTTGTTTCATTTCATTTTCTATCAAGAATGAAGTATTTATTTCATAGAAATATTAACAGTTTGTTCTTTACCATATTTAGTATACAGCATTGTCTTAGGTACCATAAAAATAAAAACTGGTCAGGGACTGGCACTGTGGTGTAGTAGGTTAAGCCTCTGCCTGGGGCGCTGGCATTCCATATGGACACCTGTTTGTGTTCCAGCTGTACCACTTCCAATCCAGCTCCCTGTGGAAGGTGGCCCAGGTCCTTGGGCCCCTGCAGTTGCATGGGAAACCCAGAAGAGGCTCCTGGCTCCTGGCTTTAGCATCAGCTCAACTTCAGCCGTAGCGGCCATTTGGGGAGTGAACCAATGGATAGAAGACCTCTCTGCCTTTAACTATGCCTCTCAAATAAATAAATAAATCCTTAAAATGATAGAAATAATCGATCCCGTTCTTTGGAGATATAAGAAACAAAAAGTAATTTTTACTGATTAGAACAGATTGAACATAATACTGTGCAAATCAATGCAAAGTAAATCTATCAGAGAAACCTTCTTGGAGGAGGTGAGCTATAAAGAGAGAATGGTGGCAGGAACTTAGAGGGCTCCCAGATAGAGAGAAATGCTATGAGAAAAGGTCAGGAGACCAAAATTAACAAGGTAGTCACTGAGACATGATACCAGCCATGAAAATTTCTTAGAGGTCATTTTTTTCAGTGGAATAAGGAATAGTTAGCTGAGAGATGTTACATAATCAATCCAAGTTCAGCTTATAGTTTGTTTCATTCCTGAAAGCGTTACCTTATGATGTCATATGACATAAATTGAATAGAACTGGGAGATAGGAGAGGGAATGTTGCTAGCCAGCTTTGGATCCTTATGCATATTATTTTACCTCTGGATCTCATAAAATTAGAGTTGGACTAGATGACTTTGGAGTTTCATTTTTTAACTTTAGAAAATTATGAGAAGCGAGTGTTTAGCCTAGCGGTGCAGACAGCAGCATCCCACATCAGAAGGCTTGGGTTCAGTTTTGGGCTCTGGCTCTGGCTCTTCCCGCTAAAATAGACCCTGAGAGGCAGCAAGCGATGGCTCAAGTAATTGGGTCCCTACTGCCCACATGGGAAACCTGGATTGTGTTCCTGGCTCACAGCTTCAGCCCCCCTCCATGCCCTTGACATTACAGGTATTTGGGGGTGAACCAGTAGATGGGAGCATGCACTGTCTTTCTCTCCTTGTCGCTCTGCCTCTCGAAAAATAAAATTTTAATTATGACTGTTTGATCCAAACTTTCAGCACCTTTATGAAGTACTTTATTAATATTCTCAGTTTTCTAATTGTTGAAATTGAGCCCATGCCATTAGTCCTTGACAAATGTACCCAGAGGTGTTCAGTGTTGATTGGCTGTCCACAGTGGAGCTCTCAAATTAAGCATATAAAATGGGCTCTGCCCTTTAGTAGTTTTTATCTATCCAAGAGCTGGACTGTGGGCCAGGCCTATTTGCATCTTGAAGATTTGGAATGCCATCCAAACCCCTCTTGGGAAAACCCAGTACTCTGGGTGGCAATGCTGTCATATGGTGCATGAACCTGGACTGGGCACTGGAACACCAGCTTTCTAGCTCTGACTTAACTGTGTGAGCCTGCAAAGCTGATGATTTATCAAATTTCTTGAACCCCTTCTGGCAACCAATTCCACGTGTGTAACAGGCAAACCTGAAAGCCAAAGACTCCCTTTTAGATTTTAACCTGGCTCTGGGTGTTCAGGGGTGAGTCCCTTGTCCTCTTTGGGCATTGATTTTTCCAAACTGTCATGAGCTTAATTGTATCTATTTTGCAGCATGCTAAAAGGGTTAAAAGAGATAGCTGTCAAATGGCAGACCTGTCTTGGGGTGACCACTCAAATACTAGCCTGGAGTGGAATAAAAAACGCAACCTTCTTCACAGAGAGGCCATGTTACTCATATGAACGCACAAATGCTTGGATTCTGTTGTGCCTGCTGCTGTTTTGAACAACAGAAAAGTAATTGCAACACACAGCTTTGGTGTTTAAGCCTTGAAGTGGACGTCTTTAACACTGCTAGGCTGTGATATGGTTTGGAGATGGTGATGGGTCAGTTGTGGGTGTAAATAAGGAGTCTAAAGCACTCAGTATTCCCGCCCCATAGCCATGCCTTAACAATTCCGTTTATTGAGATTCTCATGTCAGAGGAAATATATTCTCACAACCCTTCTTCCGGCCACCTCCTTTTGCAGTAGAGCATTAATTTACTTACCAACATTTGATTAAACTCTTAAGATCCAACCCTAGGAGGAGGTGGCACTGGACAAAGGATTATTGTCATTCATCATCAACACATTTCAGTCTTCCCTATGAGGGATTAGCATTTCACTGAAAGGAGGACGACAGAATAAATTGCATCTACAGCCAAAGAACTGCCAACTCCTTTCAGCTGGGGGCACATACCGGGAGCCTTTCCCATATTAGTCAGCTTTATCTCAACTTCTGGGCAGTGCCTACATCTGAATTTCATGGGTTTCAGGGTCAGTCAAAACAGAATTGTAGGGTTGTTGAGGTCAGAGGCCACCTCTGTCAAAGAGTAGTGACCTTAACAGCAAGAGGTAGCCAGCCCCCTCTTGCTCTTTGCTCCCCTCCCCAGCCCCCATACCCCCATGGCTTCCTTCTCCTGAATTCTTGGCTCATGGCACCTCCCCCCGCAGAGCTTTTTTTGACCTGGTAATAAAAATCCTCCTGTGACCTGTTTTTGTTGTTGGTTTTTATACATCGTTATTGATTTTCTTTTGTTCCTGTTTGTCTATAGAATAATCAAATCTTGGTTCTTGGTCTTGTATTGGTTTATAGGTTCCTTAGGAAATGGTAGAGGGAAAGCGTATTGTGCCGTTAACTCGGAGTGAGAAGGCTGCCTGGGATGCAGAGCAAGACCTGGCTAGGAGACTGCCTTCACTGAGCACAAACATTTTTTCCCAGAATATCTGAAATTCTCCTGCCACCTGATGGGGTCTATTACCACGGTCAAGGTTGATTTAAAAACTGCAAAGCTGCTTGGGAAAGGGGAAAGAGGGTGGGGTGCGGTGGGAACAAAAGTAGGAAAGAGGAAGCAGACCATGTGCCACAGTAGACAGTGCAGGGAGGGACTTGGGAGTCACTTTCAAATCCCAGCTCTGCTGCCTTAAACTGTGTGACCTTGGGTGAGGCGCTAACCTGAACAGAAGGGATTATACCCTTGCCTTGGCGTGGAGGTAGGGAGACGTGGGGCTGATGGGTCTGCTGTGACTGGTCCACAGTAGACTCCAGTGACTGGGAACCTGCACGGATTAAGGCAGATCAGTTTCAGAACTGTGCCCCACTTCCGTGTGAAGGGAGGCGAGAGCCTTGCAGAAGAGCTGTCTACCTTGACTGCATTTCGGTTCTGAAGGTGACGGTTTGCAGCTTGCTGTTTCTGAGAGGTGTAGCAGGCACAGGATGCCCTGCAGCCATCCCTCTTAGGGGCAGCTGGGCAGTTCCTGGAGAATTCCCCCGGAAGCTTTCCATGTCTATTAGGAGACGATAATAAATCCCCAGCACTGGCACTGTAGCTGTTTCTGAACCCATTGTCTCACCTCTGCTGTCACGGTCAGACCTCATCATTTTTCATAAAAGATCTTAAAACAACTGATTTTAGCTCTTGAGGCATTTATGATGAGAAAGGGAGGGATAAAACTGGGGAGTCCTATTTTTCCCGCCTACCACCTCTCGTCACCCACACTCCTTTCCTAGCAACGGCTCTTTCTTCAACTCTTGTGGCCCACGTCTTCCGTTCCACCTCCACCAGCAGCAGCAAAATACGGGGGCGAGAGGGCCGGGTGGCGGGGGGAGCTGAGGTGCAGGAGGAGGAGTGGGGGGAAGAGCCCCGGGGAGGAGGCTAAGGAAGCACAAAAGGTTCTGACCTCCTTGGAAGAAGAGGAAGCCCCAAGGACTGCATCCAAGCTGCCTGCGTTTGGGAGGTGGCCAAGGAACTGGAGCAGAGGAGTTCCAGGTTAGAGTGGCAGGCGGCTGGGGAGGCTGGAGTGCCAACAAACCAGCTCAGCCGAGGGAAAACTGTAAATACCGTGGGTGGCTGTGGAAGTGCCACTATGCTTGGCACTCTGGCCAGGCTGGCACGCTGTCAGAAAGAAACCTGGGGTGCGTGTTTGGGGAACAGCAGTCTCTGAATCTCTGAAGGAGATTATGTGTCTCAACCTTGGCTGCATATTAGAATCACCTGGGGAGCTTCAACACTACTGATGGCAGGATGAGCATTTGGTGGAGTGGTTAAGACGCTGGCTAAGGGGCTGGTGTTGTGGCCCGGTGGGTTGAGTCGCCGCTTGGGGTGCAGGCATTCCCTGTGAGCATTGGTTTGAATCCCTGCTGCTCTACTTTTGATCTAGCTTCCTGCTAATGTGCCTGGGAAAGCAGCAGAGGCTGGCCTCAGTGCCTCACCACCCACGTGGGAGACTATGATGGAGTTCTAGCTTCTGGCGTCTGCCTGGTCTAGGCCATTGCAGCAATTTAGGGAGTTAACCAGCAGATGGAAGATAGATCTTTCTCTCTCTCCCTTTCTCTCTCTCTAACTCTTTCAAATCAATAATTAAAAAAAAAAAAAAAAAAAAAAAAAAACCTGCATCCTGTATTGGAGCATCAATAAGGACACCTTTCTTTTTTTAAGCTCCCAGTGGCGATAATTTGCACACTGAAGACTGTTGCTGAAGTCTGAACTGTCCAAGGAGTTTTCAGAATTTCATGGAAAATGTGTTATGAATGCATGATATCAAAACTTTTTGCACCAAAATAAGCTATCTCTTAATTCCATTGTCTATGAAGTTCTCACATAAGCTTTCTCTCTTGCTAAATTTCAGAGAGCTTTCTTCCTTGGCTCCAGGAGATCTGTGGCCACCCCTCCGCAAAGGGGGTGAGATATTTATACTGTCCCCTTTCCCAGGATTTAATTTTTAAAAAATCTTGACAGCCTGCCTTAAAGAGATACAAGAAGTTGGAACAAACAGCCTATTGGTGCTCTCTTTCCTTCTCCACATTCACCATAGACATTTTATTATAAAGCAAAGACTATGGCATGTTCTGAGAGGAGGGGAAAATTATGAGCCCCCCCCCCCTCCAGAATCACGCCAAGGAGGAAGAGGTTGGACAGGAGGAAGGCCGTGCATCTTCGCTTGGTGGTGGTGGTGCGGGTGCATGGGCTGAGCTCCTGCATGTGAACCCCCGTCTTTGTTCTGGCACCAGCTGGTGGAGCCGTTGCCTTCTCTCTATGGCGGCCACCCTGAATGAATGCCCAGCTGCCAGTGTAGCCCACTCTGTTTTCCTGAGCTGTCCACCCTCTTCACCCAGATCTGCCAGCCTGGCCCATCAGTACACAGACTATAATGTGGAATGAATGTCATAGTCACGTTTCACAGCTGCTAGAGGTCCAGAGGTCCGGAGTAGGGAGGTGACCCATCCAAGGTCACATGGCAGGTGAACCCGTGGCTCTTGCCACAACTTCGGTTTCTTGCCCCCACTGAGGTTGTGTGTACTCAGTGGCAAACATTTTGGATTGATCTGCCATAGGTCGCAATCCCAGAGCGGACACAGATCCCCCTCCTGACCTGGGCGGGGGTATACAAGAGGCCTGACAAAAACCATAGCAGTGTAGATGCTGAGACCGCCACAGGCCTGCAACGTGGCTGAGCCATCCTGGCTGCTGTCTATGACTTGTCAGTGTCAAGCTGGCAGAGTCCTTTCCAGCAAACGTCCTAACAGGGGAGTGTCCCCTCATTGCCAAGACTCCTCTGCTCTTCAGACAAGTGACTGGCCTCACTCCCAGCTGCCAACCTTGCCCATTCCCATTCTGGTGACTGGCTAGGAACCATCAGAGACAGAGAAAGAAGCTGACTTGGAGGCCTGCGCTCACAGCAGCTGTTGAAGGTTTTGGAACTGTGGGAATACAGGCGGTACTCTCAGCTCCCAAGAGATAGGCACCCTGTGGTCTGGAAAGAACTCCCAGATACTGCTTGCCCGCATATAAAGCTGCCTTCTTTCCCATGGTGCTGACAACTCAGTTCTTGGTTGTGCCATGAGGAGAAGGCCAAGTTCTCTCCTTCACAAACTTCCTGGAGTGGCCTTTGTATTCTCAGAGCCCCTCCGATTGTGACTGATGTTGCCCAAAGTTTTGTGCAGTTAATGAGCTTGTGGCTGTTCCTTATAAATGGGCATTGTTTCTTACATGCGGCCACTATCTGGGTAGACAATTTGGCCATTGCTTAATTTTTTTGTGCTTAGTAAATCAAGAGTCAAACTTACTGTGACCTTTCTTTTTAAAAATGTATTTATTTAGAGGCAGAGAGAGAGAGAAAGAGAGGAGGGAGGGAGGGAGGGAGACAGGTCTTCCATCTGCTAGTTCACTCCCCAAATGGCTGCAAAGGCCAGAGCTGCGCCAATCCAAAGCCACGAGCCTGGAGGTTCTTCTGGGTCTCCCACGTGGGTGCAGGGGTCCAAGGACTTGGCCCATCTTCCACTGCTTTCTCAGGCCATAGCAGAGAGTTGGATCAGCAGTGCAGCAGTGGGGACTCAAACTAGCACACATATGGGATGCCGGAACCACAGACAGTGGCTTTACCCACTATGCCCCACTGGGCTCTTTCATGTATGGATCAATTTGAATTGATAGGGAGTTACAGGTCAAGTCATCCTCAGGCTTATTCTATACCTGAGATAAATCTGAAATTTTACTCTTCCTGTCCCTTGCTTTCCTCATATAAAGCCTAGTGGATTGTGGATGAAAGAACAAACTAATTCACCATCAGAGAGTGAAACCCAGTAGCTACTTTATTTTAGTAGAATAACATAGCGAAGTATATTTAAGGGTTGCTATGAGTACTATGTACATAATTTTGATCTTAATACAATTTTCAGGGGGCTGGCATTGTAGCATAGTGGGTAAAGCTGCTGCCTGCAATGGTGGCATTCCATATGAGTACCCATCTATGTCTCAGCTGTTCCGCCTCTGATCCAGCTCCCTGCTAATGGCCTGGGAAAAGCAGCAGAAAATGGCCCAAGTGCTTGGGCCCCTGTACCCATGAGGGAGACCTGGATGAAACTCCTGGGTCCTGGCTTTTGGCCATCTGGGGAGTGACCTAGCAGATGGATGATCTTTCTCTGTCTCTGCCTCTCTCTTTCAAATAAATAAATGCATCTTTTTAGAAAATAATTTTCAGATATAAATATGTAATAGTAAAAGATTGTTTTTAAAAATAAATCTTTCAAAATGCAAAATGATTATCAAATCCTCATGCTTTTTTGTTAATTTAATCACCATTGCCATTTCTGGACATCTGTAGCTCTGAATGGCGTATAGATCCTGTCCTAGTTGCTCAACATTTTGGCAAAACACAATCATTTCACTTCTGTCTCTCATTCCTCCTAGCTGCGGAATCAAACTACAGTGCTGGGAAAGAATTTGTTAATAATTATTAAGCATTCAGTCATGTTATTGTTCTGTTCCAGAAGTTTATTAGCATGTAAAGCACTGTACTTGAAATATCTTTACACCCGGTGCTCATTGAAGCATAATGAACTAAGTACCAGGGGACTTCTTCGTGATGCTGGTATGGAAGAATAATATTCCCTGTAGGAGCTGACACTAGCCACTGTGCAAACTTAGTACAAGTCCTTGTATGCAGGAGAACTGGTCCCCTACGAACCTCAGTCAGGCTGTCGGTATGATACTTAATCATTATTTAACAATGTGATGTGTGGCCTATCCACATTTTAATTTTCATTGGATGGCAAGATGATGGGCATACAAGACCACTTTGTTTTGTTCCACCTAAGTACTCAGAATGATATTTGTATTGCATGTGCATACACACACACACACACACGAGGTCATATCAGATGCAAAATGAAAAGGAAGAAAGCAGGTCATTTCAATACTTTTTATTTGAGTGTGAAACCATTCATATGTTGCGCAACTGTACAGATAAAACTATTTCCATTTTAGCTGTAGACATGATTATCACACAGAGTGGTGTGATCAAAGATTTTATTTACAGAACAATTGCTAAAACATCCGATGTCATATTTCCATTTATTTCTTACCCATAGGGTAATAGGTCCACCATAATTGCTTGGTGCATTTTATAATACAGAAAGAAAACCTATGTTAATCTCTAACAAACCTCACAAATTGCTACAAATCTGACGGAAAAATGCCTACGAAAAAAATTTCCAAAAGTACAATACATTTTTATTTCCACACATACACAGAATAGTATAGGCTCAAAGGCACAGCTCTGAATTTTATCAAAGTGTCGGGAAATCATAGTCTTATGAAGGAACCATGAAAGTGATTTTCACACTTGCTGCCAGGTAAGTTAAAAGTTTGGTCCATCCAGTTTCACAAAGTTAACACAGTAGAACTGAGTGTGATATTCAACACCATAAATCCACATTCTCACAGAATTCAAAAAGTCCCTCTCCTGCCTTATGCTGACACTAGCCATTGTGCAAACTTAGGACAAATCCTTATCTGTAGAAGAACCGGTCCCCTACAAACCTCAGTCAACTTAAGGCAATACAGAACAGGCCTCTTCCTTCCCTCCAGACACTGCTCACATTCCAAGACAATGCAGGTACTGTGACAGACACCCGGAGGACAGGGAATCCAGAGTTTCCAGACACCTCCCTTTAGCCCTGGAGCTCCAGGAAGTAGCGATGCTACCAACAGGAAGCAGGGAGGCATAAAACATGTCTGAGGACTGCTCATCGTATGATAAGATGACAGACAGATGGCAAGGCGAATGCTCTTGCATGTGCCCATCCAAGAACACAAACCAGATTCCATTTCCAGTATCCATCCTTCAAGACTAAAGAGCTTTTGTCAACAGAAAATAAGTAGCTTACTGGGAGTGGCTGCCAACACAACACAAAGCAAAGTCATGGAACAGAGGGAAAAGGCACAGATTGGCCTGCCCGAGATAGTGCTCTATAGAAACAGTCTGGCTTGGCTACAGGAACCCAATCCCACTGACTTTTAGTAAGTCCTGTTTCTGAACTAAATTTTATTTATCCCACATTGAATCCCATCCTCACATTCATTAGGAAAATGGACACTTAGAAACAGCCCATGAGTTATGATGTATAGAGATAAAAGTCTTCTGGGGAGTGGGTATTGGGTTTATTATTATTATTAATTATTATTAATATTAAATATGGATTTTCCTATAATAGCAGTCATTTAGCCCATCCTGTGGAGGCCTCTCCGTTGATGTAAGCAAAGCCAGGAAAGTGTTGCATGTGCTCGTACTCAGAATTCCTGCGCGTGGTCAGGGGTGTGTACATGTCATTAGAGTTTCCATACCTCGTGGAATGCACAGACGGGCTTGTGTAGCACGTGTTGGCTGTGGGCACTTCTGGCCATCGGGGAGTGACTGGGGTAGGATGCAGTCTGGGAGTACTGCTCATCAAACAAGGTTCCATCCGGGAAGTGGGGCTATTGAAAGGGTACTTGTCGAGGGAAAGAAATTCCATAAAGTTAAAATTAGCTTGAGGTTGCATTTATACAGTAACAGTCATGTTTACAGTTCAAGTTAGATTTCCTAAGATGCTATTAATGAGAGTTAATAGAAAGTAATCAGTGAACTTCAGCAAGATTGAACCTTGGTAAAGGGAAGTCACCGTCAGCAAGAGAAATGCAAGAGTCAGGCTAGTATTCACTCAGACAGGAACATGGTCCTTGTTCTCCTAACCTGGACAATTTTGAGAAATCAGAAGCAAAGGGAAGAACAGCCTCAGTGGGTAGACACGAGTATGTGTGCTCTGTGTGTGTGTGTGTGTGCACGTGTGCATGCTAGCAACAGCATGTCCAGATACGTATGGATGTATGGATGTACGAGTTTTATCATTAGCTATGGAGATGTGATAGGTCCCGCTCCATTAACCAAACACGACAATACTGCCAAGTAAAACACAATGACATTATTAAAAATAGCATTTTACAGCTGAATTCAATTATGAACTGCAGCCTAAAAGCAGGCTGTTGAAGAGGAAGCAAGTCAACAGCTACAAAGATTATTATTAGTGCTTATCATTAGAGAGTATCTTTCTTTTAGGTTCACATTCCCTGAAGTCCTGGAAGATACACTGGTAGGGAATGTAAATTACTGGGCTTGGGGAGAACGTGGAGGAAGGAGTCAAGATAAGCCCGTTGCGAGGGGAGAGGGAGGGAGGGGCTTTTGTGGAGGTCAGAAGAACAGGTGTTAGTAGCTGCAAGAAGAGGGGAAGCGGTTCTAGAAAGGATTCTGAGTAGAAGTGCCTCTGAAGTGCTGCTTCTTTGACATTCTTTCCTGTTTCCAAGACAGCTATGCAAATAAGCCCCTTGTAATAGGATCACAGGGAAGGAAGGGGGGGATGCTTTAAACCCCCCTTGAGAGCCCCCACTTTGCAGAGCAGTTAGCACAAAGATCTCCTTGCTGTGCTGAGAGCCACCCCAACAAGAACGGGAGCCAATCAACAAAGATGGCCAAGGCAGCAAGGAGGAGACCGGGGGTGTGTGTGTGTGAATGTAGGGATTCTTCTGCTTCCCATCTGTCTTCCTGACAGTTGGAGAGTGGAGCCCCAAGGGATTAAGTGGGAGGCTGCCTCCTGCGAGGGAGACAGACAGGCTGAAGCCTAGACAGCAGGGAGAAGGGCTTCTGACAACAATGGCTGCTCCCTGGAGCCCGTGTGGCCAGAGGGAGCTGCTCTGCCTCTTCTGAGTGGGAGCCCAAGGCGAAGCCGGGCAAGGCTGTGGGGCCTGAAGCAAATGAAGAGAACCGGCTCTTCGGAGGTCAAGAGAGAGAGACTCAAACCCTGGCAGTGAGCTGGTTTCTCCCCTGCACGGGACAACATGCCTCACAGAGCCCTGTGCAGCCACTTCACAGCCACTGGAACCGGGAGGAAAGGGGGAGGGTGGAGGTGATGTCTGGGACCTCAAGGGCGAAGGCGCCAAGCGCTGTTGCCAAGGCGACTGCGGACAGCACACCCAAGGCTTCCCTCATCCCAAACCAGATCAGAAGCAGGGCTGGGCACCCCTGGCTTGCCGTGTGTGTGGCAGCGATGGCAGGCCCTCAGGCCTGACTGGTGGCGTTCGAGCCTAGGACCCCTTCTAAATCCAAAGAGACTGCCCTGCCCGAGATAACAAATCCCAGGTGTATTAAACAGACCGCATTAGGAAACAGCATTACAAAACAGGCCTTTCGTTACTCCCACTCCTGACTTCTCCTAAGTGAGCTCCCTGGGCACCCGGCCCCTCCCCGGGGGTGTCCTCCCTAGCGTAGAGGCGTCCTCAGGCCCTGCAGCATTGCCAAGCTGGTGCCCCTTGGGGCGAACTTTGTCCTCCCCGCCCCCTCTGCCTAGAACCCTCCTCTATCCCTTCACCCCCATCTCCTGGCACACTTGCCTTTTTGTCATTCTTTGGATCTCAGCTCACTTTTCTGGACATTCCTATCTCAAGAAATAACACCCTACCTTCTGTCTCTCGGGTCAGGGACCCACCGTCCTGCTGGGCAGCTGACTTTTCCACTGGCTATACCCTCGTGGTGGGGCTTTGTCGTGTTCACCACTGCCACACTCCCAGCACCTGCTGTCTGCCTGGCACCTAGCAGGTGCAGAATAATATTCAGTCACTGAACTTCGGGACGCTACCCCCAGAAGGAACGCCAGGGATCGTGCAGTCTGACCCTGGGTTGCAGATGGGAAAATTAGGACCCCAGGAGGTGAAATGTCCTGTCCGTAGTCACACAGCAAGCCAGCGAAAGCCTAAAACCCAGTCCTGTTCTGATGCGTGCTGTTGGACCAGGCTGCCCCGTCACTCAGCAATCACACAAGAGGAGCAGAGAGCTTCAGAGCCAGCCCATGAAGCTTTAATCTGTCAATCTTCACTAAGCTCCCGCCTACTCTACGGAGCAGCCCCCAGGGGTCTCAGAATTCTGAGCCCGCCTCCGTGGGCTGGTTCTGCTTTGGCTTGTGTAGGTAAAATGTCACAGGATGGACTGGTAATGCCTTCCCAGAGAACCCAAGAGAGTGTGGCTTTTGTGCCTAGTGAAGGACCCTCAACGCAGCTGTGCCCAGAGGTTGTGTCATAGACTCAAAAGAGTAATTGCCTGGAAATGAGATGGGCTCAAAATATCTCCAATGTGACAATAAAATGCTGTTACCACAGAAGCCGGCATGGAAAGTTCTGTCCTGTTAGGTCAGCTAATTGCAAATGAGTCAGTGACTCGTTTTCCCCGTGGTGAAGAGACCATTGAAAGGCGACATGGCCACAGCGCCGCTGCGCTGGCCTGCTGACTAGCGCAAGCAATGGGGCTTCTATTGAGTCTGGGGGGAGTGGCACCCGCCTCACCTTTCACACTTTACATCCGGTGGCACGCAGGGTCCCAAAGCAGGCTGGGCACAAACCCTGGGGTCTGGAGCGCCTGCCCTGACCGGAATAAAGGCGCTTTTTGTTGAGGGCTCGTGACAGGAAGTTACCGCTCTCTGGGGCAAATCACATCACTGTTGCTACTGATTTCAGAATGGCGCTAAGTCCCCGGTTAGGGCTTTATGAGAAGGCTTAGGTGAGGAGTAAGTGTGTGCACACGGTGCCTGTGTGTGCACGGTCACAGGTTCCCTCAACAGCTGCGGCGTAAGTCCATCTCAGCTGGAACCAACTCTCGGCCTATTTGGAGCCGTCTTAGGAAGTTCTATTTTGAGAAATGCCTCCCCACACCACGGCTGACTTTCCTGCCCCAGGAGAGGGAAGAATGAGTGCTTTATCCCTGACCCTGACCGAGCGGGCTGCCACTTGAGACAGGGGTGAGAGGTGGCCCAGTCAGGAGCACAAACTGTTTGCCTATGAAAGGCGGCTCTGACCGCACCAAAGCGAGGCCTGGCCGGGCTGGAAGAGAACGCAGCTCCCCCCAGCTCTTTGTCAGGCTGGCCACACCTGCTGAGCTGTTAGGGCCAGAATTGGACCTGGGAGACATTTAAAGCCACCACGTACTAATGTTTCAGCATATGATAGCTGTTCTTCACGTTCTTCTTCTGAGAATCATGGGACCGTGGTCCCCTAGGGACAGGAACAGCCTCTGTGACTCACTCACACCGGTCCTACCTCTTGTTTTACAGATGGCAGAATTGAGGTGGAGAGGGGAAAAGACCAGCTTGAGGTCAAAGAGCAACTTAGCACCAGAGTAAGGATCCATGGATCCATCCATCCGTTCATTTCATCTCATTGAGCACCCACTATAGGCCAAGCTCTGCACTGGGCCCTGGGACATAACAATGAGAAACATGGGACCTGGTCCTTGCCCTCACAGAGCTGGTGCAGTGAGACAGACAGGTAGTGATTATGATATTACACAAAATATGATGCTATTCTAACTCTGGTGTTATAAAAGATGATAATAATATATGCAGAAGTAGTGCTCACTACTGTCCAAGTCCTGCTTCTAACCTTTATCAACTCACTCAACCCTCACAATAACCCTGTGACGCAGGCAGTATAATTATCCCCGTTTTGCAGCTGGAGGAAGTTGAGGTAGAGCGCTAAACAGAGGCAGAACTGAGATTTGAATCCAAGAGGCCTGGCTGGGCAGTCAGAGGTCTCAGCACTATGGCTGACATTTTTTCTTCTCTGTGGTCCAGGGTGCTCTAAGTGGAATGACCCAAGTAAGCACCCGAGCACCCAACGGCCCTGGGCTGGTATGGGCCAGGCTGCGAGAGGTGGTGACGGGCCGACAGGGCTGGGCCTTGGCCATGCAGACGAGATGTAAGGGTCGGGCTTCTCATCTCCCCTCGGTAGTCTAGCCACAGAGTTCCCGGTTGGTCACATGGCTTTGGAGTCCAGGTCCCAGGGCACAGTACTGGCTGCTGCCAGGGACGGGGCTCAGAAATGTGTGTGGCTGTACGCTGGCTGTCTGGGTGAGCATGGGAATGGGAAACCCGAGAAGGGTCAGGTGATACCATCCCTTGTTCCCTTCCTTTGATGTGAAAAAGTACAGCATAATTTCCAAAAAAAAAAAAAGGTGAATTATGAAATCATTCAAATGTTACACTGACACCTCACTCGTCTGGACTTCCCAGATCAGAAGTTAAGATAATTCAGGCAGGGCTGGGATGCTTCCTTTTGTGTTACCCAAGAAGAAAGCATGTGTTGTGTAACTTAAGTATTAGAGGGCTTAAAAATTCATAAGTTCATAGAGAACTCACATTATCTGTTAGTTCCATTTTCTACCAACTTGTTGAATCTCCCTCATAGTATAAACAAGGAGAGACACATTCTATTTCAAAAAAAATAATCACTTAAAGCTCTTTTGAGCATATCCATGCTGGGAAGCCGGGAATTACTGCACACGATAGATGTACATGTCAGATCTTTAGGGCAGACCTAATGGGCATATATGTGCAGAAGACAGTTTCAGCTACTCCTTTGCTGGTGACTAATTGCATTTCTTTAACCAAATTGTATAATGGCAATTTTTCTTCAATTCAGATTGGCCTTTTTTTCCAGTGAGTCTAATATAGTAAAGTGTGATATTCAGTTAGCATGGGGGCAGCTTGACCGCTGTTCTGGAAGGCTCAAACTAATTAGCCCTGTGGTGGATTTCCCTCTGTATGCTCAACCTTAAACCAAAGAGCCAACAGAGCAAAGAAAGAAAGAAGGTCACTTGGGTGTGTGTGTCTTCTCTTTGGCAACTTGAAATTGACTGAGAACAGTCGCAGGAACCTCTTCCACCCTTCCTAGCACAGTAGTACCCAGTGCCACTGGCTTGGGCTGGGGTTGAGAGCTGGAGATGTTGCATTTGAGTCTGCTTTGTCGTTTACTGAATGCATGAGCTGGTGCACATGGCCTTCTGAGGCTGTCTCCTCATCTTTAATAGCTGGAGAGAAATGCCCTCTTCCCAAGGGTGTCGTGAGAATTACATGAACCCACGCATTTGAAAGGCCTAAAACGGACCTTGATGCAAACATGTTAATGAAAAACAAAGCAACAGTACATTTTTAGCATTGAGCTCACCTATCAACCTGCGTAGAGCTGTGATATGACATGTTTCTCCTCACTGTACACATGGAGACTAAGGCATGAAACATCAAGTGCGTGCGTGTGTGTGTGTGTGTGTGTGTGTGTTAGGGTAAGGGTGGCAGAGGCCCCTGTTTGAAGGCCATAGGCTATGCGCAGGAGAGAGGCAGGCCAAGGACCCCGTGGCCTCTCCCACCTCATCTGGATTTCAAGGGTTCCCTCCTGGGCTTTCACTTAGTCCTTGGGCCTCTCATACTTTTTTTTTTTTTAATTTACTTACTTATTTTGAAATTTAGAGATACAGAGAGGGAGAGTAGGAGGGAAAGAAAGAAGGTGAGAAGAGGGGAAGGAGGGGGAAGAAGGGAGGGAGAGGGGAGAGAGAGAGGGGGAGATGGAGAGGGAGGGAGGGAGAAAGAGAGAGAGAAGGAGGCAGGGAGAGAGGGAGGGAGAGAGGGAGAGAGGGAGAGAGGGAGAGAGGGAGAGAGGGAGGGAGGCAGGGAGAGAGGGAGAGAGGGAGGCCCTTCATATTAAATGCTAATGTCCCAGTTGTGGGTGTTGTGGCTTCCAGAGTGGATGGGGCCGACCTATCTTTGTTCTCCAGAGACTGCCAGGGCCTTCAGGAGAACTTGGCTTTTTGTGGCAATGGCTTTAAAAATATCTGCCCAGAAAACCAGCTCCCGAAGTCTCCTGAGCTGGGCTGAGGGAGTGAGAAAAGCGGGGTGCTAATGCAGGCGCCACGGTTTGGTGCCGGTGCCACCCACTGGAGCACAAGCTCTCCAAAGCCCACTCCCTTCTCTCTCCTCCCATCTGTGTCCCCAGAGGCAGGAGCGGTGCTCGCACACAGAGGCACCCAGCAACCACTGGAGGAATGAGTGAATGAATGAATGAGTGAGTGAACCAGCGGCAGCGTGGAGTGTGCTGCGGGTGAGCCAGGCTGCAGCCCCACCTCCAGGTCATTCAGCCGAGCTCAGCGAGGGGACAGACTCTGCTCCCTAGGGAGGCAGTAGCTGAGGAGCTGGCATCTCAGGGTGACGCAGTTGGAGACCTCTAATGAATGCCCCAGGTGATGATTTAGTGGAATCAACCTCTTGGCTTGTCTGGGGACGTAACCATTCCCCTTGGGAATGTGGATGGAAATCAAAACAGACGCCTGTTTGCCCTGAGTGCCCGTGTGTTGTGGATACATTCTCCTCCGTGCCCTCCCTCGGAGTCAAGTCTGTGTGCTGACAGCTGATGTAACTGTGGCCTCCACCTGGCTGCAGTCCTGCCCTCTCTCCTAGGCTCCTGTGACTCTGCTGTGGGGCAGAGCCCCTTGCCTCCACCAGTACCCCTTTCTGGTCCATCCTAGTGTGTGTATTGTCGGGGAGGGGTTGCGAGGCATGAACACTGACTTTCCTTAGGCATAGCTTTTATCTTGCCAATCCCTGGCTCAGAAGCTCGTTATGGTTTCCTGTGCCCACCGAACAGAGTGAGCATACGGGGCACACCACACTGCCATTCACGCCAGCACTGCCTCCCCACACGCTCATCTGCTCAGTAAACACATGGCGAGTGCCTACATCTGAAAGTCGACCCAGGGTGGTGCCTTTGGGCCTGGATGGGAGTCTCACTGCCTGGATTCAACTCCTTGAGCTGCTGTCCTGAGTCCCCCTTCTTCCACCAGGGTTAGCTAGAGCTGTGGCAAGTGTCTGGAGGTCAGTTCGGCACACCCAAGGTTTGGGGAAAGTTAGTTGTTCTTGATGATGGGTGCTATGGCCCAAGGGTGGTAGACTTAATCTTTGCCTTCAGCGGTCTCCTGTGGGGCTCAGACAGAATCACTGATGATGGACAGAGGGTCAGGTGCTCGTGAGAGAGGAAGCCCAGAGAGTGGCACCTAGTAAGGTCCTAGAAGAAGCAAGGAGGTACAAAGACAAGTGCAGAAGAGCCTGGGGAAGAGACTCCAGCCAGAGGAATGGCATCTCAGAGGTGTGTGGGACCTCAGTACGTGCAGGGCAACTGCATGGCGGCTGGCATTGCTGGGGCAAAAGAGGACTTGGTGGGTAGACCAGAAAGGTAAGGAGTCTTGTGAGACATGCTAAGGAATTGAACTTGACCTGAAAGCAAAGATACGCTAACAAGGGAGACTGTCATGGTGAGATATTTCTTTTCCCCAAAAGACTCTCCCAGCTGCAGTCTAGAGGGTGGACCAGAGACGGGCAAGCTTTAGAGACAGGGAGACCACCAGGAAGGCTCCTGTCACCACCTAGGTTAGAAACGCTGGAAGCCTGAGCTGAGGCTGCGGTGACACTTAGGGTGCAGGATTGAGTGGAACTGTGGACAAGTTGTGTTTGCAGCCAGTGCACGGGAGAGCATCTAAGAAGTAGACTGCCCGGCACTGGTCTTCCAGGTGCCATCACCATTTCCCTCAGCACAGGCCACGAGGTGGCCAATGTGGTGTGTTAGACGGCAAAGACCCAAGGAGACATGCGATCGGAGAGTGATGGAGAAGGGGTGCACTTCAGAAGGTCTGTTCTGGCTAAGATTAGGTACGTGGGTGAAAAGAAGCAGGCCTGGGGCACTAGGGGACCAGTCAGAATGATGCCGTCGCACTTGATCACCACAAGTCTCCAGGATGGTCTGCACCAGGAGCGTGGTGACGCAAGAGGAGACCAAAGGCCCAGCGTGGGGTGGCTGACTGAGCAAGGGCAGCAGGACACGTGGCTGATGGGATCCCGACATTGGAGAGGTCAAAGAGGGGGCAGAACCAACGAGCACTCAGGTGCAGAGAAGGTGGACCCTGGACGCTGGCTGAGCACCCACTGCAGGGCGGAAATGATGCTTGTGGACTGTCCTCTCCCGAGGGACACACAGGTGGCACACACAGTGTACAGAAAGTACTTCATAGTTGTGTTACGTTAGCCCAGGCTTGGCCCAAGCACACGAAGGCCTGGGCAAGCCAACAGGAGCACCGACTCACCTGTGCAGAGCTCCGGTGGTAAGGGGAGTAGTGGAGTGGCCCAGAGATGGCTGTGTCATGAGGGAGGGCTGGATACTGGCTCTGCATCGGATGCGGATGCTGGTTGCCATAGCTCCCGTAGTTGTAGCTTCCTGTGTATCTAAAACGCATCAAGCACATTGAAGCGTGTGACTAAGAGCAGGCAGAACAAATCCATTTGATACCTTCAGAAATCCATCTCCTCTCTTTTTGTTCCTTTTTTTCCCCCTTTGTTCTATCTTTTTCTTCTTCTTTTTGGTTCTTAGCATCTCCACTTTGTGGCCCTGTTGTGCGAAGTTTGAAACCCCAGGTGGATGTTCCTTCTCCCTCAGCTCACCTCCGGCCTGCCTCCCTCACCACTCAGCAAGCACTCAGGGAGTGAAGTCTGGCCCTGAGCAAAACATAATTAACGGTGGAAACTTCTCCTCGTGTTGTGCTAAAAAGTCCCATGCTATGTCCTGAAGCCAAACAGGAAAAACAGAAGAAATTACTTTGGGATTTCTCTTGTTGCGTTACTCAGGCCTCTGCTTCCCCGGCCTGTGTTTCTGTAAGCTGTCTCCTGGAGAAAGCACTGTACTGTGGTCCACCAGGTGTGAGAGACCCCGGTTCAAGGCCAGGCTCCCCACTTTCTAGTAGGGAGACCCTGTCCTTGGCTGCTCATCTGTAAAAACACTACACACAGTTACACTGACGATCCTGTATGGGAAGACACCCTGTGCCACGCAGCCCTGTGTCCCCATGGGCCATTGACATCACTGTGGGCCTTAGAACATCTTTACGGCAAAGAGGCTGACATATGACTGCCTGACCACCTGTGCTGCCTTTCCTGCCCAATCAGAAAGCTCTGTCAAACTCTTTTCTCAGAGTCCATTCTAAATGTGTGGGAAAAAAAGTCTTCCCAAAGTCCCCCAGAGGCTATAACAGGTGTCCTGCTGAGCCCTCAGGGGCACTGGAACCTATGGAGAAATACACTCACATCCAGGGATGCGTCCCCACTCAGGATCACTGCCTGGCTGCTCCGGGCTGGCTGCCTGCGTGGAAGGGAGCCGAGAGACCCTCCCCCGGCTCCTCCCACCGCTGGTGTGTTGGAACAGGGCCTGTGAGCCGCCGCAGCTCAGACTCCCGCCCCATGGTAGTGTCTGTTTATAACGTGGTGTTTTCTCAGATCCCTGCTCCTTAGACACTGTAAGGTCAGTGTCTTTTGATGAAGGCAAAAAGCCACTAATTCAGGTAGCATGTTGGAATGGAGCCACAGTCCACTCATCACTGTGACAGCGCTATACAGAGTTGAAAGCGGGGATGGGCACCTACCCGTGCTCCTCCCTGTGGGGATACACTGGTATCCTGTGTGTGACCGAGGACGAAGGCACGTGGGTGCTCCTCATACAGGGCAGCTGCTGGGGGTTTTCAGCTGGGGACCCAGCCGCCGTCGTCACCGTGTATGTCAGAGACCACGTGTAGGACTGCATTGCTCCTGCAGAGACAAAGGAAGATGTGTGGGTTCTTCGCACAGTTCTTCCTTAGAACACTTTAATGGTTTCCCATCACTCTTAGCTAACGGCCAAAATCTTTACAAAGGGTGTGCATCTGCCTCTTACTGACCTTGCCAGAAGTGTCCCTGCCTTGGTTCTATCTGATCTAGACACAGTATCTTTCTTTTTCTCCAGACGACCATCATTCGCAGCACCACAGGGCCTGTGTACGTGCTGTTTCTGCTGTCTGGACTCCTCACTCTTCATTTAGTACCCACTCATTCTGTGTATCTCAAGTGTCCTAACCTCAGACGAGGTCAGCTACCCCCCACCCCCCACCGCGGGCCACCTTCAAGGCACTACTGCAGTTTCTCATCTTGTCCCTGTGAGTGAATGGGATCTGATTAATGGCTGTGCCCCACCAGACTGTAACCTCCATGAGGATAGGGGCCTTGTGTCTTTTGTTCACCATTAGATCCCCAGTGCTTAGTTTCAAAAAGAAGAAAAAGGAAAGGATAAGAAGGAAGAGAGGAATGGAAGGAAGGAGGGAGGGGGGCAAAAGAAGGAGGGGCAATGTAGTCCCAGCAGGCACCGCAAATTAACTTTTCACCACTCAACTCAACAGGTGTTAAGGATCCAACAAATTGCTTTAAGCAACATAAGTAGATTATTGGGTTCTGCCTGCCCAGGTCTTTTTGAAGATTATTAGACAGTGACCTGGACGGTGACCTATCCCATACATATTATTAATTCCATTTATTTCCTTTTAATTGGATACCTCGAAACTTCTAGGGGTTGGGGGGGGACTGGCAAGATTAAAAGCCCTGAAAATGCTTAGAATTTTAATGGTTTGAATTTTTAAAAAAGATAATTTAAGACATTGCTAGTGGCAATAATAAACTCATCAGACAGCTTCTGCTAACATTGTTAAATATGTTAACATAGTAGAAATAATTAAGCCCATTTTAGAAGGCAGAGGAACTAGGATTCAACAACCTCTTTTAGGCACTTGGAAAACTCAAGAATTGGTGAGGGGAGACTATTGATAAAGTTCGGCAAAAGAGAAAACTTGCTCCTTCTATTCTGTATTTTCTACAGCAGACCATTTCTATCTTAAAATTCCCTTCCTCAGGGAAGAAATTTTTAAATTCCAACCATTCCATCCCATGGACTTGGAAAATAGCTCAGGAGAGTAGTTGTCTTGGTGTGGAATAGCAATAGGAGGCAGAGTTGCTGGATCAGCACTGAACCCAATTATGCAAAAGAGACTCAGTGAATACCCTTCCAGGAATGTGACAATGGAATCCTATTTTAAATACATTGGTATATTATTGAAAGAACCCTGTGGTGAGCCCTCTGTTTATTGGAGAATCTTTTGGAATGCAAATAATGTCCTTTTGAACATGAAGTGACAAAGATTCATCCCAAGAGCTTGAAAGGAGACACCATTTATTGAGCATCTAATATATGCCAGGCACCTTGTGAAGTGTTTTACAGACAGCCTTAGGAGTAACGTTATCCCCAGTGCATAGGGCAGGAAACTGAGGGTTTATTGCATAGTAATTCTAGGGAGTTGGTACATGTAGGAATACAGAAGATCCAAGAAGATAATAAGAAAGTGGGAATGAAAGAGAACAAAATTGGAGGCAGAAAGTGCAATCAGGAATGAGCAAAAACGGATACCCTACAGGTCCAAATTCTTCCCATCAGCGAGCTTTAGGGTTAGCTCTGAGTTGTCTAGGAGCCAATGCTGAAGGAAAACCTGACCAGTGAGGTGCATAAGCTAGTGATTTGTTCAGGAGAATATTGTCCTTGGGATTCTGACCAAACAGGAATTTCTCTCAGATGCCCTCATAAGGAGGCAAAGTGAACTATTCAACAATGTCCTCAACAACACCCTCATAGTGGACTCTTAGGACTGTTCTGTATGTCAGCACCAAGTACAGGCTAGTAGCATCACAGAGAAATCTAGTTCCCAGGCAACTTTGAATGTTATACAGCTTGCCCAGGTCCCAGATTGAGTGGGCAGATGGCCCAACAGGGCTCTGAACCCAGGTCTACCACCCATTTTCAACCCTGTCTACCACAGTGTCCCTCAGCTCTGGGTACTGGTTCTGCCATGAAATTGGCAATCTGAGAGAGCCTCTCAAACTTTTTGAGCAATGTCTCATCATTTGTGAAACAGAGACAATGCCAACAATAGCTTCAGGACTGCTGTGTGAGGATTAACTGAGATAATGCATGCCAAAGAGCCGGACCCATGCCAGGCTGTTACCGATATTCAAGCATGCTTCTTTATGAATCTGGGCATGCTTATGTGAAACCTTTACATAAGAATCTTCCCATTCCAGATCTTAGGGAAGAAGGACAAGTTTCCTGGGTCAGACTCTATTACCAAGAACAGAAACCTGTGAAGAGCAATCATAATTTTACCACTTACAATAAACTTATAAACACACTTTTCTTCCAGATCTCTAGTGTTCTGATTTAGCAGTATGCTTCGCCCATCTGCATTATATTCTTCCTCTGTCTTTGGCAAGCTAAATGTGTTGGCCATCATTGCTAAGAACTACAAGAACACCGAAGGAAAACCCCCAAAGGTATCACATCCCAGGTGACTAGATTACGTGAGACTGCCCTCCTCTCTGTTTTAAACTTCATGTGAAATTAAATTACTGTTAGGATTTTTCAAAATGCCCTTCCTATTACAACACACTAATACGTGGTGGGATTAGGATGATTTTAAAATTCGTTCTTTGTTTTGCTTATCTGTATTTTTCTGTAGTGAATTGTGTATTGCTTCTGTAAAAAGGCAAACATTTATGAAATGGATTGAACAAATTTTGCAGTAGGAAATGGAACTGGAGAGGGGTGAAGAGTTTGGGAGAATAATGAGCCAGCCACAACAAGCAAGGAATTAACCCCTCAAGCCCGCCTCGGACCTTGGGGGTGCACAGCACGGTCAGTGGATATTCAAAGCAGCCAAGGAAGCCAGAGGGATTTTTTTTTTCCAGGCAGTAGGGAGACCTCCTGATAACAGCCATCACCTGCAAGAATGCCGCAGGGCCAACTGTTCCTTATTAATCTCTGTGTCCCCAACAGAGGCTCTGCCAAATAGTAGGTGTGCAGTAAATTTTTGTTCCATTGAATTTGTTGTGGAAGGAGTCAATGCTGCCTGAAGTACACGTTATCAAACAAAAAGCGAGTGGAACTCTTGGGAAAATGGGCTCCTGTGGTCTGGGGAACAAAACCTCTAAATGGCCGTGTGCCAGCAATCTAACGGGTCCACTCAGGCAGGCTTAAGCAGATTAACACCTACTGGCTTGGGTGAGAAACTCTTTTTGCCTGGGGCGCAGGAAAGAACACCCCTTGCATTCCCTTTCCTACTGGTGGGACCTCCAGTGAGAAGTGCTACTGCTGTCCCTTCTTTTCCAGGGAAACCAACAGAAGAAGATCTGTGCTGCTAGCAGTTAGCGCTTAATTTTCAAGACGGCCCTGACACTTTGTATTTATTGGCGGAACAGTAACAAATCTTCCCTATTTGTCTAATTCCCACACCTTTTTCTCTTAGTCTCTGTCCCTCCCCCTCATTCTCACATCCGTGTTTCTTTCGAGGTTGAGAGCAGTGGTGGAAGCCCCTGATCTTTGAGAATCCTGTAAAGACCCCGAAGGAGGCAGTTTGGACCACTTTCTATTGCAGCTGTCAGAGGGGGGCATTATCCCTTCCCAGCCCACACGAAACCTTCTTCCTTGAGCTTTTCGTTTTGATTTGTTTGGGAAGGGGTTTTAAACATAGGATAGGGTGTAATCAGTCGTGATTTGCTGAATAAATGAATGATTCTCCAATGTAAACCAGTCCTCATGCTAGTTTTTTTCATACACGGACTCATTCAATCTTCCCAGTAACTGTTACCTTCTTTTGCAGGTGGGAAAATTGAGGTCCAATAAGTTAAAAGTCTTGCCAAGGTACATGGCAAACTTGGGACTTGAATGCAGATCTGCCCAACTCCAAAGCCTTTCCACAATGTTGCTTCCCAGTGTGCAATGTGCGTTTCACTCCTGGGAATCTTGTTAAAATGCAGATTCCCCGGGGGCACATGTTTGGCACAGTAGTTAAGTCCCTACTTGGGATGCTTGCATACTGTATCAGAGTGTCTGGTTCGAATCCCAGCTCCTTCACTTCTGATCCAGCTTCCTGCTAATGCACACCCTGAGAGGCAGCAGACGATGTCTTGAGTCTTTGGTTCTTGCTGTTTAAGTGGGAGACTTGCATGGAGTTCCGGGCTCCAGATTCAGTCTGGTCTAATCCTGGTAGTTCTGGGCATTTGGGGAGAAAACCAGCAGATGGAAGATCTATTTTGATTTCTTTCTTTATCTCTCTCTCTCTCTCTCTCTCTCTCTCTCTCTCTAATTCTGTCTTCCTTTCAAATAAAGTAAAAATAAATCTTTTATTTTTAAAACAGATTCTGATTTAGTAGGTTGGGAGTGGGACATTTTAAAAAAATTTTTGTTTATTTTATTTGAGAGGTAGAGTTACAGATAGTGAGAGGGAGAGACAGAGAGAGATCTTCTTCCGTTGTTGGTTCACTTCCCAATTGGCTGCAATGGTCGGTGCTGGGCCGATCCGAAGCCAGGAGCCAGGAGCTTCTTCCAGGTCTCCCACATGGGTGCAGGGACCCAAGCACTTGGGCCATCTTCTACTGCTTTCCCAGGTCATAGAAGAGAGCTGGATTGGAAGTGGAGCAGCCGGGACTAGAACTGGCACCCATATGCGATGCTGGTGCTGCAGGCAGAGGATTACCTACTGTGCCACAGTGCCAGCCCCATGGAGTGGGACATTTCTAACAGGCTTCTAAATGATGAGAATTCTGCGGGTCCCCAGACCACACTTAAGTAGCAAAACTCTGTAATATACTATTTCCTTGAAAGGCTGTTTGACTGCTGGTTTAATTCTGTATGGAAGATTTCTCTCTTTGTCTCTCCATCTCTCTATGTTAAGTCTTTCAAATAAATAAATAATTTTTTGTAAAAAAACTACCACTTAAATTAAAAAAAAATCTTTTTAAAAAACTTGGGAGGCAGAGGGATGGCTAGATAGAGAAAACTCCCATCTTCTGGTTCACTCCCCAAATGCCCACAGTGGCCCAGTGGGGCTTAAGCTTAGAGCTGGGGCCACAATGCAGCTTTCCCACATGGGTGGCAGGGACCCAATTACTTGGGCCATCCACCTGCTACCTCCTCCCAGGATGCACATTTAGCAAGGAGGTAGAAGCAGAAGCAGAGCCAGGCACTCCAACAAGGGATGTGGAATCCTAATCACTAGGCCACACGCTAACCCTGCTTTGCTGCTTCTGTACCCCCAAGACACGGCACCGATCATACACAAAATATACACTTGGTCAATGGAGAAAGCAGCGGTCCAACACCGAGATGAGACATCATAGAGGGAAGTCAAAGCGTGGCTCAATCCTGGTTGATTTTCCCTAACACAGTTCCTTTAAAGAAAAGGAAGCAGCAAGAATGGGAGTGGGGTGTGGGGGTGGGGTGGGGTGGGGGATCAACGGTGGTGACAACCCCAAGCATCTGCAAATGACTCATCTGGGGCTCGGTGGCAGGGCTGGTGTCCACCACATCCCACTCAGCTGAGCTGCCCTTGGAATCACCGGGCTTTTGTTAGCTTGCAAAGACTGAGGGGTCAGTTTTCTGTGGGACATCCCCAACAGATGTGGAGAAATCGCAGCTGGCAGGCCAGATGTTCTCCCATTAAGGGAGAGTTACTATGAGGAGTTCGCCTTTATTTCATCAGGCCTCCCTACTATCTCAAGTGATTTAATTTGCTGGTTTTGTGTTGCAGGGAACCCATGGTGGGAAGTTGAAAACATGAGTTTAATAGTTAACTTTTATTGTCATTGCTAAAGGAGGGAATACTTAAAATGACATCGTAAATGAGGTTTGAGAACCCTTCAACCTTTCCGGTGGCCAGCTCTGACAGAGTGGGGGCTCAACATCTTGCTTGGAATGACAGTGAAGAATTGCAGCCCAGTGTCATGTTAAATGGACTGATCAGTTTGGCACCACCTGCCACACTCCTGAAGAGGAGAAGAGCCGGTTTTCCTTAAAGTCAAGGTTTTGGAACTTTGCCAGGCCATGAGGGAGGTGGCAAGCCCACAGAACCGGTGAGAGGGCTTGCTTCTGCCTGGTGGAAATCTGTTGAAGTGGAATCCTTTAACTAGTCCCTTATCCTGGCATCCCAGAAACTAACAAAGGCAATCAACACTGGCCATACATCAAGTTAAATTTTAGGTACCTCTTCTTTTCCTTTTCTTTCCCTTTCTTCCTCTTCTTTAAAAACAGTAACTACAGGCTTAAGAAAATATATTTATAAATACTGGTTAGTATGGACATGGACCTAGACACAGATCTGAATAAACAGAGTGGCTATTTTCCTAGTGAGTCATAACTCATTATCTGTACTACCTTGTATTCCCTTGTCCCTGCATCAAAGGATGCCAAAAGGTTATGTGCAATGAATTAATTTTTGCTCTGTGCTCACCAAGCAGACGTGATACTGTTCTCTTTCTCTTAGCTGAAAAATAGGGAAGTGTCCATCATGCAGAGTGAGACACTGACTTGTTGAAGAGTCACAGGTACCTGGCTGGCCTTGACTCTCAACAAGTCAACCCGGAAAATACATCAAATGCTCACTGATATTTAGAGTACACTGGAAACCCAACTGAATAACTACATCACATGAGAGTCCACTTAAGGTTTTAATAAAATTTTTAAGCTATCATAACAGGTTTTTTTGTCTAATTTTCCCTCACCTTTTAAAAAATATCTTGCTTTCTAGTATGAGTCCTTTAAAAAAATTGGTTTTCCTGTTTTTATTGTAAACTAATTCAGAAACTTTTTAGAAAATAGATGGGATATAAATCAAGGAGAAATTTAAAAATAGAAATAAAATTAACTGTGCTTAAAAACCATGTGATGAGTTTTTTTTTTTAAGATGAAATATGACAAGGAGATGGCATTGTGGCATAGCAGATAAAGCTGCTACCTGTGGTGCTGGCATCCCATATGGGCACCAGTTCATGTTCCAGCTGTTCCACTTCCTATCTTGCTCTCTGCTAATGGCCTGGGAAAGCAGCAGAGGATGGCCCTAGTACTTGGGCCCCCACCACCCATGTGGGAGACCCAGATGAAGTTCCTGGCTTCTGGCTTCTGGTTTCAGCATGGCCCAACCCTAGCTGTTACAGCCATTTGGGGAGGAGTGAACCAGTGGATGGAAGAGCTCTGTCTCTCCCTCTCTGCACTCTTTCAAATAAATAAATAAATCTTGAAAAAAAAAAAGAAGAAGAAAAAATAAGAAACATGACAAATGCTTAAGATTTACATAACCAAGACCAGCACTATGGCATAGTAGGCTAAGTCTCCGCCCATAGCACCAGCATCCCATATGGGCGCTGGTTCATGTACCAGCTGCTGCTCTTCTGATCCAGCTCTCTGCTATGGCCTGGGGAAGCAATAGCAGATGGCCCAAGTGCTTGGGCTCCTGCACTCGCATGGGAGACCCGGAAGAAGCTCCTGGCTCCAGGCTCCTAGCTTTGGATCAGCCCAGCTCTGGCTATTGAGGCCATTTGAGGAGTGAACCAGCAGATGGAAGACCTTTCCCTCTGTCTCTCCCTCTCTCTCTCTGTAACTCTACCTCTCAAATAAATAAATAAAATCTTTAAAAAAAAAAAGATTTACATAACCATTTTCCAATTTACAAGACTATTTAAAGAATGTTGCATAAACTCTCAAATTTAAGGAGCCTATCATAATAAATATCCTAATATTTAGGTGCATATTGTGGATAAATCATATGTGCTTTATAATACTTGTGTAAAGCCACACATATTGTTAGGAAATTATGTTTCTGTTTCCTCTACAACTGGGACTCACATTGCGTGCCAAGGTCCAGTCTCATTTAGCAATGGAGCATTTCAAAAGTGGCACTTGAGAAAGCTGTTAGACACAGTTGTATATAGGACGACATTTTTAATGCCCCCTAGAGATGTCTGAGAACAAAGCTGGAATGTGCCAAAATCTTCAAAGCTTACAAGCATCTGAAGAGAACCTGTTTCACATTTGTATTTCTAAGAAGCTTTTATGACTCTTGAACGCATTGCACAGAAATCTCTGAGCACATTTATGATATTCTTGCGGCCTTGACCATCACACCCGCATCACACCGCTCGAGGCCCTCCAGCTGATACAGAGCCAGGCAGACTTATAGCTGGGTAAGAATCATGAGGTGACCCTAGAAATCTTCCCTCCCCTCTCCTCCCACCCCCTCGTCCCCTTACAGTCTCCCGGCAGGTCTTGTCGCCACATTGTGGGAAATGTTTCACTCATGCTGTCTCAGCTGCGTGATGCAGACATGTTTTCTTTGCGTTATGTCCCTGCTTGCTTCAGAAGTAAGGGCGTTAACACGGGCAGACACGTGTGTGTCTCCCTGGTGGTGACGGCGATATACGGGCAGGATTATTTGGGTCAATGGTGCCTGGCCCTTAACACCTTTGCTCCTTTCCGAGGGACGCAGGAAGGAGACTGGTGGGGGGGGGGGGGATAGAGTAGGATGGTTGCTCGGTGATTCCAATCTTGGACAAACCACTGAGCGACTGAAGAGCTGCGAACCGAGCTTGGATCCCTTCCTCTTTCATTCTCAGTGAACAAAGTAGCTCTGCCCTGTGCAGCTCCTGCTCCCGTGCCTTCTAAGCAGGAACTACTTGTACAACAGCCCACTGTGGAGAGCGAGTGGGAGGGGGAGCGTCTGACCACATTCTTCCTCCTCAAAGGAGAAAACCAAATACGATTTCAGGTGCATCTGCGACAGCGAGGCCGCACTCAGCCTCAGTTTCCACATTAGACGAGGACTCTCGAGCTGTGCACTCGGAGTGCGATCAAATCGCCACCTAATGCCGTGCCCTGGCCGAACCCGGCTTTTCAGTCCTTTGAAGAAGCCGATCTCCTTAGCAGTCCCTGATGGACACTGAATTTGTTGGTGACTTTCTGCCCCTGGAAAAGTTTAGAGCAGGCACCCTACGGCACTCAAGCATCCACTGATTCCCTCCTTGACTAGCTGAGGATCTGGAGAGAGAGGAAACTTTTGGGAGAAAGAATTCATCAAACGACTCTGGGGTGTGTACACTTGAAGATGCCTGAAGATAACTCTCTGCTAGTCTCCAGGCCTGTAAGTTAGCTACTTCCTCCACCTGGGACACCGTCTTGCCATTCTTCAGCCCTCCCGTGCCTTTCACATACAGGCCGGAGGGTCCCTTGCGCTCTCACAACACCAGGCTCCCGACCAGCACTACCTGTAATGGCCGATTCAGTCATCAGAAGCCTGACCTCCAGACATGGACGCCCGGGGGGCAGGCACACAGATGATCTCGTTCCCCACTGTGTCGCTGGCTACGCGGAAGCTACCTGAGAAATATGTCTGGGCGGGCTGTGTGCATGAGTGGTAAAAGACAACATCCTGAATGGGGCAGTCTGACACTATTTATTTGGCCCAATGAAGATCATCTAGTTCTGTCTGTTCTGAGAACAGTCCTATTCTAAGTAAAAGTAGGATGTAAGTAAGCCCAGCGAGGATGAGAAGGAATTCATCAGGGAGCGGATGCAGATAGTTGGCGGAGGAGCAATGGTGTGTGAGAAGCAATCTGGAAAATGAGAGCTGTTTAAAGCCGAGGGTTCTTCAGCTCAGCACTTCGAGGAGGCATGGACTTTACCGAAATAAGCCTACTAGGCAGTGTGGAAGGACAGACGAGGACCTGGAGCAGGTCACCGGCTTGAACGTCACTGTGGACGTCCTTGGGTGAGGAAGGCCTGAGCCATGTGGCATGAATGGGAAGGGAAGGAATGGATCAGTCGAGATTTGTCCCAGAACAGCTGGCCTTGGGAGGCATGACAGGCAATGCCAACTCCTGTCCCCTGTCCCCTAGCCAGCCACACACCATATTCCACATTTCCTAACCTCCTTTGCAGTTCTATGAGCCATGTGCCTGAGACCTCACTGAATATTAATCGAAGTGGTGTGTGCCACTTCTAGGCCAGGACTTTGAAGGGAGTGGGGTTTCCGGCTCTGTGCCTTCTTTCCACCTCTGGGAGCTGGTTGCAGGCATGACAAAGCCCCCAAGGCGGTGGTCCTCAAACTAGTGAGCATCAAGGTGACCAGGAGGCTCGCTGAACTGCTGGCTGGGCCCCACCCCTAGAGTCTCCGATTCCAGAGGTCTGCAGCAGAACCTGAGATCGGCATTTCTCCTAAGTTCCCAGGAGATGCTGATACTGCTGGTGTGTGGACCACACTTTGGAGTATGGTGGAGCCCAGTACGGAACGAGTTTGTTCTTCTAGATGGCTGCATTACAGAGGGCCTGCCTGGAGACTGCATATACTGATGGAACTATTTTCAAACATGAAATAGATATCTATTGTGTTAGTCCCGTCTGTTTGGAACTTTTTCTCTTACAGCAGCTTAGCCTACCCTGAAGAGTACAGGAGTTGAGAGAGAAGAAAGATTTGAGGCTGACTCCCATATTTGGTGCCAAGGTTACGGGAGGGTAACAGAACAGGTTTGGGTAGAAAGATAATGAATTAATTACCATAGCTTTACCAAGTACTGTACTCCACAAACACTGGAGTCTATGGGTCCTTCCTGATACCTCCAGCCAGGCAGAATCTCCTCCTGTGGGATTAATTTATTCTTCACTTCCTGCACATGCTACCTTCTGCCTCCATTAGTTGTCTTTGTACTTCTCCTTATCTCTACGTTGGCTTGGTAGTAAGACCTTGGCACATTAATCTGTGTAATTCTCCTAGCACCGAGCATAGGACTTGGCACACAGAAAGTCCTTATATACACACTGACATGTATGTACACATATATGCACATGCCTGTATGCATGTATGTCTATATGCATGTATCTCCAGGATTGTGGATTCAAGGTTTTCAATGCATTTTTTCTTTGTACTTTTTAAACACTCTGTTTCAGATGTTGAACATACTGTTGCTATTGAGAAGTCCCCTATCTGATTCTCTCCCTTTTGGAGGTTATCTGTTTCCTTTTGGGGGCTAATATGATTTCTTTTCTCTCTGATTTTCTTCAGAGGACTTAGAAGTGAGTGTTTCTTTTTCCACTTGTATAGCACAGTATTCAATGAGAGCCTTCAACCTCAGAAGTCTTCTCTTCTTCCCATTCTGTGAAACTGTCAACCATGATTTCTGTACTTCCTCTAAGACATTTATTCATTAATATTGGAATTTCTGGATTATCAGCTCTTTATCCTAGCATTGCTTTTGTATGTAACTTTTCTGTATCTCTTTGCATCACATCATCACAGAATTCCTCACTCATGCTTTTGGTTCACTAATTCTCTCTGTTGGATCTAATTTTCCATTTAACCTCTCCATTGAAAATTTTATTTCAATAATTATGTATTTCCTTTTAAAGCACTTTACTTCAGGGGCCAGCGTTGTGGTGCAACAGGTTAACCTGTGGCCTGTGACACCAGCATCCCATACTGGAATGCCAGTTCAAATCTAACTGCTCCTCTTCCGATCCAGATCCCTGCTAATGCACCTGGGAAGGCAGCAAAGTGGGCCCCCGAACCCACATGGGAGACCTGGCTGGAGTTTTGGGTTCCTTGCTTTGACCTTGCCCAGACCTGGCTGTTCAGGCATTTGAGGAGTGAACCAACACATGGAAAATTATCTTTTACTCTTTCTCCCTTTCTCTCTGTCACTCTACCTTTCAAATAAAAAAAAAAAAAAAAAAAAAAAAAACCTCTTTGAAAAAGCAATTCACTTCCAAAGTAATGTGAAGTCCTGAGTATGATTTCTTCTTTTTAGTCCCCATCTTAACAGTTCTGTTCAGGTTGTCCATGCTTTCACTGTTTTGAATATAAACTCTGCCTCTTCTTAAGCTTATTGGCCCTCTTTCATGGGACTGGGCTCTGACGGATGCTCTGGTGATTTTTATGGTGATAAAATATATGTAACAACATTTACCATGTAATCAGTCTTAACCGTACAGCTCTTAGCATTACATACATTTATATTGCTGTACACCAGCACCACCATCTTCCCCAACTGAGACTGCATAACCACTAAACGCCAGCTCCACATTCCCCGCCTCGCTGGCCCCCAACAACCAGCCCCCTTCTACTCTCGCTCTTTACAGATTTGACTGTCCTAGAGACTGCATGTAAGTGACATCATATAACATTTGTCCGTTTGCGTCTGGTTTTTCTTCACTTAGCATAATGCTTTCAAGGTTCATCCATGGTGTAGCCTGTGTCAGAATTCAAGTCCTTTTAAGGCTGAATAATATTCTGGTGGATTTATATATAGATCAGATCAGATTTTTAAATCTGTTCATCCATCAATGGACGCTTGCGTTATTTCCATCTTTGGCTATTGCAAATAACGCTGTTAATTATGGATTTACCTTTTGGTTTTTATAAACAATGCTGTTGTGAACATTGCTTCATAAATATCTGTTCAGGTCTCTGCTTTCAGTTATTCTGGGCTTAGGTAATTCTTGGTTGTGACTTCATCCTATGAGGATTCTGGGCTTGTCTTGGGCTATGTGAGCCTCTCATCAGAGCAGCCTCAGGGTAGCATCAGCCTCACAGCCACGAGCAGGACAGCCCTCGCTTGCCTCACCACCAGCTCTGTCCAGAGCTCTGCCTCATTCACGCTGCCATGGCTTAGCATATGGCTTCTTGTCTGCCCTCTTCCAGAGATGCCACTCAGCTTTTGGTTCCTAGGGAGTTTCCTTTCTTGTGTTCGAGAGTGGCTATGTATTAATTTATGTGTTTGAGTGATTTTAGCAGCTTGGTTTTGGGGGTAGAGATTTTACCATGTGCTTGACCTGTCAAAACAGCAGTGAACAGGGTATATCCCAATGAGCAGATAAGTACCTGCAAGTTATCCGCCAATCCAGGAAGACACCAGGCTTGGGCATTGGATTTTAGAGATCGGAAAGAAGACTGCTTTCCCAGAAAGCCCTTGCTTGAGATCAGCTCCCCATCCAAAGCTTTTGAAGGACTTTTTGTTACCTGTAGTGCTGAGCCCAGTGTACTCAGGGGATGGATTGCTGACAGGGGAGGAAGGAGGCGGCACTTCCACAGATGTGGCAGATTTTGCTGGAGAAAACGACGGCACCGGTGAAGGGGTTGGCGGGGTGGCCTCCGTCAAGATGATTTCTTCTCGGACCTCCGCTACGAATAGAGAGAGGGCGAGTTCTTAGAGCCAGATGTCAAGATAGGTTGTCCTTGAGGAACTTGAAAAACTGAAATATTTATTCTCATTTGGGTCATGTCTCTCTCTTCTGCTTAAAACTCTTTGATAGCCGGCGCCGCGGCTCACTAGGCTAATCCTCCGCCTAGCGGCGCCGGCACACCGGGTTCTAGTCCCGGTCGGGGCGCCGGATTCTGTCCCGGTTGCCCCTCTTCCAGGCCAGCCCTCTGCTGTGGCCAGGGAGTGCAGTGGAGGATGGCCCAGGTGCTTGGGCCCTGCACCCCATGGGAGACCAGGAAAAGCACCTGGCTCCTGGCTCCTGCCATCGGATCAGCGCGGTGCGCCGGCCGCAGCGCGCCGGCCGCGGCGGCCATTGGAGGGTGAACCAACGGCAAAGGAAGACCTTTCTCTCTGTCTCTCTCTCTCACTGTCCACTCTGCCTGTCAAAAAAAAAACAAAAAAAAAAAAAAAAAAAAAAAAACAAAAAAAACTCTTTGATGGTGTCCCCTCACCGTCATGCCCCTCGGGGTAATTCCCATACACAGATGCCCACTCTAGAAAGGACAATACTGGCTTCATGTCACTTGGACCCATTTCCTATTCCTGAATTTTTTGGGAGGATACAGACTTAAAAGAAACACAGAGCACAGAAGTAGAGGTACAGATCAAACCGTGTGAATGGGGGCTTACCAGTGCTCCCTTCTCCCTTCATGGCTCGCATGAGCTCATTGGCCCGCTCCTGACAGTGCAGAGATTCTAATAGGTAGAGCACGTAGTCGTCAAACATCAAGTGAATCAGGTGAAAAGACCCTGGCGAGAACAGATCAAACGGCAAGGTTAAGTCACATTGTCCCCTGCGTTCCCTCTCTGCCTGGTCGATGACACACGTTCTCCCGTGCCATCATCATCTGTTCAGGCATCTCCTCTCTCCATTCAACATTGATCTCCCCATGGTCAGAGGTTGATTTTCTTCACTGTGCATGGCATAAAGTAAGTGCCATTAGTGGTGTGTGGCAAGCAAATCTTTTCATTGCTCTATTAATATGACACCATCAGAAATGGCAGCCATCAAGCCATCTGCCCAAATGCTTCTGGGCTCTCACATACCCACTGGCCTCTTCCTGAGTGCTTTTAACTCTGTCCAGCCTTTATTGACACGGTGTCTTTCATAGTGTCTCCTCCCCAAGCAAACCTTATTTCCCCAAGTATGTCCACAGCAGAGACTTTGTGTTCTAGTTCATTAGTATCTACCAGTACACCTGACATGATTCTGGGAGCAGAATTGAAATTTCAAATTTGCAACAACTGAATTATTTCCTTAAATGTTTCTGAGACATGCATGGTTCTTAGAAAAAGTACTGAATTTAAAAATATTTGGTATGTTTAAGTAGTATTCTTCATTTTCAATTTAGGGTCGATTATTTTACAAAAGGGAATATAGACAACCATTTTTAAAGGTTTTTCCTTTGTGCCACTCTCTGTATTCAAGCTCTCATATTCTCTAGTTTAAGCTCTGCAAAACCCTGTTTAAGGAGGATATTTTAAATTCTATTTTGCAGGTCAAGTACTTGTGAAAGATGACACAATGAATAAATGACACATCATTTCAAAACCACCATTTTTTGCATGTAATGCTGCCACCATGGACATGGAATGTAGTGGGGGCTCAGTTAATGTCTGCTGCAATCCAAAACTCAAGTATGCAAAGTCAGAGAGAAGTGCCGCACTTCACTGCTAGTTCCATAGTTCCGTCTCCCTCTTCCTGTTTCGCTCTGGTTTGCTCTTTAAGAGACCTAAGGAGTCTCTCTCACACTATTTTTCTTTTCAGTCCATCATCATCATCATCATCATCATCATCATCATCATCACACCTAGTGGTTATTGAGTGCTTACTGTATACCAAGAACTCTACTAAGGTCTCTTCCTTACAACAAACTGGGAGATAGGTGGTATTTTATCCTTCCTTACACATCAAGGAAAATCTCTCTCCATCTGCAGTTGAGCAGGGATGTGCCACAGTTTGGTCTGCCTCCAGAATCTGTTCCTGCACCTGTAGAAATCCTCTGGCCTAATCTCATAGCACAAGTAGGAAAACAGGGCATAGACGACATAAGTGAATTGGTCCTCACAGGGGCCACTTGGGTTGGGAGCTCTGTCTCTCTGCATCACGGAAAAAGGTGCTGAGGGCCAGTTGGGGATTTTGAAGGACTCCTTGGTAGAATTTCTCAATTTTTTTCCCCTTCTTAATTGCACCTGGCTTCTGCACACACTCACACGCTGCATCTAAGATAGATTTACTATTTTGGTCCAGGAAAGCTACAGAGCAAAATCCTTGCCTTGACTATGAGGCTGCTTGCTTCCCAGCAGGTCATGCACATTTGCTCCTCTCCCCCTCTCTGAGGAGCCTGCAGAGCTCGAGGCCGAGGTCTACTGTCCTGACTTCCCTCCATGTTCTTCTTCCATCGGCACTGCTGTGTCTGCTTTTCAAGTCCATTTGGCATTGAGCAAGATTCAGGCTCTGCTGAGTCATTGTGAGGTGCATTCTCCTACACTAAACTTTCCATCCACTTACCCACATGTGAACTGCTAAGCAAGGCATTATGGGTAACGGCAGTGCTCTGGGATCAACCTATCTAGGCTGAGATCCTAGCTCTAACCATTTAGTAGCTGAGACCGCAGATGAGTTACTTCAACCACCCTAGTTCTTCTAAATGTTAAAAACCAGGAACAGACATTTATTGAGCATTTTTGTGTGGGAGCTACTATGTTAATCCTGTAGATTTTTAAAAAGATTTATCTATTTATTTATTTTAAGGGAGAAAGAGAGAGAAAGAGAGAGAGAGAGAGAAGGGAGGGAGGGATGGAGGGAGGGAGGGAGAGAGGGAGGAAGAGATATCTTTCATTCACAGGTTCATTTCCCAAATGGCCACAATGACTGGGGCTGGACCAGGCTGAAGCCAGAAGCCTAGACCTTCATCTAGGTCTCCCACATGGGTGGCGGGGTCCAGGAACTTGGGTCATTCTCTGCTGTTTCCCAGGTACATTATCAGGGAGCTGGGTTGGATGAGGAGCAGCCAGGACTCAAACTGGCTTTCTGATATGGGATGCCGATGCCAATGCTGCAAGCGGCTTAACCCACTGTGCCACAGTGCTGGTCCTGAGATTTATCATTGCATTTAATGCTCAGCACACACTTGTAGAAGACAAGTGATACTCTCTTCTTACTGAGAAGAAGTACACACTTGATGCTTAATAAATGGTAGTTATTGTTGTATTATCTCTAAGTTCCTGTTTGCTACTAATGTGTAAGATCCTATGAAATCCCTGATTTGTTCACAGAGTTACTGTCAAAGAAATCAAAAGACAGCTTCAAATACTTAGACGAAAAGTCTCCATAATAGAGAAATTATTCACTGGGATGCTAACCTAAGTCAACATGGACGGAAAGCGAGAAAACATACCATGAAATAATAAATTAGAATGGAAAACTTTCAATAGTAAAAATAGGGTTAGTCTAGTAGCACAGTCAGCACCTTGGAAAGCATCTATACAACCCTCCTGTTTTATAGACAAGGACACAAAGATTGGGCTTGGAGAAGTGGCAGGGAAGAGGTCAGATATGTTTATATCCGAATCTTTCTCCTTTGACTTTAATACTCTGGAACACAATTCATCCATACAGTGTTCAAGAATGAGACCTTGAGAAGGGGAGGCAAGTTTCACGTCAGCTTGCCTTGAGCATCTTTGTTCTGGGTCTGTACTCTAGTTGTCCAACACAGAAACCACACATCATTACTTTATAATAAACCTGAATATCAGATGAGAAATTCCCAACTCTTGCTGTTCTTTAGCTTCAGAATCTCTTT
Organism: Oryctolagus cuniculus; assembly: GCF_964237555.1. Taxonomy (NCBI): domain Eukaryota; kingdom Metazoa; phylum Chordata; class Mammalia; order Lagomorpha; family Leporidae; genus Oryctolagus; species Oryctolagus cuniculus. Next base: position 109,280,373 of record NC_091442.1, on the reverse strand, counting down.
AATATTCTGAGCCTCTTGCTTTCCCATATGAATTTCAAGGTTTGATTGTCAAAAATCAAAGACAAAAATTGCAATTTGGAGCAGAATTCCATTAAATTTTATATCAATTTGAAGAGGATTACATCTTTTTGATGTTGAGTCTTTTCCAAACATGAATATAGGATATTTCAATTCAGCTTAAAATTTCTCTTTGAAGAACTTAAAATAATTTTTTAGAATTATTTCTGGGTGCTTTTTAGCTTCTATTGCTATTATGAGTGATACACACACACAAACACATAAGCACATACATATGTGTATTTTAATTATATTTCAAGTTAGCACTGAGGCTGCCAATGATTTAATAAAAACAATCCAGTAATCTATCTGAACTGTTATTTGTTCTGTTAGTTTGTAGGTTCTCTTTATCAAGAACCATTACATCTATAAATAAAGATAATTTTGTGCTATCCTTGAAAATTTTCTGTTTCATTTTCTTAGTGTTGGTTAGGACCTCCAGTACATATTAGACATATTGTTGCTAGAAGATGTTCCTATCCTTTTAAGACTTAAGTGGGAAAACTTTTAAAATTTCACCCATTAAGTCTAATATTTGCTGCAGAGTTTTAGATACCCTTTAATATTAAATAAGTTTTCTTCTATTAGAGTTTTTCTTCAAAATCATACTTGAGAGAGTTTTCTTCAAAATCATACTTGAGAGCTGAATTATAAGAAATGCTTTTATGCTTGGTATGATTTTTATCTTACTCTATTAATATAGTATGTTAATTAGTAATTTTTTTAGACTTTTTAAAAAGATTATTTATTTGCAAGGCAGAGTTAGAGGGAGACAGATAGATAGACAGACAGACAGAGATCTTCCATCTGCTGGTTCATTGCCCAAATGGCTGCAACGGCTGGCACTGCGCTGATCCAAAGTCGGAAGCTAGGAGCTAGGAATTTCTTCCTGGTCTTCCACATGGGAGCAGGGGCCCAAGCACTTGAGCTATCTTCCACTGCTTTCCCAGGTGCATTAGTAGGGAGCTGGATTGGAAATGGAGCAACAGGGACTCGAAATGGCACCCATATGGGATGCTGGCACCTCAGGCGGAGGCTTAATCTACTGCAGCACAGCGCCAGCCCCTCTTGCCAGATCTTGACATTGAAATTAAAGGGCCCATAAAATGAGTTATATGTTTCTTTTGATTTTGTTCTGTGAAATACTGATTTCTGTAAGTTTACAAGTTTAGTAAAACTTGCTTGTTAAAGCATTTGTGCCTGTCACTTTTTGAAGGAAGAGACTTTCTCATTTGCTGTGTTATTTGGTCTTATTTCTGCTATCCTATATTTTGTGTTTTTCACTTTCTGTCTCCATTTTCTATGCTTCTTCAATCATCTTAACTCTTACCATCTCAAGTTTTCATATTCTTCCATTTTTCTCCTCTATAAATTATGATTCTATCCTTTTTTTAAAGATTTAAATATTTTATTTGAAAGGCAGAATTACAGAGAGGCGGGGTGGGGCAGTCTTCCATCCACTGGTTCACTCTTTTTTTTCCAGAAGGCCGCAATGGCTGGAGCTGCACCAGTTCAAAGCCAGGAGCTTCCTCTGGGTCTTTCCACATAGGTACAGGGGCACAAGGACTTGGGCGATCTTCTGCTGCTTTCACAGGCCATAGCAGAGAGCTGGATGGGAAGTGGAGCAGCCAGGACTTGAACTGGCACCCATAAGGGATGCCGGCACTGCAGGTGGTGGCTTTAACTGCTATGCCACAATGGCGGCCCCATATAATGCTATCCTTTCAGTAATGATCTCTTTAATTAATATTTGTACACCTATTTTAAATGTTTAATAAAACTATGAAGTCTTCCTGCAAAACTTAAGAGTTATTCAGTATTCCTAAATAAGACAAAGACCTTTTTTGTTGTTGCTATTTTTTGAGAAGGAGCCAATACAGTGGCTAATGGTTACTGGAAAGAAGCAACTTGGTGGCACATTTTCATTACATTAGCGCAGGGGCTCAGGGAGGCTTGTAACGGGCTCCATCGAGAGGCACTGCTGGGTTCTCATCCTTGTGCAGCCAGAACCAGATGTCAGCACTGTGGGCTTCTTCACAGAGGCAGCCCGCTGGTCACTTGTTGATGCCAGAGGGGACTAAATTAGGGTCTTCTTGGTGCCTTAAGCTGGCTTAGTGGGTGATATATTGCAGGGGTCCAGCCCCTCCTGTGCAGCTCTCAGGACCTCCCTGCACCTCATCAGTTGGACCACCACCTCCAAGAGCCATGGAGTGCGCTGCAGCTGCCCCTCTGGGACCTGCAGGGTCAGTGCCACAGTTCTTGGACGTAACCTTGACGCTATCACACCCATGACAAACAGCCCTTAGCAGCCAAGGATGGCCCAAGTGCTTGGGACCCTGCACCCACGTGGGAGACCCAGCAGAAGTTCCAGGCTTTGGCTTGGCCCAGCTCTGGCTGTCGTGGCCATTTGGGGAGTGAAACAGCAGATCAAAGATTGTACTTGCTCGCTCTCGCTTGCTCTCTCTCTCTCTCTCTCTCTCTGTCTTTCCTCTCTTTCTGTAACTCTCCATCTCAAATAACTAAGTAAATTAAAAAAAAAAAAGAGGAAAAGACAGTTGGGTGTCCACGCATCCTCTTGGCTCTTGGTGAGGCTGTGACTTCTTTGGCCAGTAGAGTATGAAGGAAGTTGCACTGTGGCTCAGAATGGATCACAAGAGCAAGGTGGATTCACATCTGGGGCAGTGGCATGTAGAGTCCTGGGCCACCACGTGATCCTGACCCTCAGAATTCATAAACGAAATGCAACGGTTGTTTGAGGCCTGGAAGCTTTGGGTGATTTGTTTTGTAGCAACAATAACTAGGACATTTTGTTTCTTGTGTTCCAGGCCATTGCTATGGCTTCATTTTTCTTCTTGTTGAAATGCATCCTTTTATAGTTTTCTGGTTGGTTATTCGGTATTTTTAAGTGAATATCTGTGGGTGTCAAATTCTCTTAGTCTCTTAGTCTTCGTGTAACTGAATATGTCTTTATTTTGCTCTCCCCCACTAATAATAGTTGATGGATCTTTGTTCCCAACACTTAAAAGATATTATTCCATTGTCTTTTGGCATGAGTTATTACTCACGACAGTCTAATTATTGTTCTTTTCTCTTGTGGCCTTAAATTTTTTATCTTAATATATTGATATTGTTTAAAAAAATCAGTGTGTGGATTAAATAAATTTGTCTAGCCCTTTTGTGCCATGCAGCTGAGATGAGGCTGTTTGCTCTAATGCTGATAATCAAAAAACCACAGGCTCTGTGGTCAGGCAGATTTGATTTTGAAACCAGAGCTCACCTCTGCTGGAAGGCACCTATTATTATCTGCCTTGCAGAATTAATGTGAGAATTAGAGATAGTATGTGCTCCCTAAATATTTGTTACAATAATGATCATTATCGTGTCTTTGCTTCTTAATCTTAAGCAAGTCCTTGAGTTCTGCCTCAGCTTCCTCATCTGTCATGTTGAGGGCAATCATGCAGACCTTACAGGGGTGTGTGAGAAGTAAATGACAAAGTGCTTAGTGATGTCGAAAGTGCATGAGGTCCTCAATAAGTGTCGTTTGTTATTATTAGCTGAAGAAAGGTAGCAAGGCGGTGGCAGTGTAGCCTAGCAGACGAATGCCTGCAGAAGCACAGGAACAATGCCAGGCTGGACACAGTCTGAGCCTCCCTAAGAGTACACAGGCAAGCTCTCTCTCCTCTCTGGTCTCGGCTCCCTCCCCTGATTACAGGAAAAGCAATTTCTGCCCCTAGGGCTGGTGAGGGCCCAAGTAACACTGCGGACATTAAGGTCCTGCAGCTTAGCAGGTTCTGTGTGAAGGAGAGCCAGGTCAGGACATCTGCACATAGAGAAGCAGTTTGGAAGTCTCCGTCATGGCCACTTGGTCTGGGAGTCGCTTTCTGACAGGGGCCCACGTGGTCTCTCTGGCCTCCCAGGCCCTGCATGAGTGAATGAGCTTTGATGCCAGGCCAGAAAACAAGCAAGCCAAAAAGTGAACCCGAAAGTGATGTGCAACCCTGCCCTCGGCCCCAAGATTACACCCGGGCTGCTTTGCAAACTGTTGCATACCCAAGTACTTCCAGGAACTCTTGTCGTGGTCTGGATGTTCCAAACAGTGAAACAGGCAGGCATTTGGTGAAGACCCAGGATGCGGTGGTAAAGGGGCCAGTGCTCACTGGGGAGCCAGGGCTGAAATCAGAGGGATCAGCTGAAAATAGGGCGAGTGTGCACACATGCACACGCATGTGTGTGTGCATGTGCGTGCATGTGTGTGTGAGAGAGAGAGAAAGAAAGAGAGAGAGAGAAGAAACTTTTAAGTTGCTCAGCTCCTCTAGGACCTAAAGTTCATTGCCTGCTAGCCTACCTTTGCTGACTGATTTTACTAGAAACTGCTGCTTGCAGCAAAGAAAGAAAGTTCCTGGCTTCTTTAGTGCACAGCATAGGCCCTTTCAGTGAAAAGGAATTAGGGAGAAAAGAGTGAAAAGGAATTAAGGAGAAGAAAGGAGTCAGCTACCTTTGAAAGGGGCTGTTCTGGAAAGAGGTGATAGAGTCCCCCACGGGATCATTGTGATATTGCACACGATCATTGTAATGGTCAGTCTGCTACGCTGACACACAAACCCTGCACCCATTCACGGTGACAAGGACCGTGTGGGAGTTATCAGATAGATAGAGCTGGCCCCTGCGGCTGGAGGAGGGGGCCAGGGAACACAGGGCTCTTTTTCCTAATTAGTTGTTTTCATACAGGGAACACATGACCCAAACACAACCACCAACTGGGTCTTTGACATATACAGGCAGAAAGGGGGAGCCGGGCTTTTGTCTGTCACCCCAAGCTGCAAAATTCAACAATGAATCAGATGAGCTGGACCATTTCAGATGGTCTGCTAAATGGACTTAGAGACAGGTATTATTTCACACGCTGAGGACTGAAAAATACTCTAAAAATGAAATTGGGTTAGTATCTCTTTATTTCCTAAATGATTTGTGATTTTTTTTTTTTTTTTTGCCATTTGCCTGAGTTTCCAGTATATCCTAAAGTTCTGTGGGTTTGAAAAGCAATAAATATGCTTTAAGGAACCATAGTCCTTAGTAATAAATTCAACCCATTCATAAATCCTTATTGTTCTATTGTCCAAACTTTCTTTTTTACGTTGACTGTTAACTAAGTAAAAACAAATGGATTTCAGACCACTGCAGAGGGAATTATTTTCCCTATCTAATGAACAGTACTTAACGGTAAACTTGGTTTAAAAATCAGCAAATTAAGGAATAAGGGATAAAGTACGAGGAGGATGCTCACTTAGTGAGCGTGCTTGTCTGTGATATCCTTGCCTCTTTGATTTTGAAGCAGTGAAAAAAATCCAAATTTTGTTCAACAGTTCCTGTAAGTGAAAGCAGTTATGCACAAATGATCTTTCCAGAGCTAGAGGTAACACATGTTAACACTAACGATGCTAAACTGGAAGCCATCAACATGCCACGCCTGATGGCACTGCCCAGGTACAGTCGGCGGAACATTTCCACCTACAGCTCGGAGAGGATTTCCATCTGTAGGCCTGGTGCAGGCAGGTTCAGGGAACTTCCAGTGCTCAGATTAAAGGACTCCACACAAAAAGCTTCTCCGAGTGGGTAAACACAGTCTTTCAAGGCCAGAGCTATGAAGAAAAAATAGTGCCTTTTTGTGTTTCACCACATAGTCACTTCATTGTATAGCACAACTAGAAAATGGTGATGGGACCATAAAAAGCTAGATGGAAAAGTGTCAAATTAAACCCGGAGCAAAACACAGAGTTGATTGGCTTAACTGGAGATCATGAGAAACGAAACCACATCTCTGCTTGCAAAGTCCAATTCTCCCGAGAACTGAAGCAATTCCCCTGAACCTTTACCAACAATTCTTTGGAAAAGCCTAGAAAACTGAGGTCAATGTGTTTCAGGACTTCAAATGTCCAGATATGCCTTAAAGTCCCACCTTGCTTTGCTAATAAAGTCTTGGACTCAATGCCCTCAGGTCTTCCCACAAAAGATAGAAAGCGGTACCCTGCAATGGAGCACAGCACTCGCACCGAGTCAGTGCTTGGATTTCTGGCTACAGAGCCCATTATCAGCTTTTAAGCCCTGTCGTCCTAGAATTCAGTAGATGAGGACTTGGTGTGTGGCTATCTCCTGGAGGTGATGAAAATGTCAGGGGCCAGTAACGCAAAAAGGGAAATGGATGCAAAAGCCCTGTTCCAAGAATTAAACTAGAGTACCTTTTTAAAGAAATGTCAGTCAAAAAGTCAAATATCAATCATTTGAAAATTAAAAAAAAAAAAAGTCAATAAAAAAAAAGGAGCACTAATCAAGCCACTTGCAAAGAAAATGTTCAAACACAGAGGTGTCTTCATGTGCTCCATCTCGGGAGGTCTACAACCATGGAATTCGACACATTTGTCCCGTGGAAGCAGCAGCCACTTGGGGCATTTCACAACTGGGGAACACTGCTATTAATTCCGCTTTAAAGTCAGATCACCCTCTGGAGGCAAACCTCTCCTTTTCAGAGCAGATTCGTCACCTTGGCATGCTAGGGCATCTTCCTCCCTCAAAGTCCTAACATGTAAGAACAGATGCATTTCAGGGTGACAACCTGGTGGCCTCAGAAGCACAAGTAGGACGGTGGCTGACCCCACAGAGGTGCATTCAGTGCCCGAAGCCCAGAGAACAGAGGTTTGGATGTGGGGAGGGCTGGCTGGCCTTACCGAAGCTCGGAGCACTGTGCAAGGTCATGTCCCGGATCACCCTTGTGCCAAAACACGACCACATTAAGAGGAACTGCTGAGCCACCTTCTTCAGAGACCCTTGTCTCTTGGCAGCCACCTACAAGAAAGTAAACAGCTTTAATAGTGACTGACATGGCCTTTTATGTTACTCTTTGAAAAATAACAGGAACTTTGGAGTCTCCAAGTTCAGCATTATGGAGCAACACTATTGGACATTTTTGTTTTGGACAGCAAAATCATGCTTAAAAATGAAATATTATGCTAAGACTCAGTGGACACAACAGATAAAAGAGCCATTGGCCTGGGTGAATCAGGACGCCCAGAGTTGTGCCTTCTGTCACCTCTACCTTCTGCGCATCGGGGGGGCATCCCCTCCGTTCCCCAAGTGCACCATGTCTGCCAAGGAACAGTCAGCTCGCAGCAGGCTCTGCATTAGCCAGGTGTTCACGGAGGTGAGCACTGGGCTGCAGGACCCAAGGCTGCCCCTTAGCTCCAGCATACCCACCTTCACAACACACCGGTCCACCATGGTATCCAGCCACTCGATGTAGGACTCGATGGGAGACTGCTCCTCCAAGAGGTGGTCAAACTCCTGGTACACTGTGGAGCCAAGGAGAACCCCGACACATCACTGCACTTGTGTTTACGGAGAGATGGGTCTTAAAGGAAGACAGCTTTGAATACAATCACATAAATACAATGCCAAAGTCTCAGCAGGGACATTCAGGGCTTCTGCATGCATGTAAACAGGTTAAAATCTGGCCACCCCATGTTCCCTGACAGGGCCTGCCCTTCCCGGTCTAAGTCCTTTTTACAGGCCCCTCATGTACTGCCCGGGCTGCTTGGTCCTTCATGGGCCAGCCGAAATGCCCCTTGTATGAAAGGCTTTTAACTTTCCATGTGCCCCTTGCCAGCTAAAACTGATCACTGCTCTTGAATACTGTTCTAGCCCTTTATTTTTTGCATTCTGCCTTTGTCGCATCACTAAGGACCCCATGTCGTGGTTGGGTGTGTATGTGTCTCCCTGCTGGTTCCTTGGTATCTTTATTATCTAGACATTATCTGCGATATAGCTGTTATCCAATAACTTACCCAGCGACCTCCTGCTTGAATGAACAGGCGGACACAATGCCGCTGTGTTGCTCTCTGCCCCGTGGGAGAGCACATTTGAGAATTCAAAGGTTTCTGGACCACAGCTATGCTGGGCATTTAGTTGCCCAGCCTCTCCGGGTTCCATGTGCAGTTGGTGCTCAATAAACATTTGTGGAGCAAATGAAACAATCTCTCTGTTCCTCAATTTATACACTAGTCCAAGGGCAAGGATTGTAGCACTTACAAACCTGTCTTCAGCCTCCAGTTAGATAACTGAGGGTGGTCATACTCTGTAATCCAAGAAACACTGCAGAAAACAGACACGTGGCTGTGGTGGTCTCCAGTTGGAGATATCTCTTTTCATTTTTGTTTTTTACTGTTTTTATTTGTAGATCAGGCCATAGTTCAAGGACTACACATTTTCCTTGTTTTCATTTGTCTGAGCAGTTTTGTTCTCCCATTCTAGAAGACTGGCCAGTTTGCTGTTTTACTTGGTGGGTGTGTGCCACATCAGGTTACCTTCTGAGACCAGAAGGTCCTAACACTTTGTGATGAGAACAAACTTCAGAAGTCCAGTTAGTGGGTGGGCATTTAGCCTAGCAGTTAAGCCATCTATTGTGACACACACATCCCATGCCTAGGTTCAAACCCCAGCTCCATTCCTGATTCCAACTTCCTGCTGATGCAGAACCTGGGAGGAGTCCCTGCCACCCATGTAGGAGACCTGGATTGGGTTCCTGGTTCCTGGCAATAGCTTGGCCCAGGCTGCTGTAGGCATTTGAGAATTGGAATGTCTGTGTCTGTCTTTCTCTCTCCACCTCTCAAGTAAATAAATACAATTTTAAAAGACTTGAAAAAATCTTTTTGTAAAGTCAATTTGGTTGGTCTCTTTTTATAGATGACCTATGTCTTAGATTAAATGACCAACTTGAAGTCAGAAGGTAAGTAAGTGACAGGGCAGGGACTGGAACCCAGGTCTTTGGATTTCTCCTTGGCGTTCTTTCAATCTTCACAACACTGCATCTGAGTGGCTGTGCTTCAGTGAGCAATGATGATAGTGATGGTGTAATAGGAACGCTAACAGCTAACATTGTTGTGCCCTTGCCACGCAGGGGTCCTCTCCCAGATGCTTTACCTGGATACACTTGATTAACTTTAACACAAGCCCAAGAACATGGACACCACAAGGACGGGACTGTGCTGCGTTCACTGTTTTATCCCAGCATCTACAACAGTGCCCAGTACGAAGCAGGCGCTCAAATAGCTGTTAAATGAATGAATGAGCAATCCAAGGAGGCAGCCACTATTATTATCTCCCATTTTACAAATGAGGAAACTGAGGCACTCAAAGGTGATTAACTTTCCAAAGGTTTCATAGCTAGTGTACAGTAGAATCAAGTTCAAAAACAGACTGACTCAAGCACTTGCTTGCTAAGCACTTCATTATACTAGCCCTGTACTGTGGTTTTTTTTTTTTTTTGATTTATTTATTTGAAAGCCAGAATCAGAGAGAGAGAGAGAAAGACCGAAAGAGAGAGAAATCTTTCATTCACTGGTTTACACCCCAAATAGCTGCAATAGTCAATGCTGGCCAGACTGAAGCCAGGAGCCAGGAGCTTGATCCAGGTCTGCCATTTGGGTGCAGGAGCCCAAGGACTTGGGCAATCCTCTGTTGTTTTTTCCAGGCACATTAGCAGGGAGCTGGATCAGAGGTAGAACACCCAGGACTCGAATTAGCACCTTTAAAAAGATTTATTTATTTATTTGAAAGGTGGAGTTACAGAGAGACAGGGGAGGGGAGAGAGAGAGAGAAAGAGAGAGAGAGAGAGAGAGAGATATCTTCCGTTTGCTGGTTCACTCTACAAATGACTGCAACAGTCAGGGCTGGGCCAGGAGCCAGGAATTTCTTCTGGATCTTCCATGTGGCTGCAGGGCTCCAACACTTGGGCCATCCTTGGCTGCTTCCCTGGTGCATAGCATGGAGCTGGATCAGAAGTGAAGAGCCAGGACAGGAACTGGCACCCATATGGGATGCCAGCATCACAGGAGACAGCTTCAGCCACTCTACCACAATGCCTCCTGCCCCCTACACTGTGTCCTAAGCATGTAACACACATGATCTCATTTAATCCCTCTACATCATTCACATTTTACAGAGATGGGAACCAAGATCACAGTGACTGGAGAATGATCGTGTACTTTCTAAACTCAAGGTAAGTCAAGTCTTCCCAGCAAGGATTTACATCATGGATGCAGTGGTTAACTTAACCCCTACCGCAAGAATCTGCAGATTTGTTAACTGGTTGTGAGGAGAAGAGAGTGTAATACCGAGTTGCCCCACCCCACTCAGTGTGGCTTGTGGCCAGCTCACTATGTGTTCAGGGACTTCCTAGCTGTCCACTTGGGAAGTGCAAGGGTAGCACCCACATGCCAGGCCATCTACCTTCCAGCTTGGTATCTTTCTTCAATACCCCGTTCCTGTGACTGCGTCACACAGCATTGTTCTCTCTGGCAGGATGCCACACATCTGTAAGTTACTTGCTCAGCTTCGGATTTGCATTAACTCTACCCTGCATGTGGGCAGGGCAGTGTCATCTTACTGCTCTGCGCCCAGTGGCTAGCAGAGTCTGACCACAGACAGGCATTCAGTAAGGACCACCTGGGTCCTTTCCTTCCCCAGAGGAAGACTATATTGAAAGCTCAGGAGGGCACCATTCTCTCCCAATTGTAAGGGAACTTAAAGAGAAGGCCCTTGAAGGTTGTCTCCTGGGGAGAGAAGCAGCAGTAACTGCACTTGGAGCACAAGCTCAGAGCCTGCTCCCTCCAGCTGCCCACGGCTGATTGTATTTTTCCCTACAAGTCTCGTTCACATTTTCTTCCCCATCAAAGGCACAGAGGAGAGAAGAGAATGGAGTCTAAAGCTGCTACTGTGAGGAGCCGGCGCTGTAGCACAGTGGGTTAAAGCCATGGCCTATAGCACCGGCAACCCATACGGGCATGGGTTTGAGTCCTGGCTGCTCCACTTCTGATCCAACTCCTTGCTAATGTGCCTGGGAAAGCAGTGGAGGATGGCCCAAGTATTTGGGCCCCTGCACCCATGTGGGAGACTCAGAAGAAGCTCTTGGCTCTGTCCTGGCCCAGCCTTAGCCATTGTGGCCATTTGGGGACTGAACCAGCAGATGGAAGAGCTCTTTCTCTCTATAACTCCACTTTTCAAATAAATAAATAATTAAATCTTAACAAAGAAGAAAAAGCTGCTATGAGTGGTTAGCAGAACTAGGAACCAGGGTCACTCATCTCCTTGGGCCTCCACGGTTGCTACTGGACATGTGCTGTGTGCCTGGCCCATTGGGAGGCTATGGGGACATGGCGATCAGAGAGCCTGGTGCTGTCGGGGTGCTTAGCGCCGTGATTTCTGCTGACCTTCCAGCTGGGTGCAGGGAAGAGCAGGACAGGAAGCTTCTCTGCAGCTCGCTGATCCGCGTCGCAGCTGGGCTCCTGGGATTGCACCCACTCAGCAGGTGAGAGTGGGTGCAACAGCGTGCTTCAGCACCAGCCTTTCCGAGACCTCGTGCAGGAGTGCTGAGTCATCCTTTTTGCCCTCCTGTCCCCCTTCTCCCTCTGAGTGCCAGGAAGGAAGGCTGACCCAAGTGTAAAGAGGTAGCGTGGGCTCCCCAGGCCATGGGCATGTGCCGGGCAGCCGGCTAGGATGGGTGGTGGAGGAGGTTTGCTAACAGTGGCAGTGTTCTCTGGCCCTCTCACCCTGCCTTACCACTAGGAGAAAACAACCTGGCACCCACATCAGGGTGGTGTTTGGAACAGTTTGCCTACAGTTGCACATTGAGGTTCTTGTCCACAGGGACGTGAACTTCCACCCCAGAAATAAAACACCATCCTCCCCCTTCTCGGACGTGGAGTGTGACAGAAAGGTTCACCTGTCAACAGGTGGGCTGACCCATGGGGCCCTCCGCTGAAAAACATGCAGTGGCTCCAGCTGACTCCAGGCTGCCGTATGGAAAGAGAGGCAGTGAGCTTTGTTCTCACTTTCCGTGCTACTTCCATGGAACTACGCCTGGCATTCGGGTCACACGCAGGGTCCTTGGCACCACATTGTGTGCTGCCCCATTACGCAAGAACACTTTTCCCCAGCGGTGTTGACATATGTCCTCTTAAATCAATCAGCCTTCCCATCTGGGCCAACCCATTTACCAGGAACGAGAAGGAGGGCATCCCAGGGAGAAGGACATGATGTTCTGGACACGGCACTGCTGTATTTACCAAGATACTTTTTCTACCTTTCTTTTAAAAAACAGAAACTGAAAGACAAACACTCTCGGGTGTGACATCTTACACTGGATGATGAGTTTCCGGTGTTCGTCGCGAGAGTCTTCCATGGTGTAAAGGGTTTGCTTGGTGATGCTGTTCAGGTCCACGTTCCTCCAGTCCTCCAGCATTTGGAACGTGATGTCTGCACTGTGGATCACTGTTCGGGATGCCTGTGATCCAATCCAAGCAACTCATTAGCCTGAGAGCTGTTAGGTTAAAACCCCTTCATTTTAGTCCCCTCTGTGTCTCATGGGATCTGCTTATGGTATTTTGCAAACTACTTTGTAATTCGGGAAAGTCCACAGGCAAGAAGGCAGCAGCTGACTCCCTGACTCTGAAGATCCAGACATCTCTTCCTATCTCTCCTGCTCTACAGGAAACCATCGAGGTGGCCTAGTGCAGTCCAGACACTGCAGTTCGCAGCCCCTTTGGTCTTGACCCCATGAACAACAGGACGAAGCCCAGAGATCCGTGAGCTCTCTGATGAAATCTTGCAGATGGGGCTCTGCACTTCAGAACCTTTTAGGTTTCAGAATGGTCTCGCTACCCTTGTGATAGATTTGGCCCCAGAAACTTCAAAACGTTTGCTTGTCATATGAGTGCGTTCTGAAGCAGCTGAGGCTCTGGTGTTCTCCTTTTAAGTAACTAGGGTGATTAAAGTAAATAGGAATAACTAAGAAGGAGGAAGAGGGAAACTATACCACAAGTCTCTCTCTGAGTGTGTATATCCTTTAAAGCTGTGGCTTCCTAGCAAACCCTCATTAGCGAGCTTAAATTTATAAGTTGGATACTTGGAACAACATCACCAAGTTGGAACAATCATGATAGAAGAAAAACATATCAGGGTCATTTCCTTCACTTGCATGTTTTCAAAATGTCTTTTAATTAAAATTTTAAAAGGATATGAAATTCACAAGGACCTTGAAAGTCTCCTAATGCTTGTGAATTTCCAGGCAAAGGTAAAAAGATAAATACTGATGATCCCTTGGTACACCCCGGACTGTCTAAGCACAGGTCAAATGCTATTTAAAGAACTGTACAACCCCTCAAAGGTCACAGAGGCCTGGGGTCATTCTGTGATAAAATAATGGAAATAACGGAACATAAAGGGCAGGCGTCTGGATTCAAACAGGCCTAGGTCAGAGCCTGGCTCTGCTGCTCATCACTGACTGATTTGGGGCAGGTGATTCCTGATCTGTGAAACAGAGATGTAATAGTACCTCCCTCCCTTCCTGGGAGGGTCCTGGCTGCTGTTGTGGGACCCTGGAGATGATGTTTGGAAAGCCTAGTGCATGGCACAGAGCTAAGGGCTCCATCAGGGTGACTGCTGGTACTCAGGTTGGTTTTCTCTGCAGTGAGTGTGCTGACACCTCAGGGACTTTGCATATGTGTTCCCGCTGACTGGCTGGAACGCCCTCTTCCCTCACTGCCCTGGCAACCCTGCTAGCATGCATGCTCCAGCCGAAATGCCGTGCACATGGAGAAGACTTTGCTGACCTTTTTATCTGAACAGGACTTGAATGTCCTCCTAGTCCCTACTTCCATTCTATTTCCTTCCTAACACTAAGACTTATATAATTTTTTTGACATATTTTTTCTTCTAAGGGCAGTACCACCGAGCATGGTGTCTGGCATGCAGCAGGCACTCCAAAATATTTTGTGCGCTAAGAGACTGAGATATGAATGCCAACTTTCTTGTGTGATTAGTGCATCTGAAAGAGCCCAGATACGTGCATGCTGGGTCCAAGTATTTGGGATGCATCTTCGGCTGGATGTTGTTCAGCCTGACTGTGTGTGTTTAGGAAAGCTGCCTGGGGCACCGGCACTGTGGCATAGTTGGTTAGGCCTCCACCTGTGGTGCTGGTATCCCACATGGGAGCCAGTTTGACTCCCGGCTGCTCCACTTCCTATTCAGCTCCCTCCTAGTAGCCTAGGAAAGCAGTGGAAGATAGCGCAAGTGCTTGGGCCCTTGTACCCCGTGGGAGACCTGGAGGAAGTTCCTGGCTCTGGTGTAGTGCAAGCCCAGCCATTGAGGCCATTTGGGGAGTGAACCAGTAGATGCAAGATCTCTCTCTCTCTCTGGACTCTTTCAAATAAACAAAATAAATCTTAAAAAAAAAAAAAAAAAAGGCAGGGCAGGTGCTGTGGTGCAGTGGGTTAAAGCCCTGGCCTGAAGCACCAGCATCCCATATGGGCGCCAGTTCTAGTCCTGGCTGTTCCTCTTCCAATCCAGCTCTCTGCTGTGGCCTGGGAAAGCAGTAGAAGACGGCCCAAGTCCTTGGGTCCCTGCACCCACAAGGAAGACCTAGAAGAAGCTCCTGCCTCCTGGCTTCGGATCAGCGCAGCTCCAGTCATTGTGGCCATCTGGGGAGTGAACCAGCAGATGGAAGACCTCTCTCTCTGGCTCTACCTCTCTCTGTAACTCTGTCTTTCAAATAAATAAATCAAATCTTTAAAAAAAAAAAAAAAAAGCTCGCTGGGATGTTGGCTCAGCATTGTGTCATTGTCTGTTGGTTTAGCCCCAGCACTGCACCGGGACTGACTGCCCTGGATGTGTCCGAGAGCTGTCGAGTGAGGATGGCAAGGCAGCACCTGCTCACTAAGCTACACACTGTCTGCCTGGGGGAGCTGTGCAGGGGTGTGTTTGTGTGCATGTGCTTCTGTTCTCGGGTGTCGATGACTTTACCTATGTGTGCATTATAAAGACCAAGTCCTTACTAAACTGTCTCAGCCCCAGAAAGAGGCATCAAAACGCCAAGAGGAACTAAGAGCCACTCTGCCAAGTTGGAGAAAGGAACTAGAGGGCCAGGCTGGCATGCACCTCAGAAATGTGGCAGCGTTTCTTCGTTTTGTCAGCATTCGTTTTCTTCCCTGAATCCTGCAGGCTCTGCCCATCCCCCGCACAGTGCCCTCGTGTCGCCTCTGTAGCAGTCTGCGTGAATCTGGTGGAGTTCCTTCTGGTCTCCACGTCCCCTGCACCCTCTGTTCCAGGAGCAGGACAACTGTGAGGGGGGTTGGGGTGGACACTGCCCCAGGGCCTTTCTTCAGGCCACTCTAACAGGACACCCATTCCTCCCACCTTGACTTTGAGTAACCAGCACAAACCAGAGCCAGTAACACCTTCAGGAGCAGTTACGAAGCCAAGCACAAGCAGGTGACATACGTGAGTGAATGGGCCAAGTGTAAGACAGAGCTGGGGCTGAAGCTGTGGCACAGCAGGTTACGCTGCAGCCTGGGACTCCGGCATCCTATATGAACACCTGTTCAATTCCTGGCTGCTCTGCTTCCAATCCAGCTAATGCACCTGGGAAGGCAGCAGAAGATGGCCCAAGTGCTTGGGCCCCTGCCACCCATGTGGGAGACCCAAAAGGAGTTCCAGGCCTTGGCCTTCGTCTGTGCCAACCTTAGCCATTGTGGCCATTTGAGGAGTGAACCAGTAGATGGAAGCTCTCTCTCTCACACTGCCTTTAAACTAAATTAGTAAACCTGAGAGAGAGAGAGGAAGAGAGAGAGAGAAAGTAAGTTGGCATGACAAGGACAGTGCTTGCTAGAGAGAAGCTGGGGGCATCTAGCTGGCTCCTGTCCTGGGAAACACAGCTCTGGGGCAAGTTGAAGCTCTTGAAATTTCTCTACAGAAAATTTGGATATTTAGCTCTTAGCTCCCAGTTTTGACTTTAAGTAACCAAGTGAAAAGTGTTTTTAACAACGCCAATCAAACATTAACCCCACACATTCGAGGGCCAGATTTGGCCTGCAGCCACTTGTTGGCCAGCCACCTCTGCTGTGAGGTCAATTTTAATGTCATGTTCATGGCTTGCCTCAGCAGATAACCTTCTCTCAGGTGCAAAATTAATAATAGAAATGTCAAGTAATATGCCACCCAGTTCAAACTACAGAGTAGATAGGGGCATGGAGTAGGATCTCCCACTTTTACATTTGAATTTATACACTTTTACATTTGAATTTTTTATAAGGATATGTCACTTCTGAGCTAAAAATAATGCAGATGAGGAACACTACACAAAAGTGAGCGAATACTTAATATACTATGTGGCTTTGAACTCTTGTAGATGACACAACAAACAACAAATCATCTCTTGATCTGATTCCTGTGACTCAGTGGTTAGAAACAGGGGTATGGACGGTGAGGGGGGATGGGATTTCACTGGCATTCTTGGTCATCACAGCTGGGGGTGGGTGGGTGGTACTGCTGGCATCTGGTGGGTGGAGGCCGGGGATGCTACACAAGCAACTCCCTACAACAAAGAATTATCCAGCCCCACATGTCAATAAGGGGAGGGGGCACTTAAGGGAAACATACAATTGTGGACCTAGACCATATCTGAAAGGTTCACAGACACTTGATGTCAGAAATTATTTTGTGTATTAGTTGAAACTGGTTATTAACTAATTAAAATTTTTTTTATCTGTAGAAATTGAAAATAATCGAGTGCCCTGTTAAGCAACCGGATAGATTCTGCAGGCTGCTTTTGTGGATCTGCCCCTGTGTTCACAGTGACTCAGCCATGGTGAAAACCCATTACGGAGGACAGCTACCTGGCAAAGATGATTTAGTGATGTTTGCCGTCTCAGAATTTGGGAAAACCTTCTCGACACTGCAAGAAGAAAAGAGATAGTTTGAAACATCCGCATGCCTATGATGGTACCTGGTGTTTTGAGGCAAATTTCAAAAAAGTTCCTTCCTCATTTTGCCTAAACTTGTCAGAATGCCCAACCCCATTTGTCTACCCACTGGCAAAACTCTGCATTTGGTCTTTTGTTCTCCTATTTGGGCTTCCCCAGCCATTTCCTAATGGTGGCGTCTGATGTACAGATTTCAAAGTCACACACACACACACACACACACACACACACACAAACACACTCGCAGGTGTGAGAAATCATGGCGTCAATCAACCGTGAGTAAAAGGAATTATTTACTTGTCTTTCATTTTGCTAATTGCAAGCTCAATCACTTCTCCCCACAAATAATTGCAGGAATCAAGTGGAAGCTTTGAAGAAGCCCCTTTAAAAAGTAGTGTGTCTAATAGGAAACCTTGATTGTGCCTCACCATTGCGGGGCGGGGTGGGGGTGGGGGTGGGGGGGCAGCTAGCAGGTGCTTCGTGGATAGAACCCTGGCAGCACCTTGATTTTTTTTTTTTTTTGGCTGATCACTACCTGTAGGAAAACTCTTGTTTCCTACACTGATCATTTCAAGTGGGGCGACCCATCTGTGGATTGGATCTTAAAGCAGACAAGCCATGTGCCTGTCCGAGGTCTTCATTTCTCCAGAGCCATCTGGAGAGGTGTTTGTTTCCACCCCTTGCACATTCCCCACGCGCACTCCAGGCTCCCTGGGAAGAACGACTTCCTCCAAGCATGAAGCAGGCGCAGGTGGAAGCCCGACACACCTCCTGGGTGCGCTGCTGCCGACTTTGAACGGGTTTGTTTTGTCTGCATAATTAAAATGGGCGCGGGGCATTCTTCTCATTAATTTCTGAACTGGTCAAGAAATGGTCAGAAATTTCCCTCGGATTATTCTAATTTGTACACAGAGCGGGCTTGGTTTGAAGAAATAGGGTGTGGGGTGGAGGCATGGGGGTTGGGGGGGGGCGGGTGGCAGATGAACTTCTAATTTTCCAGGCCGATCAATCGTTAATCCTTCTCCTTAATTACTTTTTCTTTAACTTTGTGATGTGGAATTTAGTGCTCGTGAAAAGAAAAGAACTGAGAGGCGTGAAATAAAGCGGGCTTTATGGGTGAGGGGCTCTGTAGGCAGCCTCCCAGCGCCTCTCAAAGGGCTCCCTTGGCCTGTGGAGAGAGAGTAATTTGATCGCCTTCCTTTCCCTCGCTGGCTCCTCTCTGGGACAAGAACAGCGAGCTGTATTCAAATGGGGCTTCAAGACACGTATGTCTTAAGACTCTGTTTGGCTTAAAATCGGTTCATCTTTGTCTGAGAGCCACCAATGAGCTGCACCTGAGTCTTCCCCAAACCCCAGCCAGAAATACAAGACCAGTTTTCTGGGGAAGGAGTGATGTTAGCAGCGAAGATCCGCGGCCCCGGGCCCCTCCCCGCAGCAGTAAGATGCATTTGGCTTTGTGATTTAGGCCCAGAATGTTAGGAGCCCTGGCGATGGTCTCTGTCTCTTGCTGCCGCTGTTTTTGTGGGCAGGGAATGCAAAGGCATCTCAGAGCTTGGAGGTCACACAGTGTGATTCCTGGCCCCTGTTTACTGGCTGTGTGAGGGGCTCTGGTTCCTGGGTCACACTGGTGGCGGTGGGAGGCTCAAACAAGACGAGGAGTGGTGGGTGATGGGCAGAAACAGGCCTCAGACAGATCTGGGAGCCATCCTCTCTGCCACTCACTACCCCTCTGAGCCGGATCCCTCCTCCGCGAGTGGGCCACCCATAATACGCATTTTCTGTGGTTCAGTAAGTGTTGGCATATAAAGTTCTTAGCATAATGGCTGCTGCTTTGTAGGCAAACAGTGAGTGGCTGCTGCTATTGCTGGTGTTTCATGAACAAGGGGTGTGAAATATTTGGCTCTGAAATGTATGGTGCCCTTGCCTCCTGCGCCCACACCCTGGTACCTACATTCAAACTTGATGTTGCGCAGGTTTTCTGGGAGGTCATGGAGAGCCACTTTTAGCCACTCGTCCAGCTGCTTGGCAAACTTTCGGATCACCTGAGTTAAGCTAGAAAGAGAAAGGATGCCTTGTGAGTGCCTCTTGTGTTGTCCGGTCTCCCCGCTAGGCCTGCACAGGGGCTTGGGTCCCCCTCACTGGGCTTTAGCTGCTGCCAGTAGGTGCCACTCGTAAGAGCAACCTTAGAGATAGTGCAGGTGACCCAAGTCCTGTGGGAGACCTGAGCATCTGGGAAGGGATGCCAAGAGGGTGCTCTGGTGCCAACGCTGGCCCGCAGTGCCCAGCTGTGGGGAATGGTTCACCTCCTTCTTCTCAGGACAGACAGACAGCAAAGGAAGAGCAGGTCAGTGTCACACTACCTGCAGAACCAAGGGTGATGCCTCCTCTTGTCCCAAGACCAAACCCCATCCAGTCTCCTCCTGCCGTCTCAGGAGCCTCGCTTTCCATACACTACTGTTCCCTCTCTACTCCATCACTCCTCTCAGCATTTTAATGCATTAAGAAATAGTAATAAAATAAAGACTGTTATTCCCTTAACTGTGTCTTCTCAAGTCACCACCCTCCCCCTCACTTCACAGACCTCATGGAGTTGTCTGTCTCCTTATCTGCTCTTCCTCACCTCCCAGTTCACTCCTCACCTCACCCCTGCTCCTTGTCCTCGACAATGCTCCCTTGGGCAGCGACCCCGTCCACAACACCAAACCGGGCAGGCTCATTTTGGTCTCATCTTGCTTGGCGTCTCGGCAGCATCTGACTCTGTCACCCTTTTTGCAAACACTTGCTCCCCCTGGCATCTGTGACCCCCTTATTCAGGCTGCTCCTCGAAAATCCCAACGTTTCCCTCCCTGTACCTGGCCATTTCTTCTTCCAGTCCTTCCAAGTCCAGCCCTGGGGTCTCTTCTCATAAAGCTTTATTCCTTCTCTGGGTACTTGATCCACGTCCAGAGCTTCAGTCACCGTCTACGCTAACTTGTATGTCTCGGGCACAGAGACAGAACCCCAAGCCAACTGCATATGTGACTCCTGTAGCCCAGTCTTTATCCAACTTCCTCCATTCTCTCAAATGTCTTTTAGTTTGAATCAGGATCCAAGCAAGGTCCATACATTGTATAAGGGATATAACATTGCCTTATTCTACTTCATTTTTCATTCTCTTTTGTGCCATTGATTTACAGGTTCACTGGAATGTCCCATGCTCTGATTGGATTGATTTCTTCCTTCCTGTGTGTCGTTTATTCCAGTCATCTACCCTGTGTGCTCCCAGTACTCTAGCTGACTCGATACAACTCGGTTCCAACTTTTCAGGCAAGCAAACTGCAATGGGTGGTCCCTGTGCTCCCTGCTGCACCACATCACGAGGCTTATAAGGTCTGGTTGTTCTTCCTCTAGTACATCAGGTTCTGTATTCACTATCTGAGATTTGGTCTCTCTTCCCAGTAGCAAATATTGCAGATTTTCCCTCCAAGTTGCCTCTTGGGAGCATCCATTTTTCTCGCCAGTTCAAGCTGCCATCATCATCCCTCGCCTGGGCTCTTCCACTAGCTTCCTGCCCCCCTGCCTTGCCACATCCACCCAACTTCTACATTTTTTCCAAAATACTTGCAATCCTGGTCTATTTCACCTTCTGATTAAAACTCCTCAGTGCATTCGTTTTATTCTTAGGATAAAAACCCAAATTCTAACCACAGTCCCTGACGGCCACACTCCAGCCCTCCTCCCTCTCCCACCCCACCTTGCACTTCCTCCCGTTTTGGCACCACCAGCCTCTGCCCTGTTCTCTCCCACCAGCCTCTGCCCTGTTCTCTCCCACCAGCCTCTGCCCTGTTCTCTCCCCTCTCACAGCCTTTGCCCCTGGCGTTCTTGCAGTCAGGAGCAGCTTTTCCTTCTTCATCTGTTCAATTCCTGCCCACCATCAGAGTTGAGACCGGATTTACTCCCAGAGGAAAACCTTCTCTGAAGCTGCCCTAGACCAGGGCAGAGCCCATTCTTTCTCTGGAAAGGCCCCGTGGCTGTGACAGCCTGCATGACTATCTCGTTAATGTGGACCTTCTCTTTCCCCCTAGACTCTGTACTCCATGCCAGGGCAGGGACTAAGCCTCCTTTCCTTACCGCTGTATCCTTAGCCCCCAGCATGGTGCCAGGCGCATAGCAGCCCTGAACAAGCGTTAAACAGAAGAAAGAATGAAAGGCTTCCCATCCCCAGACGGAGCGACCTCAGCTATATTCCCTACAAGGTCCTGCCCACATTGTGCCCCCTCTCCACCCTGTTCATCGCTGGTTGCAGCCCCTCCAGGACCACCCCCTGGCTCACTCCACTCCCACAACACGAGCCGCCTCCCTGTTTCTCCAACACTCCAGGCCTTTGCCTGCCTCCCCAGGGCCTCCGTACCCACTGCTTCCTCTGCCTGGGAAGCTCTTGCCCCAGAGAGTGGCATGGCTCCCTGCCCTACCAACTTCACTTACACTTAGTTCAAGTGTGGACCATGATATTTCAAACCGGGGGCCTCCCCACTCTCTCGGCTCCCCCAACTCAACACTCTGCATCTTACCGTATGTTTGAAAAGGATGACTTTAACTACAGGAGGGCAATCACATGACTGTAATTATCCAGCCAAGATAGCAGTCTGGGGCCAGTACTGTGGCACAGTGGGTAAAGCTTCCACCTACATCACTGGCATCCCAGTTCGAGTCCCTGCTGCTCCATTTCTGATCCAGCTCCCTGCTAATGGCCTGGGAGAGCGGTGGAGGACGGCCCACACCTGCACCCACATGGGATACTGGGTCCCTGCACCCACATGGGAGACTGGGATGAAGCTCCTGGCTCTTGGCTTCAATCTGGCCCAGCTCTGGCTGTTACAGCCATTTGGGGAATGAACCAGTGGGGTGGAAAATCGATCTCTCTCTCTAACGCTGCCTTTTAAATAAATAAATTTTTTAAAAATAATAAAATCCGGTTTTTTGAAGGCAGAGCCAACAGGATTTTATGGTAAATGGATGTAGGTGTTTGAGGAAAGGATGGAATCAAGTTTGTCTCCTGAGAGAAAAGGGACAGAAGCAGCCGCTGTGCCCAGCAGGGTGCCTGACAGGCAGGAGCTGATTCCTAAATGGTAAATACTGGGTGGGCTGTAAGGGCTGTAATACAGACAGGGCCCACATTCAGTACTCGTCATCTTAGCACCCTGGACCCAGCTTCTAAGGGAGAGGCTGCTCCCGACAGGTCAACAGTGAAAGAAGTCCCAGGGTTAACCTTCCTGTGGCTGTGGCTGTGGCTGTGGCTGTGGCTGTGGCTGTGGGCGTTGGCACAGGTGCTGTGCCACTCTCCACCCATGACACACTGCCCTCGCTCCCAGCTGGAGCTGGGGAGCAGAAATAAGCAGCAGGACTGCAGGTGGGGCCCCTCACGTTGAGCTAATGTTTTACTTTATGCAGCTGCAGAAAAGTGAGGAGGGCTTTAGCCCAGAAAGGATTCTATCTGGGGCTCAGACTCGGGACTACAGGACTTGTAGGAGTCATCGGAGCATTCAAGCTGCTATGCTGTGGTGTCAAATGAGCAGGGGAGGAATCGCCTGCCCAGCCTCAGAGATGCGCCTCTAGCCCAGCCTGCTCTGCCTCCTGCAGGATCCGCTGATGCTGCCACACCCCCTCCCTGACAGACTTTCCTCCCGGGGGTACCCTGCAGCTGACAGCTTCCCCCGCTCCTCCTTCCTCCTAGCTCAGCCCTTGGCTGGCACTCCCCCCGTCTGCCCTGGGCTTGTAGTGCTACATTCTCCTCTGTTTTGTGGGGATGGTTCCCACTCCGACCGCTTCAGCATCAGCCCTTCCTCCCCATCTTCCCTCCGCACTTGTAACTCCCTGAATGGCTTCCAGCGGTGATGCTGTAGCAACAGCAAAAGCGGTGACAATAGCAGTTACACTTTCTAAGAGTGCAATGTGCTCAGCGCTAGACACTTCACCAGTACTTTTCTTATGTGATCCTCACTTCAACCCTATGAAGGAGGTACTACTGTTAATCCTTACACAGAGGTAAGAAACCAAGGCGCACAGAAACTTTTTTTTTTTTTTTTTTTTTTTTGCCCAAGGAAATGCAGCGAGTGCATGGCCAAGGCTCAAGCCCAGCTCTGTATGAATTCTGTTATCCTTCTGCAGTCAGGTGATGAAGGGATCCACATGTGCACTTTCAGATGCTTTGCTCCTCACTCTCCCCAGTGCCTTCTATGCAAAGGCAGGCGCCTCCAAAGGGAGGAGGCCATGTGCCTTGGCTCACTTGTGGAGGAGGGAAGATAGAAGAGTATCCCTACAAGTGGAGTAAAAGAATTCTGCTAAAATCTCCAACAAATTGCTGAAGGCTAGGATGAGAGCGTAGAACTCCGGGAGCCACAGGTACAAGGGAAGTTCACATCCATTTGCAAACTTCACAGATCTCTCGAGTGTTCTGAGGAAGACTGAAGACAAAGGAGAAGAACAGAGAAAGCCTTTCGCAGGGGTGCGTGTTTGCAGGAGAGGAGAAAACAACAAACAAACAAACAACCTGCCCCACAGCCAACCCCAACTGGCTAATAAGCACCAAGTCTCAAACAGGTGTAGCAGAGGTCCACTGGGAAGGCCTACAGCTGGGGGTGGAGTAGGATCGTGGAGAAAAAAGCCCAGGGGCTGCAGCTGTGGAGCCTTGTGTTAAAGCTACAGCATGTGACACCACTTCAAGTAGTGGCTGCCCCACTTCCAGTCCAGTTCCCTAACAATGGCCTGGGACAGTGGAAGATGGCTCAAGTCCTTGGGACTCAACCACCCATGTGGGAGACACTGATGGAGCTCCAGGCTCCTGGCATCAGCATGGCCCACCCCTGGCGTTGTGGCCATTTAGGGGAGTGAACCAAGGGATGGAAGATCTCTCTTCCTCCGCCCCCACAACTTTACCTTTCAACTAAATCTTTTGAAAAAAAATTTTTTTTCTTTAAAGCCTAAGAATATTTACAAGCTAAGCACAAGACACCTTAAGAGAATTTGCATCTGGTGGTAGACTGAAGATAATGGCAGCAACAAGAAAAGCCAAACCCAATTAATCCCCGAATATACTGATTGACTCCTTACATTCAGAGCCAAGAGAACAGGCATGTCTGTTTCTAAACATAAATACTATCCACCTCAGTCTATACTGTTCTGAGCAGTTTTGCAGTCATTGAAAATTACAAGGCACATAGGAAACCAAGAGTCTACTGTCAAGAGACAAAGCAGTCAACATAACAAGAGTGACCATGGCTCACTCAATGAAAAAGGGAAACAGTAAGCATGAGCAGATGAGGAATTTCAGCAGGACGCAGAAATTACCAACAACAATAAAATGAAATGGCAGAAACCAAAATGAAAAAAGCATACGTGACAATGTTGAGTCATGCTAGGACCTTTAACAGATAACCAGGGGCCGGCATTGTGGTGCAGCGGGTTAAGCCTCCACCTGTGATGGCAACATATGGTGCCAGAGGCGAAGAATGCCTTCAGCAGCATCAATACTAACACTGACAGACCGAAGGAAAGAACCAGTGATTCTGAAACAGGTCAATAAGAACGGCCCAATCCAAACTCAGAGAGAAAAATAAGAGGGCGGGGTGGGGTGGGGGAGCCAGAGCATCCAGGAGTTGTGGGGCAATGTCAAAGGTCTAACTTCTTGAGCCTGAAATTCACAAAGGAGAAAACAGAGCAGAAGATAATGGCTGGGAGACCTTCAAAAAATAATGAAATTCACTAAAGCACACACCTAAGAATCTCAGGAAGACCAAGCAGGATTCAAAACAAAACACCTACGTCCATTACAGATGAACAGCTGAAAGCTAAACACAGAGAACATTTTGAAGGCAATTAAGAAAACAAAGGCGCATTTTATACAGAGGAGCAAAGATCTATGAAAAAGCCAAATGTGTGGGCCAAAAACAGTAAAGCAAAATCTTTAAAATGCTGAAAGCAAAGTTAAGCAAACAACACCACCACCACCACCCTTGTCAATCCAGAGTCCCATTCCCACTGAAAGTATCTTTCAGAAATGAAGGAGAAATTACGATTTCTAGAGAAGCACAAACTGAAATAATTCATTACAACCAGACCTGTAACACAAGAAATGTTAAAGAAAATTCTGTGGGCCGAAAACTATGACAGATTTACACAAAGAAAGGAAGGTCAGGAATCATTATGATGACGATAGGTATAAAATGTTATTTTCCTTATCTTTAACCATTCTAAAAGATAACTGTCTACAGCAAAAATAGTCCCAGTATTGTGTAAGTTTATAGGATGTGTGCTATGGTTTGTTCCACCAACACTCATGTTGACATTTGACTCTCAGTGTGACAGTGCTGAGTCTTGCTATGACTGTAAGAGGTAATCAGAAGCTGGCACTGTGGTGCAGTGGGCTAAGCCACCACTTGTGATGGCAACATCCCATATGGGCACTGGTTCATGTCTTACCTTCTCCACTTCCGATCCAGCTTCCTGCTAATGTGCCTTGGATTGGTTGCCACAAGAGCAGGTTGTAATAAACTAAGGTTCCCTTTGGTGTTTCGGCCTCTTCCTTACTCACTTGCTCACCACTTGTGCACTTGCTCTCACCAAGTGATGCCGTCTACCATAAAGCCCTCACCAGCAGCCAAGAACTTGGCTCTTTGATCTCCAGAACTGCAAGCCATATAAATCTCATTTCTTTGGAGATCGAGCAACTTGGAGCATTTTGTTATAGTAACATAAAGTAGAATATATAAAAATAAAATTACAAAATAACAACAGCACCAAAAAATTGGATGAAAGAATGGGAGTATACTATTGTAAGATTCTTATACTACTTGTGCAGCAATATAATAATATTTAGTATAGTACATTGTAAACTAAAGATATATAAACCCTAAGCAATGACAAAAAATTTAAGAGGTATAAATAACAAGCCAATCATGGAGGTAAATGGAATGATAAAAAAAAAAAAATAACCAACCTGGTATGGGTGTGTGGCAAAGATCCTGATCAGGATGCCCACATCCCACAACAGAGAACCCAAATTCAAGTTCTGGCTCCACTCCCCACCCTAGCTTCCTGCTAATGTGCACCCTGGGAAGGCAGCAAGTTGGAGCTCAAGTACTTGGGCCCCTGCCACCCATGTGGGAGATGCAGATTGAGTTCCTGAATCCCCCGGAACTGGATCTGGCCCAGTCCCAGTCAGTGCAGATATTTGGGGAGTGAAATAGCAGATGAACACTCTGTTGCTCACTCTGTCTCTACCTCTCACATTTAAAAAAAAAAAGGACTATATTTTTGACTATATTTATTTATGTGTAAGGTAGAGTGACAGAGAGAGAGAGAGAGAGAGAGAGAGAGGTCAATTTTCCATCTTATTGTACATTCTCCAAATGACCGTAACAGCCAGGGCTGGGCCAGGCCAAAGCCAGGAGCCCAGAACTGCATTTGCATCTCCCATATAGATGGCAGGGCCGAAGCACTTGAGCCATCATCTGCTTCCTCCCAGCATGCTCCCTAAATGGGACTCAAACCAGCACTCTGATATGGGATGCTGGCATTGCAGGTGGTGGCTTAACCTGACAAGCCACAACACCAGCTCCAAAACTAAAGAATGTATTTTTAAAAATAGCAACCCCAAACCAGGAAACAAAAAAAGGATAAAAGGAATAAAACCCAATGAAACTCATGGAAAGCAAGATGCAAGATTTTAATTCAACTAAATATTATATATATATATATATAATATTTAGTTGCTAGATAAAGCAACTGAAAAGGGAAATTGACAAATTGTATAAAAACTGGCTGTAAGAAATATATTTCAACTATAAAGTCAGAATAACAAAGTAGAAAAACATGTCATATAAACAATGATTTCTTAAAAAGGCTAAAGTATCTGTTTTACTGCCAATGTATATTTCTAAACAAGAAGGATTTTAAAAATACATTATATTATTAAAAGGAGTCAATTCACCAAGAATACATAACCATCTTAATTTGTACATATTTAGTAACAAAATTTAAAATGAGCCTCAAAATACATGAAGTAAAAACTGCTAGACAAACCCTCAAAGCTGAAGATGTCTATATTTTTCTCAATCAATAGAACAAATGGACAGAAAATCAGTAAGGACAAGGAAAATCTAAACAACACTATCAATTCACTTGACCTAATTGAGTTTTATAGAACACTTCACCAAATGATAGCAGAATATACAGCCTTTCCAAGTACATATAGGACATTCATGAACATATTCTGGGCCACACAAAACAAGCTGCACTAAATTTAAAACAATAAAAATATGATGTATTAAATCTGACAACAGAGGAATTAAACTAGAAGTCCATAACAGAAGATCTTGACAATCTCAAATATTTGGAGATTAAACAAATGACTTCTACATAACCCATGGGTCAAAAAGGAGGTCATGCGAAAGTAGAAAATATTTTAATTGAATTAACATGAAAATAATATATCAAAATTTATGGGATGGAGCTAAGCAGTGATTAGAGGAAAACTGATAGTATTAAATTATTTCACTAGGAAAGCAATGACTTAAATCTTCATGTAAAGAAACTGAAAAATGTGGAGCCAGCCTTGTGGTATAATAGGTTAGACTGGTACTTGTGATGCCAGTATCCCATGTGAGTGCTAAGTCCCAGCTGCTCCACTGTCAATCCACCTTCCTGCTAATGTGCCTAGGAAAGCAACGTAAAATCGCCAAAGTATGTGTGCCCCTGCCTCCCACATGAGAGACTGTGATGGTGTTCCAGGCTCCTGGCTTCACCTTGGCCCAGACCCAGCCATTGTGGCCATTTGGGGAGTGAACCAGCAGCAGGGAGATTCTCTCTCTCCCTCTTTCTCTGTAACTCTGCCCTTCAACTAATGAAAGAAAGAAAGAAAGAGAGAGAGAGAGAGAGAAAGAAAGAAAGAAAGAAAAATAGAGAGAAAGAGAGAGAGAGGAAGGAAGGGAGGGAGGGAGGGAGGGAGGGAGGGAGGGAAAAGAAAAAAGAAAGGAAAAGAAAAGAAAAGAAAGAAAAAAAGGAAAGGGGAAGGGAGGGGAGGGGAGGGGAGGGGAAGGGAGGGGAAGGGAGGAGAAGGGAGGAGAAGGGAAGGGAAGGGAAGGGAAGGGAAGGGAAGGGAAGGGAAGGGAAGGGAAGGGAAGGGAAGGGAAGGGGAGCATAAGAAAAAGGAAACTGAAAAACCCAAAATAAGCACAAAGAAAACAATAAAAGGGGCCGACGCCATGGCTCACTTGGTTAATCCTCCACCTGTGGCGCCAGCATCCCACATGGGGGCCAGGTTCTAGTCCTGGTTGCTCCTCTTCCAGTCCAGCTCTCTGCTGTGGCCCAGGAAGGCAGTGGAGGATGGCCCAAGTGCTTGGGCCCTGCACCCTATGGGAGACCAGGAGTAAGCACCTGGCTCCTGGCTTCGGATCCGGATCGGCGCAGTGCCGGCTGTAGCGGCCATTTGGGGCGTGAACCAATGGAAGGAAGACCTTTCTCTCTGCCTTTCTCTCTCACTACCTATATCTCTACCTGTCAAATAAATAAAAATAAAACAATAAAATAAAACCATAAATTAATAAATTGGAAACATAAAAACAAGAAGAGACTAGAGAAATCAAAAGCTGTACACTGATAAATCTCTTGGCACACTAATCAAGAAAAAGAAGATACAAATTAATTGCATCAGGAATGAGAAAAGGGACATTACTACAGATCCTACAGATAGCAAAAGAGTAATAAATAAATATTATGAACATATTTCTTCTAGAAAAATAGAAAAGAGAGAGCACCACCCAACTCATTTCACAAGACCAGGATTACTCTGACACCTAAACCAGAAAAAGACATTATACAAAAAAGAAAAGAAAAGATCAATACTTTCCTCAATATAATATTAGCAATTTTGATCTACCAAAATAGTTTGTAAAAGTCATAATCAGGGCCAGCACTGTGGCATAATGGATTAAGCTCCCATCTGCAACCCATGTGGGCACTAGTTCGAATCCCAGTTGCTTCTCTTCTGATCCAGCTCCCATCTGATGCACTTGGGAAACAGCAGAGGATGGCCCAAGTCATCGAGCTCCTGTACCCCTCTGGGAGACCTAGAAGAAGCTCTGTGCTCCTGGTTTTGGCCTGGTCCAGTCCCAGCTGTTGTGGTCATTTGGGGTGTGAACCAGCAGATGATCTCTCTTTCTCTCTCTCTCTCTGTAACAGTATCTTTCATATAAATAAATCAATTTTTTTTTAATTATGATCAAGTAAGTTTACCCTGGGGATCAGAGGCTAGTATAAGAATTTTAAAATAAAACAATGTAAAATCTACCATATTAGCAGACTAAAGAGGGAAAACTATATGATGACCTTAGAACTTTTAAAAAACATCTGTAACAGAAACTCCTATTGTGATAGGAACTCTTAGCAAACTAGGAATGGAAAGGAACTTTTTCAACTTGATAAAGGGCATCTATAAAAAGCCTATAGCTAGCATCATATTTTATAGTGAATACTGAATGCTTCCCCTTAACAATTAGGGAAAATGCAAAGATGCCTCATCCTTACCTAGGCTGGGACAGCATCCTAGAAGTCCTAGCAAGTGCAAAAAGGTATGGAGGAAAAAAGATACACTGCCTGGAAATAAATAGAAGAAATGAAGTTTTCTCTAGTCCTACATTACAAAATTATGGCAAATCCCAAAGAATCTAACAAGTGAGTTTAATGCTATCTCACAATGTAACATCAACACACAGAAGTAAGTCATGTTCTGAAAGCCAGCATTGAGCAATTGGGAACCGGGGTTTTAAAAACATTGTTGGGGACTGGAGGGAGGTGGGAACTTCATGCAGCAGTTAAGATGCAGTTTGGGTGGCCAGCGCCATGGTGCAGTAGGTTAATCTTCTGCCTGTGGCGCCAGCATCCCATATGGGCACTGGTTCTAATCCTGGCTGCTCCTCTTCCAATCCAGCTCTCTGCTATGGCCTGGGAAGGCAGTGGAGGATGGCCCAAGTGCTTGAGCCCCTGCACCCGCATGGGAGACCAGGAGGAAGCACCTGGCTCCTGGCTTTGGATCGGCGCAGTGCCAGCTGTGGCAGCCATTTGGGGAGTGAACCAACAGAAGGAAGACCTTTCTCTCTGTCTCTCTCTCCCACTGTCTAACTCTGCCTGTCAAATAAAAAAAAAATAAAGACTTTAAAGCCACCATAATCTAGATTGTGTGGAACTGGATAAAGAAATTATGGGACATGTACTCTATAGAATACTATACAGTAGTCAAAAACAATGAAACCCAGTCATTTGCAACAAGATGGAGGAATTTGGAAAACATCATGCTGAGTGAATTAAGCCAGTCCCAAATGGACAAATATCATATGTTCTCCCTGATCGGCGACAACTAACTGAGCACCAAAGGGGAAACCTGTTGAAGTGAAATGGACACTATGAGAAACAGTGACTTGATCAGCTCTTGTCCTGTTGATGTACAATGTAATACTTTATCCATTTTAGTATTTTTTTTTGTTCTAGTACTATTGGTTGAACTCTGCAATTAACACACAATTATTCTTAGGTGTTTAAATTTAACTGAAAAGTGATCCCTGTTAGGAATTTAGAAAACATTATGCTGAGTGAAATAAGCCAGTCCCAAAGGGACAAATATCATATGTTCTCCCTGATCGTTGACAATTAACTGAGCACCAAAAAGGAAACCTGTTAAAGTGAAATGAACACTATGAGAAACGGTGACTTGATCAGCCCTTGCCCTGACTATTGATGAACAACTTGATACGTTATCCCTCTTAGTATTTTTTTTGTTTGTTCTACTTAATACTTTCGGTTGAATTCTGTAATTAATACACAGTTATTCTTAAGTGTTGAAACTTAACTGAAAAGTGATTGCTGTTAAATATAAGAGTGGGAATAAGAGAGGGAAGAGATGTGCAATTCGGGACATGCTCAAGCTGACTTACCTCAAATGGTAGAGTTAGAAACATACCAGGGGATTCCAATTCAATCCCATCAAGGTGGCATGTACCAATGCCATCTCACTAGTCCCAGTGATCAATTTCTATTCACAATTGATCATAATGATAGGACTAAGAGCCAAAGGGAGCACATAAACAAGACTAGTGTCTGCAAATACTAGCTGATAAAATAAAAAAGGGAGAGAACAATCCAACATGGGAAGTGAGATACACAGCAGACCTATAGAATGGCAGATGTCCTAAACAGCACTCTGGCCTCAGAATCAGCCCTTAAGGCATGCGGATCTGGCTGAAAAGCCCATGAGAGTATTTCAGGCATGGAAAGCCAAGACACTCTGGCCAAAAAAAAAAAAAAAAAAAAACCCTAAATGAAAGATCTCCACGAGTGAGATCCCAGTGGAAAGAACAGGTCATCAAAGAAGGAGGTACCTTTCTCTGAAGGGAGGAGAGAACTTCCACTTTGACTACGACCTTGTCTAAATATGATCAGAGTTGATGAACTCAAAAGGCTTCCATAGCCTTGGCAACTCATGACAAGAGCCTAGGGTGATTACTGATGCCATAAACAAGAGTGTCAATTTGTTAAGTCAACAACAGGAGTCAGTGTGCACTTACTCCTCATCTAGGATCTCTGTCCTTAATGTGCTGTTCATTGTGATTTAATGCTATAACTAGTACTAAAACAGTATGTTTCACTTTGTGTTTCTATGTGGGTACAAACTGTTGAAATCTTTACTTAATATATGCTAAACTGATCTTCTGTATATAAAGAGAATTGAAAATGAATCTTGATGTGAATGGAAGGGGGGAGGGAGAGGGAAAGGAGAGGGTTGTGAGTGGGAGGGAAGTTATTGGGGGGGGGGAGCCATTGTAATCCATAAGCTGTACTTTGGAAATTTATATTCATTAAATAAAAGTTAAAAAAAAAAAGTTGTAGGCCGGCGCCGCGGCTCACTAGGCTAATCCTCCGCCTAGCTGCGCCGGCACACCGGGTTCTAGTCCCGGTTGGGGCACTGGATCTGTCCCAGTTGCCCCTCTTCCAGGCCAGCTCTGTGCTGTGGCCAGGGAGTGCAGTGGAGGATGGCCCAGGTGCTTGGGCCCTGCACCCCATGGGAGACCAGGATAAGCACCTGGCTCCTGGATCCTGCCATCGGATCAGCGCGGTGCGTCGGCCGCAGAGTGCCGGCCGCGGCGGCCATTGGAGGGTGAACCAACGGCAAAAGGAAGACCTTTCTGTCTCTCTCTCTCACTGTCCACTCTGCCTGTCAAAAAAAAAAAAAAAAAGAAAAGAAAAAAAAAGTTGTAGGGGAGACAACAATGAAGTAAGTTGGTACACATTTGTAGCAAGTCTTATTTTTCCACAGTAGATCTAAGGGGACAAATGCTAACATAGTGGAAGAACTACATCACAGTAAAGCTGATCCAAATAACACTATGTCAAAGTCTACACCTTGAAATCAGAAGTGTTTTTTTTTTTCTTCAAGTGTCAATGGAATACCCAGAAAACTTGACTATATTACTAAACAAAGAAAATCTAAGCAAAGTTTCAAGAAGAAATCAGCTAGTCAACAGTCTTTAATTACGAAGCAATAAAAATTAAAGTGAATAGCATAACCATAAGACAACAGTTCCTAACACATTGGCATTTTAAAATGCTCCTTTTAAATTCTTCCTAACCTGCTCACAAATGTAGTGAAATCCCTGACCTCCCCAAATATACAAGAGAACTTCAAAAAGTTCACGGGAAACTCATACTGTATTTTAATTTCAGTTTTCCACAAACATTTTAAAGCCTCTGCATATGTGTGTATACATAGGTATGTATATACATGTATATGTAGACACGCTCATATTTAAGTAGATAAGTTGATACTAAAATACTGCATATAGAAAAACCGGTAAGTGTCAGCAACAGGAAAATTCTGAAAAAGGAAAGTGATAACAAAGAGCTGGCCTTGCCAGATAGTTGGACATGTTTACAGATAGCAGACTTAAAACAGAGGGCTCCTGGAAATATCAATGGGTGAGGGAAAGGAAGTTCGGAAGTAGTCCCAAGTACACATGAGAAACAGTTCCAGGTACATATGAGATGCATCGCACAACAAAGGAAGCATCTCCCATCTAGGAAAAAAAATGTAATCACTCAAATGTGGTATTGGGACAACAGGAGAGGTACAAGCGGAAAAAATGGAGCTATTCTTAATAGCTTATATTAGGGTGAAACCCAAACTGAGCAAAAAGTCAAAAGATAAGCATTATACCGCAAAGTGACTGAGACCTACTATGGGAAAATTATATAACTGCAGTGGGAAAGACTTAAAACAACAATACAAAATCTAGGGATCATAAAAACAAGACCAATAAATTCAATGACATAAATGTATTTTCCGGGCCGGCGCTGCGGCTCACTAGGCTAATCCTCCGCCTGCTGTGCCGGCACACCAGGTTCTAGTCCCGGTCGGGGTGCCGGAATCTGTCCCGGTTGCCCCTCTTCCAGGCCAGCTCTCTGCTGTGGCCAGGGAGTGCAGTGGAGGATGGCCCAAGGACTTGGGCCCTGCACCCCATGGGAGACCAGGAGAAGCACCTGGCTCCTGCCATCGGATCAGCGCGGTGCGCTGGCCACAGCACACCGGCCGCGGCGGCCATTGGAGGGTGAACCAACGGCAAAAGGAAGACCTTTCTCTCTGTCTCTCTCTCACTATCCACTCTGCCTGTCAAAAAAAAAAATGTATCTTCCACATGACAAAGACAAAAAACCAAGATGAATTTTCGCAACTCTTAACGTAAATTGTTAATCCCTAATAAATGTGGAGTTCCTAAAATCAATGAAAGACCAAACACCAAAAAGAAAATTAGGTAAAGATTAAAAACAGAGTTCACAGGAGAAAAAATGCAAATAACCTATAAATATATGAAGAGAGATTCAAGTTCATGTTAATAAGATAATTGCATATTAAAACTTCACTCAGAAAAGCACAAGTCATATATCCTTTGATGCAGGAATTCTGCCCTCTGGGAGTTAGTTTATCCTACGCATAAATTCCATGTAGTGGGATGAATAGTGGCCCCTAAAATCCACGCAGAACCATGAGAACAACCTTATTTGGGGGAAGGGTCTTGGCAGATCTGATGAAAGACCTTCAGTTGAGATTAGCCTGGATTAACCAGGCAGGCCCTAAATCCAATGGCAAGTGCTCCTGGAAGCAACAGAACAGGAGAAGGCAGACAGACACACAGAACAGAGACCCTGGAAGACAGGGACAGAGAGTAAGGTGATGCGTCCACAAGCCAAGGAGCACCAGGTATGGCCCTGACAGCTCCCTAGGGAGCCAACCCTGCTGTCACCTCCATTTCAGACTTCTGACTTGTTTATGAGGGACAGGCTGTGAGGTGTGGACTTGTGTACAGGAGCCCACAAGGGAGACTCCTGCACACCGGGGCTAGGAGCAGCTGGGCTCTCAACCGACCTGTACCTGGAAAGAGAGGGCTGGAAGGGAGTGGAAGCCTGTGGAGGAATGGCCGGCCCCCCAGGACCTCATGGGAAGAGTCAACCTCTTGCCTTCATTTTTCCATTCCTGCCAGCACCATGGCCACAACTAAGGTTTTTGTTGTTGTTGTTGTTTCTTGTTGGTTTTTTTTTTTTTTTTTTTTGGTAAAGCAAGACATAGAACAGTATATACAGTGCCACAATTTCAGAAAGAGAAAATAGTATACACACTGATTCCATGTGCACAGCAGATCTCAACAGACCTCCCTAGTAAATGATTGTGTCCGATGCTCCAGGGAGGGGCTGGGGGTCTGGGGAGCAACAGTGCAGGAGGAAACTTCTCACTGTGCACCATATTCCACCTTTTGAATTTTAACCTCACATGGTTCAACATCTAGACATTTTATTTCTATTCACAAATATCAGTCAACTCCAAAGTTCAACACCAGTGGTCCTTGCAAGGGAGGTCTTTGGGCAGTGCATGGTTATCAACAATAAATGGGAAGAAGGGATAATCGGCCCTCAGGAGTAGCCCCCGGGGGAGGATGGGGACCAGGGTGCCCACCTGTCAGGTAGCGCCTGGAGCACGGTGGGCATCAGCACCCCGGAGATGGCTTTGTAGAGGATGGAGTCGCACACGCCAACGATGTTCACCACGGTGGAGGAGCCCAGCACAGGCAGCATGTGGGGCGGCATTCCTTGCCAAAAGTGCAGAAGGAAGCTTTGAACCTGTATCGACCCACAGAGAGAAGAACCATGAGGTGACACGGGGCTCTCCCAGCACAGCTCTGGAATCCCGCCGAGGCCAGCCCGGGCTGCCGTGCTGCTGTCTCCTTCCCCCGCGGTGGCCCACGCCACTCCCGGCCTGGCTTGGTGTGGGAGCCCTGGGCCTTCCTCCTGCACACAGCTTGAGCACTGCCGGGACTGGCAGCCTAGGGCCAGGAGCAGCACCGTAAACCCAAGGGCGCCTTCAGGGCTGGCTGTGGTTTCGAGTGTTTAAGGAAGGGAAGGCGAGGCCCCCACTGGGGTCTCAGGGACCCCCAGCTGTTCTGGGAGGGAAGGGAAAGGTGTGGGAGTTACACATGAGTGGGATGTTGTTAAAATGAAAATATGTGTCATACACAAGATCCTTGTGGTTCAAATCTGTGCGCCCAAATCCAGGGAATGCACAAAGGATATCCCCAGAGCCCTGGCCAGTTGGTGCCATTATGGGATGCTGGATGGTGCTTCCGGGCAGTTAACTTCAAGTGAGCAGGTGAAGTATATGTGATTGACTTTTCCTTTTTATCCCCAAACCACCAGGCCAGAGCAGGAATACACTGGATACTCAAAGATGGAATGACTCTTATTAAAGCAACTCATGTCACGTCTGCGTGGAATAGCCAAAGCAGAGCCCTTGGAGCAGAATAGGACACACACAAGTGGGACAAGGCGAGGGAAGAGAGCAGTAAAGATGCTTGGCTCATGGACCCAAGGACATTCACAAGCATCTAGACTCAGCTAGCCTTGAGGAGCAGCCCACCTTGAGGCCAGGGAACCCACAAGACTGATGTTTTATGAATTCTAAGAGACCTAGCTTGGTTTCTGACAGATGGGCACCCTCGAACTCCACAGGTGTTGTTATCCGCATATCCCTGGTTCCCAAATCAATCCTGACCCAGTGTGGGAGATAATTTTTCCCCTCTGGTTTAAGGCCCTAGAGCTGCCATTGCTACCGTCATTAGCTTCCTTTATTGAATGCCTGCCATTTGCCAGGTACTCTCGGTAGGTTCTCTCAATACTCGTACTACCATTGCAGCTCAGGGTCATTGCTCCAGTTCACAGACATGCCCTGTGCAAAGCCAGGCAGCAAGTCAGAGAACGGATGCGCCTGTGTTTGTCTGCTTCAGTCCTTGGCCCAGTCAGTCCTTCAGGTTCTCCCTGGAGTAGGGTCTCGTTCTCTTCTGGCCAGGCTGCCTTGGGGAAGTGGAGCCCTGCCCTGCCTGCAGCCCGGTGACCAGAGCTCCGCCTCCTGTGGACACACTCCCCTGATGCTCCCAGCTTGCCTGGGTTTCCCAGTGTCAACACTGCATGGGAAGCAGGGGAGAGAGAGATGGGGAGAAAGGCCACGCCACTCTGACCTCCTAGGGGGGAAGAGTGTCAATGAGGGCAGGTCTGTGTGTAGTGAGATGAAGTTCTGTTTACTCCATGATGATGACAATATAGAAAAGTTTCACCCAGATTGAAAATTCAAATAAAGAAAATCTGGATGTGTGAAGCCTTCCTGAGTTCAGTCTTGGTTCCACAAACAACTAGGGATGTTATATCTCTAAGCCTCATTTTTCTTACCTGTGCAATGGGGATTAAAGTAGTGTTTATTGCACAGGATTCCTAAAATTTATTTAGCATAATGCTCGGGCCATGGTAGATGTTTAAAAAGGAATAGTAGTGGCGATGATGATGATTATGATGAAGAAGAAGGACTACAACTACTAGGCCCCAGAAAGCATTGTGCTTCCCTAAATGTTTGGGACACTTTCCCAAGTTTCTGAGGGCCACCAGCCTGCATCCCCACAGCCAAAGATCTTGTTCTGTCATTGAGACGCCTGGTGGCTGGCCAGGCTTCAGCTCTTAGGCAAGGTGCTTGTCCTCCAGAGGGCCTTCCGCTGTCCCCTGATCCCAGCTTGTCCCTGAGCTTTGGCCTCTGGTCAGGTCCCAGACTCCCTTCCTGCTCCTCTGACTGAGTTTCAGGCTCTGCCGAGCTCATTCCTAAGAGTGGTAGACTCTGAATTCATTTGCCTTACTTAGCTCTCTTCCCATGCAGCCCTACCCCGTTTTAATATGAGCAGCCAATTTCTAGCAGAAAGTCTGGAAAAGATCGGCTGCTGTGCAGGTTCAAACAAATCTGGGGAAAATCAATGTCTTTAGCAGGCATCCGTCTATTCTGAGTGTTCTAGCTGCACAGGGACCCTGCTCAATCCTGTTTGCTCAACAGCTTTTGTAGATGGCGTATCATCCAGGTTTGACTTCCCATCCTACTCTCTGCATTTGAGGCCATTTAAGGTCCAGTGGCACCAGTTCCTCTGGGCGAGAAGGAAAAGGAAGGAAATGAAGTGATATGAAGCAAGAGGTGAGACTGGCAGTCGGATGTGGACAGACACGGCTTCGATTCAGATGGTGCAGCTGCCAGGACTTCCAGGGGACAGAGTGTGAAGAGGGAAGGAAGGGAAGATCCACCGGCTGAGTGGAGGGTAGTGTCGACCTGAGTCTTGAGAGATTTGGAGCTAGAAATATTTGGAAATTGAAAATTAAGAGCTCTGATTTGGCCATGTTCAGTTAGATGCTGAATTGACTGCATCTGGAGCTTAGGACTAAACACGGGGAGAGTTTTATCAAACAGAGATAATGACACCCACCTGTTATTAGGATGGAATAAGATGACTTATGTAAAGTGCCTGGCATCATATAAGCATTTAACAAATGGAAACTTCTTATGATACAGAAGGGAGAATTCTGAAAAGTTCTCCTTCCTCCCTACAAGTCTAAGTGGTTGAAGAACCAGAGATAAATGATTGTTTAACGTTAAGTTTCCCGGATTACTCTCACAAGCTTTGTTGTTAGAAATGTGGCAGAGAGGGTCAGCTGTCCTTTGGAGAGTCGAGCTCCTCTTCTGCAGTGGTGTAGGCTGTCACCCCTGAGAGACCACAGTCCCTAGCCTCCCGCTGGCTGCATCAAGGTGGGACCGTCTCCTGTCAATCGCACAGTGGTAACATGTTTTATTCCTGGGATGACAAGGTCCCTGCCATTCTTTTCCCCACTCATCAGCTGAACAAAGAGGGTTCCAAGGCTCTAGGGCAGGATGGAGCCACAAGATGAAAACAGCAGGTGTCTGGACCACCCCAGCATCTAGCTTTCCAACCAAGGCATCCACACTAGATTGAGACATGAGAGCAAAATAAGTCTCTAAGGTGTTAAGATTTGGAGCGTTATCGATCATCATTGCTTGTGTTGCCTGAACCAATCACGACTTGGGATTTGCCCTGATCTCAGTGGAATGCAAGACACAGCCAATCCCTGCCAAGGTTGCTCAAGGAATTTGGGAGATGTTCAAGGATGTTATAGAGTGCTAGTGGATCAAAGTCGAGATAAGGAAGAAGAGAACTTCTTTACGAACACGGTGCTTTCTCTTTCGGAGTTGTGTCCGTGAGCCAAGTGACATTAAGCGCTCAATAAACACAGCTCTGTGGCACAGCAGTGGGAGGGGCAAGAAATAGGGAAGGGCATTTTGCAGCTTCATCCTTAGATCTCGCCGCCTCCAACACCACCCTTCCCTGGACACACACAAAGGGAAGCTTCGGGCTCTTTCCTACAACTAACTGCTGGTTTATATAGCCCTTTTAGAGCTCACGTAATCTTCTTTGAAACTGAACGTCCCCTCATCCTTTTTCAGTTCCTCTTCTCGATTCTTTCTTTAACTAGAATGCTTTAAAATTAACAAGTGAGATGGTATTCTTAACACTGTGTTTGTAGGTGGGATTTGTAGGAAACGTGGACCAGACCTTGCGAATGGAGGGTCATCTGCACCAAGGAAGAGGAGCCGTGGGGAAATACTAAATCCAAAAATATACGAAAGTTTTTCTTGAGTGTGTCTGAGTCTGCACTTCTGGGTGTAATGACATGCTGGCAAAATGGTCTTTCCAGTTTGCTAAAAGGGCAGGATGCAGTCCACCAGTTAAATCAAGGAAAAGGCCATGCCCACCACTACAAACACATAAGAGTTATAACATAAGGACAATCCTAGAAACTGCTTTGTGGGATTCCTGTGAGTAAGTTGAGTGAATGGGGCATCAAGGACTTCCAAATGTCAGGCCTCACAGCTAGCTGCAGCTCTGGAACTAGGAGCTAGTGTTAATGGTGGTATTTTAATACAAAGTATTCACAGCTCGACACTTGTTGACCTACCTCATCAAAGTTGGCTCTTATTACAGTGTCCAGTATTCTCTGACAGTGGGTTCTGTACATCATAATAAAGGTAGAAACCTGTGGGGGCGGTGGAGGACCAACAACAAAGGCACACATTAATACACATTGCTGCCGCCCTGCCAATTCCAGTTGTTAAGTCATTGTATTCCCTGTTGGGAATTCACCTACCACCTACTCATCCTGCAAGACCCAACTGAGACTGATTTTCATAAGTAGGGCTCTCTGCCCTCAGCCCCTCCTCTGCTCACACAACACCTGAGTGTGGAGAGCCCTCGCCCTGAGGGCATTGGTTTCTCACTCTGCCTCCACTCTCCACCTTCTGAGGCTGTGGGCTCCAGGAAAATAAAAGTGGAGTGTTGCTAATACTTGTGCATCCTGACCCTAGCAAGGTGCCTGGCACACAGAGATCAGCAGGACTTATTAAACTGATTTCTCTTCATTGGATAAGATAAGTGCTTCTGCCCAAATCACCACAAGACATTTGGGAAACTGTTGGGAATGTTTAGCAAAAAATCTTTAATCTCGGTATATCTAAGAATTTTTTTTTTTTTTTTGACAGGCAGAGTGGACAGTGAGAGAGAGAGACAGAGAGAAAGGTCTTCCTTTTGCCGTTGGTTCACCCTCCAATGGCCGCCGCGGCCGGCGCGCTGCGGCAGGCGCACCGCGCTGATCCAATGGCAGGAGCCAGGATTCAGGTGCTTTTCCTGGTCTCCCATGGGGTGCAGGGCCCAAGCACCTGGGCCATCCTCCACTGCACTCCCTGGCCACAGCAGAGAGCTGGCCTGGAAGAGGGGCAACCGGGACAGAATCCGGCGCCCCGACCGGGACTAGAACCCGGTGTGCCGGCGCCGCTAGGCGGAGGATTAGCCTATTGAGCCACGGCGCCGGCCCGGTATATCTAAGAATTTTAAAGTCAAGATGTAGGATGTTTGCTTGTATGAATGTTGGTGGACAAAAAAAAAAAAAAAAAAAGAAATTTAAAAAACTTATCTACTTCTTAGATTTAAAGCATCCTTTACAGATACAAGTTCATTTCTTTTCTTTCAGAACACACACATGCATTTATTTAAGTTTAAGTTTGCTTATACAAGCATCCATCTCCCGATGTGACTGTCAGCTTCCTGTAAGCAGGACCGGGTCTCGGTCTCCACTGCAACCAGCTTGTAGAGTGATATATAGACTTAGTGCAAACTCCATACCTGTTAGAACACTGCTTAGAACCACCATCAAGATAGGTGCTTTAGAGATGTGATACTCCGAGGGAAGCTTATCCAACTTTGTTTTCCCAGTAACTTGCTCCAAATACCCTAAGATCAAAACTATCTGATTCACTATATATATAAAATAATTTTTTTCCTGTGGGACTATGATTTCACCAAATGCCCTGCAGCACACAGGAAAATGAACTATATCCAGAGAGTGGCTCTTCCCTTGTGAAATGAGACTGTGTGGCATCATCTGACAGGTGTGCAGGTAGGTAGATACACAGATAGAGAACTATATAAAAGAGAGGGATAGACAGATAAACTCTCAAATTTCAGAATGGGTTTGGGTTTATAGAAAAGTTGCACAGGTTGTTCCCATATATCTCATACACAATTACCCTTATTGTTAACATCTTACACCCATATGGTATATTTGTCACAACTACCAAACCAATACCGATGCATTATCATTGACCAGAGCCCATGTCTTTTTTAGGTGTCTATATTTTTAAACCACTGTTTTTTTTTGTTTTTTTTTTTTTTTTTTTTTTTTGACAGGCAGAGTGGACAGTGAGAGAGAGAGACAGAGAGAAAGGTCTTCCTTTGCCGTTGGTTCACCCTCCAATGGCCGCCGCGGCCGGCGCGCTGCGGCCGGCGCACCGCGCTGATCCGATGGCAGGAGCCAGGAGCCAGGTGCTTTTCCTGGTCTCCCATGGGGTGCAGGGCCCAAGCACCTGGGCCATCCTCCACTGCACTCCCTGGCCACAGCAGAGGGCTGGCCTGGAAGAGGGGCAACCGGGACAGAATCCGGCGCCCCGACCGGGACTAGAACCCGGTGTGCCGGCGCCGCTAGGCGGAGGATTAGCCTAGTGAGCCGCGGCGCCGGCTTAAACCACTGTTTTGTAATAACAGCATGTGCATGTGTGAGCCAGGGGGCTGGGGGATACCCCTACCCCTGGAAATCACTTCTGATGTAGTTACCTTCTCCTCAGGCAGACTGGCTGGCAGATTGAGATCCTTGACATTGGGAAATTCAGGCAGCAACGTGCCTAGTTTGGACCGGGGTGAATACGCCACAGTCTGCTTGCTCACTTCCTTCTTGCCTGTCTCGCTCACCCAGGCAGCTCCTTTCTTGGAGTACATCACATCATAATACTGGGAACTCTCCTTCACTGCAATGCCATAGTAATGGTACCTGAGCCACAAAAGAGAGAGAGAAAGTGAGAGATACCTCCAACGTCATTAGGTGGGGCTTCCTGAGTTGGGAGTGGGATTGTTGCCCATGGCTGGGTATGGCTGGGCTTATCCTCCCCAGAGCTCCAAGAGTTAACTCTCCGGTAAGCCTTGATATCTCTGAAATCCAGAATTAAACCAAAGTTCCATGTTGCCAGCCATCAATCAGGCAGGTAAAAATAACCAAAATTGCCTCCTACAGAAAATGTTAAATCAAATACTTTGCAGAGAACAGATGAAAAATTTTCCATTTGTACTTGATCTCTTATGTCTAGTCAAATCTGATCCCAGGAGCACAGCACTTGAGTGTGCCCCTGTGAGGACCCCAGCAAAAGGATGTGTTTTTGAACACCAGCCAAAAGTCACTGGGCCTATGTTTTTCATAACCAATAAATGTTTTTCATAACCAATAATGATCATTGTATTTTCTAAAAGAGAAATACAGTGTTTCAGTTGACACTAGATGTAAAACAAAGACCAGAACTTTTTATTAACTCAAAATGAGCTTAAAAATAGCTAGGTTTTCAGTTAAGTCTGATTAAGGGATGAGGCTGTGTTTTGTTTGGAATTTTGCTACCATCTATTAAATCCTTGCAACGTGCTGGGCACTTTGCAAAGTGCTTTCTGTGTTTTTATTTGAAAAATAACCCAGTGAAATAGGGATAACTTTAGTCTTTCTAGATAAGGAAATGGAGGCAAAAACACTCAAGTCATTTGCTTAGGGTCAGATAGCTGTTTAGGGAAAGAACAGGTTCTTAAACCCAGGTCTGTCTGGCTACAGCACCCCTGTTCTCCACTCACAGAAAACACTGCATGGTGGGCCTAAGATGTGTGTCAGAATCACTTATGGAGCTTAGTGCAAACACAGATTCCTCAGCCACCTTCCAGGACCTCTCTAGGATCAGGGCCCCCAAATCAGCTTTGAAACAAGCAGCACAGTAATTCTGGGGCACATCAGCTTGATACCTGTGGTGCTAAGTGCTTGATGCACCTTATCTTCTTTAATCTCACAAAATCTCCATGAGCCTGGACCTAATTGTTAACACCTTTTACAGGTGGGGAGACCAAAGCCCCAGAGAATGTAAGTAAAACCCCCAAGATCTACCAGGGAACCTAGGAGTTGAACCTCAAAAGTGCTTTTAACCACCATACCAGTGATTCTCAAGCTTTCCTAACAATAAGAATCATTTACAAAACCTATTAAAAATAAAGATTCCTGGTCTCACCCCCAAAGATTCCAATTTAGGAGATCTAAAGTATAAAGCAGATTTTCACAGTCCCATGGCAACACTAATGTTAGTAACGGGTGGACCTCGCTTTCAGAAACACTGTCCCACATATGAACCGTTTTCCTCGCCCCACGGAGCTAGGGTGACAGTCATCAAGTGCAACGAGGGGAGGCGTTGGAGGGGAGGGAAGAGCAGCACAGGGGACAGCCCGGTCCCGGCCCCCTCACGCAGGATACCATTCTGTGATATTTGTGCTCAGCGGACATCTCGCCTCCAGCTGCACCCCTCCGGGGATGAAGAGCTCAGAGCCTTCGAAGGCAGCCCAGTTCATTTTCCGGCGCTGTAGTTATCAGAAAGTTCTTTGTGTTGAGCTAATACCTGCCTTCTGTGCCTTCTACTTCCCAACTGTCATAACTGTCTTTCCATCTGAAAGGCACGCCGTGGGGGAGGGGCGGGGAGGGGGAGGGGCCGGTTCTGGTTGGCTCCAGTTGTTCCAGAAAAGCTCTTCAGGTGGGAAGACGGTTATGACATGCCTCCTTAGCTTCAAAAAGTTCCCCTTTATTGTAATTTCTCAAGATCAAGATGGTCAAAATATACTTGGTCTAGACCAGTTCTGAACAATTCAGAGGGAGTGCTGTTCAGATGAGCAACACAAATCAGTTGCTCTGATCCCTTCCTGGATGTCTCAGTTCTGTGGAGTGCATCAAGCCCCTCTCTCTCCTCTAATCACCCCCCAGGTTTCT
This sequence comes from Oryctolagus cuniculus, assembly GCF_964237555.1. Taxonomy (NCBI): domain Eukaryota; kingdom Metazoa; phylum Chordata; class Mammalia; order Lagomorpha; family Leporidae; genus Oryctolagus; species Oryctolagus cuniculus. The sequence continues at coordinate 109,236,673 of NC_091442.1, read as the reverse complement.
TCTGCCCCAGCTAAATTTGCTGAGGCATTTTTCTCTGTAAGGCCATGTGTCCAGTCGGGAACTTCCCATTGCCTTTTGATTGGTGAAGGACCTGCCAACCTTGGGGGGTCCTTAATGGAGAGGACACAATAAAGTTGGTTTCACAGAACTTCTAAAGAGGCTATCGCCCGATTTGCCAGCCACTAGGTTAGAGAGAAAACACACACAGCCTCTCACATAAAGACAAAAGGGTACCTTCTCCAGGACTGGGTAGGATGGGAATTCTCCGCTCTCTTTTACCCCCTGACTTTGCTATCTTTACCATTCTTTCCCTTTTTAGAAATGAGCAACAATGTATCAGAGCCAGGGATTCTTCAAAGACTGTGAGCTGGACAAAAACAACTCATTTCCATTCACCCAACATCCATCAGTCCAGGCACTCATCTGTTCAGCCAGCTGTGGGAACTGCCCGCCCTGGGCTCACCTGCAAACAAGGAGAGCATGGCTTTTGTGTGCTATGATCCTACCAAGACTAAAACCTCATTCGACACAGACACCACAGTTTTTCATTATGAATGAGGTTTGTTTTCCAGACGAATCATCTTGGAAAATTACTAGGAATGTATTCCAAGAGGTTCTTCTGCTAGAAACTGTTTTGGACATGCCTTTGGAATTAGCCCATGAGCTTCTGAGCCATACCAAAAAAAAAAAAAAAAAAAAAAAAGCTCATCCCATTATTTTCAGAGCTTAACTAAAAATGGTGTCCCCGTCTGATGATCTACTTTCTTTCCCTAACTTAGTTTCAAAGTGAAATCTCCCCCACCCCCTTATTTCCCAACCCAGGACAGGAATGTGCTGCCCAGGGGTGACGGGAGACAGTGGGTGGGGCTAGGACTGTTACTCAAGGTGATAGTATTGGACACGCTTTTGAAACACCCTTAGAGACAGGGCTTGTAAATCCTATACGGTTGCTTTTTAAAAATGTTTCAGTGTTTTATAGGTCACTGTATGCTGACCTGCTCAGCATAGAAACGCTGCATAATAAGACACCCTCTAGTGGAGTCACCATGCACATTAGCATAATAAAGGTTCTGAGAAGTCTTGCAGAAAGGAAGCCATTTAACTCACTGCTTACCAATGGTACGGCCACCCACTCTTGTTCACGGAGCAGTTATTCAGGGCCAACAAGGATGTTTTTGAAGCATCCTTAGCAGCAAGTCCTATAAACCCAGATTTTCATGAAGCCTGCACGGTTATAGGCAGAAATTCCTTTCCTCCGAGTCAGAACGGGATAGGCAGGCATCCAAGCCCCCCAATGTCACCTCATCACCTCCTTAGAAAGCACCCCCCCAGCGCCTCCCCTCGTTTTTGTTCCCCACTATCCCCCTCTTCACTGAAATCCGATTCTTTTTTTCTTGTCCGTCTTCCCCACCAAAATAAGTGCATGTTCTCTGCAGGCCATGGCGGTTGCCAACACCGAACACCACGTGTCTGACGCACGCAGGACGTGCAGTAAGGGTCGGTCGATGAACTGGTCAAGAGGGAGTGGTGCGCCCCATGGGCCACAGCCTTTCTGCCTCAGCTGGGCACTAGCAGAGCTGAGCGAGTGCTCGGAAAACCAGTCCAAGTCATCTGGAGGGTGCCCAAGCAGCCCCAGGGTGCTCCTGTAAATGAGGCTCAAACACGCCCGAAAGGCAGGTGGCACAAAATCAGATTCCATCAAAAAGCTGGGCCACAGGACCTTGGGCTTTGGGACGGCCACTTGGTCAGGCCCTGGGCTTTGGGGGCCTGGCTGTCACAAAGCTCTTCCATGTTCCCTTTAGGCACAGACCTCCCTCTGGGCTTGTGGACGGAGTTTCTTGGTGCGACAGGCCCGAGACTCAGACTCACTCAGCCCGTCTCAGAGCTCTGCCTTTGGGATGGCTGTCCGGTGCTTACTTTGACTGTCCTCGGGTCCCGAGTCTTCTGGTGGTTAACTGAGGGAACTGCTGCCTTATGATCTGGAAGGCAACAAAAGAATTGGTTACGCACGAGAAGAAGCGGCGCCGTGACCAAGCTTCACAAACAGCGATCTCAGAAGCAGGGGAGACACAGACGGCGGCTTGCCCTGACTAATCAGGGCCTGTTGGGACCCTGGGGGAGACTGCTGGTGTCCGGGAGGCCAGTGGGGAGCCTTCGGGTGATGGTGGGCTCTGGGTCCCTGGAGATCTCACTCCTCCATTCTTTGTTTCCCCCTCCTGCTCCCAGGGTAGGAGATTGGCTGGCCCAGAAAGTGCCGGCCCTTGCCTAAAACCCTCCAGTGGCTTCCATCGCAACTGAAACCAAAACCCACACTTAGCCACCGTGATGGACCCGGCTCACCTACTGGCCTTCCTCTCCTACAGCGCTTACCCTCTGTCACCAGATCCCAGCCACAGGGGCTTCCCCTCACCCCTCTTCCTGCAACCCACCAGGCTTACATCCCACTGTGGGGGTGGGGAGGCTTTGTACCATTGTTCTCACTGCCAAAAATGTAACTGCACCCAGCTCTTCTCAAGATTGGCTCCTTCCCTAAAACCTTCCAGGCTTCTGGGCAGTGTCCCTGTGTCCACGCCTTCCTCTGACCAGCCTGTGTAGAGTAGCACAAGCAGTCCCTTGCCACCGCATGGCCCTGCTCTTCTGATCACTGGGCGCTCTCTGAGACTGTCTTGTTTGATTGCCCTATGAGTGCTTGGATTACGGCTCTTCTTCCCTGAATGCAAGGTCATGACAGCAAGGACCTTGCCCAGGACTTGACACATCCCAAGAGCTCAAGCCCTATGCGTTGGATGAAGGAATGGAGCTCTGATCCTTGCAGGATAGCCACTGCTGTTCCCAGGACAATGCACAGAGTCACAGGAGACCCGGAGGAGAGACCATGTCCCACAGTGCACTCATAGCAAGGGCCTCTTGCCCTGGTGTTTACAGAAATGATGACTGTACAGAGGCAGTACCACGTAGGGCTCCTGTACAAGAAATTTGGAGCTAAACTACCTGGATTAGATCCAAGCTCAGCCATTTGTTGGTTGGGTGCCTCAGGCTAGTCATTTAACAAGCACTGACTCAATTTCAGGGAGGAGAAGGGAGGGAGGATGGAGAGAGAAAGAGACAGAGAACATCTTCCATCCATTGGTTCACTCCTGTAAATGCCTGTAACAGCTGGGACTGGGCCAGGTCAAAGCCAGGAGCCAAGAACTCAAACCGGGTCTTCTATGTGGGTGGCAGGACTCAGACCCAGGCACACTCCAATGGGATGCAGGCACCCCCACCGGCATTTTAACTGCTTCCTGGGGCTCCAAGCTCACACTGGTCCTGCTGCTTCCACCATCATGCACGCTGCTCCCTCTGCCTGAAATGCCCCAGTGGTCCCCACAGCCCCTGAGGGCTCCTCTTTCCTGAAGCCCCTCCTACTCCCCCCGAGAGCCAGTTTCTGGTTCCCAGCCAGTGGACAGCACTGCACGCAGCCTTGGGCTCACCCAGGTTCTAGTCCTGGCTCGGATGCTGTGCCATCTCTTTACTGTATGAGCCCTGTTAGTCATCATGACGACCCAGCATGGCTTCCACTGCCGCTCCCCTGGTGCAGGTGAGTCAGCTGGGGCACAGCGGGGCCGAGCAATCCACCCGCAGCCCCGTGTCTCCCAAGATGCAGACCTGGGATTTCAATGCTCCCAGCCTGACTTGACGTGAAACCATAACAACCTGACTTCTGGAGGAATCAGAGTCCCCCAGTCCCTCAACGGCAGCCTTTTTTTATGTTGTATTCTTGCATTCAAACATTAGATGTGTTTCAAGAATGAAAAGATTTCTTGTTCCCTTCTACTCTTCCGTGAAGAGTTCTCTGTTCCTTCCCCCACCCTGGCCTTCTTGAATGTTCTAGTAACTTCTACTGTGGAGAGGATCCGCCTTTGCCCGTCCCCATAGGCTAGGGACAGTGGGGAACAGCTGAGGGAACAGTGACATCAGCAGGCAGCCCAGTGCCTCCTCCGTGATGAGATCTATCCACAGGCAGTAAGGTGGAAAACTGAAACAGTTCTCCTGCGTAATAAAAATGCCAAGGAAGAGTCATGCCGCTTGGATAATGGAGGCCCCTCAGTGGATTTATGGAAGGAGCAGCCCGTATCAGCACCCGCCCACTCAGGGCCTCCCACACTCCCTGCAGCCACTCAGGGGTGGCTCTCTGCTTCCATCTTGTCTACGTGTCCTCACGTGAACCCCGTGTTCCATCCCAATCAGACGACCTGGAGTCGCCCCATCCTCTGAACTCCCAGGTCCACGCCCCTGCCACCCTCCACACGCAGCTCTGCCTCCCTCCTCACCACCTGGGCCCTCCAAGCCTGCCCTCCTACCCACGGCTTACACGGCACCCTTCTGTGAGCCTGCCCCGGTTCCCTGAGAGGGGAGAGCTCTTCCTGCCCCACACCACGACTGTACTTGCTGTGTGACCAAGCTGTCCTGCTCCATCCTCACCACATTCTGATTCTACCCACGTTTTCCCATCGCTGCCCAGTGCCTCAGTGCCCTTGCTTCCAGTCATGTCTCTCCATGGAGCTTCTAGACTAGGTGCAAGCTTGCAACCTGATCAGCCCTGCGTGCACTGCACCACTCTCCCTCCTCTCCCAACCCCTGCATCCTGACCACAGGGAGCTCACTCGAGTGCCAGGAAGGCACTGTGCTGACTGGGGATCCTCCTGCAGGCTCTTCTCAGGGGCTGGAGCCCTCTCTTTGTGCCCCTCGTCTGTCTGATGTCTGCTCATCCTTAAATCTCAGCTCCTACCTTATTAATCCCAAGAAATCTTTCCTGGGCCACTTTTTTGGTGATCATAGTTACATGGTCTTACAGAATTTTTTTTATAAATGGCAAATACAAATCATAATTACACATGTATGTATATGTATGTTATGCAGTATGGTGTTCTGAAACATCTACAGGGTATAGAATGGCTGAACTGATATATGCATTATCTCACATACTTACCATTCTTTATGATGAGAACACTTAAAATGTACTCTCAGTAATGTATAAGGATAGAATACATGTTATTAGCTACAGTCACCATGCTCTATAACAGGTCTCTTGAACTTAATCCTCCTAACTGAAATTTTGTCTGCCTTGGCCATCACCTCTCCATAGAATCACAGTTATGGTCTATTCCGTTCTGTAAAGTTCCTACCTAGACTGATAACACTGCATGGCTGCATCTCTGGCCTCATTTTCTAGTACTCTCCCGTGTTCAGCAGGCTTGCACCCTCAGTAACCACAGTGGGCTGGCTAGAGGTACGCCATTTGGGTTCACTGAACACCGATTGTCTGTGGGGATCTCTATGCTGAACAGCTTGCAAAGCACAGAGGGATACAACCACTAAGCAAAACACACACAGCTTCTGGCCAAGAAGCTTACATTCCAGCATGGGAAAACAAATGAAAAAGCCAACGTATCTTCCATCAGGTACGTGCTACCGAGGGGAACCAAAAAACAGAGTAGAGGGAGCAGGGACTGTTCAGGGTGATAAGGATCCTGTGATCATGTGGCCTTTGATGGGTGAACTAAGGAAAGTGAGGGAATGAATGGCATGGCTATCTGATGTAGAAAGTTCTTGCAAGAACTTTCTACATCAAAGGCCCTGGGGTTGGAATTTTGTTTTGTTTCAGGAAGAACAAGGAGGCCCGCGTGGGTGCAGCAAAGCCAGCGTACAGGAGGGTGGTAGAAGCAGAAGTTGGGAGGCAGGGATGTGTCGCTGGGTCAGGGTTCATGTGGGGCCTCGGAGGCCTTCCTGGGCACCTGTGGTTTTACTCCCAGTGAGATGGGAAGACAGTGGAGGGCTGTAAGAAAGGCAGTGGGGAATGACAGCTGACTTACCTTTCATAAGGCTCTCTGGCTGTTGAGTGGAGAATCAAGGCAGGGGCAAGGGCAGTAGCAGGGGGACAGACAGGAGGCAGGTGATGGTGTGGCTCAGTGCATTAATTTATGGACTTGATAAATGAAAAGAAAGCGAATGATTCACCCCTCCGTCGTTGGCCATTGCTGTTTCTAGTAATCTGAGATCAGCGGTAACTTTGTGCATTATGGGTTTAGTTTTTGTTGTTGATATTTTGAGTTTTCTCCTTAATAATGGTTTTTGAAATGTGAAGCTGCCTGATCAAAGAAGGGAACCATTTCGATATTTTTTAAAAGACATTGCTGAGTTGCTTTCTGTGGAGTGTAGGATATTAATGCTTTAAGAAAATGTGCTAAATTGAAAAGCCGAAAAAGGTCTTTGTTCTTTCTTCTGTTTGAGCATCAGCTTTTCTTCATCGATAAGATGGGTGGATAACGCTTGCTCAGCTCCTCTCACATGCCTGTTGGGCTTATCAGAGGAGTTGGGAATGGGCCCCTGGCTTTCCTCCTGGACTTCATTGGCCAGGAGCAGGACAAGGGTGTAGGGCAAGCGCTCAACCTCGGCAGGCTTTGTAGGACCGGGGGGCTGCCCAGTTGGGGTCGGTAGTGAGGGGTCCTTGTTTCTTAATGCCCCTCTGTGCCTCTCTTATTGCCTCTTCCTCAAGTCACCTAATTTTTTTAAATATTATTTATTTCTTTGAATGGCAGAGAGTCAGATATCTCCTTTCCAATGGTTCACTTCTCAAATGCCTACATTAGCCAAGGCTGGGCCTATCCAAAGCCAGGAGCCTGGAACTCCAGCTAGGTCCCCAGGTGGTTAGCAGGGACCTAAGTCCTTGAGCCATCAACTTTGCTGCCTCCCAGGGTGCACATTAGCAGGAAGCTGGAATTGGAAGCGGAGCTGAGGCCGGAACCAGGCACTGCTGTGTGCTATGTGGGCATCTTTACTGCTGTGCTGAATGCCTGCCCCCAAGTCCCTGTCCTTTTCCTGCCCACGCTGTTCACTGGCAGAATGAACACTCCATACCACCCCGTTTAAAGGTGTCCAAAGGTTCTGTGTTCAGTCCAGGCTCCAGGCTTCTCTGGCACCTTGTGCCTTCCCAGCAAGCTGTGTGGAGAGAATACTTGATTCTCTTGGTGGACATTCTTTTACAGAAAAATATTTGATGGTCGAATCATCCCTTCCTCCTCCTCCCCAAAAGAAAGGTGATTTCCAGCAAAGAAACAGAGAGGACAGGAAGCTTGGGAAAAGTTGTGGTGGGGCCTGGGTGGAGGTGCAGCCATCCCACACCAGGGTTCACCCCGCTGGAGGTCAAGACTTCTCCCACTCTGAGCAAAGGAAGGGCCTTGCGGACAGCACCTCCTGTTCGCCGTAGCAACAGAAACGTACGGGACAGGGCTTTGGCTTTTTCTTTTCTTTTTTTTTTTTTTTAATAAGTGTTTCTTACGGGCTGCAAATTACAAATTATTCTCTGCTCCTTTCACCAAATAATCAACTGGTGCCTGCCGCTGAAAGCCCAGCACAATTTCGTTTTGAGTCTCAAAATGCAGGGTCGGTCCAGCCCCGCGAAGGCTGTTCAGCTTTTAATTTCTGGAGCAAGACTCAGCAAACAGTAAAACACTTTTGTGGAGCTGTGAGAGTTGAGCTTCGCTGTTTGATAAATGAGCAGACGGGCAGGCAGCCCCTCTTTCTTGTTTTGTATGGATTCAATGAAGCCTGCCTAAAGAACGCCGCATGCTGTTCTAGCTACTGATCTAACATTCCGCAACACCCGGGCCTTCCAAATTCCCTTTAATTACTCGGGAATCCCACCCTTCTCCCTTTCAGCCTGGGCAGACGGGGCCGGGGGTGGGGGCTCCACGGGGCCGGGCTGGGAGCAGAGCAGCCCCGGGGAAGGGGCTGGCAGAGAGCTCTTGAGGCTCCCGTGATGGTGGGGGTGCGCGTGGGGCCCCCTCCCCATCCACTCGCCCCAGGCTGGAGGCAGCCCGGCAGAGCAGGACAGCCTGACGGCCTTTTGTAGGCGTAGTTTTTTAAGAAATGTGAGTTTTCGGCACACGTCCCTGAAACAACACATTCGAACAATGGCCCTCCTTTAAGTCGGGAAAGGGAAAGAGGGGAGGGAGGGACTGACATGCACTGAACGTTGCTCGGCGCCGTGCACCAACAGAGGTGTTTTTCACACTCAGTATTGAATGTCATCCTGAAAACACCCAGGGGAGCACGCTCATTTCACAGATGAGGAACAGGGGTCCAAGGCGACCCAAGACTCCCGGGGTTCACAGTGGAAGAAGCAGGAATCCGGTTGCACTTGCTCTCTCCTTTGCTTTTCTGCATTCTCTCTGTCTCTGTCTCTCTCTCTCACACACACATACACACTCACATCAAAGTGTCCACTAACGGTGCACGTCCTCTCCTGGCATTGCCTCAAGAGACGCCTGGAGAGCCACACAGGAAAGCCATTCAGCGTCGCCACTCTGCATGCAGCCTCTGGTTTGGACCCTGTGGCTGCTGGCCTCCATCTGCTTTATCTCCAGACTCAGTCGTCAGGCTTTTGGTTATTTCCAGAAACTCAGCCCACACTCTGTAGGCAAAGACTTGCCCCCAAGAAGAAGAGATCTCTAAGGAGTTCGCTGTGATGGAACGGGACAGAACCTCCCACGTGACAAAGCAGACAGATCCGCGTGCAGAGAGAGGAAGGGGGCTGAGCACAGTTTAACACTGAGGGCCGTGGGTCTTACTGCAGGGGTTCTTAGGGTGTGCAGAAATGGGGATTTTCATATGGAAAGGAATTAGAAAACAAATACATTGGCAAGTCGTTGTTTTATAATTGTGCATTGAGGAAGTCTTGTGGCTTCTTTTTAAAAACGTACATAAGAATTTTTTGAACCAGAGAAATGATTAAGAAGTTGGTTAGAGCCGGCACCGTGGCTCAATAGGCTAATCCTCCACCTTGCGGCGCCGGCACACCGGGTTCTAGTCCCGGTTGGGGCGCCGGATTCTGTCCCGGTTGCCCCTCTTCCAGGCCAGCTCTCTGCTATGGCCAGGGAGTGCAGTGGAGGATGGCCCAGGTGCTTGGGCCCTGCACCCCATGGGAGACCAGGAAAAGCACCTGGCTCCTGGCTCCTGCCATCGGATCAGCGCGGTGCGCCGGCTACAGCGGTGGCCATTGGAGGGTGAACCAACGGCAAAGGAAGACCTTTCTCTCTCTGTCTCTCTCTCTCTCACTGTCCACTCTGCCTGTCAAAAATTAAAAAAATAAATAAATAAAAATAAAAAAAAAAAAAGAAGTTGGTTAAAGGGGTCTAATTATCCAAAATTTAAGTCTGAAAGTGGAAATGTCACTTTCTTTTTTGACAGTAAACCCAGTCTCCTTTTTAGAGAAGGAAGAATAATAAAGCCTGGTGGGATGAATGAGGACTTTTAAACATCCTACCTCAATGCATCCATCTTTAAATGGGAGTATGCGACAGTGACTTCAGGATACAGATGGAACTCGATCCATTTGATGACTGGGGGTGGGGGGGAGCCTGGCATTTCCTAGGTGTCAGGTACTAGGTGTTTAAAGGCTAGCAGAATGTTGCAGGGGTCACAGGAAGTTTCCCCAGAGAAGTTTCAAATTTCTGTAGTTCATGTCTCTGGTGCAGTGAGACAGAAGTGGAACTCAAAATGGTGCTGTATGAGCTGATGAAAGATTCTGTGCAAGTCCTCGGGGTAAAAGGGTGACAATGAGTCTGCTGTCTCTTGAGGGGCACCATGGCTGGCAATCACGAGATGTCCCAAAAGCCACATGTGAACCTGGCATTGTCTTTAGGCAGACTGGATAAGTTGTCATGTGTGCAGTCATCACACACCAATTCAGCTAGAACAAGGAAAGTTACATAAGCCATGGGTTAAGTAAAAAAAAAAAAAAAAAGGAATAATTCTGAAGAGGTAATAAGAGAGAGTGAGGGTGGTGACGGCAGCGTGTGTGTGATGTAGGAAATTTTTAGAACAATTGTTCTCAAAATTGTTCAGAAGGAAGAGCACCTAGCAGGGTTGGAACACAGATATGTTAGTGATGATATATTAAAGTCAGGAAAAGTGGCTATAGAAACTGACACTGCAACTAACATGCATTGGGTGTTTACATTCGCTGTGGTAAGCAGCACTTGTTCCGCCATCATCGCAACAACCCCACAGGTGGCTGCCATCACTATTCATTTTACAGACAAGACTGAAGTTGAGAATTATTAAGAAATTGCCTGAGCACACACAGCTTGCGACTTGTGGAGATTGAATTCAAACCCGAACAACTGGACTTCAGAGTTTTTACCCCGCACCATGCTGCACTGAAAAATTCTAAAATACCAAAGACATTCTAATGCGGGCACTGGAGGGCAGACCCCAAAGGTATGAAGGATAAAGTGAAGGCAACTCTATGCAGGTACTTAACTTTTTTCCTTTGAAGACTAGAAAGAAACCCTGATTGAAGGGTCTAACAGGCCCCCCAGGCACCCTCATGTGCTGCTGTGTGCCTGGGTGATTGTGCAAACTGCCCCAGGCTAGGGTGGGAGGCAGATGTGGGCGGGTTGCAGGAACTCCAACAAGGGAGAGGGCTGTCAGGTCTGATGAGAGCAATCTTTCATGCCTGTTTCTGTTCCAGGGATAGCTTCTGAGACACAGGTCCCCAGAACACATGTGGCTCTCCCCCCTATTGCTCGAAGCAAGAAGGAAGGTGCCAGATCTTCAGGGAAAAGGTATCCACAGCCCAACCTGCTGGCCACCTCAAGTCCTCTTTGAAAAAGGCAGCATTTAAGTGCACTCAACTCATCCAAGTTCAGTATCTTTGTCGCCCGTTTCCCGTTCTCCAGTGTCTACCTCATCTTCCACTCCACCCACGCCATCTGCCGCAGTTCACAAGGGTCTGGCTTACGAACTTGAGGAAACCACCCAGACCCTGTGAGTCTTAATTTTCTCCACTAGCAAGTGAAAGGCTCCTGCCAGCAGCTGTCTAAGCCTCCTTGATAGAGTGAACTCAGGCATAGCCAGCTGCTGGTAACTGGTAGGCATTCATGAATTATCCCACCCGGTTCTACTTGCAGTTTTACAGACTCGGGGAATCTGAGACATAACAAGCCTTCAGGGAAGGTATATTTTTGAGCCTACGTGATCTCTCTATGTGTTCCAGTTACACGGTCCTGTCTCCTGCCTGTCCATACATCTGCCTTTTCCTGAGAAGGTCACCCAAACCGCAGACACTGCACCACTGAAGCTACTTCCTGTGGGCTCCTAATTTGAAGGTGCACAATGGTTTCACTTACATGTTCCTGTGAAAGCAATACATACTCAGAGACTGTCCATCACATTGTGAAGTTTGATCTTGGCCTTGTGATGTGCAGTTCAGTACTCCTGCGATGGTGGACCATGGCAATGACCCACAGCTGCCAATGGGCCCATCACGAGAGGAAATGACTGATACTCCAGTGTGTACTGTGTTGCCAGCAGCTTTTGAATGTAGGTGCTCAATAAATTACATGAGCTAGTCATTGTGTCAGATGATTTTGCCCAACTGTAGGCTAATGTAAGAGTTCTGGGCAAGTTTAAGGCAGACTGGGCTAACCTGTGATAATTGGTAGGCAAGGTATATTAAATGCATTTTTGACATAATATTTTCACCTTGTGATGAGCTTATCAACATGTGACTCTATTGTAAGTTGAGGCACATCTACATTCATTCAGGAACATGGGTTCTGTTTCATCGTGGTGACAAATAAGAGGGTGCATGGATGTCTCAAATGCCCTCATGGACATTTGCCTACCTCTTCCTCTTTCTAATGAAATCCTAATGATTTTTTTATACTAGGAGACAATGGACTGCATTGTCCTGCCTTCCTGATAGTCAAGGGCAACTAATGAGATGTAAGGGAAAAATCATAGGCCTGGGCTCTGGGACAGTTCCTAAATGAGTCAGGGGCTGACGCTGTGGCATAGTGGGCTAAGTCTCTGCCTGCAGTGCCGGAATCCCATATGGATGCCGGTTCCCAGCTCCAGCCATTGCAGCCATCTGGGGAGTGAACCAGAAGATGAAAGACCTTTCTCTCTGTCTCTCCCTCTCTTTGTAATTCTTATAATTCTACCTCTCAAATAAATAAATAAAATCTAAAAAAAAAAAAAAGAGGGCTGAGTCAGTTGTGGGCTTTGACCTATCTCCTCTTACCCTCTTTTTTTTTTTCCCCATTTTTTGCCTTTTTTACCCTCTTTTTCCCCACTTTTTGTGGAGTTCAGCAGCCCTTTTGGACACGCTATGATGTAGAAATCAGAAGCCTCTGCTAGGGTGGCAGAAACATAAAGATAGAAGGAGGCTGGGTCTCAGCTTTCTACCAGAGCTGGTTGTCTTCTCGTAGATGTAGTTCACGTAGGAATAGTAACAGCATGAATTTATTTAGGGCACTGTGTAGGGATAGGGAGAAACATCTTTTATCCTCAGTGCCAACACAACTCCTAACCGATACACAGAGTTCTACCCAGGATTTACTTCAAAGAGAAGGCTCCAGGGTTAAGCTCCTTTGGATTGACCAGAAATCTCCTATGAATAGTGGAGGTCCCGGAGTCAGCTATCCCACCTCTCAGTGGGAATGAGAGCAGCATCGGGACTTCTGGTTTCCAGTTCCAGCTTGGAAATGGCCAGGACGTCTTTAAAACAAGTGAAAAACAAAACAAACAATAAAAAAAAAAAAAAAAACTAAATGAAACTGAGAGAATCAACAACTCTTTTTGGAACTTTAAGGGAGAAGAGGACATGGGGCAGATGGTGGCCGTAAGACTGGAGAGACAGGGAGGGGAGTGCAGGCAGTCCTCTCCTACTGGAGAGATTCACGAATGGAAATGGCCGCAGGACCCAGGGCCAGGGTGGGAAAACCTGAACTCTCAGTGATGAGTTGCTGGAGGCTCAGTGCAAACCAGCCACAGAGATGGGGCCCAGGCATGGGAGGTGCAGCCAGTATAGTGACAGTCACCTCCAGGATCCGGAGCAGGTGCCCACAGCCAATGTCAGAGGAAAGTCCCCTGGTGCTTCCGGCATGGGGGGTGCAGAAGGAAGCATTTCTGAGATCAGCCAGAGCACGCTGTCCTTACCAAGGCTTGCCTTTGCGAGAACTTTATTAACCAGAGTCTACTCCGCTGGGGGATTGTCAGAGCCAGAATGACTTGGAGAAAGGGGAAGGTCAATTGCAGCCACTTGCAGCCCACTTGTCCCATGGAAAGGGGAGAAAAAGCTGAGGACGCTGGTGAGGTTCACACCCAGAGGCAGATTCACTAAAAAACTGCGACATAATACTTAGATTATGTCTAAGTTATCCTTAAACTGCCACGTTATCTTAGATCCTAGAATGCGTCCCCTCCCCTCGCACCTTACCACCACAATCCTAAAGGCAGATTTCCTTGTATTGGGTACATCATATGCAGTCAGCAAGAAAAAAATTAAAAGGTGGGGGCTGGCGCTGGGGCGCAGCAGGATAAAGCGCTGGCCTGCAGTGCTGGCATCTTCTGATCTAGCTCTCTGCGATGGCCTGGGAAAGCAATAGAACATGGCTCAAGTCCTTGGGCCCCTGCACCCATGTGGGAGACCTGGAAGAAACTCCTGGTTCCTGGCTTGGGATTGGTGCAGCTCTGGCCATTGTGGCTAACTGGGGAGTGAACCAGCACATGGAAGACCTTTCTCTCTCCCTCCCTCCCTCCCTTCCTCCCTCCCTCTCTCTCTCTCTCTCTCTCTGTGTGTGTGTGTGTGTGTAACTCTGATTTTCAGATAAATAAATAAATCTTTAAAAAAAAGACAGTGGCCAGTGCCGCGGCTCACTAGGCTAATCCTCCACCTAGCGGTGCCGGCACACCGGGTTCTAGTCCCGGTCGGGGCGCCGGATTCTGTCCCGGTTGCCCCTCTTCCAGGCCAGCTCTCTGCTGTGGCCTGGGAGTGCAGTGGAGGATGGCCCAAGTGCTTGGGCCCTGCACCCCATGGGAGACCAGGATAAGTACCTGGCTCCTGCCATCGGATCAGCGCGGTACGCCGGCCGCAGCACGCCAGCCGTAGCAGCCATTGGAGGGTGAGCCAACGGCAAAAGGAAGACCTTTCTCTCTGTCTCTCTCTCTCACTGTCCACTCTGCCTGTCAAAAAATAAAAAATAAAAAATAATTTAAAAAAGACAGTACAGTATTGGCAAAAAAAAGAAAAACAGATCACTGAAACAAAGTAAAGAGCTGATAAGCAGACCCACGTAAGTGCAGTCAACTGATCTTTGCCAAAGTGATAGACTGGAGCAGAGTCTGTTTGACAAATTGAACAGGTGGACATTCACATGCAAAAAACCAAACTTACATGCCTCACACTGTTCACCAAAATGAACTTCTAGAAGATAATACAGGAGAAAACCTAGATGACTTGGGTATGGCAAAGACTTTTTAGATACAACAGCAAAGGCAAATCCATGAAAGAACGAATTGTTAAATTGGACTTCATTAAAATTAAAAGCTTCTGCTCTGTGAAAGAATGTCAAGAGAATAAGAGAAAGTCATACACTGGACAATAATATTTGCAAAAGACGTGTTTGACAAAGGACTATTATCCAAAATGTATGCCCTCAAAAATCCCTCTTAAAATGCAATGACCAGGGCTGGTGTTGTGGTGTAGCAGAGTTAAACCTCTGCCTACGATGCCAGCATCCCATATGGGTACCAGTTTGAGTCTTGGCTGTTCCACTTCCAATCCAGCTCCCTGCTAATGGCCTGGGAGAGCAGCAGAGGATGGTCCAAGTGCTTGGGCTCCTGCACCCACATGGGAGACCTGGAAGAAGCTCTTTGCTCCTGGCTTCGGCCTGAGCCACTGAGGCCATTTGAGGAGTGGATGGAAGATTTCTCACTCTCTGTCTCTCCCCCTCTCACTCTCTGTCTCTCCCCCTCTATTTATTCAAATAAATAAATAAATAAATCTTTAAAAATAATAAAATGCAATAATAAGAAAAAAAATAATCCAGCTAAAGAATGGGCCAAAGAACTTAACAAACACTTTACCAAAGAAAACACATGAGTACAAATGGCAAATAAGCATGTGAAAGGATGTTTCATAGATGTTAGCAGGGAAATGCCAATTAAAACATGACACAGCATCACACACCCACTAGAACGGCCAACACCTGGAATACTGACAACACCAGATGCTGGTGAGGTGTGGAGCAACAGGAACTCTCATTTATTGCTGTCAGAATGCGAAATGGTGCAACCACTTTAGAAGGCAGTTTCTCATACAAGTAAACATATTCTTATCATTCTGCTCAGCAACGTACTCCTTGGTATTTACCCAAAGGAGAGGAAGACCTATGTCCACACAAAAACCTGCATGTGGATATTTGTGGCAGCTTTAGTACACACTGCCAGAACGTGGGAGCAACCAAGACACTCTTCACAGAGGAGTGGAAAAATAAACTGTCCGATATCTAGGCAATGGAATATTACTCTGCACTGAAAAGTATTGAGCATCAAGCCATGAACAGACGTGCAGGAAACAAACGCATAGAACAAGGTGAGAGAAGTGAATCTGAAAAGACTTCATACTGCATGAGTCCAATTCAGTGACATTGTGGGAAAACACAATGCAGAAAGATTAGTAGTGCCAGGGCTTCAGGGCCAGGCAAAGATGAACAGGAAGCGCAGTAAGCAATACTCCACATGAGATGACAAGGATGGACACAGATCACGGAATGGGCACCACTGAGAAGGAATCCCAGCTCAGCGGTGGATTCTGGGAGATTTTCATGCCTCAGTGCAGGTTCATCAACAGCCACAGGTGCACCACTCTGGTGGGGAATGTCTGTAACACAGGAGGCAATGCATGCACGTGGGAGGTGTATATGAGAAATCTCTGTCCCTTCCTTCTTAAGCCTGCTGTGAACCTAAAACTGCACTGAAGATGTCCTTAAAACAAACAGACAGATACAAAACCACAGCCCCTCATTCACAGGGTGTGTGAGGATAAAATGAGATAATGCAGGCAAAGGGCTTGCCTGGTAGTGTTAACTCTTAGCACTTTATAATTTCTAGTGAAAAAGTATTTTTCTTTTTTTTAAAGATTTATTTTATTTATTGAAAGAGAGAGAGGGAGAGAGAGATCCTCCATCTGCTGGTTCACTTGGCTACAATGGCCAAGGCTGGGCCAGGCTGAAGCCAGAAGCCTGGAATACCATCTGGGTCTCCCATATGGCTGGGAGGGACCCAAGTACTTGGGCCATCTTCCACTGGTTTCCCAAGGTGCAGTAGCAGGGAGTTGAATTGGAAGTGAAGAAGATAGGACTTGAACTGGTGCCCATATAAGATGCCCCTGTGCCACAATGCCAGCCCCAAGGAAAAATATTTGAGGCTAAAATGACAAAGATCCTCATGTGTCTGTAGACTAATGTTCCATTTGATAGATGGATGGAATGGTGTTCAGAGAAGGAAAGGGATCTGGTTCATGGTTCACAAAGGGTGACAGGTCCTCAGGTTCAAGGTCAAACCCTGACATTATTGCAAATTCCTGGCCCTACAGTACATCATAGACACTCAATAAATGCTAATGAAGAAGAGTGTTCCCCCTGAACCTCTGCTGGAACGCGTGTTATAGATGCTTGGGAAGCAACACATCTATAAACTGGAGATGTTCTCCTTGCTCAGAAGGCTGAGACCCCGTTTCTTTGTGAAAAAGGCTTAGTTTGTTGTCTAAATGCAGCAGCACTCCACCTTCAGTGCAGGTAGAAATTTTCTTTTAGAGTTAACAGAAGACCAGGAGAAAAGCAGTAAAGAAATGTTCTTGGTGAACTGAAAACTCGCCTGCTTTGGCTGGTATGGATCCTCCATGGCTGGGGACCGGGAGAAGGTATTCTCAGTGCCTGGGATTTTTCAAGGCTGACCCTTTTCTCAGGTTGTCCTTGCCCTCAGGCCTACAGTCCCTCTCCTCTGTGTCCTTCCAGTGTGTGTGTGTTCACAACTCAGGAGGCGCATTCCCATCCTGCTCTGCAGTCTCCTGTGCACACGTCCCTTCTGCAGGGCCCTTCCCTTGGGGACCAACTTCCTTATTCTGCATCCTGCTTCCCAGCACAGAGCTGGGCTCGCTGGTGCACATGAGACTAACATATACCAAATAAGGTGGGTGAGCCCGGGGCTGCGGAAGAGCGCGCGGGGGACACTGGCAAAGATGGCCACAGTGCCCAGAACAGCTCGGGAAGAGCTGAGAGGATTTCTCAAGCAGAGTGACCAGCACACCTGAGCCCTGAGAAGCAGAGAGGCTGCGGCTGCTTTCCCAAATCCTACCAGCTGGCTCTTAATGATTACGTCCAAGTCAAAGGGTCAAACGCTTGCAGAAAGCCTGCCTCCACACACACTCATCCTACTCCAGAAATAACCTCTTCTATGTACACGAGACAGTTAAGGGCATGGACTCCAGAGCCAGACTGCCCAAGTTTACATCTGGAGTCTACCACTTCCTGGCTGTGTGACTTTAGGAAAACTGCCTAACTGTCCTGGGACTCAGTTGACTCCTCCATGAGATATGGATAGTAAAGAGTTGTCTGGAGAATTAGATGATATACATAAATACAAACACACAAATAAAGTGCTTAGAACAATGCCAGATACACTGAAAGCCTTATGAAATGCTTGCTATTTAATTCGATGGGAACTCTGAACGCTGCATGCCAAATCTGAGCTGGACATTTTGCTCATCTGCTAAATCAGTATTGCTGATGTCACGTGTGCACCAGTTCTGATTCCTGTTACCTTGTGCTTGTTTCCATTCATAGTTCTCCTAAAACTGATCTCGCGTTTCTGCTGGAGAGCTGTCACTGTGTCTTAGAATGATGAGCCTACAGAACCGAGTAGCAGGAAGGACCAGACCACACCTGCCATTCCACACAGAGGTCCCTAAGCCACACGTGGTCTGAGGGAGGCGCTCCCAAGAGAATGTGCCTGTAGTTTACAAACAGAGGATGGGACTGGACTCCGGAAGTCGAGAAGAGACTGAAATATTGAGCAGGGGCTTGTTCTTATAATCAACAACTGAAAGCATTCAGCCTCAGGAAACCATCAAGGATCAGGGAAAGGAGAAAAATGCTTTTCGATTTGTTCTTCATGGAGCCAGCTACACCTGCTGGGGCTTACTCTGAGCATCTCTGAGAATCGGAGGGCAACGCTGGGTGTGCAGTAAGCTGGCCAACACCCTCTCACCCAAGAACAGAGCTGCGGGGTGACTTCCAAAACTGAGTGGACATGGTAGGAGAATGGCTGGAGAGCACATCCCTCCAGCCAGCGTGGGACCCCTCCCCCGGCATGAGTGGGAGTCATACGGCACCCTAAGGAGCACCAGCTGCTCAGTTGACACTTGCTGCCTTTCCCACTCCACCCCCACCCGGCTCCCTCCCCCAACCCCGGCGAGGGGGGGTTAGAAGAGGAGACAGAAAGAGTCGCATCCCGTTCCTCTTTCCCAGAGCAAATTCTGAGGCACAGGGAGGGAGCAGCTCTGGCCTCGATTGAGACTGAAGTTTTAAATTGGACTGAAGCAGACTTTTTAATATCCGAGAGTAAGTTGTAATTATCCAACCAAGACCGCTGTGATGGCTGAATGCCGTGGGAGGCTGTGGGATTTCCCTGTCACAGGTCATCAAAGGGCAGGGCAGGGACACCCGGAGAGGGAGCTTTGAGGGCAGCTCTTCAAAGGAAGCAAAGAGACAGCCGGGTTCCATTGGTGCCTCGGCCAGTTCATTCCGTGATACCAATTTCATGCAGTGGCTGTGAGGGTTAGACAGCTTCACGTGCGTGAAAATGATCTCCATGGTCTCTGGCGAGGAGTGGTGCTATCAAGTCACTCAACGCGGGCCAATATCTGAGTCCTGTGTGTTGGGGGTGTACAGTGAACCAGGAGTCCTCCTGGGGCATCTCTAGAGGAGGAGGCAGAAAAACAAAGCAGCTGGTCACGTAATCAGCATGCTGTTCTTTCTCGACCTGGGGAGCCTGGAGTAGGGGAAGATGGCCAGGTAGCAGTGTATATGCTATACAAGTGTACACACACACACACAGATATACAAGTTGATGATACGAGAGGCATCTTCATGAGTTACAGAAAATGCATATCACGAAGAAACTATGCCATAGATTTCAAGTCTCCCTCCAAATAAATATATCTTTTAATTACCGTTTCCACAAGCGTTATGACCATCCCCTCATACATATTCAAGTAGCAATAAGGGCAATGGAAGCCTGGTGAGGCAGAAGAGATGGGGTGCAGTGGGACGGGGTTTTCATCCTGGTGGAAGGGCACTTCCCAGTGGCAAAATCCACTCTCGTGCATAAGCACTGTCTCATTGGCCCCCTAGGGGAGCCTGGGGAGGATTATTCTTATCTAACGGTAAGGAAATGAGAGCTCAGAAAAAGCTACACGACCCCAAGTTGGGTGACCTTTCATTACGCTCGCTAACAGCAGAACGCAGGCCCAAGAGCAGTTCACCTGGGGGCTGCAGCCGTCTCTTAGTTCCGGGCCTCAGAGTCAGCACCACGTTACTGGAAGCCAGTGCTTACGGAAGTGGCCCACAGACTTGGAAGGAGGACTTACATTTCAGACCTTACTTGCATTGCATCGTGGAGACCACTGCCACCCACCCCATCAGGAGCACCCGGAGCGGGACAGCTCCCACCCCGCTGATGCCTGCTTACCAGCTGGGCTGGGGACTACGAGCACGTTTTATCTCCTCTAAAAATTCAGTTGGAAATTGAACCTTGACTGCGCTGAGTTAAAAGTTCATAGATGAATCATAAGTTTGGATGGATCTGCTCAAAGGCAGCCTGTCCACAGTGATGCCCCGAAGACTCAGAGAACAACCGGCCCCTTTCTCTCACGGGCATGGCAGCTGCAGCAGGCCTGAGCCCTCAGGGAAGGCAAATGTGTCCGCGGCTTCAGTGCAGCCAGCTAAGGGTGGAAACCCTATGCAGACCCTTGGGTCCTCTGTGGCTGGACGGAGAGCCCCACCTCCCAGTGCCTTTGATATTGATGCAAGGCACATTTGTGTTGTTGATACCATTAGAGTCGTACCTTACTTGTGGACTGAAGGTAAGATGGAGTTTGGTTGCTTTGCATGACTATTTTGGAAGCAACTGTCACTTATTCTTATTAGGGAGGAGCTTACTACTTGGGAAAACTATTTTGAAGAGCCATTGAGGGTACAGGAGACACTGACGGACACATAGGTTTAGAAGAAGCCAAGGCTATGAGAAGAGAGGATATTTGGTAGGGGTTGGCCCTAGAAGAAGGGGGAGAAAGAATTGAGAGGGGAAAGAGAGGAGGAAAAGGAGCTGGCCGAATTATAGAAGCTTTGGAACTCGTTGGGGGTACTGGCAGGGGTATACCAGTAGTCTCTACCTGGTGGGACTCTGGGAAGCATTACCATCAGGGTGGAGGCGTCTGCCTGGAAAGACCCTGTTTGAAACGTAAACCCCTCCTGCAAACCTCAGCCTCCTAGGATCACAGAGGCTTTCTGTGGGCTGTGTTGGGGAAAGCCAACAGGACGCCGAGCTCCATCCCTGGCTTGCCCTGGCCGCCGGAACTTCCTGCACCGGCCAGCATGGCAGCCTCTATGGCTGTTGAGCACCGGCAATGTGACTGATACAACTGCGGGTGAGCTGAATTTTTAATTTTGTTTTATTAAACAGCTATGTGTGGCCAGTGACTACCATGCTGCACGGCATGGGC
Organism: Oryctolagus cuniculus; assembly: GCF_964237555.1. Classification (NCBI taxonomy): domain Eukaryota; kingdom Metazoa; phylum Chordata; class Mammalia; order Lagomorpha; family Leporidae; genus Oryctolagus; species Oryctolagus cuniculus. The sequence goes on along the minus strand of NC_091442.1, from coordinate 109,216,059 downwards.
TGGAGAGAGGTGACATACACGGCAGGAGGAGTCCTAGGGTAAAGTGACCCTGAGAATACACATGCCTTAGGATTTGCTGAAATCTAGTGGCAGGCTTGGGGCTTAAAATGGGAATGAAGCTGGGAATGAAGTTGAGCCATTTTTACCTAGATCATGAGGTCAAGGAAACTGCAAGCTAACAACAGGGTTACAAAAATATTTGATTTTTAATTTTTATTTATTTGAGAAGCAGAGAGAAAGAGACAGAGAGACAGAAAGATAGAGCTCCTCCCAGTACATTTACCAAATGCCCACAATGACTGGGGCTGGGCCAGCGCTGCAATCCAGGCCTCCCATGTGGGTGGCAGGAATCCGACTCTCTGAGTCATCACCACTGCTTCCAGGGTCTGCATTAACGGGAAGCTGAAATCAGAGGCAGAGTCGGGAACCGAACCCAGGTACTCCAAGACAGGGTGGTGGCACCAGAACCAGTGGCTTAACCATAGGTCCAACACCCACTCCCACAAAAGCATTTGCAAGAAAAGGAATAGAGTGTCATTACACAGGCAAATTGCGTTTTGTTTTTTTTTTTTTTTGCTTTTTTTTTTGTTTGTTTGTTTTGTTTATTTTTTTTTGTTTTTTTAAGAAGAGTGGTGGTGGGTTGTTTGTTCCTTTTGCAGAATCTAACAAATGGCTGTTTGAGTCTGTGCACGAACATCTTGTGGAGAATTCCTAACAGTCACGAAGGCGCGTGGTTGGGTACTTAATAATTACCCGAGTTACTGGATGACTCGGTACACAGTACCTTACTTCATCCACTTACACCATTTCACTGAATCTTGCAACATCTCCACGAGGCAGCTGAGGCTCAGGAGAATCCTGATTCCTGGTCTCGGGGTTCACCCAGCCTGTCACTCCATCCTTGTCTAAAGGCCCTGTCTGGGCTGAGCACGTAGATGTGGGTGCCTGTTCCGGGACTCAGACCCCTTGACCCAGCTCTGGCTTCACACACATTCACAGCAACTCTTGCTTCGCCCACCCGCGAGCCCTTCCGCAGCCGAGCCTGCACCGGGCCCCTTTCTGAGTCCTCACCGCCTGGCACAGTGCCCACCACACAGCCAGACCCAGCCAACACTGCAGGACTGAAGAAATGAATGAATGGAACAGCAAAGCGCTTTCTGCACTGACCTTTCAAAATTCTTTCTTTACTTTGGAGGAATAGCATTAATGCATCACAAAAACCCGCCCCATCCCCATCCCAAGTCGGAACAGAGCACCCTGCTTTTTACTGAATGAAGACAATTCCCAGCCACTCCCATTTTCAATCTCTCCAGGGCAGTTGGCTCTTGGTTCTTTGTTTCCTGCTAATGATTTATCTGTTGGGGATCTGAAAAGGGAATTCCTGAAACGTATACACTGACCTCTCTTTGCCACCTTGGCCTGCACTCAGAAAATGAGTGAGGAGCAGGGGTGCAGAATAAGCTTTTCCTGTTTTCTTTGTTAGCAGGTGCAGTAGAAATCATACATAGAATTAAGCAGCTGATAAAAAAGAGGGCAACATTTAGATATACAGACTCAAGGCCCATTTAGGGTCATTTTTTGGTATAGGAACTACTTTTAGCCATCAAATAATTAAGTGATCCATCTTTAGGAATGCCCCAACAGCTCTCCTTAACTAAAGAGGAATGATCAGCGCTAACAATGTTTTGCAGACACAACCCTAAGCATGGAGTATATGTTTTGCAGACACAACCCTAAGCATGGAGTATATGTTTTGCAGACACAACCCTAAGCATGGAGTATATGTTTTGCAGACATAACCCCAAGCATGGAGTATATGCTGACCTTAAGGTGGATGAGGAACAGTCAGGCCTGCAGGGATATTACAAACAGCGCCACTGCCAGCCGAGGATTCCCAACCCCACCCTTTGAGATGAAGCCATTTCCCAATTTGCCCAACATGTTCCTATTACCAGCCTAACAGTGTGCCTGTCCCAGGCTCACTGCCATCCACAAAACTCACTTGTGACTTCAGGATGGGAGAAAAGAAGTTACTTTGTGCAAATTAAGTTCTGAGGAGGTTCAAATGAGACATTGACTTCTTACTTGGTAACATTTCTAAATTGTGTGAAAGTTGTACAGGAAACTATTACCACGAATTCTGCTATCTGTGGATTCTACCAGTTGCAAATCAGAAATGTCTAAGGGGTGCTGGCATTGTGGTATAGAAGGTTAAGCTCTGCCTGAGAAGCTGGCATCTTATATGGGTGCCGGTTCCAGACTGGGTTGCCCCACGTCCAGTCCAGCTCCCTGCTAATGCACCTGGGAAAGCAGCAAAAGATAGCCCACATGCTTGGGCCCCTGCACCCACATGGGAGACTTGGAAGAAGCTCTGGGTTCCTGGCTTCAGCCAGACCCAGCCCCGGCCTTGTGGCTATTTGGGGAATGAACCAGAGGATAGAAGACCTCTCTCTCTCTCTCCCTGTCTTTCCTCTTCTCTCTGTAACTCTGCCTTTCAAATAATTTTTTTTTAAAAAAAAATCACAAGGCCAGTGCCTTGGCTCAATAGGCTAATCCTCCTCCTGTGGTGCTGGCACCCCGGGTTCTAGTCCCGGTCGGGGCGCTGGATTCTGTCCTGGTTGCTCCTCTTCCAGTCCAGCTCTCTGCTGTGGCCTGGGAGTGCAGTGGAGGATGGCCCAAGTGCTTGGGCCCTGCACCCGCATGGGAGACCGGGAGGGGCACCTGGCTCCTGGCTTCAGATCAGCGCGGTGCGCCAGCCACAGAGCACTGGCCACAGTGGCCATTGGGGGGGTGAACCAACGGGAAAAAGGAAGACCTTTCTCTCTGTCTCTCTCTCACTGTCCACTCTGCCTGTCAAAAAATAAAAATAAAAAAAATAAAAAATCACCAAAAAATTGTATTGTGTTGAACACCAACAAACATTTTTCCTATTTATTCCATAAAAAATATATGAAAGTAACTATTCACATAGCATTGACATTGTGCTAGGTGTCGAAAGCAAACCAGAGGGGATTTACGGTATACAGAAGGAGGTATGTAAGCCATATGCAAATACTACACCACTCTTAAAATAAGGAATGTAGCATCCTCTGACTTTGTTCTGCATTTTGATGTTTGATTTGGTATGACTTTGTGACAACTGTTTGAAACTTTTATAGCCAAGTATCCCAATACAGTTAACACAACACTTATTTTGGTAACTTCAAACAACAACTAAGATAACTTTCAATGGTTTAAAACCTGTGCCTAAATTCCTTGACGTGGGGGCGCAGATTGAGCCTGGGGAGCTGGACTCACCTTTCCAAAGCTGGCGGCATTGACGGGCTGCGTGTCGTTCTTCTCGCAGAAATCCAGGTAGTGCATGTAGAGAGCGCTGCGGGGAATGCACACGCCTTCCGCGATCTCGTAGTTCTCCTCCAGCCTGGGGGAACAAATGCCCCATGAGCAAACGGGCGCTCCCTGCCCCACGCAACAAGGGGCTGCTCCTTCCAGCCCTCCTCTGCAGCTGGGCATTAGGAAACAACTCTTCCTACAGATGGGGGACACTGAGTTCAGGAGGACCATGGAAGCTGTCCAAGCTCACGCACAGAGTTAGTGGGTGCTGAGCAGGCTTGGGATCCTGACCCCTTCAGCTACAGCCTTAGGCCACTTTTTCCAGCCCAAATTCCCAGTCTCTCTGCTCTCTGTGCCATTCCTGGCCTGGCTATGGCCGGCTAGATCAGGTTTCCCCAGGCTCCATGAACTATACAGCGTCTTGCAGGTGCCCCACTGTGCCAGGCTTCAAAGCACACACCCATTGTGGAACCATTTACAAAGGTACCTGACAAGGTTCATGGAAAATGGAACTAAAAGATAAGTCTGTTTTGGTGGAAAACATCTTTGAAAGCCATGTGTATGAAAGGTCTTCAAAAATGTCACGGAAGTGAACATTACAATTACATTATGCATGGATTTCAAAAATTTTACACCAAAGTAACTGTATCTTTTAATTCCAATTTCCATAAACTTTTGGAAGTCCCCTCATAAGAGAGTAAAAGCCTGAGGATGTTGGTGTCAACATGTTGCAGCCTCTTGGCTGACTAAAGCAATGCAGAGGACATTGATCTAAAATAGATCTACCATATGACCCAGCTATCCTGGGTAATACCAGCCTATGAAAGAGATACCTGCATTGCCATGTGTATCAGAGCAGTAGTCACAACAGCCAGGAAACACAATCAACCTACGTGTCCATCAGTGGACAAATGGATAAAGAAAATATGGTATATATACACACTGGGATATGCAGTCAGTAAAAGAATGGAAGCTGGCCATTTGCAGCAATACAGATGGAATTGGAGATCATTAAGTTAAGTGAAATAAGCCAGGCACAGAAAAACAAATACCACATATTCTCTTTGATATGTAAGTTTTTTAAAAAAGTAATCTGAACATAGTGGTTACTCGAGGTTGGGAAAGGTGATAGGAGGGGCAGAAGAGGAAGGATGGACAGTGGGCACCAAAACACTGTCAGAGAGAAGTCACCAGTCCTGGCGTTCCACACACGGCGTGGTGACTGTAGTTCACAACAATGTGTTATATACTGGAGGAAGACTGGACAGGAGGAGCTGGCGGGCTCCAAACAAAAGACAAGGAAATGGAAAGGCCAGTTGCCCGGTGCGATTGCTCTATGCTGTGTTTAAATATTGCACTGTGCCCCATAAAGTGTGCAAGTGTTATGTATTAATAATAAGGTTTTAAAATAGACAGCTGGATAGCCACTAATCACTGCCTAGGGAATGTTTCATACCCAAAGTAGGCAGCTGACCTCTTTTATAAAATTATTTGTTTAATCATCCACTTATTTCCATCTTTATTTGAGAGGTAGAAGTAGAGACATAAAGAAAGCGTCTATCTTCTGGTCTACTCCCCATATGGTCACAACAGCTGGGGCCGGGCCAGGCTTATTCAAGGTCTCCTATGTGGGTAGCAGGGACCCAGATACTTGAGCCACTCCCACCTCCAAGGGTGCACATAAGGAGAAAGCTGGCATCAGAAGAGAAACTGGGATTTGAACCCAGACACTCAGATATGGGATCTGCTGTCCCAAGTGGCAGCTTAACTACTGTGCCAAATGACCACCCTGGGAGCTGGTGTCATTTGCTTTATCTCCTCTTCTGTATTGGGATTAAGGATTCCATAGCTATTACCTTCTTAATGAGTACAGGTTAGGGACCCTATAGGAGAGAGTTCCTACTCTCCCAGCCATGTCCCTTGTTGGGTTGGTGAGCTTATGAAGGTGCCTTAACCTTAGGCCTCTGTTTCCTGTTAGAGATGGTAATTTGTAATTTTGCTTGCTAAGGTGGCTGTGAGGGTCAGACAAGGTAATAAGTGACACACATCAGCTCGGTTCCTGACACGAGCCCAGCGAGCACTTAGCAGGCCTCAGACCTCAACGTCATCCACTCTTCCTTTTCATAGAACATCTGGGGCACCTGGACTCTGTGTTAGACATCAGACATATTGGAGATACTACAAAAAAAGAAAAAACTAGATACAGTATTTAAAAAAAAAAGATCTATTGATTTATTTTGAAAGATTTACAAAGAGAAAGGATGAGACAGAGAGGTCTTCCATCCAATGGTTCATTCCCCAAATGGCCTCAACAGCTGGGACTGGGCTAGGCTAAAGCCAGGAGCCAGGAGCTTCATCCAGGTCTCCCACATGAGTACAGGAGCCCAAACACTTGGGCCACCTTCCATTGCTTTCCCAAGCACTTTAGCAGGGAGCTGGATTGGAAGTGGAGCAGCCGGGGCATAAACCAGTCACCCCTATTGGATGCCAGCATCAAAGGTGGTGGTTTTATATGCTATGCCACAACACCAGTCCCTAGATAAAGTTGTTCAAAAATTGTATTCTCTTTTAAGATTTTATTTATTTATTTGAGAGGCACAGCTACAGACAGAGAGGGAGAGAGGGAGAGAAAGGTCTTCCATCTGCCAGTTCATTTCCCAAATGGCCACAATGGCCGGGGCTGGGCCTATCTGAAGCCAGGAACTTCCTCCTAGTCTGCCACACAGGTACAGGGGCCCAAGCATCTGGGCCATCCTCCACTGCCTTCCCAGGCCATAAGCAGAGAGCTAGATCAGAAGAGGAACAGCTGGGACAGGAACCAGCATCCAAATGGGATGTTGGCACCGCAGGCAGAGGCCTAGCCTACTATGCCACAGTGCTGGTCCCTAAAATTTTATTCTTTAACCCAACATCAGAATTTAGACATCCAAAGAAATCATAGCTGCACTGTGATAGACGTGTTGGAGAATCAAACACCTCCTCCAGGAAAACTCTGGCAGCCTAGGACAATGTAGAAACTTCTTTTGGGGCCTTGCCCACATACTACTCAATCAACGCACCAACAGAAAACATTTCTTCTTTGATCGTGGGCTGGCTTCTAGCAAACAACCCACAGTTATCCGGGAACAAGTTTGGGAAATAAGGTGACTAGAATAACCTCTGTCTCCCAGAATTGCTTTTTTTTTTTCTTTTTCTTGTCTTTTTTTTTGGTCAAAAATAAGGCATGATTCTAACACATTGAAATAAATACTCTCAGGCAGCTTTGAACTGACTCTGAGTGCAATTGCCAAAGAAGTGGTCCAGGGCTGTCGTAACCCAAGTGGAATGAGGACACGGCCTCCCGAGGTGCCCACTTGAAAGGGCAGCACTCATTCAGCTCATTCCAAAGAGTGACTGAAAAGAAAATCAATGCAATCATTTCATATTCAAACCCCACGGATGAACGCAACCCTAGGAACACCAGAGCAAATGAAGAAGCTTGGTACCGAGCGGACCCAGGCCGCCTCATCCGTGTCCCACTCTTCTGGGAAGGAACACTGAGTAAATCCTGATGAGTTTTAGAAATGTTCCAGGAAGTAGTTTATGTAACGTTTTCTGGGTGACAAAATTCCTGCAGGTTGGGATGGTGTCCGAGTCACCTCTGCATCTGTAAGAGTCCAGTCTAATCCTTGGCACGGAACAGATGACCAATAAGAGACAGATCATTTCAGTTACTTGTTCATTCAACATATACTTATTGATCTCTTATTATCTACTAAGCTGGGGATATTACAGTGAACAAGACGGTCCTTGTTTGCATATAGAAAACAGAGTAATGGGAGACAGATGGGCACAGACATGACTCAGCAAGTCTTTACCGAGTGCCAGGTGATGCTCTAGACAGCAGGGGAGCAGTGGTGAACACAGCCACGGCTGTCTGGAAAAGGCTTACATTCTAGTGCGTGCGGCCCCGACATCATACACGGGAACTCTGGGTATCGCTGTGGGAAAATGGCTCCGCGGAACAAATAAGTTTCTTAGGACTGTCCCAAGCTTTGGGTCCAAGATGAATGAAAATCAGCCCGTGAGGTTAGCCTGGAACCCAACCTGCCATTCATGGTATTGTTTCTCTATGACAGTGAGTTCAAGGGTCCAAATAACCAGTTTATGCACCAACTTGTAGGGATCATCTGAACAAGACAGCTTTCACAAACTGGGGTCGCACAGGCATGCTTTGTTTGGCCTGAACACTCCTGGCCCAACTTTTAAAATCCAGGACGTTTCTGGATTTCTGGCTTGTTTGAAAAAGCTGAGTTCTGGCAGCCCTGGACTCATATTCCCGCATGACAACAGTTGGCCTGAGTTACATGCGCCCTGGGGTTGGCCAGAGTCCTTACTCCTCCCTATTTTTCTTACAACCAGTCTATTTTCTGTTCCTTGCCCGGCTCCTGGAAGCATCTGTGTTGGCATAGACGCGATCTATGTCATAGTTCACTTTGCAGTCTGCTGGGGGAGAACTGTTCAGAAGAAATAAGAACGTGGAAGCACTACAAACTCCTGAGCACAGGTGCAGTGGAAGGTGGGAAGACAGAGGTCGGTGTGGAGATGGGGATAGATAATGAAGACCTCACGGAGGAATTGGGATTGGAATTCTATGATGATAAACTAGCAGCAAGCATTCGTTGAGCTCTGACCAGGTGTCAGGCATAAAGCATCCTTTATCCCTTCTGATCCTCACAATAACCACATGAGGTCAATCTTATACCTGTCTTCCAGAGTAGGCCACCGAGGCTCAAAGAGCATGGCTCATTTGCCCACGGTCATGCGGCTGCTTAAGAGGAGAGTCTGTCTTGGAACTTCTGTGACATTTTGCAAGGGTTCCGGGCAAGAGGCAGGATGAGAGGCAGATGTGCTGTGTGCTTTGGATGGTGGAGACGCTGATTGGAGTAGAGGGGTGGGGCCTCAAGAGAGGTGTCTAAGAGGAAGAGCTCTGGGGAGGGCTGCTGTCACACGCAGGCGTTGAGGAGTTCCTATAAAATCCTCTTTTACAGAAGAAGGCAGGGTGGCCAGAGAAGACTGAAAAACAGACTCAGAGGCAGGGGAGACCTGAGTGTTTCTGGGATGCTACAGGAATAAAGACAATGTAATCAATAACTAATACTGAAGCGCAACGCATTCTGTTCATCAGCAGTGGGTTGAGTATAAAATAACAAAAATTAATAAAAAGGGGTGCCGGCACTGTGGTGTAATAGGTAAAGCTGCCACCTGCAGTGCTGGCATCCCATATGGGCTCCAGTTCGAGTCCCAGTTGCTCCACTTCCAATCAAGCTCTCTGCTGTGGCCTGGGAAAGCAGATGATGACCTGAGCCCTTGGGCCCCTTGCACCTGTGTGGGAGACCCAGAGGAAGCTCCTGGCTCCTGGTTTTGGATTAGTGTAGCTCCGGCTGTTGCAGCCAAATGGGGAGTAAACCAGCAGATGGAAGAACCTCTCTCTCTGCCTCTCCTTCTCTCTCTGACTTTCAAATAAATAAATAAATCTTTTAAAAAAATAGCAAAAAAACAAAAAAAAAAAAAAAAAAACAACCTACTCAAGTTTCCTAAGTTTCATGTCCTGAGAATTCCATTAAGCAATGTGCTCAGGTAGTTTTTGACTTCAACACTTTAGAACACCATCTGTAGACCCCTGTCATCTAACGTGGACAAGTGAACAACCTGGGCAGCTGGACCTCTGTGCAGCTCTGGGGAGAAGAAAAGTGTCCCTTTGTGCTTGTCTTTGCTAATGATTTCCTAAAGTTTATCTTGGCCAGAAAAATCCATGGATACATTTGACAAATGCACCCTTCAAATCATTCATAATCTTACACAGGATCCTTTAGAATGACTGGGAGCCAATTAAGTTTCTCTAGACGTGGGTGTAGTGTGATCAATTTGATCTTTGGAAACGTCATTCCACACCTCTTTGGCTGGTGGCCAGGATGGACCAATGAGTCTGATTATTTGTTGAATGTCTGTGTTGAATGAACGAATCAACAAATAAGGCCAGTTAGGAGCTGCCATATCAGCGCAGGCAAGAAATGAGGGGGCAGAAACTGAAGGGTGCACAGATAACTTTAGGGTCTTGCATTGCCTGGTGTGAGCTGGTGGAGGTAGGGAGGCAAAAAGCAAGCTCTCAGGTTCCCAACTGGGCCAGGTGGGTAAGGGGGGAGGGTCCCTATCCCCCAAGAAGAGAGATGCCAAAAGGGGAGGCAAGTTGGGAGAGGGGAGGGAACAAGACTCCAAAGCTCTTGGCTATGGTGTCAAAGAGCATGGATTCCCAGCCTGCACTGAAGCCACATGTGCCTCAGTTTCCATTTGCTGTCCCTGTGACTTGTCTGCTCACTAAATCTTGCTGAGATGGCAAGGTTAAAATACAAGATCATGGTTAAAACACATCCCACTGAGCCACAGATGATTTGAACTGGATGGGTGGCAGTTACAGCTCACACAGGCTGAGCTCATTAAGCAGTCACCGTCAAAGGCCAGCGCCGTGGAAGGAAGTGCATTTCTACCCATGTTTTGTTTCTCTCCCTGGAGCATCCGAGCCTGGGTATCCAGGTAGCTTATGACTATGAAGCATTTTAATGGGTCCCATGAATGAATCGAGGTAATTGGCGTGGAGGGATGCCTGATGAGCGCGCACAGGAAAGCATCGTGACCCTCTCCCCAAACCTCCCCACAAAATCCAGAGGGTCTGCGTGTGGACTGAAGTTGCTAATTGGAACGTCCGCTTCCTTGACCAAGGCACGGCAGAGAGAAAGGCAGTTAATTATTTCTCTCCATATCTGATGAAATTTCCCCTCTTCCTCCTCTCTTTTAGACACATCATTAGTCTGACATGGTGAACAATGGTCCATTATACCTGGATTTTTTTTTCTTTTAATGATCACACACACACACACACACACACACACAATTCCTTATTTCATTTTCGTATCTTCTATTTAACAACTTGATCATATGTGAATGGAGCCTATCCTGTTATGGAGAGATAATGAACTCGGCCGCTCGCTGACACAGGTCATTATCGGAGGTGCATGTTTCTGAGAAGACTTCCTCGCCAGGTTCCAGCGTGGGGCCTCCTGGGGCACACAGAGGAAGCTTTGTATCCGCCCTTCATGGCCAGGGGCAAACGGTTTAGCCCACAGGGTGCTGTCCCTTCCGCCTTCCTTTCAAACCTGTGATTTCTGATACGGGCACAGCGGATGGCCAGTGCAAGGTGTCCACTCCTCAAATCCTTGCAGATGTGTCTAGAACAGAAACTTTTTTTCTCCTGTTTTACCAGAAGACAAGAGGATTTTCAAAATTCAGAGATCTGAGACGGAACGAAATCCTCCCGGCTAAGCAATCAGGGAAGACAGCAGTCTACTTCTTTCAGTGGCTCCCTCGCCTCTCCACTCACGTCCAGCAGCAAAGCTCCCACTACCTCGGCCCTGACTCCTTTTCAGGCTTCTCTCGCCCTGCTACCCTACACATACACCTCTCTCCATCTGACCGGAAGCTTGGTCACGCCTCAAACGTACCTTGCCTACTCCTCACACAAGTTCTGGGGCCTTCCCACCAAGGGGGCTGACCCCTCTGCCACACTTCACCTTGCAGAACTCAACTCAGATTTCTCTCCCATGGACCAATGTCTGATGCCCACTCCGCCCCACCTGCCCGTCTCCTCTTAATCATTTCTTCTTTGATGAATTTGCTCATGAACTTGACAACATGTAGAGTGCTTCAACTGTGTAGACACCAGGTATAGAGTTTTGTCCCTAGAGGAGAATATTTTGACAGAGCAGGCCTAATCTCTGCCCGTAAAGCTCTGTAGGAAGGGCCACAGCTCTTCATATATTTTTATGGCTCTAGGAGGCTTCATCAAAATATAGCCTTGGTTCCTGCCTCTACTACTTAAAGCAGGAGAGTCCAGGACATGGAACTTGAACTCTAACTCCCTTTCTGCATCTGTAAAATGAAGGAAATGCTACCCCCATTCCAAGGTTGCTGTGTGGCCCAGACAAGGGCCCAGGCACACTAGCGGGCACGTGGGGGACACTCAGTAAAGGGTGACAATCAGCATTATTCCATATTGTTGGAGGACAGACAGGTAACATTCTATATCTCCGATTGAAGTCCTTTGGAGGCAGGGGCCAAACCAAGTTCCTATTGATGTTAGCATAATTCCTAGGATTGCGCCCTGAACAGTCAATGAACACTGTGGAAGAAAGGCACGGGGGAGGGGACAGGATGAAAGGAGGCCTAGAGGCAGGAGAGCTGGCGTTGGCACAGCTCAAGGGACTCTGGTATTGTTTCATTATCAACATACAAGGGGTTAAAGGAAACACTTGGTTAATGTTAACTTATTGGCTTTATATTTTCAAATGCTGGCTCAGGGCCAGCCATGTTCATATTTGTTCTCACTACATTTCTACTCATGACATGGAAGAAGAAATGGAGGGGCCAGTGGGGCGAAGTGACTTAACACAGTCACTCAGCTCAAAAAAGCCAGGCTTGGAGTGAGAACTCAACTATGGGGGCAGTGCTGTGGTGTAGTAGGTAAAGACGCCGCCTGCAGGGCTGGCATCCCATATGGGTGCTGGTTTGAAGTCTCTGCTGCTCCACTTCCAATCCAGCCCTCTGCTATGGCCTGGGAAAGCTGTAGAAGATGGCCCAAATGTTTGGGCCCCTGTACTCATATGGGAGACCCAGAAGAAGCTCTTGGCTCCTGGCTTCGGATTGGTCCAGCTTTGGCCACTGCAGCAAATTGGAGAGTGAACCAGCAGATAGAAGACCAACCTCTCTGCCTCTCCTCTCTCTGTGTAACTCTTTCAAATAAATAAATAAATCTTTAAAAAAAAAAAAGAACTATGGTGTCCCTAAAGCTCCCACTGTGTACCAAGGACTAATGTGCTTTGGGTCAGTCAGTTGCCATATGTTTACTGAGCCCTTACTAGGTGCCAAGCATTGTAGAATATGGCCATGAACAAGAAGGCACAACTCCTGTCCTGCCTTTAGGAAGCCAACAATCTACCAGAAGGAAGATGGGAAACAAGGAGGTAATATCACTAGACAACAATGAGTAGAAAACAGTGGAGGCTGGCTCCTGTGGGCCCTGGTTAAGCCTGAGGTTGAGTCTACAAAAGGCCAACAAGAACCAAAAAAAAAAAAAAAAAAAACAACAACAACAACAAAAAACCACACAAACAAATAAAAAAACCACCAATCCCTTTTATTAAACAATCACAGCTAAGCCTGGGATTGGCTGCTGGGTAGACAAGCCAATCAGAGGCCTGTGTCCAGTGGACCCTGTGATTCCTCCCAGGACATGGCTGGCCCAGTCCCCTCTTTGGTGAGGGTCTGCTTGGGAGTCAGTTACTCCCCACATCGGGTAGAGTTTAGACTGTGACCCTCTGTAGTGCTTAGTCACTTGTCCTGGTTTCCTACTCTTGAAACACAGGTGATATTATCCTGCCTACCTGAAAGGGTTTTCATGAGGGTTAAATGAGCTCGCTGGTGACATCACCCAGCAGGCCCGGCACTTATTGGTAAATGTTAAACCTGTTGGTTTGGCTGGCACTGTGCAAAGGACTGAATCAGAGATTTCTCTCTGCTGTTGTAAAGACTAAATCAGATGAGAACACAGAGCAGCAGAATCCCTTTTCAATGCTTGGTTTTCCAGAAAAACTAGGGCCTAGCCAGGTCTTGGAATCCCCCTGTTCAGTTGTCAACTATTCAAGTCTATGGGGAGTAGGCGAGGAACAGAAGCTAACAATGTCACAAGTTTTGTGCTGGTGCCAGTGTTCCTGCCGGGTCCTAGGCTAGGGGCTGTCAGCCCGGAACTCTGGTGGCCCCAAACAGCAGCTGAGGTGACTCTGCACCTACCCTCTCCTTTCTTTTACCACCTAATCCTTATGTCTACGCATCTCTACTCTACCTCGCCACCGCAAACAAGGCCCCAAAGGCCGTCTTTGCACGTGCACGCCCAGTGCATTCCAGTGTTCTCCACGTCAAGATGCAGATTGCTGGGTGCACACACTTCAAACGGTAAGAGGATTGCAACACTGCCCATCAAACGGTTGTACCATGTCACACGGACACGTGCAGTACTCAGAGCTTGGTAACCACGCAGGGCTTCATTTCCACCATTTCAAAAGAAGGGCAAACGGTTCCCAGGCAAAGTGACGCTTTGATCATCTATCGTCTTCCCTACCCGTAAGCTGCTCAAAGGGAAAATGTCGCCACCTTGACAGCACACAGGAGCCTGGGATGCGGGTGGCAGGGGCGTGGTGTGAGGGGGCGGGTCTGCGGAGGGGACAGGCACTGCTGCAGGGGGCCGGGAGAGCAGAACGGGCTGCTTTCCATTTCGAAACCCTTGGCGTGAATAGGGGTCATTGTGCAACCGGGATTCCAGCAGCGCTCACCGTCCCCAGCGAGTTGGGATTTACTAACCCTCGTGACGGAGGATGCTGCACAGGGTTTGGCAGGAGGCATCTGACAATATTTGCCTGTTTTCTGCTGGGAGCTGCCTCCTGATCACGTGGCCCTGATTATTTTAGGCTGCTTGACTGCTGTGTTATTTGTTCTTAGAGCGGGCATGGTTTCTAGGGTGCTGGGGAGGGGACCTGTGGGCAGGAGAGGGGCGGAGGAGAAGCAGAGAGCTCCTCACTTGATTCCCAGAACCAGCCAAGGGTCCCAGGAGGGCTCAGGACTGTTGGGCAGGCGCCCCGGCAGGGAGGCAGTGTCCTTTCCTGGGGCTGGGCTGGGGCTGAGGGGCGGCACACTGCCGCTGGACAGAGGGGACCACGTGAAGGACGTAAGCGCCTCAGAGAATGAGATACTTGTAGTGCTACGTTCCTTTTTATTGTTTTTAAAGAAAGTATTTTGTACAGTGAGTTAAGACATAAAATGGTACAGCCACTGAAGTGGGCAACTTTGCAATCCCCTTAACATTTTAAGTGTGTACACTCTGCAATTCTGCTTCTTTTACTCTTTTTGAAATTTATTTTCAACTTATTTGAAAGGTGATGAAAGAGACAGATCTTTCACCCACTGTTCACTCCCCAAATGCCTACAACAGGAGGGCTGGGTCAGATGGAAACCAGGAGCCTGGACCTCAGCCCGGGTCCCCCCACGTGGGTGACAGGGACCGACAGACTTGAGCCATCATCTGCTGCCTCCCAGGGTGTGCATCACAGCAAGCCGGATCAGAAGCTCAGGAACCGGGGCTGAACACGTGCCTCCAAGTCTGATGCTAATGCGGGGAAACTCTCCCCCTGGTTTGCAAGGCGGCACATGTGAAGATGTTCTTTGGGGCACTATTTGTAGTTACTCCCAGGGACATCCCATGGACAACAGGTGGGTGGGAAACTAGGACCCAGGTGCATGGACTGGAATAACCCCTGAAGGTCGACTGTGGCATCAGAACTCCCTGTGGGGTCCGCTGGAGCCTCGGCTATACCCTCCTTCAAGCAGGCCCCCTCTGCCCACATCAGCCTGCCTCACCCCCCCAGGCGTGGACACTCCCACGCACAAGCGTGCACGTCTCTGCTCAGTCTGGGGAGCCTGGCGTGCAACAGCAGGGCCTTTGGGAAAGCGTTTTCCTCCATCTGGAGTGCTTGCCCTGCCTTTGGTTTTCACAGAGTTGTGTTGTCAGTGAGGTCTTGTCAGACATCTGTCTGTTGAAAGGTCACCTCCTCAGAGAAGCCCTCCCCTACGCCTCACCTGACACAGCCTCTGAGACACTGTCCTACCAGCCAGCTCTGCTTATCGCAGGGCACTTACCACTATCTAATACGGTCCTTGTTTACTCACTATTTGCTTTTCAGAAATTGTTACCCTTTTCTTCCTCCTCACCCACTCCTACTCTAGATCTGTCTTATCCACTGATGCCTACAGCAGGGCCTAACAAACAACAGGGGCTCAATTTCTTGAATTAGTGAATGACAAACTCAATCTGAAACATACAATGGGCATCAGAAGACAATTTGTTCTTTGAACAACCGTGATAATAATAAGACTAACAAGTCTTCAAACCTGATTTGGCCTTGAAAGCAGATGTATCTTTAAGAAAAAAAAATCTACTGCCTGCCTGACCTTGTGGACTGGAGGATGATGTGTCTCCTGGAATGATCTATGTGACCTTTAATTTAGAAGAACAGATCATTTGATACAGCGGAAGGCAGAAAGCTTGTCCTTATGCTAGGCCATCCTTGGAGAGCTCAGAAGGGAG
Source organism: Oryctolagus cuniculus (assembly GCF_964237555.1). Classification (NCBI taxonomy): domain Eukaryota; kingdom Metazoa; phylum Chordata; class Mammalia; order Lagomorpha; family Leporidae; genus Oryctolagus; species Oryctolagus cuniculus. Next base: position 109,200,497 of record NC_091442.1, on the reverse strand, counting down.
GGAGGTAATGAGGGGCTGACTGAATCCACAGCCAGTGGCAGGCACTGTGGACGCGCTTGGTACACAATGACTCACTTCGCCGTCACATCTACACCTGAGTTGGATTCTCTCGTTGGACAGGTGGCTGCTGGCAGCCTCGCTTCAGGGACTGCACCGTCCAGCAGGTGTCAGAGAATCCCAGGAAAAGGCACAGGAAGGAGGCGCTTTCCTTCCAGCTCCTTGCAAGCGTTTTATTCTGAAAGGCGCATGCTCAGGTGACGAGGGTGCGCTATCTGTCTCTTCCTCGCATTTCTAGAAACTCCCACTCCCAAAGGCCTTCGTGGCGATGCCTCAGTGACTGTCCTGGCACTGTGGGAACTGGCACGGCTACAGTATTCAGGGAGATGCACAGCGGGGATCGGAGCTGGGGAGTTGAGTAGAATTTTAAATAAAGCCAAAAGCAGCAAAGGCAACAGAAAGGAACGACATGGGGCAAATGAGGAGAGCGAGAGGACAGGTTGCAAACCAGCTCCTGAACACAACCTTCGCTCTCCTTGGAGCCAACAAGCGGGCTGTGAGGCGCTTGCTGGAGCAGATTGAGTTACATTCCCGCGTGCTTGCTTCCCTCTCACCTCCGCACAGATTAGAGCAGAGACTCTAATGTGATTTGCTCATCAAAGTCCAGCTGCTTCCTTTTCTGATCTCTCTTCTCTATTCTCCCTGATTTTTCTTTTTCCTTTCTTCCTACGCATGGGCTTTGCAGTTCAAGGGACCACACCAAGTTCGTCTCTGCCACGTAAGGGCATATTCAGGCGAGGGAAACAACCACCTCCACTTGATTTTCCTCATCTGCACAATGGTCACAGCAGTACCACGTTCACGGACTGGGGAGAACGACATGAAGCAGGTACACACAGTGCACGGAGCCCGGCACAGAACACATCTCCGCTCCTCCCTCCCTTTATGCCTGAATTCCATCAATTTTCTGGGCAGCACCGCCATGGAAATAACAGCCTTTGACTGCCAAGATCCTTTGAAAGGTGAATCTTGGCCGTCAAGAGAACTGAGCATAACCTAAGTCAAGCTTTCAGAGAATTCATCTCTAAGTATCAAACACAAGGGCAACCACTTCACTGTCAGTAAATATTTCATCAGCTCCAGGAGTTCCAAGTATTAAAGAGAAAGCCATTCTACTATTTTATTCTTGTTAATGTTATTAGTGTTCAAATAATTGTAATATAGTTGCCATCAACTATTAATTCACTAAGGGCCCATTGGTAAGGGGAACATTCCTCTGTTTTCTATAATTTGCTACAATATTATTAATTATAATAATGGATTTTATTAAAATCAATTCATGACATCCATGTGGAATACAGCCTTTGCCAGGGTTTTGATAATCAAAAACAATCTACAAAAAAAAAAAAAAGACAGAAATTCGAATATCCAGCTTTATCCTAAGTGGAGCATTTTGCAGATGCCCACATGTTAGATGGATTTCCTGCGGGTTACTGGATGCAAGTTATCCTAACAATGTGAACCTCTCTCACCCTCTCTCTCTCTAACTTTACCTTTCAAATAAATAAAATAAATATTTATAAAAGAAAAAAAGGTGGAGGGGGGCAGGGTGGACAGGGGCTGGAGTCATGGTGCAGTGGGTTAAGCAGCTGCCTGCAGTGCCAGCATCCCTTATGGGCACTGGTTTGAGTCCCAACTGCTCCACTTCTGATCCAGCTCCCTGCTAATGTGCCTGGGAAAGCAGCAGAAGATGGTCCAAGTGCTGGGGACCCTGCCACCCGTGTGGGAGACCCAGATGGAGTCCCTGGCTCCTGGCTTTGGCCTGGTCTAGCCCCAGCTTTTGCAGCCATTTGGGGAGTGAACCAATATTTGGAAGACTTCTCTCTGTGTAACTCTGCCTTTCAAGTAAATAAACCTTAAAAAAAAAAAAGAAAAGAAAAAAGAAAAGATCAGCGTGAACACACCCAGGCGACAGGCGATCTCCTGTACTCCAGGCAGAAAGCTGTGAACATCCCATTAAGAGAAACTTGTTACCAATGGAAACTCACCATTGCAGAGTCGCAGGAGTGGAGTGGGGCTTGGATGCTCTATTATTTTCTTTTTCCTCATCTGTTAAAGGAAAGAAAAATGAGCTAACTTCAGTAAGGAGCAGCAGGGGTAAGTAAAAGTCTTCTCAGCTCTCCCAAGATTTAAGACTATGTGTTCAACCCTTATGGAAAACAGTATGGCAATTCCTCAGAAAACTGAAAATGCATCTACCACATGACCTATGTGTCCCACTCCTGGAAATCTTTCAAAGCAAGTGAAATCAGCAAATAAGCAAGTTACCCACATTCCCATGTTTGCAGTAGCTCAATTCACAACAGCAAAGATAAAGAATCGACTTAGATATCCATCAATTAATGATCAGATAAAGCTATACCACGGAATAATACTCAGCCATAAAAATGAATGAGAGGGGCTGGCACTGTGGTGCAGTGGGTTAAAGCCCCAGCCTGTAGTGCCGGCATCCCATATGGGCACTGGTTGTAGTCCCGGCTGCTGCATTTCTGATCCATCTCTACTATGGCCTGGGAAAGCAGTAGAAGATGGCCAAAGTCCTTGGACCTCTGCAAGTGCATGGGAGACCTGGAAGAAGCTCTTGGCTTTTTTTTTTTTTTTTTTTTTTTTTTTTTTTTTTTTTTTTTTTGACAGGCAGAGTGGACAGTGAGAGAGAGAGACAGAGAGAAAGGTCTTCCTTTTGCCGTTGGTTCACCCTCCAATGGCCGCCGCGGGCAGTGTGCTGCGGCCGGCGCACCATGCTGATTCGAAGGCAGGATCAGGATCTCCTGGTCTCCCATGGGGTGCAGGGCCCAAGCACTTGGGCTATCCTCCACTGCATTCCCTGGCCACAGCAGAGAGCTGGCCTGGAAGAGGGGCAACCAGGACAGAATCCGGTGCCCTGACTGGGACTAGAACCTGGTGTGCCGGCACCGCAAGGTAGAAGATTAGCCTATTGAGCCATGGTGCTGGCGCTCCTAGCTTTGGATCAGCTCAGCTCTGGCCGTTGGGGTCATTGGGAAGTGAACCAGAAAAAGGAAGACCTTTTTTTTCTCTCTCTCTCTGCCTTTCTCTGTAACTCTTTCAAAGAAATAAAGATAAATCTTTAAAAAAAAAAAAAAAAAAGAGGAATGAGAGCCTGACATTTACAACAAAAGAGATGCAACTGGAGATCGCGATGCTGAATTAAAGAAGCCAGACCCAGAAAGTCAAACATCATGTTTTCTCTTATTTGTGGAAGCTACAGGGTTCAATGTGTCTGATCTGATGGTATTTGGTGGGCCTCTGAGAAGCGATGAAGGAGCCTTGATGAGTGGGATTAGTGCCCTTATAAAAAGGACTCCAGAGAGTTGCCCCACACCTGCTGCCATGTGACGACACAGGAGGCGGGCACCAGGTATGAACAGGAAGTGGGTACTGACCAGACACCAAATCTGCTGCTGCCCTGGTCTTGTACCTTCCCAGGCTCTAGAAATGTGAAAAATAAATTTTTGGGTTTTGTAACCCAGCCAGTTTTATGGTGATTTGTTATAGAAGCTTGAATAGTCTATGACGCACCATTTGCCCTTTGTATTCCCAAAGGATCACTTAGTTAATGTAAGGCAGAGAGAATGTGAGTGTTCGGGAGAGTCAGGTTAGCAGCATAATACAGCGGAGGTCAGCACACTTTTTTTGTAAAGGGCCAGATAGTAAATATTTTAAAGGTTGCAGGCCAAGAGGCAAAACCAAGAATATTATGTAATATTTATAGGACAGGGGCCAGCTTTGTGACGTATCAGGTAAAGTCACCACCTACAACACAAGCATCCCATATGGAATCTGGTTCGTGTCCTGGCTGCTCCACTTCCGATCTAGCTCCCTGCTGATGGCCTGAGGAAAGCTGCAGAAGATGGACCAAGTGCTTTTGCCCCTGCACCCACATGGGAGACCCAGAGGAAGCTTCTGGCTTCTGGCTTCAGCCTGGCCCAGCCCTGGTCATTGTGGCCATTTGGGGGGTGAAACAGTAGGTAGAAGATCTCTCTTTCTCTCTGTTTCTCCCTCTCTCTTTCAAATAAAAAAAGCTACTCTTTCAAATAGGTAGAAAAATCTTAAAAGACAAACAGAAAAGGATTTATAGGACAAGAGAAAAAACAAATTTCCACCAATTTTTTAATGATAGTTTATTCATTACATTATTTTGGGGGGGGGGGTAAATAACATTTACGTTAAGTGGGATACAAAATTTGTGTTTCCTGACACTAAATAGATTGCAACAGATATCTGTAGAAGCCATTCTTAGCATACAGCTCTCCCGAGAGTTTATCAGGCCTTGGACCGTGGGGCCCTGGTTTGCCAACCTCTCCTCTATAACAGTCTGAACAACAGATGAATCTTTGCATAGTTAAGAAGAATTATGTTCACTTCTATTCTGGATTAACTGAGAAATCCTGTAATCAGTCTTTTATCAGCTTATAGTGAAAACCATTCAGGAAAATAGCCCACAAGGAAAAAAAATCCACAAAATTTGACCCAAGATAATTGGTATAAATAGTCTCAAAATAAAATGAACAATGTCAAAACCTACAAACATAATCAGTAAAATTTAATATGGGCAAATGACAAAGATCAATGAAATCAGTCTGTGGTATAAATTTTATATGGAAAAGAACTGGAACCCATGGAAACATTTAAGTAAAATGAAAATGAGATAAAATGCATATATAGTATATAGAAAGACTTTTCTAAAAGTAAATCAGCTCATAAAAGTGAACCCAGGGGCTGGCGCTGTGGCGTAGCAGGTAGAGCTGCTACCTGCAGTGCTGGCATCCCATCTGGGCACTGGTTTGAGTCCTGGCTGCTCCACTTCCGCTCCAGCTCTCTGCTGTGGCCTGGGAAAGCAGTAGAAGATGGCCCAAGACCTTGGACCCCTCCCCGCACCAGCCTGGGAGAACCAGAAGAAGCTCCTGGTTCCTGGCTTCAGATTGGCACAACTTCAGCCACTGCGGCGATTTGGGGAGTGAACCAGCGGATGGAAGATTTCTCTCTCTCTCTCTCTCTCTCCTTCTCTCTGCATGTAACTCTGACTTTCAAATAAGTAAATAAATCTTTTTTTTTTTTTTTTTTAAAAAGGTAAATCCAGAAAATACATTCTCATTGAAAAGGCACCACTCTGGGTAGAACTCTGATGAAAGTGTCTATTCATTAGCACTGTGGTACGTACTACCATTGCTCACTCAACAGTCATATGTACTTACTTTCTTCCTTATTAATAGAATCCCAACTTAGAGGGCACCATGTGTTCAGCAAGGGTGATTCCCCTCTCAAATCCTATAGAAGTGGGTGAAATTGATATATTTCAACCAGTAATGGTACGTGTCAGGATAGGTGGGCCATGTGACATGTTGCTGGCCTACCACATTTGAGGAGAAAACCTTATGCTCCTCCCCTAATTGAGTGTCCCATTGTCCTATATACAGCACACCTAAAGACCTAATAATTTATAGGGCGATAAATATACCACTTATGATAACTTAGAAATAGATGTTGCATCATTGAAATCATCCCAGAACTGCTAACTTGGGTTCTGATGAGTTAAATGGACAAGACACAGGCTCTGGGCATGGCAGGAAGACAACACAACTGGAGGAGGTGGCAAGATTGCGACTGGGACCCGAGCAGTCTAAGGGGAAAGCCAACGCCTGGGAAGGCCGGGGGCGAGATGGAGGGGGTGGTGGACGTCACGTTGTACTGCTGATGAATCCACCATAACAATGGCTGCCCCCTTGTTTGGTGAGAAGAAAACCTCCTCAGTAACTAGGCCTCCTTGCATTGGCTGTTCTCTTCCCCGCCACCAAAAGCATCGAACTCATTCAAACCAAGGCGCACTTCTAGCTAGCTTGAACTGACAAGTGATTCATGTTTTTACTTTCTGGGGCTGGTGCTGTGGCTCAATGAGTTAAACTGCCATCTGCAGTGCTGGCATCTCATATGGGAGCTGGTTCGAGTCCCAGCTGCTCCACTTCTGATCTAGCTCCTTGCTAATGTGCCTGGGAAAGCAGTAGAGGATGACCCAAGTGCTTGGGCCTCTGCACCCATGTGGGAGACTGGGATGAAGCTCCTGGCTCCTGGCTTTTGCCTGGGCCATCCCCAGCCATTGCAGCCATTTGGGGAGTGAACCAGCAGATGGAAGATCTCTCTCTCTCTCCCAAGTCTCTTCCTCTCTCTCTCTAACTCTAGCTTTCAAAAAAAAGAAATAAATCTTTAAAAAATATATTATTGTTCCCCTTAAAACTGAGTTTGCAGCTTTTTCTGCTTCTTTAATACAGTTTTTATTTTTTACTTATTTATGGAAGAGAGAGAGAGGGAGGGAGGGGGAGAGGGAGGGAGGGAGGAACAGAGAGAGATGAACAGAGCTGTCATTCTCTGGTTCACTCCCCAAATGTACACAAGAGCTGGGGCAGGGCTAAGCTGAGGTTGGGATCCAGGAACTCAATCCAGGTCTCTTGTGTGGGTGACAGTGACCCAGGTATTTGAACCATCACTTGCTGCCTCCAGGATGTGCATGAGCAGAAGCTGGAAAGTGGAGCTGGGACTTGAACCCAGGCATTCTGACATGGGCATGGTTGTCTCAAGCAGCAGCTGAACCACTAGGCTTAACACCTCCCGCCTTTTGCTATCTTAAATTTCAGCATTTCAAGATACTTCCAAATTTCAAGGGAAAATGGAATGAAAAGATAAATTAATCTTGATGAGAAATTAGAAATTTGCATAATGTGTTTTCCATGAACTTTTTAAAAAAATACTTTATCGGAAAGTAAGAGTTGTAGAGAGAAAAGGAGAGACAGAGAAACAGATCTTCCAACTGCTGGTTCACTCCCCAGATGGCCACAACAGCCAAAGTTCAGCCAGGCACTTCATCCGGGCCTCCCACATGGGTGGCAAGGGTCCAAGCACTTGGACCATCTTCCACTGCTTTTCCCAGGCCATTAGCAGGAAGCTGGATCAGAAGAGGGGCAGCCAGGACTTGAATTGGTGCCCACATGGGATGCTGATATTGCAGACGGTGCCTTTACCAGCTACGACATAGCACCGGTTCCTCCATGAACTTTTTGAAGACCTCTTATGGGACTAGTATAAGTACTATATTAATCAATTCAAATAGCATGTATTGAGTACCTAATGTGTGCCGGCAAGATGCTGCAGATGAAGAAATTCAACTCCTGCCTTAGAGATTGGTTGGAGAAAGAAAAAGATCAACAGTGGAGAGGAGGTCCCCATTGAGTAGAAGTCACAAATGCTGCGATACAGGGAGGGAAAGAGTGGTCCCCCAACTCGGACTGCACAGAAAGCAGGCCTATCAGAGAGGGCTTCCTGAAAGAAGTGACAACTTAACCAAGTGCCCAAGTCAGCACACGCCACACGGGAGGTGGCCCTGGGCTGGGCCTTGCAGGGATAGTCAGAGTTTTCTAGAAAGCATTATTTATAAAAGCAACATGTGATTAAAAAAATTAGAAAATATACAGAAAACCCAAATCTCTAGAAATCCAAGCCCGCCTGGACAGAGGGAACTCCTGTTCACTTCTCACCTTGTTTGCCTTGGGTCATTTCCCACTGCTCTCTTACGCGCAGACACGGTACCTGACCCAAAACACAGGAGAGCCGGACACCAAGGGACAGGACGCAGGACGACACTGAGGGAGGAAGGGCCTCATTCTGGGAGCCCATCACAGCATCTCCCAGCCTGGCAATACTTGTTGCTACTCTGTCAAACTTTCCTCTCAATTAACTTTGTTATGGCTCATTGCTCTTTTGTTTATTATTTATTTATTTATTTATTTGAGGGGCAGAGTTGTATACGAAGAGAGGGAGACACAGAGAGAGAGATCTTCCATCCGCTGGTTCACTCCCCAAATGGCTGCAATAGTTGGAGCTGGGCGGGTCCAAAGCCAGGAGCCAGGAGCTTAATCCAGGTCTCCCTCATGGGTGCAGGGGCCCGAGTACTTGGGCCATCTTTCATTGCTTTTCCAGGTCCTGGGCGAGAGCTTGAGAGGTCACGGATGCCATGACATTGCCAAACACAGCATGTGAGCGTGATCATGGGATCTGGAGGAGGAGCAGGCACCGAGGCCAGGAGCGCACATTCTAGGTAGAAGGGAAAGGCTCTCGCTCGTGGAGACTTCAGGAACTGGCACTGCCAAATGTGCCCCGAACCAAGCAAGAGTCACCCTAGAAAATGCAATATCCAGGCCAGCAGGGTGCCAGGAGCCGTTCACAGCACGCGCTGAGCCGTCCCCCTCTGATACCCAGCCTGCGTCCTGCCAAAGCCAGGGAGCAGAGGCTTGTTTTTAAAAGCCTCCCACCAAGATGCTGCTGGTCCCTGTTTTTTTCACTGCTCTGATCCGAACCCACTTCAAAGCTGTGCTTCCCAACCCACCACAGGGGTCTCAGTCTACTTCCCAGGCGGGCATCTCTGCCCCACCCCGCCTAGCATCCGCCTCCCAATGTAAACTCTGCAGCAGGATTTCCAGGCTGCAGTCCTGGCTCTACCCCCTTTCTAGCTGTGTGACCTGGAACAGTCTTTTTGTTTCTTGGTGCCCCTATCTGTAGAATAGGGCTGGAACTCAACAACAGAACCAGGCACTTAGGGCCATCGTGGGGAGTGACAGAAGTGGTCCTGGAACAAGGTACCAGCTATGTAAGGGTTCCCTGTGGCTGTCACAGCTGTCACTCCCCTGGATCTGTGTCCCATGCACTCGGCTGGGTTGCGAGTCCCGCATTTGGGATGGGCTTGTCCACTCCGTGTTCCCACAGCACCTGGTGGTGCCCAGGCAAAGCCCCGGTCACGAAGTGTGTCAGCGCTCACTGATTGGTCTAGTCTGTTTGGGTTGCTGTAACAATACACCATTGGCCAGGGGGCTTGGAAACAGCAGGCACGTATTGTTCACAGTTCTAGAGGTTGGGTGGTCCCAGATCAAGGTGCCAAGACACTCAGTGTCTGGTGAGGACCCGCATCCTGGCTTACAACAGACAGTGTCTTCTCACACTGAGTTCTCGTATGCTACAGGGGCCAGGGAGCTTCCGGGGGCCTCATCCCATCCACGAGGCTTCTACCCTCATGACTTCATCGCCTTCCAAAGGCACCACCCCCAAATATCACCACACTGGGGGTTAGGATTTCAACAGACAAGCTTGGCCGGGGTATGGGGAGGGGTGTGGAACACATACATTCAGTCTACAGCATCGCCCAGAACCAGAAGTCCGCCTTGCTGGGCTGTCAGCTCAGTCAGGCACAGACCTCCCTCACCCTGGTGTCTCCAGCCCCCATGTGTGGGAGGAGCTTAGGAAGTATTTGTGGGCCAGCACCGCAGCTCAATAGGCTAATCCTCCACCTAGTGGCGCCGGCACACCGGGTTCTAGTCCTGGTCGGGGCGCCGGATTCTGTCCCGGTTGCCCCTCTTCCAGGCCAGCTCTCTGCTGTGGCCCGGGAGTGCAGTGGAGGATGGCCCAAGTGCTTGGGCCCTGCACCCCATGGGAGACCAGGAGAAGCACCTGGCTCCTGCCTTTGGATCAGCGCGGTGCGCCGGCCGCAGCGCGCCAGCCGTGGCGGCCATTGGAGGGTGAACCAACGGCAAAAGGAAGACCTTTCTCTCTGTCTCCCTCTCTCACTGTCCACTCTGCCTGTCAAAAAAAAAAAAAAAAAGAAGGAAGTATTTGTGGGACGAATATATGACCAATATAGTACCGCAGTCAAACACCAAGGTATCCACCTGCCGTCAGTGAACGAAACAAGAACACCATGCGGGGAAGGTTTACTGAGGATGTGGGATGGGCCTAGTCCTGTGCCTCACGTTATTTCAGTAAATTCTCACGGCTGTCCTAGGAAGTGAGCGTCATAGCCCCTGTGAGGCATCACGTACAGAGCCTGGAGCATCCTGGGCTCCATGGGGGTTAGGCCTAATTACTAGGATTCTCCCCTCGTACAGGGGAACAAAGTGAGGCGCAGAGGCAAAGCGCTTTGTCTGAGGTCACACAGTTACTGGCGGGGCAAAGGCAACGACCCAGGCTAGCAGACACCAAAACCTCCCCAGCTCTAGACGCTTCTGCACTCCACACACTTCACGCCTGTAGTTCCAGACTGAAGATCTCAGGGAACTTGCAAAATGTATAGGAGGAAGAAAGTCACGCGTGGATTTCAAACACTTGTTTCCACTGAAATAAATTTCTCTTAATTCCATGTTTTCATGAACTTTTTGGAGTTCCCATGGAATAGCTGGCCCGTCCTTTCTTACTGCCTCTGTACTGATTGAATTCATGATATTTGGGAGCCTTACACTAGAGTATTTCCTGCCTTGAGCCAGTTCGGCAGAGTTTAATATTGAGGGACAACGTTTCTAAATTAATTACTTCTCTTCAAATCCCAGGAAATGTTAGGTTTATGTGGGTCTTGAGTTTCACCTCAAAGTTCTAATTCTATTTCCTTTCATTACGCCGAGCTGGCTGCACCTGGCCAGAGCTCACCTGTTGGGAACACGTAGCTGCCAAACGTTTTATTTCCCCCACCCGCCCTCCCTCCCAGTCCCTGCACAGGGCACCAGCTGATTATCAGGGTGCTGGCACCTAGGCCTCTGGCAGTGGGCACTGCTGCTGGCAGCCAACCCTGCTCCCCGTGGGAACAGGGCTCAGTCCCAAACAAAACTGTGATACTGGCAACACTGCTTCCAGGGGCCCCACACCTGCTCCCTTCTCCTGCTCTTTCATAATCTTAGAGAAGGAACGGGCCTAACTTTGATACAAAATCCCAAATTCCGCCCCCCCAAATTGATGCAGTTTATCACATTAAAAAAAAATCTAAACTTTCTCTGTGGGAGGTAAAAGAGAATACAACCTAAGTACAAAGATGATGACTCGCTTAGGAAAGCTGCAGGCATACTACAGATAATGTTCTTGTCTGTCCACTCTTCCTTCCCGCTGCCCCACTAGAGAAAAGAGCTCCCGTGAAACCAGCAGGAGAAAGACCAAGAACCAAGACAAAAACCAGGCAGGACACACAGCATGCAGTTGATGGGGAAAATACTCAGTAACTATCATTGAAAACAGAAGCTATACTGAGAGCATTTCTCACTTAACAGATTGACAAAACCCAAACCAAGACCACAGGCCACTGCTGCGCAGCTGTGGGAGGCAAGCTCCCTCCTACCTAGTGACAGAGGTGTACAAATAAATTGGTGCCTCGTCACTTGGGAAGGTCATTTGGCAGAATCTACTCCAATCCACACACCTTTACCCAGCAGCCTCATGGCTGGAAACTGATTGTCCAGCTCCCTGGACACACCCAGAATGATACATAAGCACAGTTGCTTGTTACAGCTTGTCTGTGACAGCAACCATGTGGAAGCAGCCCAAGAGCTTATCCAGTTTCCTCAATTATGATGCATGCTCTCACTGGAATACTGTGGAGCTATAAAAAAAAAAATCTAAACCAGAAAAAGAACCAGATGTTCTCTAAGTTCTACTGACACAGAATGCTTCCAGGTTTATCACAATAAAAAAACACTAAATTATAGCACAATGCATAGTGTGCTACTTTTTTGTGTGTAAGAAAGTGGCAAATGTTAAATATTTTACTTGTATAATGAAATACATAATAAATGAATAAAAGTATTTACTACTAGGAAGCTGGCACATAGGGTTGGAGAGGTAAGATAGAAATCAGATCAAGATTTCTCAATGAGTATATTTTATTATTGATTTTTTTTCATTTGAGAAGGAGAGATAGTGAGTGAGCCCCACTTGTTGGTTCACTCTCCAAATGCCAAGAACTCAATCCTCCCACGGGGGTGCTAGGAACCCAACTACCTGAGCCATCATGGCTGCCTCCCAACGCCTGCTTCAGAGCTGGGAGTTGAACCCAGGAACTTGATACGGGACAAGGGTGTCTTGACCAGTGTCTCAGTCACTAGAAATGCCACACTCCTCAATGAGTATATTTTAGAACACCTTGAATTTTGAATCATGTAGATGTATCATCTATCCAAAAGCATTATAATTAAATTCAAACAAATTGAGAAAAGGAATAATCTACTGAAAAAGTTAAAAAGTCCTACAGTACCCAAACCTGGAAGCAAATAATAAACACCTGCAACCTTGTACAAGTTTGTTCATCGTTTATTTTGCTTTCCTAATATCCAGGTATGAGGGTGGGTCTTCAAAAAGTTCATGGAAAATGCATATTATGCAAAAACTATGCCCGCATTTAAAGAACTTGGTACCAACATTTTGGTGCAAACATTTTACCTCCATTTTCTGTTCATTCCATTTTCCCCACAAACTTTTTGACACCCCCTTATACTTAATGAACACTTGACCAAGCAGCTCCTGAATCCCAGACCCTTTGATACTGAGCCGGTGAGTCACAGTCAGTCGTGGGTGCCTCCCCCTCAGGGAGCTATGGCCCTGTGGAGCGTTCAAGTGGAGGCAGAGATGCCTTGGCTGTGTGCTGGAAGCACTCGGGAAGGGAACCTCATTTTCCAGCAGAGCAACGGAGAGCAGGAAGACAGGCAGGCCAGCCAGCCAGGGGTGGGAAGGGCAGCCCAGGTGATAGGGTGGGCATGGCGGTGAGGAAGGAGAGGAGCCTAGGATGGTGTCCTGTCGCTCCCCCTCTTCGTGGAGGAACGACACAGGACCCTGTGCTGTTCTTTCGTCTGCTCGGCCCTCCCCGGGTTTGCTGCTGGTTCTTCCCGGGTTGGCTACTATCCCTTCCACCTCCGTGGAAGGGCAGTTCCCCCTGGCCACATTCCCCACTTCTGCAGGGGAGCGGCACACCGCCGGCCGGCTTTCTCGGGGGCTGCACGGGTGTTCCTTCAGCTAGATGTTCCCCTTAGATGTTCCCCATAGATGTTCCTGGTGCATGCCGTCTCTCTCCTCCTTTATAGTCCTCCTCCGCCAATCCTAACTCGGCTGCCCACACGCCGAGTACGCTGCTCTCCTCCAATCAGGAGCAAGTCCTACAGTTTATTAGCTGAACTGGAGGCAGCTGTGCGGAAGCTGTTTACTTCTCTCCCAGCGCCATATTGTGGGAGAGCAGATGCATAGAATAAGTCTTAATTCCAGTAACTTAGTCTAGTCCGGATTGCTCCCCACAGTGTCCTAGGTCACAAGGTCAGCGCGGGAGCCGGCTGCAACTGCGTTCCCAGCCAGGATGCGCACTGTGGCAGACACTCCCAAGAGCCACGCTGTTCTCTCTCTCTCTCTCTCTCTCTCTTTTTTTTTTTTGACAGGCAGAGTTAGACAGTGAGAGAAAGAGACAGAAAGGTCTTCCTTCTGTTGGTTCACCCCCCAAATGGCCGCTATGGCAGGCGCACCTCGCCTATCTGAAGCCAGGAGCCAGGTGCTTCCTCCTGGTCTCCCGTGTGGGTGCAGGGCCCAAGCACTTGGGCCACCCTCCACTGCCTTCCCGGGCCACAGCAGAGAGCTGGACTGGAAGAGGAGCAACCAGCGCCCCAACCAGGACTAGAACCTGGGGTACCGGCACTGCAGGTGGAGGATTAGCCTAGTGAATTGAGGGGCCGGCCCCACCCTGTTCTCTGAAGGCAGCCTCGAACCCTTCCCCAGACTGCCAGTCCTCACGCCAGCTCCGGGCGCTGTCTGAACCTTCGGCCCCAGGCTTTGATGGAAACATGTGACAGCTCCTCTCCATCCCGGACTCCCTGGGAGAAAACCACAGCCCTCTCTGGTCTGTGGTAAATAAAGCCACGCAGCTCCTTCATCATATATAAAAAGGATTACGAATATGGTTTAACTACATTTCCTCTTCTCTAGGGCTCCTTTTATGAAGTTATGAGACCCTAAATTCAGATTAAAAAACCAAGACATGCTCAGCGAGTTGAATGCGGTGAGAGAGAGAGAGAGAGAGAGAGAGAGAGGTAACTTCCGCTCCCACAGCCCTGAAACAGGAGGTGGGTTTAACACGATAATGCTGAGTCGCACGACGCCGTGACCCACTGTGACCCCAAGTCATCGCCTCATCAAACCCAAACGTTTCCCTTCCCTGTGCTGTCAGCGTCCTCTGTCACCACCCGACAGCAACAGCCATGCTGGAAAGGAGAGAGTGAGGAGGGAGGGCAGGAGAGAGTGAGTGAAAACAGAAAGTCAGGAAAACAGTAGTTGTCAGGAGCCAGGAGAGAATGGAGGGGACAGGGTGCGGTGTGGACAGTCTCAGGAGAAACGGAACCCTGCCCCACCCACCCACACCCACGCACACCCACCCACCCACACGCACACACACCCACACACACACATGCACACACACGCACCCACACACACCCACGCATACACCCCCACACCCCCTCCCATACACCCCCCCACCCCCCCACATGCACACACACCCACACATACACATGCACACACACACACGCACACCCACGCATACACCCCCACACACCCCCACATGCACACACACCCCCACACACACACACACATGCACCCACACACACCCACGCATACACCCCCACATGCACACACACCCACACACACATGCACCCACACACACCCACGCATACACCCCCCCACACCCCCACATGCACACCCCCACATGCACACACACACATGCACCCGCACACACATGCACCCACACACACCCATGCATACACCCCACACACACACCCCCACATGCACACACACACACCCACACATGCACCCACACATGCACACACACGCACACACACCCACGCATACACCCACACATGCACACACACACGCATACACCCCCCACACGCACACACACGCACACACACCCATACACACCCACGCATACACCCCCACACTCCCCCCATGCACACACACCCCCACACACACACGCACACACACCCCCACACAAATGCATACAAACACACACACATGCGCACACACACCCATACACACCCACACTCCCCCCATGCACACCCCCCACACACACACATGCACACACACCCCCACACAAATGCACACAAACACAGACACATGCACACACACACCCACCCCACACGCACACACACCCCCACCCCCACACCCGCACACCCCCCCACACACACCCATACCCACACCCATGCACACCCACACACTCTCGGAGTCTGCTAACTTGTGGAGACAAAGGGAGGAGAGAAGGCTCTGGACCCGCATCTACGATACACAATGGAGGCTGGACCTTGGTTTCAATATTACAGAAATGGTCACCTTTAAGGCTAAAGGACTTGGGTAGCTCTGGGGTTACATTTGGCTTGTTCTGTTTCCCAGGGAAGGAAACGGGCATGCCGCAGAGTACCACGAGGTTCCCCCTTACACCCCCACCCCAGTCTCTGCATTTTCCTCCATTGCTCTTATACCACCCTAGACCACAGCCCCGTGTCCTCCAACCCAGGTGAGATGCAAGCCCCCACAGTGTCCTCCTGGCCCCGCTCCACGTGCACACAACTTCCACGGTAGTCCAAAACGATACTTTGAGCCATGATTCCTCCAACCAGTTTTTGAGTGACAACTTAGCCAGTGAATTCTAAGACTTATTTTTGGAATCCAAGTCTCTCAACATTCCCAGCTTGTTTTCCCATGGTTCCTCAACCTCTCAGCTCAAGCCAATGTGGAAAACTCTCCCAGCTCAAAACCTGTTTCGTGGCTTTCTGCCCCCATCCCCGTAACCACCATTGCTGGAGCCACATGGACCCTTCAAGGCCCATGCAAATGCCACCTCCCCCAATATGCCTTCCCCCCTCACCTCTAACCCCATGACATCTCCCAAAAGCTGGAGTCCAGGACCACATCTGGCATAGCAAGTCTTAAGAATATTGTGCATTATTTGAATGAAATTGAATATACATGGTTTGTATTGCTAATATTTCTGGTGTTTGCCTTAACTTCCCTTCTAGAACAAAAATTCTTTGTGGGATCAGTGCTGTGGTGTAGCTGGTAAAGCTGCTGCCAGCGGTACCAGCATCCAATATGGGCTCTGGTTCAAGTCCTGGCTGGTCCACTTCTGATCTAGCTCCCTGCTAATGTGTCTGGGAGAGCAGCAGAGGTGCTTGGGCCCCTACACCTAACAGGAGACCCAGAAGAAGTTCCAGGCTCCTGGCTTCAGATTGGCCCAGCCCCGGCCCTTGCAGCCATTTGGGGAGAAAACCAGTAGATGGAAGATCTGTCTTTCCCTCTCTGTAACTCTGTCTTTCAAATAAATACATTTAAAAAAATCCTTAAGAGTAGGGACCCACAGAAGAGGAAAAAAAAAAAACAAAACAGCGCTCAGTTCCAGTTTTAAGTCTACCACTTACTTGCTAGATATTGACTGAGTCACATAACCTCTGAACTGCAGTTTTCTCATATTTAACATGGAAACAAAAATATGTTCCTCCCAGAGAATTAAAGGAAACGGTGGCTGTTACTATGCCTAATGTACTGCCTGATGCTGAACATATTTTAATTTTGGCTCCCAGCTCTTTCCTTCTTTATGTAGCTTTGGGCTTGTCACAGAGTCTGACATGCAGTAAGTGCTCAGGGAATCTTCTGGACCCAACTTCTACGGAAACTACTATTCTACTGGTACAGTTCTTGATCCACTATCATGCGCTTTCCTCTCTGGACACAGCACCCCAGCCAGGCCCAGACTTTATAGCACATTTGCAGTCACAGTCCTCCTGCTCGCTGGTGAGTATACCACGAGAAGCAAAAAGATCTGCTAACATCTGCCAGGCAGAAAGTGCCATGAGTTCTGGTTGGAGGTGAGACTCTCTGATACCTGAGTGGAGGTAAATCACCTGTCCACTCCTGGTCAGATTCTTCACTCATCAGGCTAGTAGCACTTGACCATGCTGCTCCAGGGTTTTCTTCCTAACTGCTTTCCATCAAAATATATCAGTCCCCTATTCCGTTTCCTGAACCTTTAGCTAACGGAGCACTAGACAGAAAGCAGGAGACATGGGTACCAGTGCTGACTCTGCCACTAACTAGGAGTGTGATCTTGGGCAAACCACTTTCCTCCTCTGAACCAGTGTCCTTATCTGTAAAACAGGAGACTGGACCAAGATGATCTGTACTATCGCAGAGTCTGATTCTAGGCTAATAATTGGACGATTTTCCATTCCATTTTCATTTTACTAAAATCCCTTAGTGCTAATGCCCAGCCCTAGCATATGCAGTGGAGTAAGTATTTTCAGCAAGTACAAGTTTGATCTCTCTCAACCACCTGGCATGGTTCAGTCCAGACATACTGTCTGTAGCAGACCCTTCAGCCGGCCACCCAATAGCCAGTCCCTCATTCTTCCTTGCTTACTAACTGAGTCCTAGTTTTATTAAAGGCGGTAATGATTTACCCAGAGGTAAACCACTGGGTCGCTGATGATGCTAAGCTGTTGAATAAACCCTGGAATCTTCTACCTCCCACCTTTAGATAAATCATATAGTAGATATCTCTATCATTTAAGCCACACTTAAATTGTGTGTAAAAAAATTGTCCACCCAGAATACTGTACCCTGCAAAGCTCTCATTTATGAATGAAGGTGAAATAAAGACATTCCCTAACAAACAGAAGTTGAAAGAATTTGTCACCACTCGTCCAGCCTTATAAAAGATGGATAAGGCTGTATCACAAACAGAAACAACACTGTCATCACTAGGAAAGAAGATGAAGGCAGAAAATCTCCCAGTAAAAATACAAAGGAAATTCACAGTAAACAGGAATATTTATGGAAAAACAGCAGGGCCAAGTTCTTACTTATCAATAGTCACCTTGAAATGTAAATGGCCTCAACTCTCCAGTTAAAAGATACAGACTGGCTGAATGGAAAAAAAAATCTATTTGCTGCCTACAAGAAACACATCTCACCAACAAAGATAATGCACACTGAAAGTCAAAGGATGGAAAAAGACATTCCATGCTAGCAGAAACCAAAAAGAGCTGGTGTAGCCATCCTAATATCAGACAAAATAGACTTCAACACAAAAACTGTTAAAAGAGACAAAGAAGGGCACTACGCAATGATTAAGGGATCAATTCAATAGGAATATAATAAATATTATATATTTATACAATAAATGTATATGCACCTAATTACAGGGCACCTGGCTATTTAAAAGAAATGTTAATGGATCTAACAGGAGTCACTGTGCACTTACTCCTCATGTAGGATCTCTGTCCTTAATGTGCTGTGCATTGAGATTTAATGCTATAACGAGTACTCAAACAATATATTTCACTTTGTGTTTCTATGGGGGTGCAAACTGTTGAAATCTTTACTTAATGCATACTAAACTGATCTTCTGTAAAAAAAAAAAAAAAGAAATTATCAATTCCCAACTTGACTCTCACTGGGATTAAACATGACAATAGGTCTGATGTGATTTCATCATCATTTAAAAAAATCATCTATTATTTTTCACTTTATGTTTCTGTGTGGGAGCAAACTGTTGAAATCCTTACTTAATGTATACTAAGCTGATCTTCTGTATATAAAGATAATCGACAATGAATCTTGATGTGAATGGAAGGGGAGAGGGAGTGGGAAAGGGGAGGGTTGTGGGTGGGAGGGACGGTATGGGGGGGAAGCCATTGTAATCCATAAGTCATACTTTGGAAATTTATATTCATTAAATAAAAGTTAAAGAAAAAAAAGAAATGTTAATGGATCTAAAGGAAGACATAGACTCGCATACAATAGTAATGGGGGACTTCAACACCCTACTTTTAGCAATGGACAGAAAATCAGAAAGGACACAATAGTTAATCGACAATATAGACCAAATGGACCTAATGGGTGTCTACAGAACTTTTCATCCTACAGTTGCAGAATACACATTCTTCTCACTAGTACATGGAACTTTCTCTAGGGTAGACCATAGGCCAAGACATAAAGCAAGTCTCAGCAAATTAAAAAAAAATAAAATAAAAAATCGAAATTATACCATGCATCTTCTCTCACCACAGTGGAATGAAGTTGGAAATCAATGACTCAAGAATCTATAGAGCATACTCAAACACATGGAGACTGAACAACATGCTCCTGAATGAACAGTGGCACAGGTCATAGAAGAAATCAAAAGAAAAACAAAAAACTGTTGAACAGTTTTTTTGTTCATACTATTTGTTGAACTCTTAGTATGGAGCTAATCTTCTGTGTATAAAGTTAATTGAAAATAGATCTTAGTAAAAAATAATAATGGGAATAGGAGAGGAAGGAGGAAGATGGGTGGGAGTTGGGGTGGGAGGGTGGGTACAGTGGGAAGAATCACTATGTTCCTAAAATTATATTTATGAAATACATGAAGTTTGCATACCTTAAATAAAATGTTTCTGGGGGGAAAATCCAAACTAGGGTGCTGGCACCTGTGGTGCTGACATCCCATATGGACGCTGGTTCTAGTTCCAGCTGCTCCTCTTCCCATCCAGCTCTCTGCTATGGTCAAGGAAGGCAGTGGAAGATGGCCCAAGTGCTTGGGCACCTGCACTCATTTGGAAGACCTGAAAGAAGCTCCTGGATCCTGGCTTCAGATTGACCCAGCTCTGGCCATTGTGGCCATTTGGGGAGTGAACCAGTGGATGGAGGACCTCTCTACCTCTCAAATAGATAAATAAAACCTTTAGAAAATAAAAAATAATAACAAAAGAATCCAAATCAGGGCTGGTGTTATGGCACAGTGAGTAAAGCCTGTGATACCAGCATCCCATATGGGCGCCATGCCAAGTCCCAGCTACTCCACTTCCGATCCAGCATTATGGGGTAGTGGGTAAAGCCGCTGACTATGAAGCAGCCATCCCATATGGGTGCCAGTTAGAGTCCTGCTGCTTCACTTCTGATCCAGCTTCTTGCTAATGTGCCTGAGAAATCACTGGAAGATGGCCCAAGTACTTAGGCCCCTGAATCCACATGGGAGACCCAGATGAAGTTCCTGGCTCCTGGATTTGGCCTGGCCCAGCCCTGGCCATTGCAGTCATCTAGGGAGTGAACCACTAGATGAAAGTTCTCTCCTTATCTCTCTTTCTCTCTGTGACTCTTTCAAATAAATAAAATAAATCTTTAAAAAAAAAAAAACTTGAAAGCACAGAATCAAAGTGTTCAATGATAATAATACAAGAAAATATAGCTATCAAACATGTATTGTACATCATTGTCAAATTGCTGAAAACCAAAGACAAAAATAAAAATCTTAAAAGTAGCCAGAGAAAAGAAGACACATTGCATTTGAAGGAGTAAAAATAAATTTAAAGACTAACTTTCTTTCTTTTTTTTTTTTTTTTTTTTTTTTTTTGACAGGCAGAGTAGACAGTGAGAGACAGAGACAGAGAGAAAGGTCTTCCTTTGCCGATGGTTCACCCTCCAATGGCCGCTGCGGCTGGCGCACCGCGCTGATCTGATGGCAGGAGCCAGGTGCTTCTCCTGGTCTCCCATGGGGTGCAGGGCCCAAGCACTTGGGCCATCCTCCAATGCACTCCCTGGCCACAGCAGAGAGCTGGCCTGGAAGAGGGGCAACTGGGACAGAATCCGGCGCCCCGACCGGGACTAGAACCTGGTGTGCCGGTGCCGCAAAGCAGAGGATTAGCCTAGTGAGCCACGGCACCGGCCTAAAGACTTTCAATAGACATATTTGGAACCCAAAAGACAATTAATGATAACATTAAAGTGCTGAAAATAAAGGATAAAAAAAAACTTCACTAGAATTTTACATCCAGCAATTATATATATCCTTTAGTGCAATGGTTAAGATGCTGTTTTTTGGGGGCCAGCGCTGTGGCGTAGTGGATAAAGCCACCATATGGGTGCCGGTTCCAGACCTGGTGGCTCCATTTCTGATCCAGCTCTCTGCTGTGGCCTAGGAAAGCAGTAGAAGATGGCCAAGTCCTTGGGCCCCTGCGCCCGCATAGGAGACCCGGGAGAAGCTCCTGGCTCCTGGCTTCAGATAGGCCCAGCTCCAGCCGTTGCGGCCATTTGGGGAGTGAACCAGCGGATGGAAGATCTTCTCTGCCTCTGCCTCTCTGTGACTTCACCTTTCAAATAAATAAATAAATCTTAAAAAAAAAGATGCTGCTTGGGATGCCCACATTCCATATCAGAGTGGCTGAGTTCAAGGCCCAGCTCTGCTTCAGATTCCAGCTTCCTGCTAACGCACACCCTGGGAGGCAGCAGTGCCGACTCAAGCACTTGAGTCCCGGCCACCCATGGTGAGACCTGGATTGAGTTCTTGGCTCCTAGCTTCGAGCTGACCTAACCTTAGCTATTGCAGGCTTTTGGGGAATGAGCCATGGGATGAGAGGTTCCTCTGTCTCTATCTGTGTCTCTCTGCTTTTCAGATAAATAAAATTTATATACATATATATATATGTATATATATATAGAATACAGATGCTTTTTTGTGATCTACAATATACTTCATTACAAGAAATATAAAATTTCCTCCAGTTAAAGTAAAAATATCTTAGATCAAAGCACAGAAATGCTGACAGGAATAAAGAATAAAGGTAAATATGTAAATAACTAGAAATAAATGTTCACTGTTCAAAACAACAAAACCAGGTTATATGGGGCTGACAACACATGTAGAAGCAAAGTACGTTAGAGCCAGAGCTCAGGGAGTGAGGAGGAGGTAAATGAGGTTAAACTAGGAAAGGGCTCCTGTAGTGCACTTGAACTGAGGGAAAAAACAGTGAAGTAGGTAGACTAATCCCCAAGATCACCGCTCTAAAAGAATGTGTAATTGGAAAGCCAGCAGAGGAAAACACTACAGCAATCTTTAAAGTCTATTAATCCCTCCCAAGAAAGAAAAAAAGGAGGAATACAGGAATAAAAACAGATGGGTCAAATAAAAAGTAAATAAATGTGTTAATTTAAACTGAACAATGTTAGCAGCAACATCAAATGTAAATAATCTAAATGTTCCAACTACAGGTAAATATTATCATATTAGTTTTTCAAAAGATATATAAAAAACCTTAATACTGAATACAGTAAGATTGGAGATAAAAAGAAGAGAAACCACAGCCTAACAATCCAAACAGAAAGAAAATTGGTGTAGTTGTACTAATGCCAAAAAACAAAGAATGTTCCAAAATTTCATGAAAAATATGAGTTATAAAAAAAGCATGGATTTCAAAAAACTTGAGCCAAAATAAACATCTTTTAATTTCATTTTCCTTGAACTTTTTTAAGTACCCTTATACACTTGGAGGTAAAAAATATTATGGAGATAAGGTAGAAACAGTTGATAATGATAATGATAATAATAAGGGTCATAGCAACAAGAAGATATAGCAATCCTAAAATTTTAAGAATATCTTAAGAATATAAAAAAGACATAAATGAGAAGATCTATAGATAGATAGATGATAGAACAGTAATCAGAGCTGGAGATTCTATCACACTTATCTCAGTACTAAGAAAACAAAAAAAAAAAAAATCAGCAAGAATATGGAGTATTTTATTAACTTAATAAACCAACCTGACCTGATATCTAAACAACATGCCATATGTTGGGACAGAAAGTCAGTCTCAGAAATTTCTGATACTGCTACCACACAGAGTATGTTCTCTGATCACAGTGGGACTGAAACAGGAAGCAATAACAGCTAGGAAAATCCCCAACTTTTGGAAATTAAGAAGCAGTTTTCTAAATAAAACATGAGTAAAAGAAGAAACCAAACAGAAATTTAAAAATGTTTAATTACTAATAACTACTAATAATTAATTACTAATAAGTGTTACTCAGAAAAATTAGGGTATGTAACTAAGTGGTATTTAGAGGAAAATGTCTAACTTTAAATGTATATCTTGTAATGATCTAAGCATTTGATCTTAAAACTAGAAGGGACAGGTGTCTGGTGTGGCACTCATGGCGCTACTTGGAGTGCCTGCTTCCCAGACATCCTCTGTCTGAGTGTCTGGGTTTGAGTCCGGGCTTTGAGTCTGATTCCAGCTTCCTGCCAGCGCACACCTGGGATGCGGCAGGTGATCACTCAAGTACTTGGGTCCTATCATGCACGTGAGAGGCCTGAATGGAGTTCCAGGCTCTTGTCTTTGGCCTGGCCCAGTCCTAGTGGGCATTTGAGGAATGAACCAGTGAATGGAAGATGTCTAAGTGTCTCTCTCACTCTCTGTCTTTCAACTAAATAAAAATTATACAGTAAAAATAAAAGACAGTAAATTAAAGTCAAAGAAAGTATAAAGAAGGAAATAAAGATAAGAGCAGAAATAAATGCAATTGAATAAAAGATAGAAACTCAAAAAGCCCAAAAATTGGTTCTTTGAAAAGATGAATAAAATTGATAACATTTGCTTAGACTGACCAAGAAAAAACATAAACACCATTATCATAAATGAAATAATGTTACTGTAGATGCTTAAAAATGATAAAAGTAATATAAAGTCATATAAATATGAATATGTAGATAAAATAGATTTCTTAAAATTAAAAATTATTTAAGGTAACAAAACAAGACATAGAGCTGTTTGAAAAATTGAATTCATCTTTAAAAAGCTTCTCAAGGAAAATCCCAAATGTAGATCACTTCAGCGTTGAATTCTTCCAAATATTTAAGAAAGAAATCAATATTATACAAACTCTTCAAAAGAGAAAAATAGGAAACTTACTATCTCTTTGTATGAGGTCTGTATAATCTTGACAACAAAACTTGACAAAGACAGATTAAGAAAGAAAAATCATAGGCAAGAAAGCTCATGATCAAAGATGTCAAAATTCTTAACAAAATAATAATCAAATGAACCCAGAAATGTATAAATAATACTTCTGACCAAGTGTGGTTTATTTCAGGAGTGCAAGATTGGTTAAATATCCAAAATTCAATCAGTGTAATTCACAATACTCACAATACTGACATAATAAAGAAGAAAAACACAATGGTGAATGAAAAAGATTCAGAAAGTGTGTTTGTCAAGAATCTATACCCTGGGGCTGGTGCTGTGTTCTTTCTCTCTCTCTGTAACTCTGCCTTTCAAATAAATAAATAAATAAAATCTTAAAAAGAAGATTCTACACCCATTCAAGAAAAATATCACAGCAAATCAGATATAGAAAGGAATTTTCTCAGTATGATAGTGAGTGTCCCTTAAACTCCACAGCCACTATCATACTTCCTGGTGAGATACCAGTGCTTTTCCTCCTGTGGTTATGGACAAGGCAAGGGCATCTGCTATCACCACTCCTGCTCAGCACTGCCCTGCAGGTTCCAGCCAGTGCATTAAGGCACAGAGAAAAATGAAAATATACAGATTACAGAGGAAGGCAAAATCTCATTATTATTGGGTGACAGGATTATTATCCATAGAATATTTAAAAATGAATACTCATAAGTAGTAAACAAGTTAAGCAAAGTGGCTGGATATATGAAGTCATTATATACAATAGTTGTGTTTCCATGTATTAACAACTAACAACATGAAAAAAATATAAATACTACTACATTTATTAGCATTGAAAAACATGGATTACCTAAGACTACATCTTACACCTGTACACTGAAATCTATAAACCATTGCTGAGAAAAATTAAATGATCTGAATATACAGAAGTCTAATACCATGTATGTAAATTAGAAATCTGATGTTGCAGCCGGCACCGTGGCTCAATAGGCTAATCCTCCACTTTGTGGCGCCGGCACACCAGGTTCTAGTCCCGGTCAGGGTGCCGGATTCTGTCCCGGTTGCCCCTCTTCCAGGCCAGCTCTCTGCTGTGGCCCGGGAGTGCAGTGGAGGATGGCCCAAGTCCTTGGGCCCTGCACCCCATGGGAGACCAGGATAAGTACCTGGCTCCTGCCATCGGATCAGCGCGGAGTGCCAGCTGCAGCGCACTGGCCGCGGCGGCCATTGGAGGGTGAACCAACAGCAAAGGAAGACCTTTCTCTCTGTCTCTCTCTCTCACTGTCCACTCTGCCTGTCAAAAAAAAAAAAAAAAAAAAAAAAAAAGAAATCTGATGTTGCTAAGATGTTAGTTCTTATCAAATTTATTGTAGAGTTAAGGTAATTCCAGTCCAAAATCCTAGAAGTTTTTTTGGTATATGTGAAAATTCACAACTGATTTTAAAATCTATATGGAAATATAAAGAATGTAGATGAATCGAAACAATCTCAAAGAAGAATAAGAGATCTTATACCACCAGATATTTCATTTTTAAAAAGATGTAATCATCAAGACCGTGATTTTACCCATAAAATAAATAAGACCATAATTCATAAAGGTCCAGACACAAATCCAAATTTATATGATCTACCAACTTATGACAAAGGTGCCACTGGAATCCAGTGGGTAAAGAATAACCTTTTTTTTTTTTTTTTTTTTTTTTGACAGGCAGAGTGGACAGTGAGAGAGAGAGACAGAGAGAAAGGTCTTCCTTTGCCGTTGGTTCACCCTCCAATGTCCACCGCGGCCGGTGCGCTGCAGCCAGTGCGCTGCAGCCGGCGCACCGCGCTGATCCAATGGCAGGAGCCAGGTACTTATCCTGGTCTCCCATGGGGTGCAGGGCCCAAGCATTTGGGCCATCCTCCAGCAGAGAGCTGGCCTGGAAGAGGGGCAACCGGGACAGAATCCGGTGCCCCGACCGGGACTAGCACCCGGTGTGCTGGCGCCACAAGGCGGAGGATTAGCCTAGTGAGCCACGGCGCCAAGAATAACCTTTTCAACAAATGGTGCTCCAGGCATTGGAAAATTAACATCAAAATACAGCTTTGACTCCTTCCTCACTACATACACAAAAATTCCAACCAGACTGTTGCCCCAATAAAAATAACATCTTCATGACGTTGAGCTAGGGAAAACTTCTTAATAGGACATACAAAGCATGACTATTCAAGAAAAACACTGATAAATTAAGCTTTATCAGAATTAAGAACTTCTGTTCATCAAAAGTTACCATTAGGAAATAGAAAGGCAAGTCACAAGCCAAGAGAAGATATTTATATACTTTTACCTGACAAACATTTCCTACTCAGGATATAAAAACAAATCACTAAAGACAAAAAACACACTTTTTAAAAAACATTTAGGAAAAAGATAGAACATGTAGTTCACAAAACATAACCAAATGTCCATTAAACTTATAAGATGCTACACTCACTGGTTGTCAGGAAAATTCAAGTTAAAACTACGATGTCATGCAGCATACAACCATGAGAATGGCTAATATTAAAAAGAATGGTTAATACCAAATATTGGCAAGGAAGTGAAACAACTTCAACTTTCATAATCTGCTGGGTAGATTCTAAATGGTCACAAACACTTTTAAAAACTGTTTGGAAGTATCTACGAAAGCTAAATACACATTTACCTTTTTGCAATTCTATTCCTGGGAATATACCAACAGAATAACTGTTTGTATTCACTCTAGACATACAAGAATGTTCACCAACACTTAAACTCTTCCAAATAACAGAAGAAGAGGGAATATTCCCAAACTCATTCTATGAGGTTGGCATCACCATGATACTAAAGCCACACAAAGACACTACCAGAAAACTACAAACCAATATCCCTTACACTGATGCAAAAAATCCTAAACAAAATACTAGTAAACAGAATTCAAGAGTATGGTAAAAGGATTATACGCCATGACCAAGCGGGATATATTCCTTGAATGAAAAAAGATGGTTCAACATCTGAAAACCAATATAGTACCACCCTGACAGAATGAAGGGAAAAGTTCACATGATCTTCTCAATTAATGCAGAGAAAAAAAATTGATGAAATTCAAACACTCTTTCACAATAAAACCACTCAACAAACTAGAAATGGAAGAACACTAACACAACATAATAAATAAGGGTCATGTATGGGAAAACCTACTGCTAACATCATACTCAAGGTGAAAGACTGTCGCTCCCCCTCTTCGTGGAGGAGCAACACAGGACCCTGCGCTGTTCTTTCGTCTGCTCGGCCCTCCCCGGGTTTGCTGCTGGTTCTTCCCGGGTTGGCTACTATCCCTTCCACCTCCGTGGAAGGGCAGTTCCCCCTGGCCACATTCCCCACTTCCGCAGGGGAGCGGCACACCGCCGGCCGGCTCTTCTCGGGGGCTGCACAGGTGTTCCCTTAGATGTTCCCCTTAGATGTTCCTCGTGCATGCCGTCTCTCTCCTCCTTTATTTTCCCATTTCTTCCCGTTTCTTCCCTCCTAAGTTTCCTATCCGTCCTAGGTTTCCTATCCGAGTCACGGCACCACTTGCTGCTCCTCCGCACGCGGAGGAGCCGCACCGGACCGGGCGCTTGTTGTTCCCTTTTTTTACAAGTCCTTTCTATAGCAAAGTAAGAATAAGTAAACAGCAAACTCCCAAAGCAAGAATGAGTAGAGAGAAATGAGAAAGAACGAAGTAACGAACTTCCCCGCGAACTCTCCAACGCACTCTCCAACCAACCCACACCACCATGCCGTCTCTCTCCTCCTATATAGTCCTCCTCCGCCAATCCCAACTCGGCTGCCCACACGCCGAGCACGCCGCTCTCCTCCAATCAGGAGCGGCTCCTGCAGCTTGTCAAGTTGGTGAGAGGCAGCTGGGTAGAAGCTGTTTACTCCTCTCCCAGCGCCATATTGTGGGAGAGCAGATGCATAGAATAAGTCTTAATTCCAGTAACAGTCTAGTCCGAGTTGCTCCCCACAAAAGACCAAAAGTCTAAGACTTGGAATAAGACAAGGTCCTCTCACCACTTCTGTTCAACAAGTCCCTAAGTCCTAGCCAAGCTATTAGCCAAGCAAAAGGAATAAAAGGATTTCAAGCAAACAAGAAAGGAGTAAAATTATTTCTGTTCACAGATGACATGATATGTTCAAAACCCCAAAGATTCCACACATAGACAAAGAAAATTTTAGAACTAATAAAATAATCCAGCAAAGTTTTAGGATTCAAACTCAACATACAGAAACCAGTTGCATTTCTATATAATAACAATGAATGATTCAATAATGAACACTGGAAATTCAGAAAACAATTCTAGGGGCCAGCATCGTGGCACAGCAGGTTAAGCTGCCTCCTGTGATCATGGCATTGCATAGTAGAGTGCCCGTTGGAGTCCTGGCTGCTCTGTTTCTGATCCAGCTCCCTGCTCAAGTGCCTGAGAAAGCACCAGAGAATGGCCCAAGTACTTGGATCTGGATGGAGTTCTGGGTTCCTGGCTTCCGTCTGGCCCAGCCCCAGCTGTGGCAACCACTTGGGGAGTAAGCCAGCAGTTGGAAGCTCTCTCTCTCTCTCTCTGTCTCTCTGTCTCTCTGTCTCTCCCTCTCTCTCTGTCACTCTGCCTTTCAAATAAATAAGAGAAATCTTTTTTAAAAATTCTATTTACAATAGCATCGAAAAGAACAAAATACTTAGAAATAAACTAAAGGGGCAAAAGACTTATACATGGAAAACTATAATATGCTGCTGAAAGAAATTAAAGACACGGTATGCTTAAAATCCATTTTAAAATTCATATGGAATTTCAAGGGACTTTGAATAGCCAAAATGATCTAGAAAAAGAGCAACATTTGAGGTCTCACATTTCCTGATTTCAAAATTTACTACAAAGTTACAGTGTGGTTCTGGCATAAGGCAGACATATAGACCAACGGACTAGAATAGAAGGCCTAGAAATAAGCCCTTCTACAGGTGGTCAAATGATTCTTGACAGGGGTGCCAAGGGCACTCATCAGGGAAAGGACAGTGTTTTCAATAAACTGTGCTGGAAAAACTGGATATTCACATGCGAAAGAATGAAGCTGGGCCCTTATCTAATACCGCATACAAATATTAACTCAAAATGGATCAAAGACCTAAATGTAAAACCTAAAACTATAAAAGACTTCAAAGAAAACATAAGGCAAGGGCCGGCGCCGTGGCTCAATAGGCTAATCCTCCACCTTGCGGCGCCGGCACACCGGGTTCTAGTCCCGGTCGGGGCGCCGGATTCTGTCCCGGTTGCCCCTCTTCCAGGCCAGCTCTCTGCTATGGCCAGGGAGTGCAGTGGAGGATGGCCCAGGTGCTTGGGCCCTGCACCCCATGGGAGACCAGGAAAAAGCACCTGGATCCTGGCTCCTGCCATCGGATCAGCGCAGTGCGCCGGCTGCAGCGGCGGCCATTGGAGGGTGAACCAACGGCAAAAAGGAAGACCTTTCTCTCTCTGTCTCTCTCTCACTGTCCACTCTGCCTGTCAAAACATAAAAAAAAAAAAAAAAAAAAAAAAAAAACACATAAGGCAAGATCTTCACAACATTGGATTGGACAATGACTTCTTGGATATGGAATCAAAGACAATGAAAGGAAACAGCTAAGTCGTAATCAAAAGACAAAGCAGATATCAAAACTTCTGTGTATCAAAGAACACAAACAGTAGAGCGACAAGGCAGCCCATAGAATGGGGGAAAATATTTGTAAATCATCTATCTGATGAGGGGTTCATATCCAGAATATGTAAAGAACTCCTACAACTTAATAATAAAACACAAACTGATTTAAACACAGCCAGAGGGGGCAGGCACTGTGGTGCAGCGAGCTGAGCCAGCACTTGGGCTGCCTGCATCCCATGTCAGAGTGCTGGCGTGAGGCCTGGCTACTCTGCACTTCCTGCCAATGTGCCTGGGAGGCAGTGCGTGATGCTGCACTTGGGTTCCTGCAGCCATGTGGGAGATCTGGATGAAATCCAGGTCTTTAGCCTGGCCTGGCCCTGGCTGTTGCAGGCCTTTGGGGAATGAGCCAGCAGTTGGAAACTTGCTTGCTCACTCTCTCTGTCTCTATCTCTGTCTCTGTTTCTCTCTCTCTCTCTCTCTCTCTCTCTCTCTCTCTCTCTCATTCTGCCTTTCAACTAAATAAGAGAAATCTTAAAAAGATAAAAAAACAAAATTAAAATAAAAAAAGCCACCACCTGCGTCACCAGCATCCCATATTGGTTCCAGTCCAAATCCTGGCTGCTCTACTTCTGATCCATCTCCCTGCAGCAGAAGATGGCCCAAATGCTTGGGTGCCTGCCACCCATGTGGGACACCCAGAGGCAGCTTCTGGCTCCAGCCTGGCTTAGCCCTGGCCATGCAGCCACTTGGGGAGTGAATCAGTAGATGGAAGATCTCTCTCTCTCTCTCTCTCTCTCTCTCTCTCTCTGTGTGTGTGTGTGTGTGTGTGTGTGTGTCCTCTCACTGCAACTCTGACTTTCAAATAAATAAATAAATCTTAAAAAAACACACAATAAGAAACCACTTCAATACTCATTAGAATGGCAATTATGAAGCAAACAGAAAATAAGCAGTGATGACCAGGATGGGAACAAGTGGAACTCTCATGTGGTATGCCCACACAGTGGACTACTGCTGATGGGGATGGAAAATGGTGCAGCCACTATAGGAAGCAGTTTTGCAGTTTCTCTGAAACTAAGCATAGAATTACTATGTGATTCAGCAGTTCCACTTTTGGGTATATATCTAGAAGAATTGAAAGGAGGGAGTGCAGATATTTGTACATCCACACTCAGAGCAGCAGGATTCACAACAGCCAAAAGGTAGAAACAACACAAACATCCATCAATGGACGAATGGATAAACAAAAATGTGCTATAGCCACACATGGAATATTATTTGGCCCTTACAAAGAAAAGACAGTCTGACGCATGCTACAACATGGATTAACCTCGATGGCAATATGCTAAGTGACGTAAGTCAGTCACAAAAAGACAAACACTGCATGACTCCACTTACATGAGATACGCAG
Organism: Oryctolagus cuniculus; assembly: GCF_964237555.1. NCBI lineage: Eukaryota > Metazoa > Chordata > Mammalia > Lagomorpha > Leporidae > Oryctolagus > Oryctolagus cuniculus. Next base: position 109,169,799 of record NC_091442.1, on the reverse strand, counting down.
TCAGATTCATAAAGGCAGAAAGTGGAATAGAGGCTGGAGGAAAAGGAGAATGGGGAGCTCACATTTCATAAGAACAGAGTGTCAGTTTGGGAAGATAAAAAGTCCCAGAGGATGGTGGTGACAACTGTACGATGAGGTAAATGTACTTAATGTGCCTGAATTATACACTTGGAATGGTGAAAAGGCCCAATTTTGTTATGTATACCTTACCACAATAAAATTTAAAATGTTTATGTTCACAGATGTTTTATCCTTAACAGTTGAAAACTTGAAATAAATACCATCAACAGTTAAATGGCTATGCAAATTATAGTATATTCCTACAGTGGAATATACACAGCAGTAAAAAAATACAGAACCATTAACTATATATAACAACATGAATGAATCTGACAGAAATTATGTGAAGTGAAAAATGTTACATACAAAAGAATACAGAGTCCATGATTCCTTTTATATGAAGTTTCCCAAACAGGCAAAATCAATCTAGGGTGAAAAAAGTCAGGACAGTGGTTACTGACAGGGAGGAGACACGAGGACCTCCCTGGGGGCTTAGTGGAGCTACAGATGTTCTGTATATTTCTCAGGGTAGTGACAACGCAGGTGGATCCAATATGAAAAAAAAAAAATTTACCCAACCATTCATGCAAGATTTGCATACTTCATGTTCAACTCCTCTCAAGTTTATAAAACGAGGAAAATGGTGACGACAGAATGACAAAGCCAGAAGGAAGCTATTCACCACATCCAACAGGCTAGGGGACCGTGGAGCAGGTGGTCTCGGGCTCTTGCTTTGAGAAAACTGGACCAAGGAGATGACCTTAGCAACTAAGGGAGAAAGATCCTGCTGGGAATTACGTTCATAATAAGCCCCACCTCCACTTTTTTTTTCTTTAGTTCATAAGGGGCAAATACAAGTCTCACGTAGTTCTTCTGTCCTTAAATAGAAGGGATCCAGAGGCCTAACATAATATAGGAAAGATGTAAACACAGCTTAAATCTCTCTACTAACTCCAGATTGCTAGTCCAAGATCAGGAACAAACTTCTACTTGTGACAGCGAGGGCATGTGTGATTCTAAAACAGAAATCCCACAGCACAGCTACTTTAAACTCAGTTGGCCAGTGCACATGGATGATGACTCTTCCCATTCAGGGTCCACATCTGCCCACCTGGGGCATCACTATAAAGGAGCTTTGGGGACCCAGGCTGACAAGTCCACTGCAGAAGACGATTCTGCATACAGCGTGCTTTCCCCGTGTCCACCTGACCAGACTCCACTCCCTGTTGTGGAATGCTATGGGGAGGGGCTGGGGCACTTCATAAATGGCTGGAGAGCTTCTCGCTCCAGGTGGCACCCCGCAGCCTAGCAAACAGCCTCCCTGTAGGACATCGGCTGTGTCTGGGACATCATGAAGAACGAGTTTCAAACACTTACTTTCATCATTAGAAACATTCCCCAGAGATGTGTGGCTGGAATAACGTTTGTTTTCACTTTCATTGAGACATCTTTCAATCCAGCTCTCTAAAAAAAAAAAAAAACAAAAAAAAAAAAAAAACAAAAACAAAAAGGAGAGAGAGAAAGAGAAATCACCAAATTGCTCTTGGTGTTTCTGAAGACACACAGACATCATACATATAAAAGATGTAAATGCTCATTGCCTTTCATATCCCATCTGCCCAGACCAGGATTGGATCCTATAGGAAACACCACACGCACCATTACCGAACCTGGCACTACCAGCTGAGGGTTCTCTTTCCTTGCAAAAGAGACATATTCCTGAGAAATCAGTTGTAAAACCACACTGGATCAACTGAACCGTTGATCATGGTTCGTAAACTTGCAAAACCCTTTCTTGAAATGAAAATGAAAAGAATAGCAAAAACAAAACAAAACAAAACAAAACTGAGGATTCTGTTTGAAATGGGGGGGAATAGGGAGCCATGCCTGGAAGGGGCTCTTCGGAGCACAGATGTTCTGTGCCACAGCAGGAGGAAGAACTAAGGCACTAGAGTAGTGACCCAGCACTTTTGAAACCCCAAAGATGGTGGGCTTTCATCCAATTCCAGAGACCAGGAGCATATTTTTTGCAATGTAGTATAACACTTATTTCATTTTCTAGAGCGCCTTCTCTTCATTCACTCATCCAGGCAGTCATTCAATATCAACTAAATACACCCAGTTCTGCTGTAGAGTTTGTTTGAAAAACATCAGTGTATGCAAGTGATGTTTTAGGGGGAAATTGAAGCCTTGTGCAAATGCTGTGTTATCTCGCGCTCCATTTCTTCCATAAGAAACATTAAGTAAATGTAGGAAACCACACCTTACCTAACTGAGCCCCAAAGAGATATGCAAAGTGCACACACATACACACAAACACACATGCACACACCTCAAAGATCTACCAGCTACTGCCACTTACCAACCTGTCGTGCATCACATCCGGCCAGATAACCCAGCTTCTACCACTTTCATAACCCACAGCTGCAACCCTTCCAACATCCACTTCCAAAAGCTGTCTTCAGGTCTCTTCCAAGGCCAAATGCCACAGTTAGTGCATCTGTGTATCTCTAAATCATTTAACGTGAAAACTGTTCTGTCGTTTTTCAGATTACTGTATTCTTTATGTACCACTGACATTCCTGAGTATTATACCCCTAAGCTTATTTTTCCACTAAAATTCTGCAGTTTTAAAGAGTTATTTATTTGAAAGGCAAAGTGAGAGTGAGAGAGTGAGAGTGAAAGAGAGAGAGAGAGAGATCTTATCCATTGGCTCACTTCCCAAATGTCTGCAACAAAAAGGTGTGGGCCAAGTCAAAGCCATGAGCAATCAACTCCTTCCTGATCTCTCACATGGGTAGAGTAGCAGAGACTCAAGAACTCAGGCTGTGTTCTGCTGCCTTCCCAGGCTCATTAGCAGGAAGCTGGATCAAAAGCAGAGCAGCTGGGACGCAAACGCGTTCTGATAAGGGGAGGCCAGTGTCCCAGGCAGTGGCTTCATTCACCGTGCCACAGTGCGATTTGGCATAACGTAGGGACCTGCAGCAGTGCACGTGGTGTCGGGGCAGGACTGACTCTACCCACGCTATGTGCTTTTGCATGGTGCCATCTCCAGTTGCCTCCTTTAGAATATGGAAGCAGCATTTTTGAGCGTCTATGTTAACATGCCAGGCCCTGGGCATATGTTGTCTCACTGAGGCCTCCCAACAACTCTCTGAAGCAAGGATTTTAATCTCTAATTTTTCCTAGAAAGTAACTGAAACTTGGAGGGATTGAGTGACTCCTCCTAACTCAGAGAGTGGAGGAAAAGAACACTCGCTAACGCCCCCAGCCACATAACTGCCAAAAGAAGCCAGTTCCGATCTGCAAGTTCTGTGGAGAGCAGGAAAGTGAATGCACACAGCAGGGAGAGAAATGGGATTTTCCCTTTGTTTTGTGTTTTCTGTCCCAACAAGCTGCTCTTTCCAGAGCTGTTTCCAAAATTATAAATAAGCTGGGGGAAAATATCCAAGGGGAGGAACAAGGACCAGCTTGTGAGGGGGATATGGAAATCTGGCATTTCCAAGGAAATATTGAGGAGCGGAGAAATGCAAAACATTCAAACACTCCCTTACAGCTCTCACATTCACAGCCAGATGCGAGGTGGGAGTTTGTCTTCATGCTGTGTCCATGAGCACCTCTGATGACAGATCTCCAGGATCTTCTCAGGATTCTCCCGCAGGTCTCCACACTCAGATCTCACCTGTCACGTCCTGGCAGATTTCACACGGCCAAATACTGAAGCGTGCAGCCCTGTTCTCACAACCCCAAGCAAAGCCTACTGTTCTGGGCCAGTGCCTCGTGTCCCTAGAGAGGTGCACACACCTAGCTACCCTCAGGTGTGTGCACACACACACAAACACACATGTCCCTGCCCCACCTTTTTTCTACCAGAAACAGAGACTTCAGGAAACACTCTCCCTTGCACCCACTCACCTGTGTCAGCCTCAAGCCTATTGAAAAAGCACCCATTCTTGCAGGTGAGAACCCTCAGTGGTTGGTAGGACACTTCCGAAGAAGTCACGGCAACATCCCAGAGAGCTGATCCAACACAGTGCTAAACCCACCCACAGGACTTCAAGGCCAGTAAGAGTCTTCTGACAGTTGTGCTTCTTCCACCTGCTGCCCAGCCTCAACACTAGAGAGAGACGGGAGCAAAGGTACGAGATGGAGGACAGGGTGGGAAGAGCCACGAGACAGAGAGAAGACTTCTCACCAAGCAAGCCTTTCTGCCACTCAGTGCACCTGCTCAGCTCTCGGACGGCACACTCGGTGCCTATCGCCCACTGCTACCCAGCTCTGCTCCCTGGGACAACGCAAAATAAGTTGAGCCTTGCTGGCATGAGACAGATAGGAGACATTACCCATCATGCCTCCATTTTTCTGGTCTAAGCACCCAATTTGTTTCAGCTCTTCCTTAGAAGATATTGTTCCCATTTGTTTGCCATCCAATCCACCTGCCTCTGGACGTCTTCTAGTTCATCAATGTCCCTGTGAACATCTGGCCCCATGGATAGACTCTGAGAGTCTGGTGTCTGAACAGGAGAACCATCACTGCAGTTGTCCTGGACACTTGGCATTCTCATGCACTGCAAACTATGTGAATGTCACACTCTGAGATATTCAAACAAACCCAGGCCCTCAGATCCTCAGGATCTGTATTAGGCAGTAATGTCTGCAACTTACATCCCCTAAGTCAGGTTGCTCCATATGACTGGAGGGTCTCCATTTAGGTCAACAGAAGTAAAATTTATGTATGTATTTTAAAATGAATTTTTAACAGTTGATCTTGGTCTTGCAAAGGCCAAAACTTAACCTGGCCAGAATGACTTACATAATGAATTTTGAACAAAGTACTGTTCATCCACTTTATCTGTGGCTTAATAATAATAAAGCCTATCATATAGTGAGCCCTTATGTACAAACATACTACCCCCACCAACATATTAATCTTGTTACAGGAAGGGTATTAATGTGCACATTTGAAAGGCCAGCACTGTGGCACAGGTGCCAGTTCAAGTCCCATATGCTCCAGTTCTGATCCAGCTCCCTGCTAATGCACCTGGGAAAGCAGAGGAGGATGGCCCAAGTCCTTTGGCCCCTGAACCCACATGGGAGACCTGGAAGAATCTCCTGGCTTTAGACCAGCCCAGCTCTAGCCATTGCAGCCATTTGGGGAGTGAACCAGTGATGGAAGACCGCTCTCTGTCTCTCCTAACTCTGACACTCAAATAAATAAATAAATCTTTTTAAAAGATATGCATGGGAGCCGGCGCCGCGGCTCAGTAGGCTAATCCTCCGCCTTGCAGCGCCAGCACACCGGGTTCTAGTCCCGGTCAGGGTGCCGGATTCTGTCCCGGTTGCCCCTTTTCCAGGCCAGCTCTCTGCTGTGGCCAGGGAGTTCAGAGGAGGATGGCCCAAGTGCTTGGGCCCTGCACCCCATGGGAGACCAGGATAAGTACCTGGCTCCTGCCATCAGATCAGCGCGGTGCGCCTGCCACAGCGCGCCGGCCGCAGTGGCCATTGGAGGGTGAACCAACGGCAAAGGAAGACCTTTCTCTCTGTCTCTCTCTCTCACTGTCCACTCTGCCTGTCAAAAAAAAAATATATATGCATGGGACTTTGGCACAGGTTAATCCTCCATCTGTGGTGCTGGCATCCTGTATGGGCGCTGGTTCTAGTCCCGACTGCTTCTCTTCCAATCCGGCTTTCTGCTATGGCCTGGGAAAGCAGCAGAAGATGGCCCAAATCCTTGAGCCTCTGCACCCACGTTGGGGACCCAGAAGAAGCTCCTGGTTCCTAGTTTCGGGTCGGCGTAGCTCCAGCCATTGTGGCCATTTGGGGAGTGAACCAGTGGAAGAACCTTTCTCTCTGTCCCTCCCTCTCACTGTCTGTAACTCTACCTATCAAATAAATAAAAATAAAATAAAATAAAACAAGATATACACATTTGAGAGATGGAAAAGGGAAGGCTCAGAGTGGTTAGGTGACTTGTTGGAAGTCACCCAGCTAGTAAGAGGCAGGGTCAGCCCTCAAACTCAGGCCATACCACAATGCTCACTCCAATGTGAGCTGAGCTCTCACTATGTCCCATACAGTCCCTAGAACACAGTGCCAATTTTGCAGCACTGGTCACAGTTTGCTTGTATTAGAACTTCCGCTAAAATTCTACTTACCTGTTATAGTTTTTACTAAACTCACATATTTCTCTGTCAGCCTTTGTCAAACACTTTGGTTTAGATACAAATTAGAGTGGAGCCCATTTTATTCTATTTCTTTGGCCTCTCCAATAGTGCCTGCCACAGAGTCTTTCCTGGAAGAGTCTCAATAAACATCGTATTAGTAACACACAAACTATGGGAGATGCGTAGCCTAAGTAGACACAGCCGCATCTCTGCAGAATTGTCTAATTAGTTTGCAGCCACGTAAGGCATGGAAAAGCACAAAGGCAATTTTCCAGAGAGAGCAAGAGAAATTCAACAAACATCTATTTTTGTGCCTGCTAGATGCAAGAGGCTGTGCTAAAGGAAGATGTAAGCGACACAAACCTAAGACTGGCCTATGCCCTCTCGTTGCTGTCCATGACGCAAGAGGTGCTACTGCCCCAGCTCACAAGGACAAGGCCTTGGCATTTCTGTTACCATCTTGCACTGAGCAGCTGGCCCCATGGATGCTACACAGTAAATATATGGTGTTGAATGCATCACTTTTTCCTAAAGACAATAGTAAGTGCCTACTGTCTGCCAGGCGCTCTCACATACGTGGTCTACACTAGACAACAGAACAATATTACGCAGTATGTTTTAAGATACCTCCTGATAGTCATGGGAAGTTAGGATCGAAGCAAACACTCGAACACAAGGCAGACTGTGATCCATGTGGCAATGCTGGCACCGTCCTGGGGATCACACGCGACATAGAGGAAAGAGGAGTTCAATTCACAGTTGAATAATTTCCTGTTCACTATTGCCTCGTTCCGGATCCAGAGAAACCCTCCAGCCTTTGAGTAAGAACCAAGCTTGTGCTAACCACTCACAGGCTACCCCACGGCTGTGAGTGCGGCCTCCTGGGCTGCACGGCGTCCTTCCCCTGCTTCACTGGAGGTGTGTCTTCAACCCGAGGAAGGACCATGTGGACGGTGCCTGTGGGTTTCTACTTCACAAGGCCCTCACGCCACAGCCCTTGGAGCAGATCTGTATGCCTCTGCACCTCACCTGGAGGGGACTTTCTCCAGTTCCTAGAGTGAGGTTGAGCGGATGATGGGTTTCCTAGGGAGGGCTGTGCTTTCACTACAGCCGCCGCCTGGGGGACACGGCACATCCAGGGGACGCACAGTGGCCCTCACCAACACGTACTGATCTGGCAGGAGCCGATTAATATGCTCACCAAAAGGTATTCCTTAAAGCTTACAGGGCACGTGGACAGGGAGTTCTTCCATTTTTTTCATTCATCCTTTCACTCATTTTTCAAACAATCATTAAGTGCCTTCAATATGAAGTTCTAACAGAAGAGGTGGACAGAAGCCGTCCATGGGAAGCCAACATACATCAATCACAGCAAGATATTTCTGCTGGACTAAAGTCTTAAGACTGGTTGCATCTTGTTGATTTATTCCTGGTTTTAGTGACTTATTTTTCCCACCCTTAAAATATAAGTTCTAATGGCTGGCATTGTGGCATAATTGGTTAAGCCGCCACTTGTGGCACTGGCATCCCATAGGGGCACCAGTTCAGGTCCTGGCTCTACTTCTAATCCAGCTCCTTGCTAAAGCACCTGGGAAAGCAGCAAAGGATGAACCAGGTCCTTGGGCCCCTGCACCTACATGGGAGACCCAGAAGAAGCTCCTGGCTGCTGGCTTTGGCCCGGCCCAGTTGTTACAGCCACGTGGGGAGTGAACCAGCAGATGGAAGACACCCTGCCCCTACCTTTCAAATAAAGAAATATTTTCTTAAAAAAGTAAGTTCCAACAACCTTGTCTACCTTGCTCCGTACGTGGTCCCCAGAGAGCCTGGAGGAGTGTCAGGCACAGAGCTGGTAGTGGTGATTGTAAGGAAGAAGAGGGAGGCGGGAGAAAGGAACGGAGAATGATGGACAGGGCGTTCCTCCTCCAGCAAGGCGCCTTGGGCAGCCTGAGGAGCCCAAGCAGGGGGCAAGGCCTTCGGAGGGTTACAGAGAGGGGACCGCAAGGACGAAAGGCCCACGGCAGGCCCCTGCTTGCCTTGCCTAAGGAGCGGCAGAAACACCAGTGTGGCTGAGGGCAGTGACCGAGGGGGCGGTGGAACAGTGAAAAAGACAGCGGCAGGCTTGGCAGATCGCGAGCCTGGAGTTAGAGTAACTGGGCTTCAAAGCCCAGCCCAGCCACTTCCTAGCTGTGAGGGCATTTCAAAAAGCTTGGGGGTTGGGGGAGAGAAGAAAAGAGAGAGAGAGAGAGAGAGAGAGAGAGAGAGAGAGAGAGAGAGAATGAAAAGATAGTTTATTGTGGTACAAGAAAAAAATGGAATATTTTCTCTGTGAACTTTCTGAGGACTCTGCAAACAACATTGGGATGAGCCCTCCACCTTCCAGCTCCTACCTGAGCACATTTGCCCCAGAGAGGGACTGAACTCATACAAGGGAAAACACTCAGCATGCTGCATTCTGTGGGGCACAGGAGACAGGCACAGACCCCAGGCACTGGGGACCTGGTGCTGAGAGCCGGGGGACAGCCCCACTCCTCACAGCGTCTGAGGTGGGGACTTAATCACCTCCCCCAGCCAGCTGGTTGTCCCACTGGGCCAGGTCGGTCTGACTCCCCCACTGGTGAGCTCTCCTCCTGGCACCCCGTCCCCCTAAGCGAGCAAGCAGGGGGCCCGGAGGTGCGGCTGGTGTGACAATAAGGGGCTGTGCGGCCGGCCGAGAGAAGGCAGCTTCCAGCCCAGCCTGGCTGCTTCTCGCAGGCAGCCAGGGCCCTAAAGCCTCTGCACCTGGCAGGCCAAGGAGGGAAGCAGCACGTTCCAGGCCAGAGGGCTGCCGCCAAGGACAAAGACACAAAGGCCTGACAGCCTGGTGGGCTCTGGGAGAGCTGCTGGCTTCCCTGACCCATGCCCCCACGGAGCAGGGAGCAAGAGCGAGGAGGGGGCCAGCAGGAACGGCTTGCCCCGGCCTCCCCATCCGGCCAGGAAGGCTGTGGGCAGCAGGGCCCGGCCAGCTGGCTCAGCAGTGGGGAGGGGCGTGAAGAACACGCCCAGCCGGGCTCCTGAGCACTGGGGGTCCAGGCCTCGGCAGCACCTGAGGGGAATGGCCTAATCCCCCCAGCGAACCTGGTTTCCATAGAGGTTACTCGTGCTCTTATATCAGCAGCCTTCCAGGGCCCCATGCTGGGCCTACTGTAGGAATGGGCAGCTCTTGAAAAACGACATAAGAGTGGACAAGCCACACTGGCAGCTACTCTGGGTCCTTCGGGGGGTGTCGGGATGGGCCCCCATCTCCCCTCCCCAGGCCCTGTCATTACCAGTGGAACCATGATAACGCCGTGGCCTGCTGCTGTCGCCTCTGGCGCCAGGCTGTGCCTTCCTCCTGCTTGCTCGCCCCCAGCCCCGTCTTCTCTCTCCCCTGGGTTCTGCCATGGAGATCTGGGTCCCAGGAGGTCACAGCTGTGGCCTCTCCAGGGAGGCCCTCAGGTCAGTGGGTTGCCATGGCGACGTCACAGGCCCTGCCCCAGGGGCCGCTGGGTTCCAGGAAGGGGCCCTGCTCTGCCTCCAAAGAGGCAGCCCCTCTCTGTCCCAGCTTTTTTATTCCTTCTGTTGCTCACCAAGTATGGATTTAGCACCTACTGTTTGCCAGGCTTTGGGGGTGTCCAGTGATGAGCATGGCAGATGAGGGCCCTGCTCTCAGGGGGCTCCTGCCCTCCTGGTCTGGGGTGGAGACACACAAACCAATCAAAAAGCAGCAGCTGTCAGGGAGGACAAGGAAGCCCTAGAGCGGGATCTAGAGAGAAGGGGGTGCTGGCTGAGGGGGCGGGGACCCCGAAGGCCTCTCCAATGAGACGTTGGTGTGCAAAGGCTGAGGAGCAGCCGGAAGGAGCAGGAGAGCAGCAGGAGATGAGGTCAGATGGTCCAGAAGGGCTCCCAAGTGTTCAGAAGAGCCTCGAGCTTTTTATTCCAAGTGTGCTGGGCAGGCATTGGAGGGCTTTGAACAAGTGACCGGAAATGCCCTGGCTGAGAAAGTGATCCATAGCCATCCTGCCTGCTATTCGGTTATCAACTATTTAGGGAGTGCCAGGTAGGGGACGCACAGTAGGGGTACAGCTCTGACAAGAAAGCCACAGCCGCCACCCTCACAGTTAGTGCCGTGTGGGCATCAGCTGTAAATAATTACACAAATAGACACGTGGGGCTGGCGCCATGGCTCAATAGGCTAATCCTCTGCCTACAGCACCGGCACACCAGGTTCTAATCCCAGTTGTGGTGCTGGATTCTGTCCCGGTTGCCCCTCTTCCAGTCCAGCTCTCTGCTGTGGCCCGGGAAGGCAGTGGAGGATGGCCCAAGTGCTTGGGCCCTGCATCCCATGGGAGACCAGGAGAAGCACCTGGCTCCTGCCTTCGGATCAGCGGGGTGTGCCGGCCATTGGAGAGTGGTCAACGGCAAAGGAAGACCTTTCTCTCTGTCTCTCTCACTGTCCACTCTGCCTGTCAAAAAATAATAATAAAAAAAAAATAGACACGTGGATTCCAAGGGTGCCACGAGAGAGAGAAAGGGTGGTCTGACCTCAACACGAGAGCCGGGCATCTTCTTGCAGGGGTAGTGTCACACTGGCGGCTAAGGCGAAGAAGGCATGGGCCAGGGGCTGAGGGAGGCAGCGTGTTCCTGGAAGAGGAACAGCATGTGCAAAGTTGCTGACGCTGGGGGAAGAGCGAGACGCATGCAGGAAACTGACAGGGAGCCAGAGCATCTGGCCAATACTGAACACGCCATGTGGTCGATGAGGTGCCTGTTGGATCGGCACTCTGTAAGATGCCACACGGTGGGCTGGATTTCATCCCACGGGTGGTGGGGAACCTCTGACAGTCTCTGGGTGGAACGGGACCTGGGCAAACAGTTCTGGGAGCAGCTCCATGTGGGGCTGCTAACTCCAGTCTAAGAGGAGAGACCCAGAGGAAGGAGGTGTGGAGAGGCTGATCGCATCACTTGTCACCCAGACCTAGCCACTTCTGAGACGGAAAAGCAGCATTCGGAGCAATTTTTCCAGGACCATATGCATAAGCCAGGATTGTCTCAGGCCAATTGGGACTTACTGATGCCCTCGGTAGGAATCCGCTCTAACAGTCTAAGTCTGAACGGCAGTGGGTGTAGTTAGATGGAAAGGAAGGCCCGGGTGAGAAAAGATCAGGAACGGTTCCGTCTTTCTAGTTAGCCGCGTTCATGCCCCTGGTCGGCCCCCGTGAGCCGTGTCTAACCTTTGCCTCAGCAACTGAGGGCGCTCTCAATCACAGCCTGATGCTGGTGAACCCAGGGTGGCACTAATAGCGATCTCCTGAAGCTGGCCCCAGTGCAGGCACCATCATCTTCATCACCTGCCTCCTACAGCAATGACTTGCCCCACATCCCACAGCTGGTAGGCCACTGAGCCAGGATTTGAATCTGACTCAAACCCGCGCAGTTATCTACACTACAACACCCACAGTCAAACATGCATAAAGTCCCATTGTGAGGACTAAGCTGTGTCTAACACCAAATGTTAGGTGCTCGGATAATGTGGTTGTTTTCGCGTTAGGGAAACTCAATACAGAAAATTCCAAACTGGGCCAAGAGTTTAATTAAGGGGTCATTATTTGCAAGGTACCAGAATTAATGAGGAAACTCTCAAGGGTGAACCAATGTCATTTGTTCACAGATCATGAACTCCACAGAAGTCTCCAGAAAGACTAAAGAAAATTAAACCTAAGGTGCTCAGTGCCATCTCCTGTCTAAGATAAATTCAGTGTAAAAGCAGCTCTCTGCTCTGAAGATATTCCTGGGAGCTCCAGGATTAATGTATGTTCTTGCATCATCAGGTTGAAACATTTAATCTCCCCTCGACTTTTGCAGGGGAGCCCACCTACCACCCACTAAGATCAGCAGACTTTTCTCTTTGTTTCCATTTCTGTTACTAAAAATTTTTTGATCATTTATTTGAAAGGCAGAGTTACAGAGAGAGAGGGGTCTTCCAACCACTGCTTCACTTCCCAAGTAGCTGCAATGGCCAGAGCTGAGCCAAGCCTGGAGTCAGGCACTTCATCTGGGTTCCCACATGGGTGGCAGGAGCCCAGGAACTTGGACCATCTTCTACTGCTTTGCCCAGGCCATTATAAGGTAGCTAGAATGGAAGTGGAGCAGCAGTGACACAAACTGGCACCAATATGGGATACTGTCACAGGTGGTGGCTTTTCCTGCTACACCGCAATGCCAGCCTGTTTTTAAATTTCAGATTTATTTATTAATCTATTTGAAAGGCAGTTACAAAAGGGGGGGGGGTTTCTCCCATCCTCTGGTTCACTGCCCAAATGGCTGCAACTGAAGTCACGAGCCTGGAACCCCATCTGGGTCTCCCACATAAGTAGCAGGGACCCAAGCACTTGGGCTGCTTTCCACTGCTTTCCCAGGCACGTTGGCAGGGAGTTGGATTGGGAGCAGAGCAGCCAGGACTTGAGCCAGCACTCTGATATGGGATGCTAGCATTGCAGGTGGCAGCTCTACCTGCTGTGCCACAATGCTGGCTCCTTATTGTCAAAGCATAAAATCACAAATGATGGAGCCGAGGCTGCTTGCTCTGCATGGCATCTGATATTATCCAATTCTTGACACCATTGCCTGTTCTAGTTTTAGGAGTTTGGTTTTGTTTGGTTTTCTTCTTTCTTCTCCATCTCTTCTCACCCTCTCTATTAGAAGATGGGGATTCCCTCGAAAACTCTGGAGGCAGGCATTCCTGGCTACAGGTTCCAACCAGATTTCAACCTAGGCTGAACTTCTGAGATAAACCTTCTCTTGGCCATAATGCTGTTTACTTTCCAGTTTTATGATGGCCTGGAAACTACATTTTAAAATATTGATGGGGCCAGAGTTTTGTCACAGTGGGTCCTGCAATGCTGGCATCCCATATCAGAGTGCTGGTTCGAGTCCTGGCTGCTCTGCTTCCAATCCAGCTCCCTGTGTAGGTGGCTGGCAAGTACTTGGGCCCCTGCCACCCATGTGGGAAATGTGGGTGGACTTCCTGACTCCTGGTTTCCACCTGGCCCAGTTCTAGCTGTTGTGGCCATTTAGGGAGTGAACCAGCTGATGGAAGATCTTTTTCCTCTCCCTCTCTGTCACTCTGCCTTCCAGATATAAATAGATTGCTAAGAAATAGTTGAGACAGTAAAACACAAATAAATCTTAAAAAATAAAATGTTGAAGAGAGAAATATATTTGCTCACAGCCCCGCCCCTCTAACCTGGCAATGGGACTCTCCTTATCTGCGTTGCCCCCCCGTCTCGCACCCAGGTGAGCACAGGCCTGAGCTGTCATACCAGCAAGCACAATTCCGATTCCTTCTCCTCTCCCTATCCTATCAGGCAGATTTTTCCTATGTGGTTCCAGTCTACATATCCATGGTTGTTGGTTAGACATCAATGTTCTACTAAGCTCATATTCCCATTTTCAACAATGTTTTCACGAGCGACTTAGTGCACAGCATTCTTTGTTTTGAGCCATTTGCTGAGTCACCAGGAGGAGGAGAAGCAGGTGGGTTTACTGACTAACTGCAAAGGCATGGCCACTTACTGGGTGAATGGCTCAGGCAGAAGAACACCTCTACAGTTCAGCACCCCTCCCCTCCACCCCCGCATGTAAGACAGGGATGGTGTGAGATTTTGGTGACCAGGGCATGAACAGCGCTGTCCAGCACTGAGAAAGTTCTAGAAATGTAGACCACTATGATTTCCACATCCTTGCTTGTTGGTGATGGAGTCACCACTTTTTTTTTTTTTTTTCATTTTTTTTTAAATTTTATGTTAGTGTCATAGGTAACAGCACAGACTGTGGAGCCTGACTTGGGACCTAAGGGCAAGCAAGGGACTCAACCTGTGTCTGTATCAGCAGCACCTCAAGGATTTTGTGAGAGAATCAGGTGAGTAGAGCATGCAACATGCTTACAGGATAAGCACTGTGTCTGAGCTGCCAGTCTTTATACCCGGCCCTCCCCTGAGGCATCCCCCTGTAGTCCCTTGTTGTTATCAGTTACGCTATTTGGTTCTTGGATCTCAGTCTTAGAAGCTAGTAAGACACTGAATCCTCCCCTTGCAATGGGCCCAGGAAGCTCTGCGCCCCTAGGCAAATTACTTACCCTTGTGGGCCTCAATTCCCTTCTTATAAAAAAAGAATCTATCCCGTGAGGTTATTACCAGGATTAGGAGAAATAACATCAACTCCTTTAGAGAGCTGATTTGTGCTTTATTCCGCATACTTTGAATGGTGCTTGATGCCGAATAACAGCTCAACAAGGAGGAGAGGAAAGGACGGAAGGGAGGAGGGAACATAAGGAGTTATTGGTGTAGCCCAGTACCATGCCTGGCACATAGTGCAGTCTCCGGAGAGCTGGTTCATGGCAGTGACTTTATCAAGTGCTTGTTGGCATGCAGCCTGAGCCAGGCATCCCAGAAAGCAGCAAAGAGCTGCAGCATCCTATGTGCTATTCAGGCTGATTGATCCACACGTTAAGGACGTATTGATTAGGGACTGACCGCGTGCAAGACACTGTGCTGTGCGCTGTGGTCAGCACCAGTAATGATGACACAAGCGGAAATCCTGAGAAACAAATGAAGAAGCTTCATGTAACACATAAAATAAGGGCGGAAAGAACTTGTCCTTTAGACCCACAGAGGTAAGTGCACTTTGAGGTGAAACTAGGATGGAGGACCCTGTAGAAGGGAGACTACCGGCCCCTTCCTTACAGCCATGTGCTTCTAACAGGTGTGGAAGTGAATAATCGAAACAGAGAAGGAGCAGCTTCGATGCCACAGAAAACCTCAGTTTGGATACTCAATCATCGTATGAACCAACACACGTAATGGAACACCCTAAGCCTCCGTTTCACTGAGTGTAAAATGGGAATGAATGATCATGCCAACTCACACTTATGAGTAGAAGAACAAATCCTATAAAATCTTGTATTGTGTGTGTGTGTGTGTGTGTGTGTGTGTATACCAAATGGAGTGGTGTCTTGAGAGCCACTAGGGGACCACAGGAGAAGCACGTGGCACTCAAAGTCCCTGCTGTTTATTGAGCTAGTGCAATATACCACTGGTGTGTTGAGTCCTTCACATCATCACCTCATGTAATCCTCACAATATCCCAACAGGTGGGGACCTGAATAACCCCATTTTACTGAGCAGCAAACCGAGGCTTAGAGAAGTTGCGTGACTTGCTATGTTCATACATCCAGTCCATGGCAAAGCCACTTCTCGTCAATCTCACCAGATTCCACAGCCTGCACTGTGCATGACTCAACCTGTGATCACAAATTAACAGGCCACGCAGATGGAAAGTGCTAGAATTTCAGCAGCAAGGTCTGTGTACTGAACCTACCCATTCAAAGTGAAGTTGTGTCTGTAAGCAAATAGATGTGAAGCCCCTAATGTGCTTAAGATGAAAGATTTGCCAAAGCAACAGGCAAATGGAGAGGTACCGACTGAGCAGAAGTGACGGCTTCCACTCAGAAACGCAGAAGGATTCGAGAAGAAAGGCACACTGAGGACAGAGCCACCCCCTAGCGGAAGGAGTCTCTGGGTGTCCTCAGCCAGCAGCCTGCTGCCCAGGTCACATCGCAGTGTTGGTGGCAGCCAGTGCCCCAAGGACACCCATGGACAGGGTGCCCCATGGAGCTGCAGGTTTAGGGATGACCTGACCGCCTGAACTCTATGTATGGAGGAGTTAGCCAGCATGCGTGTTTCTAAGGTCTTCCTGCTAGTTCTAGGTTTTAGGAGACGAGAGTAATCTGTGTTCAAATTCCAGTTAGACACTAGTGATTTGGCCTGGACACGTTAAACAGGCTCTCTCGGCTTAAGTTTCATTGTCTGTAAAATGGGGATAATAATACCATAGGTTCAGTAGGAGAATTCAGTGAAGTCACATGTATAAATATTTAGCCAAATGCCTGGGAAAAAAAAAATTCCAAGTTTTATTAATCTGCCACCCGATTTCAAAAAGGGATTCACTTGTATATATAAAAAAAAGATCATTTGAACACAATTCATTGCCACCTGCTGCCAAGGAGCAAATGGTTTTTAGTTTCTTTCTTGGTGCCCTCCTTCCGTGCCTGCCTGCCTGCCTGCCTTCCACTTCCTCTCTCCCTCCCCCTTGGCTCCTCCCTCCCTTCTTTCATTCCTTCCTTCTTCAAGAGGGTCTGTGAATCGCCAGGCATTGACAGACCCTCCTACAGAGTGGGTGCTTTCAAAAGTCCCTCTCAATAGCAAAAACAACTATGAACAGTGCACGGGATCTACAGGGAATCCTCTTTGAGGTTCTCCAATCCTTGGACCCTTCCGGATGTTATCTCACCCTGGAGTTTGTCCTGTCCTGCAGGGCTCAGCTGGCCTTGGCGAGAGACTCTCCTTGTGCGTGCCGTCTGGGCAGAGGGAGAGCTCTTCCGGCTCCGGAGCCTCCTCCGCGGTGCCCTCCCTACACAGTAGCCGCGGCTGAAGAATGCCCTGCAGCCTGGGCACCCAGAGGAAACCCCAACGAAGCTGCGAAAGAATTCATTCCTCTAATCACAACAAAGTTTTCAAACTTTAAAACGGAGCCTTGATTAGAAGAAAAGCTGTGCTTTTTTTAACTAAAAGCCTGACGTTTCTGACAAGATCCTTACCCAAACCACAGCAACCTCAGAAACTCTGCCCACTGAGGAGAAAATAAAAGTTCACGGAGACCAAAGGCCCTCTCACAACAACTGCTCAGTGCTTTACAAATCTTCTTTCCAATGCTTACAAGTTGTAAGGTTTCAACGGAGGGCCTCAAGCCTTCTGGAATCTTTCTTCCTTGGAAACTCCCAGAGCTTTCTCAGCCAGACGTATTTATTTTCTATGATGTCGAACAATGCTTTATGGAGAAACTATTTTGCTTTTGAAAAAGCAGTCATTGAGTAAAAGAAATAAAACTCCTAGAAAGAGAGATTTTAGTCCATTTGGTAGTTGTATAAGGACAATATAAAATTAGCTGATTTTTTTTTTTTGGAACAAGAACTTTATACAAGTACCCTAATTTATGCCTCACCCTAGATTTATTTTCAGCATGGAACTGAACACTACAAAGATAACTTGGCAAAACATCTAAAGTGATTAATCAATTCCATCATAAATAGCTTTGGGTGGGTCTAACTCATGGGCTCAATTCTGAAATTTTATAAAATCCGAACTTCAATGCAAACTTGACCTGTTCATGAACATTCAGATTCAGTACTTAGAATACTTTTATTCACTCCAAATTTAAGGTAACCATCCAGAGAAAGACAATAAGGAACTCAGGTCACTCAGGCTCATTTAAAAAAATATATGGATTCTATAAATAAAGCATTGAAAAGAAACACTTCCTGCTTCAAAAGAAACTTGCAATGATTTCACGGCAGGATCAAGAAACAAAACAAACATGTTGACATGATTTCCTTCACCAAAACGCATCTGTGCCCCAAAATTTAGATGCTGGCTTGGTGGTGCGATGAGCAAGCACGCTTTCGATTATTCAGACAACCCTGTTCAAGCTCTAGTTCAAAGACGGAAGCACTGGTGTTGACCAACAGCACATTTCCCCCAGCATGATGGGTGTGAGGGAGCGATGCTGAGGAAGTAGCAATTCTCCATCTCGATGGAACAAAAAACTGCTATATTCAGCCACCTCACATTGGCTGCATCTAAACAACACAAGTCCAGCACGGGTGGGTAGTTGGAAAACACAGGACACAGGGTGCTAACTGACCTTCCTCGGGTTGCAGCCTTTTCAAAGGTGTCTTTATGATCCCTTTAAATTAAAACACACAAGTCGCAGTACAAGAAACCCAACAGGTCCAGGTTCACAGATCTACTCACAATTACGATTGTACAGGGAAAATCACGCCTTTATGCTTACTGAAGATTGACCACCCACAAAAGTGGACATTACGCATGCATGTTCAGTGTTCCTGACTTGAGGATTGATTATGACGCAGCAGAAAGCATACATTCTGCTGGCCCAGGCCAATTCAACCCTGTTTGCTGACATTTGGACCAAATTCAACAGACAACAAAACAGCACTGCATTTCATTCTTTTTCTGCTTTTTATGATCTCCTTTTCTCTTTAACATTTCAAGAACTCCAAAAGCCACAATGTAGGTAAAGATCAAATTCTAAAGACAGAAACAGAACAAACAGAAATGTTATCCATATATGCAACAGAGGCAAGACTTAAATCCTTTCCCTGTACCCTGCTAAAATGTGCTTCAGAGGGTGGCTCACTGGAAGACGACTTTTTGACTTCTGGAAAGTCAAGTATAAAACAGTGATGCCGACAAGTCTAAGGGGGAGGAGGTGTAGAGGTGAAGGGGAGGGAAGAATGTGGGTCATGGAGCTTCCGGAACCGAGAGGGCACCGGCGGCCTGAGGGCCTTGGCAGGGCTGGGTGGCACCCGCCTTCGCTGAGCGCTCCGAAGGGTTTTCCTCCAGGACACCGTGTCAAGTCAACAGGTGGTGTCTCTGTAATGACGCCGTGCTCACCTCCTCTGGCAGATAGCACGCTGTCTCAGCAAACAGGCACGTAAAATGCCTTTTTTGTGGGAAAGACAGCGAAATAAAAACAAAATTCCTTCTGCGGTATAATTCCTTTAGAAAAGAATGATGTATCTTGATGTTAAAATTGAGGATGTGCCTACACAGTACAGAAAACATCAATATATTTGAAAAATTTTTTTGAAAAAAATATTTTGGAATATATATGTTTTTGAAAGTCCAACTAACAAATGTATGTAGAGTTCTTAGGATATGCTTAGCATATAAAAAGCATTCAAAGAACTTTAGTTTTTAAAATACTAACAAAGGGGTGGTTGGTGGGTGTTTGGTTAAAAGGTTAAGACAGCATCTGGGAACAGCTACATTCCATATATCAGAGTGTCTGGATTGAGGCCTGCTCTGCCTCTCAAGGAAGCAGCAAGTATGGATCAAGTCCCTGGGTTCTTGCTATCCACACAGGAGACCTTGACTGAGTTACTGGCTCCTGGTTTCAGCCTGGCCCAGCTCAAGCTATTGAAGGAATCCGGGGAGTGAACCAGTACACAGGAGATCTTTCCAGCCCTCTCTGTGTCTCTGCCTTTCAAATAAATAAATATTTTTTTTAGAAAGGATAGGCACACAGGATAAGCATGATCTTACTCCCCATGCAGTCAAGGTGGGCCTTGCCAGCCCAGCTTCCAAGGACCCAGAAGAAGGTCATTTAACACATCAGCTTCCAGTTTTGACTCTGCCTTCAGCCTCCTGCCCTCCTCATTTAAACCTGAATAACACCAGTTCCTTGCAGAGGGTTGTTCTGAGCACGACATCGGCAGTGCGTTTAAGTTAAATGCTGAGCAAGCGAAGACGCACGGTAGGTACTGGTATGTGTCATCTATTACCACTTTTGCATCACACTCACAGCAGCCCTATCAGATGGTTGTATCGGTCCCATAAGAAAACCAAGGCTCGGCAGCACTAAGCATCACTTGGTACTACACCTGCTCTTCGAGCATTAAACATCTAGACCAGAGGTATCAGCTGACTGGGGCAGACCTGTCCTGGGGGAATAACAAACAGCCTTCTTCCCATCACCATGCTCTATCTCTATTCCTCTGGGTAGACTTCTTCTTCGTGGGGCTTACCACTCACTGAAATTTCCCATTTTTGTACTTTCTCATTGGTCTAGAATTTACAGTATAGACAAGCAGAGACAGCATTTTTGTTAAACCTGGCATGCAGTGCTGGGAACACAGGAGACATGTAGTTTTTTTGAGTAGATGAATGAATGAAGAAAGCCAAGATTTGTCTGTGTCCCAGATCAATCCCCCACAGCTGTGAGAATACCCTGCAATTCTCTACCCTTGCCCACACACTTCCTTCTCACCAAGCGGCATTCAAGCCCACCTTAAAGGCCAGCATGAAAACCAAGCCCTGACCCGGCACTGTAACAGTGTCACTTTTCCCAGTCTAGTGTCCTATCTCTGCTGCGTACAAGCTGTGACCTGGTGCAAGTTCCAGACCCCCTTTCATCTTCCAAAGGGACTACTGAGTAATGGCAAGACCCAAAAAGCCCCTGCAGGAAAAGGAGCCTGGTCCAGTTCTCACACAGGGTGGGCACTCAGCCAGAGAGCATGGTCTTTCCTCTAGGCTCCCACAGGACTGTCCTGTGCCCTTTGTAGCGCTCACCACTCCCAATGTGTCCACCTCTTCTCTCAGCACACACATTCTGAAGCCCTCACCAGCAGGAACTGTGGCTCTGCCACCCGACAGGGACTCAGGAAGTGAGATGGAAGAAAATCCAAAATATTATTGTTACTTGACACCTCCAAATAATGCCTCCAGGGGTTCCTTCTTTCTCCCCCAAGCTTCCTGAAACTGCAAATATCTAAAAGAGAGTGGAAGGGGTTAACATATGAGTGATTTTTCCCACCTTTTCCATCCTGGAGTACCTTGGGACTCCCTGAGGGTGCAGCTGAAGAGAGCCCTAAAAGACCTGGAGACAGGGTGGGTGGCCCGGGGGCCTGGGGGAGTGGAACTCTGCCCAACATTCCAATCTGTGATGTCACCATTGAATCCCTTCTCAACCTATTTTGGCAAAAGACACCAAGGCAAGCAAACACACCAATCTGGCGTGGAACCATGGTCTTACAACTGTTGGAAATGGGAGGGAAGAAACTATGCTTCACGCCTCACTCGTGCAGACCTGAGAATTGATGTCCAGGAAACCATCTGGCACACCACGTGCCCTGCAGATTTCACACACTGCTAACGTCCTAAGACACACACAGACCTGGGCGTGGGGTCAGACGGCAGGATGTCAGGTAGACGACAGCGATCTCTGGGAGCAACCCGCTCATTTACAGATAGCACAGTGGAGTCTCAAGGAAAGGAAAAGCACTCGGAGGGTGGCAGGTGCAAGAAGCAGCTTGAGCGGGGGCCGTGAGCCTGGTTTTTCTTTGACGTCAGCATTGTGGCCCTTGGCCAGCGTTGTGTTCTGTCCAATACACCTGAGGGTCTGTGATGCCGGCTTCACCACCCAGAAGGATAACAGTGTTTCCTAAACGGGCACTGGGGACAGCCCCATAAAGTCTAGTGTCTTTTAGTCCATTCTTTGGGGATGCAGGGAGTTGCCCAAGGAGGTTAAGGAATGCACCTCAGGTGCCACTGAGGGCTTTTAAAAGGGCTCTTACAATCCTAAGTGGCAAAAATTTCTTAGGATATGTTTGGGAAGAGATTCACTAACTGTGCAATGGTCAGATGGTGGTACCGGCTCACGTACTGCTTCTTCCATCCTGCACAAAGGGCCTACGGATAGAGCTGTGCTTCACTTGTCCCAGAATCTCAGCCTGGGAGCTGTCTAACCCTTCATTTTACAGCCAATGAAAAGTGATCTTGGCAAGGGTGGAAGACCGACCTAGGGCCACATTACAAGCCGCTGAGTTCGAATTATAATTCAGAGCTTTGCCTGCTGCACCAAGAAGGGGACACGATCATCTCCCCAGCCCCCCAGCCCCCCAGGCTCCCGCGCCTGGCCCGACACCCCCTTGCCCTTCTGGTTCCCGCCATATCCTAACTCATCACCCTTTCAGATCCGTATTGAGTGGGGGTGGTGGGGGTGGTGAGAAATTCATCCTGGGCGACCCACGGGTCGTGGGGAAGAAACGTCAGAACCTTTCTCGTCGGTGAGCCTGCGGCTGTTGGGGAGGCGGGCGCACTGCCCAGCTGGCGCCTACCCTGGGGACGGGGAGGGAGGTTGCAGGGGAAGGCGGAGAGGAGGGGTGGGAGCCCGGGGCGCGCAGTCGGGCTGTGAAAAGGTGTAGCTGCTGGAGAGAAATTAGCCTCTGGGAAGCGGGATGGTCCAGCACTCACACAGCGGCGGGGAGGCCCCGCGCAAACTGCTCTCTGCTCCGCGCACTCGGCCCTTTGTTGTCCGCCCCTGTCTCTGGCTCCCGTTCCTGCCCTCCGGTCCCCCGCCCCCTGAAGTCACCCCAACTGCACTCATAATATTTTGCTTTGCGCCGGGTCTGTTTTCCACCACCAACTTCCAGCAGTCTCCATGGCGACGCGCTGGGGAGGGGGGTGGGCGAGGCCCTGGAAATCCCAGGCCGGAGCTGCACGGCGGCCCCGGCAAACTTTTCCGGATCTCTGCGTCCTGCGGGGCCGGATGGGAAAACCGCGGTGTTCACAGCCGCGGCGCGGAATACCGTGCGGGATTCCACGCTGGCGAGGGCTGTGGCAGCCGGACCCAGGAACCCCGCGACCGCGCGACATTTGCTTGACCCTGCTGCCAACTCAGGGCCCAGCGCTTAGCAGGTGGCAGAGGTGGGGGCACGCATGCCCCCTCTCCGGCCACACACGCGCACGGCCCGGCAGGGCGAGTCGGTCGGGTTTGGGCTCGGGAGTACCGCTCACACCTCTGGCCCCTGGCCCCTGGAGTCCGCACACCCGTTCCCGGGGCCGGAGAAGGTGGCCTTGTCCCCAAGGCTGTGCTAGGGGAAGATGAAGGAGACCCTGGCCCTTTTCCCTCGGGGTGCGCTCTGCCCCGTGGACTCAGCGCCTAGGCCACTGTTGGATGTCCCCAACTAGAGAGCCAAAGAGCCGGGTGGGGTCTCGTGTTGAGCTGGGGCCCTGTAGATCACTTAGCCCTGGCCACCGACCCAGCCTGGGTCAGGAATACTTCGATCGCCCCAGCTCTGCGTTCTGGAGACGTGGGTAGAAAGTGGGTGGAGACAGAAGTTTCCAATTCGAGTTCGGCAGTGTCCCCTCTCTAAGCCGCCGACCCGCGTAACAAGAAACGACCCTTCTGGTGCGTAGGCGACGAACCTGGCCGCCGGGCCACTTTGCAGAGGTCCTCGGTGGCCTAAAATTCTACCCACTTTACCCCCTCGTTCTCGAATTTCCGGGCAACTTGAGTAACTGAGCAACGCTCGCCGGAGTAGGGCAGACTAGACGGGGCCCGTTCCGCGGCCCGCGTGGGCAGGGGTGACTACGCGCGGTTCAGCACCCGCCGGTGCGCGCGAGTAGGGCTGTAGCGCGGGCCGAACAGACGCGCGCCCCCTCGCCGACTGCGAACCACGCGCCGGCCGGACGGCGCGTCCACCGCTCCTGAGTGCGCCTGCAGCCTGTGGCGCTTGCCCGGGCTCCGTGTCGCCGCCAGAGTCGCCTCTGGCTTTGCTTTGTCGGGCACGGCGGCGAGCGAGCCGAGGGCCCTGGAGGCGCGCGCCGGCTCTCCGACCTCCCCCGACGGGGCCATTGTCTTTAGCCCTACACTTGTTGAGTATTTTGCAATAACCCGAGGAATATATTACGGGCTCGGTGCGCGGAACAAAGGGGCGCGTTTCCGAAGGTCACGCTGAAGTGGCCCCAAAGCCGGCCACTAGAGCCCCGGCCCCTGCAAAACAGTCCTCCCGGGCCGAGACACTTGGGGACTTTGCTTTTAAGAGTAAGGGACGGTGGCTCTGCTGGCCGGCCTCTCTGATCCTGGAGGCTCCCGACTTCGCCCCTGCACTTGTTGTGGGTGGTTGTTCGAGCCCTTTCGGAGTGAAATAATAACAGTAATATTCAAGTTTCTGGTCTCCTGCAATCTTATATAAGAGGAGCAGAATCTAGCAGCTCCAGGGAGCGCTCCTCTCAGCAAGCCGGGGAGAAAGGACCTTTACATAACAAGGGGGACGCAGAAGAAAAGCTAATTGGATTAAATTCTCTGGGAGGGACCCTGCAGCCCCAGCAGCACTTTCCTGGGCTTGGGTTTTGCACGCCCAGGGGACTGTCACCTGGTACATCTCGTGTCATCTCTCACTGCTGTCATTTCCCATTTTGAGTTCAGGATGGCGACCTGGGGAAAGCTCAGATACTCGAGAGGAGGAGTGGCTGGGGGAAAGGACTGCGGTTTCAGAACCCACTGGGGTGTTTGCAGTCTAAGTGGAGATGCTCAGGTGCCCCCCAGGAACACCAGCTACAGTGACGCAGGAAAGAGAATGCATCCAGAGCCCCCAGCGCTCCCCAAAAGGGTCGAGTCATGTGGAGGGGCTGACCACAAACCTCAGCTGGGCCACCCCAGGCTCAGGTGCTAGGAGACCCCAAGTCCCTGCTTATAAATACTTGACTACACACTCTACAGAGAGGAGTTTAATTTTTGTTCAAAATATTGGCTGCTCGTGTTGGGGTGCTCAACAGGTATGCAGCTGTGCAAGTGCGGGGCAGAAAAATATGGAAGAAGGGCTCTTTTCCGTCTCTGGGCTCCTGCCTGCTTTGCCGCCAGCCCTGGAGACCCTAGCAGGGCCCGCTGTGCCAGGGCCGCTGGGCAGGAGACACCTTCCCTTGCTTTCGCTTGGCATCACACCTAGGAGGAGGACTGAGAGGGCTCGGCCTTGCCCCTGACTCTGTGGGGCTTCACGTCCACCTGGGCAAGGGCAATCACGGCGGGGATGGGATGAGTACTTGACTCTGGAGATCGCTGATAGATTCCCCCTGCCCAGGGGAGACCGGGCCACCAGGGCCACAGCCGAAGCATCTTTCTGCAGGCACGGAACAAACAGTATCTGGGGCGATCCCCAGATGACCCATGCCCCCACCCCACACCCCTTTCCAAGCTGCCTGTGGGTGGAGGTGGGGAGGCATCCAAGTGGAGTTTGCTCCGGGAAGGGCCATGGATGTGCTACGGGCAGCGAGACTGGAAGGCACTTGTTGCTCGGCACTGCCCTGTCCAGCAGCGCTCAAGTTCCCAGGCACCCCCTCCAGCTCCGAGGCCAGCTGCCGGCCTCGGCCCAGGCTGCAGCCACGGCCGCCTCGCTACCTCTCCCTGCACCTCACCGCCCCCCAGATCCCACAAGGATGCAAGAGAGCAGGGATAGGAGCAGCCTGGGAAGACTGCGAACGGGATGAAGGGAGAGAGAAGGACCGCAGGGAGTGTAACTCAAACCCTGAAGTTCAGCGGCTCTTCAAAGATGCCGGGACAGGGGGTGCTGAGAACTGTACCGAAGACAGAACGGAGACACTGGGCATTTTTCGTAGTAAGAGATTCCTTGACTTCCTTCCTGCGTCGTTACCGACTGCCGGGACCCTAAAACCTGACGGCCTCCCAATTACAGAGCAGTTTGCAGACCGCCACGCCTGGCCTCGCGGGCTGTCCCGCGCCCTGCCTGCGCTCCAGCAAGGCTACAGCGCGTCGTTGGCTGCCCTCGCCAGCAGGAAGGCTGCAGCCGCCTCCGGCAGCCCTAGGCTCCCACCTCCCCACGCAGCGGATTCCCTGAGACCACCGGGCTCGCTGCCGCCACTCCCTCCAGCTGAGCGTCTCCAGCAGCCGAAGCCTCGGTCGCCACCTCCTAGGCTCAGAGCAAAGCCGCCACCCTCCCCCGCCTCGGGGCGTTCCGCTTGGCTTCCCGGTCCTCGCCTCGAGACCCTGAGCGCACCACTACTCCCGGGCCCCCAAACCCCAGGGAGGAGCCCGGGCCCGGGAGGGGGCGGCTGGCTCGCGAAGTTCCTCCTAGTGGCACCTCGAGCTCGCCGCGAGCCAGCGCATCTTTACGTAACTTTGTGTCCAGGGCAAGCGAAAGCGCGCTCCTTAGCGAGCGCATGCACGCACGCACACACAGACACACACACACACAATCACGCATACACATAATCACACACACACACACAAACTTGCACGCATCATCCACTTCGCGCGGGATTAAAAACTGGGCGCTCTGCCTTCTTTCCTGGGATTCCAACTGTCAAGTTGACCCGTCTGAACTTTTTGCAAACTCTTTCTAAAAGTTGCCTTTCTCCCTCCTCCTCCCCTCCGACGCCCCCCACCCCCGGTAGGACTAACCTGTGGAATCCATGTCGGGTTCCTCCAGTAACCCACAATGCATACTCTTCCCATGGAAAGCGCAGGCGCCCCCCGAAAGTCCTGATGCGTGGGGATCCCCTGTGCTAGCGATGCCCAGGGAGGAAGGGGGTGAGGGAGAGGAGAAGGAGAAAGAGGTGGCGAGAGTGAGAGGACACACGGATAAAAGAGTCAAGAGAGAAAAAGAAAGAGAAAGAAGAGGAACGAAAAGAGAAGAGCAAAGGAGAGAAGGCACGGGGAGAGAGCGCAGGGAAGGCGGAGAGAAAGAGCCAGCGATCGAGCGAGCAGGGACACTCAGTAATCCAGCCGGGCAAAGCCAAACCCGTCAAAATGTTTGCGGATGTTTCATGGGAAAAAGCATCATTTTATAGGAGCCCCGACGGGAGCAATGTCATTGATAGGCCAGCCGGCCTGATGAATGGCCGCTCGTCAGATGGGGCCGTGGCGAGGCGCACTGTGAAGCCCATTGTGGGCCTGTTTTGAATAAGAAAAGCGGCCTCCGAAAAGGGGGGCTCCGAGCGACGCAGTCCCGGCCCTCCGACTTCCCCCTTCTATTATAGCATTAGCAACGTTTTTCTTATTTAAAGTTCCAGAGGCCTTCTCCAGCCTTCGCCCGGCACTCATTATAGGCGAAATCAAAATTGGCTTAGATGTGGCCCCCTCCCCCCGCCGGTCCCTCCCCGGATCGGGCCCCGCGCCGCGCAGGCCTGGGGCTGGGGGGCTGGGGGGGAGGGTGGCAGGAGACTCGGAGAGCCGGGGGAGCCGCACGCGCGGCCACGAGTGGGGCCCCGCTCCCCTCTCTTCCTGTGCCTCCCGTGTTCGCCCTGGGTTAGATTTGGGGGGGCCCTGTCCTGATTCCCTTCCACGAGGACCCGCGGACACGCGTGGGGGTGGATCGCGCCGATGGCAGAGGATGCGGAGGGGGAACTGATGTCTTAAGACACTACCCCACAACCTGAGCGGCGCGAAGGCCGCCTGGAAGCGGGAATGAGGGGCTGGTGGGCTCCTCCGGAACTTTCTGTCTTCTGGGGCGCAGGCCCCTCACCCTTTCTCCCCAGCTCTCTCCGCTCCGCCGTCTCTCGCTCTCTGCCCTCAGTCTCTGCCTCCCTCCCGCTCTCGCTCTCTGGCTGCCTGCGCCTCTGTCCAGCCCCTGCCCCCCGCGTCTCTTTGTCTCTCCCAAGACTCTGCCCCTCTCCGTCTCTCCGCCCCCCCCCCCCCCCCCCCCGGTGACTCTTCCCGTAACTCTGTCCGTCCGTCCGGCGGTGTCTCAGGCCCTCCCTCCCTCCGCCCGCCCCCTCCGCCTCTCCCGCCCCTCGCCTCCAGTGCCCCCAGCCAGCCCCGAAGTTTGCGAGAAGCCCCTGCGGCCCGGTAGGGACGCGGTTTTCCCAGGGACCCCCTCCTCGGCGGAGTTTAAAGTGCAGGACGAGGGGGGCGAGGGAGTGGGGGGCTGGAAGTGGAAGTGGGGGGGCCGGGCTGCATCTCCTGCGGGCCCCGATAAAGTGGCCGTTCGCGGGCCGGCCGCGCTGTGATTAGAATATGAATGGGGCTGGCGGGCGGAAGAGAAAGGCGGATTACCCGGGTGCTTTGACCATGGACAGAGGCAGCGCCGGCCCGGCAGCGCAGGGGAGGGGGGCGGGGCGGCCCGGGTCCCTAACGCCGTGCGGGGGTGGGGGTCTGTAACCCGGGACCCCAAGCTGGGCACTGCTTCCCGCGATCCTTCGGAAAGTACCCCTCCCCCAAAAGAGGGCTAAGTGGGATAATGTGTGTGTGTGTGTGGGGGGGGGGGGGTTGGGACCAGCACGTGCCGAGTTAAGGTCACCATGCGGGAGGAAGGAGGCGGCGCGGAATGCGGGCTGGACAGAGCCCTGGCGTGGCACATTGCAGCGCGGGGTTCGAATCCCAGCCCTGCAGATTCCTTAATCTTTTTTGTGGGGGGGAGGGAGGACGGGTCTGTGAAGTGGGGCAAAGCTGCCCCCGTCAGGGGTTGGGGAAAAGATTCAATGAAGTGGTGGATGTAAAAGCAGCCTGGGACTCTGTACCCCTACTCCTCGGAGAGATGTGCCTGGCCACTCTGCGAAGGTCCGCAGGTCCTCGCGGCAAAGACGCGGGCTGCCGAGTGAGAGATCCGAGTGGCCGGGTCCCTCTCTCGCAGGCTCCACTTCTCTTTGGGTGAAATGCGGCAAACGGTAAAAGCCTCTGTTGGCCGACTGGAGGGGAGCTGGGCCCGCAGGGAGCGCGTCGTCGTCTGGAGAGCCTGAGCTACTATGAGCGCTTCGGGGTGACCAGGGGGAGTCCTCGGTCTCCAGAGGACGGAAGGAGGCTATTATTACTGTTGCTATTTAATCACCGCGGTGCAAAGTAGAGGTGGCCTGCGACGGGGTGGGCAAAAGAACCCCAAGGTGGAGGAGCAGCCCCGCAGTGGGTGGGTGAGAGCCCCTGAAGGCTCAGGCCGCCAGCCCCGCCCTGAGAGCTTCAAGGAATGAAAATAAGGATCATGCAGTCCTTCCTTGGCAAATTTTAGATTGAGCGCCTACTGTGTGCCTGGCAACATTCGAGGAGCTGAGACTACAGCAGCGAACAAGACAGACTTGTACACCAACAGTTCTGGGCATCTGTCTGAATGATTTTAATAATTCAATAGCATGTTTGCTTAGGTCTGATGGTAACGCTGTACCGAGAATGGCTGCCATTTACTATTTATGTATTGACTGTGTGTTTCTATTATCTCATTTAACCATTCATCCCAATACAATCTACACCTACCTAACTGTTGTCCCCTTTCAGAGAAGAGGACAGCTGGGGTTCACTGTGGCTCTCACCCTTGACAAGGCACTGTGGGCACATAATGAGCTTGTCCTCCACAAGCTCCACGCCAGAGCAAATGCAGAATAGGGTGGCAGTGCAGAAAAGTGTGGGTACTGTGGGAAGCAGGAGGGAGGGACATGTGACAGCCTGGGGGGCTGGTGTCAAGGCGGGCATGGGGGTTGCTGAAGGGAATGATCATTGAGAAAGAGGGACCGTGATGGCCTGAAACAGGGCCAGGGCAGTCGGGGCAGGGAGATGAATGCCCAGCTGTGGAGCTGATTGGTTGCGGCCAGTGGAGGAGTGGCAGGAGTGATGTCCAGGTTCTGACTTGGGCAATGCATCCCTAACTGATTCATTCACAGAGCTGGGCCAATTGCATATTGGGGATGGAGAGAGAGGTGGGCAGCAGGGCATTAGCCTGTTTTGGCCAACAGAATATGATCAGACAACCACAGAGACCTTCAGTGTACTGGGGTGGTGCTGTGGTTTTGCTGTGGCTTGAGTGTCCCCTGGGATCCATTGTCATTGGAAGCTTGGTCTGCAGGGGGGCAGTATTGGAAGAGGGTGTGGGCCTTTAGAAGAGGGCTGGGGCCAATGTTGTGATGCCACCATCTCTGGCATCCCATGTGGGCACTGGTTCAAGTCCCAGCTGCTCTACTTCCAATCCAGCTCCCTGCTAATGCTTCTGGGAAAGCAGCAGAGGATGGTTCAAGTGCTTGTGCTCCTGCACCTATGTGGGGGATGTGGGTGAAGCTCCTGGCTTAGACCTGGCCCAGCCCTGGCTGTTGCAGCCATTTGTAGTGTGAACCAGCATATGGAAGATCTCTCTCTCTCTCTCTCTCTCCCTCTCCCTCTCCCTCTCCCTCTCTGACTCTGACGTTCAAATAAAGAAATTTTTTAAAAAAATTCATTGAAAACAAGAGGGCTAATGGGAAGTTCTTGGTTCAGTTGTGGTAGGACTTCAAAAGGGGTTGTAGGGCCCCAACCTCTCTTCTCCCTGGCTAGGGATGTCGTCGGCTTGCTCCCACCATTATGTAACTGTACCTTCTGCCCTTACCAGAGGCCAAACCAATGGCCCTGTGTTGAACTGTGAACTTCCAACACTGTGAGTTAAATCAACTTTTTCTCATCATAAACTGGCTGCCTCAAGCACTTCACTGTAGCAATACAAGGATGATGAGTGCAAGGGTTGGGAAAGTCTCTACTTTTGGACTCTTGCTTTGCCCCCAAGTTGTCACTGGTTCCAGAATGAAGGACCCATGGAGCCAGAACCTACTGGGCATCCTGAAGAGCTCCTCCCTGCCCAGGGAGCTACAGACCTGTGAGCAAGAAAATAAATGTTGCCATAAGCTATCGAAAGTTGTTAGTAATAGTCTTAAAGGGAAAGACAGGTGTTATCGGTCAGGTTTTTATATATTAATGTTGCCTTCTCCTTTAAGACAGAAAGACTATCACCAATAATAGCTGGTGTTTACTGAGGGTTTACAGTTCTAAGTGATTACATACTTTTTTTTAAATTTTTTGACAGGCAGAGTGGACAGTGAGAGAGAGAGACAGAGAGAAAGGTCTTCCTTTTGCCGTTGGCTCACCCTCCAATGGCCACCGTGGCTGGAGCGCTGCGGCCAGTGCATCACACTGATCCGATGGCAGGAGCCAGGTACTTCTCCTGGTCTCCCATGGGGTGCAGGGCCCAAGCACTTGGGCCATCCTCCACTGCACTCCCAGGCCACAGCAGAGAGCTGGCCTGGAAGAGGGGCAACCGGGACAGAATCCGGCGCCCCGACCGGGACTAGAACCCGGTGTGCTGGCGCAGCTAGGCGGAGGATTAGCCTAGTGAGCCGCGGCAACGGCCTAAATACATTTTATCACTTGGTCATCACGGCAACCCTGTGAGATAGGCACTATCACTATCCCCATTTCACATGTGAGACGGCGAGAAGTCAAGTAACCACTTTAGTAGCAAGCAGTGGCAGAGTCGTGATTTGAATCGAGGCAATCTACCTTGAGGAAGAGCAGACTGTTGCAAGGGAAGCCTACAGAGGTGCTGATGAGGCCCTCTCTCCGTCGATGACCTCTCCACTGTGAGCTGCCTAGGAGAGTAAGCCCATGGAAGAACCACCCTCTGCGCGCAGTCCAGCTGGAAACAATTTGCATCTGGGCAAGAAGGAGGGGTCACGATGGCCTGAAGTGGGCACATGGCCGTGGGGGCAGGGCTGGGAGGCACTGGGAAGAGGACACTCAGCGTCCGTGTCCTTGTAGGTACACGGCTGTGGGGGCAGGGCTGGGAGGCACTGGGAAGAGGACACTCAGTGTCCGTGTCCTTGTAGGTACATGGCTGTGGGGGCGGGGCTGGGAGGCACTGGGAAGAGGACACTCAGCGTCCATGGCAGTGGGAGTGCGGCTGGGAGGCGTGGGGAAGAGGACACCCAGCGTCCGTGTCTGTGTAGGTGGGGGTGGGGCTGGGAGGCGTGGGGATGAGGACACCCAGCGTCTGTGTTGTTGGTGTGGCCAATGAGCCTACAGCCTGTGCCTCATACTTGAGCTCGGCACCCGAAGCTGCCAGAAGCCAGGTCTCCCAGGCCATCCAACTCACAAGGACTTCAGTCCCCACACTGCAATTCGAGGCTGACTCTGTCCTCCCAAACCCTTCCCTGGACTCTGGAACTCATGGCCCTCACCAGCAAACTTCTGTGCACTCACAGCCTCTCTGTGCTTCTCTCACCTTCTTTTCCTAACCGGAATCTGGCTGTCCCCTGAGAACAGCACCCTGTGCACAGCCCTCTCAGCAGCAGACCTCTCCCCTCAGCTACCCTACACGTCCTTGCCCCACGTGGTTGTTTAAAAACCACTTCAAAATACATTATCTTCACCCGAAAGGCAGAGACAGCGAAAGAGAAGGAGGAGAGGGAGAAATGGGGACTGAAGAAAGAGAGTGCTCAGATCTGCTGGTCCATTCCTGAAATGCTCAAAACAGCTGCAGCTGGGCCAGACCAAAGTCAGGAACCCAGAACTTAGTCTAGGTCCCCCATGTGGATAGCAGGGACCTAAATACTTGAGCCATCACCTGCTTCCTCCAAGAGTGTGCAGGAAGCTGGCATTGAAAGTAGAATCATGGCCGGCGCTGCAGCACTCTAGGCTAATCCTCTGCCTGTGGCGCTGGCACCCCGGGTTCTAGTCCCGGTCGGGGCGCCGGATTTTGTCCCGGTTGCCCCTCTTCCAGTCCAGCTCTCTGCTATGGCCCAAGTTCTTGGGCCCTGCACCCACATGGGAGACCAGGAGAAGCACTTGGCTCCTGGCTTTGGATTGGCGCGGTGCGCCGGCCACAGCGTGCCAGCCGTAGCGGCCCCTTGTGGGGTGAACCAACGGAAAAAGGAAGACCTTCCTCTCTCTCTCTCTGTCTCTCTCACTGTCCACTCTGCCTGTCAAAAAAAAAAAAAAAAAAGTAGAATCAGGACTTGAATCAGGCATTCCTATATGGGATGCCAGCAAACCAAACGGCATCTTAACTGCTGCTCCAAACACCTATCCCCACTTCAAAATCCAAACTCCTTTGAAATTCATTTCATTAGACTCTACTATGCCCAAGTACTTGAACCATCTTGTGCTGCTTTCCCAGGCACATAGCTAGATCAGAAGTGGAGCAGCTGGGACTTGAACAGACACCCATAGCGGATGTCAGTGCTGCAGGCAGTGGGTTTACTGGCTCACCACAGAACCAGCACCTGGGTGATTTCTTATGTGGAATTATTGCAGCACCAATTGCATTGGGATAGGAATAGGTTAGCATTAGGGCCCAGGCAAACTGTATGGTGATTTGACAAATAAATACAGGTGTGGAGATAGTAAAAGAGATAGATTCAGAATATATGTTGGAAGCAAAGCAAACAGGACACACAGATGGACTGAAGGCATGGAATGAGAATAGGAGGAGAAAACCTGCAGGAGAAACTATGGTCCTATTTACTAAAATGAGAAGCTCAGTAACAAACGAGTTTTGTGCAAAACCAGCACCTCCTTTTGTCTATGAAGAGTTTGAGGTCCCTGTTGGGTGTCCATGTGCAGATGTCAAGCTGATGTTTTGAGGATTAAGTATGGAGTCCAATGGAAAAGTCAGGACCAGAGATATGAATGGGAGGGGGTTGTCATCCACAGAACACTGTTTCCTAAACTTGCTGTGTTGCAGAATCAGCTGGAGAAGCTGTTAATGAAATAAGCCAAGGAGTCTTGTGATCAGAGATTTTGATTCAGAAGGTCTGCTGTGGGCCCAGTAACTTCAAATAAATATAAAGCAGGAAGGATCATGCAATGAATACCCATATAACTACAGGCAGTTAATACCAACATGCGGCCAACGTTGTTTCTTCTATGAGAGTATTTCAAAAAGTTTGTGGGAAATGGAATTAAAAGATAAGTTCATTTCAGTGCAAAAAAACTGAAACCTGGGCCAGCATTGTGGCCCAGTGGGTTAAGCTGTGCTTGCAGTGCTGGCATCCCATATGGGTGCCAGTTCGAGTCCTGGTTGCTCAGTTTCTAAACCTGATCCCTGCTAATGCACCTGCAAAAGGGGCAGAAGATGGCCCAAGTGCTTGGGAAGCTATTACTCATGTGGGACACCTGCAGGGAGATCCAGGCTCCTAGCTTTTGCTGGTTGTGGCCATTTGAAGGGTGAACCATAGGATGGAATCAATTCTCTCTCTCTCTCTCTTTCTCTCTCTCTCTTTTTCTTTCTATAACTCTGGCTTTCAAATAAATAAGTAAATATTAAACAAAACTGAAATCCATGCATAGTTTTCTCATAATACATATTCTCCATAACTTTTTAAAGAAGTCTCATATTCACAGATTTTAATTTTTTTGCACCAAAATGAGCCTTCTTTTAATTCAATTTCTACAAACTTTTTGGAGTTTTCTCAAATAAATTCACTCCATTACCCTTCCTACCCTCCCACTCCAAATGTGCTATTTTGACACAAATTTCAGACTTCAGATCTTTCCACAACAAATAGTCTTAGTACATATCTCTAAAATACAAGGACTAATGAAACCACAACTGTAACATATTTATCACAACTAAGACGTCAATAATAATTTCAGGACCACCAAATATCTCCTGTTCAAATTTGTCTAATTCTCTGATACCTTTTTAAAAGTTGATTTGTTTGACTTAAGATCCAACCAGTCTACACAATGCATTTAGTTGCTATATACATCTCTTAATCCTCTTGAAATCTTGACATGCCCCTCCTTATTTTATGCCTTCTATTTATTTCTTGCCAAAACCAAGTCATCCATCTTGGTGTGTACCCAACCTCCAGCAATATGGCTGCATTATTTAACATGCTCTGTGGTCCCCTGTAGTTTCTGTAAGGTGGCAATTGGATCTAGAGGCTTGATCAGATTCAGTTGAAGTTTTTGGTAAGAATAACACATGGGTGGTGATGTGTACTTTATGTTCCATGGCGTTGAGGTTCACATATTGTCTCTGTTGTTAAGATGATCAGTGGGCTCAGGATTACCAACTTGATCTGTTGTTATGAAGCTCCCCATCAGCTGCTCACCTAATGGTTTTAGTATCCATGCTTGACCAATGCCAAGATCCACTGCTTTTTCTTAGGGGTTGCAAAATGGCAATATTTCATTCTATTACCCTTTCTGCATTCGCTATGAAAAATGTTTCTATCCAGTATCTTGTTGCCTTGCAAAGGAGATCATACTGGAAAAGCACAGTGAACGCTTGACTTTCCCCCTTCACTGAACCAGTTTTCAAAATAATAATTTTGCTCCTAGATTCCTCCAAAAGTGACCTTTATTGCAAATTTTATTGTGGTAGTGTTATGACCTCATAGAATTTGACCAATTTGATGGGCCTTAATCCACGGAGTTACTAAGTTTGATTTTTAATTGGCCCCAGAGCCTTTTGACATGACCCCCCGTTATTGATAGCTTCCTTGCTGCTTGGCAGAAGAAGAGCCAGGTTCATCATTTACACTTCCTGCCCTAGACGTGGAACCAGCCCTGTTCCTGTCAGTGGGGAGTGGTATTTAGAACAGTTGTAAAACAGTGTTTCTTTGCAAAGCAGATGGATGGATGGAGAAAAAGAGAGAGAGAGAACTCATTCAGGCAGTAACCCATCTACTTAAGCCATCACCTGCTGCCTCCCAGGGTACCCCTTAGCAGGAGGTTGGAATTGGGAGTGGGGCCAGAGCTTGAAACCAGGCACTCTGACATGGGATGTGGGTGTCCCAAGTGGCATTGTTTTCTTTTTAAAATATTTATTTATTTTAAAGGAAGAGTGGCTTAGAGAGAGAGAGAGAGAGAGAGAGAGAGAGAGAGACTGAGACTCTTTCAATATGCTGGTACACTCCCCAAAGAGCCATTAGGCAAGAGAAAGAAATTAAAGGGATACAAACTGGGAAGGAAGAAGTCAAAGTATCCCTCTTTGCAGACGATATGATTCTTTATTTAGGGGAGCCAAAGAACTCTACTAAGAGACTATTGGAACTCATAGAAGAGTTTGGCAAAATAGCAGGATATAAAATCAATGCACAAAAATCAACAGCCTTTGTATAAAAACAGGCAATTCCTTGCCTGAGAAAGAACTGCTAAGATCAATCCAATTCACAATAGCTACAAAAACAATCATATACCTTGGAATAAACTTAATCGAGGACGTCAAAGATCTCTACGATGAGAATTACAAAATCTTAAAGAAAGAAATAGAAGAGGATACCAAAAAATGGAAAAATCTTCCATGCTCATGGATTGGAAGAATCAATATCATCCAAATGTCCATTCTCCCAAAAGCGATTTATAGATTCAATGCAATACCAATCAAAATACCAAAGACATTCTTCTCAGATCTGGAAAAAAATGATGCTGAAATTCATATGGAGGCACAGGAGACCTCGAATAGCTAAATCAATCTTGTACAACAAAAACAAAGCCGGAGGCATCACAATACCAGATTTCAGGACATACTACAGGGCAGCTGTAATCAAAACAGCATGGTAGGCCGGCGCCGTGGCTCACTAGGCTAATCCTCCACCTTGCGGCGCCAGCACACCAGGTTCTAGTCCCGGTCAGGGCGCTGGATTCTGTCCCGGTTGCCCCTCTTCCAGGCCAGCTCTCTGCTGTGGCCAGGGAGTGCAGTGGAGGATGGCCCAAGTGCTTGGGCCCTGCACCCCATGGGAGACCAGGAGAAGTACCTGGCTCCTGCCTTCGGATCAGCGCGGTGTGCCGGCCGCAGTGCGCCAGCCGTAGTGGACACTGGAGGGTGAACCAACGGCAAAGGAAGACCTTTCTCTCTGTCTCTCTCTCCCACTATCCACTCTGCCTGTCCAAAAAAAAAAAAAAAAAAAAGCCAGCATGGTACTGGTACAGAAACAGATGGATAGACCAATGGAACAGAATAGAAACACCAGAAATCAATCCAAACATCTACAGCCAACTTATATTTGATCAAGGATCTAAAACCACTGCCTGGAGCAAGGACAGTCTATTCAACAAATGGTGCTGGGAAAATTGGATTTCCACATGCAGAAGCATGAAGCAAGACCCCAACCTTACACCTTACACAAAAATCCACTCAACATGGATTAAAGATCTAAACCATCAAATTATTAGAGAACATTGGAGAAACCCTGCAAGATATAGGCACAGGCAAAGACTTCTTGGAAAGACCCTGGAGGCACAGGCAGTCAAAGCCAAAATTAATAATTGGGAATACATCAAATTGAGAAGTTTCTGTACTGCAAAAGAAACAGTCAGGAAAGTAAAGAGGCAACCAACAGAATGGGAAAAAAATATTTGCAAACTATGCAACTGATAAAGGATTAATAACCAGAATATACAAAGAGATCAAGAAACTCCACAACAACAAAACAAACAACCCAATTAAGAGATAGGCCAAGGACTTCAATAGACATTTTGCAAAAGAGGAAATCCAGATGGCCAACAGACACATGAAAAAATGTTCAGGTTCACTAGCCATCAGGGAAATGCAAATCAAAACCACAGTGAGGTTTCACCTAACCCTGGTTAGAATGGCTTACATACAGAAATCTACCAACAACAGATGCTGGTGAGGATGTGGGGAAAAAGGGACACTAACCCACTGTTGGTGGGAATGCAAACTGGTAAAGCCACTATGGAAGTCAGTCTGGAGATTCCTCAGAAACCTGAATATAACCCTACCATGCAACCCAGCCATCCCACTCCTTGGAATTTACCCAAAGGAAATTAAATTGGCAAATAAAAGAGTTGTCTGCACCTCAATGTTTATTGCAGCTCAATTCACAATAGCTAAGACATGGAATCAACCTAATGCCCATCAACAGAAGACTGGATAAAGAAATTATGGGATATGTACTCTATAAAGTACTATATAGCAGTAAAAAAAATGAAAATTCGGTCATTTGCAACAAAATGGAGGAATCTAGAAAACATCATGAAATAAGCCAGTCCCAAAGGGACAAGTATCATATATTCTCCATGATCAGTGACAACTAACTGAGCACCTAAAAGGAAACCTGTAGGAGTGAAATGGACACTATGAGAAACAATGACTTGATCAGCCCTTGTCCTGACTGTCGAGGGAGTGCAGTGGAGGATGGCCCAGGTGCTTGGGCCCTGCACCCATGGGAGACCAGGAAAAGCACCTGGCTCCTGGCTCCTGCCACCGGATCGGTGCGGTGCGCCGGCCGCAGCGCACCGGCCACGGCGGCCATTGGAGGGTGAACCAACGGCAAGGGAAGACCTTTCTCTCTGTCTCTCTCTCTCACTGTCCACTCTGCCTGTCAAAAAAAAAAAAAAAACTTTATTCTTTTTAGTATTTTTGTTCTACTTAATACCATTGGTTGAACTCTTTAATTAACACACAATTATGTTCTCTAATGGGTCCGAAAAAAGTCACTGCTTTTCTGTTTGTGCAGCTTTTTCTTGTCATGTGGATGGGAGCGACTGCTACCAAGCTTAAGAGTTGAAATGAGAAGCTGATTCATCTGTTCCATTTTGTTTATCATAAAAAAAAAAACTCACAATAACACATTTACATGTTTCCAAAGGCAAATATGCAGATCATATCTGTAAAACAAGGTCTGTTAATATGATTTCTCCTTCCATCCCTCTGCCATCTACCCCGTATCCTCCTTCCTCTGTAGTATCCGTTTCTTTACAAAAAGCTTTTGGCTTATCCTCCCACTGCTGTCGTTGTGGGCTCCCCACAAATGCCACGCATGGTTTTGGTGCTAAAAGTTCTTGGACCCATTTTGAGAAATACTGTCCTGGGGAGATGGCTTACAAAGGAATCAGTAAATATGCATTTATTTGTGAAAGAGAGAGAGAGCGGGAGAGCGGGTGAGCAGGAGAGAGGGAGAGGTAGAGGGAGAGAGAGAGAGAGAGAGAAGGAGGGAGGAAGGAAGAGAGGAAAGGAGGGAGGGAGGAAGATGAATTTCCAGTTAAGAGAACTGCAAGAAAAATAACCATTTCACTATTTCTATCAATTTCTAGAAACCTAACTCAAATGGCTGAAATCACAAAAAGTCTGGTCATTAGAGGATTCCAGGCTCAGCTAATTCAGAGGACCAAGCAGGTCACCATGGTCCCCCCAGGCTCTTCCCAGGCTCTTTGCTTATCCTTCCTCATGCTCGCAAGGTGGCTGCAATTGCTAAAGACTCACAACCTTTCTCACACATTCCTCGAGGACAGAGGGGAGGAAAGAGAGTATGACACTTCCTTCTTCCTTTCTTAAGAACTAGAAAAGTTTCCCAAAAGCCTCTTGCAAGATTTTCCCGCCTGTCCCATTGGATAATTGATATTTAAAACAACCACCACCACCATGCATTCCTTAACCAGTAACAGGAAAGGGGCAAATAAATATCATGACAGGCACAGAGCAACTACAACCCTCCCCTGGGGATGGACTGGTGTCTGTCTTCCTCTGAAACTCACGACACCAGGTGCCTGAACCAGATCTGTGTTCAGTCACCAGGAAGAAGGGGAGGGCTGGGTGGGCATCCAGAAGCCCGTGCCAAGCCCTGTAAAAGGCCAGCCTTGCATAGCTTCACACTGTGGCATGGGAAGGGCCCCTCTACTCACGTCACAAAACACACATCCTCTCCAGGAATACCCCAGGTCCCAGTCTTGCAGAGCACGTGGCTCTGACCCTCCCCTCTTTGGTCTCCATCAACAGTTCCCTTGTGAGCAGCAATATTCACTACAGATGGCACAAAGCCTTGTGCCCCACCCGTTTCTCAAGGTGGAATCTCCCCAGTTGGGTTCGGTGGCTTGGCTTGAGAGGTCCAGTGAAGACCCAGGTCCCCAGCCCTGCAAAGTTACCCATAGTCAAAGGCTCTGCTCCGCTCCAGTGCTTCTGCATAGACAGGCCAGATGCAGGGCACACACATTCAATGAATGCATGAGTGAATGCTTTTAAAATGCATAAATAACAGGGAAAAACAATTTACACATTTAATGCAGTTCCAAGATAAATTCCAACGTGAGTTCAGTTCATCAGGAAGTGTGAATTGCTGAACTTTGTCAAGAAAATTTTCTTTGGTCTTTTATAAAAATCGTTTTACCTTTTGTTACTAAATAACAAAAGCAATACATGTTGCTATAAAAACTCAAATTATACGAGAGTGTACTGGGGTTAGTGCTATGGCATAGTAGGTTAAAGTCTCTGCTTGCAGTGCTGGCATCCCATATGGATGGTGGTTCAAGTCTCCAGGCTGCTCCACTTCCAATCCAGCTCTCTGCTATGGCCTGAGAAAGCAGCAGAAGATGGCCCAAGTGCTTGGGCCCCTGCACCTTTGTGGGAGACTCAGAAAAAGCTCTTGGCTCTTGGCTTCAGATCAACCCAATTCCAGCCTTTGTGGTCATTTGGGGAGTGAACTACCAGATAGAAGACCTCTCTCTCTGCCTCTCAAATAAATAAATAAATCTTTAAAAAAAAAAAAAAAGAGGGTGTTTTAAAAGTTAATAATGTTGGGCCGGCGCCGCGGCTCAATGGCTAATCTTCCGCCTGCGGCACTGGCACCCCAAGTTCTAGTCCCAGTCGGGGCGCCGGATTCTGTCCCGGTTGCCCCTTTTCCAGGCCAGCTCTCTGCTGTGGCCAGGGAGTGCAGTGGAGGATGGCCCAAGTGCTTGGGCCCCTGCACCTTTGTGGGAGACTCAGAAAAAGCTCTTGGCTCTTGGCTTCAGATCAACCCAATTCCAGCCTTTGTGGTCATTTGGGGAGTGAACTACCAGATAGAAGACCTCTCTCTCTGCCTCTCAAATAAATAAATAAATCTTTAAAAAAAAAAAAAAGAGGGTGTTTTAAAAGTTAATAATGTTGGGCCGGCGCCGCGGCTCAATGGCTAATCTTCCGCCTGCGGCACTGGCACCCCAAGTTCTAGTCCCA
The DNA here is from genome assembly GCF_964237555.1 of Oryctolagus cuniculus. Lineage (NCBI taxonomy): Eukaryota > Metazoa > Chordata > Mammalia > Lagomorpha > Leporidae > Oryctolagus > Oryctolagus cuniculus. The sequence continues at coordinate 109,129,497 of NC_091442.1, read as the reverse complement.
GTCGGGGCGCCGGATTCTGTCCCGGTTGCCCCTCTTCCAGGCCAGCTCTCTGCTGTGGCCAGGGAGTGCAGTGGAGGATGGCCCAAGTGCTTGGGCCCTGCACCCCATGGGAGACCAGGAGAAGCACCTGGCTCCTGCCATCGGATCAGTGCGGTGCGCTAGCCGCAGCGCTCCAGCCACGGCGGCCATTGGAGAGTGAACCAACGGGAAAGGAAGACCTTTCTCTCTGTCTCTCTCTCTCACTGTCCACTCTGCCTGTCAAAAAAGTTAATAATGTCCCTGTCCCTCTGTAATTCTGTTGTGGTAACACATGCTAATAGTTTGGTGTATGTTATTCCACATCTTTCTCTAGGCTCAAACACAGAGATTAACCAGAAAAGAATTTTTTAGTTTTATTGGATTATCATTTCTCCACTCTTTCCCTACTGACAGACAGAAAGCAAGAGATCTTCCATCCACTGGTTCACTCCTCGAAATGCCCACAACAGCTGGGGATAGGCCAGGCAGAAGCCAGGAACCTGGAATTCAATCCAGATCTCCTACGTGGGTGGCAGGAACCCAGGTACTTCAGGCTTCACTTGCTGCCTCACAGCATGCAGACGGGCAGGGAGCTGGTACTGTACGCAGAGTCAGGACTTGACCTCAGGTAGCCCGCTATGGGGCACAGCCATCCCAAGTGGTGTCTTAACTCTGTGCCAGACATCTGGTCTCTAGTGCCTTTATTCCTGTTAAATAGATTGCTGTGAAGGAGATTGCCAGGTCACTTAATATTTTAATGACTCTGATGTCTGGGTTTTCCCAAAAGTTTAATAGCTCACATTTCCATCACCAATATTTAAGTGCCAGCTTCTGGAGTAGACATTTTGCCTAGAGGTTAAGACACCTGCGTCCCGTATCAGAATGCCTGTGCTCGATTTCCAGCTTCCTGCCATGGCAGACTTGGGAGGCGGTGGTGATGGCAAAAGTAATTGAGTTCCTGCCACCCACATGGGAGACTCAGACTGAAATCTGGGGTCCTGGCTATTGTGGGCATTTGGAGAGTGAAGCCAATGGGGTCTCTGTTTATCTGGCCTACCCTCTCTCGTTCTTTGCCTCTCCAATAAATTAAAATTAATAGTGAAAAAAATAAAAGTGTCAGTTCTGTGTGTTCTTCCATGAACTATTACTTAAAAATTTAGCTAAATGTGGAATAAAAATGATGAATAATAGTGATTTAATTTGTATTTTTCTTGAGTGATACTGAGGTTCAGCATGTTTTCTTGGGTTTTGCGGTCTTCTGTGAATTGCCTGGCTTAGGTAACCTCTAAGATGGCTCCCAGGAATCTCCCAGTATTCGAACACTTGTGTGGTCCTCTCTTCTTGACTGTGAGAAGGACCTAGTGGTGCCCTTCTATAGAAGAAAGAATATGGCAAAGGCGGCAGGAAGTCATTTCCAATTCCACTCCTCCTCCCCACCCCAGTTGTATTGTTTGTTCTATGAGGGTCTTATTGAAGAGATCTTTCTTTGTTTGAGGGTCTTATTTAAGAGATCTTTGAGGGTCTTATTTAAGAGATCTTTCTATCTATCTACAAGCTTGTAACGATAATTTTCATTTTTCTTTCATTCACTCAATCTTTCATCGTTCCATCCAGACATGTAATCCCTCTAATGTTCACCTTTGTATGCATATTTTCCCCCCTAGAATATTTAACCAAATTTTTCCCCACTAAAAGTACTGTCCTAGCCAATCTGGGTTGCCATAACAAAGTAAGGTAGATTGGGTGGCTTAAATAACAGAAAATAACTTTCTCACAGTTCTGGGGGCTGGAAGGCCAAGATCAAGATCGCAGCTAATGAGGTTTCTGGGGAGGGCTCTCATCCTAGCTTGCAGACAGTCACCTTCCTGCTATGCCCTCATGGGGCCCCTCCTTTGGTGTGGGTGTGGAGAGTAAGAGTTGTGTCCCTCCCCGCCCCCTGTCCTTTGTACTAGCACACACATTGATTCCTGCTTCCCTGTTCTTCAGGGAGAAAATATTAGTTTCTGGAGTCATTAATCATAACAAGGGGAAACCCAGGTCCTCACGTGATCAAAATAGGAGACCCAGGGATCACTATTCCCTGGTGGCCAGTGGCCCGATTATACATAGAGGGAGTCAGGGCAGCTGCTGGACACTGACCTGGAAGACACACTTGCGGGAGGCCGTGGCCCAGGTCTGTGAAATGAAGGCAGGCTGCCCAGTGTGACGCCACCACATGAGATTCTCCTCCTCCGAATGCTCGTCAACCCTGCCCCCAAAGCAGCCATGCAGCCATCTGCCTGGTGTGTCCTGAGATGCCCCAGAGGACCTGGATACGATGCCCCCAGTGCAGAGCAGGTGCTTCCTGGCCTCCATGCGGTCTAGATGTCCCACACAGCCTTCTGCCAAGAAGATCATTCCCATACATGGTTAAGCTCCGGGAAACATTTGGGAGCAACGAGAGATGAATCAGGTGGTCTGTCAAATTCTCTCTCTCTCACTCTCTCTCTCTTGAATATATTTGAGAGACAGAGAGATCTCCCATTCACTGGTTCACTCTGCAAACGCCCACAGTGTCTGGCACTGAGCCAGGCTGAAGCCAAGAGCTGGGAACTCAATCCAGAGCTCGCACATAGGGGTCAGGAATCCACCTACTTGAGCCATTACCTGCTGCCTCCCAGGGTACCCAGTAACAGTAAGCTGGAAGCAGGAGGGGAGCCAGGACTTGAGCACACGCTGATATGGGACACGGACATTCCAAGAGGTGTCTCGACCACTGCACCCAACACTCCGCCCCAGACTGTTTCTTTGTTCACCTCTCAATTTCTCTCAAAGACAGACTCTTGAAACTGGCCCAAGGAGCTCCATGTGTGGGGTTTGCTCTGCAGCCCAACCTCCGTGCCCTGGTGAAGAGACAGTTCCAGTCAGAGGAAGGGCAAGGTACAGCAAGCAGATGCAACTGGGCATGCTGGTTCCAGTTTTTATCAAGGTAGCTTTTTATTTTTTTTATTATTTTTTGACAGGCAGAGTGGACAGTGAGAGGGAGAGACAGAGAGACAGAGAGAAAGGTCTTCCTTTTTGCCGTTGGTTCACCCTCCAGTGGCCACCGTGGCCAGCGTACCACACTGAGACGATGGCAGGAGCCAGGTGCTTCTCCTGGTCTCCCATGGGGTGCAGGGCCCAAGGACTTGGGCCATCCTCCACTGCACTCCCTGGCCACAGCAGAGAGCTGGCCTGGAAGAGGGGCAACCGGGACAGAATCTGGTGCCCCGACAGGGACTAGAACCCGGTGTGCCGGTGCCGCAAGGCGGAGGATTAGCCTAGTGAGCCGTGGCGCCGGCTTCAAGGTAGCTTTTTAAAAAGTAGTAACAGTGCATGGAAAGGCACACAGACACTCGCCCTTGCTTTATTCTCCTCAGTTTGCTTGTTCTTTCACTTTTAAATTGGTTTTTTGCTTTATCAAAGAGATACAAACATAGGTAAAGGCAAAAATAAACAAAGCTGTTATCTCCATTTAGATGCTATTTTCTCTTGATATGGAAGAATAGAGGACTCAACAAAATCATTATTTTCTATAGAAAAAAAAAAGGAGAATCTTGTCCTATCAGCTATTAGGACTTATTGTGAAACTATAGTAGTTGATCAACTGGCCTCAATAAAATTAAGAATACCCATTCATCAAAAGACACTGGAAAGAAAGTGAATATGCAGGCTGAATGCTGTCTGCTTTAATATTGCTATGCCAACAGCTCTCAAAAAGCCCCTCCTTCACATATATGTTTCTTATCATTGATTTTGATCTTTATATGTGATTTATCTTTTAAGTATGCCTTTTGCAATCAGTGTATAGCTGGATTTTAAAAATCCAATTTGGCCGGCGCCACGGCTCACTAGGTTAATCCTCCGCCTTGCGGCGCTGGCACACCGGGTTCTAGTCCCTGTCGGGGCGCCAGATTCTGTCCCGGTTGCCCCTCTTCCAGGCCAGCTCTCTGCTGTGGCCAGGGAGTGCAGTGGAGGATGGCCCAAGTCCTTGGGCCCTGCACCCCATGGGAGACCAGGAGAAGCACCTGGCTCCTGCCATCAGATCAGTGCGGTGCGCTGGCCGCGGCGGCCATTGGAGGGTGAACCAATGGCAAAGGAAGACCTTTCTCTCTGTCTCTCTCTCACTGTCCACTCTGCCTGTCAAAAAATCAAAAAAAAAAAAAAATCCAATTTGACAGCCACTTTTTTTTTAAGTTAACCTATGTAGTGATTTGAATAGTGGCTCCTAAAAAGATTATGTCAACTTCCTAACTCCCACAGCCTGTGACTGTAGCCTTAGTAGGGCAGAGTGAAAGAGAAGGACCTCATCTCGGCCGGCGCCGTGGCTCAATAGGCTAATCCTCCGCCTGCGGCACCGGCACCCCAAGTTCTAGTCCCGGTTGGGGTGCCGGATTTTGTCCTGGTTGCCCTTCTTCCAGGCCAGCTCTCTGCTGTGGCCAAGGAGTGCCGTGGAGGATGGCCCAAGTCCTTGGGCCCTGCACCCGCATAGGAGACCAGGAGAAGCACCTGGATCCTGGCTTCGAATCAGTGTGGTGGCCATTGGAGGGTGAACCAACGGCAAAGGAAGACCTTTCTCTCTGTCTCTCTCACTGTCCACTGTCAAAAAAAAAAAAAAAAAAAAAAAAAAAGGACCTCATCTCAAGCTGAGTTCATCTTGGGCTGTTTAGATGGGCTCGGTGTCCTTCCAAGAGACACACAGAGAGAAGAAGAGAAAGAAGCAGAGACGAGTTAGGTAGAGCCCACAGAAGCTGCAAGAGGTGAGGAAGGAGCCTCCCCATTTCACTCTTCAGCTACCAACTTCGTGGTACTTTGTTAGCCTGGCCCTAGGAACCTAACACAACCTGCTTACACTTCTTTTGATAACTAGCATACTGGGATTTGTTCTTAACATGTTTTTGTTTTGTTTCCCATCCTGTTCGGTGCTTCCTTTCCTGATTTCTGATGGATTAATGAAGTTTTCTATATGCTTTCACACACACTCTCCCTCCAGCTCTGAGTGTATTCAGTTCTTCTAGTGGTTGCCCTTGATGTTTTAGCTATATGCTTAAGAGAGCTTCTTATAAAAAGACTAAAGTCACAAACAAAACAAACTGTAATATGTTTGCCCATCAAACATAACTCCCACTTAATATTGACTTCTAGAGTTTGTTTCATTTTTCTATATGTACAAATGAATGTCTTTTACAGTCTATAGTTATATTTATCCACACATTTATTAATTTCTGTGTTCACTTTGTTATCTTGAATCCCACAGCTTTCTTCTTCTCTGAAGGACACATTTAATGGAGAATAAATTTCTTTCATCTTTGTATGTTGTTAGATGTCTAAAATCGTTATGTCTATTATATCCACAATAGTGTCACTAAATTAAACTTTAGCTGGGTATAAAATTCTAGATTGATAGCTATATTTTTACATTGAATATTGAAGAAATTACCCCATTTTCTCTGCCTTCTACTGTTGTAGATGAGTAGTCTGATGCCAGCCTAATAATTGTATCTGTAGATAATGCTATTCTTTCTTTTAAAATTTTTTAAAAACTTTTGCTATCCCCAGACTTCCTCTTTCTCTTTGATGTTCTGCTGTTTTACAATAGGGTGCACAGGCACAGATTTGTTTTTATATTTCAGTACTTAAAGGGGACTTTTTAAGGACACTTTTTTTAAACAAAACTTTATTTATTTATTTGAGAGAGAGGGAAAAGGAGAAGGAGAGGGAGAAGGAAAGGAAGAGAGAGGAGAAAATGCTACCATCTGCTGGTTCACTCCCCCAGATGACCTCAACAAAGCATGGCAGCTGGGGACTCAATCCAGGTCTCCCATGTGGTGGTAGAAACCCCATTGTTGCAGTCATCACCACAGCCTCCCAGGGTCTGCATGAGTAGGAAGCTGGAGTCAGGAGACAAGGCTTGAATCCAGGCACTCCAGTATGTGACGCAGACACCCTAACTGATGGCCCAGAGACCCACCTCACTTACTTTCTTTTTGTTCATGTGTATTATCAGTCTTACGTCTTCAAAATCTGTTTACCTAACGTTCCCTCTATCTTCTTCTCCTGGTACTGTTAGATACATGATGGAGATTTTAAGACCTGTTTTTTGTATCTCTTTATGGCTGTTCCATATTTAAACCCCCACCCCCAACTCCTGTGTTCTGGATGTAGACAGCACCATTTTTCAATACTTAACACTATTTTTCTCTTCTACCAAGACTGCTGTGGAGTTTATTTCAAAATGGAATTTTTCATATGCATAAAAATTTAATACTTATTTTTTATTTCTGTTTCTATTTTATGCTAGTAGTTCTCCTTGGATGTTATTTGCATGTGCTTGTTAAAGATACTAAATAGACTGATTCATAAGTTTTATTTTAAATATTTATTTTATTTTATTTTATTCATGTTTTATTTACCTAGAGTGAATTGGTGTTTCAGTTTTAAATTTCTAAAAAATATTTTTTTATTTTATTTGAGAGTTAGAATCACAGACAGTGAAAGGGAGAGACAAAAAGGTCTTCCTTCCATTGGTTCACTTCCCAAATGGCCGCAACGGTCGGAGCTGTGCTGATCCGAAGCCAGGAGCCAGGAGCTTCTTCCCGGTCTCCCACATGGGTGCAGGGGCCTAAGGACTTGGGCCATCTTCTACTGCTTTCCCAGGCCATAGTAGAGAGCTGGACTGGAAGTGGAGCAGCTGGGACTAGAACCTGCACCCATATGGGATGCTGGAGCCAGAGGTAGAGGATTAACCTACTGTGCCATGGCGCTGGCCCCTAAATCTTTTCTTTTTTAACACAAAGGTTCCTTAATATGCTTAAGAAATTTGACTGCAGGCTGATTTTGAGTAGAGCCTTGTCCCCCCATCCTTTGCCCCTGCCCTCCCCCTCGGGCCCCATCTCTCCTTCTTTCTTCCTCTTATCAGCTAGCATAGGGGTCCCACCCAGTCCCCTTGGCCTGAACTAGATCATACTTGGCAATGGAGGGTTTCTGCCCCATGGTGATATGGAAGAAATGGCAAATATGCTGCCCAGCCGTCAGCAGACAGCTTGATTTAGCTCCTGCTCATAAACTGTGCTGTGGTCTTGGCCTCCCTAGGATCACAGCTTCATGCAAGCCTTGCTCCAGGCAGCAATTGGCAGTGATTTTCCAGCCTCTTTTCACAGGCTGGGAGTCCTGATGCATCCTCAGGCTTCTGTAATGACCTTGGCTGCCTAGCATCATGATTAGACCCAGTTACCTGCAGAAGACAAACCCTCACTGCCCCGTGGCCAGTTCTGAGTCCAGCTCGCCTTTCTTTAGCTAAGATTCTCACTTTGTGCTATTGTCCTGCTTGCCTGTGCTTGGAGATATTTGTTTATGAGCCTGGCTAGGTTTGGTTACTCTTCTGTTTGTGCATTTTGCTCATTATTGCTATCTGTTGGGGGTAAAAAAGAGGACAAATCAGTGTTTTGATTTACAGAGCTATATGCTTTCATGTTCTAGAATATTTCTTAAAAAGTATTAGGGCTTCTAAAATTCTGGTTTGATTCCCACTAGGAAGCCACATGGGACTTTTTTTTTGCTGGAAAGTACTTGACTAAAATATTTGAAACTTTATTTTTTTTATATATAATTGGTTTCTCTAGATTTCTGTCCCTTCTCTAAGGTATTAGATGTTAGCATTTTCCTGGAATTGGTCTCTTTAGATTCCTCTCCCTTTTCTAAGGTGAGTATTAGGTATTCATATTTTCCTGGAAAATCATCTAATTCCATTTTAAAACTGAACAAATATGACATATAATTATTTTAGTTTATTCTGGAATTATTGTCACACTTCTTTATTATTTTGTGTTTTGGGGCTTTCTCCCCTTTTCTTGACTAGATTTTGGTTTCTTTTTTTAAAAAAAACCCTTTTATTATAACTATCTCTTTAACCTTCTAATACATGAAATTCTGTCTTGAAATTAGTTTTCTTTCTGCAATTATGTTTATCCTTTTTCTGATATCTTGTATTAATTTTTCATTCTTTGTTATTTGTAAGTATTAATGTCTTAGGCTATGAATTTTTCTCTCAATACTTCAGTCATATCTCATAAGTTTAAACATGAAGTGTTTTCATTATTTTCTAAATATTCCCTATTTTTTGTTTGATTTCCTCTTTGATTAAACATCTGTAGTGTTTTTTTTTCCCTCTGTTTTGTCATTAATTTTTAGTTTTCTTTCATTGTGCCTGGAGAATGTTGCATATTGTATGGTTCTTGAAAAGATATTGACTATTTGCATTGGTTGTATAGAGTTTAGTGCATAAAATTTGCGAATTTTATTTAGGCTTTTAATTAGCTTGCTTATAATTTTGTAAACTATATACAGACTGACAGAGATGAAGTCTCCAAATTTTATTCTACCTCTGCTTTTATTTTCTTATGTTTTTGATACATGAATTTGGATAGTATTGTATTTAATGTATGAATATATATATATAAAAATGTAAGGCCTTTGATCAATTGACCTTTTAATCTTTTTTTTTTTTTGACAGGCAGAGTGGACAGTGAGAGAGAGAGAGACAGAGAGAGAAAGGTCTTCCTTTGCCGTTGGTTCACCCTCCAATGGCCGCCGCTGCAGCCGGCGCACCGCACTGATCCGATGGCAGGAGCCAGGATCCAGGTGCTTTTCCTGGTCTCCCATGGGGTGCAGGGCCCAAGCACCTGGGCCATCCTCCACTGCACTCCCTGGCCATAGCAGAGAGCTGGCCTGGAAGAGGGGCAACCGGGACAGAATCCGGCGCCCTGACCGGGACTAGAACCCGGTGTGCCGGCGCCGCAAGGTGGAGGATTAGCCTATTGAGCCACGGCGCCGGCCCAACCTTTTAATCTTAATTGTCCTTCTTTGCCACTTGAGGTTTTTGCCCCAAATTTTATTGTGATAATTTTTGTTTCTTTTTGGTTATAATTGCCAGAATTTTTCCCTCTTTTACTTCAGACTTCCTAGGTTACCAAATGTTGTGTCAAATGGCAGAGTTTTGCTTTGTGATATAGCCTGGATATTTTTATTTTCAATTATTTTTTTCAATTATTATTTCAATTATTTTCAATTAGCAAATCCATTTGAATTTATAGGTGGCAACAGATACAACTGGTGTTAGTTTGGCTAAATTGTATTTTGTTATACTATGCACTTGTATTCCTTTAAAAACTATTTATTATGCAATTTGTGTTTTCTGAATGTTGTTTTGTGTATGCAGGTTTTTTTTTTTAACAATTTGGAAATTTTTTAGCTTGTTTTTTAACTCTTTCAGTGGCTTAGTATATTAAAAGTTATTTTAGTGGTTTAATTAATTCTCTTTTTCTTCAAATAGCAATTATTGACCCTTGACTATGTGCAGCACAAAAGTGACCATTCGTTCACTGCCTCCCACCTGCTACTGTCAGTCTGCTCTGTCATCCACATTTTAATTATTATATATAGTGATTTTTAGTTCTTCTAGTATTTCTCCATCATATATTGTAATACAACTTTATATCCTAAAATGTCCTTTTTCATCTATTAATTGACTTATCAGCTTTAAGTATCCTTTGAACTCAAGTTATACAAGATAAGTTAATGGGACTGGTGCTGCAGTATAGTGTATTAAGCTGATGTTTATAGCGCCAGCATCCTACATGGGTGCTGGTTCCAGTCCTGGCTGCTCCACTTCGGATCCAGCTCCCTGGTGATGTGCCTGGGAAAGCAGTGGAGGATGGCTCAAGTGCTTAAGTCCCTGTACTCACGTGGGAGACCTGGAAGAAGCTCCTGGCTCCTGGCTTTGCTTGGCCCAGCACTGGCCATTGCAGCCATTTGGGGAGTGAACCAGTGTATGGAAGATCTCTCTGTGTGTCTTTCCCTCTCTCTCTGCAATTCTTTCAAATAAATAAAAAACTTAAAGAAATTTTTACACCAGTTTAAATTTAGGGAACAACTGCAAAGATCATACAGAAAGTTCACATATACCTCACACTGTTTCCTTTATGATTAACATCTAACGTTAGGACGGCTCACTTACTAATGAGTGAACCAAGGTGATCCATTATTACTAACTAACCTCAATACTTCATTCACACTGCCTTGTTGTTTTCCTAGTACTTTCCCATCAGAGACAGCACATTATATTCAGTAATTCTGTCCCCTTGAGGCCCTCTTGGTTCTCTCTTACCCCTCCCACTCCAACAGGGAGAAATCTGGTTCCCACCAGAGGACAGGACCTCAGAAAGTTCATGGAAAAATCGAATGAAAAGATAAAATTATTTTGGTGAAAAAAATAGATTTTTATACATGATTGTTTCATAATATACATTTCCCATGAGCAGTTTGAAGTCCAACCTCTCATAGCTCATCATTTGCTTTCCAGGATACGTGGATAGCAGCACCATAATGGTTAACTCATGCCCCTGTGAGAACTTCATCAACTAGGACACATATCACATGCGGTTTGTTGTGTCTAGAGACTTACAGATGCCATTCATTTCTGAAGTTACTTAGGTCAGTACCTTTTCCTTCCTTCTCATTCAGTGAAGTTGCTTCACACATGTGTAATACAGTCTGTTTTGTCTACATTTCTATGTTGGGATTCTATATTTGGTCTGCATTCTATATTGGGATCCTGCAACTTCCTAAATGATTTTCACATACCCATAAAGTTTTGTGATTTTTGGCGAATTCATAGTATCATGTATCATATTCCATATGTTACAGTATCATATGGAATGATTTTTCCACCCTTAGAAAAATCTCTGCTTGACCTATTCAACTTCCTCTTAACCTCTGACCCGAGGCAACTACTGATGTTTCCATTATCACACTTTTATCAAAAAGTTTTGCCTTTTCCAGACCCTGGGAGGTAGCAATATACAATCAAGATCTGATCATGCCTTTTAGTCACTTGATATTTGTATTTTGCATTTGTGATTTGTATGGTCCACTTTTAAAAGTTTTCACCACTCTACAGGTATGTAGTGGCATCTCATTTTAATTTTAATTTCCTAATGACAAATTATGTTGAGTATGTTTTCATACATTTGCTTAACATCTGTTCATCTTCCTGTTTGATGTGTTTAGATTTGCTCATTTTAAATTAGGTTGTTTATTTTCTTATGGTGGAGTTTAATGAGTTCTTTGGATATTTTGAACTCAAGTCCTTCATCAGATATGTGCTTTGCCAATATTATCTCCCATTTTGTGGGATGTTTTAAATGTTAGTGAAGCCCAGGCCGGTGCTGTGGCACAGCTGGTTAACGCCCTGGCTTAAAGTACCAGCATTCCATATGGGCACCGGTTCTAGTCCCGGCTGCTCCTCTTCCAATCCAGCTCTCTGCTGTGGCCTGGGAAAGAAGTGGAAGATGGCCCGGGTCCTTGGGCCCCTGCACCCACATGGGAGACCTGGAGGAAGCTCCTGACTCCTGGCTTCAGATCGGTGCAGCTCTGGCTGTTGTGGCCATCTGGGGAGTGAACCAGTGGATGGAAGACCTCTCTCTCTGTCTCTACCTCTCTGTGTAACTCTGACTTTCAAATAAATAGAATAAATATTTTTTAAAAATGTTAATGAAGCCCAATTTGTCACTTGGTGCTTTTATAGATAATAATTTTGGTATTGTATCTAAACAATACCAAACTTAAGATCACCTAGATTATCTGTTTTCTTCTAGATGTTTTTTGACTTCACATTTTAAAATTTAGGCCTATGATACATTTTGAGTTAATTTTTGGAAAAGATGTAAGGGCTGTGTCTGAATTCTTTTTTTACACATCTGTGTATCAGCTACAGGGTGAACATGATTTGTTTCCCCAACTCATGCAGACATTTAAACTTAAAGATACTGGAGAGGGTGGAGGCTTCATTCAATTATGGTAATTGGGGGACTGGTGCTCTGGCAGTGCAGTGCCTGCATCCCATATGGGCACCAGTTCAAGACCTGGTTGCTCTACTTCCCATCCAGCTCTCTGCTATGGCCTGGGATAGCAGTAGAAGATGGCCCAAGTCTTTGGGCCCCTGCACCTACGTGGGAGACCTAGAAGAAGCTCCTGGCTTCAGAATGGCACAGCTCTGGTCCTTTTGGCCAATTGGGGAGTGAACCAGCAGATGGAAGACCTCTCTCTCTCTCTCTCTCTCTCTGACTCTCCTTCTCTCTCTGTGTAACTCTTTCAAATAAATAAAGAAATCTTTAAAACATTATGGTAATTGGGAGGTGGTCTCTAGGGACAGGCCCTTGGAAAGCCTTCTCATAAGAGATTGGTTACATAAGCTGAATTTGGACTCTGATTCTGATCTCTGCAAGTGATGGTTCTACTGTACATGTTCCACCATTGCCAGCCCCTACCTTCCTCAAATGCCAGACTAATGCAGTCACTTGATCTTGGACTGTGAACCTCCAAAACCACGAGTCAGAAACAAATCTTTTTCCTTCATAAGGAACTTCTCTCAGGTATTTTACTTGCAGTAACAAGAAGTGACTAATCCAAACAGCCAATTGTGCCAGCATCATTTGTTGGAAAGACTATTTTTTCTCCACTGATTTATTTTTCCTCTTTTGTCAAAGATAAATTGACTATACACACACACACACACACACACACATATATATATATATGAAAGTCTTGAAGTTCAGTAGTGTGAGTCCTCCAAATTTGTTCTTTTTCAGGATTGTTTTGTCTATTCTTGGTCTTTTGCTTTTCCATATAAACTTTAGGATCATTTTGTCGGTAGCCGCGAAATAAGTTGCTAGGCTTTTGTTTTGGATTGCATTGAATCCATTCAAGTTGGAAGAATCAGAAACTGAGTTTTTTTGTTTATTTTTAAATTTTTTTTTTGACAGGCAGAGTTAGACAGTGAGAGAGAGATAGAGAGAAAGGTCTTCCTTTTTCCGTTGGTTCACCCACCAAGTGGCCGTTATGGCCGGCATGCTGTGCCCATCCGAAGCCAGGAGCCAGGTGCTTCCTCCTGGTCTCCCATGCAGGTACAGGGCCCAAGCACTTGGGCCATCCTCCACTGCACTCCCAGACCACAGCAGAGAGCTGGACTAGAAGAGAAGCAACCGGGACAGAATCCGGCGCCCCAGCTGGGACTAGAACCCGGGGTGCCGGCACTGTAGGCGGAGGATTATCCTTGTGAGCCGCGGCGCTGGCAGAAACTGAGTTTTTTTTAATCCAATATAGAATTATGAACATGGAATATCTTTCCACTTGTTTAGATCTTACTTGATTTCTTTTATCAGAGTACTACAGTCTCCTTATATAGACCCTATACCTATGTTGTTAAATTCGGTTTTATGGCCCAGAATATAGTCTATCATGTTGAATGCTCCAGGTGAGTTTGAGAATGTATGCGTTCTGCTGTTGTTTGATGGGTGTTTGCTAAATGACAATCAGACCAAGTGATTAATAGTGCTGTTAAAGTGTTGTAAGGGCAGCTATACCCTTACTAATACAGTCTACTTGATCTATCAGCTACCGAATCAGGGGTGTGAAAACCTCCAACTATAGCAATACTTTTGTCTATTTTTCTCTTGTGTTCTCTCTGTTTTGGGTTCTTGTATTTTGATGTTCTCTTATTAGGTACATACAAGTTAAGGGTTGTTTTGTATTGTTAGAGAACTGATCCCTTTATTATTACATAATGTCCCTCTTTTTTCCTGACAGTTTTCCTTATTCTAAAGTCTGCTTTGTCTGAAAAGAATACAACCACTAGATTTCTTCTAGTTAGTGTTAGAGTATTGCATCTTTCCCCATCACTTCATGCCCCCTACTCCTCCCACCCAGAAGCGGTATGGGTAACAAGACAACCTTTATGCTTGCTTCCATCATATTTTTCATCGTGTTCCAAATAAGCAGAAGACTTCCTCAACATGCATTATTTTTAATTATCTATACAAGGTGTATGCACATATTATCTGGTCTATGCTAATTGTAGTTGCCTAAGGAGTACAAATTTATACTCTTTGGACTGCAAGTAACACTAGATATAGCTTAAGAAAAAATTGGAAATTTATTTTAAGGCTCTCAGGGGCATCTAATGAAATTCAAGAATATAGAGCTAGTAATAATGTCAGGACAGAACCTGAGTCTGAATACTTAAATTGGGTTTCCTGTATACAAGATACAATTGGATCTTTTAAATATGCTCATGTGTTTGTTTTCATCTACTTGAGAAGCAGAATGTCAGAGAGGAACAGCGAGAGACAGAGTCAGAGAGGCATCTTCCATCTGCCGGTTCACTATACAAATGCCTGTAACAGTCAGGACTGGGCCAAGCTGAAGTCAAGAGCCTGAGACTCCATCTAGTCCCCAATGTGATGGCTGGAACCTCAGCAAATCGAGCCATAATCTGCTGCCTCCTAGGACGCGTTAGCAGGAAGCTGGATCCGAAGTGGAGTAGCTGGGACTGCAGCCAGCACTATGACACGGGATGCCGGCATTCCAAGCAACCACTTAATCTGCTGCATCACAATGCCTGCCCCTTGGATTGGTAGATTTCTGTATGTAAGCCATTCTAACCAGGGTCAGGTGAAATGTATTTATTTGAGAGGCAGCACTGGAGAGAGGGAGAGACAGAGAGAGAGGTCTTCCATCTGCTGGTTCACTCCCCAAGTGGCCAAAAGGGTTGGAGCTGGGCCAATCTGAAGCCAGGAGCCAAGAGCTTATTCTGGGTCTCCCACGTGGGTGTAGGGGCCCAAGCACTTAGGTTATCCTCCACTGCTTTCCCAGGCCATTAGCAGGGAGCTGGATCAGAAGAGCAGCAGCCAGGACATGAACCAGTGCCCATATAGGATGCCAGCGCCACAGGCAGAGGTTTAGCCCACCACAGCACAGCACGGGCCCCTCTCTTTTTTTTTTTCTTTTGCTCTCTCCCTCTCTCCTTTCGGTTTCCTCCCTTCCTTTCTCTCTTGATCTGTCTCTGCCTCTCTTTCTTATCTCTACATTTATGCTTAAGAAGTTTCTGTTGACCCAACTTCAAACTCATTTGTTTTTGCCACACTGTGTTGAATCTACTTATAACCCCAACAAGCACATTTTTCATTTGTTAGGGCACTTTTGGTCTCTAGCATTTTCTTTTGATTTTTTATCCTTGAGTTTCCATCTCTCTTCTTACGCTGCCCAACTGTTCTTGGATTTTGTCTATTTTTCCCATTAGAGCTCATAACATATTAATAGTTATTTAAAATTCTTTGATAATTCCAGCATTTGTGTCATATCTTAGTCTGGTTCTGATGCTTGCTCTGTCTCTTCAGACTGTTTTTTCTTGCCCTTGGTGAGCCTTGTAGTTTCTTGTTGAAAGTTGGACATGTTGCATTGGGTACTAGGAACTGAGTCTCTAGTGTAAGGATTATGTTAATCTGGTTAGGAGTCGGGCTGTGTTTAATATTTGCTATAGCTATAGGTGTCCAAGGATTCAAATTCCTCTAGTGTTCTTGGTTTTGTCTGCTATTTTCAACTTGATCTTTTCCTAAGCACCCCTCATCAGAGAATCTGGATCTTGCAGCTTTTGCAGCTGTAATCTACTGTTGTTACACTGGAACACTGTTGGAGGGGTGATATGGTGTGAGTGAGGCAGGAACATTCTATAACCTGCAATTACATCTCAGTGTTCTAGGCGGATGAACAGGAAAGAATGCCCTTCCTGCAGGTGGGTTAAATCTTTCGTAGCCTTTCTCTCTAGAGGCAGGTGTTGGTTACGGAGAACACTATAGGTGCCTTTCATTATCATAACTCTTCTACCCCTGTCACAGCCACGAGGGCCTCTGTCTTGCATCTTCAGCGTCAGAACTTGGCAGTCACTAGAGGAAGAGCCCACAAAAGTGTGAGTGGCCCCCTAAAACTGAAGTCCCCAAAAGTTCCTCAGTCAGTCCAACACATCCTCTAGGAATTCAACAAAATTACCATTGAAAACTTCTTTCTTTCTTTTTCTTTTTTACTTGACAGGTAGAGTTAGACAGTGAGAGAGAGACAAAGGTCTTCCTTCTGTTGGTTCACTCCCCAAATGGCCGCTACGGCCAGTGCACTGAGCCAATCCGAAGCCAGGAGCCAGGTGTTTTTTCCTGGTCTCCCACATGGGGTGCAGGGGTCCAAGCACTTGGGCCCTCCTCCACTGCCCTCTCGGGCCATAGCCGAGAGCTGGACTGGAAGAGGAGTAGCCGGGATTAGAACCCGGTGCCCATATGGGATGCTGGTGCCGCAGGCAGGCAGAGGATTAGCCAAGTGAGCCATGGCGCCGGCCCACCATTGAAAATTTCTCACCAATCTATGGCTCCCATGGCTTCTGCTGCAGGTAAGTAGATCTCGGATGTGTTCCAGTATCTCCAGATTTCACTGTACGCACTACAGTCTCAGTTCTCTGAGGGTCCACGTTGTTGATTTCCAGTTTTTTTTTCCTTGCTGTAAGGATGCAAATGACAGAATCCATGACATGGCCTTTACACGTGAAGTCTTCTAATCCTTCTTAACACTTTGATCAGCTCTGCCCCATGTTAAGGAACTTAGGTGAGTGCCATTAATGAAATCATTATATAGAAAGCCCGAGCTATACTGATTATAATGAAAAAATAATCTCCACTTCCATCGGCTCTTTAGATCTGCTTGTGGGCTAGTTCTATCCCTAGTTTTGGATGAAATCTTAGGCAAAATTAGTAACTTTCTGGCCAGTATTATGTCTAAAAAAATCAAACTGCAGAGATATAATTTACATACTATACTATTCACCCTTTTAAAGCATATAATTTGGCCGGTGCTGCGGCTCAATGGCTAATCCTCCGCCTGCGGTGCCGGCACACCAGGTTCTAGTCCCGGTCCGGGGGCCGGATTCTGTCCCGGTTGCCCCTCTTCCAGGCCAGCTCTCTGCTGTGGCCCGGGAGTGCAGTGGAGGATGGCCCAAGTCCTTGGGCCCTGCACCCGCATGGGAGACCAAGAGAAGCACCTGGCTCCTGGCTTCGGATCAGCACAATGCGCTGGCCGCAGCGCACCGGCTGTGACGGCCATTGGAGGGTGAACCAACGGCCAAGGAAGACCTTTCTCTCTGTCTGTCTCTCTCTCTCACTGTCCACTCTGCCTGTCAAAATAAATAAATAAATAAATAAAGCGTATAATTAAGTGGTTTTTAGTTTATTCACAAGGTTATCAACTACCACCTTAACTAGTTACAGAATATTTCCAGCAACCTAAAAAGAAAAGCATACCCATTAGCAGTAACTCCCAAGTCTCCCCTTCGTCCAGCTCATTGAAACACTAATCTACTTTCTCTCTCTACCTCATCTAGATATTTCATCTAAATGCAGTCACATAATATACGGCTTTTTGTGCCTGGCTTTTTGTCACCTGGCATTATGTTTTCAGGTTTTATCAGCACTTCATTCTTTCTACAGCTGAATAATATTCCACTGGATGGATAGACCACATTTTGTGTATCCATTCATTAGCTGATGGACATTTGGGTTATTTCCACTCTTGGCTATTATGAATAATGCTGCGATGAACACTCATGGGCAAGTTTTTGTGTGGCCATATGTTTTTAATTCTTTTGTGCATATATACTTAGGAGTGGAGTTGCTGGGTCATATAAAAACTATGCATTTTTGAGTAACTGTCACTATTAGATCTTTAAAGGTCCTTCAGGCACTTATAAAGGCATCAATAGTTTTGTTTTGGTGACTTAAAAAGTCAAGTCCAGAATAATAATTTTAACATCTATGCTCTTAGCTAATTGAGAGATCCTTCTCTCCACAGCTTGGGCTAGACCCGTGCCTGGAGTGTGGTGAAGGTTGTTACTGTCTTTTCTCATGGAGTTCCTCCTCACTCACGAGCCATGATCTCTGACTCATCCAACGTAAGATCTGGGGATAAAGATAGTTGGGGAAAAGAAGGCTCCACCTTGCATGGTTCTGTTGCCATCTACATTGGTGGTGATGATTCTTCTGCTCATGGGTTGCTTTTGAGAACGTGTTTGCCTATGCTCCTGCTTCGACCTGGGTAATGCCTCTGCTATGCCTAGCTCCTTACAACTCAACTCTCAATCCCTGGGCAGCCAGGCTACCACTGCGAAAGAGTTTGCTAACTGTTCCCCAATACTCAGTCTCTCTTTCTTCTTCAGAAATAGAAGCTATAAGTAGCGAAACACATGGTTACTTGGAATAATGAAATTCCCCAGCCTCTCTTGTAACTACACGTGACCTACATCCATGCTCTAACCTTGTGAGTGAAAGTCACATGCATGGTTTCTGGGAATCATCTTCAAATGCTGGGACTCTTCTTCCTTCCAACATAGAACTGATGGAAGAAGCTAGAATAGTCATGTTGGGCCCTTTGGTGCAAGCCTGTGTCTTAGTCCTTTTTCTGTTGCTGTAACTGAAAGAGAGTGAATAATTTATAAAGAATGAAGGTTTATTCAGCTCTTGGTTCTGGAGGTCCAAGGTCAAAGTGCTGCATATGATGAGGACACCTTGCTGGTGTGGACTCTGCAGAGTGGTAAGACAGCACAGAACATCATATGGTGAGTACAGCAAGTGTGCTAAGTTGAGTCTCTCTTCCTCCTTGTACAAAGCCACTAATGCCATCATGAGGTTCCTGCCCTCATCTAGTCCTAATTACCTCCACATGCTATTAACACATGAGTTTGGGGATTATGTTTCAACATGAGTCTTGCAGGGGACAAACCGCTAGACTATAGCATCATGTGTTGAGTAAGGCAGAGCAATAAGATGGAAGGATCAAGGATCTCTGATGAGTTGGAGACCATCATATCACCTCTTGCTTGTTTACATTTGCTTGACAGAAATAAACTTAAGTTATTGCCATTGCTGTTTTTTTTTCCCCTCGTTTGCAGCAAACCAAGTCCCAACTCCCACAATCCTGCTGACTCCCTCCTAAAGTCACATCACCTGTCCAAACAGTTCTCCACCTGGAGTGCCCCAAAAGACAGCATTAAGCAGCTCCCCTATGTGGGTCCGCCTGGCTCTTGGGAAAACTCGCATCCCTGCCCCTATCCATTAGTGGAGGTCTGATCCCTGTCCCTCTCCTGTGTGCTCTCAGTCCAGTGGCCTCCAGCGTCCTCATTTGGCTCTCAGGCGTGTTTCAGACTTCAGATTTGACTCCTGTCAAGCCTCTAAATGGTCCCCCTGACATCCCTCTCTTTTGAATTAGGAGGAGGGAAGAATACCCCTACTGGGGCTGGCACTGTGGCTTAGTGGGTAAAGCTGCCACCTGAAGTGCTGTCATCCCATATGGGCGCCATTTGAGTCCTGGCCGCTCCATTTCCGATCTAGTTCTCTGCTATGGCCTGGGAAAGCAGTTGAAGATGGTCCAAGTCCTTGGGTCCCTGTACTCATCAGAGAGACCTGGAAGAAGCTCCTGGCTCTTGGTTTCAGATGGGCCCAGCTCTGACCATTGCGGCAATTTGGGGAGTGAATCAGCAGATGGAAGATTGTCTCCCTCTCTCTCTCTCTCTCTCTGCCCCTGCCTCTCTGTAACTCTGCCTTTCAAATAAATAAACAGATTTTTTTTTTGACAGGCAGAGTGGACAGTGAGAGAGAGAGACAGACAGAGAGAAAGGTCTTCCTTGGCCGTTGGTTCACCCTCCAATGGCTGCTGCGGCCTGCGCACTGTGACCGGCGCACCGCACTGATCCGAAGCCAGGAGCCAGGTGCTTCTCTTGGTCTCCCATGTGGGTACAGGGCCCAAGGACTTGGGCCATCCTCCACTGCACTTCCACAGCAGAGAGCTGGCCTGGAAGAGGGGCAACCGGGACAGAATCTGGCGCCCCAACCGGGACTAGAACCTGGTGTGCCAGTGCCGCAGGTGGAGGATTAGCCTATTGAGCCGCGGCACTGGCCAATAAATAGATCTTTTTTTTTTTTTTTTAAAAAGCACCCCCTACTTCATTGTCCTTATAGGTGAGAAAAAGGGAAAATAGCACAGCAATCCTCCCACACTTGTGTGGCCCCCTCCCACACTGACTCTGGACTTGGCCATGTGACTTGTGTTAACCAATGGGACACGAGAAAATGTGACACGAGCGAGACCTCTCTAGTGCTTGTGTCCTTGTGGGACGTTCCCCTGCCTTTGGTAAATGTCCAGATTCCTGCTGAGGAGCCACGTGAAGAGAGCGATGAGAAATGCCATCAGCCACTGCAGACACCCAGAGGATGAGGCCTTCGTGCAGGGTGAACGCCGCCAACACGGCACGCGGCAGGACAACCACCTGCTCCAGCCCTGCACACGCTGCTGACCTGAGGAATCACCGCAGGTCCTCTCTCAAGCTGCTAAGGTTTGAGGCAGCAATAGAAACACTCCACAATCCGTGTCCACAGCTGTCTACTGGAAATGCCCAAAAGACTGGACAGGCATCCTCACCTACGCTTCCAGCCATTTATCATCAAACTCCACATAAATCCTGGATTTTAAAAAACGGCAACTATCAGCCCCTTACATGGATTTTAAACAAGTGGAAATAATTTAAAATATTGTTTTTATTTTTACAAAGTATGTTGAAAGCCTATTCATTATATAACCTAAATTGTTGGGCTCCAGATGTGGAGTCTTTACCTGATGAGTGAAACTCCACGCCTGGGAAGCCCCGCTGTGCAGCCCTTCCCTGCCCCCCACAGCTGGCTGCACGTCTGCTATAGGGCCAAGACATCAGAGGAAGGGAAAAGAAGCTCCTGCCTGGGTGTTAGGTGGTGAGAGAGAGGCTGTAAGACAGTGGAGGCCCATCTCCTCTATATACTTAGGACCACAGAGGGGGTCCTACGGGTATAATGTTGGGTGGAAAAGCAAAATGTACATTTCTATCTTTCAAAGGGGAGGAAGATACATGTATATATTTAGAAAACAATAAAAATACAAAAATTAAATGGTTATTGAATAGTGTAGAGAGGACAGGCACAGAAGTCAGACGTCTCAAAATATATACCTTGTATTATAAGTTTGACTTTGAAACTCATAAATATTTTACTTTAATATAACCAAATTTTAATAAAAAATAAATTCCTAAAACCCAAAACCAAATGAAACAAATGAACCCAATTTTGTGTATTATTGGTGATAACCTCACAAAGAACAATTCTAAATTACTGTATAACCAGCAATTTGACTGCTTATCCCTAGTGTGTTACACTGTATAAACAGAAAGAACTGTAAAGCCACAAGCATGTTAAACTCTCAGTAACCATACGTTGGTGGTAATGTTGGCTGTTCTGAGACTGTTGTGCATACATTCTTGCATAGCAAGTGAGTAATTATGTTGGAATTGTTAAGAATAGGGAACTGGGAGCTTTGGCGTGGAACAAAAGGGAACTTTTGATTGAATTTGGTAGGTTCAATACAGTTAACAAACCTTGTAGGGGCCACTGTTGTGGCATAGTGGGTAAAGCCATCACCTGCAATGCCACATCCCATATAAGCACCATTGGAGTCCTGGCTGCTTCGCTTTCAATCCAGCTCTCTGTAATGTGCTTGGAAAAGCAGCCAAGACAGCCCAAGTACTCGGGCCTCTGCACCCATGTGGGAGACTGGGAAGAGGTTGCTGGCTCCTGGCTTTAGTCTGGTTCAGCCCTAGCTGTCATTTGGGGAGTGAACTCGTGGATGATAGATCTCTCTCTCTCTCCCTTCAAATAAATGAAAAAAATTTTTTCAATAAATAAATGCAAAATAAAACCTTGCATTTCTGAACTGGAATGGGACATATCAGTATGAACTCCTATAGCTAGCTCGCTCTATCTATCTATCTATCCATCTGTTCATCTAATCTTAGCTGGTTTGTGCTGCTGCGACTAGGTAATTTATAAAGAACAGAAGTTTATTTCTCACAGTTCTAGAGGGTGGGGTGTCCAAGATCAAGGCAGCAACATTTGGTTTGATGAGGCCCTTGTTACTCTGTTCTTACAGGTGGGAGGCAAAGCCCACCAACTGCTGTGGGAAGCCTCTTTCTAAAGGGCCTTGTTCCTATTCACGAAGTAGCCTTTATAGCATACTCCCTTATTAAAGGCTTTACCTCAATACTATCACACTGGCAACAAGTGAATTTTGGAGGGGACACACTGAAACAGCTATCTATCTATCTATCTATCAACAAGATATCAATCATCTATCTTAAATTTAGCCATCAAAAAGGCCTAGAAAACAATGACTTACTCAGCAGTACTGAGCATCTCTAACATATGGATTGTGGTCTTGAAAATGAAATATTTTCCACAAAAAGGAAAACTCAGTTAATTGGAGAAATGGTTGAATCCAGGCCTTGGGCAGGAAATAAACAGGAGAATGGAACATCATGTCATATTTGAAAGCAAGGACATTTTCTGGGCTTCTGAGTTTGTAACAGGAGCTCATCTGAGTGGCTTCTCCTGGTTAAGGTGAGGCAATGTGAATATCAAAAGCCCAACCCCGGGATGCATAGAGTAAGCTTACTCCATGGGTTCTACAATGACACCAAACTCATTGGATAATATGGAATGATGCTAGGAAAGAACTCAGCATGCTGGTAACTGGTGAGTAAAGGAAATGAATCAAATGTGAGGGGGCCGGCACTGTGGTGCAGCAGGTTAAAGCCCTGGCCTGAAGCACCAGCATCCTATATGGGCACTGGTTCCAGTCCCGGCGACTCCTCTTCTGATCCAGCTATGGCCTGGGAAAGCAGTAGAAAATGGCCCAAGTGCTTGGGCCCCTTCATCCGCATGGGAGACCAGGAATAAGCTCCTGGCTTCGGATTGGCACAGCTCTGGCCATTGAGGCCATCTGGGGAGTGAACCAGCGGATGGAAGACCTCTTTCTCTGGCTGTACGTCTCTCTGTAATTCTGTCTTTCAAATAAATAAAATAAATATTCAAAAAAAAATGTGTATGTGGCCTCTATCACAGAAAATATACCTCTGGATAACCAGAGTCGATGAGGGGAAGTTTCTCTGAACAGGTGTACCCACGCTAATCAGGGAGGGAGAACTGAGAGAATACCACCATTCTGTACTCTCTGTTGAGTAAAGGGGGCTAAGTGTCAAAGGCTGCTGACATCACAAAAAGAGGCAAGAGGCATGTGTCACATCCACCTATTAATCTTGTCACAGCAGTGAAGAGCTTGAATAGCCTTTAGATCTATCTTCAAACTCACAGAAGACACAGAGTACAGAAAAACCTGTTGAACTATACTAAAGAAATACAATTAGCAGAGGACAGGTTATGGGACGCTATGTGACATGATCTGGTTTCTTCCAAAACAGACTGCAGAGTGGACACTATGGTGCAGCAGGATAAGCTGCTGCTTGGGACACCGCATTCCACACTGGAGTGCTGGCTAGAGCCCCGGCTGCTCTGCCTCCAATTCAGCTTCCTGCTAATTCATGCTGGGAGGCAGTGGATGATGGCTCAAGTGCTTAGGCCCCTGTCACCCATGTGGGAGAACTGGATGGAGTTCTGGGCTCCTGGCTTTGGCCTGGCCCAGCCCTGATTATTGTCAGTATTTGATGGGTAAACCAGGGGTTAGACATTCCTCTCCCTGTCTGCCACTCTGCTTTTCAAGTTGGTGAAGAAATAAACGTTTTCCAAAATAAATAGCAAATAAAAAAAGGAGAGGGGGACCTGGGAGATGGGAGAGACTACTGAGGATTATAAGAAACTACAAACTTGTTAACTAATACAAATTATCTGGATTCCAGTTCAAACAAACAGCTGGAAAAAATATTATGAGACAACTGGAAAATGGGAACACAAACTGCACATCTGATGACAGTAATAGACTTTTGTCAACTGTTATTAAGTATGACAATGGTGCTGTGGTTATGGTTTTTTTAATTTTTTAAAAATAATTTTCTTTTTTTCTTTTGACAGATAGAGATAGACAATGAGAGAGAGAGAGAGACAGAGAGAAAGGTCTTCCTTCCATTGGTTCACACCCCCAACCCCCCCCAATGGCCGCCACGGCCAGCACTGCGCCAATCCGAAGCCAGGAGCCAGGTGCTTCCTCCTGGTCTCCCATGTGTGTGCAGGCACCCAAGCACTTGGGCCATCTTCCACTGCTCTCCCAGGCCACAGCAGAGAGCTGGACTGGAAGAGGAGCAACTGGGACTAGAACCCGAAGCCCATATGGGATTCCGGCACCGCAGGCAGAAGATTAGCCATGGCGCCGGCCCCGTGGTTATGGTATTTAAGAAGGGAATTTTCAATAGTCTATTCTAAAAATGTTTGTTTATTTTATTTTTCATATGTTTGAAAGGCAGAACCAGAGAGACTTTTTTTAAAAGTTTGTGGAGAGCCCAGCATGGTATGGCGGGTAAAGCCACGACCTGCAGTGCTGGCATACCATATGGGCACCAGTTTGAGTCCCAGCTGCTCCACTTCTGATCTAGCTCTCTGCTATGGCCTGGGAGAGCAGTAGAAGATGGCCCAAGTCCTTGGGCCCCTGCACTCACATGGGAGACCAGGAAGATGCTCCTGGCTCCTGGCTTTGGATTGGCACAGCTCTGGCCATTGTGGCCAGTTGGGGAGTGAACCCTGGATGGAAGACCTCTCTCTCACTCTCTGCCTTTCCTTCTCTCTCTGTGTAACTTTGACTTTCAAATAAAAAAAGTTTTTGGAAAATGATATTAGGATGTGTTTATTTTGATGAAAAATTTGAAAGCCATGCATAATTTTTTCATAATATGCATTTTTCACAAACTTTTGAAGTACTTCGTGTGTGTATATGTGTGTGTATACGGAGAGAGGGAGAATTTAGCTGGGTACAGATACACATCTGGACGGACAAGAGTTAAGAGTGGGATGAGGGAAGGAAAAGAAGGACCTTAGGAACAGAATTATCCTTTCTGTCTTTTGTTCGCTTATGTTTACTTTATTTCATTTATTTTCTTTTGTGTCATTTAATTTCTTACAAACATAGCTTTATGATATAAAATACTTTGCAAAAATACAACAAATTGGGCCTCTCAGACTTTCTTCTGTACATAATTCTATGACTGCACACACACATACATGCACATGCATACACAATCTCTTTTTGAACTTCAGTCATGGAAAATTAATAATAGTTCCAGAACTGTAAACAAGAATAGACTCCCATGTACTCATCACCCAATTTCAGCAATTATCAATCCATTACTCATCTTTTATCTATAAATTCTACCCACTTTCCCTTCCTAGAATATTTTGAAGCAAATCCTGGATATATAAATATCATTTCATCCATAAATATTTCATATGTATATCATTAAAAAGATTTTCTTTTGTGAGGCAGGGGTTGTGACACAGTGACCTGAGCTGCTGCTAGGGACACCTGCATCTTAGAGTGCCAGTTCAAGTCCCAGCTCCTCCACTTCTCTCTCTCTCTCTTTTTTTTTTAAGATTTTATTTATTTATTTGAGAGGTAGAGTTACAGAGAGAGAGAAAGAAAGAGAGAGAGAGAGAGAGAGAAAGATCTTGCATACATGTACTTTTTTTTTTTTTCAGAGTTCTCTACTTAAAAGATCTCCTGCTATGAGACTAGTATCCTGGTCACAAAAGTTTGGGGTTTTCATAAAATCTGAGGAACTTGTAAGTTTAAATCCTAAACTCCTAATATCTCCTTGGGGTGGACTCTGGCCATAAAACCCAGATGGCGACCCCAGTGATGAGGGATCAGTGACCTTCCAACTCGAGTCCAAGGACCTGCCATTGTGGCCATTTGGGGAGTGAACCACTGGATGGAAGACCTTTCTCTCTTGTCTCTCGTCCTCTGCCTCTGTAACTTTGCTTTCAAATCAATAAATCTTAAAAAAAAAAAAAAAAGAAAGAAAATACAGAGAATTCTGCATCTTAATGTAAACACCCTCCCCACCCCATCACATCAGATCAAAAGAGAATAAAATGGAGAACAATGCCTACATAACAGGGTGGGGTAGGAGGATAATTTATGTAAAGGGACCAGCCTTAGTAGGTTCTCAATGAATTTAAGTTTCCTTGTCTAGAAGGATTGGTCAAACTCAAAACCATGGAAATCATGAGACATGAAGTTCTCATATCAGCTCCTTCCCCACTCCATAAATTCAGGAGCTCCCATTATGGAGGGGGTGGGGGACAGTGGGGTGGGGTCTGCTCACCTTGCCCCTCTCTTGCTGCTCTCACACCTTCCTTCTGCCTGCCCGCAGGGGCCAGGGAAGGTGGGTTAGGTGAGCTCATTAGTCTTCATACTAATCAGGTATTAGTTAATGCGTCACCCCAGGGGACTTGCCTGTGGATTGTCTAAGGTGGGGCTTTCAGGCTGACTGATGGGGAGAGAACTCTGGGGAAGGGTGCTATCCCATCACACTAGCCAGTGTCTCAAGGCCAGCAGTGATCCTTGGTTTGTTTGGCTCTCTTGGAACCACTAAGAGGGGCTGGAGGAGCCCTGTGGCACCATATGAAACTGCCACCTTCTACTCACCTTTCCAGCCCTGTTAGCCCCTACCCCTCCGTGTTCTTGAATTTGCAAGATCCACTGGATGCTTTTCAGATCTCTTCTTCCTGGCCCCTTCCACAGCTTTCAACTCTTGAACTTGCTCCTCTTTTGCAACTCTTCTTCCCCTCCTTTCTAGACATGGCACTTTTCTGGTTTTCTTTTGCTGCCCTATTCAGACTGCTTTGCAGGCTCTTCCCTCTATGCCACCTCCCATGTGTTGGTGTTCTCAGGGTTCCCTTTCTGGTCCTCTTCCCTTCCCTGGGGTGTGTGTGTATGACACTCATTCTTATGCCCTCAATCACCAGTGACTTCCAGACCTGCCTTGGCAGCTGATGGGCTGCCAACTCAGGGATCCAGTAGGCGCCCAACCACCACCACTGGCTTTCTGCTGGTCGCTCTTTGTCTTGGTAGTTCACTACCACTTAGCTGTCCAAGCCGTAACGTCAGTGCTCCCCCTGGGTTCCTTCCTCTCTCTCATCTGCAAAGTCTCGTCGGTTCTACTTCCTTACTTTCTCCCCTGTCCTCCTCACCTCCAACTCTATTCTGTTGGAAAATGTCCACTTATTCTTCAGAAGTGCTGTTACAGTCACCAGCTCTGGGAAACCTGTTCTGACTGCTTGGAATCCCACTCTAGGAAGTCATGGCAGGCGTCCAGTCCCCTTGCAGAACAGAGAGGTCTAGTCTCACTGTCACGATTCTTCAGTCAGCATTTAAAGTGAAAACCTCACAAAGTGAAATCATCCTTGAATAGAACTGAAACCACTCAGCTCTGGAACAGCTGAACACTCAATGGGACAGCACCTTAGATTTAGGGTCCATAAAGCACCAAACCAAACCAAACCCCAGAATCTCTTAACTCTAGAGATTCAACACCAGAGCAGTGATACTTGTTAGAAGCACATGGAGACAGACCTTTCACTCAATCTGGACTTGACCATGGTGGGGGGTGGGGGTGTGGAGGGTGGGAGCTGCCTGCCCTGTGTATACACGACTTTGCCCTCTCTTTCCTAATGCTGAGCTTGTGGGAATTTGCCAGAGCTACATAGGTGAATGGTAGCCTCCCCTCGCTTATAGCTTCTCTGTCTTACTTCCCAATTCTGAGCACCTACGGCCATCATTAGTTCACAACCACAATTCAGAGCCCAGCAGAGCACTCCCTACCTGGAAGAGGCACAAAGAATGCTGGTTTGAATAGATGAATGGTTTAACTTCCTCTTGGACCTCAAGAGATGGGGAGCGCCACAGACAATGAAACAACCCATCTGTCAGAACAAAGGACACGGACTCACTGATTCCAGGTCTCTGTTGGCTTACCACAATCCTAACTGGAATTAACAATATGGAGCAGGGCTTCCCAAAGAAGATCAGGGCTGGAAGGCATAGCAGGCTCCAGATCAGCTGATCAGCAAATAGTACTTCTTTGAAGCCTGTCTCGTGGCTGGACCCAACACATCGGTGGGCCCTGGCTGGGTTCCAGCTGCTGGTCTGGCTTACACCTCTCTTCCCTGATCCAGGTTTAACAAGTCGAGCACCATTAAGAAAGGCAGGGCAGTTATCCTTTAAGTGAGCAAAGTGACTCTTCACAGAAGGACTGATTTTAATAATCCAGTGCAAGACCCCCTTTAAGGTACAGAATGATTCTGGCACATCAGTTAAGTGTTACACAAAACAGACGTGAGCATTCAAAATCAAAGGCATTTTTCATTCATGTGAAAAGGGATCAGCAAGTTGCACGAAGACTGGGGTGCGTAAAGTCCCCGGGGCCTCTGTCCACAGCAGGAAAAGCTCAGAGCAGATTGGACACAGGGGGAGGCAACCTTAGCCATCCATAATTCAGAGACAGAAGGCGGTGATCCTCCCACACCGCCTCCGTTTCATGTGCGGGCTCCTGCCTCAGATCTTTCGGCAGTTGCCTAATTGCCAATGACTGTTTCTGTGGCCACGAGGGTCTGCTAAATGTGTAAGGCCTGCATTTTTCCAGGGCAGACTTTTTCCTTTGCACATAAGCCAAAGATTCCTTCATACACAAATTCTTTCTTACACAGGTCATCAGATTCTTTCACGGGGGACATTAATGCTGAGTTCAAGGCGCACAGCTGAATGCGTATCTATAAAATCTAACGTGAGGGTGGGGGAAGCTGGATGGGAAGACCAACGATGCCATATGCATGTCCTGAGTTTCTTGTACATGTGAGGACTGCACTCCTAACCCAGTATTAGGCATGTGAGTCAAGACATTCATGAGAAGATGGAATTCATTTTGGTACAAAAATATTTCTAAAACCCATGCATAGGTTTCTTATAATATGCATCTTCCATGAACCTTTTGAAGATCCCTCATATGCACAGATTTCAAATTTTTGGCACCCACATAAACTTATCTTTGAATTCCATTTCCGTGAACTTTTTGAAGTACCCTGGTACTTCAAGCTGCTTTCTGCGCATGGAGATGGTCTTACGTCCAACCAGCCACAGCCTGGACCCATCAGTCTTCACTGCAGCTGAAGGCAAATGTTTGGAAGGTTTGTTTTTCAACAGGAATGAGACTCTCTGGCCTTATTAGGGTAACTGGCTGCCCCACTGAGGTAAGGAATTGCACTGTTACATTGAAGCTGATTTAAAAAGGGAAGAAGTGCTATTAAGAGGGCTGGCACATAGATTTCACAAGGAAGCCGCTTCCAATTACTCATAACAAAGGCTGGTGTTCACTGAGCATTATTATGTGGCTCACGTAATAACTGACTCAATGAGCTTCTATGAGCAGGTGTTATTATTATCTCATTTTTATAGATAAGGAAACTGAGGCAAAATCATCGTCCAAGATCATTGAGCTGGCTGTAGGGTCTGAAGGCAGAAGTGTGATTACTGAGTCCTTGCCCTTGACTGTAGCACGTTCCTGCCTCCCCGCTGAGGGTTCGAGAATCTGAGGCCAAGTTCAGGTTGAGTACAGTAGACTGCCTTGAGTGGTTAGGGAGCTGCCAAGGGGATCCTGACGCAGAGTGGAAGCACACGTGTATTTGCCATCCCTGAATTTATTTAAAAGCAAAGGCTTGCCAGCATCTGTACTGTCGGAACTGTGCCTGTCTCATAAGCTCTACAAATATTGACTCCCAGAGTTTTGTAACATCTGACATTAGAGGAGGTAATTAGAATAGCTCTCCCTGTGGGTGGAGCAGGTAATAAATCAAGAAAAGCCCCGTTTCATTTTCTGGACGAATGTTGATGCCCTTGAGGTCTTGACAGACTGTGGAGTGCGTGGGACAGGCAAGTCGCAGTGTCGTAAGGAAGGACATTTTCCAGGAACTCGCAGTCGCTGGCACTATTTCTGGAGCTCAGCTCTGCTGTCATCTGGCAGTGCAGGCGGAGTGCTCTCCCAGGACCGAGCGCCTCGGCGACTCTCACGGGGCCATGCGAGGGGAGGGCAGTTTGTGGTTTTCGGGGTACTGAACAATCTCTGCCACATGGCAGCTAGGCAGCTAGATGCAAAGTGGGGGGCTGTAGGGTAGCTGATAACAAGCAACAAAGGGGTTTGACAAAAAAGACTAGCCTGGATCAAGGACAAAATAGGGATGAGGGCAAACGCGAGAAGAAAGAGATATAACTAACGTCACTTTTATGAGTGTGGCCTTATCATTAGATATATAAAAGAACATTGCTGGGGGCTGGTGTTATGGCACAGTGGATAGAGCTATCGCCTGCAACGTTGGCATCCCATTGGCTGCTCCAATTCCAATCCAGCTCCCTGCTAATGGCCTCGGAAAGCGGTGGAAGATGACCCAAGTGTTTGGGCCCCTACCACCTACATAGGAGACCCAGATGGAGCTCCTGGCTCCTGACTTCAGCCTGGCCCAGCGCTGGCCATTGTGACCATGTAGGAAGTGAACCACTGGATGGAAGGTCTCTCTCTGTCTCTCCCTTTTCGTAACTCTTTCAAATAAATAAATCTCAACAACAACAAAAAGCACAATGCACAACAGGAGTGGAACTTATTTAACTTAATGACCATCCGATTGACACTGGCTTCATCTGATGCCATCCTAACTGCTGCCCTGAGGCTCTGGGTTCATGCTAACATGTGTTCGTGCAGTCACCCCTTTATCCAGAAGCTGATCAGCTGTCGCTTTTCTGAGGGTGACTCTGCCTGATGATCACAAAGTGGTGTGTGTGTGTGGGGGGGGGCACGGGGCTGCTGGCATCTAGTGGGTAAGGCCAGGGATGCTGCTAAACATCCTATAATGTACAAGACAATGCTCCCCGCCTCCCCATACAAAGAGCTGTCCAGCCCAACAGTCAATGGTGCTTCCGTTGAGAAACTACGGTCCAGTTGGAGGTTTATATACAGACAGGAAAGCTAACCTTGACTGAGTATACAGCAAGGGCAGGTGCTGTTCTGAGCTTCTCCAGAATTAATTCTTGCAGTTGTCACAGCAAATTGTGGGGGTGCTGCTGCTCTAATTCCTGCACATTGCAGGTTGGGGTGGAGGGGGTTGGTGGGGAGGCTGTGCTCTTTTAGAACAGAAGAGGAAGCTGAGACACAACGTGTTAGTGCTAGAATCTGGGTCTTCCACAGTAGCCTCTGTTGTGTCCACATGCACAGAACCCAAGGCAAGGCAAAGTGGCTCAGCGCTCTTCTTCTTTGTTGACAAACCAGTGCCAATTCATTGTGAGGACAGAAGTTCTAATGTAAGCTGCTCTGGGGCTCCCTGATTCTTGCAGGCTCAGCTACCTGGAAATTAACTGAAAAACTTTAGCAGCAAACCACCAGCGACCCCAAGAAGCTGTGCGGCACCCCCACTATCTCTGCTGACTGAAGTTTTTGGAGAGACAATGTTGTCATGGGGATGGGAACAGCAAACTACAGTGACTGACTGGGAAGATGATAGGAACTGTGGCCTCCTGAGTGACCAGATGCCAGGCATCCCGGGCACCCCAGGCTGCTGCAGAAGACCTGTTCCTGCACAGATCCGGCTTTTCAGGCCGGTGCCCTCTGCACAGTCGCTCCCAGCAGGGGTGGGCTGGGGCTGGCTGGGAAAGTGCTCTCGAGCACTGGCCAGAGGTGGTGAGTTGGGCTAGAACCCCGTAGAAG
Source organism: Oryctolagus cuniculus (assembly GCF_964237555.1). Classification (NCBI taxonomy): domain Eukaryota; kingdom Metazoa; phylum Chordata; class Mammalia; order Lagomorpha; family Leporidae; genus Oryctolagus; species Oryctolagus cuniculus. The sequence goes on along the minus strand of NC_091442.1, from coordinate 109,097,984 downwards.
GGGTGGGCAATACGATCCCAATACGATGCCTAATGGGAATTCATGCTTAGCAAGTGAGAGAGGGAAGTGTTCAGCTAGTTCCCATGGGAAGGTGCTCTGGTACCCCTACACATCCAGAGAAAAGAGGGCGTGATTCAAAGCTCTTCTTAAACGGTAGCTTGCGTTGGAAGCACCCGGAAGGCTTCTTAAATCAGACTGCGGGGCCATCCCCAGGGTTTCTGAGTAGGCTCGGAGAGGAGCCTGAAGCTTGGCATTTTTGAATTTCCAGGCAATGCAGCTGGGCCGGGAACCACACTTGGAGGACCAGTGGCCTAGAAGATCCCAGCTGACGGGTTACTTCATTCTCCCAAAGATCTGTCATCATAACTCGGCCAGAAAGTGCCTTAGTATCCAGTTTCTCCCAATACAGTGTCCACTGGAGTCACTATTTGAAGTATAGCAAATTCACCAAACCAACGCTCATATTAAAAATATGAATGCAAATTTCATCTTAGCATCCAATACTACAGAGTTTGGCTCTGTCATCTGTTTTTTTTTTTTTTTTTTTTTTTTTTTTTTTTTTTTGGACAGGCAGAGTGGACAGTGAGAGAGAGAGAGACAGAGAGAAAGGTCTTCCTTTTACCATTGGTTCACCCTCCAATGGCCACCGTGGGCAGTGCGCTGCGGCTGGCGCACCACACTGATCCGATGGCAGGAGCCAGGTGCTTCTCCTGGTCTCCCATGGGGTGCAGGGCCCAAGCACTTGGGCCATCCTCCACTGTCATCTGTTTTAATTTACTCACACCACTCCTTGGCTCCACGAATGTGAGTTAACTAGACTTAAAATTTATTATGCATGGGACGAGAGCTATTACCTGCACTTGGAAAATACTTCAGCTCCTTTGACCATGGTGTGGGATAATTAGACTCATGAGCAAAACGGTGAGTTGAATTGAGGCTTTTCCAAAAATTCTGCCATTGACATCCTGATCACAACCTGGATCTGCTGCAGCAAATCTCTTAGGAGCCTGTGTCTGAAATCTAAATTGCTAACAAACAGTATACTATAAACTGTTATACATCTATGCTTCTAGGTTACCATTGCTTTTTCTGTCTGCTTCTGCCCCCAGCTTAAAACTGCCTCTTTAAAACTTGATTTTAATTTCCCACCAACATTGGCCCTGTGGACTGATACAGTAAAAAACCCAAAAAGTCAACAACAAATGAAATACACAGTTTTCAAGACACATATGGAGTAAATATGGATGGTAAAGAGGTGCTACTTTTACAGTCACTTTTCTGACCATCCATTTCACAACAGAATTATTTACAGGCCTCTCAGAAACCGGCTTCTCTGTTACTCAGAGAGGGAGAACGGATGGGCCCAGCCACCACCAGCCCTAATGTACTTACTCTCATGTGACTCGTTACCGCAGATAAAGGTGTTGACCAAAATGCTCCGAAGCATCTGAAAACTATCCCATTCTGCAGCACCCAATCAAGGACCTTGTCTTGATTCTCACCACATGGAAGTGTTTTGAGGACTGATTCGCTGGGCTTCAGGAAACGATTCTGTGACTCCCACACCAACAGGCTTCACTTTGATGTCGGTGGCCAATGGCTGTTCCAGAGAAGGGGGTTCTCTAACCCCACCACCTTCCTTCCTGCCCATCGCTGTGAAGCAGGCTGGCTTCCCAAGGAACTTCTGTAAAACCCTACAGTTCCTGCCCTTGGTCCCAGCCCCAGACTCCTTCCCAAGGAAACTCAGCATTTGCCTTTCCTAACCTTCTGAGGACGCTGTACAGGACAGGGCCAGGGCTGGCAGTGCTGTTAGGAAGGTACATGATGTGATGGTCTTTGATTATTATCAATGAAATCCTCACAAACAGATACAACAAACCCATGCTACACCAGGCACTGTGCTAAGCCCTCGAGATGCTTTATCTCATTTAAACTTAAAAATAGCCTTAGGTGTTAGTACTATTATTGTCCTCAGTTTGAAGACAGAAAAACCAAAAAATACAACTGGGGACGGTGTTGTGGCATAGTGGGTAAAGCTGCTGCTTATGGTGCTGGCATCCCGCCCAGGAGCTGGTTCATGTCCCAGCTGCTCCACTTCCAATTCAGCTTTCTGCTAATGGCCTGGAAAAAGCAGCAGAAGATGGCTCAAGTGCTTGGACCCCTGCCCCCCATGTGGAGACCCGGATGAAGCTCCTGGCTTTGGCCTGGCTCAGCTTTGGCCATTGTGGCAAGCTCTCTGCTATGGCCCGGGAAGGCAGTGGAGGATGGCCCAAGTCCTTGGGCCCTATGCCCACATGGGAGACCAGGAGAGAGAAAGGTCATCCTTCTGTTGGTTCACTCCCCAAATGGCCGCCACAGCCAGCGCTGTGCCGATCCAAAGCCAGGAGCCAGGTGCTTCCTCCTGGTCTCCCATGCAGGTGCAGGGGCCCAACCACTTGGGCCATCCTCCACTGAACCACTAGAACCTGGTGACCATATGGGATGCTGCCACCGCAGGTGGAAGATTAACCAACTGAGCCACAGTGCCGGACCCAAGGATGGGTTTCTAGGTACAACATCCTTAAGGGAAGAAAAGTGCTGTCAAGTCAGTAGTGCAAAAGCCACCTGAGGGTCAGGCGTGTGGCACAGCAGTTAACACGCCACTTGGAGTGTCAGCATCCTGTACTGGAGTAGCTTGGCTCAAGTCTCAGCTCCGCTTCCCATTCTAGTTCCCTGCTGTTGCACACCCTGGGAGGCAGCTGGTGATGGCCCAGGAACTTGAATCCCTGATACCCACATAGGAGACCCATATTGAGTTTAGGCTCCTGGCCCAGTTCTGGCTATTGTAGCCATTTTGGGAGTGAACAGTAGATGAAAGATAATCTCTATCTCTCTTTGTCTCTATCTCTCTGCCTTTCAAACAAATGAAAAATTAATTAAAAGTTTACAAACAAGTAGCAGATACTACATTTGAATAGCTTTAAAGAAAAAAAAAAAGCCGGCGCCGCGGCTCACTAGGCTAATCCTCCGCCTAGCGGCGCCGGCACACCGGGTTCTAGTCCCGGTCGGGGCGCCGGATTCTGTCCCGGTTGCCCCTCTTCCAGGCCAGCCCTCTGCTGTGGCCCGGGAGTGCAGTGGAGGATGGCCCAGGTGCTTGGGCCCTGCACCCCATGGGAGACCAGGAAAAGCACCTGGCTCCTGGCTCCTGCCATCGGATCAGCGCGGTGCGGCAGCCATTGGAGGGTGAACCAACGGCAAAGGAAGACCTTTCTCTCTGTCTCTCTCTCTCACTGTCCACTCTGCCTGTCAAAAAAAAAAAAAAAAAAAAAAAAAAATTTTGATCCTTAGAGAGACAGATAGCAGATAGACCTCTGTCCTAAGGTTCACTTCCTAGTTGCCTACCATGGCCTGGGTTGGGCTAGGCCAAGGCCAGGAGCGGGGAATTCAGTCTGGGTCTCCCACGTGGGTAGCAGCTACTTGAGCCTTCACCTGCTGCCTCTCCAGGTCTGCATTAGCAGGAAGATGGAATCAGGAGCCAGAGCTGGGATTCAGACCCAGATACTCCAATACGGGATGTGGGCAAGTGTCCCAACCAGCATCTTAGCTGTTCGGCCAAATGCCCACCCCTGAATAGCTGTTTGAGAACTACGTTAATAAAAGGAAGCCAGAATTGGTAAGCTAGTCCTAAAAGAGTTTTGTTTTTTAAAGTTATTTTCAAGTTTGTTTTTAAAAACTACCAATTACATTTCCATTTCCAAAATGGTAATTTGTAGAGGCCACCCTTGAAGCACTTTTTCCATCCATGCTTTTCCCGGGTTGCAAGTGGCACAGGGGTGAAGCTCAAACGCCAGGCCAAAGCCACTAAGAGGCTGTGACCCTCACATGAGTTTTGGCAGAATCAAGAGCTGGGGGCTGGGGAGACAAAACTGGGCTCGGAGTTGCCAAGACACCAGAACTGGGGATGCCAAACAAAGTGAACACCCATGGAGGTGAGCTCAGCTTCTCCACCACATTTCCTCTGGACATGTCAGCCCAGGCTGCTGTCACAGAGCGCACTGACTGGGGGTGGAACGGCAGAGGTCTAACTTCTCACAGCTCTGGAGGTTCAAGTCCAAGACAGAGGGTTGGTGTCTGATGTGGGCTCTCTTCCTGGCTGCTGACAGCTGCCTGCCTTCCCGATGTGTCCTCACATGACCTCTCTTAGTACACACTTGAAGAAAGCAAGCCTCAATACGGACACTGGTCCTACCAGATTAGGATCCCATGCTGACCACCTCGTGTGACTTTAATTACTTCCTTGAAAGCCCTCACTCCCGAAAATGGTCACAGTGGGACTTGGGGCTTCAACATGGGTTTTGAGGGCACACCACTCAGTCCATCATACTCCCCAAGGCACTGGACAATTGCTAGCAGCACAGACTAAACTGTTGGCAGTAGTCATTAAAACTGAGATACCCGATAATTACTATTTGCATGTGTATGGCCCACAGAAACATGTACATATGTGTTACCATTTGATGCGTACAAAGATGTTTATGGAGGTATTATCTGTAACAGCCCCAAGTTGTAAATAACCCCTATCTGTTCACATTAGAATAAATCACAGTATTGTCACACAGTGGAACCCTGCAGTAATAATAATGGATTGCTGCTATGTATCATATCATAGATAATCTCCAGTATAGAATATTGGAGGGAAAAAGAGTTACGCCCCAACTGCACTGGCAGTTCCTTTTAAATTTAAAAACAGGCATGACTAATCTATTATATAAGAAACGGTGATACGGAGGAAGCTCCTGGCTCCTGGCTTCAGATTGGCCCAACTCTGGCTGATGCGGCCATTTGGGGAGTGAACCAGCAGATGGAAGACTTCTCCGTGTCTGTTATTCTGCCTCTCAAAAAAAAAAAAAAAAAAAAAAGTGGTGCTAATAGTTGCCTGTGTAGAGTGGGTGGCTAATGACTGTGAGGGTGCAAGAGGAGTTTTGATAGCATGCTGGTGGCGGCTTCTGTTTGTTTTGTAACTATGTGTTCATTATGTGAGTGTGTCCATTTTATGGAAATTCATTAACATGTATATATATGCTGGCGCCATGGCTCAATAGGCTAATCCTCCGCCTTGCGGCGCCAGCACACTGGGTTCTAGTCCCAGTTGGGGCGCCAGATTCTGTCCTGGTTGCCCCTCTTCCAGGCCAGCTCTCTGCTATGGCCTGGGAGTGCAGTGAAGGATGGCCCAAGTCCTTGGGCCCTGCACCCCATGGGAGACCAGGAGAAGCACCTGGCTCCTGCCATTGGATCAGCGCGATGCGCCAGTCGCAGCGCGCCGGCCGCGGCGGCCATTGGAGGGTGAACCAACGGCAAAGGAAGACCTTTCTCTCCGTCTCTCTCTCTCACTGTCCACTCTGCCTGTCAAAAAAAAAAAAAATGTATATATAGAGAGAAACTCAAGATTTTTCTCCTTTCTGAATGTATTATTTTAAATAATACATTAAAATATTATTTTAAATAATATTTAATAATAAGTTTTAAAGAAACCTATCAGGTGACTAAGTGGCTAAGAGTACAGGCTCTAAACCTGTGTTTTAGTCTTTTTTATAAAATGTCACCCTAAAAGCATACATTATTTGTCCTTGTTTCTTTCTTTCTTTTTTTTTTTTTTTTTTTGACAGGCAGAGTTAGATAGTGAGAGAGACAGAGAGAAAGGTCTTCTTTCCATTGGTTCACCCCCAAAATGGCTGCTGTGCTGCACTGATCCAAAGCCAGGAGCCAGGTGCTTCCTCCTGGTCTCCCATGCAGGTGCAGGGCCCAAGCACTTGGACCATCCTCCACTGCCTTCCCGGGCCAGAGTAGAGAGCTGGACTGGAAGAGGAGCAAGCGGGACAGAATCCGGCGCCCCAACTGGGACTAGAACCCGGGGTGCCAGCGACGCAGGCGGAGGATTAGCCTAGTGAGCTGTGGCGCGGCCTTGCCTTTGAAGACTGAGCAAGGCCTGCTCAACTCAACAACTTCCTTTTGCTTTTACTGCAAAGTCTCCGTGATTGCTGCTACAGATTTTTACTGCGAAGGAAGGAAAATGAGGTTGACTTCTTGAGTCAATGACTCGTCTAGCTCCCCAGAATGTTTTTCTTCTGTAGAGTCCCAGTACACACTAGCTTGGGGTCATTAAAAGCTGTGAAAATGTCCTGTGTACGATTCACTTGATTACAGCCAGCTTCCCAACCTTGATTCTTGTTGGTGTGTAATAACTACTTAGACGTGACACGATGGGCATGCGGCTGCTGTCTATTACTTGGAGCTTTTCTGACTTACTGTGAACAGAAAGTGACAGAGAATCCAAGGAGTTTTATTCAGCTCTTTACCACATAGGATTGCACGGTACCATCGTGCAGGTTCAAAACAGTGATAGAGACCATCAGAAAAGACGACATTTTGGCTTAACAAGGTAGCAATATATTTATTATATCCCACCAGGATTAAAAGGACAAGGTTTGGGTCTGTGAGGGTGAGATTCAACTGCAGGGAACACTTATGGTCTCACAGCACCAGGCAGGAAAGCTGGCACTTTTCTGGCCGCTGCCATGGCTTCCCACGGTCCTCTTTCTTCATATTCTGCTCAGGATCGGCCACCTCGACAGAAGCCAAGCTGATGGAGTCACAGGGATTCTTCATACCCTCCAGAGTCATGAGAAGCTTCAGTTTCGTCAGCCAAAAGATGCCAAGGGAAACTGAAGCGCAAGCATCCTTCTTAATGGGTGAGGTCTTCCTAACAAGGCCGCTGCAAGGTACCAGACACAAACAGCAGCTCATTTACCCCTTGGGTCATGTCTCCTTGTTAGTCAAACTGCACTGCAGGCCGTGTGTCAGCAACGCTCCCATGGTTTGGGGTCCACTCACTGGTCAAGGTCGTCCAGTCCATTTTCTGGTATATAAAAAACTCTTGCCAACAGTTCTTGTTTGTTTTTATGAGCCAACATTCAAAGGATTGACTCACAGGAGCAAAAGTAGACCTCCATTCCTTCTGCTTTCCACTGCGTTGGATGTGTCTATTGTTCTCCTTAGTTAGTCATCTCTTCCATCCTTAGTCATTGTACTTGGACAGTTTTAACCTGGGGATAATGTTCATGGACTGCAGCTCCTGGAAGAGCAGCTTACAGGCGTACGGGATGCGGAGGGAAGACACATGACACGATGACTTGCAGTAATGACACCTGAAACCCAAGTCAGCACGTGTTAGAGGGACAGCAGTGCCAAAGCGAAGGCCTCCATGGAGGAAATGAGAGTTTTCTCTATACAATTCTACTAGCATTCCATCAAATCAGTTATTTTTCTATTTCTAAATGTCCACACTATCAAGTATGTACATAAATGCTCGGGAAAATAGAAACATCCATGGAAGCAAAAGAAAAAATAAAAACAAATCCCACTCCCTCCAGTTTTAGAAGCATACAACTTGAATCAGTTACTACCATACTTCTAGACCTTTCTCCTTAAAATGCAAAACACTTGCCTACATGCCCAAGCACTGGAAATTTACTCAGACTCTTCAGATTATATTTTTTGTTGGTTAATAGAGTTTTAAATTGCTTCAATCTCCATGTATTTGATAAGCAGCCACTACACTGGCATACTATTCTAGGTAAGATGTGAAACCATGACTATCCTGAGATAGTCAAAGTCTGAATGTGAGCGTGTATCTAATCAAATGCTAACTTCCCCAGCGTTCTTCAGGCTGGGTTATTTCTGTCAGCTACTGCACTGACAGCATGCAAGGCTTTGTGCAATAAGAATATGTATGTGCACAGATATGTGCATATATTCCCACTTAATCCTTACAACAGCCCTGTTCCTAACCAATATGCTCGCCATTCCAACTAGGATTTTTTTCTTTTTTCTTTCTTTCAGAAGAGCAGATGAACTGAACTTAGGTCTTTTTTTTTTTTTTAATTTATTTATCTGAAAGAGAGGGAGAGCGAGAGAGAGCGAGAGAGAATCTTCCACCTGCTAGTTCACTCCCCAAATGGCCTCAACAGCCAGGGGTGGGCCAGGCTGAAGTCAGGAACCAGGAGATTCTTCTGGGTCTCCCACATGGGTGGCAGGGGTCCAAGGACTTGAGCCAACTTCCACTGCTTTCTCAGGCACATTAGCAGGGAGCTGGATCAGAAGTGGAGCAGCTGGGACTTGAACTGGCACCCTTATAGGATGCTGTCACCAAGGGCAGTAGCTTAACTTTCTATGCCACAGTGCTGGTCCCTGAACTTAGATCTTAATAACTAAACTGAACAAGGGGTCCCAGGAGAAAGCGGAATTTTATTTCAAGTTTTAGGCCACAACAGGATGTTAAACTACTACCCAGGGGTCTGGGGCAGCTAAGACACCAGGTACCCCAGGTATCCAGCACAAATGCTGGTATTTAATAGGGAGAAAGCCAGGTCCTCCAGGTAACGGGAGGAGGAGAGGACACAGGTGCAAGAAGACCTGCAACAGAGGCTCAGAGATGCCATGCTGATGAGAAGACGTGGGCAGTAATGCCTACTTGCAGGAAATGTGTGTAAATGCACGTGTTCTTGGGTCAAGTGAGCACAAAGTGCCAGACACGCGTACAAGACCAATCTCAATCACGCTATGCCGTGTGCGACAGCATAAAGCAGACAAGTCACGTGGCCCCCGGGCCAGTGGTCCTGTGAGTACAGGACATTACACAGAAGGACACTGTGCAGCCATACCGAGACAACATAGATCATATTTATGCAGATGTAAGGTGTGCAGGACACACTGCAGAGTGAAGAGGGCAGTCTGCTAAACAGCGCAGTAACAGGAGGCTGCAGATGGGTTTCAGTGAGTGTACAGGGCCCTTAAAACAGCATGTGAAGTGCTAGAGATCTTTTCTCAAGTGTATATTTGTATTTTTCTGCTGTTATCAGAATCTTGAAAGGATCCCAGTCAAATAAAAAAATTAAAGAACTACTGGCAATCTGAGATGTCTGAAGTCACTAAGATGCTAACAGGGGTCATCTCTGGGGATTAAGACGACCGTCACCTTTTCTTTGTATTTCTGGAACTACTGAATATTTTGGGATGGTTTTAGCAACTGGTAAAACGAAACTGTAATGTGTCAGGGCTGATCTAGTCTCTGCAGGATCACATTCGTGCTCTAATGAAATCGGGGACATGGATTCCACAGGGTAACTTCCTGCTGATTCTCCTGTCTCGGATATGTCCCTGACTTCAAGCTAACCTCTCTAAAATTTCCAAATGTACTGATTCATAATCCAGATAGTCCATTAATCTTCTCTAGCATTAAAAAATTTTTCTATCATGGAAAATGTTCCAATGAGTGTGTGTGCATATAACTACCTCACCCTGTCTCTGAACAACTTCCAAAGCTAGAAACTTGACATGAACAATGAAATAGACTGATTTTTTTTTTTTAAGGACAAAGGCGGCAGCAGCAGGACGAGGCCACGGCTTCATACAGGAAGCGTCTGCCTGCTGAAATACCTGCTAGGGGCTAATTATCTCACAGGGACCTGCTCATCTGCCGTGCTCCTTCTGAACCTCTGTCCTGACTTGCGCCCTTGGCGTCTTCTGTGGAGCAGGTCTTGCTGTAAACATCCCCATAGCAATGCCGCACTAACGTGCAAATCACTGACAAAAGGCCAGTTTCAAGGTTCTGAACCGCTCTAATTACCCAGCCTCCACTGTGCTGCTCATTACAGAGCGACTTCCTGAAGACGCCCGCACTCCCTCCCTCCCACACAGCCAGCGGGACGACAGCATCGCCAGGCTCAGGGAGGCTGCCGGACCACCAGAATGGCGAGGCAGCAGGGAGTGAGCAGGCCACTCAGAATCAGACATGTGGCAGGTAGATTAAGGTCTAGTTTAACCACAGCAAAGACCCTCAAAAGGTATAACCTGATACAGTCCTCGTTCAAAGGATTTCAAATACAGAATACTCTGAGCACATTAACCTTCAAAGCTGGGCACTGCCATCAGGCAACCTGGAAATGCCAAGGGACTCAGCAGCCGAGGACAGGCCTAGAACAGAACGGTACTGTGATGGACCCCTGCGTCCGGGGGCCTGCCTACACGCCTCATTCCCTGAGCATCCGGAAGCCGGCACAGTGCAGACGCAAATCTGGTTTACTGTTGCTTTTCTCCTTTGGAGGATAGGAGGGAGGAGGACAAGAAAAGGGAACTCTTTTTTGAATGAGATGGCTCTTCCGTCCCATCCTTTCAAGGTAAATTACTTAAAAACCCTTGTGCCAAATTTGAAGACTTGACCTAGTGGAACGAGGTTCCAGGTGTCTCCCTATTACATTATTTCTTCTCTCCACCCCAGACTATGAAAAGCAAGCTCAATATGCATTTCAAAAGACACACAGACATCTCAGGATGGAAACAAACCGCTGCCTCACTGCTAAAGAAAGGGCCAAGCTCACCTCCAGAATAATGTCGCCCATCTCACAACCAGATGAAAAGGAGGAGCTGCAGAGGCCACCACGCCCGCTAGCTCATAAATGAAAAGATTTCTGCACAGACAGACTCATCAATTCCTCTACACCCAAAGCATACAATAATTGGCTCAAAGGTTTTGTCACTGAACAAGCAAGGTATACACTGGGTTCAAAGAAGCCCCCTTGTTCTGAACTCTTGATTTGCTTTATTTAACCAAGACGCTGGCAGCTAAGGACAGCAAGAGGTTGGGCTCTGTCCAAAGGAGGCTTTCAATTACTTATGGGCAATCTGACAAATGCAAGATATTATTTTGTAATTATTTTTTGTGAACCATGGACCAGGTCCCAGGCTGGAGACGCAGGGGTCAACAAGACAGAATGTAACCACTCAGAATGAACTAGAAGACAAGTTCCCCGTGAGCAGCCATTTACCTGTCCTGGTCACTACTGTACCAGCATTTCTGAGGCCTGGAACAGCCACGTGACACTTGATAGTGAGATACTCATTAAATATTTGCTGAATGAATGACTAAGACAGACATGGCTTCTCTCGTGGAATGTACAGAGCAAGGGTGAAGTAGCTGGCCACAGCAGAGAAAACAGACAAGGGGTCATGGCACCAGACCCTGGTCCTTTGGCTCTATCATCAATTTATTTAAGGCCCGTGGCAACCTACCTGGTTCTCTGTGTCAGAGGTTACAAATGAGGACATTTTACACAATGCATCTGCTAGGAATTTTTTGGGTAAAGAGTGTTATGAAAGGCATTTGAGATAACATTAAAAAAAAAAAAGATAAAAGTATCTACTCCTTGGAAGTTTAAATTCTAGTAAATATAAAAGCAAATTGTTATGCAGATAAACAAAACCTACAGCTTCCTCAATTACAGGCACATAGGGGGAAGGGCATGTTGGTGATCAGAGGCAGAGATGGGACAATATGGATTATCCAGGTTCAATTCTTGAGCTGTGATTTTAGAGGCAAGGGGTGTGGTAGGAGAGACACATGGGATCTACTTACCAGCCAGAATACCCCAGAAGTCCACACTGGCCACAGACATCAACCTCAAAGGCATCACTTGAAATCATTAGTCTCTCTAGCAAAAGCATGCTGGCTCCATAACCGATTAAACAGTCACGTTCCATTTCTCCAAGACGCAAGCCACCATCACGAGATCGACCTTCTGTAGGCTGCCTTTGAAACAAATTATTAGACAAATGTGTTATTATAGTAAAGAAACAAAGAGTGCCACACGCTGACTAGGAGCACAAGGCTTTGGAGCTGGGCTCACCTGGATCCAACTCACTTACTAGACAGTAACCTTGAACACTGCTGCTTAGCCTCATTGTGAAAGTGCAAAAAATTACCCATCCCAAAGAGCCTCCAATGAGAAAAGACATACTACTGGTGGTTATTAATAAATACCATAATTATATCATATGATGCAATAATGTGTTAGTATATTACCACATAAAACATTAGTGCTAGCAATATCCCAATAGTAAAGTCCTCCAATCACGGAACGATGTCTGAGCGTTCTCAGAGCTGTCTTGGTATTCTGTTATTTAAAGCAGAAAAACTCAGCAGAACAGACAGTGGCTGAAACAAGAGTCCCCTAGTAGACAGGTCTGTCCCCTGAATGGACTCCCTGTGTTTTAAATATATGATGGGAAAACCTTAAAAGGTTAAATACCCAAGAACCAGTGATGGAGGTAAAATTAGGGAATTCCGAATAATTCAGGCAACCTCACCTCAATATTAACCACACAAACTGTTTGAGAAAAGGAAAACCAAGGGAGACGTGAACTCTGTGGTTGGCTTACTTTGGAGTGATTTCTTTAAAAGACTTATTTTTATTTATTTGAAAGGAAGTTACAGAGAGAGAGAGAGCGTGCGCGAGAGAGAGGGGGGGAGGGAGAGAGAGAGAGAGAGAGAGAGAGAGAGAGAGAGAGAGGTCTTCCATCAGCTGGTTTAATCCCCAATTGGCCACAATGGCTGGGGCTAGGCCAGGCCAAAGCCAGGAGCCTCTTCCGTGTTTCCCATGTGGGTGGCAAAGACCCAAACACCTAGGCTGGACTCCACTGCTTGCCCAGCACATCAGCAGGGAGCCGGATTGGAAGTAGGGCAGCCAGGACTCAAACTGATGCCCATATGGGATGCTAGTATTGCAGGCAGTGGCTTAACCCTCAGGGCCACTATGTTGGCCCCAGAGTGACACTTCCTGGAGGAGCTCTTGGAGCAGCGTGGACCATAAACTCCAGGTTTGCTTTATTCCACAGCATCTTTTAATCTTTGTCATTGTCACTAGCTTTCTAAAGAATTAAGAAGGTGAACACAGTGTATGCCAATGTGTGTAGAAATTTTAATGCTGTTTTTGGCATGGGATTGAATGTTACAATGGAGAATCAAAAAAAGCCATAGATTACTTGTTGAAAGAAACTCTACACACGAAAAAGTCAGGTTTAAATGAACACATTATAGTAGAAACTGCATAACCAAGCACAGCATTCATACAACTTTATCTGTGGGTAGAAATAGTCACGGGTAGGTGCTCCCTCCCCTTGAGGTCACCAGATAAGGAGAGGGCAGACAGACTGACTACATGTGGGCAAGGCCTTGGATTTTAACCAACTAAGTTAACTGACTACAAATAAATGTACTTCAACCAGTCTTCAAATGGAAGACACAAAAGCAATTCAAAAAACATAACTTCTGGAACCACTGCCGTGGCGCGCTAGGTTAATCCTCCGCCTGCGGTGCCGGCATCCCACATGAGCGTCGGTTCTAGTCCCGGTTGCTCCTCTTCCAGTCCAGCTCTCTGCTATGGCCTGGGAAAGCAGTAAAAAGATGGCCCAAGTCCTTGGGCCCCTGCACCCACATGGGGGACAAGGAAGAAGCACCTGGCTCCTAGCTTCAGATCAGCATAGCTCTGGCCATTGCGGCCATTTGGGGAGTGAACCAATGGATGGAAGACCTTTGTCTCTGTCTCTCTCTCTCACTGTCTGTAACTCTACCTGTCAAATAAATAAAATCTTAAAAAAATTAACTTCTTCTACACAACAAAGCAGTGTATAGGAAGTAACAGCTCTGACATTTGTGTTACTCTGAAAGAGCGTTGGGGCTGCCACTGAAATGGCAGTGCAGGAGGGGACGGCTACTAAAGAAGGTGAGGGGAGGCCGGCACCATGGCTCACTAGGCTAATCCTCTGCCTGCGGCGCCGGCACACCGGGTTCTAGTCCTAGTCGGGGCACCGGATTCTGTCCCGGTTGCCCCTCTTCCTGTCTAGCTCTCTGCTGTGGCCCGTGAGTGCAGTGGAGGATGGCCCAAGTGCTTGGGCCCTACACCCGCATGGGACACCAGGAGAAGCACCTGGCTCCTGGCTTTGGATCAGCGCGGTGCGCCGGCCATAGCGGCCATTGGAGGGTGGACCAATGGAAAAGGAAGACCTTTCTCTCTGTCTCTCTCTCTCACTGTCCACTCTGTCAGAGAGAAAGAGAGACAGAGAGACAGAGAGAGAGAGAGAAAGAAAGAAAGAAAGTAAGTAAGGGGGTCGCTCTCCTGACCGCAACCTCTCTTCCATCAGTACAACAGATGCACATCCACTTGGCTGTACACGGGGAAGGGGCTGAGTCATCCACACCTCGCCCTTGGTTGATAAGACCATAGAACCCACACCTTACTGCTTTACTCTTCTTCCCCTACCCCCGTACGTTACCAGCCCGGCAGTACTCAGTGACAGCAGGGAGGGAACTGGCTACTCACTGAGCACCTCTTATGGACTGGTAGGGTGTACGTTCTGTATTTAAGGACCTGACAGTCACAGCACCCTGGGAAGCAGGTACTGTCATCTCTGCTTTATATTTGAGAAAAACTAAAACAGAGAGAGGCTTGTGATGGTGCTTAGAGGTGGAGAGGAGGCCATGCCCAAGCCTACCTGTCTCAGTAGCAGGGCCACACCGAGCCAGGTAACTCTCTTCATTGGCTGGGTGGTCCTGTGTGCTTTAGGATGCCAAGTAGCATGGCCAGCCTCTACCCCCTGGTGAAAGTAGCTCCCTTCCCAACCCCAAGTTGTGACAACTAAAAATGTCTTCAGATGTTGTCAAATGTTCCGGGTGGTGTGTTGAGTGTGTGTGTCGGGGTGGGGGGAGGGGATTGTGGCAAAATCAGCCCTATTGAGATCTACCGCCCTGAACTATGCTTCTCCAACTCCAAAAAACATTACTAAGAGCACAAGAAACAGCACAGCTGTCCCTCACTATCTAGGGGCACTGGTTCCAGGCTTACCTGAGGACAACAACATCTAAGCCTACTCAAGTCCCCTATCCACACCCACCAGTGTACAGTCATGCATCACTTGACAACAGGGGTATGTTCTGAGAAATGCAGAGTTAGGTGATTCTCCTGTTGTGTGAACACCACAGAGTGCACTTACACAAACCTGTCGCTCCCCCTCTTCGTGGAGGAGCAACACAGGACCCTGCGCTGTTCTTTCATCTGCTCGGCCCTCCCCGGGTTTGCTGCTGGTTCTTCCCAGGTTGGCTACTATCCCTTCCACCTCCGTGGAAGGGCGGTTCCCCCTGGCCGCTTTCCCCACTTCCGCAGGGGAGCGGCACACCGCCGGCCGGCTCTCTGGGGGGCTGCACAGGTGTTCCCTCAGATGTTCCCCTTAGATGTTCCTGGTGCATGCCGTCTCTCTCCTCCTTTATGGTCCTCCTCTGCCAATCCCAACTCGGCTGCCCACACGCCGAGTACGCTGCTCTCCTTCAATCAGGAACAGGTCGTGCAGCTTGTCAAGTTGGTGAGAGGCAGCTGGGTAGAAGCTGTTGCCTCCTCTCCCAGCGCCATATTGTGGGAGAGCAGATGCATAGAATAAGTCTTAATTCCAGTAACTTAGTCTAGTCCGAATTGCTCCCCACACAAACCCAGGGGGAAGTCTACTGCACACCTAGGCTATATATATGGCATATGGCATACATGGCATAATCTATATGGCACAGCCCACTGCTCCTGTGGCCATGATGAACAAAACACAGGTGTGATTAAATCAAGCATGAGAGAAAAGGATGCAATCAAGAGATGTGGTAACCACGAGATGTACGAGGCTGCAGACGGTGTACTGGCGTTCTGTTTTACAACAGACTTTTTGTAAGTAGAAATAAAATAAAGATGAAGAAGTAGAGAAAACATATACACCAGTAACGTAGTCACTAATTATCAAGTATTATGGACCTTACATAACTGTATCTGCTAGACTTTTTGTACAACTGTTAACACAGTTGTATTTGTACTACAGTTGCTTGTGCTACAGTGTCCCTGGGTGACAGAAAGTTCTCAGCTCCATTATAATTTTAGGGGACCCTCATCATAGATGTAGTCTTCTGACTGAAATGTTGTTATGCAACCTATCTGTACTTTGAATGATCTCTAGATTACTTGTAATAGCTAAAACAATGTAAGTGCCATGTAAATAGTTGTCTCGTTTGGGGAATACTGATAAGAAACAAATTCCATACATTGTCCAGTACAGGCACAATTTTTCTCCCAAATATTTCTGATCCATAGTTGGCTGAGCCTGCAACATGGAACCTAAAGACACAAAATACTGATACAAAGAACTTGTGATTTCCTTCCCCAATAAAGTTACCCACTCATCAACACAGACTCTATGCTTGGAACTGAGGGCATGCTGGGGAAGTGGGCACTCACAGGCCCTCTCCTCCTGGAGCTGACTCAGATAAGCAAGTGGCATTCTCGGTCATGTGTGGCTGTTCAAGTGATCACGAGGGACAGGGAAGATTGGTGGGAAAGGGACAGGGAGAGGCTGGACAATGCATACCAGAATACAGACAGATGGCAGTAGTCGGTCCTGGTGTTTCACAGCACAGTGGGGCAGGAGAGAGGAGCTGACAGGCTCCAAACATAAAGAACAGGAAATGGAAGTGCTAACTGCCTGATTTGATCCATTGATCCATTTATGATTATGTATGTGTTGAAATAATGCACTATACCCCCAAAAAAGGTACAAGTATTAAATGCTAGTTGAAAATGAAAAATAAAATAAACAAAAACAAATAAGCATGCAAGTACCGGAGCCTTCTGTTTCTATTACAGTCTTAGAAGTACAAATGTGGTTTGGGCGTTTTCCATACATGCATGGGTACATGCAGGTAAACTGATACAGGGTACTTGGAAGAATTCATGGAAGTGTGTATAATGAAAAAACTATGCACGGATTTCAGAACTTTTCACGTCAAAATAGACTTAGTTTTAGCTGCATTTCCATAAACATTTTAAAGTTCCCTCCTTGGAGCCCCTCGGAATAGGAGTGCATTTGCAGAGCGTTACACTCCAAATGGCTGTATTTAGGAGGCCACTGGCAAGACCTACCAAGTGGGTTTGTTCTTGTGCCTGCAAAGTGATTTTTAATTGGTAACTTCTTTTTTGAGTTAATAATACATACGTTTCCCCCTCCCCAGTGCTTAACATTCCAAATTTTAACATCCAGGAAAACAGAAACTTCACTGAGTCTGCTTACTGCTCTAACTGAAAACTGCAAGGTGGACTTGACGGTACTACAGATTCTTGCAATGTTTTCCTCTTACCTGGTGAGGACGGCACGTGGGCCCCGGGCGCGGGCGTGCATCTTATCCAACACCATGTGCTTCAGTTTCTGATAGTACACGGGGCCAAAGTAGATGTAGGCTTCTAACGGCTCTCTGGAAGACAGGTCCGCATGTTTGGGTTAGTTAACAAGTAATGGCTTTTTCTAAGATTCGTCCTGGGCTGGTTGCTACTTACATACGACTGACTGAGTGAATAAAAAGGCTAGATCTGAAAGAAATAAAAGCACCACAGCTACACTGAAAGATAAATGGTTCACAGAGAAATAAACACCTGAAGCAATGTGTGTAAGATGACCCATCCTTCATGGCTTCTACTCCAGTGAGGCCACCATCCCCTCTCGCCTACCCTACCACAAACAGTCCTCTAATTGACCTTCCAGCTTCTAAACGTATCCTTCGACAGTCCATTCTTCACATAACAAGCCAGGGCCATGCCTCCTAAAATGTAAATCACAATAAACTCCCCAGTGGCTTCCCATTAAACTTACAACCTATAATGGCGAAATTCTGTCAAACAGAATTTGGTTCCATCTGACACCAGACTCACTTCTCATTCCCTGCTTGGTCACTCTCTTCCAACAACACCAGCTTCTTCATTACTCCTCAAATGCAGCCTATGACATTATGTGACTTTTCCTGGTGCCTGCCATTCCAAATTTTGATATGCCAGGAAACATTCTTTCACCAGGTCAAACATTTCCCCTCTTCAGAGAGCCCCTCTCTGCTCAGCTCATCTAGAAGAGTTCTCTTCCCACCCCGCACATCTCAACCTCACCCTCCAGTGTACTCAACACCTTCAGGGACTGTAGTGCACACTGATTTCTTTGATGACTGCTCGTCTTCCCCACAAGAAATAAACTCTGCACTTTGTCTCCTTGGTCCCTAGGGCTCCGCACCCATGACCCCAAGTGTCTAGTAAACATGGATTCCATGCAACTTTGGAAGAACTGTCATGGAAGTTTTTAAAGTGACTGAATATATAAGTGCTTTGACAGAGACATCTTTTTTTCTTTAGTCTGGAACCAGAACTGTCTCAGAACTGCCTTCCTCAAAGGAAAAGAAGAATCCACATGCTCCATTTAATCCACATGACAATTCAGGAAGGGAGCATTGCTGTCCCTGTTCTGAAGATGCAGGGAAAAAAGCACAGAAGGTCTGCGACGCTAACACGAGCTGGTGAGGGGTCAGCATGGATTCAAAGCCAATGCTCTCCCTGCCACACTGGCTGGTCTTGAAACAAGCCAATTTGGGGCTCCAGTAGGAAGGGCAAATGAAGCAATACACACAGCAGAGCGGCAATGAAAAAGGTTTGGTCCTTGTTTGCTCGCTGCATGTGACAACACAGTCAGCCTCATTCAGAGGCCTCTGCAGTTACCAAGCCATTCTGCTGGCTCACGTGCAACCGGATTCTCGGAAGCCACAGAGGAGGGTGGGAGGCACAACGGAGAGGACATCTTGGGACCCTGTTTTCATCTCAGCTCTGTTGCACAGTAATTGTACAATCTCACTCTCTGTTTTCTACAATCAAATGCTCAGATCAAGGTTTTTTCCATGTCTGGTAACAAATGATTCTAGTCCTCAATAGCATGGCTGCTCATAGAATTTAGAGAACTGTCATGCAGTGCCCTTCCACCACCAACAGAACAAAGCCTTTTCCCTTCCACTTACGTAGAACGTCCCTTCCAGCTATGTTCAAGAATAAACAAGGGACAAAAGCTCGTGGGTAAGTATGTCTGCAGGCCCTCTGCGGAATTTTCATCAAGCAGGCTAAATGGTGTTTCTCAACTTTGCCATGAAAAACTCTGGCTGGGGACCTTGGGGGAGGCAGTGTGGACTGGGGCACAGACTCCTGCGTCCATAGTAGGCAGCACACAGTCTGTCCAAGTCTTTCACAACAGTGATGTTTAGGAAGTTTCTACTATATTGATTCTATGGCTTTCACACTTTCTGGTCAACATTTGTATTCTTTGGGTGGATAAGTAGAAAGATGATCAATTTAGCAATAAATACTGTTTTTAAAAAATGAACTTCCATTATTATACTGAACTCTTTTTTTTTTTTTTTTTTTGGACAGGCAGAGTTAGACAGTGAGAGAGAGAGAGAGAGAGAGAGAGAGAGACAGAGAGAGAGGTCTTCCTTCCATTGGTTGACCCCAAAATGGCGACTACGGCCAGCGCGCCACACCAATCTGAAGCTGGGAGCCAAGTACTTCCTTCTGGTCTCCCATGTGGTTGCAGGGCCCAAGGATTTGGGCCATCCTCCACTGCACTCCCGGGCCACAGCAGAGAGCCGGACTGTAAGAGGAGCAACCGGGACAGAATCCAGCGCCCCAACCGGGACTAGAACCCAGGGTGCTGGAGCCGGCTTTTTTTTTTTTTTTTTTTTTTTTTTTTTTGACAGGCAGAGTTAGACAGTGAGAGAGAAAGACAGAGAGAAAAGTCTTCCTTCCGTTGGTTCACTCCCCAAATGGCTGCTACGGCTGGCACAGCAGAGAGCTGGACTGGAAGAGGAGCAACCGGGACAGAATCCGGCACCCCAACCGGGACTAGAACCTGGGATACCGGCGCCGCAGGTGGAGGATGAGCCTAGTGAGCTGCGGCGCCAGCCTTACTGAACCGTTTTGAAATAGAATGTTAGTCTTTTCCTACCATGTCATCTTGTCTTTTTTTTTTTTTTTAAAGATTTACTTATTTGAAAGGTAAAGCACTAGAGAGAGAGAGAGAGAGAGAGAATGAATGAATCTTCCATGTACTGGTTCACTCTCAAAATGGCCTCAAAATAGCCAGGGCTGGGCCAGGCCAAAGCCAGGAGCCCGGAACTCCATCCATGTTTCCCATGTGGATTAGTCCATCATCCTTTGCCGTCCAGGCACATTAGCAGGGAACTGGATCAGAAGCCGAACAGCCGGCATTACTTAACCCTGTTGAGTCAAAACCCCTACCGTGATTCTAGAACACCTCAAGTATCATATACCTAACAAATCCATAGTACCATAGTATGGCTAAATGATTTCATTATTTATTTTCACTTTTATTTGACAGAGAAAGAGAATGCTTTCATCAGCTGGTTCACTTGCTTAAGGCATGCAAAAGCCAGCGCCAGGCTGAAGCCAGGAGCCTGGGAAGGACTCAAGTATTGGAGCCATCCTCTGCAGCCTCCCAGGATGCCCATTAGCAGGAGGCTGGATAGGAAGAGGAACAGCAAGACTTAAACCAGGCATTGACATGTGAAGTGGGCACCCCAAGTGGCAACTTAAGTCACTGCCATCAAATGCTTGCTCCCTGAGAGACCACTTTAAAAAGCACTCCATATTTTTAACAGAAACAGGTCCGACCAGTTACCCTTGCAGGGTCTATCTGCAATGCCAAAACCAATTCTGTGCTGCTGCTGTGTAGTATGACTTGTGCTTAAGGTCTCTGACCTCTGTCCTAACGAACCCATTCTTCCCCTTTGGGTGACCCAACAGCCTACTCACCCTGTGATGCCGGAGGTGACATAGTCCTTCCCCAAGTAGTTGTAACCATGGCGAACGAGGTCTTCACACACATCCTTCACTTTGCTCCCTCCAAATGCAGTGCCGTAGTGGAACCTGCCGTCCAACACGCCAGCCTTGCCGGCCAGCAGCTCAATCAGCTTTCCCACCTGTGGGAAGGGAGCAGCTCCAGTGAGTACCTCCCCGTGGCACAGGGATTCTCTCTGCCTATTTCTCTCTGGCTCAGATCCTCAAACAGACATGAGACGACTGCTATTACAATAGTGATAAATCAATAGCAGCCAAATTTCTGGCTTTCTTGCCATGTGTCAGACTCTTTGAAAAAGCCTCACACGTGTGAATAAATTTTACGCCTCTCAAGTCTGCCATGAGATAGGTACTGTTATCCCCTCAGTTTACAGAAGAGGAGACTCAGGTACAGGGAGGTTCAGTGACTTGTCCAAGGCCATTCCGCTGGTCAGAAAGGGGAACCCTGAGTATGGAAGGATGCACCTAGGTTCACCACAAGGTTAAGTTCAGCAGAGAGGTGTGGCCCGGAGTGGTCAGGGGCTGGGGACCTGTTTATCCAGCAGGGGATCAAAGGGCTCTTTCTAAAATCCAGCCTCAGGGGCCCATCACCCGCACTCACTCTAACTCCACTACCTGCCTGCTTTCTTCCTTCAAAGTGGCACCCCCGAGAAACCCAAAGGTAACTGACCGTCATTCTCGATGGGAAGCCGTGTGGGTTCATTATGATGTCCGGACAGATGCCAGAATCACAAAACGGCATGTCCTCCTGGGGGACGATCAAGCCGCAAACACCTGGGGGACAGAAGATTTCATGCCACGTAAAGCGAATCGGCAGAAAGGAGGACTACAGTACTTAATTGGCATCTCCCTGCTGCTATCTCTGTTTCCACTGCTCGGAAACCTTCCCCACGGTCTCTATCACGAGCAACAAAGGCAATTTCCAACACTCCTGCTAGACAAACGGTACAGAAATGAGTCTCCTTGCGGAAAAGGCGCTGCAGCCTGCGGCCTGCCCCATTGGCCTGACACACAATGATGCCGCCAGGCTGCCTGCCCACCCTTCCAGGCCGTGGAGACAGAGGGGCAGTGGCTTCGCTGAGCCCTGGGCCTGTCAGCGGCCCTGAGGCGTACAGTCTGGCAGCGATTTTGCTGCTCACTGGCGAGTTTCTGATCTGCTAGGTTCTGCACCCAAGTCCCAGGAACGCAAGTTCTCTGACCGGCAAACACAGACTGAACAAGGGAGTGCGTTTAAAACACAGACTTAAAAAGCTGCGACAAGAAGTCCTCGTGTGTGGCTGATGTGCTAATAGGTCTACCGCTTGGCTACAGACTGCTGGTTGCCTGGCTGATTCTTGCCAGGGCTGCCTTGGCTAAGCCTAAACTGCCAGCAGGAATTTTAATTCCTATAGCTTATAGCACATTAGAAAAGCGATCTTTGATTGAACTTGTAAAGTTGAACAAGAAAATTAAATGCCAAATCATCCTTGGAGAAAAAGGCTAGACTCAGAAGTGGAATTCTAAGAATGAAAACAGAACAAAATAGAAAACCTACTAACTCTGTGTTACCCTACTGGTATTCTCCTAAATTAACTGTCCTTTATTATGTCCTTAATATTATTCTAACCTGTAAGGGACTTTTGTGGCTAAATAGTTCTTAATTCCTCTGATTTCTCTTTCTTGGGAGGAGAAACAGGGGTAGAATTTAGAGTGTTAACCACCTCTACACAATCCAGAAGTTGAAAACAAGTGTACAGTGGCACTGCACTAAGAACATGCTTTTATACTGGAAAAAGACAAAATTACTTTCCTTGTGCTTAAAAGTTGCCAACCATCTGCACCTATTGAAAAGACACTGCTGTTGATTTTTTTCATTCTATTCAAACTACTTTAAAATAAAATTTTAGTGATTTGTTATCATCACCAGGAGGTGAAGCCTGTAAGCAAAGGAGTCTGTGTCTCTTTGACTATTAATATTCTGACTTCTGGTGGTGGCCAACAAAACGGTGACTTGGCTTGTAGAGCTGAATTCTAGGGCCGGGGGCTTTTTGGCTGAAATAGTATTGTTTATTATAAAGAATCTATGCTTTCTTACACCAAGAACAGAGACACCCATTCCGTTCACTTGATTTCAACTCCAGCCATGATGTGTTAGAATTTAAATCAAGCAGAGCGTGTGTCCTCCAAAAATCCATCTTACCCACACTGGAATTATCTGACAAAACCCCAGGGCTACTGGGAAATCTGCCTTGAAAGAGATCAAACTGTAAATCTAAGTGCACGGACAACAACATTGTTTAGTAGTGAACAAAATGTTAAAAACGGCAATTCCGAAGAGGGGCCAGAGTCCCAGGCTGTCTGGATGAGAAGGTGGAGGGCTTAGCTACACCCCTTAAAAACAAAACCCAAGACAGCTCTGGGCACCCCTGAAGCAGCAGTTCACAGGGGGATGCCGGCGTCTGCTCAGGAGGAAGCTGCCCCTTGGCTCCCAAGAGAAGGTGGGAGTGAGGGACAAGAGGTACAAAAACTGAGCGAGTGGGAAGGAGGCCTTTCTACGGGGGGAGGGGAAGGAGAGACTCAGAGTTTGTGTTTTCAGTCCCTGCATTTAATCAAGCGAACTCAACTTCATCATGCTGCTAAAATGAAAGAAATGCTCGTTCCCCTGAAATCTGAATCTCTAATAACTCACTAAAATCTGATTAATATTTAGAGCGCACAGCTTCCTTTTGGGGAAGTTGTTCTCTTATCAGCTCCTTTCTGATAGTTCCTTTAAAAAATACATGTTAGCAGCTTTCGGATTTTTTTTCTCCCTTCCATTACAGGACCTGCTGGGTTTGTCTCCGAACCAAGGGCACCTGTAAGCCAAAAATTAAATCTTAGCTAACTTAAAATTACTTTAGGCTCTGAAAACCCTTTTATATGCCAAGATGGTTCCCATAGCAGACAGCCCTGTGTTGTTTGTTTTGTGTGAAAGTGAATGATAAAAGATCCATGAAATCGACACAGAAAGCCAGAACAGCAGAAAGAACCGAGGGCTCTCCATCACCGCGGCTTCTACCCTCTGCTGACTCGCGGGACAATGGGAGCTACACATCCAACTGCAGATCTAACACAGCTGTGCATTTCATTAGATGAAGAGCACTAGTGACACAAGTAAATAATTAACTTATTCTGCTCCGCTGGCTGTGCTTATGAGACCAGTCATAGCTGACAGATTTTAATACAAGTTAACACAAAGGGACCGTAATGAGCTTAGAAGTTAAAACAAAATATTTAGACAGAATTTGATGATCTCGAATCTCAAATTAGACAGATGATTTTTAAAATCACTGAATTCATTAGGGTAAAAAGTGAGTTCTCAATCTTAGAACCAGACTTTTTTTTAATGGTATTGCTCTGCTTTCAAAATTATTTAAATTCTAAATCAAAGTAGGGAGATTTCTTATTTTCAAAGGGAAAAGTCCGACTGTTTTCCTCCAGGGACAGGGGCATAAAATCCATTCCAATATTTAGTGCTCTTAAAAGTTAGGGTCACTTTCCTTTAATGCTGGTTAAAAAATGTAAATGATATGCAGGCCGCTTCAGTGTGTTAACACTCCCCTGGATCCCTGAAAAGAGGACGGACTACAAATAAACCATATCTAATGGAAGCTGTTGTCAGACAATTACCGATTCATACCCTAAATGCTTACACAGCATTTCAGATTTTAAAATAAAATTTCATCCCCTGGCTCATGCTGGTGGCTCAACCTCATTGTTTACAGCACAGCCTCCTGGCGGTAAAATGCAAACACACCAATTTAACAAGCCCAGGAACACTTCACAGCCCCTCTAGGGCCAGCTGGGAATTAGACCACAGACTACACTCTGCAACTTTGCACAAAAATATATGATAGGGAAACAGTGAATCACAGGGAGCAAGAGGACTGTGGCTACCTAGTCAACAAAATGTGATTCTATCCCCATCGATCTTAATTCCAAGTTGTAAAGGGAGACAGTTTAGGGATCCAAACAAGTCACAAGTGTGAGAGCCCAATCTGCTCAGCAGAGGCATATCTGGAACACCCGGCCACAGAGCTGCGTCACAGCCCAGAGACTGCAAGCTTCCACATCAATTTTCTATTGCTAGTTCCACAGCTTCACAGAACATAGAAATCACTGAAGAAGAGATTAACCCTGCTAAAAGCCCAGTTAATCTTACAGTTCATTTGATTTTCTTATAAAGTACCTGAAACTATTAACAGCAACTGACTTATTCCCAAGTCATTTTTCACTTTGCAAAAATAGTGTTGGGGTGAGCATTTGGCCTAGCAGTTGTATAGTCCACAGCTCATATGGCAGTGTCTTGGAGCCCTGGTTCCACTGTGGATTCCAGTTTCCTGCTAATAAGCACCCTGGGAGGCAGCAGGTAATGGTTCAAGTACTTGGGTTCCTGCCTCTCATGTGGAAGACCTGGATTGAGTTCCCAGCTGTGAGAACTTGGGGTGGGAGGGTCAGTGCAAGAGAGCTACATCTGTCTCTCTCCCTCAAAAAAATTACTAGTTTTACTGTCTTGAATCTGTGTAATGGAATGTCTTCATTCAAACAAGCTGGATTTCTATTTTCTTGGTAGTCACTGCTAAGTACATGCTGTGTGACAAGTGCAGTAAGAGGTAGGGACAGAAAGAAATGCGGGGCCCTAACTCCAGAGAGGCAGAGGCAAAGCCTGTGCAGAGTCATAGGGGGGAATGATGACAAGGAGAACCTTTATACAATTCGGCTTGCCACAGCCTAATGCTGGGACGATGCCCGGCTCACCAGGCAGGACAATCTAGCCACCCACCTGTACTTTCTGCAGGCAGGGAACCATCAGACAAGGTACTGAATGAATAGGGAATGACACTGTGACTTCTCTCAGCCACAGTGCCACAACGCGGCTGTCGAGGCGATAACACTCTAGCACCAGTGCCCAACATTCATGAGGTACATCAGTGCAGGCTAAACGCCATCTGGGAAGAGTTCTCACCACCCTGCCCTCAGACCTCAGGAGTGCAGGACACCAAGGCATCAGGTGGCTGTAAGGTCAACTTAGCCTTAGGGTGTGGATGGAGCACCACTCTGTGGGCGAGCCTTAGTCATCCAATCTTTGTAATGGGAATAATTAGCACTGACCTCACGGGGCAGTTGTGTTAGAAGAACAGATGAGCTAATGTCTGAGAGGTACTTTAAGGTCCTTAGAGAAAGACTGCATCTAAATACAAGGAATCATTATTATATAAGAAACCTAATTACTCCCAGCAGGAAGCAACAAGCTAAGTGAAGGAGCCCAACTTAATGTCACACTCAGGTCGGCTGAAGCTCACTCCTTCGCAGGTTGTTCAGGTCATTTGCCATCACTGCAGAACTTCACAGGGCCTGGGGCTGCCAACTGCTAGTGGGAAAGAGTTTACTGCTGATGAACATGGCGGTAAATGGGGCCAAAGCAGCAGCAGGAATGCTTTCAAGTTTGTTCCTATTAAGTAAGAAATGTTTTGTTTTGAATAAACTCATCTCCATGAGCCTTTACACATTCACAAATGTAAATCTCTAAATCAAAACACGAAGGCCAACACAGGTGGTTGCTCCTTTCTTCCCTTCCTCCTTTCCAGTTATCGAATTAACCTCCTTTTCTTTTTCACACCACTACCTTAAATAATCCCAAGGGGCAGGCGAGAGCAGACAAAAACTGTTGAATCATACGAGCTTTGTTCTCTTGTTGAATCACTTCCAGACCTATCACATCACTTGCCACATCCCGGCTGACATAATTTTAATTCAGCTCTTCCTTACATGTTAACAGATAAATAATGCATAAGAAAACTTGATTAGCTTTCTTATTAAAACATCACTCTAAATGAGAGGAGGCGCTAGAAGACAATACAGTTTTTACACGGCTTTCCCAGGAGCTGTTGAATGGTTTGATGTGATAAATCTGCATAGTCCAAAGCCCACAAAGGGCTGATTAATTGAAACCCTTACAATGCTTCTGGAAGCAGCTATTGTAAAACAATAACCATAGGAACTTTACAAAATACACACGGCTGAATGTGTCAAGAGCTTAATAAAATGTGTTGAGGCTACACTATTTGGAAACAGAATTGGAGATTTTTATTCTGGGCCATAAAACACTAAATACCCTAATTTCAAAGCTTTAGTTGGATATTTACTGAAAGGTCAGAGGGGTTACAGGCTAGCTACTGAAGACCAAAATTTGTTTGGAAAAAGTAAATTACATAAAATCTTCTTACAATAAGGGGTCTATGTGGACGGAATAATCCTGATTTCCAACATGAAAGTAAGAGTTGATGAAATTTCTCTTTGGACCCAACTCTGAGGGGAGCTTTGGCATCATGCACCTTATCTTGGGGCTCATGCTGTCAGCTCCATCGGCCCCGGATCCCCTCCCACTTAGAAACTCCCATTCAAGCAGGATCAAGCAAAGTAGGGAGCCAAAGATATCCAGACTGTTTGAAGCTTCAGAGGATTTCAGACAGTCTCAAGTGCTACAAGGGTACAAGGTGTTATTATTATTACACTAAATCAGGGCCCTTTCACTCTATTTTAGAAAACATAATATTTAGCAAAAAGAACCAACGAAGGTCTGGCAAAACCAGTTTGTAACCAAGCCCCATTTAACAAATACACTTTCTTCTCAGTTTTGCTACATGTGACTTCACATTTTCTTAGTTTTCACAGTGCTTCCTGCCTACTGTGTAAGGATTCTTTGACGTGCTGGGAAACTACACTAAGTTTTCTTTTATTCTAAGAAACAGTCAATCAAACTGTTCCTAAATTAATTTGGCAGGTCAGTAAATAATTTTTATTATTGAAAAATGAAGGCAAATGACCTTATAATGCAACTTATTTTGAACAACAGAAGGGCAAAGATGGAACTTTGTAACAACTTTATGCATAATTCTTCTCAACCAGAGATAGATATGCTAAAGCCTTACATGGAAAACTCCATTTTTGGGAGGCTGGATTTTATTGTAAAACAAAAGGTGACTTTGCTCCCTTTAACCTAGCTGTCTGGTCCTTTATGGTCTGGTGGGGGCAGGGGTGTCAGCGAGCGTATGCCATTGTCTCAAACTCCCCGTTATTAAAGAGCTCCTGTTTGCCAGGACAAACACTCCAGCTCCAGCGCAGTCCCCCTCTGCTTAGGAAGCCTGCCTGGTGCTGCTGCCCGATGCTGTGATCTGCAGGACCTTTGTTGGAGGTGCTAATCCTTTTTCACATGAGAGACTGAGAAATGTTCTTTCAGGGAAGTGATATATTGCTTTTTTTTTCCCTTCTCCACATCAAAGGAGCCCACTTTTTCCTCCCTCATTGTGAATGGCAGCAAAAGTCAGAGGAAATCTGGAAATATAATAATTTGGTTTGCCTGAATACTGAAATGCAACTTAACTTGGGAACTCCAGAGAGAGAAAATGTTTGTTAGAGAATTAAAGAGAAAGAGAGAGAGAAAGCAGGAGATCTTCTAATAAATGCTCAGAGGAAAGAAGGCACGAGAAAAAATATTTGCCCCTTGACTTTCCTCCAGGTAGAATTCATATCAAAATTAAAGACACTTACACAAGTTACTTCAATTTTAATAGAAAGTCTAGTTTCAGACATTATTCCAATCAGCATTATATGTGAATCTCTATGTTTAACTCTGTCTATACGGCTGATCATGAAAGACTATGAAGGACCCATGTTCTGTTCTACTTCCCCTTCAGAACATCACTGTGCATCGACTGTGTAGGTCCTGCGTTTGCTCTTAAGTACTCGGAGAATCTGGAACAGTGGGGAAAGGAGATGAGGACCTCAAGGTTTACATACTTCTCCCCAGCTGAATTTAAAAACAAAACTTTCCTTCTTTTGTAAACACATACAGCAAGTTCACAAATTTGGCCTATAGAAGGTCATTACTGAAACATCTGCCTCCCGCTGGCCAGTGCCCTGCACACCGCTGACGGATGAACTCTCCAGGGATTCTCAGCAGCAAAGGCGCAGCTCCTGGGGGAGCCAGTACACTGCACGCCCACTGAAGAGATACCTGAGTGACCTCACAAAAACCCAGCCTAAGGTTACCTGAATGTCTTATGGGAAGAAGGAGCTGAAATCCCTTCATGGAAAAAGTGCTCAGCAAGAAAATCCTGCCTGCATCTGGGCCGGAGGGCTTCCTGTTCATTGTGACGCTTTCTTTTGTTTTTCATAAACACTTTCTCTCCTCATCACTAGGCTCTCTGCTTAGTCTTCCTCCATTTGGGAGGTTATGAAAGGTGATGGGTCTGCCACATCTTTAACAACTACTGAAAAGATATTTGCATTTCTACAGTGGGCCTCCTCTGGCCAATCACACTCAATACTGCTTATCATACAGCACTGATGCTGATCCCTGCCTACTGGGAACCAGTGCTTCTGGCGGTGGTCAACCCACTCTGTCCTCCCTTCTGCGTGAGCTTGTTCATCATATACAGCAAGTAACATCCTGCCGACCAGCCTCCTTTCCACATGTTTCATTTAGCCCTTAAGTATCCTACAACCTTGGAGGTGATAAGGCTCAAGTGGGACAGATACTCATGTTCCATGGAGCCAGATTCTCAAGGCTGCTAATTGTTAGAGAGGAAATGTTAAGAGGCATTAGGCAGAGACAGACAACCTACATATTATGCATGTATAAAAAGAATCCCCCGGGAATAAGCAGTTAGCCTAGTGGTTAAAACTCCAGAGTCCCACATCAAAAAGAATCCCCAACGACAGCTTTCTCAAAGTAACCAGTTCATCCATATCACACTTGCCAATATCCAACTCTCCCAGGCCTGACCCTGCTCCTCTCTGGGTCCCCCACTATAGCTTGGGTTAGTGAGTGACTCCTGCCAGATACCTGCCAGCTGTGCAGGCTGTACGGAGAGGTTCAAATTCTCTCTTCAAGTACGCCCCCCTTTTGTGCTTTAACCCTCACATCTTGCCAGATGAATTGGGAGAGGGGCCAAAGATGAGAGCTCAAAATGCACATCCCTTTGTATCTGTTCAAATTCTTGATAGATTTTGAATTTTAACCAAGGCTACTAAAGGCTGATCAAAGGACCAACTAAAGAAGGCAGCAGCAATTTGACAATGAGTTGATTTTAGAAAGAAAGGGATACTGGAAAATGCAGCTCCATTTGAGGAAGATGTCTTCATCTGGGAGTTTGGCAGGTGTTTCTGGAATAAGGTGCACAGGGTGGGATTTATTCTCATTAGTGGCAGAAGAAAAGCAACTTACGCAGGAAGAATGAGAATTCTGACAAGATGCTCATCTTAAATAGGAGGCACAGAGAAGAATATTAAGAGCTATTAGGATTTTGTCTCAGGAAAAGGCTGTCTTTTCCAAGGAGAAATCCTTGAAGTTGCAGCCATCTCAAGGGCAGTGCGGTAATGGGATACCTGAAGGCAGAAGAGTCTCTCCACATTCCCACTGCTGTTCTCCTGGTCTGGGCCACAGAGATGAGCTCCCTGCCGCCCTCCTTGCCCTTCTCCTGGTTGAGCTCTTAGAGTTATAAGTTAGAGCTTGTCACCCCTTAGGCTACACTTGCTATCCAGTAGTCCTATTGGTTCCCAGCATATATGCAGAATAAAGCCCAAACTCTTGTTTTTCCCACAAGGCCTGGAGGATGTGTTTCTTTTCTTTTTTTTTTTTTTTAAAGATTTATTTATTTATTCGAAAGAGTTATACAGAGAGAGGAGAGGGAGGGGGGAGGGGGAGGGAGGTAGAGAAAGGGGTCTTCCATCCACTGGTTCACTCCCCAGTTGGCTGTGATGGCCGGAGCTGCACTGATCTGAAGCCAGGAGCCAGGAGCTTCTTCCAGGTCTCCCACGTGGGTGCAGGGACCCAAGGACTTGGGCCATCTTCTACTGCTTTCCCAGGCCATAGTAGAGAGCTGGATTGGAAGTGGAGCAGCTGGGACTCGAACCAGCGCCCCTATGGGATGCTGGCACTGCAGGCAGTGGCTTTACCCGCTATGCTACAGCGCCAGCCCCAGAGGATGTGTTTCTATCCTATTTCTCTGACCACTTCTTATATCATGCTGCTCTTCAAGCATATAACTTACCAGACCTGCCTTTTTATTTTTTCTTAAAATTTTATGTATTTGACAGAGTCAGGGAAAAAGATATAGAGATAGGTAGGAAAGTAGGTACGTAGCGAGGCAGGCAGGTAGACAGACAGATAATAGATATGTGGAATTCCTATCTACTGGTTCAGATCCCAAATGCTGGCAATGGGCTCAGGCTAGGGACCAAACCTGGGATTCAGGAACCCAGCTACTTGAGCCCCAGCTGCTGCCTCCCAGGGTGTGCTCTAGCAGGAGGCTGAGTAAGGAGTAGAGCTGACACTTGAATCCAAGCACTGCAATGTGAAATGTGGTCATCTCAAACAGCAGCTTAAACCTCAGGCCAAATGCCAGCCCCACTTGGCCCCAGCTGCCTTTTCTGTTCCTTGAACGCAGTCTGTGCACTCATGCTTTTGTCTGAACGGTTCTTTCTCCCCACCTAGAACTTTCTTCTTCCAGACTTCCGCTGGCTCCTTGTCCTCCTTCAGGTCTCAGCTCTGCGGCGCCTTCTTCAGGAGGCTGCTCCCGCGAACACCACTCTCCGACCCCCAACCACTCTCCCATCCTCTGCACACCCAGCACTTCTCACTATCCTTAACTAGCCTGTCCTAGCTTTGTTTGTTTCTTTTCTGTCTCTTCCCCCAAGAGAAGATAAACTCTGACACAGCAGAGATCTTGCTGTCTTCTAGGATCTAGAACAGTGCCTGGTACACGTGAACATGCAAGCAATAGATGAATCATGCAATAGCGTATGCACTTCAGAACCTGAGTCCCCATCGACTAAGCTCTGTGAGATACATGCTGCTGTGTGACTGTGCCACTGTTTGCCAGCCTTCCAGCCACAACCGCTGTGGCACCTTTTCTCTTAGAGTCAGTCAACAAGCCCCATCGGTTTGCTCTTCTCTGCAATCCTCCATTTTTCTTCCACAGTTTCATCAAAGCCTCCAGTTCTAAACCCCACCTAGTCTCTGAGCCTCCCCTAACTGCTGGGCATGCAGGAGCAGTTACAGGGCAGACCAGAGTGGCTCCCTTCACCACTGCTGCCCGTGCACCCGGGCTGAGCTCTCTGCTTCACTTCACCATTTACACCACTGGTCACAACCCTCCCAAACACTCTCTTTCAAAGACCAACCCATAAAGGGACAAAGTAGCTCCTCCATTTAGCTTTATGTCTCTCTGCTGTACTTTATCTCAACCTGAAGGCTTTCTGTACATGCTAAACAGAGGGTAGCCACGAAGAAGAGAGGAATGTGTCTGCGAAGAGGGGGAATGTGTCTGTTCAGCATGGACCATGTAAAAGGGTGGGACTGACAGGCGCAGACTAAAACAAAGCACACTTCAGATGAGATGGCCATTAGAACGGTGAGGCTACAGGACAGGTTGCTCAGAAAATAGTGAGGGCCTCCCTTCATAGGCCACACACAACACCGAAAACCCTCTCCCAAATATAGTCTAACAGGAGCTCTTTTTTTTTTTTTTTTAAACAGGCAGAGTGGATAGTGAGAGAGAGAGACAGAGAGAAAGGTCTTCCTTTGCCATTGGTTCACCCTCCAATGGCCACCGCGGCTGGCACGCTGCGGCCGGTGCACCATGCTGATCCGATGGTAGGAGCCAGGTACTTAAGCCAGGTACTTATCCTGGTCTCCCATGGCGTGCAGGGCCCAAGTACTTGGGCCATCCTCCACTGCACTCCCTGGCCACAGCAGAGAGCCGGCCTGGAAGAGGGGCAACCAGGACAGAATCTGGCGCCCCAACCGGGACTAGAACCCAGTGTGCCGGCGCCGCTAGGTGGAGGATTAGCCTAGTGAGCCACGGCGCCGGCCTAGGAGCTCTTATTCTTATACTAGTAGGGTGGATTTATATGAGACTTCTAAAGACCTTTTAATCACTAAGATTCCATTCCTAGCTATAATAAACTCTAAACTTCTCTATCATCAGTGTTTTTTCCATGTAATTTAGTATTTAACTATGTAATCCTTTTGTATCCACACCTTGACCTCAGGTGTACAATGAATTGTCCATGGAGTTAGCCAAGGGGTGAATTTCCTTTTTATCCCCTGAAGAGCCCCAGCTCTTAAATACTACCTGATAGATTTCCCCAGGGACTGTAAAGACAGTCTCACTTGTGCCCAGCATCATGGGTATTTTTCAGTCTTTTATGATTTTATTTATAAATGGAAAATAACTTCAAAAAAACAGACTTGCGGCCGGCGCCGTGGCTCAATAGGCTAATCCTCCACCTTGCGGCGCCGGCACACCGGGTTCTAGTCCTGGTCGGGGCGCCGGATTCTGTCCCGGTTGCCCCTCTTCCAGGCCAGCTCTCTGCTATGGCCAGGGAGTGCAGTGGAGGATGGCCCAGGTGCTTGGGCCCTGCACCCCATGGGAGACCAGGAGAAGCACCTGGATCCTGGCTCCTGCCATCGGATCAGCGCGGTGCGCCGGCTGCAGCGGCGGCCATTGGAGGGTGAACCAACGGCAAAGGAAGACCTTTCTCTCTCTGTCTCTCTCTCTCACTGTCCACTCTGCCTGTCAAAAAAAAAACAAAAACAAAAACAAAAAAACAAAAAAAAACAGACTTGTGCCATTGTCATGCCTCTGACTTCAGACAGATGACATTCAAGGAGAGGATTAAAGAGGCCAACTTTAAGTTAACAACTCTAAAAGAAGATAAGCTATCCTCAGATAATTAAGAGTTGAAAGTGTGATAAGTACTCTACCAATGACTGCTATTAACATTCAAGTATAGTGGCCGGTACTGTGGCATAGCAGGTAAAGCCACTGCCTGCAGTGTCAGCATCCCATATGGGCGCTGGTTCTAGTCCTGGCTGCTCCTCTTCCTATCCAGCCTCTGCTATGGCCTGGGAAAGCAGTAGAAGATGGCCCAAGTTATTGGGCTCCTGCAGCCGCCTGGGAGACCTGGAAGAAGCTCCTGGTTCCTGGCTTTGGATCAGCTCAGCTCTGGCCATTGCGGCTAAATGGGGAGTGAACCAGCGGATGGCAGCCCTCTCTCTGTGTGTAACTCTTTCAAAGCAATCTTGTACAACAAAAACAAAGCCGGAGGCATCACAATACCAGATTTCAGGACATACTACAGGGCAATTGTTATCAAAACAGCATGGCACTGGTTCAGAAACAGATAGATAGACCAATGGAACAGAACAGAAACACCAGAAATCAATCCAAACATCTACAGCCAACTTATATTTGATCAAGGATCCAAAATCAATCCCTGGAGCAAGGACAGTCTATTCAATAAATGGTGCTGGGAAAATTGGATTTCCACGTGCAGAATCATGAAGCAAGACCCCTACCTTTCACCTTACACAAAAATTCACTCAACATGGATTAAAGACTTAAATCTACGACCCGACACCACCAAATTATTAGAGAGCATTGGAGAAACCCTGCAAGATATAGGTACCAGCAGACTTCTTGGAAAAGACCCAGGAAGCACAGGCAGTCAAAGCCAAAATTAAC
Organism: Oryctolagus cuniculus; assembly: GCF_964237555.1. Lineage (NCBI taxonomy): Eukaryota > Metazoa > Chordata > Mammalia > Lagomorpha > Leporidae > Oryctolagus > Oryctolagus cuniculus. The sequence continues at coordinate 109,063,861 of NC_091442.1, read as the reverse complement.
ATTTGGGATAGCATCAAATTGAGAAGTTTCTGTACTGCAAAAGAAACAGTCAGGAAAGTGAAGAGGCAACTGACAGAATGGGAAAAAATATTTGCAAACTATGCAACTGATAAAGGGTTGATAACCAAAATCTACAAAGAAATCAAGAAACTCCACAACAACAAAACAAACAACCCACGTAAGAGATGGGCCAAGAACCTCAACAGACATTTTTCAAAAGAAGAAATCCAAATGGCCAACAGACACATGAAAAAATGTTCAAGATCACTAGCAATCAGGGAAATGCAAATCAAAACCACAATGAGGTTTCACCTTACCCGGTTAGAATGGCTCACATTCAGAAATCTACGAACAACAGATGCTGGAGAGGATGTGGGGAAAAAAGGACACTAACCCACTCTTGGTGGGAATGCAAACTGGTTAAGCCACTATATGGAAGTCAGTCCGGAGATTCCTCAGAAACCTGAATATAACCCTACCATACAACCCAGCCATCCCACTCCTTGGAATTTACCCAAAGGAAATTAAATTGGCAAACAAAAAAGCTGTCTGCACATTAATGTTTACTGCAGCTCAATTCACAATAGCTAAGACCTGGAACCAACCCAAATGCCCATCAACAGTAGACTGGATAAAGAAATTATGGGACATGTACTCTATAGAATACTAAACAGCAGTTTCAAATAGTTAAATAAATCTTAAAACAAAAACAAAAACAAAAACATTCAGGTATAATTCTTAGGTGTGAACGTCAAACATTTTTAAGGTAGGTTTCAATCTTACAAGTGGTTAAAACAGCCAAAAAGTCTTAGAGGCAAAGATCTGGTAAGCAGACAAAAGGTTGGTGTTCTACAAATCCTTCTCAACTTTTATTACAATCATTCTGTAAACCACAGTGAACACAACTGAGTGTATCCCTAAGCATCCCTGTGTTGACTATTCCCAAATATTAGACATATGGATTTCCAGTTCAACATGAAGATGGAATGTATGTATTATCTCCACTGTTTCCTCAAACCTAACAGGGCAGTTTAAAAAGTTAGGTATTAACCTATCTATTAAAGTAGGATGAGCAAAGTAGCACTCTGAAAGCTGATATGAGAGTAAGTGACTAAACAAGAGAAAAGTTAGACCCAAGCGCCTGCAGAAAGGTGTGGAGAAGAGAGCTGACTTAGCCTTATTCCAACTTCTGGGAGGCTCAGAAAACAGACTCCAAGTACTGTGAGGAACATGGCAAGGTGTCGGGCTGAAAGCAGGGAGACTGACTCAAGGCCACCCAACTCGGCTGCCAGGTCGAGGGCCTCTACTTCAAATGTGCCCACGCCCTGACCCCTTCTCATCACCCTCCTGTTGTCACGCTCTCCCAGCCCCTCCAGCTCTCACCTGGGTTACTGCAATAGCTGTTTAGCCACAGTCACTGCTCTCTCCCTTACCCCGAACAGTCTCTGTCCACAGAGTAGCCAGGACAAGTCCATCATCTGTGTCACCTGCTCAAACTCCTCCAGTGGCTTCCCTCCCCGGCAGAGCAAAAGCCGGAGTTCCTGCAGTGCCCTCCAAGGCTTCACCTCTGACTCCTTCCCCGCACTTGCTCCCTCCCACCACCGCCTCCCTGCGAGTTCTCTACCATTCAGTGAGCTCCAGCCGCAAGCCTTCCTTCCACTTCGGATGAGCTGTAAGGCTTTGCTCCTGTATTTTTCTCAGATCTTCACTCAAATGTCATCTTTTCAATAAAGCACTAGTCCCCAACCACTTAACCTAAAATTTCCAACCATTAACCACACCCCCTTTCCACTACATGCTTTCAATCCCCCTCCTCTAGCTTTTTTTTTTCCCCCTTCCCTTCTTAGGACTTATTTCAGCATTTACCATAACCTCTTTTGTCCATAAGAACATAAGGCCTACCACGGCTGGACTTTTTGTCTATGTTGTTTACCCTCAGGACCTAAAACAGCACCAGACACTTAGAAGATAACCTAATAAATACTTGTAAGAGAGATGTCTACACAAGAAATCAGATAACTAACATTCTCCCCAGCCCTTACTGGAGTGAGTGAGCCACAATGGTGTGAGACCCAAGGACAGCAAGCATTGTAGGGGCTAGGGTGGGGTCCAGCCTGACACAGAGCAATTAGATAAAGTCTCGAAGCGGAACAGTGAGCTCCCGCCCACTGCGCCCCTGCCTGGTGTCCTGATAGCAGCTGTCCCTTTTCAGCACTGTCCCCCTCACTTCTAGCTCCACCCTCCAGGTAGGTGTCAGAAACATGGTACTATGTGGCACAAGCAAGAAAATGGTTCACTACTTGACTGCCCTAACAATGTCCACAAGTCAGTAACCTCTACTATCTATGGGCCAAAGGGCTTCCAAAGCTTTTAGGGTTCAGGGGTGTGCTAGACATTAAATAAAGCCTCCAACACCAGCAAACCAGACACTAAAACCTATCCAGGGGTAAAAAACAGAATTAGGGAGAAAAGAAAATGATAAAGAAAAGTAAAAGAACACACTAAAATAAAAATAAAAATATAGAGCCATTGCTATTAAAAAAGGAAGAGAAAAAACTATATTTAAAAATTTAATTCGAAGGTAAAAAGATGACAGGTAAAAAAATAAAAACTGGAAAATAAAGTTGATTATAGCTCCTAGAAAGAAAAACCTGAGGCCGGTGCTGTGGTGTACCAGAGAAACCCACTGTTTGTGGCGCTGGCACCCCATATGGGTATCGGTTCAGGTCCCGCTGCTCTACTGCCAATTCAACTCCCTGCTAATGTGCCTGGGGAAGCAGCAGAAGATGGCCCAACTCCTTGGGCGCCTGCATCCACTTGGGAGACCCGGAAGATGCTCCTGGCTCCTGGCTTTGAAGTGGCCCAGCTGCGATCATCACAGCCATCTGGGGAGTGAACCAGCAGGTGGAGACTCTCTCTCTCTCTCTCTGTCTCTGTCTCTGTCTCCACCCTCCTCCCCTCTCTGTAACTCTGCCTTTTGAATAAAAAGAAAGGGAGGGGAAAGGGAAGGAGAAAGAAAAGCCCAAGAAATAGACAATGGGGGAGAAAGAACATTGATCTAGAAGACACAACACCTCATCGGCAAGAGAACCTGAAAGAGCACACAGAAAAAAGATGACAAGGGAGTTATTAACAAAATAATGCAAAATAGTGTCCAATAATTAAAGGACCCAAACTTCAAGAATGAGAGGGTATTTGATTTCTCAGCACAAAAAATGAAATTAAGTCTATGAAATATCAGAATCTCCAGAAAATAAGGTAGCAAAATCCTCCAAGAGAAGAATGGAACAGGAAGGAGGCAAAGAGAGAAACAGGACACAAAAGATTAAGAAGCAAGATGACTATAACTTATAGGAGTAACATGGAGTCTAGATATTATTGTAATGCCATCAAAATCCTTAGGGAATACACATTTCAACCAAAGTGTAAACCAAGAACAGGGAGAACATGTTCAGAGATTTGTGACCTCAAAAAAAAAAAATAAATTTACTTCTCCTGTGATCCTTTCTCAGCAATTTAACAAGCAGAATAGTCTACCAAGAGAAGGGGAAGGGCAGAGGGAAAAAAAAAGAAAAGAGTTGGGGCTGGAGCTGTAGCGCAGTGGGTTAATGCCCTGGCCTGAAGCGCCAGCATCTCATATGGGCAACGGTTCGAGATCTGGCTGCTCCACTTCCTGTCCAGCTCTCTGCTATGGCCCGGGCAAGCAGTACCACTCACATGGGAGACCTGGAGGAGGCTCCTGGCTCCTGGCTTCAGATCGGCGCAGCCCCGGCTGTTGCGGCCATTTGGGGAGTGAACCATCAGATGGAAGACCTCTTTCTCTGCCTCTCCTCTCTTTGTGTAATTCTAACTTTCAAATAAATAAATAAATCTTTAAAAAAATAAATTAAAAAGAAAAAAGAAAAAGAAAAGAGTCCAGGAAGAGGCACAGGGTGTGCTCTGGGCTTTGTCCTAACCCCTAGTACCTCAAAATGTGACTGTATTTGGATACAGGGGGTTAAAGAAAGTAATTAAGGTTGAATAAGGCCATAGGGTGCAGCTTAATGCAATGACTGGTATCCTTAAAGAGGCACAGACACTAGGAATGCATGTGCACAGGGAGAAGGCAGCCATTTGCAGCCCAGGGAAAGAAGGAAGCCTCAGGAGAAGCCAGTCCTACTCAGCCGTTGATCTTGAACTTCCAGCCTCCAGAATGGTGAGAAAATAAATTTCTGGTAAGTGACACTGTCTGTGGTATATGTTATGGCAGCCCTGGCAAACTAATACAGAGTGCTGACCAAGCTTTTAGAAAACAGTTCCAAAGCACACAGTAAGAAAGGCTGCTTACAACCAGGGCTGGCCCAGGCTCTGCCCAGCACAGTGGTGGACTATCGGACCCACCTGCCAGCTCACCTATGGTAGAAACCACCACACGAGCAGGGAACAGCCACCAGTTTGGAGCAGGAAGAGCAGGAGCTGTATACAAGAGATCTTTTCGGGAAAAAGAAAGACTGTAGCAGACTACTGACCACGTGAAAAATTATACTGAGAAAATGTGGACATTACAGAAGAACAGTAATAGGAATAAAGAAAAATAGACAAAAAAAAAAAAAAAGAAAGAAAGAAAATTAACGTAGCATAGCAGATAAAGCCACCGCCTGCAATGCCAGCATCCCATATAGGTACCAGTTCAAGTCCCAACTGTTCCACTTCTGATCCAGCTCCCTGCTAACGGCCTGGGAAAACCAGTGAAGATGGCACAAGTGTCTGGGCCCTTGTCACCCACGTGGGAGACCCAGACGGAGCTCCTGGCTTTGCCCCAGCCATCTGGGGAGTGAACCGTGATGGAAGAGCTCTCCCTCTGTAACTCTTTCAAAAAAATAAACTAACAAAGAAAATGCACCATTACTTAGTTGGCACGTGAACAACAAAATGGACTTATTACAATGCATTCTAAATAATTAGGTAATGCAGAATTGTGATGAGCCTAGGCTGGGAGTGAGGGTAAGGAGTGGGGACAAGAGGGAAATGCTGGGTCTTTCTATCCATCATAACAGGAAATCAACAGCTACAATCCAAAATGAAAGATAAAATATATCCAGGTTTGGAGATATTTAGATGTATGAAGTTCAAGAGTAGAAGAAATTGCTTCTGGGAAACAGAATTGGAGAAGCAGCAGAGACTAATGTTTTTCAGTACAGGAAAACCCTTTTTTGTGCTACCTGACCTTTTAAAATCATGTGTATTTATTATTTGATAAAGAAATGAGTCCTATGTCATTTCTTTCATTGATCTATAAAAGCTTACCCTACCTAGTCTTTGTCTGTTTTATTCCCAATCTTTTCAACAAATCTGATGCAGTCGTAAGAGAAGCGACCATTGAAGGGATCTAGGCTAATCAGAAGGTTTTTACCCTTGGATTAAAAGCCATCTGGAAAAGGAAAACTAGCAAGACGAACTCCTCTCTACAAGTGAAAGGTCAGCAAAACCCAGGAGGGCTTCTTCCAGTTTTGCATAGAGATGCGTAAGGCAAAGCCCCAAAGGCTGAACAGATCTCTCAATTCTATTGCTAGAAACCATGTCTTTCAAGGAGCATCATGCTGATCATTTTAACAATTCAGAAAAAGGCTGTGGTGCAAAAATTCCCTGGCATTTTACTTGGAGGTCTCTACTTACAGAAGCTTACTAATAAGGCGTGCTTTGATTTTCAAAATAACTGCTTTGTCTACATATACATGTACTCGCACATAATGTATAGACCAAACAAAATCAATCTATCGGGGCCAGTGCTGTGGTATAGTGGGCTGAGCCTCCCCTTGTGGCACCAGCATCCTGTATGGGCGCCGGTTTGTAGCTCAGCTGTTCCACTTCCGATCCAGCTCTCTGCTATGGCCTGGGAAAGCAACAGAAGATGGTCCAAGTGGTTGGGTCCCTGCACCCACATGGGAGACCCACAAGAAACTCCTGGCTCCTGGCTTTGAATTGGCCCAGCTCTAGCTGTTGTGGCCATTTGGGGAGTGAATCAGTGATGGAAGACCTTTTTCTCTGTCTATAACTCTACCTCTCAAATAGATAAATAAAACATTTTTTTAAATCAATCACTCATGACTCGAGAATCTGTTTCTTGTCACTCCCCCTATATTCAAATCGTTCATTAGTTCATTTTTAAGTATCTGTTGAGTGTGCTATGAAAAAGGCTTCTCAGGCTCCTTGGAAAATAGAAGCACGTGGGCTCAGCCCTCAAGAGTGGAGGTAGGACACCGTGGATAATCTCAGAAATGTCTTTCAGTCTCCAGCTCTCTACACGATACTCTCATGGAATACAGACACAGGATGTGGGCATGGAATGCTTATAAAGTGGCTCAGAACGATGGATATTCTTTCACGCCATGCATTCTTGTAAAGCTTCCAGTGTCAACATCTTAAGAGTATCAAGCTTAGCCCTTGTCCAGGTAACAGGTCGAGTAAGACAGGGACTGTAAATGGGGTTATGAGCATCCCCAAAAGGACGTAGCAGTGTATCTCAGAACCTGTCAATACCAAGCGAAAAGGAGAAGCAGTTGTGATACAGAGAATTTGATTGTCACTGGCAAGCAGTAGAAAACATTAGAACTTCAGCTATTTTTAAAAACACTCCAAGAGCATTAAGAACCATCTCAGGGGATATGGGAACTAGAGGTGTCAAATTCACATTAATAGATGGAACAAATTCTTCCTCAAAAATATTGACAGGCTGAAATAATCCTGCTTCTGTCAACAGAACTGAAAACACTTTTTATGAAATAGTATCTTAGTCTAAAAGAGTTTCATTGGCAGAATGATAACTCAGGCTGGATTTCTTTGACCAAATAAACTATAATATTTGATTTACTTGCTTAGCAAATAGTTAACAGTCAGCAAGAATATAATGTGCAGCTATCTTCAAACCAATCCATCAAAACAAGGAGATAACACACTAATTTATATGGAAAGGAGAGTCAAGGTTGAAAAGCAGAAGTGACATGTCTCAAGTACACGCCAAAAGAACATCAGCCAACGTCCGCAGGCATTGCTGCCACTTCTTGAACACTTACTATGCATCGGGCACAATGCCAACTGCTTACCCATCAGGGTGGCCTCGTAGTTGGGCAAGAGCTTGGACTCTGAAGTCAAGTTGCTGGGGTTCAAAACATCAGTTCTTCCACAAACTGTGGGAACTCGGGCAAGCTGTGAATCTCTCTCTGTGCCTCCATTTCCTAATTTGTAAAATGGAGCTAACAGTGGATTCCAGCTCACAGGGTGTGTGAGAATCAGATGAGTTATAGATATAATGTAATGAGAACACTGCCAGGTGCACAGTTAGTGCTACAGAAGTGTTAGCTGTTGTTGCTCTTAAAGCTAAGTGGCAGGCACAGCCAAAACTCAAAGATGAACCTTCCACTCTTAAATACTACGTATACTGACTAAGAGAGACTCTACTAAAAATGAATTATCAATAGTGATCAGTGCTCTGGTTATGGAAGATAAACAGAACACAAGGCAAACGGATGAAAACTGAGCAGCAGCTATCAAAGGAGAGAGTGGCTTGCCAAGCAGGCTCAGAGGCAGGAGACTGTCCATATAGAGCAGCCTGCACACTGCACTGGGCCAGGAGGTTCAGGTTCTTTTCTAATTTGAAAGACAAACACATGGGAACAGAGACAAGCAGTCAGATCTATCCACTGGTTCATGTCCTAGATGATTCGGTCAGGCCAAAGCCAGGAGCCTGGAACTCAATCCAGGTCTCCTATGTGGGTGGCAGGAACTCAAGTGCTTGAGTCATCACCACTGCCTCCCAGGGTGCTCATTAGCAGGAAGATGCAGTTGAGAATAGACCTGGGATTTGAACCTAGGAATCCCAAGTATTATCTTAGCCGCTTAACAACTGTCCTGGGACTCAGGTTCTAACACCAGCTCAGCAACCAACTCACTGTGTTCCCAGAATGTATTCATAATTATAATTCTGGGTACAGCAACTCATATAGAACGAAAGAAAAAACTACAGAGAAGCAATTCTACCATATCATCACTAAAATATAAGCAGGTTAATCTGAAATGAAGCAGGAATAATTTTTTAATAACTATGTAATAATTTTCAAACATGCTATATTTTGAATAGGGAGAAGTTATAAACTATTTCTTACATGTATGGTTGATACATCCTTTAGCATCGTCAGTTTTATAAAGAAGCTGAGAAATGTTACAACTCACCTTTCTGCCCGTGACGGCTGCTGAATTTATCTCCGATCTCTGGTCGCCTTGTCTGCCTCAGTAGCATTTTGATCAGAAAAGCGTCCTCAGCATTTGAAGATATCATCACTTTCTCAATATATGAATCTGTGGCCCCCTTGTAGCTAATATTAAGAGAAAATCACAAAACGGTTTTCGGACTGCAGTTTGTGAACCTGTCACCAACATGGCATTCTATTTACTGCCCTCCCCCCCACCCCCGCAGAGTATTTTGACATTTTCATCCTGGGCACTGGAAAATAAATTTAAACATTAAATTCAAATTTTACAATTTCTCTTTACAGCCCTGTACATTTATTATAAGGCAAGCAAAATACAGTTTGACCCTCACAACAGTCCCCTATGGTTATTTTCCATTACCAAGAGGCTAAGGAAAGTGTACAAAGGTACAAGGACACAGAGCGGACTAGGACTTGACTTGAATTTGTCAGACCCAACTTCAAGTTTTTAACCATTTTATAACAATCTTTTGATCTACTCAGCTTCTCCATTATTTTTTTTAAGATTTATTTATTTGAAAGAGAATGACAGAAAGAGATCTTCCATCCACTGGTTCATTCCCCAAATGCCCACAACAGCCAGGGCTGGGCCAGGCCAAAGGCCAGGAGCCAGGAATTCCACTTGAGTCTCCCACATCAGTGACAGAATCCAAATATTTTGGGCCAACATCTGCTGCCTCCAGGGCACACATGAGCTGGAAGCTGGATTGGAACTGGAGTAGCAGACTCTCTGATATGTGATACGTTACACCCTCCATGGGTGTGTATTCCACAGGGCAGGGACCTGCAGTGGCTTTGCTCACTGCACTAGCCTATGCCCCTAGGATGTAGTTCTGGATATATCGTTAGTGTTCAGAAACCATTTTGTGAATAAAGTGAACACACAGGAGGTCTGTGGTGGCCTCTCCCAGAGCTGTGGCAGTGGGCTAGTTCGGAGCGTTGAGGAGTGAGAGGAAGGTCAACAGTAGAGACAGAGCTGACAGAGTTCGTCCAGAGCTCTTCAGTGAATGAAGAGGAACATAGTGGTTGCTAGAAAGAAACCCAAAGTCCAGGAAAATTTCTTTTGCTTTTTTTCCTAATAAACTAAGGAATATCTGGGCACATTTCTGAGCCGGTGGGGAAGGAGTCAATAGGAAATGGATGGAAAATAAGGCAGGGTGGAAGAGAAAATGACAGTCAGGGATACAATTAAGAACCCAGGAAGAGAGAGCTTTGAAAAGAGAGATCCTGAAAGTCAATGTGCACAGCCACCTGCTCCTCTAAAATGCCTTTTCCTTTGGTCCAACTCCCGTGGCTTGCTGTGCATGGAGCACCGGCTCAAGAGCAAGGCTCTAAGGCCGGACTGCATGGGTTCAAATCCTGATTCCACCAATCTGGAGGCCCTGCTAGGTTATTTCACCTCTTTATGCCTCAGTCCATATCTTTTTATGAGCTACCAAAAGAACACAGCTTATGGGGTAGTGGCAGATGAGCTAATATACGCAAAAAGCCCAGAATGGTAATGGTACAGTGTGAGTTCTCCATTAGGATACTATGGCCGTGAAAATTTTAGCTCTATTTTTGGTGTGTGGAGGTCTTTGCAGACATGACTGGTTTATTTCAGCTCTATGTCCCTGGTAGGCTTGGAGGTTGGCACATGATAGGCCTCAAGAACTGAGTGTTGAATGGTCAGGGAAAACAGCATCTCATTGCTCAGGAATCCACTCTCCTGTTACCCTCATCTCCTTCCCATAATTGGTTAACCTAGTTCACCTGGAATAGGTCAGATACCTCTTCTAGTTTGTGTGTTTTTGTGTGTGTGTGTGTAAGATTTATTTTATTTGAAAGGCAGAGGTAGAGAGAGAGAGAGAGGGAGAGAGAGAATGGAAAGAAAGATCTTTCATCCTCTGGTTTACTCCCCAAACAGCTACAATGGCCAGGGAAGGGCCAGACCCAGGCCAGGAGCCTCATCCAGGTCTCCCACATGGGTTCAGGAGCCCAAACACTTGAGCCATCTTTTGCTGTTTTCCCAGGCCTATCAGTAGGGAGCTGGATTGGAAGTAGAGCAGCTGGGACTTGAACCAGAATCCATATGGGATGCTGGCATTGAAAGTGGCAGCCTAACTCATTACACCACAATGCAAGCCCCATTTATTTAATTTAATTTAAAATTTACTTAAATATTACAGTGGGGACTATCCTGGTTCATCTCACGAAGTTTCATAATTTATTATATTTTAGAGCTAAGAGGGAAGCCAGAGATTAGCACTCTCTTTCATTGTACCTATGACAGAATTGAGGTCAACAGAGTTTGGTGTTCCATCCTCACGAGCTAACCCGGTGCGAGCAGTGCTGGAACCAGGCTGCATTCCAGCACAGCAGTAATGTCACCCTGCAACCAGTGTGTGTGTGTTTGAATACGAATCTGATCACGTCACTCTCTACAGAATAAATTCCTAACTCTTCCACAACTTAGCCCCAGCGAGCTGCACTGACCTCCCAAATGCAGGCACCTTCATGCCGTGTACCCCTCATCTTGCTGTTTCTTCAACCTGAAACTCCAATTTGGTTCGCACCTCAAACCTAGACTGAAAGGCTCTGTGATTTCTCAGTCCAGTTTTATCTTCTAGTCCATGCTGATCTCAGCACAAGGTCTAGCACCCTAAGTTGTTATTTCCAGTTATCCTGCCCAAGACCTGAATTCCAAGTTCCCCAGGCTTCCTCTTTGTCTAACCTTCCTATTTATTCCCAAGGCACTGGTGATACATACGTGATGGGCACATCTTTGTACTGTGGCTGCTGTGGCACGTTACTTCCTTCCAAAGGAATCTGAGTCACTGTGGGCATAGACTTATTCACAAGCACTTGCTTGTTTTCTACTTTCTCACCTAAGAAAAAGAGAAAAGTGTTGCACATATCCTCAGAACTATAAGCAAACAGTAATGGGGCATACAGCTATGTAGTTAGATTTGGTCCAGGAATTCCAGACACTGAAGAAAAATATATAGGTCTACACAGTGGGAACTAGAATCCAACCAGTTAAAATTGAAAGCTGTTAGAAATAAAATTAAGAGGTGACTTAAGGGACCACATTAACAATGGACACACCTTAGTAAATAGCAATTTTTTTATACCTCTCAGGGTGTTAGAACAAGTTCAGACCACTTATTTATTTATAGTTATATCAACCAGAAACAAGTCACTGTCAACCTAACTTGGCAGTAAAAGCATTTGTTTACTTTTCCTGCTAGACCTACTTGTGCTTTCTGTCTCTTCTTGGTAAGCTCAAAGATCAGCTTCTCACAGTTCTGTCACAGCATTTATTTTCTAAGCCACACTGACAGGTGTTACTAGTGAGAGAAATTCTCCAAGAAACAAAGGCAGAGGAGAGGGGTCTCCATGCACTGTGTGCCCCGTGGAAGCCCACTCAGTCAGTACTCACCACCTGGATGCCAACCATGACAAGCTCATCTGGATTTTCCTGACCAGTTTTCCAGGGCAGCTTTTCTCTCCCACCTTCACTGCAGCTCCTGGTGCCTGGCCTACTGAGAGGATACTCAGTAGGTCTCCCCTCTGTTCTGTCTCTTTCTAATCCCTTCTCCACACTATACGAAGTCTGAGCAGCTTTTGAAGTTGTCCGATTCTTCCCTTGCTTTTGAGATCATCATGAAAACAGTGCCATGGCTGCTGGGCCTTGCCTAGTATGACCCCTGTCCCACCCTCCCTGCCCCCATCTCTCTAGACTCCTGTTCACCTCACTCTACTATCCTTTCTTCCTTATTTTTTTTTTGTTAGGAAAAAAATCTAGCATTTGATTTATTATTTTTTTGAAATTTTTATTAGTTTTTAACAGATTCAACACAGTTTGTGGATACAATTCTAGCCACACTGGCCTTTCAGATCTGTCAGCTGTCAAGTCTGACAACACTTGTGCAAGTTTTTCTCACTGCTGACAACACATTCCCCATTCCCCTTCCCTCCCTCTCTCCTCCCCCTTTTATTAGCTAACTCTACCCATCCTTCTGATTTCAGCTTAATTCCTTGGGGGAGGCTCTGCTGACCTTCCTAATTAGGTCGAATCCTCTTGCTACCTATCTATCAAATCCTCCTGCTCTGATTCCTCAACATGGTTATAATTTGACCTATGTCTGTGTGTGATCCTTTGATCAATGTCAGCGTCCCACTCCAGCCTGTAAGACTCCTAAGGGCAGCAGCGACTGCGGGTTGCATGAACAACTCATTACAAGACTGCAATTGCAACGAAGAAACGCCTTTTAGGGGAAGAAAATTCTATAGTCAATTCGTAAACAAAATGTAGAAATAAAGACATACTAGTGTGGATGCAAGGACAAGGTTCTAGTCTAAAAAATTCCTTTACAGTGGCTTTTCCAGGATTCAAAACTGTAACTAGAAAATTATCATTTGAATAGGTAACTGCTATGTAAAAACATGGTGCATAGAAAAATAGATTAGAAGGAAATTAATAAAAAATGATGATATTGGTTGAGTCTAGATAGTGGTATTATAGGCTTTTTTTCTGCTCTGTCCACCAAATATTCAGAAATATTAAGGAATAGCTTTCATAATTTTTAAAAGTATACATTAAAAAAATTTTAAAGGCTTTTACCTGGAGAACAAATACCATCTGCATCTAAAATTTCATGTCGCCAGATAGGTTTCCTTGTAGCAGCATCCAACATGGGCCCCATCACTTTATCGAAAGTCTGATTGGTATAGCGTTTCAATGTACATTTTGCATTTTTATATACTAGGCAACGCCCAAAGCCTAAAATAAAACCAAAATGTTTAATTGTGCTATCCAACAATCCATACTACCTTACTCTCCCAAAAAATCCCAAACTGCTCTACATGTGGATAACCTAGGCCTGCCACAAACCAAGTAACAACTTGAAGAAATGGCTCAGGACCACTGCCCTACCTATTGTCTGTATAAACACCGGAATCTCCACAACAATTTGTTGGCATGCATCTTGGAGAAGCGAGAGAAATCTAAGAGTAACAGTATGACTCTTTCAGAGTACAGAGCCACAGAGTATTAGAATTAGAAATCACCTGGCTTAATCCCTCTGCTTTACAGGCACAATAAGTAAGGTCCAAAGAAATTAAAGGACCAAAGTCAGACAGCTGGTAGCAGAGCTGAGAACAGGCCAGGTCTACCAACTCCTGAGCCAGGACTCTGAGTATACATCCTTCTAGCGCAAGACTTCCATTAACCTTTCCTGGAAAAAGTTTTTTCCCAAATATTATCTCTTTATTTGTTTTTATTTGAAAGGCAGACACACACAAAGATAAGAGAAAGAAAGAGGAGCAAGACAACAAGAAAGATCTTCAGTCTGCTGGTTCACTCCCCAAATCCCCACAACAGCCAGGACCGGGGCAGGCCAAAGCCAGGAGCCCAGAACTCCATCCAGGTCTCCCACACAGATGGCAGGGACCTAAGTACTTGAGTCATCACATGCGGCCTCCCAGGATGAGCATTAGGCAGGAAGCTGGATGAAGCAGAGCCAGGACTCAGAAAACCCAAGTACTAGGACATGGAATGCAGGTGGCCCAACTGGGTGGTTTAACTGCTGTGCCAAACTTACCTGTCTCAGAAAGTTTCTTTTTTATTTGTTAATTTTGACAAGCGTGCAAACAAAAAACAAATTTTCTACAGAGAAGAGAGTAAAATGAAGCAGCCATCAGATGTTGTTAATAGGACAGAATGCCTCTGGTGTAAAGATGAGAGTTTAATTACAATTTTAAATGACATTTATCTGATGGATAAAAGAAAAGCTGGGAGATCAATTAACAATCTAAACACGAAATAAGCAAAATGGACAGAAGAAAAAACTCTGGATAGAGCAAAATACTCAACTACTGAATCCCTCAAAAATATCTATCAGTTGTAAAGTTATCAAGAAAGCTATAATTCCTTCAACATTAAATATCATTTCCCAAGATTCTGTGAAAGCATTTCTTTCTTATTTCCCCTTTGGCCAACAAGTTATTTTAAACTGGATCCTCTAGGGGCAGCTCTTTGTGTAGTGGGTAAAGCTGCCGCCTGCAGTGCCGGCATCCCATACAGGTGCCAGTTTGAGTACTGGCTGCTCCACTTTCTGATCCAGCTCCTTACTAATGCACCTGGGAAAGCAGTGGGGAAGATGGCCCAAGTTCTTGGACCCCTTCACCCACATGAGGGAGTCAGAGGAAGCTCCTGGCTTCGAACTGGCCCAGCGACAGCCATTGCAACTGTTTAGAGAATGAACTAGAGGATGGATGATATCTCTGTCTCTCTGTGACTCTACCTTTCAAATAAATAAATAAACCTTTTGTAAAAAGAAACTTGATTTTCTCTCTCTATTCTCCTGAGGATATACCGAGCCATATGAGAATTTACTTAAAGAACAAAAATGTCTCAAGACTAGTATCTCAGGATTAAATGTCAGCTATTGGGGTAGGCATTTGGCAAGTGGTTAAGTTGCTACTTGGGATTCCCCTATCAAATATTGGACTGCCTGGTTCGGGTCGTGGCTCCCCCACTTCCAACCTAGCTTTTGCACCCTGGAAGGCAAAAGATAATGATTCAAATGCTTTGGTCCCTGTCACCCACAGGGAGACCTGGATAGAGTTGTGGGCTCCTGGATTTGGCAAGGTCTAGTCCTGGCTGTTGTGGGTATTTCGGAAGATTTCTCTCTGGCTGTTTCTTTTCCTTTCAAATAAAATAAAAATAAATATATAAAAATTTAAGAAAAAGAATGCTAGCTATTACGAATGCAACAAATGCATAGCTATAAAATCCTTCACTTATAACTTTCTACCAAAAGCAGGAACTCTTAAGAAATCTATCAATGTGACCTTAGAAAACTAGTCAGGTAAAAGTAATTTCTAAATAGACTCTCAGTGTGCTAATGTGATTTTTTTAAAATATGAAAGTGATTGTGTAATTAAATAAATGTCTGCCATTAATGGCAGATGAAAACTCTTGTGTGTCTTCAAGGCAGGTTTTACTCATCATGGATCTAGTAAGTCGTGTATGACCAGAACACACTGAGCTCAGAGAGACAGCTGGTTTGGAAACACTACATGATCTCGCAATTTCCTACAATAGCCATTACTGCATCAGGCTGGGGTGTGGTGTGAGTCTGAACTGCATGCAATCAAGAAGTGTTCTAAGTGAAAATGGACATTTTAGTCACAGGTGCGAGTTCAAGGCAAGGGGACAGTAAACTCAGATCATTACACTGTGATGTGGAGTTGCTGACAGACATCACAAAGTCTGCAGATTTCCACATACACGTTACCAGTTAATCAGAAAGGAAAACATCTAGTTTTAAAGCATGGCTGTTGTCATCTGGAGGAAAAAAAGAGGCATAAATTAAGTGCAGCCAACATTAACGCCAAAGACACATGTCTAGGAGTACTATTATGGCTGCCTAGCAACTGCAGAGGGAAGGGGAAGCAGACTGGGGATGCCAGAGAGCCAGCAGCCAGAGAGCAGCAGCAATGGTGAATAGAGAAGTCAGTCTTCAGTCAGGTGACAGCCCGCACAACCCAGAAAGGGAGACTTGCCCCAGGAAACTGTCAAAATACTGAGAAATAACGTAAAACTACAAGCCAGGATTTGCATATGTGTATTTTGTTTAACTTCTGTCATTGGAAAATTTAAAAAAGGTATAGATTACAGAGTTATGATATGAAATTTAAAATTGCCATTTATTTCCCAACATTGCTTGTTTGTTGATGACTAGACTTTTAAAAATTTACTTCAATTACTGCAATTCCTGCTCGAAAATAAGCAAATTTTTGTATTCTTTTCTCTTTGAGAAATTGTCTCAAGTCACTAATAAAATAACACCAACAAAAAGATCCTATAGGAGTGAATTTACAAAGTTATCTCCATATAATATTAGAAATAAAAATGCCAATAACAAAACCCAACTGCTCCTCCATTGGTATATTACAAAACAGAAATCAACTGCACCAGGTGTTTTTACATTAATTATCCCTTTATTTAATTTTGTAAAAGGCACCTGTAGTGTTACAGCTTTGAAAGTTCACCCACCTCTGTCCAGGGAGGCCTTGTTTAGAACAAGAGCATCTTCGATATCATAGCCACTATAACTCATCACAGCAACTGTCGCATTCTGTCCAGCTGGCAGCTTCTCGAATTCTATCAGCTCAATGGTTTTTGTCTTAACCATGGGCTTCTGTGGATATGCTAACAGATACATCAGAGTATCAATTCTGTTCCGCTGGTTATATCCAATGGTACCTTCATTGACGTTGGAGAAAACAAAATGCAAAATTCCATTATGTGAAACAAGTAGGTAGTAATAAACAGATATACACACACTAACTTTTTAATAAAAAGGAATAAAATCCCTAGGGCAAACATTTCTTTTTAAAAAAATTTTTTTTAATTTATTTGACAGGTAGAGTTACAGACAGTGAGAGAGAGAGAGAGAGAGAAAGGTCTTCCTTCCATTCTCCCCAAATGGCTGCTATGGCCGGTGCTGCGCTGATCTGAAGCCAGGAGCCAGGTGCTTCTTCCTGGTCTCCCATGCGGGTGCAGGGGCTCAAGCACTTGGGCCATCCTCCACTGCCCTCCCGGGCCACAGCAGAGAGCTGGCCTGGAAGAGGAGCAACTGGGACTAAAACCCAGCATTGCAGGCGGAGGATTAACCAAGTCAGCCACAGTGCTGGCCCTCTTTTTTTTCTGTTTTCTTTTTTTTTTAAGATTTATTTATTTATTTGAAAGGCAGAGATACAGAGAGGAAGAGGCAGAGAGAGAGATCTTCCATCTGCTGGCTCACTCCCAAATGGCCACAATAGCAGGAGGTGGGCCAATCCAAGGCTAGGAGCCAGGAGCTTCTTCTGGGTCTTCCATGTGGGTGCAGGAGCCAAGGAACTTGGGTCAACTTCTACTGCCTTTCCAGGCCATAGCAAAGAGCTGGAAGTGGAGCAGCTGGGACTCAAATCTGCACCTATATGAGATGCCAGCACTGCAGGAGGCAGCTTTACCCGCTAAGCCACAGTGCCAGCTAGGACAAACATTTCAAAAACAATACTCTCACAGTAGCTACCAATTTTTAAAAGCAATTTTCTCACTGATGTTTAAAATCCTATAAGAAAAATTATATTCAAGATATATTACTAATTAAATAATTTCCACTTCTAAATTTTTATAATTGATCCTGTTTGATAAACTTCAGTTTATCACTAGTTAAGTTCACAAGCAATTTGGAGGCCAGCACTATGGTGTAGTAAGCTAAGCCTCTGCCTGTGGCGTCGGCATTCCATAGGGTACCAGTTTGTTCTGGCTGCTCCATTCCCAATCCAGCTCTCTGCTAATGGCCTGGGAAAGCAGTGGAAGATGGCTGAAGTCCTTGGGCCCCTACACCCATGTGGGAGACCCAGAAGAAGCTCATGCTCCTGGCTTTAGATTGGCCCAGCTCCAGTTATTATGGCCATTTGGAGTGAACCAGTGGATGGAAGACCTCTCTATGTCTGTAACTTGACTCTCAGATAAATAAATGAACATTAAAAAAAAAAAGTTCATAAGCAATTCAACAACTCTGCATTTGATTCTATTAATGTTCCAGGCACATCTCCAGTTGTTGAGGAAAGGTAATGGGAGAATCAGATCCAGTGTTCACAGACAAGGAGTTTATACAGTGTGACAAACAGATGCATTTCATTAAAAAGCAATTTCAAAATTCAAAGTGAAAAAGAAAGCAGGAGAGAAGGAATGGAATGAAGAAAGAAGAATCCAAGTGAGAGCATGGAAGAGTAGATTTATTGAGTTATTTCAGTTATTTATAACTTAATAAATACTTATTAATACTAATAAATTATACAAATACTTAATAAATATTCATTTATTACGCAATTAATAAACATCTCTTCTGTGCCAACACTGGAGATAAAATGAAGGAAAAGCCAAGTTCCCCTTCCCTAAGGAATCTAGGGTATGATCCAATCAGGATGGGCTCTTCCTGCCTTAACAATCAGCCTGCTAATCTGACTGGTCTTTGCAAGGGTGTTACTAGGTGACTGTCAACTGAAAATTAAATCAGAATGCCAACCCTATTTTTCTCTTAGAAATACATTGGGGCTCATGGACCTGCCCACAGAAAAGTCTTTCAGTCTTTTGGCCTTGTGGATATACACTTGATCCTACACAGAGTCCTTACAACTGGGAAACTCAATCTTGCCTACTTTTGAGCTGGGGTTTGAAATACCAAGTCTCTTAAACTTCTAGGCTGAAAAGAAGGTGAATAAGGAGTAAAGAAGGTAGCTTTAAGTCTCTCTTGCTCTGGCCATGCTTCCATAGTGACACATACATAACACTCACACAATCCCAGGTACTCAGGTGCCAGTTATGGAGGTATGCCCTAGGCTAAACAGATACCAAAACTATTTACTCCCTTTCACTTTTTCTCCATACTCATATTAAATGGTGATTTCAATCCAAGATGAAAACAACTATTCTAGCAGCAATAAAATGGTATTCCTTAACAATCTCTATTGAAAGCAATAATAAAATCTGTAGACTATATCAAAGAAATGCACCAAGTACAGAGCTGGGCTCAAAAGAGGCACTCAATGAATATTAAGTGAATTAAATCAAAGAATCTCATTACACTTTTTTTGACAGTATGTATTTGTGCTTAAATCTCTAGAAAACATACCAAGATTCGGCTAAAAAACACCAGTCAGATTGAATCTCATGAACTATTTGTTGACTTTGCACTATAAATTGCCAATTAATTTATGCTATTTTTGTGCCAACTAATAAACTGGGCAAGACACTTGGCAATAGATCACTTACTGTGTGAGAATAAGATTACTGCTGCTGAGATCATGGTAAAGTTCACTGACAATAAGTTTGTTCTTTTGCATGAAATAATTCAGAATTTATGTTGAGATTTCAACTCCAATTGTGTACTTTACCCAGCTTGAGACAAGGGTCCAGGCAATGTCCCACCAGGCTGCCAAACATGTCTTCTGAAACCTGAGCCCAGCATTCTTATGCAGCAGGGAGGCATAAAGAGCTGTACCTCGAAACAATGGAGAAAGAGCCTGGATCCTGCTATAAATTGTGCTATCAGGCCCCGGACATAATTCTTGAGCATCACAACTCACCACTGAATGGATGAAGAGCAAAATGGCTCAGCCCATGTTTGGTGCTTATGATCTCATCAGAAAGTTCTCGTTAAGGACTTTTTAAAGAACTTGTGGGAGAATTAAAGGACATATATTGTTTGCACTACTGATTATGGATTTGTGAGGTAAAACTATGACTTCTCTCTCATAAAGCTTCACACCTTCAGACTTTCATTATTTTATAAAAATTATGATGCCTTTCTAGCTATTCTGCCAAAAAAGCAACCTTTCTTTTTGAGAAAAAGTCACAGAGAAATTAAATCATAAGGCTTGCTTGTGCTCAAATTAGGGCACTCCTATGACTGTTTCCCGCTTCCTTTCAAGAGGGCCTTCCACTTGTACATATAACAACCAACACAAGGACAATGTCCACAAGTATAAACTGTCTTCTACATCTATTGCCCCATTTTGCTATAACCATAGTCACCAACGATTTCTTACTATACAGGACATAATCTTTCCTACATATTTTCTTGACAATAATAAAATTCTTAAGTCACAAATTGGTATAGCAAGGTATACAGGTATAAGTTTAAAAAATGCTTTTTCTCTAAGTGGTATGAGAAAGGTTAGTAAGGACGTGAATAGTTTAGAAAACATCTATTAAAAAAAGAAGCTTTATGCATTGAGCTGTTTTTTTGGTGTTTTTTTTTTTTTTTTTTTTTTTTTGTCTTCCTTTGCCCAATTTTTTGTCCCTGGCCCCAGGAAACATTGGAACTGTTTTTATCTTTACAGATTTGCTTGCATTTTCTAAAATTTTATATAAGTGGCATATGAGAGCACTTCAAAAGTTCATGGAAAATGGAATGAGAAGATTATTTTGGTGCAAAAAAGTCTAAAATCCATGAAGTGTTCTCAGAATACACATTCTCCAGAAACTTGCTGAAAACCCTCTCATATGCATGATTAATCTTTTCATTCCATTTCAACAAACTTTCTGGTGTCCCCTACAGTATGTCTATTCTTTTGCAGGTATATTTCACTTGGCTTACTGATTCTGAGATTCATCCATGTGACTGTCTGAACTGTAGTTCATTTCTTTTAATTCCACATAGTACTTCAATGTATGAATATACATTTTATTTCTCCATTCACCTACTGATGGACATCTCTGCTGTTTCTGGGTTTTGGTTACTGAGAATAAAGCTGCTATAAACATTCACATACAAGTCTTTGTATGTCCTCAATTCTTTGGGTAAGTAGTTAAGGAGTGGGATTTCTAGGGTGCTTGGTAAGGGTAGGTTAACTTTAAGATACTACCAAACAATTTTTTTTTTTTTTTGACAGGCAGAGTTAGACAGTGAGAGAGAGAGAGACAGAGAGAAAGGTCCTCCTTTTTCCGTTGGTTCACCCACTCAAGTGGCTACTACAGCCAGCGCGCTGCGGCCGGCGCAGTGCACTGATCGGAAGCCAGGAGCCAGGTGCTTTCTTCTGGTCTCCCATGCAGGTGCAGGGCCCAAGGACCTGAACCATCCTCCACTGCACTCCTTGGCCACAGCAGAGAGCTGGACTGGAAGAGGAGCAACCAGGACAGAATCCCATGCCTCAACCAGGACTAGAACCTGGGGTGCTGGCACTGCAGGCGGAGGATTAGCCTAGTGAGCCGCGGCGCCAGCCCACTACCAATTTTCCAGAGTGACTGCACTACTTCACATTCCTACTGGAGCACAGCAGCCTTCTGCTTGCCCTATGTTAGCACTGACATTCTGTATTTACTGTCAGTCTTTAGTTTTCATCAAATAAGCACAGAGTAATATATCACAGTGGCTTCAACTTGTATGGACCTGACAACTTACAATGTTGGACATAATTTCACAGGCTTATTGGTCACATGTATAATTCTGTGATGTTTGTCTCATTAATATATACTATATACAAATCCTTTATAAGATATAACCACAAATACTTTCTCCCATTCTATGGCATGTTTTTTCATACTCTTAATGGTACCTTTCAAAGGACAAAGATTTACTTTTGAGAAAGACCAATTTATTATGTTTTCTTCTTAACAGTTGTGTTTTTTGTATACTATCTCAGAAATTGTAGCTGAAGCCATGAAGATTTTCACCTGTTTCCTTTCTCATGTTTTATGTTTTAGCTCCTTCACTTAGGGCTATGATCCATTTTGTATTAATTTCTTATATGGTAGAGGTAGAAATTGATGTTCATTTTTTTCCACGTAGATATAAACATTTGATTTTGTTGAAAATCTCTTTCCCTTGGAATTGCTTTGACATATTCATTGAAAATCAATTCCCCTTAAATATATGGGTTTGTTTTTGGACTCTTAATTCCAATGCACTGACTTACATGTCTATCCTTCTGTCAACACCATACTGCATTACTGCAGCTTAACAGTAAGTCAACATCAGTTTGTGGAAGTCCTCCAACTTATTCTTGTTCCAAAATTCTTTTCAAAAATCTGTCCCTAATTTCTTAACAATTCTAATATGCCTAAGACTTACTCACTAAATTTTGAAACATTTACTGAGTACTTATACCACCTACTAGTCAGGCACTAGGCCAGGCTCAAAGGATACACTAACAACACAGTCCCTTCATGCAAGGGGCAGGGAAGGTACCTGACCATGATCCATTGCAACAGAATCTACTATGAGCAAAGAAATCTGTGTCAGTTGAGAACAATTTTATAGAACAACTTCCATAGAAGGCACAATGTAACCTTTTTTTAAGTTACACAATCAAACTGGGATTCAGCTACCTTGTTAGATTAAAAAAAAAAAAGGTATGCATGTATGAATGTATGTATGTACTATTATAGTGATTAAAAGAGGACACATATGTGAAGAATTTGAGTACTCAGTGCCAAGATTCATTATGATTAACAATATCAGTAGTAATGATAAAATATTTATCCTTGCACCTTACAGTATCACCCATTCTACCTCCAGCTAACTCTAACCTACACGCCGCACTGGTTTTACCTCGGTTAACTATTCACGGCCTATATTCTCACCTTAGAATATGCCCTATAAACTTATACCTAAAACAGCTACAATGGTTAAAAAAATTTTTTTAACCAACATTTCTAAAAGGGAGTTGCCAGGAATATTTTGACCAAGACATATTTTGTTCATTTTATGTCCTTAAACGGATAAAGAATAAATAAGTTTAAAAAATTCAAACAGAAAGAGGGGAGAAGTTGTAGAATGAAAGAAAATTTTATGAAGATCTCTGTATATCATATACTTCCAATATTTCAAAATCCTCCATCCTGTTTCCAGGACATCCCATCCCTACTGTAAAATGGAGAGCACAGAAAAGAAACTATCTCCTTAGAAATAGAATCTATTGAAAGCAAAAACAAAAACAGAAGCTGCATTAGCTCCTGAGTTAAAAAGGCAAGTCCCAGCAATTTGGGAAGTGGGGCAAGGGGTGGTGAGAAGAGGCTGTGGGAGGAGGCTAGGGGAGGTCTGTGATGCATATTCATTAACTGAGCCAATAGTGGCTGAGAGATCCCTTTACAAGGGGAAAGTGTTTCACTAGACGATTGCCAGCTAATAAAATGGGCAGGATATGAAAGCGTGACTCATGTGAACTTGGCATCGGGTGCAGTGAGAGTATACACAAGACAGCTCCAACACACAGCCTCTGTTCGTATTGCCGAGTGACCTGGATACCTTGCCATTTCCAGATGTCTACCTGGCTTCTTGCTCCAAACCATGTCACACACACAGAGCCAGAGCCATGGAATGGAGGGATTTCTTAGCACAGAGAGTCGCTGTGGGGCAACAAACTTGATCAATAATTTAAAGCACCAAAGATTTAAGAAACACTCTGTGCTGGTGTTTTATGTGAGATTTGCTTCCTTTAATATGCAAGGTAAGACTTCTGGTCTCTGTGGTTTGCACCAGTCTTGGTCTCCTTCACAGTGACAGAAAATGTCTTATTTCTTCCCTGCGTTAGAGGAGGTAAAGGGCAGGTGTTGGCAGATAGGAAATTTTCCAGGTTGGCTAGATTATTTCATGAATTAACTCTGGGCTACTTTCTTTCACTTTCTACATAGATTATCAGACAGACAAACTTTAGCACATCTGCAGAGAATCTCTGAGATTTAAATAGTCTTCAGCAATCGTTCATATTTAAAGTGAGACAGAGCGTGACTGTGAGTTATCAGCTATCCAGACTGCATGGAATTAAAATGATGCATAGAAGTGTGATTCCAAGGGTTGGGTTTGCTTGACAGACCTGGGTCTTTGCGTGGGCTCTCTCCCACTACTGACTTTTCTCCTTGTGTGATTTTTCATACAGACTTCACTCAACACTTTGGCAGCTATGTCAGGGTCCAAAGAGAAATGTGGCTCTGGTATGTGCCAACTTTAAATGTACTTTTATCTCGCTGCTTTTCTTTCCAGTCAGGTGTTTTATAATAACCAACAGTAACAAAGGCTTTTTCTTATTACTTAAGATATTCAGTGGCTTTTGTCTTCCCAGCGTCAGCAGTAACGTCAGAGGATTGTATCCAAGGAGCTAAATGTGCAGGACCCAGGGTCAGAGCAGCTGAATACACCAACCTCAGAAAACACAGACAATGAATTGCAAATGACACTCAAAACAAAACGAGAAAAAAACCCTTCACACAGAAAACCACAAAAGAACTCTACAGACACTGAATTGGCTTTCTGTACACACTGATCCTGCTTAACTGTGTGTGGTAACTAGCAGTGATTCAGATACTCATGGCCACAAAGTAAAGGGTTTTTTTTCCCCCTCTTTTGTGGGGAGGAGTTATAAAAATAAAAATGTTATTTCTTTCCTTCAAGTCTATTCTTTAGTGAGAAGAAAAAAAAAAAAAAAAAAAGAGCTTCCCTAAACAGAAATGGATGTGAGTCTCTGTTTCCATCTTCAAGCACACTGGAGAGCAGCACTGGAGACCAAGTGATTAGTCTTCCGTTAATTCTGCTGAAGGTTCTCCACAAAAGGTATATTGTTTCAGCTGGGATTCACATCATGAAACAAAATGGTTTGGTAAAGCCAATAGAAGTGATAGTCCTTTCAAGACACACAGGGTGCAGTACTGTATATTTCTACTTGTTAGCAAGTCAGAAGCACAAGCGGGAAATCAGCCTACACTGCTGCTGACGATGAATGGGAAAAGTGAAATTGATGAGCTGCTGTTTAGATTTTCCCACTGGGAATTATTCTGAACTGTCCAGGCATTACATCATTCAGGTAAGTGGTAGTAGGACAATGCACTTATTTTATATTACATCATTCAGGTAGATGGTAGTAGGACAATGCACTTATTACTTCTTTATGGCTAACCAAAGAGCAATATGAAAATTTAAAAAAGATAAATATACACACACATATACACAAACTGTGCACCCACACTGAAGAGACAGAATTCCTGAATCGTCAGGCTGTAGTCAGCACATCTGGTTGCAGGTAACTGACAAGCTGGCTGTACCCAGAGGTAACGCCAAAGCCCCCCTCCATGTTTTTATGGTCTTTTTATGAAGCTCCTTCTATCATACTTTCAGTCAGAGCTGACAAGTCACACGGATGTCCAGGCATGTCTGATAACAGTATTTATTAGATTTACGTGATTTAGAAAATATTTTGAGGGTGGGAGGGTAGGTATGGGGGGAAAAAACCGCTATAATCCAAAAGTTGTACCTATTAAATTTATATTTATTAAATGAAAGCTTTCTACAAAATAAAAAAAAAGAAAATATTTTGAAAAGGCTTAGAAGCAAATCTTCTTGCCTGAGAGCTGTGTATTACCTTTAGGACACAACCCCAAGTCCTCAGTGGGACCCCTCTAGCATACCTCTGCATAGACACTACACCAGACAGCCACACCAAGGACTCCACAATCCTGCCTGTACTTCCACTGCCTTTGAAATACACGTCTTTCAAGACATCCTTCAGAAACAAATCGTGCTCTAACTCCAAGTGATCTTCCTCCTCTGATTCCCTGAGATCCCAGCTGCTGGTCCATTACAGCACTACTCACACCACAGGGAATTCCTGTTTTATCTTCTGGTCTCCCCTACTAGGCTGAGAACTCACTGAGGCTGTCTCATTTCTTTATGTTCAGATTCTGGTCCCATGCTGGATCGATAATTATGTTCAGAAAGTTTTATAGGGAGGATAGATAAATTAATAGATGGACAGTTGGAAGGAAAGTAAAATAGCAAAGAGAAAGGAACATGAACTCAGCAATTGGTGTGACAAGGACTGGGTAACTTTTAGGAGACACAGCAGCAACTGCAAGGAGACAGTGGATTCAATGTCTCACCCAGGCAATTAAGAGAACAGTCTAATACTGCGCTACACATGTTCTCCTAGTCCTCCCCGCTCTTTCTACCATGTTTCCTGGTTAGCTGCTTACATCTTGCAGGGCTTGGCTCCTCGTATGTACTTCTTCAAAATTCTGTGACATTTATTATAAGTTGCTTTTTTTAGTCAAAGAAGCAAGTTCAGAGCAGGTTTCTTGGGT
The DNA here is from genome assembly GCF_964237555.1 of Oryctolagus cuniculus. Classification (NCBI taxonomy): domain Eukaryota; kingdom Metazoa; phylum Chordata; class Mammalia; order Lagomorpha; family Leporidae; genus Oryctolagus; species Oryctolagus cuniculus. The sequence goes on along the minus strand of NC_091442.1, from coordinate 109,038,001 downwards.
TTGTTTCAGCTTTAGACCTGACAGAGCACCAGCAAGCACTGCACAAGTTCCACAGGCAGCCCTCGGTGCTACATGACTGCCTGATCCAAGCCTGTAATACTAGTGAGGCAAGAATAAAAATAAGCCTTTTCCCCAAGTATTTAAAACAAAATTCAAGGAGGGAAGCTTACCCATTGCTTGCTTCCCCATGGCACACTGATAGGTATTTCTTGGGGACTGGTTATGATGAGGGTATGGAATCAGGCCAGCACAAACGCCGAGAAGAGTGAAGGGTTCAATCTCTAAGTGTGTCGTATCTCTAGGAAATTAGGTAAGAATTAGAAGATTGAGACATCAAGTACTAAAGTCAGTGTGTCTCAAAGGTTATAATAATATTATCTAGCTTGCTAAGGGATTTAGAAGATTAAAGTTTAATGTTAATAAACCAGTAAAACAGAAATAAAATAAAATAAAATAAAACATAACAACTTATACTTTTTTAAGTGATAGAAATATAAGAGAATGGAGGTTGCATGTCACACCTATACAGAAAATAAAGATTACACTACATACTAATAACACATTAAAGAAATGACTATACTGCACCTTTAGAAATAAAGTATCAGCAGTAACCACCTGTACTCCTAGCCTGCTTTTCTTACTCATCCAGCTTATATCAATGACAAAGGTGTCTCATCGTTTTAGAGAAAGAAATATATATCTTTCAAGAAGAGTTACTATAGACCTATCAGGATCAATACCACAGCCATAAGCTAGTGTGAGCAAGGAACTAAATGTTTAGTTTTACTTAATTTTAATTATTTTACATTTTAAAACTCAAATTTAAGTGTAAATAACTCACTTTAGTTATTTGAATCTTTTATTATTTTCAGAACTTACATTTATAAATTATTTTTTTGATTGAAAATGTTCTGAAATCACAGTGAGCATTTCCAATCAAAACCTGGCATCTAAACTGAGATGTGCCCTAAATATCTATCACGTTTTGAAGATTTGTTGAAGGAGGAAAGTAATCAATCTTAATATTCTATTTTGATTACATGTTGACATGATAGTTTAGACATACTGGGTTAAATAAAATGAATTAGTTTTACCTGCTTGCTTTTACTTTTTAAATGTGGTTACTAAAAAATCTGAAGCTATACAAGTATAGGTTTACAGGAGTTTTTTATTTTTTTGATAGCTCTGCTATATTTATTGAACACAAAGTCAGATTTTATCTAGGTGTTAGAATCTTAGTTATTTCCATAACATATCTCTTCATAAAACTCCGTTGTGGAATCACTGAAAGGAAAAGAACAGCCAGATGATTTTTAGGTTTCTGCTGGAAATGGCAGATATCACATCTAGGATCTGTGGTCTCTGCTGACGCCCCACTCTTTCCTCTGCGCTTGTCATGTGGAACCTTAGCAACAATTGTGTACGTGGAGAGAAGTGATTTCTAAGACAGTCAGCCTTGAGGCATGGTGGAAATTCAGTTTCAATGTACCCTGGTGAAGGAGGCCCCCACTCATCCATCTGTTTCTTCTCAATACACACGCACTGAGTGATGTCCCAGCCCAGTGAGACGGGACTCTCCTGCAGCCCTGGTTGAAGAACACCTCTGACCTTATCAGCTAGCAGTCCCCGCCTAGCAGACACCCTGGTCTTGTCTGCAGGCAGGGGAAGGACTCTAGGTTTTGTTTTGTTTTAAAGAGCATCAGTTTACAGCTACCTTTTCCTTAAAAGGCATTTGTTTCAAATATACTATTTTGTTTAAACACTGGCTAGAGACAACCTTCTCCATGTTTCGAAAGGTAAAGATTGAGTTAAAAGTTGGAAAAATAAAAAGGAAAACATTTGAAGTTTCTCTTATTATCATGCTTGTAACAAATAAAATCATATAGTATCTAATAATTATTGAAAATCCAAATACTCTGGGTATTTTGATTTTCTAAAAAATCATTTTCCTTAAAACCATAACTAATTTAAGATTCTATCCTGAACAGAATTGGGTTTCCTATTTACTGTGGGGAAAGCATTTAAATTTAGCTTAAATCACAACTAATTAATTATTGTTTATAAATATAGGAAAATCAGAAATAACCTAAACATTCATCAGCAAGGAACAAGCTAAATAAACCATATGTAAGCAGATAATGTAAAAATAGTGATTTAAAATAATAATATATTTATATATAAATAAATATATACACACTAGTATAAAAAATCCAGAATATACTGTTATGTTTAAAGTCAGGAAATGAGGCTGCTACCATTATTTTATACACACACATTGTATGGGCTCCCAAATAAATGCTCATTTGGAAAAAAATCTGGAAGAACCATATTGAACTATTAGTACTATCTAGTTTTGTTTCTAAAGGGTAGAGTGTGGTGGGATGGGGAAGAAAGGAGATTCATTCTTTTTACTTTACATGTTGCTGTATTTTGAAAAACTTCATAGGTATGAAAAAGGTAATATAAAAATGTTTACCAAACAAAACAGATTTGATAAGTGGAACAGGTTGGCAACTGGGTTAATACTGATAGGAAAAGACTCTAGAGGAGGTGACATCTGACTTAAAACTTGGAGGAAGTGATGCAGTGTGCCACACGGGGGTGCGTGAGACTGAGTATTCCTGGAGAGGAAAGGCACTGAAGCAAAGGCACGCTGGAGTGTTTGGAACAGGGGTCCGTGTGGCTGAACCAGGGAGGGAGAGGAGCAAGGGCAGGATGCTGCAATGGTGAAGCGGCCAGATCATGTAGGCCTTGAAGGCCTCTGTAAGGGCTTCTGAGGGCGATGGGCAGCCACTGGCCGGTGGGAAAGTCCTGACATAAGCACGCTGCTCCCTAAGGAACAGACTTATGGTATTAAGTGCAAAAATAGTCAGGAGACTCTTGCAAGAGCCCAGGTAGCCACGGGAGTGGCCAGGACTAGTGCAGTGGGTGGCAGATTTTGAAGACTCGCACAGCACGCTAAGGAACTGATGCGGACATAGGCAAGGAGATGAATCACGGCTGACACAGCTTTTGGGCTTGAGTAACACAAAGGTCAGAACTGTCACTAACAGGGTTACTAAAAACTAGTTCTCCTTTATGTTCTGCCAATTCTGAAATGGGAGGTATAAAGTAATTTGAGAGATTCACATCTTTAAGGAATGAAAAGTCTGATTAGGATGCATTATTTATTGCGTTATAATAGTGTTGTACATTACATCTGGTAAAAGAAAACATAAAAAAATACTTGTTCTTTACTGAAGATACAAAGAATTATCAGGTGCTAATACTAAACTCCCTAAGTATTTAACAACATAAATGCAACAAGTCCAATTTCAGGTAAGTGGTTCCTTAGTTACATACATCAGATAGCAAGGTATGTACATGTCCTCCCATATATTCCAAATGGAACATGGGTGTTTCTAAAAATATCACTGCTCTAGAGGCAATGCTGCAAACATAATACCATTTCAAGTTTACACTGCTCTTAGGTTTCCTGTACTGACAATAAGAATTCAGAGGCCCATTGGGAAAGCTCTCTAAGGAAGAGACAGATCCATTTCTATGTAACCTGACTCAATGGTTCAATTTTGGCAGTAATTAAATATTAAAGATGACCTGTTAGCATCTCTGTGATAATCTCAATTGGAGTAAGTGAAGGGTATACTTTACTATGAGACAGTTTACTTACAGCAATTCCTCCTCAAAGAGTACATGACAGAGAAATAGAAGATGACAAGGAAAAAGAGAAGATAGTAGCTATTGTCAGAATAGGTTTCAACTACACTTGTTACAGATTTTACTTACTTATTAATTGTGTGTTCATATAGTGCAATGTTGCAATCATTTTCTTCATTGACATCTAAATATTCAACCAGACTCTCATGTAAGAAGTCTTCAAAATTCCTGAGAAATAATGGTGAAGAGACATTATCAGAAAGCATTTTACAGGGGCCAGCACTGTGGTGCAATGGGTTAAGCCACTTCCTGTGATGCAAGCATCCCATATGAGTCCTGGTTCAAGTCCTGGATGCTCCACTTCTAATCTAGCTCCCTGCTGATGCACCCGGGAAAGCAGCAGCAGATGACGTATATACCCAGCCACCCATGCAGGAGCCCCAGATGGAGTTCTAGGCTCCTGGCTTCAACCTGGCCCCACTGAGGCTGTTGTAGACATTCGAGGAATGAACCAGAGGATAGAAGATTTCTCTCTCTTTCTGTTTCTCCTTCTCTAACTCTGACTTTCAAATAAATAAATCTTTTTTTAAAAAAGCATTTTACAGCAGTATTTTATTATATAAAAAATAACAAGACACTGCCTTTCATTCAGGCTAAAAGCACCTTTCTCTCCCAAACAGCAGCAGTACATTGGGATACTGATATTCTTGGGTCACAGAGTGATTACAAATCACTGAAACAAAATTAGTACAGCTTCTGTGATTCTTGTCAATCTGGTCCCCACTTCTAAAAAACACATCTAACTTAAAAACCTCCATGGGATGCGAGGCCCTCAGCATCCACATCTTCTCTCACTAGAAACATTAACAGTACACAGACTCACACTGGGCTCTGCAATCCTCAGGATCTGAACTGCTAAGTATTTTACCATGTCCAAGCAGGTGGGAAGGAATAAAGAGACTGAAAATGAAAAGATACTTCTCTTGAAAGCACAGATCCAATGGCCTTGTTACTGACTCATTATTGGTTGACTAAAGCGTACATATGTGTGTGAAGGAGATCTATGTACTTTTTTTTTTGACAGATAGAGTTAGACAGTGAGAGAGACAGAGAGAGAAAGGTCTTCCTTCCGTTGGTTCACCCCCAAATGGCCGCCACGGCCGAAGCTATGCCGATCTAAAGCCAGGAGCCAGATACTTCTTCCTGGTTTCCGATGCAGGTACAGGCACCCAAGCACTTGGGCCATCCTCCACTACCTTCCTGGGCCACGGGAGAGAGCTGGACTGAAAGAGGAGCAACCAGGACTTGAACCTGGCGCCCATAAGGGATGCCGGTGCCGCAAGTGGAGGATTACCCAAGTGAGCCATAGCACCGGTCCCAAGATCTATGTACTTTAATTGGGGCTGCTTACCTGTATCCCTGAGCCAGCTCTTCCATATGCTTATTCGTGACTGCTGGTTTCTGCTTCTTGACAATTATGTAGGGTCTAGAATGCAGAAAAGAAACAAATTAATAGGTGTTCCATGCAAGAATTACGTTGGCAAATTAGTTTACTATAGAGAAATGAGGGAAGAGGTAGATACAATTAAACTTATTACTAGACTGTTTGAGGCCATCAGGTATTTTTGCATGTGTCAGCATGTAAGGACCCACCCTTTCTTTCTTATATAAACATACACACATAAGCCTATATGCATGCAAATATGTGTGTACATACACAGGCACACACAAAATACTGCCTCCAAATATCTCAGAGAACATTTGGTTTTGAATGAAAAGTCAACACAAAAATAATAAAATCTTGTTTTGCTTCCCAGAGTTTCAGTTCCATGGTCTGAAAATATTAAATGGAGTATTCTAGAAATAAACAATTCATAAGCTTTACATTTTGTGCTGTTTTGAGTAGTGTGTCAGAATCTCACACCTTCCCCCTCTGCCCTGCCTGGGATGTGGAGCATCTCTTTGTCCAGCGTTATCTGAGTTATATATCCTACCTGCCCATTAATCATGCAGTAGCCATCCAGGTTACCATGTTGAAAAAGATAGTTTATCTAAGATTGGCATACACTGGGGGGCTTAGAATGTATCCCCACGGATAAGGGGGGACTACTATACTATCCATGGATTCTGCAGGCAAAGAAACATTGTCCCTCAGGACAATAATGACATTTTGTTATGAGGGCTGGAGGACTACCCATATTTGATTAGGATAAACACCACTGAGCTACACCCGCAGGTTACTTAAAGCTACATGTGTCCTGGAAAAGCAGCAATGTGACTGCGACTTTCTTACTTTGCGATTCTTAGCAATGCATGTGGTTTAAGGTAGTGAGCTCCTGAGCAGATTACCTGTAACTGTCAGTGGGGACTTGTTTCTGAGGGTTTTGCCACCACAAGGAAACACTGACACAAAGGAAGGCATGTGGCCATGAAACGTGAAGGGCGGTTGCTATTTGGATAAGCAGCTCTTACCGGGAGGAGCAAGTCACCAACAGACACTTGTGTGCTCTGCCCTGAAGCCCCAATAACCACGGCAGGACTAACAGCACTTCCCGACAGTTTGGAAGAAGAGCTGCACAATGACAAGAGGGGACCAAAGCTGCTGACAATTGAACTGGGTGAGCTTTTCATGGAAATCCACACTATTTGGAAATTCTGGCTGCTTCTTGGTTGGAAGCAGAGCAATCTGCTGTCTCAGTCAGGAGCGGCAGCGTGCCTCAGGTGTCGCATCAGCAATGATGACGGGAACAGGAGAAGGGGCACACGTAGCTACCTGGGTTCCTCTTCACTCTCTAAGTTCTACTGATTCCTACTGCCAGAATCACCTCTAAAAACCAATGTTTGCTTTTAGAGAATGCTACATCATATTGGATATAAGGAAAGAAAAATGATGTACTGTATTTCCTGCCCCTAACTGGACCACGTTAATAGCTATGAATAGTGATCAAGTGCCAATGTGTGCCTGGCACTCTACAGGCACCACAATCTTGTTATCAGTTTTCAGGACAATCCCAGGTAGAGATTATTATTGACATTTTACAGCCAAGGAAATCAAGGCTTGGAGACTTAAGTAACATACATGGACTCACACAAACCAATAAATAAGAACTTGGGATTCAAACATGGGTATATCATCAGTTAGCCATTCTTTGGCTGTAAAGAAGAGAAACCAATCCTGGTTACTTAAAACAAAAATGGAATTTACTGGAAGCATCAGGAATTTACTGGAAGGAACAGAATCCAAGAAAAAAGTATAATCCTCAGCCTCTGAAAGAAAAGGAACCAGAGCAGTCAGTCCCAAGAATCCAGAGTGAGGCTGGCACTGTGGCACAGCGGGTAAAGCCACCACCTGCAGTGCCAGCATCCCATATGGGCACTAGTTCAAGTCCCAGGTGCTCCACTTCCGATCCAGCTCTCTGCCATGGCCTTGGGAAAACAACAGAAGATGACTCAAGTCCTTGGGCTCCTGTACCCACTTGGGAGACCCAGAAGAAGCTCCTGGCTCCTGGCTTCAGAACAGTGCAGCTCTGGCCACTGCAGCCAATTGGGGAGTGAACCAGTAGATGGAAGACCTCTTTCTCTCTGCCTCTCCTTCTGTCCCTGTATAATTTACTTTCAAATAAACAAATCTTTAAAAAAATAAATAAATAAAAGCAAGGCGTCCTGGGCAGTCTCTTCCATGCATCAGCTGGTACGAAGCACCTCCTTCCCGTGATTCACTCCAGCTGGCATTCACGTTTTCATAAGAGAGTCTGGCAGATCTCGCTTGGGTCATATGCCTGATCCTGGGCTAAGGAGAATACACCGAAGACTGTGGAAGAAGGAGAGTCCCAAAAGGAAAAAGTAGCGGAATGGGAAGGAAAAAGGACTCTGGACAGACCCAAACAACCACAGTCCACCTGCCTAGCTCATACTCTTCCAGCCACTTCTAGCTCTCTGCCTACACAGGATGATTAGAGTAAAACAAGAAAAGGCTTGTGAAACACAGCAATGACCTCAGGTGATAGCCCACATGTCCCCAAAAGGCCAGACACTCCATTACCTTCATCTCTAGACCTCTGGCTCCTAGACAGGACTTGTGCATAACAAGCCTTTAATAAAAGTTTGTTGAATGAATAAAAGCAACCCACTCTTCTGTGCCTAATGCTGTTTTTATTCCTTCATGTCTCTACCTTTTTATTCCTGCTTTTCTGCTCTCTTTATATTCAAGTGGCACAACTCTACTACTGTTTTAAAGCTAAGCTTGCAGCAACAGTATATAGTGAGTAAAAATCATGACTACTGGAGTCAAATTAATTCTAGGGACTTTGGAGTAAAAAACAGACGCTTACTCTTTAGCTTTGAGTAAGTTACTTAGCCTCACTGAACTCATATCCTCATTTATAAAATAAAAATAATAATCTGATCTGAGGGTTACATGAAGCAAAAGCATTATACTTATAGTACATGCATTATGTTCAAACAATGGCCAGTATCAATTATTAGCACAATTCTCTGTTCTTCTTTCTGCCTCTCTCAGCAGACTGAGTTCTCTGAGGGCAGAGACTGGCTCCCATGCATCTCAGAACCACCCATTAATTGCGGCTCCCATTAATCTCTGGAGCGTTGGCTAAGCAAATTAATCTTATTAGTGAAAAAAAGTTAAAGCAGCTTCAAAAATAAAAACAAGTCTACTTCTTTCAAAAGTGAATATAAACTGATTCTTAAAAACCGCTTTTGCAATAATTACCTGCACAGCCTTCCTCCATCAGAGGAAATATACACACACCGATCTGTAAGATTTGTCGAAATGGAAACAAATTCATTGATGTATCCTGCTCTCCGCATCAGTCGAAATGTATTCACAAGCTTTTTATGGTCTCGAATGACTCCCAGGATGTTTCCTATGGGAAAAAGAAGAAGAGGTAAGGCAGAAATAAAACATAAACCCAATCTGATTTAAAATATCTACTAAATAAAAACAATAAGCAACAAAAGAATGGTCGTTTGAAAACACTGTTATTAACTCCTGCAGCCAGTGCACAAGCCATAGGAGAAAACACAGGGAGGAGGGTGGTCTGAGGGACATAGAGTCCAGGGCAGGTCCTGCCTCAATGTTGGCTGAGTAGTACTGGAAAGTTCGCTTCATGGTTCTCCTCTCCTCAGCACAGTGCTGGCATCATGAACTTGGGATCCAGGCACCTGGGTTTGAACATTGGCTCTATCTCGTCAACAGGAGTGGCTACAAAGGTTAAATGAGTTGAACAATGTAAAATACATTTGCCTAGCACCTGGTTAGTGCTGTTACTTAACTGCTCTTGTGATCATTGGTTAGGGTGAGGATCCCAAAAGGTACCAGGAGAAGATGCAAAATAAGAGCTCACTTAGCCTCAACTGGTGGCATACGCTAAAAATGGCAGTCAGGGAGCAGCTCTGCCCAAGTTCTGACCCCTTCCTCACCAGCCCATAAGGGCCCAGGGCTAATGCCTCCCAGAGGGAGATATCTGTCAGTAAGCAGCACACAGACTACCAAAGTAAAAGCAGAAAGGGTGAGGTGCACCTACTGCCCAGCTCTGGGGGATGCTGAAGGAGGTGAGAAGAAGTAGGTGAAAGGAGCATCTGAGGCCGGCGCCGTAGCTCACTAAGCTAATCCTCCACCTGTGGCGCTGGTACCCCAGGTTCTAGTCCTGGTTGGGCGCCGGTTCTGTCCTGATTGCTCCTCTTCCAGTCCAGCTCTCTGCTGTGGCCCGGGAGTACAGTGGAGCATGGCCCAGGTCCTTGGGCCCTGCACCCCCATGGGAGACCAGGAAGAAGCACCTGGCTCCTGGCTTCGGAGCAGAGCAGTGCGCTGGCTGCAGCGGCCACTTGGGGGGTGAACCAATGGAAAAGGAAGACCTTTCTCTGTCTCTCTCTCTCTCACTGTCTAACTCTGCCGGTCCAAAAAAAAAAAAAAAAAAAAAAGGAGCATCCAAATTCTCGCCACAGGCTGTTGACGTACCCATTATCAAATGGCTGAATGGAAGTCAACTGACTCTAAAGGCTGATCTGATTGTTTCTTCAGAATGATGTAGATATTAAATATGCACTTAGAGATACTATATTGAGCCTTATTCCACCGTGGATACACTAGCACTTAAAAAAGATTGAAAAAGAAACCAATTTCTGCAAATTACCTTTCAGCTATGGCAGCTGTGTCTTCTCCAAAACTTGGATAACTCAGGCAATAGAATAATTCTGTTATCTTTTTCTACCTTAAAATTAATGTCAACCTGGCCCAGAATTAAAGTATATTTATTCTTTAAATGCACAGATAGGGGCTGGCGTGGTGCAGCAGGTTAAGCCACTGCCTGTAACACTAGCATCCCACGAAACACTGGTTCAAGTCCCGGCTGCTTTGCTTCCAATCCAGCTCCAAGCTGATGTGCCTGGGAGGACAGGGGAATAATTGGGACCCTGTCACCCATGCGGGAAAACTGGATGGAGTTCCAGGCTGCTGGCTTTGGCCTGACCCAGCCTGGCCATTAGAGTGATTTGGGGAGAGAATCAGCGGATGGAGGATCTCTTTCTTTCTGTCTCTCTCTGTCCCTCTTCCCTCTGCCTTATAAATAAAATAAATCTTAAAAAAATGCAAAGATAATAATGGATTCCCTCCCTGTCCCAACAGGTTGTCCGGATCAACATGTCTCTCTAATGTACCCACCATTCAGGAAGACGAGGAACACACTTGGGTACGAGAGCTCTTCCCCACACAATAAGTTGACATCTTCTACTCCCAAGTTGCTGGCTAATTTAACAATAGGTCCATCTTCCATGTCAGTTGTGATATGTGTCATAAGGGCCAAATTTTTAACCAAACCACATGCCTAAGAAACAAGATAGCCATCTTTAAGGATAAATATTAGTAATACAAGGTCCAGTTTGTGTCTGAAAACAGCTCACCTCTTTGTTAGCAGCTATACATACATAGATATATAAAAACTAGTACAATATATACTATTTTACAATAGTTTACAGTACAGTATATACTCTCCATATATACACTTATATATATATAAACAGTACAATCTTCTGTGAGACACTCTGGTGATTCAAACAAAAGCCTTTCAAAGGTACATATCCTTTCACCCAGGCAAGGAAACAAAATAGATTTAGCTGCAGAATTGCTCAGCACAGTACTATTTGTAATTATAATCATGATGACATCATAAATGTCCAAGACAATATTACATAAAAACAGTAAAGGAAAACACTGAAAAACACAGCTCTATAAAAATATTAAAATGCGGCCGGCGCCGCGGCTCACTAGGCTAATCCTCCGCCTAGCGGCGCCGGCACACCGGGTTCTAGTCCCGGTTGGGGCGCCGGATTCTGTCCCGGTTGCCCCTCTTCCAGGCCAGCTCTCTGCTGTGGCCAGGGAGTGCAGTGGAGGATGGCCCAGGTGCTTGGGCCCTGCACCCCATGGGAGACCAGGAAAAGCACCTGGATCCTGGCTCCTGCCATCGGATCAGCGCGGCGGCCACTGGAGGGTGAACCAACGGCCAAGGAAGACCTTTCTCTCTGTCTCTCTCTCTCACTGTCCACTCTGCCTGTCAAAAAAATAAAAAAAAATAAAAATAAAAAAAATATTAAAATGTCCAGCCTAAAATGACAGACATTTAACAAAATATCTGGCCAGCACTAAAGTTTCTTGGTCATGAAAGGCAAGGAAAGACTAAGGGACTGTTTCATTATAAAAGAAACTAAGGAGATGTGATGACTAAAAGCCATGTGGCAGAAAGAAGACACAAGTGGGACAACTGGTGAGATCTATATAAGGCCTACAGATTATAGTCTTTATCAATGTTCACTACATGAGGTTGAAAACTGTGATGGCTATGGAAGAAGTTCATACTGTGGGGAATCTAAGTGAAGGATTATGGAAAATCATTTTATATACTTGTTTAGAAATTATTTTATCTTATGTTTGAGAAACAGAGCGATTGAGCACTGTCATCTGCTGGTCCACTCCACAAATGCCTGCAATGGCTAAGGCTGGCCCAGGGCTGAAGCTGGGAGCTAGGAACTTAACCCAAGTCTCTTACATGGCAGGTGGCAGGATGCTGGAATCAGGAGTAAGAGGCAGGAAATGAACTCAGGCTTTCCAAAATGGGAACATGGCTATCTTAACAGCTCATCTAAATGCTTGCTGCCATAGAAAAATCTTTCTATTTTTTTTAATTCGACAAGCAAAGAGACAGAAGGAGAGTGACAGGCCAACAGAGAGCTCTCATCTACTGGTTCACTCCCTAGATGCCTCTAATGGGGACCAAATGGAGTCTGGGGCCAAAGCCAGGAACAGCAGGAACACAATCCCTTGAGCCATCACCACTGCTTCCCAGGGGTTCCATTGGTAGGAAGTAAAACGGGAAGCACTGCCAGGAATCAAACCCAAGTGCTCCAATATGAGATACGGGCATCTTGACTGCTGGGCCAAAAGCTCCCCCAAAATAGTCAGGGCTGGGCTAGGCTGAAGACAGGAGCTTAGAACTCAGTTCAGGTCTCCCACACAGGTGGTGCCTCCTTGGGTGCTTGGATCTCAAATAGGAGGTGTCCCAAGCAGCATCCTACACTACATCCTGCACCAGATACTCGCCCTGTACTATTGTTGAAATCCTTCTTGTATGTCTGAAATTATTTCAAAATGAAAAGGAAACAAATAGTTTTAAACGTCTATATAACCAGAAAAAAATCTCCAACAAAAATATTAACAAAGATGGAACATAACAAACAGAAAAAGAGACACACATGACATGTGAAGAATTTACTTTCAATTTTTAAAGACTACCTGCTGTAGTAATGAGCAAAGCAGCTACTTTGTTGACATTAGCTGGAGCAATCTCTGGGAAATTTAGTGTTTCTAACTTCAAGACGTATAAATTATGCAAATTTGACAAGTTGCATAATTTAAGTGTGAATTTCCATATGGTTTAAGACAAATTAGGAGAGTAATAATATCTAAAAATCACAACTCTACACGGATTCCTATTTTTCACCCTTCTAAGTCATAACAAGTTCCTGTACTTTGGCACCTATGACTTTTATTTGTCTCAGCATATATGAAGGGGTCTTCAAAAGGTTCATGGAAAATATGAATTATCTTTTAGCTCCATTTTTCGTGAACTGTTTGAAAGCCCTTCATATTCATGGGCCTCAACTTTGGATGAGACTCTTTCTGAACCTGAGAAACAATGGTGATCCTTCCTTTCTCCAGAAGTTCACAAGTTAGAGGGAACAGACCCAAGTGAAACAAACAGTAGTAACACAAAGGAGAAAAGGCCACAACATGGGGAAGAGTGAGTGCTACAGAGGCAGACCCACTCAAACCCCTTGGTTTCATGTTTAGGTAACTGCTGTGCTTCTGAGATAAGTGAGTCAGAATTCACTTTAGGACCTGGACTGCACACTCCTAGTTGGCTGGAACCAAGTGGTTGTTGTGGACTTTTTCTGTTTCTAAAAAGTGAATTAACAATTTTTATTTCATTCTCTCAACAAAAGGTTTTTTGTCCTATCTCAATTTTTTTTCTTATTTAAATCACGATGGCCTATAACAGTCGTACAAACAAAGAAAGAAATAAGTCAATAAATATATACACGTATATATATTTTTAAATTACACGTTAAGAAAATAAGAAGCAGGCAGAGCATTTGGCCCAGTGGTTAAGATGCCGCACGCCGCATCAGTGTGCCTGTATTTGAGTCTCGGCTCTGGCTTCCTAGCAATGCAGACCACGAGGCAGTAGTGATAGTTCAAGTAATTGGGTTCCTGCCACACATGCACATGTGCGAGATCTGGATCAAGAGTGCCTGGTCTGAGCCCCAGCTACTCTGATTCTGATCTACCTTCCTGCTAATGTGTACCCTAGGAGATAGCAGGTGATGGCTCAAGTACTTGGGTCCCTGCCACCCACACTGGAGACCTGGAATAAATTCCAGGATCCTGGCTTAAGCCTGACCTAGTCCTGGCTGTTACAGGCATTTGGGGAGTGAACCAGCAAATGAAGATCTCTCTCCATCTGACTCTCTGCCTTTAAAATAAAATGAAAATATATAAATGATTTTTTACAAGCACACAAATGTGGTTATACTGTTTATGGTATCATCAGGTGACAGGAACAATGGATAAATTACCCCGGGGTACAACTTAACAAAAAAGAAAGAAAAGAAATGAAGGAGCTGGATCAAGAAAGGACTCTAAGCATCAAAGCGGAGGAGTCTCTCAGTTCTCCTTCACATTCTCACCCCTCTTCTTCTTCTTTTTTTTGACAGCAAGAGTTAGACAGTGAGAGAGAGAGACAGAGAGAAAGGTCTTCCCTCCTTTGGTTCACCCCACAAATGGCTGCTACCGCCGGCGCACTGTGCCAATCCGAAGCCAGGAGCCAGGTCCTTCCTCCTGGTCTCCCACACGGGTGCAGGGCCCAAGCACTTGGGCCATCCTCCACTGCTTTCCCGGGCCACAGAAGAGAGCTGGACTGGAAGAGGAGCAACTGGGACTAGAACCCGGCACCCCAACCGGGACTAGAACCCAGGGTGCCGGTGCCACAGGCGGAAGATTAGCCTAGTGAGCCACGGTGCTGGCCTCACCCCTCTTCTTTACATAGGTTGATGCTTGTGATAAAATGCACGAGAAAATTCAGATCACGTTTCCATTTAGTTAAAGCAGTACATCCAATGCATCTGTTAAGTACTGGTATTGCAATGAAACTGATATGGTCTTTACAAGATGCACCAGTAGTTCTTTGCCAGGGAAGTGGCAAATTAAAAAAATATATATCATATGCGCACACACACGGCCTGGGGGATGGGAGCAGGAGGAGACCTCCCCCCACCCTCAACAGGTGTTCCCTCTGCCACAACACGGTGATTCCTCAGGTACCTTACCTCTCCTTCAGGGGTGTCTGAAGGACAGAGCATCCCCCACTGAGATGGCTGGAGAGAGCGAGGACCACTCACTTTTCTTGTTTTTTCAAACTGGGATGAGATTCTCGTCATCATACCAAGAGCAGATATATATGACAAGCGTGACAGCACCTGGGTCACACCCTGGCGGTCCATCTTAAATCTCTTTAGAGACCAATTTCCCTGCAGAGAGAAGGGAGACGTAAGACTACTTTTACATGGTGCCCAACACTGCAGTCACTCAGAGTTAACAATAGGAGCTACTTGCCTATGAAATTATAGCCAGGATTATCCAGAAATAAAAAATATTACAATTAAAATTAAATTTTAGTCAGGTCATGCCTGGGATTTTCTCAGGATATGATAAAAAGACCCATGTCCAGGGATCCTCTGAGAATGCTTCCCTCCACCAACCTCACCCCATCAGAGCTCGTGCCGTGTGAGGAACTAACTGCATACCGCACAAGCCAGCTCAACCAGAGCTTCCCACTGGAAGCAATAAGCTGACTGATACAACACCAGCGATTCCTATGCACATTTAAGGGACAACTAATTTGAAGCTCCAAGAGATAATTTCATACTGGAATGTATTATTCTTTGATGTCTTCCAAACCTGGCCCTAATTAGAGGAAAATATTGTAACAGAAATGACTCTGATAGCAGACAATGAATAAACTGTAGGCTTTTTCATCTAGGCTTGAGGAATCTAAAATTGCACATGTGTTCATATGAAGAGATATTCTCTGTGGTTATCACGTCAATGCTAAAATAGAATCGTATAGAGTACATTGAATACTTAATTCACTTTCTCTCTCATGCATTAAATATTTTATATATCATATATATTATTTTATAGTTGTATTAATTTATACATTAGGTAATACTCTCCAGGGTAATTTAAATTCATAGTAACATAAATTGACTGTAGAAAATAGTATGTATCAAAAAAGCTAAGTAGAAAACATCAGTAAAATGGTTGGCTTAATACCTTCCTGATTCTAAAGAGAAATTCTCCATCTGCTATGGCTCTTCACTCTCCTTCATGAACCTGATGAAAGCTAAGAATGTTCTCCTGAAAATGCACCAAGAACCAGGAATACCAAATTTTATGTTCAGCTTCATGAGTGCACTCACACACGGCAGATTAAATACCCTCCTAGTGCAAAAACCTCCTAGGGTTTCAGGAGATTAGGTGATCTGTTTGCATGAAATTACATGACTTTAGGGCAACTCCTTTACAAGTCAAAGTGCGATCATTACCTAAATGAATATCTACCCCTTTATAGGCCTGAGTTTTTGATAAAATAGAAAAGAGGTAAATTCTAGGAAGAAACTCTGCTATAAAGCAAAGAAACAGAGCAAACACATATATCCTATGAGTTGACTTCCCGTACTGCTTACTCAGTTAACTCCTTTCATCCTTGGAATGAGAATGAATCCAGTGGACTGACTTACACTCACACAGTAAAAGTAAATAAGGTAAACAAACATTCAGTGCACAGCTAAAATAAGGCAGCAGCTGTTGCAAACAGGAAGTGGATGGGGAGTGAAGCCAAGATGTTCAGCAAGAGAGTCTGTCCTCATATTCTGCAGGAGTATTACAAAAGGGAGGGGGTGGAACAGAGGGCTGAAAACTGCTCCAGGGAGAGAATATACTTGGTGAAAACACCATACCAATGGCTCATTGTAACGAGTTGCCCACGGATTGGGACGACAATGCCTAGCCCTGTCAGGAACATAAAGCAGTGTCATTTCATCCAGGGGCAAAAGGATGACTCAAAATAGCTGTTAGGACCTGAAAATCACAGGTCAGGAAGCAAGGAAAGCAAATCTAACAGGACTGTGCCCAAGTACTCTTGGGAGGCTTCTTCTCAAATATTCAGGAACCTATCTTTGGACAAGTTTGGGCCATAAGAACTTAATGTTCTCAACAGGCCCCTTGGCCTGGTTCACTTCAAGTGTGGATGCAGCTGTCACTCCATGGCTGCTCACGTGGACCCAGTGCACAATTCCAAAGTCAAGGACGGAAGCGAGGCTCCACTAACTCTTTGACTGTTAGACTATACTATCCTTTTGTTAAACAAAATCCCATCCATAACACTAATTTTATGTCTGGCACACAAAACAGACAGCAGACTTCATCAGATAGACCTACAGTTGTCATGCTTTTAAGAAAGGGAGCAAAAACCTCTCTGATAACCTTTTTTGAATAGCCTGAGGCCCTGAATACACAGCAGCTGCTGAGGACTGAATTCGTGGCTCGCTGCAAAATAGCCGACAGGCCTCCGAAGAGTAGAAGGCTACTATGAGAGGAAACATGCTTTACTGTTTTTGGCAAAAGTCACCAATGAATAAATTTGCCTGAAATATGTCAATTTTATTACAGGAAAAAAATGGGGGGAAGTTAACATTAACAGAATGACTATAGTTTTTTTTTTTTTTTTTTTTTTTGATAGGCAGTTAGACAGTGAGAGAGAGACGGAGAGAAAGGTTTTCCTTTTCTGTTGGTTCACCTCCCAAATGCCGCTACGGCCGGCGCACTGCGCCGATCTGAAGCCAGGAGCCAGGTGCTTCCTCCTGGTCTCCCACGCAGGTGCAGGGCCCAAGCACTTGGGCCATCCTCCACTGCCCTCCCGGGCCGCAGCAGAGAGCTGGACTTTAGGAGGAGCAACCGGGACAGAATCCAGCACCCCATCCGGGACTAGAACCTGGGGTACCGGCACCGCAGGCAGAGGATTAGCCAAGTGAGCCGTGGTGCCAGCCAACAGAATGACTATGAAACTATGGCCAACGCTGCGGCTCACTTGGCTAATCCATCAGCACCCCGGATTCTAGTACCAATTGGGGCGCCAGATTCTGTCCCAGTTGCTCCTCTTCCAGTCCAGCTCTCTTCTGTGGCCCAGGAAGGCGGTGGAGGATGGTCCAAGTGCTTGGGCCCTGCACCCACGTGGGAGAGCAGGAAAAAGCATCTGGCTCCTGGCTTCGGATCGGCGCAGTGCACCAGTGGTAGCAGCCATTTGGGGGGTGAACCAACGGAGGGAAGACCTTTCTTTCTGTCTTTCTCTCTCACTGTCTATCTCTGCCTGTCAAAACAAAACAAAACAAACAAACAAAAAACCAATGAAACTAAAAGACTTTTTTCCTCTATGTAACAGGATCTGTTTTCTTACTGCCTCATGTAACAATAACTCTCATTTGGCAGAGAAGTTATAAAGCAGTCCTCCTTTCTCAATGGGGAATGCTTTTCAACAACCCTATGGATACTTCAAGCCAGAGATAGTACCTGAACCCTAAGCATGCTGTTTTCTCCTCCTATGCGTGTATGATTAAGTTTAGTTTATCAAGACAATTAGAGGTTAATAACAGTAATGAGTAATAAAATGAGGCAGCTGTATCAATATATTAAAACAAAGTGATTTAAAACTTATGAATTATTTCTGGAACTTTCAGTTGATTATTTTTAGACCATCGCTGACTATGGGTAAATAAAACTGCAGAAAATGAAACCAGGGATGGGGGAGGGGGGAAAAGTATAATGATACAATTCTCACTAGTAACATTTAGGCTTTAGAGTACCTTTCAAAACAGAAAACGTGTGATTTGTGAACATTCCTTTAAATAGGTGTGTGTGTATAGCTCCTGGATTCTCAAGATACTCTGTTTCTGTTCTACTACAGAGATTTTCACAGAATCGTGACTCACGGTGGAAATGGCATTCACCATGCCATTGGTGATCTGGTCTTGGCGCATGTGCTTCACAACATCAAACTGTGCTGCTCGCTGCTTAGGAATCACCTGGTCTGCAATCTTCTTCATTTCAGAATTAAACTTTTTGAACAAATCTTCAAAGAGAAGAGATAAAAGCTGGAAAAAGAAAAAGATTACATGGTGATCTTTCAAAATGCATTACTAAGCTATTTAATAAAACCATAGGTCATGATTTGGGCACTGTTAAAAAAAAACACAAAAAAATGTATAAAACTAACAATCTATATATATTTAAAATTCAATCTGACAGATATGTACATAATTTTCTATGTGCTTAACACCACACTAGGTATTAGGAACAACAGTAAAGACGATGACATATGCTGGCATTCGAAGACATTTAATTACACCAGTTACTCTCAGACTTTTGGATTTCACTGATGAGAGACCTAATAAAGACATCAAAACCCAAAAAAGGTAGAAGGAAGAAATAAACATTAAGATGTCTGACAACACCAAAGACATAGCGACATGTGAACTTCCCTCTCATCATTGGTGAAAATGTAAATTTGTGCAACCACTTAGAAAACAGTTTGCCATCATCTACCTATCCCTCATGCTCCAACAGGTCCTCTAGTAGATGTACCCCTACAGCAGTGGAAATCACTGCTTGAACACACTCTGTTGGTCTCATCCTTACAGTTTCTGATTCAGGAGATAGAGGGCAGAACCCCAATAATCTGCATTTTTTTTAAAGATTTATTTATTTTATTTGAAAGGCAGAGGTACAGAGAGGCAGAGGCAGAGAGAGAGAGAGTTGTCTTCCATCTGTTGGTTCACTCCCCAAATGGCCACGATGGGCAGAGCTGCACCAATCCGAAGCCAGGAGCCTGGAGCTTCTTCTGGGTCTCCCACATGGGTGCAGGGGCCCAAGGACTTGGGCCATCTTCTACTGCTTTCCAGGCCATAGCAGAGAGTTGGATCAGAAGAAGAATAGCCAGACTCAAACCAGCACCCGAATGGGATGCCAGCACTGCAGGCGGTGGTTTTACCCACTATGCCACAGTGCTGGCCCCAAAGAACCTGCATTTCTAACAAGCTCCTAGGAGGTGCCAGAGCTGCTGGTGGAAGCGGGTACTTTAAGCATCAGCACTCTGCAGAAACTTGCATTAATTATACCAGGACACATATACAAGATATCTGTAGTAACATTTTTAACAGCTGAGAACTGGAAACCATATCAATAACATTTAGTTAGACAAACTGTGGCATACTAAAATAGAACAGTAAAGCCCTGAAAATGAACAAAAAATGATCACAAAATCATGACTAAATTTTTTATTTTTAAAGATTTATTTATTTTACTTGAAAGACAGGGAGGGAGAGAGAGAGGGAGAGGGAGAGGAAGAGGGAGAGGGAGAGAGAGAAATCTTTCATCCACTGGTTCATTCTCCAAATGGCTACAACAGCCAGGGCTGAGCCAGGCTGAAGCCAAGAGCCAGGTTCTAGTCCTGGCTGCTCCTTTTCGAACCCAGCTCTCTACTATGGCCTGGGAAAGCAGTAGAGGATGGTCCAAGTGCTTGGGCCCCTGCACCCACATGGGAGACCTGGAGGAAGCTCCTGGCTCCAGATGGGCACAGCTCCGGTCGTTGCAGCCATCTGGGGAGTGAACCAGCAGATGGAAGATCTCTCTCTCTCTCTCTGTCTCTACCTCTCTCTGTAACTCTGTATTTCAAAATAAAAAAAAAAAAAAAAAAAAAACTGGATCAGTATTTGGTGGAGTAGTTAAGACATCCCTTGGGATGTTCACATCCCCAAAGTGCCTACTTCCGAGTCCCAGCTCCACTTCTGATCCAGCTTCCCGCTGATACACACCTTGAGAAGTAGCAGTTGACAGCTCAAGTTTGTGGGTTCCTGCCACCCATGTGGGAGACCTGGATGGAGTTCCTGGCCCCTGGCTTCAGCCTGGCTTAGCCCTGGCTGTTCTAAACATTTGGGGAAGAAACCAGTGGATGGACAATCTCTCTCTAACTCTTTCTTCCCCCCAGCAGTCTTTTGAATAAAATGAAAATAAATAAGTGAAATTTTAAAATACTGAAAAAGTTTAAAAATGAAAATAATTTTTAAACTATAAAAAATTTAAAATTTAAGTGAAATTTTAAAAATTAAAAAAAGCTGAGGGGCCAGTGCTGTGGTGCAGCAGGTTAAAGCCCCGGCCTGCAGTGCCAGCATCCCATATGGTTACCAGTTCAAGTCCTGGCTGCTCCACTTCCAATCCAGCTCTCTGCTATGGCCTAGGAAAGCAGCAAAAAATGGCCCAAGTCCTCAGACCCCTGCACCCACATGGGAGACTCAGAAGAAGCTCCTGGCTCCTGGCTTTGGATCAGCATAGCTCCAGCCGTTGCAGCCATCTGGGGAGTGAACCAGTAGATGGAAGACCTCTCTCTCTCTCTCTTTCTCTGACTCTACTTCTTTATAACTCTGCCTTTCAAGTAAATAAATAAAAAATCTTTAAAAAAGGAAGGATGGGAGGGAGGGAGGGAGGGAGGGAGGGAGGGAGGGAGGGAGGGAGGAAGGGAGGGAGGGAGGAAGGGAGGAAGGGAAGGAAAGAGAGGGAGAGGGAGAGGAAGGGGGAGGGGGAGAGGGAGAGGGAGGGAGGGAGGGAGGAAGGAAGGAAGGAACAAACTTCTAGGGCCAGCGCTGATGGCATATCAGGTAAAGCCACTGTCTGCGGTGCGAGCATCCCATATGGGCACTAGTTTGAGTCCTGACTGCTCCACTTCCAATCCAGCTCCCTACTAATATGCCTCAGAAAGCAGCAGACAATGTCTTAAGTACTTGGACCTCTGAACCCATATGGAGACCCAGATGGAGTTCCAATGACCAGGGCTAGGCCTGCATTGTAGGTGGTGGCTTAATCCATATGTCAGCCCTCAAATGTATAAGCTTTGATGAAATTGTTTATTTGGGCCAGCGCTATGGTATAACGGGTAAGCCCCTCTCTGTGGCACTGGCATCTCATATGTGTGCCAGTTTGAGTCCTGGCTGCTCCACTGCCAATCTAGCTCCCTGCTAATGCACCTGGGAAAGCAGTTGAAGATGGTCCAAATCCTTGGGTCCCTGCACCCACATAGGAGACCCAGAAGAAACTCCTGGCTCCTGGATTTGGATCAGCCCAACTCTGGCCGTTGTGGCTAGTAAGAAGTGAACCAGAGGACGGAAGACCTCTCTCTCTCTCTCTGTGTGTGTGTGTGTCTCCATCTGTCCCTGTAACTCTAACTTTCAAATAAATAAATCAATCTTAAAAAAAAAAAATTGTTAGGGGCCAGGGCTGTGGCTCACTTGGTTAATTCTCTGCCTGCGGCACTGGCATCCCATGTGGGTGCTGGGTTCTAGTACCGGTTGCTCCTCTTCCAGTCCAGCTCTCTGCTGTGGCCCGGGAAGGCAGTGGAGGATGGCCCAAGTGCTTGGGCCCCTGCACCCGCATGGGAGACCAGGAGGAAACACCTGACTCTTGGCTTCGGATCGGTGCAGTGCCGGCTGTAGCAGCCATTTGGGGAGTGAACCAACAGAAGGAAGACCTTTCTCTCTATCTCTCTCTCTCACTGTCTATAACTCTGTCAAATAAAAAAAATTGTTAAAAAAAAAAAAGCTGACTGAAAAAATTTATGTGTGAATCTACTTAATAAAGCTCAATAATAACCCAAACTTATATTGTAATAAAAGATTTTATAACTTTAAAATTTAAATATTAATTTTGAAGATGTAATAAATTAAGAAAATTACACGGATAAATAAGAAGCTTTTGTAGCAGTCTAATTCTTCAGTTGAGTAGTAGTTTTGAGGGTGTTTAATTTATTTGTAACCTTTATAACACATATGTAGCATATTTTTATTTTTATGTCCAAAATTAGGTAATAAAATTAAGCGCTATTAAAGCACAGTGAGGTATTTTAAACAGCATGACCATGGAAGCCAAACTAATGGGAAAGAACGGGAGGTCATCAAAAAAGACTAGCATGGCTCTGTTTCCAGATCGGCAAAGTAGCACCTATCAGATGGCCATGCCTGAGATACTAATTATAATCTCTGGATGAAACGTTTACAAATTCTCTGGAGGAGCTACAGCATCTAGCACCCAAAAGCAGACACAATTGGAGGGTGAATGGCACTGGCTCTCTCCAAGGAGAGGTCACACTGAAGGTAAAACAGGCTCACAGTGTTGTTGGACTGAAGAGCCACAGGAAAAAGATCTGAGGTACAGGGAGAGCTCCCAGAGAGGAAAGAACCACAGGAGAAAACCCCAAATTCTGTAAATAAACTGCCCAGATTTCTGGAACTACACATTGCAGGCAGACAAACTTCTTCAATAATCAAATACATTAGATATTACAGATACTAATTCCCTGGAATAATTAATTGTCTTAGTTTTTTTCCCTTTGTAAGCATTTTTATTTCTTTAAAGAGGAAAAAAATGTTCAATATAGTTGTGTTCTAAACTAATTTACAAAACAAAATAATATTGGGAGGGCATTATAGTTACTCTAATTATTTGCTTAAAGAGGAATCCTAGACTCAGTGAAAACTTCTGAAGCTAAAAATTTTCCAAATTCTATATTCCTGAATGTTTATAACCAACAGGTAGTTTTTTGACTCCTAAAGAAGAAGATATTCAAAGCAGACAAGCCTCCTCCAACAAAGCTAACAAAGAAAGCATTTCCCAAATGGGAACTGATTTCATGCTTCTCTCCCTTAAGTTAGACATGTCCTTCCACTTTTCCACTGAAATCAACTTGCAGATAGGAAAGTCAGGATCTTGGACTTGAATCTACCACGTCAGAAGTGCTCTAAAAAGAAGACTTCCTCCTCTGAGAGCTTAATCCTCTCTTACAGTCAGACCCAGCAGTTTCACTCATGGAAAGAAAGACTACGGGAATGGAAGCAGGTGCAGAGGGGTGAGAGGGGATGAAGCAGCCCATTGCAGCGACTTCCTGTGCAAACTGGCAAAAGGAATTTGAATAAGCATCCTGAACAGAATCAAATGCCCTCAACCTAAACCACAAAAGCTCAGTGCTCTTGCCATTAGCCCCTTACACTCAGACACTTTTGTCTCAAATTATGACAAAGTTTTTTTTTTGGGGGGAGGGGATCCCAGCTGAATGCACTGAAGCCTCCCCCAGTGCCCCAATTCAAACACAAGCAAATGCCCTTGGTACTCAGCAAGTAAAAAGTAGGAGCACAGTCAACAGAAATACTGCCTCATTAGTAAATTTCCCCACTCTTAAAATTTCAACTTAAGAGAATTAAGTGTTGTCCAGTTCACAGAGCTGTGAGAAACCACAAGGCCAAGTCACAAAATAAACCACAGTATTCAGGTCAAAAGAAAAATAATAAAAAAAGGAAGCAAAGCTGGTGTTAATATTCAACACCTTTTATTGCTAGTATGTGGTCTTTCTGCTTGCCTGAGACAGGAGCACTAAAGGGCAAATCATATTGAAGGAAAGAATGCTGATAGCTCATCAATTGATTTTCAATGAAAATGCTGAAAAAATTAATAAAGAAGTTAAGCTGCTGAAATACAGTTTCACCAATTAGCTTAATGTCAGAGAATTCTAATTAGGCGTCTTGAGATTGCTATTTAGTGTTTAAGCCTTCAGAGTGCCAAATTCTCCTTTTCACACAAACTGGTTGCAAAATTAAAGACATTAGGCAGCCTTAATTACATTATCAGAACAGCTGGGATTAGCCAATCTCTGAAGTCAAGACGGCATTCTTTTGTCACAGGGTGGAAATCCCTGGCTTTCCAGGGTGCCGGATTTTGGTGCCATTCCATATCTCACCCATACAAAGCAAGCTGCATTAGAAACAAAAAATTTGCAGACAAAGAATAGAGTAATGCTCAGCAAATAATGAACACATTACCGAAAAAGAAAAGGTAGGTGAAGAGATTAAGCCTGGAATCGGTAGGTTTTGCTAACACCTCTGCTGGCGGCTGGCCTGCCAACCCCCTGGCGGCAGTAAGACTGAGGGACAGCTCTGTGAACCCCCTTGGCCAGTGGAGACAACTCTGTTATCTAAAGCTGAGGCACATTTATACTCCCTCATCCCATGGGGTGTGAAATTAGCAGCTATTGTTTCTACACATTTTTGCCAACACAATGCCTTTTATGTCTTTACATTGTTTATAAAGCCATGCTGTCTTGCACATGGGAAGGCTTTTTAATTCTAATTTTTTAAGCAACAGGATAGTCTCCTGTCTCCCCTCCCTACGCCTTTCCTAGTCCTCTAAACAACTTTTATTTATTTATTTTTAAATGCACTCTTTTAGCAGCAATGATTTTTTTCCACTTAAAAACAGTGAAACTTGGGACCCAGGGTGGTAGAGACACCTAAAATTCCTTGCCATCGTCAATCCGACGCTGGCCAACAATCCACCTGCTAAGTGGCAGCCATTAACCAAACAGAGCTGTCCTGGCCTGATAGCTTTCCAAAACTGAAAATGCTGTCATTTCTTAATTCTAGTTTTTGAATTTTAACTGTAAAACATCTGCTATTATCCCAGTCACCATCGTCTCCCATCTGAAACACTGCTACAGCCTCCCAGCCAGTTCACACTTGGCCTGACTTCAAATCAGACCTTTCTACGCTAAAAATCCAATCACATCACTCCCTTGGTTAAAACCTCTAATGGTTTTCCACTGCATGTAAAATTAAATCCAAATACCTTTCCATGGTCTACAGAGTTTCAGACAATCCAGCCTCTGCCTTGGTCTTCAATGTAACCTCTCACCACCCTCAAACCTCACTCATTCCAGCCACCCGCACCTCCTTTCTCCAGGCCCTAAACTTGTTCCTGCCTCTCCTTGCTGGAACGCAGTTCCTTAGGTTGCATGAGACTGATTTGTCTTCCTGATTTCGCTTGAATGTGTGAGGGCCTGGCTTAACATACATCACTTTTTCAAAGGTTAACTCCTGACTTCTTATCAGCCTTCCCCTACCAACACCCCAGTATTCTGTTAGGATACAATCCAAGATTATTGGATATAAGAAAAACATGATTCATATTTGAGAAGAATAGGGAAATAGTAGAAAAGGATTTTAAAGCAACCATCAAAATTCAAGGATGTAAATAAAAACATGGTTGTAACACGAACAAACAAGAGCTCAGTAGAAAAAAAACCAGAAACTATGAAAAAAGTCCAAATAAACTTTTTACAGCCAAAAAATACAGCAACTGAACTCAAACACTGACTAGATAAATATAACAACTTGTTAGAGATGACATAATAATAAGTGAATCTGAAAATAAACCAATAGAAATCATTCAATTGTAAAAGAGAACAAAAGTGAAAAAACATTAACAGGGCCTCAATACTAAAAGGTCTAACAGTATAAACTGAGTCAGAGAAGAGGTGAGACAGGACAGAAAAAAATATATACTTTAAGAAAGCTTGAGAATTTCTCAAATTTGATGGAAGACATACATTTTTAGACTTAAAAATTTAGTAAACCCTATGCAGGATAAAAATAGAAAAAAGCCACACCAACCATTGCTTTAGAACCAAAGGAAAAAAAAAAACCACATATCAACAACAAGCAGGTCTCTATTCTAGATCTTTGACTTAAAGGCAATATCTGATTGAAACACTGAAAAATGAAAAAATTTTAGTCACATGCTACCTAGCTGAAAGGGATACACACTCTCAAGACAACACCTATCACCTATCAGCTAAGACTCAAAATGAGATTAACACATCCTCACTCATCTGTTTTTACATCACCAAGAAAGGGGACTGTTTATTGTCTCTCTCGTTCTCTCTCTCACACTAGACTATAAAAGTTAAAAGAAAAGGGACCTCTGTGTTACTCCTCTTCATATACCCAGTACCTAGGAGTATATATAGAACATAGTAAGTGTTTAATAAATATGCTAATTGAATGAATGCTATGAACTCATACTTCTATAGTACAGAGAATGAGGGGTAAACAAAGGATATAACACAGTAGCACCAGTAACATTCTTAAAGGATTGCAGCATTTTCATACTTAAATTCTTTTTTTATTTTTTTTATTTTTGACAGGCAGAGTGGACAGTGAGAGAGAGAGACAGAGAGAAAGGTCTTCCTTTGCCGTTGGTTCACCCTCCAATGGCCGCCGCGGCCGGTGCGCTGCAGCCGGCACACGCGCTGATCCAATGGCAGGAGCCAGGCACTTATCCTGGTCTCCCATGGGGTGCAGGGCCCAAGCACTTGGGCCATCCTCCACTGCACTTCCTGGCCACAGCATAGAGCTGGCCCGGAAGAGGGGCAACCGGGTGCAGAATCCGGCGCCCCAACCGGGACTAGAACCCGGTGTGCTGGCGCTGCAAGGTGGAGGATTAGCCTAGTGAGCCACAGCACCGGCTTCATACTTAAATTCTTAAGCAGAAGAGATTTTAAGTCATGTGTGAAATGTTTATACTTCCAACATACAAGTATGTAACCTCTATTCCATTCAAATAGCTCTTTTTCCTATCTAAAATGAATACAGTTAACTTTTATTAAAAAGAATAAGATTTGCAATACAAAATATTAGTTAAATTACCTGTCCTGCCAATTCCAATCGCTTGTTACCGTAATAGTCTCTGTCATCAACTTTATTATCTCCTTGTGCCAGAATGACTCTTCGAACCATCACGGCAGTATAGATACATTTAGCTCGGAAATTGAACTCCTTTACCTGTAATTCAAAAGTAAGAAATTTTTTGAAACAGCACACACTAAAAGCACCCAAGAAAAGAACCAATGGTATAACATTTAAATTTAAAAAACTACTGAACTGTTGATTCTCCCTATTCAAAGAAATACAATTATCCTGAAAACTTCCTGAGAGCTAGAAGGGGACTAAGCATCTCTGCACTCAGTACCTGTGGTGGCTGTACTTCAGAGATGACTGCTACCAACTCCGCCCTGTCCTATCACCCTTCACACCACTCCGTCCTCACAGGTAGAGTCCACTGCCCCTTTGGGATTGGCTCGGGATTAGTCTGACCATGAGAAGATAGCAGAAGGGAAGCCAAGTCAACTGCAGGCCTACCCTATAAGTAAGCTGGTAGTCTGCACTTCCTTCCTTCGAGTCCTGAGATACCTTGTGAGTGCAGGACACTGTTATACAGAGAGGCTACATGGAAAAGCACAA
Organism: Oryctolagus cuniculus; assembly: GCF_964237555.1. Classification (NCBI taxonomy): domain Eukaryota; kingdom Metazoa; phylum Chordata; class Mammalia; order Lagomorpha; family Leporidae; genus Oryctolagus; species Oryctolagus cuniculus. The sequence goes on along the minus strand of NC_091442.1, from coordinate 109,010,545 downwards.
AGGGGCCAGAGACAAGACATGCTGGACTCCCGCCCAGTGAAGACTTCGGATGACTCCAGCCTCAGCTGCTCCCTATTTGCAGACTCACAAGAGATCTAAAATGAGAACTTCCTCTTCCACCTTAGGTAGAGCACAAACCACAGAACCTTGAAGTACAATAAACAGTTAAGTCTTTCAATTTTGTTGATTGTTATCCAGCAACAACAGGCAGGGTAGTAAACAGTGTCTGGCACACAACAAGTACCTATTGAATGGACTGCTGAATGAATCTGCTGCTAACATCCTGTCAATCCTCTCCATGACAAAGCCTCAAGTCCATTGAATAAATCCAGCTCAATCAGTAATTTGAATCAGAACTGGTAAATTAGTCACACTGGTTTATTCTGAGAGACAAAAACCTTTGGCAGATTCTTTCCCTACAACTAAAAAGATGAATTCTGAGAACGTGGCCCAAGTGTCTGACAAGTTCAAGAAACATTTTAAACTTTTCCATAGAGGATACATACCATACTATTAAAAATTTTCAAAAAAAAGATTTTTTCCTTTTCACTCCCCTTAATCATTTATAAAATCCTAATGAGACCCTTTTATTATTTTCCTTTATGCATTATGTAATTGCTGTTAAGGAATTCCACTAAATAACACAGAATGTTAGAATTCCGTATGTGTTTCCAAAAGTTCATTTCCTTCACAGTAAATCTTTTTCTTCTCTAGATCAGTTTATTCCCTTCTACTGGGAGATGTTAAAAAAATAATGCGTCTGGGGGCCGGCGCCGTAGCTCACTTAGTGAATCCTCCGCCTGCGGCACCGGCATCCCATATGGGTGCCGGGTTCTAGTCCCAGTTGCTCCTCTTCCAGTCCAGCTCTCTGCTGTGGCTCGGGAAGGCAGTGGAGGATGGCACAGGTGTTTGGGCCCCTGCACCCGCAGGGAGACCAGAAAGAAGCTCCTGACTCCTGGCTTTGGATAGGTGCAGTTCCGGCCGTGGCAGACATTTGGGGAGTGAACCAACAGAAGGAAGACCTTTCGCTCTGTCTCTCTATCTCACTAACTCTATCGGTCAAATAAAAAATAAAAATAAAAAAAAATAATGTGTCTGAAATGTGGGAAATGAAAAAAATTCACAAAACCTACTTTATCATCTTGCACTTCAAAAACCACTTATATCAATAAGAAAGGTCTCTAAAAAAGAAAAATGTCTTGTTTTCAAGAAAAAAAAATCTTAGAACCATAACACCAATTGCAATACCACCAAGCAAAAAACCCTAGGCCTGAGCAGCTTTAAGTAATTTATATTTCAGTTGGATTTATTTATTTAGTTGAAAGGCAGAAATAGAACGAGAGAGAGAGATCTTTCATTTTACTGGTTCACTCCCAACTGGCCACAACGGCCAGGGCTGGGCCAGACTGCAGCCAGGAGTTAGGAGCTTTCTCTGGGTCTCTCATGTGGGTGTAGGGCCCACTTGGGCCATCTTCTGCTGGTTTCCCAGATGCATTAACAGGGAGTTTGGATTGCAAGTGGAACAGCTGGGACTCAATCTGCAGCCCATATGGAATGCCAACACTGCAGGTGGAGGCTCAACCTTCTATGCCAGAGTGAAGGTCCATTCATTGACATGTAAAAGTTGCATGGCCCTCCACTGAGGTACATCTAATGTGCACTATCTATGATCTTACTGTGGCAAATTAAATTTAATATCTACTTTCTTCTAGCTGTATTTACTTTTTTTATTCATGAAAAAAATGAAGCAAACTTTCATGGATCAAATTTCAATTTTTCTTTTGCATAAATACAGGTATATTCTCCCTAGACATTTACATATACAAAAAAATACAGATACTTAGAGTAAATGTCCCTGTTGCACTTTAAAAGGCACTAAAACCCTAAGTCATTTCACTGCTCCACTGTCTTAAACTACAAATGCTGAAAAGCAAACCCTAGTTCTAAGCTGAAATAATGAGTTAATACCTAGCACATTTTCCCAGGACTATTCCCAGAGTCATATGGACAGGGAGAACCCTATCATCTAGTGGCTGACATCACCTTTTGGTAGAATGCCAATAGTGTTCAATATTCTTTTGTGGGATGTTAACCTCTGGATTCTGTAAAAAAGGGACAGAAAGAAGATCTGACAAATGAGGTTGAAATGCTGAGACAGAACTGCTGTCACCAGAACTCTGGACACTTCTTAACATGACTTTGGAAAGAGGAGTGTGGGGCTCAGACATTTCAGAGTCTCATCACCCCCAGAGTAGTGATTTCCGAACGTCAGTATGCAAGGCCTGTGAAAATATGGACTCCTGGGCTCCACCCCCAGAAGTTCTGGTTCAGTAAGTCTGGGGTAGAGTTCAAGTACTTCTAACAAGTTCCCAGGTGACGCACATGCGGCTAATTCAGGGAATACTCTTTGAGAACAGCAGCCCTGAGGCATGCCAAGACAAATGCCAAGTGCATGTGCTGGGAGCTCGTGGACACCCTGCACATACTTCTCCCTCCAGGTAGATAAACCAAAGCAGTACCAAAGCAGCACCTTGAGTACTGCCATATCTCTGTAATAGTTATTTACTAAATATTTTTAAACAACTCACTTGAAAGTAAGCTTCATCATATGCAATAATACCATAAAATATCAAGTACCACAAAGATGCATTTGATATTTGATGTGCTAGTTGTATTTTTTAAAAATATTTATTTATTTGGAAAATCAAAGTTACAGAGAAGGAGAGACAGAGGCAAAGAGAGAGAGAGATATCTTCCATCCGCAAATTTGCTCCCCAAATGGCCACAGTGGCCAGGACTGGGCCAGACTGAAGCCAGGAGCCAGGAACTTCACCTGAGTCTCCCATATGGGTGCAGGGGCCCAAGCACTTGGGCCATCTTCCACTGCTTTCCCAGGTGCACTAGCAGAGAGCTGGATGGGAAGTAGAGCAGCCAGGACCTGAACAGGTGCCCATGTTGGATGCTGGCGCTGCAGGCAGCAGCTTTACCCTCTATGCCACAGTGCTGGCCCCTAGTTGTATTCTTTCTAATAAGTACATAATTATTTACATCAAAATGCCTCTGAATTACCTAAAAATCATCTACATCCAATCATCCTAAACCATTCTGGAAAGTAAAGCTCTTTTTTTCATCTGCCTGACTTCATTCCCACTGGAATGTATATAACCAAACTTTTATCAGGATCGTTTTAGGCTTACTGCAATCACGAAATAGTGAATATGATTGTCTTTATCAACCTAACTAAAGAAATATCAGTGGGGCCGGCGCTGTGGTGCAGTGGGTTAAATCCCTGGCCTGAAGCACCGGCATCCCATATGGGCACCGGTTCTAGTCCTGGCTGCTCCTCTTCTGATCCAAATCTCTGCTATGGCCTGGGAAAGCAGTAGAAGATGGCCCAAGTGCTTGGGCCCCTGTACCACGTGGGAGACCCAGAAGAAGCTCCTGGTTTCAGATCAGCTCAGCTCCAGCCATTGCTGCCATCTGGGGAGTGAACCAGTGGATGGAAAACCTCTCTCTCTGTCTCTACCTCTCTCTCTGTAACTCTTTCAAATAAATAAAATAAATCTTAAAAAAAAAAAAAAAAAAAAAAGAAAGAAAAGAAATATCAGTAGAGCCAGCGTTCTAGCAGCCAAGGCTCTGGAAGGAGCCATAATTTCTCTATAGTTAGAGAACAAAAGCGAGGGTCCCACTACAGGCTCCACAGCTGTGTGAGAAGATGTAGAAAATGCAGATTTTTATGTACGCCTTATCACTGCATCACCAGAAGAATCCTGTAAGGAAGTGGTGTTACTCCATTACAGAGACAAGAAAACCGTAAGTTCAGAAAATTTAAAATTTGTTCAAAGTAAACCAGAAAGTAAGAAACCAGGATTTGAATAATCATGTATTTGGGCCCATGCCCTTGTTTCCACTTTCTTTTGCCTTTTTTTTTTTTTTCCTTAAATTCTAGAGGCAGAGAAGAGGAGAGAAGGAGAAAAGGAGAGGAGAAAGAGAGAGGGAGAGAGGGGGAGAGAAAAAGAAACATTCTCCCATCTTCTGGTTCACTCTCCAAAGACTGCCAACACCTGGGACTGGGCTGAACCTAAGCCAGGAGCCACGAATTCAATCCAGGAGTCCCGTGTGGGGTGCACGGAACTGAATGCTTGAGACATCGTCTGCTGTCTCCAAGGGCCTGCACTGGGAGAAAGCTGCAGGCAGGAGCAGAACTGGAATCAGACCCAGGTACTCCAGTTTGGGATGGAGTGTTTTAACCAGCATCATAACGACTATGCCAAACACCACTCTGATTTTTGCTATTTTGAGGTTTGACCCAAAAACTGTTCTAAAAAATTCACTTTGGATCTAGCTTTAACATTAAGAATTTTCTAATTCTTTGGAGTATATCAAAGACACACACAAGGGCGGGAGTTTGGTGTAGCAGTTAAAACATCACTTGGGACAACCCTGTCCCAAATTGGACTGCCGCAGTTAGAGTCCTGGCTCCACTTGTGATTCCAGCTTCTCAGAATGAGTGCCCTTGGAGGCACCAGGTGATGGCTCAAGTAGTGGGTCCCTGTCACCCATGTGGGAGACCCAGATTAAGTTCTGGGCTTCTGACTTTGGCTTGACCTAGCCCTGGCTATCGCCAGCATTTGGGGAATGAGTTAACAGAAGGGAGATCACTGCCTATCTCTCTCTCTCTCTTTGCTTTTCAAGTAAAATAAATAAAATTTTTATAAATTTTAAAAAAATAGTAAAGGACAAACACAAATGGCTACCAAAGGGCAGAATGAAAGACCTGAACTATCTGGCTCACAAAGTGTTGTTGTTTCTTTCTTTCTTTCTTTTCTTTTTTTTTTTTTTTTAAAGATTTATTTATTCTTTTGAAAGGCAGAGTTACACAGAGAGAGAAAGGGAGAGACAGAGAGAAAGATCTTCCATCCACTGGTGCATTCCCTAAATGGCTACAACAGCTGGACCTAGGCTGATCAAAAGCCAGGAGCCAGGAACTTCTTCCAGGTCTTCCACGTGGGTGCAAGGGCCTAAGTACTTGGGCCATCTTCTGCTGCTCTTCTCAGGTACATTAGCAGGGAGCTGGACTGGAAGTGAGACAGCCTGGACTCGAACTGGCACCCATATGGGATGCCAGCACCATAGCAGCAGCAGTAGCTTTACCCACTACACCACAGCACCAGCCCCTCACAAGGTGTTTTAACTTAAGAAAGTTGAATCTGAATGCATTTGGACACTCTCCACTTCCACAGACTCTCCCATTACCATACAATCAATCCCTGAAGATAGGGCTTGCAACCCTTTATCATTAGTGAATGGAATCCCTAGTAACTCACAATAAGCCAGATTATTTGGTTAATAAAAGTGTGTAACAAATGTTAATTCTATTACTCAGAAAGAGTAGCATACATATTAAGTGGAGGAAGGGAGAGGGAGTGACTCCTTCCAATATCCCACATGCCAACACGGTGATCTGGTGATCTCTATTTAATGAAAAGTTGATAAAAAAAATAAATAATATGAACAAGTTCAAGGGTCAGAAGATAGGTGCTAATCCTCCTACTGACCCCTAACCAGCTGAGTAACAAGGCAAATCCCGAGTCTGTTGATCACAGAATCTTGGCTGTAAGTGAAGGAAGCTGGACAATGGGAACTCTAAAAGTCAATGTCGAGGGGATGGGGGTTTAGCTAGCAGTTCAGACACTGGTTAAGATGCCACATCCCATGTCAGAGCATAGACCCAGGTTTGATGCCTGGCTGCAACTCCCGACTCCAACTTCCTGCCAGTGTAGAACCTCTGAAGCAGCAGGGATGGCTCAAGTAATTGCATCCCTGCCACCCATGGGGGAGGCCCAGAGTCCCAGCCATCACAGGCACTTGGGGAGTGAGCCAGCAGATGTGAGTATACTCTCTGTCTACCCATCTCTTCCTCCTTCCTCTGCCCCCTGACTCTCAAAAACAGAAACAAAAAATAATAAAAAACAAATTTAATGCCTAAGAGATTAACTCATCAAATAAGCATCTATCATAGTAACGGTTGCACAATTACGGGAATGCACATAATGCCAAGGAAACTCTACAATTCATGTCTATTTTCACATAGTTTTTAAAAAGTATAGGGGAAAACCAATGTAAGCTTGTTTTAATTTATTTTACAAGTATGTAAGATACTATCTCTGTCAAACCATGAGATCCAGTAGTGGAACTAATTCTTATCTATGAATATAAAATAACAGTAATTTAAGAGTAAAAGAACCAGGAGAAAATTACCATATGATGTTGGCACAGCTAACATTCTCTGAGCACAATGTACCACTGATAATGGAAGATTATTTTCAGTGGGCACTACTGTCCTCTTCAGGAGCGTCTCCTGAGGAACTCCACTTTATGCAAGGTAAACGCCCATTCACAGCTACAACAGCACTACTTACTGGAACGTGGGTCAGAATGGTCGAAGCCAGGAGCTCTCTTGCTTCCTCTATTTTGGTTTTCTTTGGTCCACCTCCCCACATTCTCTGCCTTCTGACTTTGTTCCCTATATATTTCAATGCCTGTGAGAAAAGATGACAGTAACGACTGAATGACATCACTGAAATAATTTACAAAATATCTACCAAACACACACCATAAGCAAAAAAGATCAAGAACTTGGTTATAGAGAAAAATCAATATTTGTTATAAACCAATGACAAAAGAGTATAACACACTTTTAACTTTGTGTTAGAAAGCTAATACAGGATCATTTTAGGAAATGTAGGAGATACAGATAAGCAAAACATGTGCCATCAATCCTTTATCCAGTGAGCACCACAGGAAACATTTTGTAGTAGTACTTCTTTTCCTCTTGAAAAGAAATCACAAGATATAGTACTTCTATGCTGAAAGCTACAGAACATCATTGAGAGGAGAAACACCTAAATAAATTAAAAGTAAAGACATTTTTGTGGACTGCACAACTCAATAGTGTTAAAAGTGATCTACTGTTAAAATTCTCTCCAAATTGACCCATAAATTCATAATTACTAATTATACGCTTAGCAGGCTTTTTAAAAAACAGAAATAGACTAATTCTAAAATTTACACAGAAATGCAAAGGTCTCAGAAAAGCTGAAACAATACCGATAAAGAAAAGTTGGAGTATTTACATTACCTGATTTCAACTGTAAAGCTACAGTAATCAAAACAGTGTGACACTGGCTGAAGGACAGCCAGCCAGATCAATGGGAGAGAATAAAAAGTCCAAAATACATTCACACTACATGGTCCACTAATTTGTGACAAAAGTGCCACAGCAATTCAATGAAGAAGGGAATCTTTTCAACAAATGGCACTGAAACATTAAATACTCACAAATAAAAAAAATTAACCTTGACCTCTACACCTCACACCAAATGGAAACATTAGTTTAAGACAGATTTTAGAGCCGGTGCCGCAGCTCAACAGGCTAATCCTCCACCTAGCGGCGCCGGCACACCAATTTCTAGTCCTGGTCGGGGCACCAGATTCTGTCCCGGTTGCCCCTCTTCCAGGCCAGCTCTCTGCTGTGGCCAGGAAGTGCAGTGGAGGATGGCCCAAGTGCTTGGGCCCTGCACCCCATGGGAGACCAGGAGAAGCACCTGGCTCCTGCCTTCGAATCAGCGTGGTGCGCGGGCCGCAGTGCGCCGGCCGCAGTGCGCCGGCCGCGGCGGCCATTGGAGGGTGAACCAACAGCAAAGGAAGACCTTTTTCTCTGTCTCTCTCTCTCACTGTCCACTCTGTCTGTCAAAAAAAAATTTTTTTAAAAAAGATAGATTTTAGAGCTGAATGTAAAAACTAAAGCTATAAAGCTTCTACTAGAAAACACAAAAAATGGTTTCTCATATGAAAATAAGTAAAATAAAGATTTATATAAACAGGACACCAGAAACAATAACCATAAAAGACAAATAAATTTTAAAAAAAACTCTTGAAATTTAATTATTTTCAGAATTAAAAGACAGTTAAGAAAAATGAATAGGGAAGCAATGGATGGGGGGAAAATATCTGTAATACATAAATCTGACAAGAGATTAAAAAGACTGGCAACACCAAGTATTGTGAGGACACAAAGTAATCAGAAATCTCACATACCACTGATGGGAATGCAAAATGGCACCCTCATTTTGGGAAAAGTCATATATAAAAGGTATATACACAACTGCTCTCTGATCCAGTAACTCTATTCCAAGAGAAACGAAGACATGTCTACACAACGATGTGTTTACAGCAGCTTTATTCATAATATCCAATGGTGGGGGCGGGGGGGGGGGGGAGGCCACCAAATAGGAAAACAGATAAACTGTGGCGTTTTCATGCAATGGTGCAATAAAAAGAAATGAACTACATGAACAAATGACATAAAATAAAAAGGTACAGTTCATACAAACCTCAGAATATATGCTGAGCAAAAGAAGCGACACAAAAAGGTTTATATTGCCAGTTACAAACAGACAAAATTGGTGAATAAATATGGTGAATAAATATGGTGAAAATATGGTGAAAAAAGCAGAATAGTGAGGAAAAAAGGACAGAAGAAAATATTGACTAGAAGTTAGTATAAGGGAACTTTTGAGATAATGGAAATATTTTAAGTCTTGTAAAAGTTAAATCTGCACACTTTAGTGTATGTAAATTTTACTAAAAATAAAAGAATGGATTACTAAAAGACAATCAAGTAGCAGGGTGAGAAGTGAGTGGAGATTTAGATGAAACATTCTGCCAAAGCTGGTAGCTGTTGAAGGCAAGTGATAGGTGCATGAGAGTTCCTGATGCGATTCTAAATACTCTGTACATGTTGAAATCTTTTCACGATAAAAGTGTTTTAAGAAAAGGTGATGGGGGCTGGTGTTGTGGCGCACTAGGCTAAGCCACCTCTTATGACACCAGCATCCCAGGAGTCCCAGATGCTCTGCTTCCAATCCAGCTCCCTGCTAATGCTCCTAGGAAAGCAGCAGTTGCTTGAGCCCCTATCACCTACATGGAAGACCCGGATGGAGTGCTAGGTTCCTGGCTTCCACCTGGATCAAACTGGGCTGGCCGTTACAGCTATTTGGGGAGTGAACCTGCAGTTGGAAGATATCTCCCTTTCCCTCACTGTTATTCTGCCTATCAAAAAAATAATAAATATTTAAAAAAAAAAAAAACCTGGTTTTCAGTTCATCAGGAGAAACAATAGCATTCCTGCACCAATTAGGTTCCTTTCTTCTTTGTGCTTCAAAATCCAGATGGGTGATCACTTCCTCTGAAGCTTCTCCTAGCCTACTCCTCTTTTCTGTAATTTTAGTGCCTATGCACAGAGAACTGGGGTATTTTCTTCTCGTTCGCATCACACTACATTGTAAATACCCATTTACTTATATTCCTCTTACTAGACTTTGAGACTGGGAACTCATCTTTTTCTTTGACTCCCAGACACTAGTAGAGGGCCTAGAACTGAATGGAACTCCTTCCCTTGTGACTAGATGTAGACATCAAATCTAGGCTCTTCCTGCTACAAGGCATTAGAGCACAAGATGAAAAAACGACCCTGGGAACACTGGCTGAGTGACCTGGAGGGAACTAGTAACTAAGTAACTCAGAAAAACAAGTTAGCAGTTGGCAAGAAGCATCAAGGGATGGGGCAGTTTGGTTTTCCCTAAACTGAGCCGTCTTGCTAAAATTTTGGCCTGCTAGTTCCCTTGGGAAAAAAACACTGAAGAGCCTTCATTTCTTTGAGAGGAAACAGGAACACAGGGGAGCAGCAGAGCCCTTTTGATACAGCAGAAAACCACTTCTTCCTGGACTACCTAAGAACTGCCAGAGCTTCATGGTGCCAGGCTTGTGTAACAGCCTGAGTTGTCCATCAACACTCCCAGTGTACCCTACTCCACTCCCCTGGCAAAAGTATTAGTAATAAATTACTTCTCCATGTACCAGAGCCTTAAGCAAGGGTGACATAAAACCTACAAGACCAATACAGAGCAAAGGTTTCATAAACAGAAGAAATGCGGGAGGGACTACAAAGGGAAACATAAAAAACAAAACAAGACAAAAAATCCACAGATTTTAAAGAGTCCAGTAAATTGCCACATCGTCAAGGGTTCTAATACTTAAATAAAGTAAAGCATATCCACTATGTTTCCATTCAGAAAACCATACATCATTCATGTTTTTGTAACTGATAATACAGGTTCAATTTGTCAGCCATTTTGGATTACTCGTATCTCTGTACTCCTTTGTTAGTTGCAAATAACTAATCTACACCTTGATCCAGAGTGCAGACCCTTTCAGAGTTATGTTCAGGGAAAAGGAACACTTGTCTTTTCTTACATCAAATAATTATATAGTCCTTCAACCTTTTCACTGGTCTTATATAACTCAGTCAGATGAAATTTTCTATCACTACTTTTTTAATAGAAATAAGTGAATGGTTTTCCAATTGACTGTTTAGCCCCTGCTCACAGTTTTGCAATGCTAGGGTTATTTGATCAATGATGATGTTTGCAATAAAATGCACACTGGGCCTCCTTGAAGTCACTGGGATATCACTAAGGTAGAGTGCCCTGCAGGGCACTACCCAGCTTTGTGTCTCCCTAAACTGAACCTGAACCAATCACTCCTGTTCACAGGGTAGATTATATATTTATATTCCTGGACATTTCTTATTGCTTTTTCTTCATGTTCTTGGGACTTGGAATAGTATCCCTTCAGTTGTTTCAAAGATTCATGCTGTCAAGGATTTTACTTTGTGTGTGTGTGTGTTTTTTTTTTTTTTAAGATTTATTTATTTGAAAGACAGAGTTACAGAGAGACATAGAGACAGAAAGAGAGGTCTTCCATTCGCTGGTTCACTCCCCAGATGGCCGCAATGGAAGCCAGGAGCCAGGAGCTTCTTCCAGGTCTCCCACGCAAGTGCAGGGGCCCAAGCACTTGGACCATCTTCTACTGCTATCCCAGGCCATAGCAGAGAGCTGAATCGGAAGAGGAGCAGCCGGGACAAGAACTGGCACCCATGTGGAATGCTGGAGCTTCAGGCCAGGGCGTTAACCCGCTGCACCACAGTGCAGGACCCAAGGATTTTACTTTGAATAAAGGACAAAAATAGAATCTTCTAAATCCAAACAACTTTTCCTGGTGCTTCCTGTCCAGTGATTTGAGTTGACTAGTAATTAACCATAGAGAAAGAGAACAGCAAGAATGGGAATAATTCCTTCTGATTTGTTTCATAACTATACATACCTACGTAACAGATTTAACTTTCCTAAACATTTCGCTTAGTCCATAAAGATATCAAGACTGATTTGACTTCGGAACAGACACAAACAGACCCAAGTGGGGCATGCTATCTCTACAAGCACCCTGGGTGACGAGGAAAAAGCAGTCTAGAACTTTTATCTTTAAAGAACAGAGACTGTATCACGGCTAAGTTCAAACTGTTTACTGTGGTTTTGTTGTAGTGAATTCCTACCTCCCAGGATGGCCATGAGGAATGTTACTACTGATTTACACTCAGCAAAGTACCTTACAAATAGGAGACTAAAAATCCCAAGTATGGCTACTAGAGCTCCCTCTCATCTGGGAAAGGAGGTATAATTATCTGTGTTATGTTTAACATACGTAGTGCTCCCCTATCTTCATCTTTGAGTCTTGTGCCTAAAATCCCCAGGATACAACCCAGAATGCCTGAACAGATCAATGAACAGACTGCAGTGGTAAAAGGGCAGCTCCAAGGACCAGTGAAGACCAGTGGGCATTCAGGAAAAGCAATCAGGAGCACAGTGCATAGCTAAAGCCCATCAAAGCAGGGAATTAAAAGGGCTAGTAAGGGGAAATGCATGAAATTCCTAAATTTGAGTGATTTTAATAAGGGGGAAATATTTGTTGGTATATTAGAACATCAAGCTCTTTGTTATTATCCCATTTCTAAGATGCCATAGGCTGATCATTTGTACAGGCAAACCCCTTCCTTCAATCCTGAAACTTCTCTACTACTTCTCCCATCTTCCCCACACTCTTCCTAGATCAATAACCCTAAAGGCCACTGCATCTGATGTCTTATCAACGAGCATTAAATCTCTGGTTCCATTTCATAGCAAAGGACAGTATGAAAAGACACACCTGCATCTGTGTGAAAATCTGAGCTTTCTGGCACTCTTCCAAACTGGGCCCAAATGCAGCCATCACGTGCTCCTCTGTCCCAATCATCTGCACAATTTCCTGGTCACTTTCAACACCCATGGCCTAGGAAGAAAAGAAAAGATAGAGTGTTGGCTTTGTGTTAACTCAGTGACATTTGCTTATGCTAATTTGGCATTGTTTGTGGGTATTACTTCTAAGCAAAAGCTAGCTCTTCTCTCAGAAATGGTGCCATCTGGCATTGGCAGCATCTCCCCAAGCTGCAGGAGAACCTGAAACAGAAATTTTGATCAGCAAGAGACATTCTTAAGCACTGTGTGTGTGTGTACTATCTTCTCAAATTTTTAAAGAGTCTCAGAGTTTCATCGTGAAAAATGGAAGCCAGGAAGTACATCAGAGGCTATGGACAAACTGGAAAGAAAAAGAGTCCAAAAATCAGTGAATCAAAAACCATGCATTGCTGAAAGAAGCAAAACCCCGATTAGTTTTGTCACAATTTTTTTTTTTTTTTTTTTGAGAACTGTCAAGTCGTTTGTATTCAGGCTAAAAGAATTTTTCCTAAAAGATCTTTTACTTTAGTGTTCTATGACTTCTCACAAGTCATATTTTATGCAGGTTTTAAAAGATTTTTAAAAACTAAGCACACACTTAACAGGTTTTAGAAGCTCTCTAAGTGTTTCAAGGTGGCAGCGGCTGCACAGGTCTCTGCAGATTCCCATATGATCCAAAAGCTCACTCCTTCCCACGTTTGCCTAGAATTCTGCTCTTTGGAGAAATACAGCATCATCTCACCAAACCTTAACTGGCAGAGGAATATTCTGCTTCTCAGAGTCGGCTGGAAAGTTAATGTTTGCACTAGAATTCTTCCCACAGCTGAACAGAGAAGACAGAACCAGCTAACTGACCGGGTATGCTTTGATGTTCCGGTTCTCAGCACTCCTCCACACACAAGAGAACAGGAATATGGAATCCCAAGTCCCAGGGCAGAACATCAAGGGCAGCTCTAACAGCAGAGAGATCTGAGGTGCTCATCCTAATGCAATGCCTACAACAGACACCAATATTTGCTACTGCTGCTGTTTCGTAACCTCTTCCACAGCATTTGTGCCATGAGATGGCACAACCCGGTTCCTTCCAGCTCAAAATCCTATGATTACACCTCTGAACTACAGCATCATATATTCTATAAACTCTATTTGGATACTTTAGGATCAGATATAAACTTACTGACAAGTTTTGAAGGTTTGGGGGATGCAAAATAGATGCTACATCCCTTCCTAGTCAATTGTGGTGGTTTTTCTTTATTTTCTAAAAGACTTATTTATTTGCAAGGCAGAGCAACACACACACTGATCGATCTTCTGTTTGCTGGTTCACTCTCCAAATGGCTGCAACAACCAGAGCTGGGCCAGGCCAAAGCTGAGGGCTTCATCTAGGTCTTCCATGTGGGTGCAGCAACCCAGGCACTTGGGCCTTCCTCCACTGCTTTCCTAGGCAAATTAGCAGGGAGCTGGGTGGGAAAAGGAGCAGCTGGGACTTGACCCGGAGCCCATACGGGACGCCAGTGTTGCAGGCGGCAGCTTAACCTGCTGCACTACAATGCCATCCCCTGTGGTATTTTTAAAATGGTCACAAATCCTTTGACACTCCCTTTGAGAGGGGGAGGCAAATTCCTGTCCACCTGAGTGTAGGCTAAACTTAAAAGATCCACTTCCTAGGAAAAAAGCAGAAACATACATATTGGAGGCTTGGTCATAAAAGGCACTGTAGCATCCACTTTGCTCCCTCTGTCACAGTGCTTGCTCTGGGGGAGGTCAGCTGCCAAGTCTGAAGACACTCACACATTTTCCAGGACAATGGTCTAATGGTGGGGCACTATGGCTTCTTATTCTTAACAGCCAAAGAGGACCCGAGGCTTTCCCTTTTAATTTTTTTGTTGTTAAATTTTATTTTAATGGGTCTCAAAATTCTGTGACAGATCTTTGGTCAAGTTGTTTCAATTAAAAAGTACTGATTTTAAGAACTAATAACTGAAAACTGCTATATTCTCTCTCTCTCTCTCACCACACACACGAGAGAGAGAGAATGATCAGAGTTCAAGAACCCACCTTCCAGCTTCTGACCAGAATGGCAGTCAATCTTGTCCTTCAGCCTAGCAAACTTGCAAGCAGTGTGAGCTGTGTGACAATCCAGTACAAGGACACAGCCAGCACGGATTTGGCCTGGAAGGCTGGGATCATCACCTGAGCAGGAAAGCCGGCCAGCTGCTCCTACTGCTGAGTCATTTTTGCTGTCATCAGCAGTGTTGCCACAACAAACATCACTGACAGACATGTTTTTGATTTTAAGGCCTCACAGTCTTGGGCTGTGATGTCAATGGAGTAAAGTGACCACCATGCCAGTTTTGAGAACACCCATTTCCACTTGGCCTATGGGATGAACATCAACACCACCAATTCTGTGGACATCCTGGAGGGGCAGACGGAGGGCTGTCAACTGGACCAGTGGTGGGAGGATGGAGTGCTGGGCTTCATGAAATGTGTTCCCATTGACACTGCCACCCTTATGGGTGACTTTCTCTTTCCTGAACCAAGGCATGTTAGCACTTCGCTCTAGCAACTGGAAACTGGCGCAAGTGCTACTGTGTCAGGGTTGCAGCCATTTTCTTAACTTGAGTGGAGACTTCCTTAAAAATTTCCTCGTATCTCTTCTGGCTGTAGGGTAGCTCAGAGGAATTAGGTTTTTATGCTTGTTTGCTTTTTAAAAAAAAAAAAATTAATTAATTTATTTGAAAGACAGAGTTAGAGCAGGAGAGGCAGAGGCAGAGAGAGATCTTCCATCTGCTGGTTCACTCCCCCAATGGCCACAATGGCCAGGGTCATGCCAGGCTGAAGCCAGGTGCCAGGAGCTTCCTCTGGCCTCCCACGTGGGTGCAGGGGCCCAGGGCCTTGGGCCATCTTCCACTGCTTTCCCAGGTGCATTAGCAGGGAGCTGGATCAGCAGAAGTGGAACAGCTAGAACTCAAACTGGCACCCATACTGGATCCAAGCACTGCGTGCTGCAGCTTAAACCGTTGTGCCAAAGTGCTGGTCCCTCCTTTCATTTTTTAAAGATCTATTTATTTGAAAGCCAGAGTTACAGAGAGAGGGAGAGAACTTCCATCCACTGGTTCACTCCCCCAGATGGCTGCAATGGCCAGCGCTGGGCCAGGCTGAAGCTAGGAGCCAGGAGCTTCATCTGGGTCTCCCACATGGGTGGCAGGGAGCCAAACACTTGGGCCATCTTCCATTGTTTTCCCAGGCCATTAGTAGGGAGCTGGATCTGAAGTGGAACAGCTAGGACACAAACTGTCACTCATATAGGATGCAGGCAGCACAGGAAGTGGTTTTACCCTCAATGCCACAAGGCCAGTCCCTAGAAACCATTTTTTTTTAAACACATACCCCGTGTGTAAGCCAGAAGGGCATGCTCAAGGTCTGCCCATTTTTGGAGATACCAGGTGCAAACTCCCATCTCCTGCAGCAGCAACAGAGCAGCACAGTCAGCCTGCGATGTGCCTGCATCTTTTAAATGAAGCTGCTGTGTCCTGGGGCATTGAGGACAGTCACATAGTGCCTGCTGGTCTTAGCTGTCAATGGTGATCACATGCTCACACTCAGCTCTGGTTTATCCAAGAAGAACCCTTCCCGTGTCACCAGCCTCCTTCTCATTTGTTTCAATGGTTCTTTTTTCAACCTCATCACATTTGTACATCAGATGGCCAGCAGTGGCGGATCTGCCCAGATCTATGTGACCAACAATGGTGATATTCATAGGATCTTGTCGTTTCCTTTCCTATTTTGTCTCTGATTTAGCAGTGGTTTTCATGACACCTGTGTTCAGGTAAAAACCTGTTGCAAGAAAAAGCAGACCTGCAGGTTTCTGCCAACTGCCATGAGGTGGGTCATTATGGAAGAGACCCCCAGCTGCCAGGTCAGCCTTCAGATGACTGCCACCTTGGCTGACATCTTGTTGTACGGAAGACCCTGAGACAGAACCACCCAAATTCATGACCAATAGAAACTGTGCTATAATTTGTCACACAGCACAGGTAACTAATATACCAACGTTTGGAATTAGATAATTTCAACTTAAAAAATTTTTAAGTGCATAACTAGTTTTGTTCAATATTCTTTTGTTTAACAAAGTTTTCAGGACACAAAACCTCCACTCCCCCTCCCCCTTTTTTTTTTACTTTTAATTTTTGTAGTCTTTTTACTTCTAATTTGACATGATACATTTATTTAAAAGGATAACTGCAGAGCAGGCACTTGGTGCAATGGTTAAGATGCCTTTGGGGACACCCACATCCAATACTGGAGAGCCTGGGTTCAAGTCTCAACCCCAATTCCAATCCAGTTTCTTACTAATGCACACCCTTGGAGGCAGCAGGTGATGGTTCAAGTACTTAGGTACTTGCAACCTGTGTGGTGAACTGGATTGAGTTCTAGGCTCCTGGCTTCAGTCTGGCCCAATCCTGGCTCTTGCAGACATTTGGGGAGTGAACTAGTAGACAGAGGATCTCTGTTTCTCCCCACCTCTCTCTATGCCTTTCAAATAAGCAAAAGTAAATAAATAATTTTTAAAGCAATACTACTAACAAAAAACACAAATCATTAACACACTTAGTCTATATTGGATCAAAGGATAGCAATCCTAAAAACTGATCAGTTTTACTTTTTAAATGAACGAAAACCAGGTTATTCTTAGCTCAAGCACACTGTGTTGCATCTACTCAGATAGTGATGGCACATAACGGTACTTCAACAAGCACATGGCAAATGTGCATTATGAAAAAACTATGCGTGGACTGCAAAAACATTTTTCCACCAAAATAAGCTTGTCTTTCATTTCCATTTTCCACAAACTTCTTGAAGTGCCCTGTATGCTGTATACTTTTCTGTGTGTTCTGCAAGTAGCCAGTCAAATATCAGAACAGAATTTCTCTCTGTGAAAAGCTAACAGGAGTATAAGATAATTTTTACTTGTCAATCTCTCTATATAATGTTACAAGGGTTTCAACAGAACCAACATGTAGGAGACACAATACAAAGATAACTAATTTGCAGTGGAAGCCATCACGTTCCTCTGAAATCTTTTATTTTTTATTTATTTTGACAGGCAGAGTGGACAGTGAGAGAGAGAGAGACAGAGAGAAAGGTCTTCCTTTTGCCGTTGGTTCACCCTCCAATGGCCGCCGCAGCCAGCGCACTGCAGCTGGCGCACCGCGCTGATCTGATGGCAGAAGCCAGGTACTTATCCTGGTCTCCCATGGGGTACAGGGCCCAAGCACTTGGGCCATCCTCCACTGCACTCCCAGGCCACAGCAGAGAGCTGGCCTGGAAGAGGGGCAACTGGGACAGAATCCGGCGCCCCGACTGGGACTAGAACCCCGTGTGCTGGCGCCGCAAGGCGGAGGATTAGCCTAGTGAGCCACGGCGCCGGCCCCTCTGAAATCTTTTATATAAAACGTTTAACCAATGTACGTCACTTCAGAGAAGAAAGCCCAAACGCTACAGGAGAGCTACGGGACAGACAACAAGCATGTGGAACGACACAGCAGAAAAGGAACTGAAACAGAGTCCCAGAGGTGAAGGGGGAGCAGCTTTCTGGACAAGCCCCCATCACCATCAAAGTCATGTGAGCTGAAGGCCACCTAGATGACCTTGATAATTTTTACTTCAGTAGACTGCAAGTGAAAAAGACTATAAACTTGATTGCCAAGTTTGATGTTTAAAAATAATGAAAGTAAAAATTCTTCATTTGCCATACAGACAGCCACTTCAAGTTGTACTGATGCTGAATCTAAGTGGTAATTATATAATTGCATAAAATTCTCGAGTGGTCCAACATGAATCTAAACAGACTGCTTAGGCTCTCCAAATATGTCTGAGCAATGAAAGCAAGATATGCCAAGCACATGGTAAATGACACCATATGTGCATAAGCACGCTTACTGCCAAAGCTTTCGTGCCAAAGGACAAAACTCTTCCCACACTGCCCCACTCAAACACGGGGCCATCACTCAGTCAAGCTATCATCGAAAGTGCTCCCGCTCCAAACACCGAACTGACTTTATGACTATTTAGCCTTTGGTAGCGACAGCTACAAATAAATGACATATTGCCATGGAAACGACAGCAAAATGCCCAACCATTCTGCTTTACAGACATAATTCAGACATCTGAAAATTAGCTTTATATGGAACTCTTTTTACTCCAGATATCTGAAGTCATTCCTGCTAGCTAACAAGCCAAAAGTAAGTGCTATAAAATAAGCTTATGAAAAAATAATAGAGAATGTGTGTTGGCAAAAGGTCACACACAGTGTGGCAAGCAGCAGTACCAGTGAACAAAAATAAAAATAGGTGTTCTTCAAAAGTGACATGAAGTCTTCTCCTTGGATATCCACAAAGTGTAACTTTTAAAGACAGAAAGAAGAAAAGAATACTAATGAGCAGAAAAGAATAACATACACACTAACAGCATTACAGCATAAGTTTATTTTGGTGCAAAAAAAATTTGAAATCCAGGCATAGTTACTTCATATTAAGCATTTCTCATGAACTTTTTAAAGAACCTATATATGACTGGACTTCAGGTTTTTGCAACAAAATATATGTATCTTTTGATTTCATTTTCCACAAGTGTCATCTATTTTATTTCTCTCTCTCTCTCACACACACACACACACACACACACATATACACATAAAGTTCACTCCCTTAATGCCTGCCATGGCTGGGTTGGCAAAGTCAGGCGCCAGAAACTCAATACAGGTCTCCTGTGTGAGTGACATGCACTCAATTACTTAAGCTGTTATCACCTGCTGCCTCCCAGGATTAGAAAGAAGCTGGAGTCAAGAACCCAGCCACAATACTATGGGCTATGGACATCTTAACTACCATGCCAAATGCCTGCCCCTCCAAAAACTTTTTCAAGTACTCTCATATGTCAAAAAATATTGTGTGAAGGCAGGAAAGAAGGTACCTTGTAAAAACATCTGTATTTGGGAATCCCTAATTTTCTTTAAAAAAAAGACTGAATCGATCTACTATTACTAAGATCAGTCCCAAGTGATAATGAGAGCACTGTGACGATCCTGTTCGACTCTGCTAACTGTTTCTCTGTAAAGATTAGAAACTTCCGTGGAAGCTGGTTCCCAAGAAACAATGCTCCGCACCCTGACATCTGATCCTCTTTTCTGCGAAAGCCTCCAGCCCACAGATGCCACCATGGTGCCTGGGAACACAACATGTAAAGCAGGGAAGATTCATGGGTAGGAGAACCTTTGTAGCGATTCAAGTCCATAAATAAGGCTGATCTATGTCTTAAAAGCTTTATGCATCATATTCAGATGCAGCAGGGAATCCGGAGACCCTGCTGCTTCTGTCACTTTTAGCCAATTGTTCGTTACAATCAACAACCATCAAGGCCTAATGACTGTCAAGGTCTAAGTTAGGGCCACACAAGGCACAAAGAGAAATGATGTGCCTTTTCTGGTATCCCAGTTTATTCTCTCCATCTTCTGACAGTGAATGGTGAGGAGAACTAAGGAAAGAGAAAGGGAATTCATCTTCCAGGTACTCTGCTTTTCAAAAAAATACATGATCTCATTCACTCTTCACAACAACTCTCTTAGGTGGACTTCTCACTTTATGCTTGAGTTATCCAAGTCTCAGAGACTGGAAAATTCGCCCAAGGCCACAGGGCTATTAAGTGGAGAACTCAGATTCAACCTAGATGTGTCTGATTGTAGGATATCCAGTTCTCTAAGCTGCCTGCCAGATGGAAAAGTCTAATGGTGAGCAGACCAAGTTCCCTCAGCTTATAAAAACACCCCAAATGTGGGAGACCAAAATCCGTGACTACATCTGACTAAAATACTCAGCTCCCTTATCTGAGCTAAAGTTTTTTAATTATTTATCTTAATTTTTATACACTACTGGTTAGACTATAAATGGATACATTTCAGGGAAAAATTTGGCAATGTGCCCATGTTACACTCCTATTCCCAGGACTAAATTCTCACAGAACATAAAGTCAGAGGCGTGCACAGACATGTACGGGCAGGGCAGTCAGCAAGTTCCACACAATTCACCTAAACTAAGGATGAGTATTCCTATGTAGACACGGGATTCCTATGTAGTATTCCTACATAGGAATATTACACAATTCACTCTTAAGTGAAAAAATAAAACAAAACTGATGTGTACATCACAAAAGCACTGAAAAAATGCATCTGAATGTAAAATGTACTTGTACTGATTTTCAGTGGCTTTCTAAATGTTTACAATACTCTGGCTTTGGCCTGACCCAGCCGCAGCTGTTAGGATCATTTGGGGAGTGAACCAGCAGATGGAAGATCTCTCTGTCTCTCTTTCTGCCTTTCAAACAAATAAATAAATCTTTTTAAAAATAAGTTTTCTGATTTTAATGCACGCACAAATCTTGTTATACCTTTTCTACATGAGTGACAAAAGTTTATATATATAATAATTAGTCTTTGATTTCAGGTCTAAAGAAAGCAGTATTACATTCATTAAGTGTCTAAAGCGTTCTAACTCCTGTGGATACATGGGAACATGCTGCCCTCTGCTGGAGAAGTAATTCTACATCAACAGGCACAATCTGGTTTTTTGTTTTTTCATCACTATATACCTAAGACACTGTGTTGGGCACTGTAGGATCCCTACAAGAAAAGGCAAAGTTAATTCTGTTCTTAAAAAATACAAACATCAAAGAAAGAAAATAAAAAGTATATGTATTTAGGAATTCTGTTTGGGCTCCCTTATAGAAAGGTACTTTTATGCTTATTATCATCATCATTCTTAAAAGAAAATAAATAGCTCCATCTCATTATAGAACTCAAAAGCACACTGAGCTATACTAAACATAAAAAAATAAAAATACTTCCCACAACCTCTTCCACAAACTTGCAACTGGAACATGCATTTCCTGCACGAGAGCCTGACTTGAACGCATCTATCCCACACCTGCGACCCAGGCACGCTCCCTGGCTCCCGGCCACCGGCCTGACTTCCTCTCTAGCTCCTGGACACTGCAATCTGGCTCAGCTTTAACAGCAGGACAGCCAGGACTGGCTAAGCCACAGAGGGAAGCTGGGAACTCAAGCCAGGGCTCTCGCACATAGGGACAAGGACTCATCTCTCTGAGCCATCACTCGCTGCCTCCTGAGTCTGCAGCAGCAGAAAGCTGGGACTGGCAGCCAGAGCTGGCAATCAAATCCAGTCACTCCAACATGGGATGTCGGTGTCTTTATCATTAGGCAAAATGCCACTCATTTTTCCCTCAGAGGATCTTTTCCTATTGTGACTCAAAACTATTGAACATACATATTCAATTCTGAAGTTAAATGCATGAATTAAATGATAAATAAAAGTTATCATTCTGCAAAATTATCTGACGTGACCAGTATTTCATTAAATAATGTAGCTTGTTGGGGATGGTTCTGCGGTACAGTGGGTTAAGGCACCGCTTGCAATGCCAGCACCCCATATAAGCGCTGGTTCAAGTCCCAGCCACTCCACTTCTGATACCGCTCTCTGCTAATGCTCCTAGGAAAGCGGCAGAAGGTGGGCTAAGTGCTTGGGACTCTGCAACAGTGTTGGAAGCCTGGGTGGAGTTCTTGGCTCCTGGCTTCAGCCTGGCCCAGTCCTGGCCATTGAAGTCATTTGGGGAGTGAACCAACAGATGAAAGATCTCTATCTCTCTCTTTCTCTCCCTCTCTCACCTTTCAACTCCTCCTTTTAATTAAACAAACCTTTAAAAATATATATTTCTTTTAATTTTACTAGTCATTAAGATTCATTTTACACCCATATACAGTTCCTTGTCATTATCCTAGGTGGTTATGTTTTATAAAGTTGCTGAATTACACTGAACTGTCAAATAATGAACTATTAAATACTAAATTTTTAAATAAATACATGTTGTACCTGGGGAAAACACAGGGTTAGGTTTCTTCAAGCCTATACTCACCACCTTTTCCTCAACTAATCAATAGGAACTTTTTAAATGTATGTTTCTGTTTAAGAACCCCTTATTTAGGGGCGGACGTTGCGCTCAGCAGGTTAAGTCACTGGTAGGAATGCCCACATCCCACATCAGAGCACTTGATTTGAGTGCTGGCACTTCCGCTTCCCATCCAGCTCCCTGCTAACGCGACTGGGAAAACAGCAGCAGATGGCCCAAGTAACATGGGTTGCTGCACCCATGTGGGAGACCAGGATGGAGTTCCAGCTCCTGGCTTTGACCTGGCACAGCCTGGCTGTTGCAGCCATTTGGGAAGGGAATTAGTGGATGGAAGCTCGCGCACGCTCTCTCTCTCTCTGTATGTGTGCATGTGTGTGTGTGTGTAACTCTGCCTTTCAAGTAATAAATATTCATTAAAAAAAGAAAATAATATGCTCTTGAGACATTAACAGTGAACT
The DNA here is from genome assembly GCF_964237555.1 of Oryctolagus cuniculus. Classification (NCBI taxonomy): domain Eukaryota; kingdom Metazoa; phylum Chordata; class Mammalia; order Lagomorpha; family Leporidae; genus Oryctolagus; species Oryctolagus cuniculus. The sequence continues at coordinate 108,987,930 of NC_091442.1, read as the reverse complement.
TACAAGCCAGCTTCACTACAACTCATGCCTGAACAAAACATATGTGACACCGTTTACTCTGGAAGTCTTGTGCTCAGGAACTCGGATAGCACTTCAGCGTGTAACTCAAGGGCCATCATACACAGGAAAAGCACCAACCAAAATCACAGAAATACGGAGACCACAGCATTAAACACTCGAGATGACAGACGGCCACCTTGTTCCACCTCGGCTGGGAACATGCACCTTGGGGTGACTCAGTTTTTTTCTTTGCTCTGTGCACACACTTATCTGTGAACAGCCACAAAAGTACCACAGTACTGATTTGGGGTTATAAGTAAATTTTAGTGAGCAGGCCAATTCGCAAATACTGAGGATTAACTGTATCATGTAATGCCACTCTCTTTCTGTTTACTGATTAAAACTACAATTTTAACTGTTTATAGACTGTGTATAGTATTTATATGTCAGAGCATGTTAAGCACGTCACTATGCAACCATCTGAGAACACTATACTACTTAAACATTATTTCTATAGGAAGTGCATTTTGGGTTATCATCCAACAATTCACCAACAAGCTGAAAAATAAACCAGTTATAGATTGAAGATTTATGTTTATGCAGGATCTCACTGGAACTTAGCAGTATATTAAAAAAAAAAAAGAACAATAAGCTTGGTCCACATTCTCTGTCATGTGCTGGGAATTTAGTCTACAGTTGGCCTTGCCCATGTGTAACAACTGTCCTTACCCATGTGTACACCAGCTTTATTACAGCAAGAGATGTGTATGTTCATTGATTGAGTTAATTGGTTAAATAAATTACCGGATGCCCATCAACGGGAACACTGCAAAAAGAACTCAGAAGGTATGTATGCACCAATATAACAGCATCTCCAAGATGTAAGTTACGAAAAGGGAAGATAAATCAAATGCAAAACAATACGTAATATATGTAACAAACCAAAACACACGAAAAAAAAAAAAACCTAGTATATACTCATGTGCTTGGATATGCAAAACTATCTGCTGAAAAGACACACAGAAACCAGCGATAGTGTGTGGGGAAGGGAACTGTGTTAGGTACAGGGCAGTGGGGGGTGCTTACCTACCACTAGATATACCTTTGTGCTTTTAGAATTTTTTATTACACATCTTTCTTTTGATTGGTTAATATTTTTTTGAAATATCTAAACATCAGTCTTAATTTTCAATCTAAAATACATCATATGACTGATAAACTTATCTATTGCACAAATCATTTTATTCTTATAATTCCTTATCTTCCACATTTCTAATTAATATGAAAATAAATCAGAGAAAGAATATGATTTCCTGAAGACAGCTGCACCCTTACCTTAAAAATGATGACAATGGGTATATCTTCTGACAAAGTATTGTGCCTCAAATAAAATCGCCCTTGTTTCACAGCCATGTTGGTTCTGCTTTTTTTCTCATGGGTTGAGCTACAAGTGAACACACATTGGTTAAACTGCACCCTCACTTAGCTTCAAGCTGGTACCATGCTATAGCAATGATCACCAATTGAGGAGGTTCAACCAATCAACTGATCACCACGGTCCTTTACAATACGTTGTTTTGTAGAGATGCACAATCCTTCTCCCACCCTGCTGTACCCCCATGACTGGTAAGTGCTGGATAATCGGACATTGTAACTGCCTCTCCATCACAAAGAACAATGCAGACTCTAAGGCAATCAGTTCTTTACTGGTTGTCAGAAGATAAACTCATCTTACCTATGCCACAAATCTTTCTCTTCTAGGAATGCAGTAACCAAATTTCAAACTGATGTGATAATAAATCAGAGGAAAGAGGTAACAGAAATAATATAAGGGAAGCTGTTATTGAAAACTAGTATGTGAAGGAAGCTGGCCCAGAAAACTAAAACTCAGATGTGAAGGCCCTGTTATACTTCATTAAATAACACTTAAATGTTTAATGCTCTGATTATATGGGTGCAAGAACATACATATAAATGGTCAAGAGCTGAAAGGGAACATAAAAAGCTAAATGACTTTATATTTTTTTTCATTTTTAATAAGTCCCTTACATGCGGTAATAAAAATAATAAAATGGTAATTTTTCAAATGACATATCACTCTCTCATCACTAAAATTTTACAATCAATATTCAGAGCTGTGGGGAGCAACTCGGACTAGACTGTTACTGGAATTAAGACTTATTCTATGCATCTGCTCTCCCACAATATGGCGCTGAGAAGGGAGTAACAGCTTCTACGCAGCTGCCTCTCGCCAACTTAAGTGATGACCTGCAGGAGCTGATCCTGCTCCTGATTGGAGGAGAGCAGCGTACTCGGCGTGTGGGTAGCAGAGTTGGGATTGGTGGAAGAGGACTATAAAGGAGGAGAGAGACAACATGCACCAGGAACATCTAAGGGGAACACCTGAGGAACATCTGAGCAGCCCCCGAGAGAGCCGGCCGGCGGTGTGCCGCTCCCCCGCGGAAGTGGGGAAAGTGGCAGGGGGAACCGCCCTTCCACGGAGGTGGAAGGAACGGTAGCCAACCCGGGAAGAACCAGCAGCAAACCCGGGGAGGGCCGAGCAGACAAAAGAACAGCGCAGGGTCCTGTGTCGTTCCTCCACGAAGAGGGGGAGCGACAAGAGCTTACAGACTGACATAATAAGGTGAAAGCAAATGGTTTTTTAAAATTATACTGCCTGTTAGAAAATCCTGGCTAGTGAGTATCTGAAGATAGTCCTTGGTTAATAGTGAAATTACCATCACTCATACCTGGTAACAGAAGCTCCAACAGTCCCTTTTCTGTCGGCCTCCACAATGATCCTGTTCTTAGATAGCTGCTCTTGGATAAGAATAACTTTTTCTACTCCCTTCACAATGAAGTAGCCACCTGCCCAAAGGAAACCAGAAAAGCTTCACCACCTGTTCTTTAAGCTGTGTGACTGATGACCAGCAGGCATCTCCTGGGTTCAAGGTCAACCAACCCCCCCACCCCCACCCCCTCCCACCCCCACCCCCACCCCCGCTTCCTGGCTTTGGCTTTATGGACTGTCAAGGGTGTCAGCACAGGATTTTACACATGTGAGCCACACAATGATGAACTGCCTGAGGAAAGGGAATGTATCTTATTTTAGTATCTATCACCAAATCAGATATAAAAGAAAAAATACTTTATCTTTTAGAAATATAGTCTAATAGAGGCCGGCGCCGCGGCTCACTAGGCTAATCCTCCGCCTAGCGGCGCCGGCACACCAGGTCTAGTCCCGGTTGGGGCGCCGGATTCTGTCCCGGTTGCCCCTCTTCCAGGCCAGCTCTCTGCTGTGGCCAGGGAGTGCAGTGGAGGATGGCCCAGGTGCTTGGGCCCTGCACCCCATGGGAGACCAGGAAAAGCACCTGGCTCCTGGCTCCTGCCATCAGATCAGCGCGGTGCGCGGGCCGCAGCGTGCCGGCCGCAGCGGTCATTGGAGGGTGAACCAACGGCAAAGGAAGACCTTTCTCTCTCTCTCTCTCTCTCTCACTGTCCACTCTGCCTGTCAAAAAATAAAAAATAAAAAAAAATTTTAAAAAATTAAAAAATAAAAAAAGAAATATAGTCTAATAGAATAAAGTTGGAACCAAATTTCTGGGCATTTTGTCAGAATAGCTTTATACAACAAATTCATTAAAAGGCAGAATGGTTCCCATTGTTTTTAAGGGAAAATGTCAAAATAATAGCAATAGCAGAAGAAAAGGACAAAAAAAAAAAACACACAAAGAAGAGAGGCAAATCGATAGCATCTCATGTACCTGGATCTAAAGGACATTCGTTCAGCTTGGCAAATTCTGCTGGTGTCTTCCCTGTAAGGACGCAATTTGAACTACGCAGCATTATGGGCATTCTGTTTAAAATAAAGCAAAAGAAAATACCACATTCAGACTGCCACTGGCAAAAATGACAAAATGTGCAGTGCACACATCACTAAAGGAACTGCACTTCTATTATTTCTGCATTTCATGTTAGAAAAGAGGAGGAATGGCAACTCATGAAAGAGCCAAGCAAAATGACAGTATTTTCTCAGGTACGCTGCCTTCTAGACAGATAATAAAAACTCAAATGCCTGATTTACTTAAATTTTGCATATAGGCTTCAAAAAATTATTCACTTGTTTTTTATTTTTATTTATTGGAAGGGTGGAAAGACAGATAGAAAAAGACAAAGAGAGATCTTCCATCTGCTGGTTTACCCCCTTGGTGCCTACAAGGGCCACGGCTGAGCCAGGTCGAAGTCATGAGTCTGGAACTCAATCTGGGCCTCCCAGGGACCCAGATATTTGAGACATCATGTGCTGTCTCCCAGAGTGCACATTAGCAGGAAGCTGGAATTGGAAGCAGAGCTGGGACTCGAACCCAGGACTCCGACATGGGAAGTGGGCATCATAAGCAGCACGTTAACTGTTTTTCTAAACACTTGCCCTTGCATATGAAAGTCAGAAACACCAGCGATTCTTCATGGTAAGGGAAGGGACTCTTCATTGCTATTTTTGTTTGTTTGCTTTCCTTTATTACTGTCTCAATTGATTTGAAATTATGTAATACATATTATCTGTACTAGAGAGCAGTGTGCCTGAGGAAATATTTCATTTCATTGACTCTTGTGTCAGTTAAAAACCCATTAATCCAAAAGGCAAAATGAAGAAATTGAAATATACATAAAAGACCAAAAAGATTTAAATTGTAGAATAAAATGATAGAAAATGCAAACATATAAATATAAATGTACGCTATTTTCATGACAAATGTTTAAAAAATCTAGTCATTTGCAAAAGACATTACAAGAGATAAATTAGATAATGCATAATAAAAGGTACAATTCATCAGGAAGAAGTACCAATTCTAAACTTCTATGCATCTAATATCATAGCTTCAAAAGCCAAAATATAAAAAAAAATAAAAGAAATGGAAAAACTCACAATCATAGTGGGAGATTTTAACATAACTAGCCTGGTAATTAATAAAACAAATCAAAGATCAGTGAAAATACATAGCATCTCAACAACACATCTGACAATCTTGATCTGAAGGAGAAAGAGACAAAGCACAGAACATCTACAGGACATCCTTCGTTTCCACACAGCAAACACTTACAGGAACAGGCCTCTGCAACATTCCCCACAGTGACATAGAGCACCAATATGGAAACTTGAAGTCCTTTAAAGAACTGATAGGTTAAGAAGAAATCATAATGGCAGGCAGGGATAATATTTTCTTTTTACATAAGGGGAAATCAAGACACTGACTAGTGAAAGAATATGTAAGAATATTAAAGCTACTACAGCAACCAAAAGAACTAGACAAGTAGCCAAGTGTGGAAGAGGAAGGAAGAAGTCAAGCTGGGTGCCATAGAGAAGCTACGTGTATCTAGAGGAAGAGCCAGCAAAGGGTGTCTGAAGGCGCTCATCAAGAAATAAAGGTGGCCAGCGCCAAGGCTCAATAGGCTAATCCTCCGTCTGCGACGCCGGCACACCGGGTTCTAGTCCCGGTCGGGGCGCCAGATTCTGTCCCGGTTGCCCCTCTTTCAGGCCAGCTCTCTGCTGTGGCCCGGGAGTGCAGTGGAGGATGGCCCAAGTGCTTGGGCCCTGCACCCGCATTGGAGACCAGGAGAAGCACCTGGCTCCTGGCTTCGGATCAGCGTGGTGCGCCGGCCACAGCGGCCATTGGAGGGTGAACCAATGGAAAAAGGAAGACCTCTCTCTCTCTCACTGTCCACTCTGCCTGTCAAAAAACAAAATAAAACAAAACAAAACAAAAAAAGAAATAAAGGTAAGGGGCCAGTGCTGTGGCACAGCGGGTAAAGCCGCCACCTGCAGTGCTGGCATCCCGTATGGGCACCAGTTCAAGTTCTGGCTGCTCCACTTCTGATCCAGCTCTCTGCTATAGCCTGCGAAAGCAGTAGAGGATGGCCCAGGTCCTTGGTCCCCTGAACCCCCAATGGAGCCTAGAAGCAACTCCTGGCTCCTGGCTTTGAATCGGCCTGGCTCTAGCTGTTGCAGCCATTACTCCCCTTTGGGGAGTAAACCAGTGGATGAATGACCTCTCTCTCTCTTTGCCTCTGCCTTTCTGTAACTCTGCCTCTCAAATAAATAAATCAATCTTAAAAAAAGAAAAAAAGAAATAAAGGTAAAAGCACAGTGTTAAAAGTAATGACTGTAAAAGCCACTAAAAGAAATAAAAGTATTTCCCAAGTGGGAAGGGGATTTGGACAAGGAAGGGGAGGGAGCAGAGAGGGAGGCTACTGTTCTGTAAAATGTTCTTAGGAATAGTATTTGGATTAAAGTAAAATCTTGGCTCAAAAACGAATTGAATGAGATGACATATTTGACAGTGAAGGTACGTATGAGCACTGAGTAGCAGAGGCCATCTTTATGAATGCAGGGCTAACAAATGAAATCACCTACCGCAGTCTCTGGCACAAAGCAGGTAATTCAACAAATATCAGTCACATGACTGCTCTGTAATTTCAGGATTTAAACTCTAAATCTTCCTATTCACGTTTTTTTGCCCCTCAGTCTTTCTGGCCTTTCCTTCATAATATTCAGTCTGGTTCATAATTTAGCAACAGTCCAAGATTTAACTGGATACCAGTATGGTATGTATGCACCAGAAAGAAAGACGTTCTCATCTTAACACTGACAATCAGTCCTAGGAAAACAAAGATTAATATATGAATGTCTCCATGTATTCTCCTAACTGAGCAATGAGAAGAAAATACAGAAGCCCCTCCTTTGGGGGAAGTACAGAAGGATCTGTGAAACCTGTATGTTCCCTGGTCTGGTCTCCCCTATCACAGTACCAGCACTTACCAAACAGTGCCATGGGCACCTACACTTGCTTCCCTGGCAGCTGTGAGGGGATGGAGCTAACAGGAGCTTTAGGTTGCTTATTTCTACTCATCTGACTACCCATGAATGGTACAGGATAGATGACAAGTAGTTGGTGCAACAAATGGATATTTATTAAGCTTTTAGCACTCTGAGGGGAGAAATCATTTGAATAGGAATCATGTGAACTAAGCTTGAAGTCCAATAGCTTCATTAAAGTCACAATACTGTAGTTGTATCCATTTCTACAGGAGGGTTAATGTACTTTTCCTGATTAGGAAGAGCAGATTGCAAAACTGTAGCTGACACAATCCATGATCATTTCAAACTTGCTCTGGGTAAATAAGTAACTTCTCCCTTAAAAACTGCTATGTGGGAAATAAACTTCCAAAAAACTCAAATCAACATGATCTACCAAGAATACCAGCCCAAGAGAGTTCACTGAAATTTTCCTACCCAACGTATCCCCAACATCTCAGTTATTAGGATAAAAGAGAAGTATTTTCCTTAGCTTTACAGAAAATGTCTATATGTGCTGAATGTTACTTTAGATGCTTTACATTGTGTAGACTCATCAGATTCCAAAAATACTTGCAGGAAATGGGGTACCATCTCCCACATTTTACAGATGAAGAAATGGGGCAAGGAGAACTTGCATCAAGGTTATGTGGGCTGGAATCCAGGCCGTGTGGCTCCAACACGGACTGCATTGCTTACCTGCCAATGGGTAAGGCGTTGCGGATGACCCTCTGACTGCCTCGGGTGTATTCGATGTCCACTGTGATGGGGGCAGAGTACGTCATGTCCCTCAAACGGCACTGGAACAGAATCACAGTTACTGTCCCTCCCCTCCACAAAGCAAAGGGTCCTGACCACATGAAATGTCTCCACCTCTAGAAGTACGGCCCTGGTGAGCATTGCTCTACTGAGCTGTTCCATGTGCTGCCTTAGGGCTTCCAAAGTTCCAGCTCACCTTGTCCATGAGGGGGATGACAGCATGTATGGATCCAGACATCGCCACAGATCCCTGGCTCTGCCAACCCAGGGATGGGATAATATATCTATTATCAATTCTCTCCTCATTGATCTGATGCCATCATCAGCCTGCTCCCATAGCTTTATTTTATCTTATTTTAGAAAGATTTATTCTATTTGAAAAGCAGAGTTACAGAGAGAGAGAGAGACAAAGAGAGAGAGAGGAGGAGGGAGGGAGAGAGAATGAGAGAGAGATTTTCCATCTATTGCTTCACTCCCCAAATGGCCATTGATAGTTAGGATTGGGCTAGGGCAAAGCCAGGAGTCAGGAACTCCATCCAGGTCTCCCATGTGGTTGGCAGGGGACCAAGCACTTGGGCCATCTTCCCCTGCTTTCCCAGATGCATTAGCAGGGAGCTGGATCAGAAGCAGAACAGCCGAGACTCGAACTTGCATTCCAAGTGGCAGCTTGATCCCACTGCACAACCCTGGCACCCACCACATAAGTTTTAAAGAACCTTCTGCATGTCAGGCTCCTCATCTGTAAAATGGGGATGAGGAGGAGAATCTTCATTCCCAAAGAATAAACAAGTATATGTTTGGCTTTATATATATATATAGTTATTTCTACTGTTATGTACATTTTACTTGTACACATTTTGTTATTTTAACCTCTCCACAAGAATAGAAACTCCTTATAGAAGGACATTGCGTTTCATGTTTTCAATGCTGAGGCACAAAACCAATGTTCAGTAAATACTTGGTGATTAAACACCCAACTTCACCTGTATAGAATGTCTAGTTACTAGTTGGAATGTCATACTATTTGTTCAGTCTTACACAAAAACCATAAAACTCTAACACATTACTTGTTCTTTAATAAAGATTTCTACGCTACATTCGCTAAGTGCTATTTTGGCTTTAACACAAACCAAATGAATCTACAAAACTCATTTTCTTTCCTGATTCAATTCCTAACTATGGACACTAAATGGGGGAATTTGAAGAGGAATCTAGAGTCTGTTAAAAGCCAGCACGTAGCCCTGTCCTCCTAGAACTCCTTGTCTGCAGCTCTAGTAAGATCCTTACATTTCTATTTTTCTTTCATCTGTCTCTTCTGTTAACACGGTGTGTTCCTAGTTGTTGGTCTTCTCTGCCTAATGCAATGCCCAGGTGACCCTCAAAAAATGTGGTAAGGAGCTTCAGGAACGATTCCTTATGGTCTCCCTATTCGCTGTAAATAAATTATTGTGTGTGATCAAATAAAAGGGGTGGAGGAAAGGCAGTGACTGCTGCAATCAGCAGCACGCCACGTGAGGCACAGTGGCAGTGTCGGCTCAGACATTGTCAAAAGTTCAGCAACGGGGCATGTGTTCGAAGCAGCAGTTAAGATGCTGCTGGTTATGCCCACATCCCAGGAGACCCTGGGTTCAAGTTCAGGCTCTGCTTCCCGATGCAGCTTCCTGCTAACACACACCCAGGAAGGCAGCAGGGATGGCTCAAGTGCTTGGGCCCCTGTCACCCATGCGGGAGAACTGGATTGAGCTGCAGGCTCCTAGCTTCAGCTTGGCCCAGTACAGGCTGCTGCTGACATTTGGGGAGTAAGTCAGTGGACGGAAAACCTCCCCTTCCTCTCCCCATCTCCCACCCCCCACCACCAGCAGGGATTTCGCTTTCTCCCTGCCTTTCAGATAAATTAATTTTTTTTTAAATGTTTAAAAGTTTAGAAACAGGATATATATAGGACATTGTTATATAACAGTGCAAACTGATTAGAATTAAATGACAAAATAAATAGTACAGAATCGTTTCCTAATACAGCACAGGATACAGTGCTTATTTATATATTGGTTATCTTCGTCTCAGAAGAGATTTCTTTTGACCTGCTTTTCAGTCATCTGGTAAGACTATGTATTAAGGGAATACTCTTTTGAGTTAAAGCAAGCAAGTCCAATTAAAGAAGTAAGGTTTATAATTACCTCATGAGGGGACACTGGCCTAGTTACATTGAAGCTCTCTTCAACGTCAGGAAGCCCGACATAGATATTCAGATACCTGAAAAGCAAAGTAGTCCATTACCAACCATAACTCTTTAAACAACATATAAACAAATAAGCCACTTTCCTCAAATAGAGGGATTATGCTTAGGCAAATGTTTATCTCTCTGAAGGTGACAAAAATGTTAAAAATTATAATTGGGTAGAGCTGGCATTGTGGCATACTGGATTAAGCCGCTGCCTGCAACACCAGCATCAATTATGGGTGCTGTTTTGTGTCCTGGCTGCTCCACTTTCTAAGCCAGCTCCCTGCTAGTAGCCTGGAAGGGTGGTAAAGAATGGCCCAAGTACTTCGGCCCCTGCACACAGGTAGGAGACCCAGATGAAGCTCCTGGCTCCTGGCTTTGGGTCAGCTCAGCTTCAGACATTGCAACCATCTGGGGAGTAAACCAGTGGATGGAAGACCTCTCTCCCTCTCTATGCCTCTACCCCTCTATAGCTCTGCCTTTCAAATAAATATATAATTATTTAAAAATAAAATAAAATAAATCCTTAAAAAACTGTAACTGGAGATCTTCCTGAAGTGATAGCATATATACCTTTTTTTTTATTATTATTATTTGACAAGCAGAGTTAGACAGTGAGAGAGAGAGACAGAAAGAAAGGTCTTCTTTCTGTTGGTTCACCCCCAAATGGCCGCCACGGGCAGCGCGCCCAAAGCCAGGAGCCAGGTGCCTCCTCCCGGTCTCCCATGTGGGTGCAGGGACCCAAGCACTTGGGCCATCCTCCACTGCCTTCCCGGGCCACAGCAGAGAGCTGGACTGGAAGAGGAGCAATCAGGACAGAATCTGGCGCCCCAACCGGGACTAGAACCCGGGGTGCCAGTGCCGCAGGTGGAGGATTAGCCTAGTGAGCAGCGGCGCCGGCTTCCCTCCTTTTTAAAGGTATATATGCTGGCTGGCACCACGGCTCACTTGGCTAATCCTCCGCCTGCAGCGCCGGCACCCCGGGTTCTAGTCCCGGTTGGGGCACCGGATTCTGTCCCAGGGGCTCCTCTTCCAGTCCAGCTCTCTGCTGTGGCCGGGAAGGCAGTGGAGGATGGCCCAAGTGCTTGGGTCCCTGCACCCGCATGGGAGACCGGGAGGAGGCACCTGGCTCCTGGCTTCAGATCAGCACAGTGCACCACCCACAGCAGCCGTTGGGGGGTGAACCAATGGAAAAGGAAGACCTTTCTCTCTGTCTCTCTCTCTCGCTGTCCACTCTGCCTGTCAAAAAAATAAATGAATAAAAAGGAGGGAAATATTGTCATCAAGTATTTTTTAAAAAATACTACAAATCTCTTTACAAAAATAGAAAGACAGCTCCCTAAATATAATATTTACAAAAGCACAAATACATATCAAGGGTGTAGTAGCACAGCAGTGAACAGGGCGGACAGAATAAGGAGGGGAGCAACGATTTTCTGCAGATATTCCTGCACAGGTTTAACACTTACAATCACACTGCTTCTCATACCCTCAAAGAAATCCAAACTTAAAATCAACCAGAACGTAGGGGAACCCAAAAGGCACCACAAACCCAAATCCCTGATAAAGCAGTACCATAACTGCATTCAAACAGGCAGAAAGGACAGAATAATGATAACACTGGATTATAATCCCTAGAATAAAATAAACACCTACATGTCCAAATCGATACAAATAGAGAGATGAATGAGAAGGGAAAGCTCTTCCTCACGACAGAATTCCAATATTAACACAGACAGAAGGTTGGGAATAGAGAGTTATCATTAGATGAACACCACAATAACAACACGACATCAAAATGCTAAAATCAGTGAAGATGTGACGAGAAATAAGAAATTTGTAGAGTCTCAATGGATTTCCCCATAAGATAGTCATTAATTACAAAAAGAAAGACAGTCATTTCACAGTGGAGAAATCAGGCAGATACCACTTTACTCAAGTGAACAAAGTTAAAATCGCCAGTAATAAATTACACAGACATCTGCATGCCCTGAGATGAATCAAGGAGAGAGGCAGAAAGCAGCCCTTCTTTGGGTTCTTGCCAAAATTCATAAACCAATCTCATCCTGAGCAAATACACAAAACCAAATGGAAGCACTTTCTACAAAAACTGATTAGCGTATTCATGTGTCAAGGTCAAGAAAGACCAAGGAACTGGTCAGCACTGTGGCATAGGGGGTTAAGCCACTGCCTGCGTTGCTGACATCCCATATGGGTGCCGGTTCTAGTCCTTGCTGCTCCACTTCTGATCCAGCTCTTTTCTATGGCCTGGGAAAGCAGTGGAAGGTGGGCCAAGTACTTGGGTCTCTGCAGACACGTGGGAGACACAGAAGAAGCTCCTGGTTACTGGCTTCAGATTGGCTCTGCTCCAGCCTTTGCAGCCATTTGGGGAGTGAACTAGTAGATGGAAGACCTTTCTCTCTCTTTCTCCCTCTCTTGGCCTGTAACTCTGCCTCTCAAATAAATAAAATAAATCTTTAAAAAAAAAGAGAGAGAGAGAAAAAGACCAAGGGACTGTCACAGGAGAGTGACAGTTGAAGAGACGAAGGAAAACAATAAAACTAAAGACACCATGGGTTCCTGGACTAGAAAAAGGATGTTAGTTCAAAAATATCAACTAAGGTCAACAGATTAAGTTGACAGCATTGTATCAATGCTAATTTCTCTGGTTTTAATAATTCTGCTATGATTATGTAAGATGTTAACAGTAACAGAAGCTAGGTGAAGAATATATGGGAACTCCTTTTCCTAATTTTGCAATATTCCTATAAATCTAAAATTTTTTTAAAAATATAAATTTAGTTAAAATATTAAAATCTTATTAGGTTCAAAATAACTTCTGAGTCACAACGTTACTTGTTATAATTGGTTCATCAATTAAAAATTAAATCTGAGCACTCGGGGTGGGTGTTTGGCATGGTGGTTAAGATGCTGCATAGCCGTTAGGATGCCACGGCTCATTCAGAAAGCCTGGGTGTGAGCCCTGGCTCTGCTCCTGATCCCAGCTTCCTCTTAACGTGCACCCTGGGAGCCAGCAGGAAACGGCTCAAGTAGTCTGCATGTGGGAAACCTGGGTTGCGTTCCCAGCTCTTGGCTAAACCCTGACCCAACCCTGGCTGTTGCAGGCATCTGGGGAATGAACAAGCAGATGGAAGATCTCTGTCTCTCTCTGCCTTTCAAATAAATTTTTAAAACTTTTTTAAATTAAAAAAAATAAAAAATTTGAGCACTTGAAAATTATCTTATTAAACAGATAAAAGAGAATGATTTCAAGAGTTTCCAGAGCAGCTCATTCACTTGGAAAACTGTAAGACATAACCAAAATCGCACAGTAAGAGCAACTGATTCCTTACTTACTTTAGGTACCACATGGGGTCGGCATCACTCGTAACCTTTTCATTGGCCTTCATTATCTTCTTTATCTGCAGAGGAAAGCGCAGCTTGAGGAAAACAGCCAGTTCCCAGGGAATCCCTGCCAGATGACTACCTCTAAGGTCTGGTGCTTACCTCCACATTAATGAAATAGTTGAAGGAATCTATGTGCTGCTTCACGAGGCCTTTCACCTAAACAGAAAAGGAAAAATCAGATTAGCAACAAAATAATAGATTCTGCAACAAACTCTAACCATACCTGCTCCTCAATGTTTTTACTGAAAACCCAAGTGGGGTTTAGTGAAAAAAAAAAATAAGGATCTCTACTAATAAAGCTGAAATAATTGCACTGGACATCAAAAGCAGGGTGGAACTCAGGGAACTGAGGTCTCCTTCCGTTCACCTGGCACAATGCTTTCAAGATCCACCATACTGCAGCATGGATTAGTACGTGATTTATTTTCCATATCAAATAATTTTCCACTGTATGGATATACACATTTTATTTATCCACCCATCAGCTGATGTCCACGTGTGCTGTTTCCACTGTTTGGCCATTACGGGTAATGGTAAAGTTTTTACACACAGTTGCGTTTCCATTTCTCTTGGGGACAATCGCTGGACCATATGGTAACTCTATGTGACCACCTGAGGAACCGCCAGTTGTTTACCAAAGCAGCTGCAACCACTTGTACCTTCCCACCAGTACAGCATGAGAGTTCCGATTTCTCCACATCTTTGTCAACACTTGCTACTGCCTTACTTTTCAGTTACAGTCATCTGAGCAGGTGCCCAGTGATCTCTCACCGCAGTTCCCACTTCTGCTTAGCAGGAGCCCATTCAAACTGAAGGGAAACTTTTCACCACATTACATTATACCCAGCAGCTCCTCTGACCACACACAAATCTGCTCCAGCTAAACTGGGTGCTGTCCCGCACACACCCTCGGGAGGTATCCTGATTAAACCAAGCTCTCTGCATCCGACCTTTCAGATTAGGTCATTCCTCTTCTTTTAAGAAGTGCCTTATGTCGGGCAGCCCTCTCTGACCATGTGTGCCATCAGTCTTTTGCCAACAGGCTTTGGGTTTTATTGTTCCCACGCCACGCTACTAAGCAGACCACTTCAATCATCAGACTACCACTCTCCCAACCACCACCTCACAGGCAGGGATGGTGCCTCCTAATTCCATTTATTTCCAAAACCTAGCCAAGTATAACAGTTGTATGAAGTTAAAAAAAAAGTTATTTGGTGACAAAATTTTAGTCTCCAAAAAAGCTATTTCTTCATTTTTCTCATCTGAAAAATAACCAATTATTACTAAATGTGAAACAATTACCTTTAAAAATGCTGGAAGCAGCCTCCATTTTTCCTGTGAATCAAAGCAACAAGAATATCAGAACACTGTGCTAACAATCATAAAATATAAAATAAGAACTTATTTTACCACATGTATTAGACTTCAATAAAAAGGTTTTTTCTTTTTTTAAGAAGAAAAAATACTGTTCCTCAACAGTAGAGACAAGGGCTGTAAACAATAATCAATTCTCAAAATGTCAATTTCACTCAAATACAATACATTATTTTGCACATAATTAGTTACCACAGATAAAACATATAGTATTTGTCTTTTGGGGGCTACCCTATTTCACTAAGTATAATGGTTTCCTGTTGCATCCATTTTGCTACAAAAAAAACAGGATTTCATTCTTTTTTACAGCTGAGTAGTGTTCCATAGTGTACCTATACCACATTTTCTTTATCCAATCATCTGTTGATGGGCATCTGGATTGATTCCACATCTTAGTAATTGTGAATTAAGCTGCAACAAACATGGGAGTACAGATAACTCTTTCATATGCTGATATCATTGCCTTTGGGTAAATTCCCAGGAATGGTATGGCTGGGTCGTATGGTAGCACTATTTTCAGGTTTCTGAGGAATCTCCATACTGTCTTCCACAGTGGCTGTACTACTTTGTCTCACCAACAGTGGATTAGGGTACCCGTTTCCCCACATCCTTGCCAGCATTTGTTGTTTTTGGATTTTTAAAAAATATTTATTTATTTGAAAGGCAGAGAGAGGTCCTCCATCCGCTGGTTCACCCACCCAGATGGCCACACACCGGCAGAAGATGAGCCGATTCAAAGCCAGGAACCAGGAGCCAGGAGCTAGGAGCTTCTTTCAGGTCTCCCATGTGGGTGCAGGAGCCCAAGGACTGCTTTCCCAGGCGACAGCAGAGAGCTAGATCAGAAGTAGAGCAGCCAGGACTCGAATCGGCACCCATGTGGGATGCTGGCACTGCAGGCAGTGGCTTTACCTGCTATGACAGCCAGCTCAGTTTTTGATTTCTGTACAACAGTCATTCTAACTGGGGTGAGGTGAAACCTCATCGTGTCTTTGATTTGCACTTCCTCAATAAAAAGGCTATTTTCTTTTTTTTTTTCTGTAGAATAAGAACTCATTTTATTTTATGAATCTAGAATAGTTATTGGATTAAATGTATTTCTTATTTGGTAGTAGAGTGTATACAGTCAGCTTTGCACATTCTTTTTTTAAAAAAAACTTTTATTTAATAAATATAAATTTTGAAAGTACAACTTTTGGATTACAGTGGCTTTCCCCCCATAACCTCCCTCCCACCCGCAACCATCCTGTCTCCACTCCCTCTCCCATCCCATTCTGCATCGAGATTATTTTCAATTATCTTTATATACAGAAGATCAACGTAGTAAAGATTTCAACAGTTTGCAACCACACAAACACACAAAGTATAATACTAGTATTACCGTTAATTCGCATAGTACAACACGTTAAGGACAGAGATCCTACATGGAGGGTAAGTACACAGTGACTCCAGTTGTGGATTTAACAATTGACACTCTAATTTATGACGTCAGTAATCACCCGAGGCTCTTGTCATGAGCTGCCAAGGCTATGGAAGCCTCTTGAGTTTACAAACTCTGACCATATTTAGACAAGGTCAAACATAGTCAAAGTGGCAGTTCTCTCCTCCCTTCAGAGAAAGGTACCTCCTTCTTTGATGGCTCCTTCTTTCTACCGAGATCTCACTCACAGAGATCTTTCAATTAGGTCATTTTTTGCCACAGTGTCTTGGCTTTGCATGCCTGAGATACTCTCACTGGCTTTTTAGCCAGATCCGAATGAAAAAGGCTATTTTCTAAGTAATTAATTAAAAAAGAAGTTATTTTTTAATTTATTTATTTATTTTATTTATTTATTTGAAAGGCAGAGTAACAGAGAGAGAGAGACAGAGAGATCTTCCATCTGCTGTTTCACTCCCCAAATGGCCATAAAAGCCGGAGCTGAACTGATCCAAAGCCAGGAGCCAAGAGCTTCATCCGGGTCTCCCATGTGGGTACAGGGCTTGGGCCATCCTCTGCTGCTTTTCCCAAACACATCAGAAGGGAGCTGGTCAGAAATGGAGCAGCCAGACTTGAACTGGCACCCACATGGGATGCCGGCATGACAGGTGGCAACTTAAACCATTAAGCCACAATGCTGGCCTCAAAAAAGTTATTTTAAGGTACCAAAATCAAGCCCCTGCAGCATGATGTGATTCAGATGCACAGAGCCAGGAAAGAAATGGTTATTTCTGAACCAGAAGGCTGGAATCGTGGTACTGGTTCCCTTCAGGGCTGTGCAAATTCAGACAAGAAACAGAAATCTTCTACGGCTGCTTCTTCAGCTCTCCAGAGAAGGGGTCGGTCCTGTCACCAGTTAAGGATGCAGACTTGGGGCTGGCACTGTGGTGTAGTGGGTAAAGCTGCCGCCTGCAGTGCCAACATCCTATATGGACGCCAGTTCAAGTCCCGGCTGCTCCACTTCTGATCCAGCTCTCTGTTACGCCCTGGGAAAGCAGTAAAAGATGGCCCAAGTCTTGGGCCCCTGCACCCATGTGGGAGACCCAAAGAAGTTCTTGGCTCCTGGCTTTGGATTGGCACAGCTCCAGCAGCTGTGGCCAACTGGGGAGTGAACCATCGGATGGAAGACCTCTCTCTTTCTCTCTCTGCGTCTCCTTCTCTGTGTAACTCTTTCAAATAAATAAATAAAATCTTTAAAAAAAAAAAAAAAAAAAAGACTGGAGTCACACTGACAAGTCCAAATTCTACATGGGCCTTGGCCCAGCCTTCTAACACCTAGCCAGCAAATCTTTCCAGCTAAATGCGAGTGAAAATAAGATTTATTTCAGAGGATTAAACAACAAGACACATCATGGCAAAACAGAGCCTGGTACAGACAAGTACTAGTAAACACTGGCTTTGATAACCTCTTCAGGGTACTGCCTGGTGATCAGCACGCTTTGCACACACTCATAGACTGAATCTGTTGGAGTGATTATAACTCAACTTTGTAATACTGCCAAGTAATTATAAAGAAGTTCTAATAATCCAATAGACTCACTGACCATGTCACTGTCCTGCTAAAACCCTCCAAAAGCACTCCACTGCTCCCAGGAGGAAGTCCAAACTCCTTCAGATGTCTAAGAAAATCCTTCATAATCAGGAACCTCCCATAGCCTTCCTCTCGTCCTCTATTTTTCTTCCCTCTAGTACTACTAGATTTCCCTCAGTCCCTCGGTAACATCACGGCTCTTCTCGCCTAGAGGTTTCCAAGTATCCTGTCCGCTCTGCCAGTTCTCTTCCCACTAGCTCCTCCCGGCTCACTACTTCTCTCCCTCAAGCCAGCGAAGGTCCTGAAGCTTAGGGAGGTTACAATACATGGATTTGGGGGCAGGCATTGTGGCACTGCTGGGCAGTGGAAGATGGCCTATGCACTTGGGTCCCTGCACTCACGTGGGAGACCCAGGCTTCTGGCTTCGGATCAGCCCAGCTCCAGCTGTTGCGGCCATTTGGGTAATGAACCAACGGGTGGAAGCACTCTCTCTCTCCCTCCCTCTCTCTTTCTCTCTCTAATGCTACCTTTCAAATAAATAAATCTTAAAAAAAAAAAAAAAGACTGCTTGGGATGCCTGCT
Organism: Oryctolagus cuniculus; assembly: GCF_964237555.1. NCBI lineage: Eukaryota > Metazoa > Chordata > Mammalia > Lagomorpha > Leporidae > Oryctolagus > Oryctolagus cuniculus. The sequence continues at coordinate 108,969,728 of NC_091442.1, read as the reverse complement.
CTCATTCAAGTGCCAGCCGGAGCCCCGGGACAGCCCCTTCCAATCCAGGTCCCTGCTAATGCACCCTGGGAGGCAGCAGATGATGTCTCAAGGGCCCCCGCCACGCACGCGGGAGACCAGGATGGAGTTCCCGGCTCCTGGCTTCAGCCTGGGCCAGCCCCAGCTGTTGAGTGAAGCGGGGATGGAAGATCTCTATCTTTCCACCATTCAAATGAATTAACTTTTTTTTTAACGGTGTTTTTTCAGGAAATTAAATTTGTCAACAGCTGCACGTGACTGGGCAGCTCACTGTGGGGCAGTTACCTTTACCTTCCGAGAGCCGGATGAAGGCTATGGGGCTTCTCCCCAGAAAACACACAGGCCTATAGCTGAGTTAATATTCAGCGTGTTTAAACATCGCTGAGGCCAAAACGTCAACCCTGAATTCGGACTTCGACACTGGCCTAAGCTCCCTGGAACTCGGTGTCCGCCACGGGCCCACCAAGACGCGATACGTCTCTCACAGTGCCTACGCGGGCCCGTGCCGTAAGGGTTCCACAGCGAGAGCCACCGAAGCCGCGGCGCCACACAGCTCCGCCGGGACCAACCGGTCCATGAGCCCGACTCGCACGCGCAGGGCTCTGAGCATGCGCGGAAGCCCTGCGCATGCGCAGAAGACACCAGCCGGCCTCCCTCAGCCCCAGGGCTCTTTGGGCAACGCCCCCTCAGGAAGCGTCCCGGTCCCTTCCACAGCCCGCTCGCCGTACACTCACCTCTACAGTCGGGATCGGCGCAGCAAGCTCCTCTGGGCTCAGGTTTCCAAACTCCTCCGCTAGCACGTCCATGCTGTTCACGACGAAGGAAAAAGCACACTGAACCTCCACGCCGGCCTTCGGCAAGCAAGCCGAAGCACTTCTGCAGGTCGGTGCGCAACGGCCTAAATGGTCCCCGCCGCGCTTGTTCACAGGTGGCACGACAGAAAGGTTCCGCCTGCTACGGGACGAACCTGCGGTGGAACCCGGATGTGGTCGAGGCCGAGCTGGAAACTGCGCCCCCTGGTGCAGCTCCGAGGTCGTGCCCGAAAGATTCCAATTTCCGACCTACACGTGTATTGGCCAATAATTGAGGGCAGCGGAATACAGTGGTGGTAATTTTAAAAGTAATTCGAGGAAGAGTGCGAACGGATAATTTGCACAATTTGAAGCACTAGGAGAATTCATTTTGTTCAATCCAAAACGCACTATGTAGTCTGGAAGACCAAGAAACTTCCCAAATGCCTAGAAGTAGGGTATTGATTACCTAAACCGCGGTACATGCGTGTGGTGGGATAGCATACAGCCATCACAGCGGACACAAAGTGGGGAGAAATTCGCACTACAGACTAGGGCGTAACAGCACAGTAAGACCAAGGAGTAAGTTCGATAACCAGCACAAGTAGAAATACAATAGGAAAAGATGATATTTAAAGCAATAGGGGAAACCCAATAAGTGATGCTGGAACACCTGACTAGCCATTTGGTTTGAAAAAAAAAAAAAAGGCAAAACACAAGTAAATCCTATAAGGATTAAATATTTCACTGATAAAATCTCAAAATGCCAGTGAATGTATTTGTAATGTGAAGATAGTGAAAGCAGCAACCCGGAAGTCTTTATAAAGGATAATAGAATTCTAAACATGATTTTATGATTCTTTGGAAGATATTTAATTTTATAAACATTTTTAAACATCATAGAGTTTCTTTAGATACACAAGTTGGGGGAAGATAAAGGATTGGTCTCCCTAATTCAGAATGAGCTCTACAAATCAATAGGAGGAAAAAAATCCCACTGTGAAAAACAAGGCACAAGATACCAATAGTTGCTTAATAGATAGAGAGGTAGTGTTTGGGGAGCTGGATGTTTGCATAACTGTGAATATGCTTAATACCAATGAACCTGAACCATTTTTAATGATTAAAATAGCAAGGTTTATGTGTATTTTACAATTTTTAAAAAGTTCATGAAAATTGGTAAATATGTGTAGTACTTTCCAATCCTTCCCCATACATGTAGAACCCTTGCATCGTGTCTCAGCTTGCTTTCTGTGGCTATGATGAAATAGCTGAGGCTCAGTCATGAAGAAAGAGATTTGTTTAGCTCACAGGTTGGGAGGTTCAAGGGCATGACGCTGGCTCCTCAGCTCTGGTGAGGGCTCCCTTGACTGCATCACACAGCACGTGGCACATGGCAGCATGGCGAGGGAAGGGTCACAAGGAAAGACAAGAAGCCCAAGAGCAGTTGAGAGAACTAAATCCTTTCCCAGGGCAGTGCTCCTAGTCACCTTACTACCTGCCACTGCACCCCATCTCTTACAGGTCCACCCCCTCCCAATATCACCGCATTGGGGACCATGCTTCCAACACGGGAACTCTTGAGGGTCTCACTCAAACCAATCACATTAGGTTAGTCTGATGTCTTTTTTTTTTTTTTTTTAACTTGACAGGTAGAGTTATAGAGAGAAAGAGAGAGAGAGAGAGAAAAGTCTTCCTTCTGTTGGTTCACTCCCCAAATGGCCGCTATGGCCGGCACTGTGCTGATCCAAAGCCAGGAGCCAGGTACTTCCTCCTGGTCTCCCATGCGGGTGCAGGGCCCAAAGACTTGGGCCATCCTCCACTGCCTTCCAGGGCCACAGCAGAGAGCTGGACTGGAAGAGGAACAACCGGGACTAGAACCCAGTGCCATATGGGATGCCGGCGCCGCAGGCGGAGAATTAACCAAGTGAGCCATGGCGCCAGCCCTAGTCTGATTTCTGAAATAAATTTCACTGCTTGTATCTTCTAAGTAGTATGCTGACACCTGGAAAGAAGGGAAAGAAAGAAGAATTAGCTCCTGGCTTTGAAGTCCTTAGAGCTTACTAAGAGAGACAAGGTATATCTGCGTATTGTCCTTGTGAGTTACCAGAGAACTACCTATTTAGTGTGGAAGGGACTGGGAAAGTGATCCATGGACGGCAGAGGGGCTCGAGGTTGGCTCAGGAGTGTTGACTTTTGTACACAACATCCTGTTTGCTTTTTTCCACTATTCTCATTGGTCCTCCAACTTTGGCAGACATCAGCCTGAGGAGTTTTAAACAATCCCAGCTTTCTGATTGGTAACTTAGGGCTGGGGCCTGAAATCTGCATGGCTAACAAGTTCAGTGATCACACTTTGGAAATCCTTGCTCTAAGGGAAGGCTTATCACTCGGACGGTCATCCTCTGTCAGCCCTCCCTTACCTGGTGATGTGTCTGGTTCTGCAGGATGTAAGTTCCTGAAACAGGAGCTGTCTTGTTTGTGTTTTGTATTCCCGGGTTCTAACCCATTGTTTGCTCCTGAATAAATCTCTGTTGAATCAATAATCTGAAAGAAATAAATGCAATGAGTGATAACAAATTTGACATTCTATGAGGGGACTTCAGAAAGTTCATGGAAATGGAATTAAAACTGATTTTGGCACAAAACTATTTTGAAATCCATGCATATGACAGCTCTTCAAAAAGTTCATGAAATTCGTATTATGAAGAAACTACACATGGGGGCCAGCGCTGTGGCATAGTAAGGTGAGCCTCCACCCCTGTGGCACCAGCATCCCATATGGTTCAAGTCCCAGCTGCTCCACTTCCAATCCAGCTCCCTGCTGGTGGCCTAGGGAAGCAGTTGAGGATGACCCAAGTGCTTGGGCCCCTGAGTCCACATGGCAGACCTGGAGGAAGCTCCTGGCTCCTGGCTTTGGATTGGCCCAGGTCCAGCCATTGTAGCCATTCGGGGAGTGAACCAGTGGGTGGAGGACCTCTCTCTGTCTCTCCCTTTCTGTGACTCTGACTCTCAAATAAATAGATGAATCTTTAAAAAAAAAAAAAAGTAAAAGAAATTATAAAACAAAAAAAATACACATTGGATTTGAAAATTGTCTTTTGCACCTAAATGTATCTTTGTTTTCCCCTAGTTCTTGTGAAATACAGAAGGCTCTTATCCATGATCCCGAAGGCCTACATGGAGATAACTGGCTGACGCTCACAGCTGTCAGCCCTTGCAATCCTCTCTGAGTTATACAGGCACCCCAGGTCAAATCTGTGACTTCTTTCTAATCCTCTAAGTGCTGGAGTTTTGAAACCAAAAGGCCAGGAACAGTCTTGTGATTTATGCTTGCTGCTGTCACAGCCTTTTCTTGGGGTATTAGTATATAGAAAGCCTCTGGGGCTGAGGCTGTGGTGTAGTGGGCTGAGCCTCTGCCTGCGGCACTGGCATCCTATATGAGCACTAGTTCGTGTCCTGTTGCTCTTCTTCTGATCCAGCTCTCTGCTATGGCCTGGGAAAGCAGCAGAACATGGCCCAAGTGCTTGGGCCCTGCACTCTCATGGGAGACCCGGAAGAAGCTCCTGGCTCCTGGCTCCTGGCTTCAGATTGGCCCAGTTCCAGCCGTTGTAGCCATTTGAGGCATGAACCAGTGGATGGAAGACCTTTTTTTAAAAAAAATTATTTATTTATTTATTTATTTGGACAGGTAGACAGTGAGAGAGAGAGAGAGACAGAGAAAGGTCTTCCTTCTGCTGGTTCACTCCCCAGATGGCTGCTATGGCCGATGCTGTGCTGATCCGAAGCCAGGAGCCAGGTGCCTCTTCCTGGTCTTCCATGCAGGTGCAGGGGCCAAGCACTTGGGCCATCCTCCACTGCCCTCCAGGGCCACAGAGAGAGCTGGACTGGAAGAGGAGCAACCGGGACTAGAACCCAGTGCCATATGGGATGCCGGCACCGCAGGCGGAGGATCAACCAAATGAGCCACGGCGCCGGCCCGAAAGACCTTTCTGTTTGTCTCCGTCTCTTTGTCTGTAACTCTACCTCTCAAATAAATAATGAATAAAACCTTTACAAAAAAAAAAAAAAAAGTAGAGTAGTTTGAATAGAGAGAAAGGAACATCCCAGAGGGGAAAAATGGTTGGAATATGATCCCATCACCAGTGACAACCAGGTGAGAAATTGAACAATGCCATAGGATGGGGGTAGAGAACAGGAGACACTGGTTAAAGGTCGGCAGGGGAAAAGCCAACCCCTCTAAGCTGCACCCTGAAATATTAGAGACAGCTTCTATTTACTGAGTGTTTACTCTTTGCCAACCATTGGAATAACCCCACGTCTATTCAATATTTGAATGATCAACCGCTGGGGGATAAGTATAATTATCCCTACTTGACTGGTTAAAGACCAAGGCTAACAGGAGTTAAGAAATTTGCCCAGAGTTGGAATTTAAATCCATAATGATCTGATCCCAGAGCCCATGCCATGGGGTGGCGGAAGTCATTTCAACAACCTGAACAGAGGCATGAGGGCATCAGAGCGCATCCCACTGATAGGCTTGTGCTGGAGGGTAATTCTCTCCTACTTGACAATCAGAGTACCCCTTTTCCCAGGACGCCTTTGGGGGAAAGTTACTCTACATGGAATTTTCTGGAGGTGTCATAAAACTCCCAGGGGCCTACGCGACTTCATACAAAGGAGGTATTGGGAGGTGCTCCTTCCTCTCTCGTTGGAGACCAAGACTAAAGGAGGTCCTGAGGTACTATCTCTGCCTCCCTTCACCCACCCCTTTTCTCCCTCTGGCCCACTCCACTTGTCAACTGTGCCCACGAGTGTGTGTGTGTGTGTGTGTGTCTGCTTTCTCAACTTTTAAGTAAACATGATCACTTTACACCCTGTGTATGTGCCTATACTTAGAATGCTTTTCTAAGTAGAAGGCAAGGACCTGGGATGAGAACTAGACCCCACTCCCCCACTTGCCAACCACGTTCCGGCAATGAGTGTGGTGCTCACACAGGGCTTGTCAGGGGAAGTGGCTAGGTGACACGAGGAAGGTGCACTGGAGCTCTGCCATTCATGGCCTTGATGCCATGGTCAACAAATTAGACCTTATTCTGAGAGGTTTCAATGTGAAGATGCAACTTAGGAAACAAAGGAAAAACATTTTCTTAAAATCTTGGAGCATCCATGTTCGGGGAAAAAACACATGTGGTCCTCATTTCCATACATGAAAAATTCGTAATAGAACTGGAGAATACCAGAAACAATGTTGGAGAAAGAATGACTCTTTTTAAAGGATTTATTTATTTATTTGAGAGGTAGAGTTACAGACAGAGAGGGAGAGGCAGAGAGAAAGGTCTTCCATCTGCTGGTTGACTCCTCAAATGGTTGCAATGGCTGGAGCTTGGCCAATCCAAAGCCAGGAGCCAGAAGCTTCTTCCTGGTCTCCAACACAGGTGTAGGGGCCCAAGCACTCAGACCACCTTCTGCTGCTTTCCCAAGCCGTAAGCAGAGAGCTGGATCTGAAGAGGAGCAGCCGACACCACAGGTAGAGGCTTAGCCTACCATGCCATAGCATCAGCCCTAGAGGGAGGACTCTTAAAGGAAAATCCTCAAAGGCTAACATTTCACCAATGGCAAAGTGAGAGTGGACACTAACTCTAAGTATGGTAGTCACAGAGTATTTCACATTTTGAGCAAGACTGATCCGTCAGCCAGCGCCGTGGCTCACTTGGCTAATCCTCTGCCTGCGGCACTGGCACCCCAGGTTCTAGTCCGGGTTGGGGCACCGGTTCTGTCCCGGTGCTCCTCTTCCAGTCCAGCTCTCTGCTGTGGCCTGGGAGTGCAGTGGAGGATGGCCCAGGTCCTTGGGCCCTGCACCCGCATGGGAGACCAGGAGGAAGCACCTGGCTCCTGGCTTCAGATTGGCGCAGTGCCAGCTGTAGCAGCCATTTGTGGGTGAGCCAACAGAAGGAAGACCTTTCTCTCTGTCTCTCTCTCTCTCTCTCTCTCTCACTGTCTAACTGTCTAACTCTGCCTGTCAAAAAAAAAAAAAAAAAAAAAAAGAAAGAAAAAAGAAAAAGAATCATCCTGTCAAAACCAACAGCAAAGGAACCTTGCCAAAAAGAGTTAGGTAGGATGGATGTTAAGAGGCTAAGGTGGGGGCCGGCACTGTGGCACGGTGGGTTAACGCCCTGGCCTGAGGCGCAGACATCCCATGTGGGCACTGGTTCTAGTCCCAGCTGCTCCTCTTCCAACCCAGCTCTCTGCTGTGGCCTGGGAAAACAGTAGAAGATGGCCCAAGTCCTTGGGCCCCTGCACCCATGTGGGAGAACTGGAAGAGACTCCTGGCTCCCGGCTTCGGATCATTGTGGCCAATTGGGGAGCGAACCAACGGATGGAAGACCTCTCTCTCTCGCTCTCTGTGTAACTCTGACTTTCAAATAAATAAATAAATCTTAAAAAAAAAAAAAAAGAGGCCAAGGTGGCTTATCATGAAAACCCTGCTCAGTGCCAGGGGCAAGTCCACACTGATTAGTGGAAACAAACGCAAACGTAGATTCTCTGTCAGAACATATTTTTAATTAAGACACACCAAAAGGAAGGGCAGCAACAGAAGTGGAAGAGTAAGCGCTGAGTCAGCAATCAGTAACAACAACGACGGCTACTTTGATTGGATGACCTAAGGAGCCAATATAGAGACTCCCTTAGGTTCAAATATACTGAATTAATAGCTCTGGGACCTTACCCAGTGTCTTAACCTATCTAAATCTCATTTTGCACCCTTGGAAATAATGATAGAACATGCCTCACAGCAGATTGCACAGGTACAGGAGATAACTTACATAAAATACCTAGGCTAGTTCTTGCCATGTAGTGCTTGGTGGCTATTACTATTCTATTATTTTCTGAAAGCTAAAAAAAATTACATTCAGGTTCAAGTGCAGCCTGAGAGACAAATTCATGGATTTCCTTTCTTTTTTATCTTATAATAAATCCTTATGTTCCTTTCCCTTCACTTTGAAAGACAGTAACATAGTGGTCTTAAAATGAAAAGACAAAGCTTCACTCTGAAAATAAAGAAGAGGAGGGCACACATCGATAATACAAATACATTTTTGAAAGATTAAATTGTGGAGGATAAAGTCATAATTACTAACTGAAATTAGAACATGTTGGATTTTGTCGCTATCCTTTGAAGCTGCCATCAAGGACAATAACTGCAGCTTTCTGCATACCCTTGGGTTTCTCTGCCAGTGACAATATTGGGTTTAATGAGCCATGGTTCTGATGAGAGATGACAATTTTTGTTCTTATGTACTTAAGCACTTAATCATCACATCTCAAAATACTAAAACCCCTTGAAGCTTGAAAGAGATTTGGGACTCATAAATTACAGTTATTATAATGTGTTCTGGTTGTATTACGCTGTAGAGTTTGCAGACAATTTCAAATGTGTTTCATTTGATCCTCATAATGATTCTGGGAGGTAGGCAGCTAGTAGGGTAGGTGGGTAGGTTAGAAAACGGAGTCCTGGCGATTAAAAGACTGATTTGAGCTCATATAGCTATTGAGTAGTAGGAGTGAATTCCAGTTCAGGTCTTGTGAGCCTCAGTTCCATGCTACTTGTACCGAACCATGAATGGCAAACTTTTCAAGTTGACATCCCCAGAGACAGAACAGGCTGAACTTAAGTTCTGAGAAAGAGGCAAGCAAGAAATAAAATAATGTTGCACAAAAAGTGGCATCCCCTATGCCCATGGCATCAGTTGCCAAAGAACTAAAGAACATCTTAGCATCACCTTGGATCTGGTTTCAAAATCCTCAACATAGTGCTCTGTGGAGCTACCACCAAAAGATCAGAGTAGACCCAAGATTTTAAATCTATTTGCATGAAGCAAAGGTTCTTTGGGACTTAGGGAAGCTGAAGGGGTCTAAGGTGGAGCCTGCTAATGCTTACCAATATCCATGCCAATCTCTTCCTCCTATGTACATTTCCCAGCATCCCTTGCAGTTCCATGAGGAGCCAGGTGCCTCCTCCTGGTCTCCCAGGCAGGTGCAGGCTCGCACTTGGGCCATCCTCCACTGCCCTCCGAGGCCACAGCAGAGAGCTAGACTGGAAGAGGAGCAACCAGGACAGAATCTGGCGCCCCAACCGGGACTAGAACCCGGGGTGCCGGCGCCACAGGCAGAGGATTAGCCAAGTGAGCCGCAGCGCCAGCCCAGGACCCTAAATCTTAAACAAGTGAGGCAACGCAGCAAGGACACTTGAGAAATCAACCTCAAGCCACAACACTCAGTCCAATGTGGCTGGATCCCTGCAGCTTGCATTGCTTTGGTTCCTAACCCTTATGACACTTTATTCTTAAGTTTGATCTTCTTACTCAATTACTCAAGGATAGTATCTGTCTAAACAATTATGTATCACAACAACTAGAATACTTGGCATCTAATAGATTCCCCATAAGTCCATGTTGACTGACTGAATGTCTTTATGTCTGGAAGGATCTTGATAAGCAGTACAAGAACTATTCTAAAATAATAAAGATTGGCCAGGAATAGGTTCTGGTCTAGTGGCTTGGATAATCACATTCTACACTGGAGTACCTGGCTTTGGCTCCTGACTCTAGCTTCCTGCTAATGTGTACCCTGGGAGGCAGCAGTGATGGTTTAAGTAACTGGGTTCCTGCTGCTCATGTGAATTCCAACGTTGACCCTGGCCAAGCCCCAGCTGCTTTGGACATCTGAGGAGTGGACTAGTAGTAGATGGGTGCTCTCTCTCTCTCTCTCTGTCTTCGTATGTGTGTGTGTCTGTCTCTCTGCCTCACAAATTTAAAAATATTTGTCCAACATTCCAGCCCAGAGGTACCCAAAAATGGTTTAAAAAATGGAGACGTTAATTATCTTGAAATAATTTTTAATATTTTAAAATTTAGATGAGTGCACACAATACATGTTTAGCAGAAGAATGAAAATATGCATATGGTGTTTAATAAAATTTACATTACAAAACACAACCATGTTAGGAAAACCTCAAAAGTACAAGTAAACATTTAGGTAAAAACTAAATAAACAACATGCTAAGGGATATGATTAAAAAGTGCTAACAAATGTAGTTGCCTAAATCCAGACTTGAGACACTGAGATTGACTTTGCCACTTAAAAAGAGAGAGAGAAAAAAAAGCAGAATGCCCTTCATTTTAAATACATTTTGAAAATGTCTGCACACTGTTTCCCTGCAGGCAACAGCAGCATAATCAAGTATATAAAGGAGTATCAGCTGGATTCCAATCTGATAATAAAAAAGCACACCACATGTTAAGTATACAGTTCATCTCAGAAAGCAACCAATCACACTACATATGTATTACCTTCCTATTGGCAGCCCCTCCCTGCCACCCACAGCCCAAGGTAAGCATGGTTCAAAATTACTTCAGCTCAAGAGAAAATGACAATACAAGTCTTTAGCACCTTATGGTTTCTAAGCATAGGAGTAAATATGGGTAAGATCTATGACGTGCTCATCAATAAAACTCCACTTCCACACAGCTGTTTACATGAACAAAATGGCTGACTTCTGCACTGACCATTGTGAAAAACATTCAGAATTTCCTAAAATTTTGACATGTCATCCAAAATGTGAAGATTGGAGCTAATTCATTCACACAATTGTTTCCTAAAACTTCGTAAAGTAATGAAAAAATACTCCAATGGTTGAGGTTGTGCTGAGGGAAAGGAGGCTGGGAGCGCCTTATTTCTTATCCATTCTCCCCTACCAAATCACTAAGGTTCAATGAGTTCTTAGTGGAAAAAAAAATCAATCAAAAATATATTTTATATAAATAAAACATTTTCTAGATTGACTACCTACCTCCAAACTGTAGGACTTCTCTCAAGACTCCAAAAGGAGTATGGACTTCCAGGATAAGTAGGTTTCTCTAAAATCCCAATGACCACTAGTGCTCAGCCTTGCAAAGTTTGATTTAATGCTCAGGCATAATGGTAATGACAATGATTGGAGAAAAGCATCTTGGTCCTAACATGGTAAGGATTTAATTAGCAGAAATGGTATTTGCTGGTTAAGTTATATGGCTAAAAAAAATCCAAATTTTCAGATGTGAACTTTTATGGAGGATGGGTTCTTTTTTATTGTTAACTTCCCTTCATTTTCTTACAAGTAAACCAGTTCAAATCAGTCCTGCCTTACATAGATAACATAGAAATCTTAAATAAATCTTATCAATGGCCTGAGAAATTCAAGACATTAACAAAGAGATTTGTGCAAAAACTGTTTCAGAGAGCAAGTTAATTTGTAAGAAGAAACCAACTTCTAGAAGTTTAGAAGGGAATTGTTTCTATTTTCACTAAACAAACAAGGGAGGTTTTATCTAGAATCTGTATATAGCATTAAAATGTACTTAATAAATTTAAATTCTAAATAAATACTGACAATTGGTATCACAAAATATGATTTGATACATTTATGGAATTTCAGTACTTACTATGTTAAGTTTCTATTACATATGAATAAAATGTAATTGTACATTTCAAATACAATTTTGTATACTTCATGTCATTTGTTTAGAACAATAGTTCCCTTGGTTACTCTCATAACTTTCAACCCTTCTTAAGAAGTTGTACCCAATTTAAAAATCATTAGATTTGAGAGTGACAAGGGAGAAAAACAACTCCTTATGGGTTGAAAGAATAAGCCGCCGGTTGAAGATGGCGGAATAGGGAGGGAGCACACCGATGGTCCAGGAAGGGAAGGTTCAAAGAAGGGTGAGAATTTGTAGTTTCAGGGAAAGGGAAGCTCTTCCAAAACTGGGGAGGCAGGGTGGACCTGTGAGGAGGACACAGACGCCTGAAGCGCAGGACACCAGCAGGAGTGTGTACGCACCAGCACTGGAAGCCAAGGTGAGACAGAGCGCTCGCCCAGCACCGCGGCAACAGCAGCCGCCACCCCTCCTCCAACCCACCCTGGGACAGACACTGAGACACGCACGACTGAGTGGGGGGAGGAAATAGAAAACGGAACAGAGTGACTAGTGCCTGCGGAAAGAGTGCGTGATTCAGGGGGACTAATTGAAGGACTAAACAAGCTAGGAACCCTTGCTGCCTCTACCCTCCTCCAAATCGGAGCTGCAGTGGGCAGGAAGCAGCCATCTTGTTTGTTTACATTTGGGCTTAATTTGAAACCATGCCAGAAAAAGAATTCCGAAAATTAATAATCAGATTACTTAGAAATAATGAGAAACAGTGTCGAGAGCTGAACGAAAAACAAGCCCAAGGATTAGAGATCCTAAAGAGAAGCCAGAATGAAATACTGGAAATGAAAAACTCAATTGACCATATAAAAACACCGTGGAATCCCTTGGAAATCGAACAGATGAAATAGAAGACCGAATATCAGAATTCAAAGACAAACTTCCAGAAATAATACAGTCAGTTCAAACACAGGAAGAAGAAATTAAAAAATTAAAAAATATGGTCGAAGACCTACAAGATTCAATCAAATGGTATAATGTTCGGATAATAGGAGTCCCTGAGGGGGTGGAAAGAGAGATTGGATTGGAAGCTGTTTTCAATAAAATAGTATCAGAAAACTTCAAACAAAGGCAGCTGGATAACAACAGGCAAATTCAACAGATAGCCAGGACTCCGAACAGATTAGACCAGAAGAGAAATTCACCACGACACATTGTGGCAACACTCAGCTCAGTGACACACAAAAACAAATCTTAAAATGTGCCAGAGAAAAATGATAAATCACATACAGGGATAAGTTAATCAAACTCACCCCAGACTTCTCATCGCAAACACTACAGGCAAGGAGACAATGGCATGATATATTTCAAGTTTTAAAAGACAAACAATGCCAACCTAGAATACAATACCCTGCAAATCTATCAATTATGAATGAAGGGGAAATAAAGATCTTCCAAGACAAACAGAAACTGAAAGAATTTGTATCCACGTGTCCAACCCTACAACACTTGCTCAAAGACGTGCTGCACACAGAAATACAAAAACAAGAACTTCACTACAAAAAAAAAAAGCCAATGAAGAGTAACCTACAAACAAAGTTCAAAATACATAAACAGCTCGTTTAAGGAAACATGAATGGGAAAAGACAGTACTTAACACTAATCACACTGAATGTGAATGGTCTTAATTCTACTACCAAGAACATAGACTAGCTGATTGGATCAAGAAAGAGAATCCATCTATATGTTGCCTTCAGGAGACACACCTTATCAGCAAAGATGCACGCAGACTGAAAGTGAAAGGATGGAAAAAGATACTCCAAGCTAACAGAAATCAAAAAAGAGCTGGCGTGGTCATCCTAATATCAGATAAAATAGACTTTAACATAAAAACTGTTAAAAGAGACAGAGAAGGGCACTATATAATGATTAAAGGATCTATCCCAACAGGAAGACATTACTATTATAAATGTATACGCACCTAATTACAGGGTGCCTGGCTACCTGAAAGAATTACTAAAGGATTTAAAGGGAGATATAGATTCAAATACAATAGTAACAGGGGACTTCAACACCCCACTCTCACCAATGGACAGATCAACCAGACAGAAATTCAACAAGGAAACAACAGAGCTAATTGACGTTATAGACCAAATAGACCTAATAGATATCTTTAGAACCTTCCACCCCACAGCCACAAAGTTCACGTATTTCTCCCCAGTACATGGAACATTCTCTAGGATTCACCATGTGCTAGACCATAAAGGGAGCCTCAACAAATGCAAAAAAATTGAAACTATACCATGCAGCTTCTCAGACCATAGTGCAGTGAAACTTGAAATCAACAACCCAAGAATTTCTACACCATATGCAAACATATGGAGAATGGACAACATGATCCTAAATGAACAGTGGGTCATCGAAGAAATTAAAAGAGAAATCAAAAGATTTCTAGAAACAAATGAAAATGATAACACAACCTATCAAAACCTGTGGGACACAGCAAAAGCAGTGCTAAGAGGAAAGTTTATAGCAATTGGTGCCTACATCAAGAAGCTGGAAAGGAACCAAACAAATTAACTCTCCATGCACCTCAAGGATTTAGAAAAACAGCAGCAAATCAAGCCCAAATCTAGAAGGAGGAAAGAAATACTAAAGATCAGAGAAGAAATAAACAGAATTGAAACAAACAAAAAAAAAAAAAAACAATACAAAAGATCAACAAAACCAGGAGCTGGTTCTTTGAAAAAATAAACAAAATCGACACACCATTGGCCCAACTAACCAAAAAAAGGAGAGAGAAGACCCAAATCTGTAAAATCAAAGATAGTAATGGAAATGTAACAACAGACACAATAGAAATAAAAAAATCATCAGAAAGCACTACAAAGAGATGTATGCTAACAAATTGGGGAACCTGGAAGAAATGGATAGATTCTTGGACACATACAACCTAACTAAACTGAGCCATGAAGATATAGAAAATCTAAACAGACCCAAAACCTTGGAAGAAATTGAATCAGTAATAAACGCACTACTGAAAAAGAAGAGCCCAGGACCAGATGGCTTCACTGCCGAATTTTACCAGACATTTAGAGAACAACTAACCCAAGTTCTTCTCAAATTATTCAAAACGATTGAAAGGGAGGGAATCCTCCCAAATTCTTGCTACGAAGCCAATATCACCTTAATTCCTAAGCCCGGAAAAGACACAACAGAGAAAGAAAACTACAGACCTATCTCCCTGATGAACATAGATGCAAAAATACTCAACAAAATTCTGGCAAACCGAATCCAACTGCACATCAGAAAGATCATTCACCTGGACCAAGTGGGATTTATCCCTGGTATGCAGGGATGGTTCAATCAATCCAGCCGGCGCCGCGGCTCACTAGGCTAATCCTCCGCCTAGCGGCACCGGCACACCAGGTTCTAGTCCCGGTCGGGGCGCCGGATTCTGTCCCGGTTGCCCCTCTTCCAGGCCAGCTCTCTGCTGTGGCCAGGGAGTGCAGTGGAGGATGGCCCAGGTGCTTGGGCCCTGCACCCCATGGGAGACCAGGAAAAGCACCTGGCTCCTGGCTCCTGCCATCGGATCAGCGCGGTGCGCTGGCCTCAGCGCGCCGGCCACGGCGGCCATTGGAGGGTGAACCAACGGCAAAAGGAAGACCTTTCTCTCTGTCTCTCTCTCTCACTGTCCACTCTGCCTGTCAAAAAAAAAAAAAAAAGAGAGGAGAGCGCCTCCAGGGCTGGCTTGTCCGGCTTCAGAGGTCTTCAAAAAAAAAAAAAAAAAAAAAAAAAAAAAAAAAAAAAAAAAAGTCAATCAATGTAATACATCACATTAATAAATTGAGAAACAAAAATCATATGATTATCTCAATAGATGCAGAGAAAGCATTTGACAAAATACAACACCCTTTCATGATGAAAACCCTAAGCAAATTGGGGTTAGAAAGAACATTCCTCAACACAATTAAGGCAGTCTATGATAAACCAATGGCCAGCAACATATTGAATGGGGAAAAGTTGGAGGCATTTCCATTGAAAACTGGCACCAGACAGGGATGCCCACTCTCACCATTGCTATTCAATATAGTCCTAGAAGTGTTAGCCAGGGCCATCAGGCAAGAAAAAGAAATTAAAGGGATACAAATAGGAAAGGAGAAAGTTAAACTATCCCTATTTGCAGATGACATGATACTATATATAGGGGACCCGATAAACTCCTATAAGAGACTATTGGAACTCATAGAAGAGTTTGGTAAAGTAGCAGGATACAAAGTCAACGCTCAGAAATCAACAGCCTTTGTATACACAGATAATGCCACAGCCGAGGAAGAACTTCTAAGATCAATCCCATTCACAATAGCCACAAAAACAATAAAATACCTTGGAATAAATTTAACCAAGGATGTCAAAGACCTCTATGATGAAAATTACAAAACACTAAAGAAAGAAATAGAAGATGACACAAAAAAATGGAAAAACCTGCCATGCTCATGGATTGGAAGAATCAATATCATCAAAATGTCCATTCTCCCAAAAGCAATTTACAAGTTCAATGCAATACCAATCAAAATACCAAAGTCATTCTTCAAAGACCTAGAAAAAATGATGCTGGAATTCATATGGAGAAACAGGAGACCCAGAATAGCTAAAGCAATCCTTTACAATAAAAAAAAGGCTGGAGGCATCACAATTCCAGACTTCAAGACATACTACAGGGCAGTTATAATCAAAACAGCCTGGTATTGGTACAAAAACAGATGGATAGACCAATGGAACAGAATAGAAACACCGGAGATCAATCCAAATATCTATAACCAACTCATATTCGACAAAGGACCTAAAACCAACCCCTGGAACAAGGACAGCCTCTTCAACAAATGGTGCTGGGAAAACTGGATGTCCACATGTCGCAGTATGAAGCAAGACCCCTACCTTACACCTTATACAAAAATCCACTCAACATGGATCAAAGAACTAGAGATGTGCCACGACACCATGAAACTAATTGAGAGCATAGGGGAAACTCTTCAAGATATTGGAACAGGTGAAGAATTCCTGGAGAAGACCCCAGAGGCACGGGTAATCAAAGATAAAATAAACAAATGGGATTACCTCAAATTGAAGAGTTTCCTTACAGCAAAGGAAACAGTCAGGAAAGTGAAGAGGCAACCAACAGAATGGGAGACGTTATTCGCAAACTACACAACAGATAAAGGATTAACAACTAGAATCTATAAAATGATCAAAAAACACCATAGAATCAAAACAAACAACCCAATAAAAAAATGCGCCAAGGACCTTAACAGACATTTTTCAGAAGAGGAAATCCAAATGGCCAACAGACACATGAAAAAATGCTCAGGATCCCTAGCCATCAGAGAAATGCAGATCAAAACCACAACGAGGTTTCACCTCACTCCAGTTAGATAGGCTTACATACAGAAATCAACCAACAACAGATGCTGGCGAGGATGCGGGGAAAAAGGGACACTAATCCACTGTTGGTGGGGATGCAAACTGGTAAAGCCACTATGGAAGACAGTTTGGAGAGTCCTCAGAAACCTGAATATAGCACTACCACAGGACCCAGCCATCCCACTCCTTGGAATATACCCAAATGGAATTAAAGGGGAGAAAAAAAGAGCGATTTGCACCTCAATATTTGTTGCAGCTCAATTCACAATAGCTAAAACATGGAATCAACCTAAATGTCCATCAACAGATGACTGGATAAAGAAATTATGGGATATGTACTCTATGGAACACTATACAGCAGTAAAAAACAATGAAATCCGGGCATTTACAACAAAATGGAAGAAGCTGGAAAACATCATGCTGAGTGAAATAAGCCAGTCCAAAAGGGACAAATATCATATGTCCTCCCTGATTGATGGCAACTAAACCAGCATCTAAAATGATACCCATTGAAGTGAAATGGACACTATGAGAGACAATGACATGATCAGCCCTTGTCTAGACTGTTGAGGAACAACTTACTATTTTATTCCTTTTAGTATTTTTGTTGTTGTTGTTGCTCTGTTTGTTCTACATAAGACCACTGGTTGAACTCTGTAACCAATGCACAATCATTCTTAGGTGTTTAAAATTAACAGAAAAGTGATCTCTGTTAAACATAGGAGTGGGAATAAGAGAGGGAGGAGATATATAGGTCAGCACATGCTCACTCGGACTTACCTCCAATGATGGAACTAGAAATGTGCCAGGGGATTTCAGCTCAATCTTACCAAGGAGGCAGGTACCAATGCCAGTGCACTTGGTAAAGTGATAAGTATAAATACACAACCGATCAAAAAGATAGGGTAAGTGTCGAAGAGATTTCACAAATAAGACCAGTGTAAGCAAATAATGAAGGACAGAATTAAAAGGGAGAGAATGATCCTGTGGGGGAAGCAGGACACACAGCAGACTCATAGAATGGCGAAGGCCCAAAACAGCACTCTTGCCTCAGAATCAACCCTTGGGACATTCGGATCTGGCTAAAAGGTCCATGAGAGTCTCACAGGCATGGGAAGCCATGACACGGTGGCAAAAAGCAATCTAAATGAAAGATCCAGGTGAACAAGACCCCAGCAGAAGAAACAGGCCATCAAGGAGGGAGGCGCCTTTCTCTGAAGGGAGGAAGGAACCTCCACTGTGATATGGCCTTGACTAAACAAGTTCAGAGCTGGTGAACTCAAGGGGCTCCCATAGCCTGGACAGCTCATGGCAGGAGTCTCGGGTGATTGCTGATGTCATAAATAAAAGTGCCAATTGTTAAATCAACAACGGGAGTCACTGGGTACAGGCTCCCCATGTAGGATCTCTGTCCTTAATGTGTTTTACTATGAAACTTAAAGACAACACTACTAGTCGAACAATGCCCTATATCTTGTGCGGTTGTGTGAGTGCAGCCTGTTGAAATCCTTGCTTAGTGTATACTAAGTTGATCTTCTGTATACGAAGGTAATTGAAAATGAAACTTGACAAAGGGCGGGATGGGAGAGGGAGTGGGAGAGCGGAGGGCCGAGGGAGGGAGGGAGGTTGTGGGGGGGAGCCACAACAATACAAAAGTTGCACTTTGTAAATTCACATTTATTAAATAAAAAAAAAAGAAAGAATGGGCCAAATATAAATGCTTAAGAAAACATTTAGAAGTCTTATATAAGTAATATAATTAATTACAAATTGCTGTCATTAAAAAAAATCTCTGTTTTGAACTTGAAAATGATGCACAGATCGGGTCTATGTGATGTGCACGTCTTCTGTAATGCTAATATGACTGGATAACACAGATCAGGCTAACACTGTACCATGGATGGTACTGAGAATGTGCCGCATCTATAATGCCATCCATGTAAAGCAACTGGGTACCAAAATGTTGAATTTCCAACCTCTTATCCAATGCCAGATCCACTTTAGTTAGTAGGAGTCGAA
Organism: Oryctolagus cuniculus; assembly: GCF_964237555.1. Lineage (NCBI taxonomy): Eukaryota > Metazoa > Chordata > Mammalia > Lagomorpha > Leporidae > Oryctolagus > Oryctolagus cuniculus. Next base: position 108,951,010 of record NC_091442.1, on the reverse strand, counting down.
GCAACTACCTTCCCTGTGGCTTCCTCACTGAAGAGCAACTTTCGAAGTATATTTGCATAAAATGGTCCATACACTTGCTTGTTGAGATTCACAATGCTTGCATATTGAGAGCCCAGTGCTTCTAGTTCCTGCTGAATGACAGCAAGGCCTCCTGGCACCGGGGGCATACATTTTTGAGGGCTTGGAAGACAAAGTAGACTTTTCATGTATAGTTGGACTCGTTTATCTGTAGGGGGGAAAAAAGATGTTTTTATCTGTCCCATTGTTAAAGTACATAATTCTTAAAACAAGAACAAAAAATTATAATAGGTTGATTGCAATAATGTTCTCAATTCTTTACCATTTCCTACACTCAAACTTTTCACAAAGCGGTGTGCTGTTCCTCCCATCAAGGGATGGAGTGTTTTTCTCCATGCCTTGAATCTGGCGGACCTTATGACTTGCTTTGTCCGAGAGAGAATGAAGCAGAAATGCCAGCATGTCCTGCCATGCCCGTGCTCAGAAGGCACGATTCACAGTCCACGCTCTGCCAACCAACACCAAGCGAACAAGCCTTGACTTGCTAGAGTGTGAGAGACCCAGGGGAAGGAAACAGAGATGTTCCACGTGAGGCAGCCTAGACCAGCCTCTCGCCAATCAGTTCTCAGACATCTGAAAAAGAGCTGCTTACCTGAGCCACAGCTGACCAACCACAGATTCATGAGTGAGTCCAGCAAGACCCAAAACTACCCAACTCCTCACAGACTTGTGGGAATACAAAATGTTCATATTTTTAAGCAATGGAGTTTTGGGGTAGCCTGAACTGTATAGCCCTTGTAGGGAGGAATCTGTGACAAAAGTCAATCCCTAATGTCCATGATTATAATTATGTACACTAAGGCTGAGTTTGAAAACTGGCACTGCTTGTTTGGACCGTGTCATGTTTGTTGTTTGGACTGTTTTAAAAGAAGCCACTCAAAAGCAGGAAGTTTCACATAGAAATCCGAATTTCGGATTCTTCTTGAAACATCTACAGATCCGGCAAATTTAGGCACTTTTATTACTACATGGTCATGGTGACTATACATCTAAGTTTTCCCGGACAGTCAAAGTTTACACATGTCGTCCTGACATAATTAAAAAGAGTCCTCCAAGGGGTTCTGTTTTGGACAACAGATTATATGGTCACCACACGTGGCCAACCTCAACTTCAATCAAGAGACACTGAGGAAGGCCGCCCCAACATACACTCTAGTTTCCCACCTTCCCCACCCTTCTCGCTTCACTGCTTCAATGCACCTGAATCTGAGGCTACTGCTGCACAAAAGCACTCAAGTGTGCATAAAAATTAGGCTGCAGATGGACTGGACAAATCAGTCCTGCTGCCTCCAGGCTTTCTCTGCTCGAGCTGCCTCCAGCTTTCTCTGCCTTTGGAAGCAGAAAATTCACAAATAAGAACATTTGCAAAATGCACTCCATCAAAGTTGAACATCTATGACATTAAATGAAGCTCTGATCTTCAAACATTTCTCTCCAAAATCACACAATCCAGCCAGATCTGACCTGGAACTTAGTTTCCAATGTCCCATATACATGGTTTAGAATTGGTTCCTCTTGGGACCTGCATTGTGGTGCAGGGAGGTAAGCTGCCACCTGCAGTGCTGGCATCCCATATCAGAGCTCTGGTTCGAGTCCTGGCTATTCCACTTCCAGTATAGTTCTCTGCCAATGCACCTGGGAAGGCGGTGGAGGGTGGTCCAAGTACTTGGGCCCCTGCCACCCACATAGAAGACCTGAATGGAACTCCAGGCTCCTGCCTTCAACCTGGATCAGTTCCAGCCATTGTGGCCATTTGGGGAGTGAACCACAAGACAGAAGATTTCTTTCTTTCACTCTCTCTCTCTCCCTCTCTGTCTTTTCTCATTCCTCTCTATCGCTCTGCATTTGAAATAAATAAAATAAATCTTTCAAAAATTGTTTCCTCTTGCTAGAATGCCCTTCCATCTCATTTCATCTCTGCCCTGAGTCAGAAGCCTCCTTCAATGCCAAGCCTAAAGTTACCTCCTTCCTGTGGCTTCCCAAAGACCTACTCCTAAACTATCACAGCCTATTTTTGCCAGTTGAGAATGTGTCTCTCACCTCTGATACCAGTGGGCCCTTTGAGGGTGAGGGCTTTGTCTTTGGTATCTTTATATTCCTGGTCTGACATATAGCAGGCACAATGTAAGTGCTGATTGAACTGATGTGAGAATGGAATGAAAAAAGTCTATAATCACCAAACTGAAAACAATGAGACCTGGGAAAGAGTGCGGAGTGGAGAAGGCAGCAAAGATGATCTCAGCCTCATCTGAATTTCAACAAGGAGAAGTCATTCGTGTATCACCTGTAAAACTGAAAATCACTTTCAACAAACATCTACGTTTGAATGCTGTGTGTATACAAATAGTCTACACAGCAGGTGGTCCATACTACCTAAATAATTTTTCCTGTTTTTTGTTATACATTTTAAGAAAAAAAAAAACTGGTTTTAAAGAAAGCTACCTTTAGAAGTATCTTTTTAAATGGCTAAAAACACAATGAGAGGGGCTGGCACTGTGGCGCAGTGGGTTAAAGCCCTGGCCTGTAGCGCCAGCATCCCATATGGGTGCCAGTTCGAGACCTGGCTGCTCCACTTCACACTTGATCTTAGCCAAAAGGCCGAGAAGTGATAAGGCTGCTCCACTTCAAATCCAGCTCTCTACTATGGCCTGGGAAAGCAGTAGAAGATGGCCCAAGGACTTGGGCCCCGGCACCCACATGGGAGACCCAGAAGAGGCTCGTGGCTCCTGGCTTCAGATCAGCGTAGCTCCAGCCATTGTGGCCAATTGGAGAATGAACCAGCAGATGGAATACCTCTCTCTATCTCTGCCTCTCCTCTCTCTGTGTAACTCTGACTTTCAAATATATAAATAAATCTTTAAAACACACACACACACACACACACACAATGAGAACTGTTATCCCTTTGGGTAAATAAACAGCACACCAGCTAAGAACACAGAAATCAGACTATGGGTACACGGAACAGGAAGGAGAACCATAGTTAACATGGGCCAAGCCCTTATATCCCAGGGATCTTTCCCAAGTGCTTAATCAATTCTAACTACTTTATAGGCAGAAAACTAAGAATTAACTAAATACCAAATTTCCCTTTCGACTGAATATAGACTGTCAGGTCTAAATTCATCACAGATATAACCAGTTTCCCACAAGGTGAATGGCAAAATGAAATCCTTTCAAAACTGCTAGTATACAGACAAGTGGTTCTGTCTCCTCTGCAGGTTTTAGGCCAAGACTAAAGCGACAGGGGCATTTGTCCAGTTAGGATCAGACAGAGTCCCTACCAAAGGTGTGTCTTTGGCTTCCAAAGCTGAATGAGAGACGCTGAAGTAAGTTGCTGGAGTTGCTAGGGCAACAATATTTTCAATGAGATTTGAAAAAAAAAAAAAGTTTTCAATTTGCAGAAGTTCGGGAAAGTAAGGCTGAGAAGAGCTGGGTGGACAAAAGTTGCTTTAATGGATCGTCAGAGGCCAATGGGGTGGGGCACTTCCTGTCCCTGTCCGTTCTGACATTGCCAAGTGCTTCCTTTCTCTTGAGCAAGTGCCCAGAGCACACTCTGACACTCTGGCCACCGGCCAACAAGCTGCAGGGCTCCCACTGACTCCCATGAGTCAGAGTGGTTAGGAATGTAAGCTCTGGAGTCAGGCTAGGAAAGAACCCAAAGCTGCCCTCAGCTAATTAAGTGACCTTCAGTGAGAGTTACTGAACCTCTTCACGGCCCCCAGGCATTCACCCATAACATTGTCAGCACTGCATGGAGACACAGCAGTTGAGCCAACGTGAGGCTGTCCTCTGAGGCCTGCACACTAGTGGACATCCAGCAGTCCACGGCAGGGTCTGCTATGCAGTGTCTCAGTCCCCCAGCCACTCCTTAGCCTCTAGGAACACCATCTCCCAGGGACCACTGGTTCAGCTGGAGACCACCCCACCTGCTGTGAGGGCAGGTCCGTGTCAGCATATGAGCCCACACAGGGTAAGGGCCCAGTCCCAGCTGGCTGTGGTTGTGCTGTTTGTTGCCCTCACCAACTGTCCCCTCTGAGTGGCAGCCTCTCCTGCTGCCCACAGTGCTGTGCATCAGCCATGCTCTTTTCTGGAGGCGGGGAGCTGAAGCCTTGTAGCCACACAAACGGGCTGTGGACCTGCACTCTGAGCCCCAGGGATAAGGACAAGGCAAACCATTTGAGAGCCACAAACAAATAGAATGTATTTGTATTTTTGCAGCAATGTTGCACTTTGGTGTATTCTAATTCTACTCTCCTTCTAGGCTTGGTTCTCAGCCTCTGTAGTAGACACTTGCATTTTGCCACACACTAGCCTGTGCCCCTTTCTACGGCCACAATGCCCTGATTTTCTTCCAGGGGAACCATCACCTCCCTCCTCTCACCACGTGTCACTGGTAAAGAAGGTTGTCCCCTGGCTCACATGTCTCGGGCTTAAGTTCCTTCCCTCTGGCCACTGTGATGATTCAAGAAAGAATACAGACAGCCAGGCTAATGAGCCTCAATACTGGGGCCGCTGTTGAGTTAACAGGGAGGCAGCTTCCCCGTACTTTGCTTCATTTAACCTTGGAAAGACATGGGCTGGAGCCGCAGCCATCCTGCTGTCACAGGAACAGTCTGTGACCACGGCCAGCCCAGAGGAAGGCTGTGCTGAGACACGGAGACGGGAAAACCACGGACACAACTTGAGCTCCCACTAGGCGGAACCAGCAGTCAGGCCTGCTCCTGGTCGTCTCAGTGACGTGAGAAAAGAAATGCTCATTTTGCCTCTAGTTGACAGGTTTAGAGTTTTTGTCACAAGTAACAGAAAAAGCCCTAACTGAGAGCAATTCTCCATTTTTCCAACTCACCAACACAGCATGATGCTGAGATAGCTCCTTTCAGGCCAACGTACAGGAAGAGCCTCCCCCCATTGACCTCCCGGTTCCAGGCCTTTTACTCTTTGTCTCTTTACGCCTGACCACGAAAGGGGCCTCAGTTCCCTCAGGATTACTCGAGAAGAGCCGCTCTCTACTTTCTGCATGCACACTGCCAGCAGGAGGAAGTGGTACAACTGATTTTAGGATTTTAACATTACTGCAGCACTGTGTCATTTTCTTCATAAAACCTATTGGCTGCATGGCTAGGACAGTAAGCCTGGGACCATCTCCTACCCCACTACAGATAGACACAGAAGAAGCAGTTAGTCCCAGAGCTTTGCAAATGTTAACACTGCTTTACGTTTATCCTCTGAAAGCAATCCATGTGTTTCAGACTAAAATTTGACTGGCACTAGTCAAAACCAGCCAGCTAAAGTGAATTGGAATTGAAGCAGAAACCAACAAATAAATGAAGACTCACCAATCAAGGTCCAAATAGGATTATCCTCCTCTTCGATGCTTGAAAACTGACCCACGAGATTAGCTTGAACCTCAGCATTTAAAGTGGGTAAGCCTCTCTCCGTCAGGCTCTTGTTGACTTCAACGCAAGTCTGAACACCAACTGAATTCAAGACTTCTTTTAAGTTAGATGTCCTATAACACATAAAAATAAAATCCCACCAGGGAAAGTATATTTTAATTAACTTGTTTCAGATGCCCATCAATTTTCCCTTATGCTGACAACAATTACCTCCATTAGAATGAATTTAGGAAATAGTCACTCCTCCCAGTCCCCAGCCTTCAAATGGAGCAGATTTTTAAATATTCAAAACCACTCATTGTTTAAGTACTGTTTAAACAGGAAGGCAGAATCAGAAAAATGTATTTTTTGAAAAAATAAGTCTACAACCCAATGTACATGCAGGGCTATCAGAAGGGAATGGAAAACATCAATTTACTTCTTAATATAAATACTTTGGTCTGAGTGGTTTCACTCATTTTTTTTTTTTAATGTGCTTGGAAAATGGGGCAGAATCAATTCATTTATCTGTGCTTGAGAAGTAAATCTATAACACCAATCAAAACAACAGAATGTTCAGAGGTTAAATTATCTAAAACTCCTGACTGATCATAACCAAAGATAGTAAGTGCCATCTTCTAACTAATTTCAAATAATTGATTAATAATCCTAAATATATAGCAATGAAGAAACTGTGAAAAGTAACAAAGAAGTGGGTTATACAAATGATAAGGAAAAAGTGGTAATGAGGAAATTTTCTGGATCTACTTTATTAGGGAATGATAATTAAAAACTGCATCTCCCTAGCCAGAAAAGGTATGTAAGGTAACTCTGTGAAAATGGGAATGAAAGGATGGGAGAAGGGCCCAAGGATAGAAGGCAGTATAATGAGTGAGTGAGAGTAGAAATCACGGAGTATGTGGACCTGGGTTCAAGGTCCTCTCCCGTGGACCTTGTTATATGCCTGTGTTAGCTCTTAGCAGACTGACAGGCATGTAGTCAATGCTTAATGAGAAGAAGAAAAAACAAAATGCTTTTTATTATCGTCATCATTAACAACAATGAAAAAAATCTTGGTTTCTGCCTCGTCTGGAATTTGTTACGCACCTACACTGTACCTACCTTTGGGGTTCCAGAATCCAAGAGTAGATTGTATGAGACAAAACCTTTTACTTCCTGACTTTTTCTCCACTACAAGACACTGCCTTAACTTTCTCCTGCTTTTAACTAGTGAGTTCTTAGGATAAGGAAAAAATTAATTTTAATACCATGGTTTTCTAGTCACAATAGAAAAAGCAAGCTTTTTGCTAGTTTTCAAGATGCATTATCCAATCAAATATAAATGAGAGGCAGGCTGACTGATTATTAGGGATGGTCTGCTTTTTTACATTATGGATGCTTACCCCATCCATAATGAGGGCAACTGGGAATTGACTGTGTCTATTTCCTAACACAGGGAAAAAAAATTAACAGAACAAATACAGAGCCAGATAAACCACCAGAAAAAGCTAAATGGAGGGTGATTTAACAACAGAACAGTTATTAATAGCTAATATTCATCAGGCACATACGATATGCCAGACACCTGTAGTAAGTGCTTCACATGAACCATCTTAAATTCTTACAACTCCAAGGTCAGTACAGTTACAATTGCTTTTTACAGGCGAGGAAGTGATCCTCAGCACAATTCAAGAACATATTCAAGCATCTATAACAAGCAAATAGCAGAGCTTGGATTTAATCCTGGTCTGCCTGACCCAAACTAGTAACCACCTTCTATTTGCTTTACATGAATACCTAAGCAGCACAGGGTGCTGACTACAGGCTTAATAAATAAAAATTTCTGGACAGTAATGGTTACCTAGTGTGGAGAAATGCTAAGATAAGACCAACTGCAAAACAAGAGATTTATTTTTGTTAAAGAACTTGAGTCCTGGACTATGCAATAAAGAAGCCTGGCTGGTTGGCACCAGCATCGGCAGAAAGGGCAGGGCCTTGAAAGAGTCAGACCAGGACTCAGGCCTTTTCTGGTGGTGCAGCCCAAGGCACCTTCTGTTCTTTACTCGAGCATCAGCTAAAAATGAGAAGTTTGGATTCTGTAACCACTCGGGTTCCATTTGGCTCTTAATGTTCTAGGATTTTATCAAAAATGTATATGCCGTCTGAGTAATGGGTCGGAGAATGGGAAGACACGTACATCCCCTTTCAATAGCAGGAAAAAGAGGACTTGTACCCCTCAAACACTGGAAAGGAGGTCTAGCAGGAGGAGCTGGCCCACATAAGACCTATGGAGACATCTGGCCATTGACCGAGACTAGGGCCATTTTCTGGCTTAGGATTTCCAACAGGATGACCTAAATGCAAAAATCTAAACTGGACTCTAACAGTCAATAACGGTTTGATACAGAAGATGAATTTATCCAAAACAAAACCTCCACTGGACTTGTATCACATCTCTGAAGGACAGAACTGTCATCACCTTCAAAGACTCCATGGAAGGGCGGGTTGGGGAAGTCAGCAAACATTTCACTGCAGAGAAGTGACAGAGTCCTAAGAATCCAGCCTGGAAAACACTTTTTGAATAGGCCATTTGAAACACTGAAGGGGGTGGATTTCTGTTGGTTGGTTGTTCTTCCCACAGTGCTGTCAAAGAAAAGCTCCCGGACACACCCATCCCAAGTGGATATACTACACTCTTCCTGGCACTGGTTATGGAAAACAGCTCTCCCTTCCTACGAGAGGACATCTAAGCTTTCGGAGATATTAAAAGAAAATCTAGAAAAAGGAGGTGTAAGATAGATAAGCTTCTCTAAAGTTTGGTCCTGAACATCACACCCAGATGCCCAAGGTCGTTCTCGTTCTCTGAAACACACGCAGAGCCGTAATATGGAAGGGAGCACATACAAACATTTGGAACTTACTCTTTGTTCATGCCTTCAAGAAGAACAGCTGAAATCCTTTTTAACCTGTTTGCAAGCTCAGGCAGGCCTTCTGTAATAGCACCCACCATGTTGTTGGTAATTAGGGACAGGCAGGCAATAATTTTCAATTGATTCAGCTTTTCTGTCAGTTCCTGAAGACGTGTTCCATCTGTCATGAGTGTCTAGCATATTTATTTAAAACGTAAAAATAGAAAGGGAAGCTCAATACCATGAAAATGTAAAATAAGCAATGTCATATCCAAACTCCCATTTTTATTGGTTTTTAGTAAAATCATTAAAACACATGTAACACAGGCAAGTCAGCTGAATTCAGAGTTAGAACTTAAATACTAGACAACCTGGGGACAGAAAAAAAAAAAAAAAAACTCACTCACCTCGGGTAATTCTTTTTTCTGATAATCCCATTGCAACAGCTTCAAGTAACTGTTATTTAGCACCAGTGTAGGACTCAGGCTTGGCTTGGAGCTATTTTCCACCCCAGGAGTTACAGCAGCGTCAGACAAAGAAAGTAATTCTTCACTGACGGATTCTTTTATCCATTCTGTGGTCTGATCAAGAGCACCTAAGAGGAAAAAAGGCCACATATTTGTCCTACAGCTGATTCCTCCCTTCACTTGTGTATTCCACCTGACAGATGCTTTTAGGAATGAAAATGCACAGCCAAGCCCCTCACGAGTTTGCGGTCACATGGAGAGACAGAGCTGTGAACTAACAATTAGAGTAGGACACAGCGAACGCTAAAAGGCTCAGTGGGAGTGCAGAGAGCAGAGGTTGTCCATGAAAGGCTCTGGGCGGAAGAGCTCTGTAAGTGGCACTTGAAGGCAGAAGGCGGATGGAGGAAAGAACGGGCATTCAGGAAGAGCAGCCTGTACAGAGACCTGGAAAACAACAAATGGCACATTCTGGATGCTACAAGAAACCTGTACTGCTGGTCCATGACAAACTAGGTGGAAGAGGGTGCCAGCAGATGGCACTAGATGAGTAGATGGAAGCAACTCACGGATGACCTTGACTTTGGACCACAGAATGTATTTAGACTAAAGGCATTGATTAGTAGACATTTTGGATCCCAGACCCCTCTGAGTGTGATTAGAGCCATTCCTTTCTCAAGATGCATGTCCATGCTCATATGTTTTTTCTCTCTTTTCAGATTCACAGACGCCAAGTTACAAACACCAAGTTATGGGAATGTGCAATCTTTGGATAGCTCTGTTTTGAACATGGAGCGTGATACAATCAGCTGAACATGTTAAAATTGCAGTCATTCAGACAAGAGAATGAAGGCACAAGGGCAGTGGAAGTGAGATAAAGGGGGGTGAAGACATTTATGGGGAACATGCACAGGTCTTGATGACCCTCCCAAATGTGGGAAGTAGGGAAAGAAGGATTCTAGTGTGACTCTCAAATGTTTTCCTTGGACAGCTGGATAAATGGTTGTGCCATTTACTGAGAAAGATACAGAATGCAGGTGAGAAGGGTCTTGAAATATATCTTCTACTTTATATGACTTTTCTAAGGCCACAACCAATTTTCTGGTTGTGAAATCAAACAAACATGCCTCAGTTTTTCCTTTATTTAAAAAAAATCTCTCTAATTAATGCCTGCCCTTCTGAATATATCCCTCTGAAACTCTTTCTGTTCCACCCTCTCCTGGATTCCTCTGGCTGTCCTTCTACATCTCATACCTAAGTCCTTCTTCAACTGCCTGTTCTTTAAGTGACTCTACCCAACTCTACCCGAAGACTCTACCCAACCCACTTTCATTATTCTTCAATCTCACTGGACCATCTTTCTCATTTCCATGGCTTCTATTTCCATCCAAAGGAAGTAGCCCTCATTCCTCTCCTAAGATGATGATATCCTCATCTGTAGAATGAGTGAGTAGGAGAAGTCACTGGATGTGAAGTTGGGAAGAGACACCCAAGTAGCACGACATGACACGGTGCTTCCATTATCCAGGTTCGACAGGTCTATCAACGCTCAAGACTATAGACAATTATGATTATCATTCTCAGTTTACTTGTTTTGTCACACATCAAATACATATTTGTATACAAATAATAATTTCATACAACAAAATGCTTAGCTCTTAAGTGTCCAATTTGGTTAGTTTTAACCATTCCAAATAACTGTGCAACTAGCACTCAAAATAAAACACAGGCTATTTCCACCACCCCAGAAAGTTCCCTCATCCCCCTTCCAGTCATCTGCACCCCCGCTCAGCTACTTTTAATTTCTAACTTCATGAGTTACTTTTGTCTTCTATAGCTTCACATAAGTGGAACTAAAATAATGTTTATTTTTTTATTTTGACCATGTTGTTTTATGTATCATAAGGCTTTTAAAAATCTGTTTTTTTGAGGGGTGGTGCTGTGGCATAGTAAGTTAGGCATCCATCTGTGGTGCTGGCATCCCATATGGGCATCAGTTTGAGTTCCTGCCACTCCACTTTTTTTTTTTTTTTTTTTTACAGGCAGAGTTAGACAGTGAGAGAGAGAGAGGTCTTCCTTTTTCCATTGGTTCACTCCCCAAATGGCTGCTACGGCTGGTGCGCTGCACTGATCCGAAGCCAGCAGCCAGGTGCTTCCTCCTGGTCTCCCATGCAGGTGCAGGGCCCAAGGACTTGGGCCATCCTCCACTGCACTTCTGGGCCACAGCAGAGAGCTGGACTGGAAGAGGAGCAACCAGGACAGAATCTGGTGCCCCAACTGGGACTAGAACCCGGGGTGCCAGCACCACAGGAGGAGGATTAGCCAAGTGAGCCACGGCGCTGGCCCAGCCACTCCACTTCTGATCCAGCTCCCTGCTGATGGCCTAGAAAAGCAGTAGAAGATGGCCCAAGTGCTTGGGCCCCCGTACCCCTGTAGGAGATCTGGAAAAAGCTCCTGGCTCCTGGCTTCAGATCAGCTCAGCTCTGGCCATTGTGGCCATTTGGTGAGTGAACCAGCAGATGGAAGATTTCTCTCTCTCTGCCTCTCTCTGTCTGTAACTCTGCCTGTCAAGTAAATAAATAATTAAAAAAAAAATTTTTTTGAAACAGACTGAGAGTCAAGACATTTTAAAAACAGCAGAGTTCTTGTGTACCCTTCACTCAGCTACCCCCAACAACAACACCTTATATAAGCACAGGACACTGTCAAAACCAGGAAACTGACATCAATACAACATCTTTAACTTAAATACAAATGTAACTAGGCCTTTGCTAATTTTATATACCTTTGTTATTTGTATATACAGTTCTATGACATTTTTACATATGTGGATTCATATAAACATTAGGATACTGAACTATTCCAACACCAATTATTAAAAAAAAAAAAAAAACCCTCCCTCATTACCCCTTAAAAGTCATATTTCACCCCAAACCTAATCTCTGGCAACTACTGATCACTATACCTACGTCACTTTAAGAATGTCGTATAAGCAGAATCTTATAATATGTAACTGTTATGGACTGAGTGTTTGTGTTGCCCTCCCTTCCAAAATCAGTGTATTGAAGCTGTAACTGCCACTGTGATGGTATTTGGAGACTGAGGCTTTGGGGAATGATTAGGGTTAATGAGGTCATGAGAGCAAGGTCCTCCGGATGACACTGGTGCCCTTATAGGGAGAGACACGGGGAGCTTGCTCTCTTTCTCTGTCTGCATGCACGCACTGGAAAAAGGACATGTCAGAAGTGAGAAGGAGGCTAGCTAAACACCAGGAGCCAAATCAGCCAGCACCTTGGTCCTCGACTTCCCAGTCTGCCAAACTGTGAATGGTAACTTTCTGGTGTTTAAGCCACTCAGTCTACGATACTCTGTTATGGCAACCAGAGTAGACCAATATCAGCTCCCATCCAGGTTGTATGTATTAATAGTTTGTTTCCTTTTTATTGCTGAGTAGTATTCCATGGTTTGACGACATCACAGTTCTCTTACCCATTTATTTATCTGCTGAAAGACGTTTGAGTTGTTGGTAGTTTGTGGCCATATACGAGGCTGCTATGAGCATTCATGTATAGGCTTCTTTGAATGTAAGCTTCCATTTCTAGGGGATAATCACCCAGCATTGCAACTGCTTGGTTGTATGCAAAGTGCAGGTTGAACAAGAAACTGACCAACTATTTCCCAGAGAGAGTTTTAAGGTAATTTACTTAATTGTAAGTTATATGATTTAATTTTTAGTAATTCCTGGGCTTACTAGTTCACAAGGTCCCGACAGCAAATGCCTCCCAAGCCAGTGCTAACCATATCCAGCACACCATGGAAGTGCCCATCTCTCTTTTTTCTTTAAAGATTTATTTTATTTATTTGAAAGACAGAGTTACAGAGAGAGAGAGAGAGAGAGAGAGAGAGAGACAGGGAGAGAGAGAAAATCTTCCTTCTGCTGGTTCACTCCCCAAATGGCCACAACAGACAAGGCTGGGCCAGACAGAAGCCAGGAACCAGGAACTTCTTCCAGGTCTCCCACGCGGGTGTAGGCACCCAAGCACTTGGGTCATCTTCCCCTGCTTTCCCAGGCACAACAGTAGGGAGCTGGATCAGAAGTGGAACAGCTGGGACTTGAACTGACCCCCATAAGGGATGAAGCCTCACAGGCTGTGGCTTTACCTGCTATGCAACAGCGCCAGCCTTGGCAGTGCCCATTCTAAAATTAATTGTCAGAGTACTTTACATTTATTCCTTTAATAGATTTGACAACAGCACAATCTATAATGCAGAGAGGTTGATCAACAAGAGAGCTCATCTGCAACAGAGCTCAGGAAACAACACAGCGGGGTCGGTGCTATGGTACAGTGGGTTAAAGCCCTGGCCTGAAGTACCGGCATCCCATATGGGCGCCGGTTCTAGTCCTGGCCGCTCTTCTTCCAATCTAGCTCTCTGCTTTGGCCTGGGAAAGCAGTAGAAGATGGCCCAAGTCCTTGTGCCCCTGCACCCACGTGGGAGACCTGGAAGAAGCTCCTGGCTTTGGATCAGCACAGCTCCGGCCGTTGTGGCCATCTGGGGAGTGAACCAGCAGATAGAAGACTTCTCTCTCTGTCTTTACCTCTCTCTGTAATTCTATCTTTCAATTAAATAAATCTTTTTTTTTTTTTTAAAGAAAACAACACAGCATGGGAAGCAAATAGACTGTAAGTCTAATTTCCATTGTAGATGAATGAATTCCAATTAACCATAACCTAGCAGTGAAGAATTCAACATGGAACTAAGAACTTGTGCTAGGTTCTCCTCTGAAGGGTAAACGGCTGGGGAGGTGGCTGAGTGCATGGCCTCTGAGCCAGGCAGTCTCAACTTAAACCTGGCCTTTATTACCCCTTAGTTGTATGCTTTGGAACACTTACGTTACTTCATGTCTCCTTCAGTTTCCTCATCTAAAAAGTGGTGTTAATAATAGGCCCCTCCTGCAGTCGAGGATTCAGCAAAGACATGCAAAACTGTTTCTGGCACTTAGGAAATGGCAAGTGTTGGGAGCTCCTTAAACGCTCCACACATCCTTTGAAAGGTGTGTGTGTGTGTGTGTGTGTGTGCGCGCACGCGCGTGGTGGGGCTAAGGGGGAATGTCTGTCGTCACTTGCAGTTATTTTGGTTTCTGAAGCTCAGGAGCTCCCTTCTCTGCCAATCATTGTTGAAGCTACCCCACACAGAAGTGGCTGTGCACAGCACAAAATAAGTGAGCAGGCTAAGTTTTTATTTGTCTTCTTCTCGCTCTCTTTTAAGACCAGTTGGTGTGCTAGCTCAAGGAAGTGGAATCTCACCAGATCTCTTTAAAGGAGATGCTAACTAGAAATCAGCTAGAACTGAAAATCCAGTCTATTTAGCATGATCCCTAGTACTTGGTACTAAGGGCTATTCCAGAAAGGAGGGTGGGTGGGAAGGAAGGAAGGAGTCACTGAACTTTGAGTTCCACACTTAACCCGACCTTAAACAATGTGTGATGAGTTAGGCTGTCCTTTCAGTTAAACAAGTCTATTTATCAAGTCCAATTCTTCTGCACTAAAAATATGTATCATTGGAAATGAGGTTTTATAGTTGAATGTATTTAATTTTCAAGCATGTGGCATTTAAACATTACTATATTATAAATCATTATGAATTAATAGGTGCCTAATAGTTATTATTAGCATAATTCCTTTAGTAATAGCATTTTCTGTTGACAAACAAATGCAACCCACACAGAATTACTACCAAAGGTGCCTCTGCCAGTGCTTGTCCTGGCAGGTGGACACAGAACCTCCAGACGACGGAAGGATGGCAAGAAGGCAGCAGAGGCACCGCCATCAGCTGTGACTCGCGGAGATGAGACTGCCCTCAAATACAAAACAACCCCCAAGTGCTCGACTGCCGATTTCCTTGCTTACTGAAACCCAAATGGTCCTGGAATGTGAACACACTTCTCTGGGCCATCAAGAAATGGATTCATTCGAATCGGCTAGTTACAGCAGGGATTCTAGAGCCCTGCACAGTGGACATTTTGAGTTGGATAATCTCTGTGGGGTGGTGATCTGTTCACAGCAGGACGTTTTGCAGCTGCCTGGAGTGGCCTGTCCACCAGGAGCCAGAGACACTCCGCAGCCTCTCTACCCTCCCACCTTGTCCTTCCAGGTTGCTACAATTTAAAGTGTCTCAGGGCCGGCGCGCTGTGGCTGGTGGTTTGAGGACCGGCTGCTCCACTTCTGATCCGGCTCTCTGCTGTGGCCTGGGAAGGCAGTGGAGGATGGCCCGAGTCCTGGGGACCCTGCACCTGCATGGGAGACCCAGAGGAGGCTCCTGGCTTCGGGCTGGCACAGCTCCAGCCTTTACGGCCAGTTGGGGAGTGAACCAGTGTATGGAAGACCTCTCTTTCTGCCTCTCCTTCTTTCTCTGTGCAACTCTTTCAAATAAATAAATAAATCTTTAAAAAATAATAAAAAAACAGAGTCTCTAGACATGGCTGAGTGCCCCCTGGGAAAAGGAGTAAAATCACCGTTTGCTGAGAACCTAGATGACAATTAGTATTTATTTACTTTTGTTCACAAGTAGTTTTTCCAATCTTGAGTAAATGAAGTCTGACATACTGGAGACTATTCGAGAAGGCTTAACCTTGGGATGCAGCGTTTCTCTACAGAGGCTGTCTGTTCACTTTGTCTTACCTGTGACCCAGTTCTAATGTTTCCCATGAGAAGTAAATTGCTTTTTATACTACAGTTCCTATAAAACTCTTGATCATTTATGAGTAGCTCTGTTCACTATACTAAAGCAACACCAGCACGAAAACTTCACAGCTCTGCTCCCCAGTTGTCAAATTTTGTTCCTGGTTTGCTACTTCTGTTTACAAAGATGCAAAAGACTTGCAGTCTTATTTAGAAGACATCCAACTGAGAGAGAGAGCAAGTGTAAATCATTGTGGATATAATTACAATGTGGCAGTAATAAGCATTTATACTGCGAATTTAATCACTTGCAGCTGACACACTTAAAAGCCCATTTAGTTATCTTGAACAAAAGCAACAGCGTGGCGTAGGGGTTCTCAATCCTGGTTGACTTGAGTATCACCTGGGGAGCTGTAAAAAGAAAAAAATAATCCTGGGCACAGCTCCTGGAGATTCTGATTTAATCAGACTGGGGCAGGGCACAGGCATCTATAGTTAAATGCCCCAGGTGATTTTATGAGTCCTTAAAAGTGAGTGTGACCAGGAACACACAAAGCGCATATGTTGGTTCTTCCTCCAGGATCTGCTGAGATTCCACCCCCACGAGCTAGCACTAGCTTCTCTATGTGGCTCCAAAGGCAAGGTTCCACAAGCTCTGGCAGCCTTGGTTTTCCATGGGGACAGAAATAAGAGCTTCTCCATTTGCTCACTCATTCAGTGATGACTACCGAGTACCTACCATGTGCCAGGTACTGAGGCTTCAAAGATCAATAAACATGGTCCTGCTCTCAAAATGTTCTAGCAGGAGAGGGAAACAAAAACAAGCCATGGCCGTACAGGTGCATTTACTGGACTGCCCCAGTTTTCAGTCAGAAGAACCTAGTTCCCTCAGGCAGGACATCTGCTGTTTTTGACCAGCAACACTTCGCCCTCCCTTCTTTTGGTACTGATTTTTCTCAGAAACTACATTCCCCCATTCCATGTTTTCTTGTGTGAATATCAGTAAAAAGGCCCTGTGCCTCCATGACCAGGGAGGGGCTGGCTCAAGTCGTATGTCCATCAGACTCTGCTGGGACTTCAGTGTTCAAGGATGGCCCACATTCCACAGCAGCCATCCTAACCACGGAGCCTGGAGATTCCCTGGTTTTCGTGCCCAGATTCTGACATGCATCTGGGTTTCTGGCATTTCAGCTTTTCCTTCAATCCTGTGAACTATCCTCATCCTTCCATTCACTTCCTTGTTTTGCTAAGTCAGCTAGAGTTGGTTTCTGTTGCTTTGCAATATAACACAAACTGAAAAATTCCAAAGAAAATAATAAAAGTCACAGCTAGGTTTAATCTGGACTTGGACTGGGGAGATCTGGCTACCAGTCCTGGCTGTACTGCTTAGTAACTGTGTGACTGACTGAGGTCGTTGCTGAATATATCAGTCAGTCTGTCTTTAAAATGTTCCACAGGGATGGGCATTATGGCACAGCAGGTTAAGCTACCACTTGGGATGCCCACATCTCATATCACCATGCCAGTTAGAGTTCTGGCTACTCTGCTTTCTTTCCAGCTTCCTGCTATGTGCACCATGGGAGGCAGCAGATGATAATCCAAGTTCTTTGGTCCCTGCCACCCACATGGGAGATGTGGGTGGAGTTCTGGGCTCCTGGCTTTGGTATGGCCCAGCCTGGTAGTTGCAGGCATTTGGGGAATGAACCAGTGGGTAGAACTCTCTCTCCATCCTACCCTTCCTCTCTTCCTTTCTGACACTCTGTTTTTCAAGTAGATGGAAAAAAAACTAATGTTGTACATGATAAATATATACAGTTTAAATAAATGAATTAATAAAGTGTTCCACAAATATTTCCTGATTGCCTTAAGTGCCAGTAAAAGACAATCACAGTGCTCTTTGATATATATCTGAGAAAGGAATTGTTGCCCCATAGGGCTTTTGGAAAGAAAGAATTACATGAAATAAAGTTAATGAAATATTTTATGAAATATAAATGTTATCCAAGTAAAACTTTATCTTTCTAGGAACCTTAAAAATTACTAAGGTTCCTACCCAGCAATAATCTGTAACTCTATCCACAGATAATTCAGTTGGATCTCATGTGTTTATCTTATTGATGCTTAGTAAAAACACCCAATTACTACCTAAGGTTTTCCTGAGTACATTTTATATTTTTAAAAATTTCATTTATTTATTTGAAAGGCAGAATGACAGAGAGAGATGGAGAGACTCAGAGAGAGGTTCCATCTGCTCTTTCACTCCCCAAATAGCTTCAACAGCCAGGTCTGGGCCAAGCCAAAGCCAGGACCCCAGAACTCACCTGAGTCTCCCACATGCGTGGCAGGGGCCCAAGTACTTGGGCCATCTTTGGCTGCTTTCCCAGGTGCAACAGCAGGGAGCAGCATTAGAAGGAGAGTAGCCAGGGCTAGAACCAATGTGGGATGCCAGTGTTGCAAACTGTGCTTAACCCACTGTACCACAACACTGACTCCCTTGGGTATATTTTCTCCTATGACAAAACAAAATACAAAGGGTCTTTGAAAAGTTTATAAAAATGCATATTATGCAAAAACTATGTAAGGATTTCAATTTTTTTACATAAGAATACACTTATTTTTCAATTCCATTTTTCCACAAACATACTGCAGTCCCATTGCATTTTCCTGGAGTCCATTCAGAAATCCAGAGTACTTTTCTGTATTAATTTTCCAGTAATCATTACATAAAAATCATGTGCACACAAAAATCTAACACTTTCATTCTGTCTGACACTGTGAGACTCTTATTTTGGTATTAGGACACAGGGGCTGACTTTTGGCAGAGTGACTAGGGGATATAATTAACAGCTGATATACCCTCTGCTTTCTGGATTCTTGATTTCTCTAGTGGGGCAATAATGACTTATATGCATAGCTGTATTTAATGTCATCTTAAATCTCTGGAAATAGCCAAGTCAATGTGAAAGGTGTAAATTATTACAAGTTACTCAACCCAGGTTTTAAGTAGAGAAGGAAATAATTTGAGAGGAGTAAAATTACAATTCAACCCTACATTAAGGAATGAGCCCAAGATTCCAAGCTATCTTGATTCAAGACAAGGGCACATTTTGAGAACATACGCACAGGCACAGGCACACAAAAGAAACCAACCACTTCAGTCTCACAAAAATGCTGTTAAGAATGCATTTGCTACAGTTCAGGTTTCACATTCTAATAGGGTCCTATTTCTCTTAATCCCTTTCCCTTGAGAGCTAAAAACCACAGAGTGCTTGAAGTCACAGAATTGTGGAAGGATCCTTAGAAGTCACTGAGCCTTTGGGCCTGCATTGTGGTACAGGAGGTTAAGCCTTTGCCTGCAACACTGGCATCTAATATGCATGCCATTTCAAGTCCTGCTGCTCCACTTCTGTTCCAGCTCCCTGCTAATGCACCTGGGAAAGCAGCAGAAGATGGCCCAAGCATTTGGGCCCCTGCCACCCACATGGGAGATCTGGACGGAGTTTCAGGCACCTAGCTTCAGCCTGGTCCAGCCCCAACCATTGCAGGCATTTGGCTAGTGAACTAGCAGATGGAATATCCCCCACAGGCAGATGCAATGTTGCTTGAGGTCAGACAGTGCTGCACACTGTGTAAATGCACACGCTGTGATGCAAAGGCCAACACGGGCCATCCAGGCTCTACTACTTGCTTGTAGGCCCCTAGGGTATGTGCCCGAACCTCCATTTCCTCATCTATAAATAGGGGGTGATAATACTACCAACCTCTCAGGGCTACTGTGAGGCCTAAATGAAGTAATAATGTTAACTGTTTGGCACACAGTAAGGACTTGGCAAGTAACAAATGCTCAGATACGTTAGCTAGCACTAGCAACATAGAGGCCCATTCCAGTACTAGCAACATAGAGGCAACACAGAGGCCCATTCCAAAGTTTAAAGAGCTCCAACTGTTAAGAAGGTCAGGCTGGCTGGGGCTTCCTACCTATGGATCCTGGTCATCACCACAGAGCTTAACCAAAGTCTGCACTTCTGTCAATGGGTGGGGTGGTGCCTGGCCCACCTGAGTCTCCTTGGTACCAAGTGGAACGCGGCCGGCTTCAGCGACCATTCCTCGTGTGGCTCTCCACGCCCTCTCCCCTGGATGCTCTCCTGCCTGCCACAGCTCTGTCTGAAGTGGCACTTGGTTTGTTCACTATTTTGGCAGAAAAGTTCAGTCTATAGAGGGGTGGCAGAGGATCACGTAACTCTGTTCGGATGTGGTTAATGAATTGTGGTGCCAAGGCTCTGCCAGTGAGCCTCTTGCCGGCAATGCAACACCTGACACTTCAGTCCCCCACTGGGGATAACTGCACTTAGCTCACCGGGTAGTTGGTAACAGTGAGGTTATACTTCCTCTACTTCCGTTCTTCCCTGACCTCCCTCCAGTCTGGGTTCCAGGCCCACAAGTCCACTGAAACTGCTCTCCCATGGTTACCAACGGTCTTCACATGGTTACTATTGGATGGTCAAGCCTTAGCCTTCCTCCTTCCTCACCACCTGACAGCACCTACCACCCCCTCTCACATCCACCTGCTTCAAACATGTCTTCACTTGCCTTGTAGGACTCACTGACTCCTGACCTCCATACTCCTTCTCGGGCTACTCCTTCACAGTCCCCATTGCTGCATCCTCCTCCTCATCTCAACCTGCAGATGCTGGAGTGTCCCAGGCCAGTCCCCTTCAACATCTACACTCGCTGCCCAGGCTGTGTCACCCAGTATAATCCAGGGATAAATAAGGGCATGGACTGCAGGGCCAGCTGCCGAGCTCAGTCCCAACTCCATGTCTTACAATCTATGTTATGCAGGGAAGTAATTTAACCTCTTCCTGCCGACAGCTTCCTCATCCATAAAAGTGGGGGAGAAGACTTCCCATTGGTGGTGTAAGGGTTACATCAGTTAATGCATGTAAGGTGCCTAGCCCGTGATAAGCTATCTAGTTCCATGGCTTTATACAAGGGTACCTCAAAAAGCTGTGGGAAAATGAAATTAAAAGATAATTTTCATGAATTTTTAGAAGATCCCTTGTATACAACATATTGATGATTCCTAATTGTACACCCATAGTTCATCAATTCCTCTCCACTCCAGTTTCTTCTATATAAATGCCAATGTCCATCTCCACATTGATGTCAAGCCAGATCTGAAAGATCATATATCTGAAACTGACTTCTTATCCTCCATCATTTCCCATCCCCCTTGTCTCTCTCATCTCACTAAAATACACCACCATCCACCCAGTTGCCCAGACCAAGAACCTTAAACGTATTCCAAGCTCCTCTTTGTTCCCCCTTACTAAACACCAGCAAATCTACTCTTCCACCACTACCACCTAGGACATGTCATCACTATTTCCTGCCTGAGCAACTGCTCCCCTCTTTGCTCTCAACAATTTGTTATCTGCCCTGGTATGGTCACCTGGGACTGTTCCTAGAAATGCACTGTAAGGCACAAACCTCAGAAAATGTACTTATGCAAACTAAGATGGCTATGACATCACTGCATGATAATCTGCCAGGCTCTCCATCAGGTATGGGTCTGTTGGCTGAAATGTCATGCGGCTCATGACCGTATTTTCAAAAATTAATATCAGATGTCACTTCCCAACTTAGAACTCTCCAATAACTTTCCATCATACTTGGACTGAAATCTACTCCTCTGGTTATTATCAGGGGCCTAGGAGACCTGTCTCTGTCTGCCTCCCAGCCTCATCTCCCATCACTCTTCCCTTACCTACCCTGCTTCAGCCACAGTGTCTGTCTTGCATTTATCAAACTTCACAAGCAAGATTCTGCCTCAGGTCTTTGTACTTGTAGCTCCCTCTGGCTAGAATGTTCCTTCTCTCAGATTTTTCACACAATCTTTCTCACTGTTTTTGCAAACCTTGCTCAAGGGTTCCTTATTAAAGAGGCCTCCCCAGTGTATCTCATCAAGAAGTCACCCCTTAAATTCTTTCCTACGCTATTACTGTTGATGTCCTTATGCTGTTTTTCTTTACAGAACTTAATACGTTTGAAAATATGCTTGCTTATTAGTCATGCCTACTAGAATCTCAGCTCCTTGGGAATGCAACTTTATTCCATTTTGTTATCTACATTAACCGTACCACCTAAGCAGTTTCTGGAATATAGCAGGTGCTCAGTAAATATTTCTTGAATGAATGAAGAAGTCAATAGTACTAAGTACATACTTGGAACAGAGAAAACAACTGTAAATTTGTTATGTCATTTTATAAGGTCAAAAGATGTTTCACAGCAAGGTCAAAATTCTTTATCTAGGTATCATATTGACACCCAACTTCAATATAAATACACATTATAGTATACTCACTTGGAGTTTCTTCCAAAATTTCCTGGAACTTGGTTCTCTCATATTCCACCAACTGGCGTTGAAGGTGTGGTCTAAGGCTCCTAATTGTAAAATTGGCCATGTCCATTTTCATGAGGTCCAGGACATGAAATATTTGTCTATAAATTTTAGAATGAAAATAGAGAGGTGATTAAGGAGCTAAGCCAAAATTCATTAACTATTACCTAGGTTACAGGCTGGAAAAGGGAAACATCCCCCAAACTCCAATTGCCATTTGGCAAGGTCACTCAGCAGAGAAGGTCATGCTTTTGTGTAGCAAACATGTTTCATAGATCGCAAGAGTTATTTACTTCAGCAGACTTAAGACCTCCAGCTGACCCGTTACATCCAGTCATAAACTGACAGGAAGACAGCTAAGAAGCGTATCTTAGCAACGATAGAAGAAAACTTCAAGAAGGATGTCCATTTGAAAGCCCTGAAATCTCAAGGAATCTGAACATAGTACATGTGGTTTCTATTCGCAAGGGAATAAGGAAACAAATAGTGGAAGAAAGGAAGGATGGGGTGGTGGAGCTCCAAAGGAAACATACTTCATTTCAGAGCTGGGCAGCCCTGTGTGCAAATCCAGCTTTACCAATGACCAGATTGGTGGCTATGCATAAACTACCCCCATCTCCTTGAGCCTCAAGTTTCCTCATCTGTGAAACAAGAGGACAGCATCAACCTTGGAGGGAAGTGGTGAACAGTCAATGAGATAATGAATGTGTAGTGCAGGAGCAGTGGCACCCAGTAGATGCTCAATAAAGACCAAGACTGTAGATTTGATATCATTCACAGGTAACAAAGGAACTGGAAGAAAGGATCCCTCACCAAGCATCACCATCGGCCAGAATTGAGCACAACTCATACTCATTTTATAGCAAGTGTCACCTTGAGAGGCCATCAATTTGCCCAAGGTCACAAAGTAAGTTACTTGCTACATGCACACCAGCTTCGTTCTAATGTTCCCAACTGATACATGAAACTCAATTCTTGGGGCTTGCGGGGCCGGCATCCCATATGGGTGCCGGTTCTAGTCCCGGATGCTCCTCTTCCAATCCAGCTCTCTGCTGTGGCCTGGGAAAGCAGTAGAAGATGGCCCATCCCTGCACCCAGATGGGAGACCAGGAAGAAGCACCTGGCTTCTGGCTTCTGGCTTCAGATTGGCGGAGCTCCGGCCATTGCAGCCACTTGGGGAGTGAACCAATGGAAGGAAGACCTTTCTCTCTGTCTCTCTGTCTCTGTCTCTCTCTCTCACTATCTGTAACTCAATTCTTAAAATTGCTGTATTCATGCTTAAAAGGAGAAAAACTCCTCTAGAGCAAAAAGCGTTGCTGACTCCTGTTTCACTTAGGGTCACAGGAAGTTGCTGTTGATGCACAGGCAGAGGAGATTCTCAGGACTTCACATACACTTCCCAAGGGGAGCAGCAGCACAGGCGGCTAGCTGAGCACAAGAGGCCCACGTCCCCTCTCTGCAGAATTATAACTGCAAAGTGTGCTTTCAAAGGCAACTACCATTCCTGGGCCCACTTTTATCTTTTTAAGATTTATTTATTTGAAAGGCAGAATGATAGAGAGGGAGAGAGAGAGTTATCTTCCATCTACTAGCTCGCTCCCCAAACAGCCACAACAGCTGGGGCTAGGTCCAGAAAGAAGCCAGGAGCTCAGCACTCCATCTGGGTCTCCCACATGGGTGGCAGGGGCCCATGGGCCATTTCCTTTGTCTTCACAGGCACGCTAGCAGGGAGTCAGATCAGAAGTGGAAGAGCAGGAGTTGAACTGCCACTACAGGTGGCAGCTTCGCTCACTGTGCTAGAGCAACCGGCCCCCTATCCAGGTGGGACCTTCTGGCGAGTCACGGTTAAGAGACTGATTCTTGCAGGATGAGGTAGCTGCAGACTGGGTATGCCATTCTTGTGGTCTCTTGCCATTTACTAGCTGAATGAACAGATTCTGAGGATGTGGGCAAGTATGGAGCCAAGGACAAGGATCCTTTAACAACATGTAGATGGCTGTCTAAGAACTCCAGGATTGGCCTGGGATATGAATATGGAACAGATTTTTATCAGTTAGATTCCTGAGAATTCAGAGTTTATGTGTTATAACAGCTAGTGACCCCAACTAGCGAAGAAGTCTTCCTTGACTAGATTAAGACACCTGCTGGAATCTCAGCCCTCTACTTCCCCTTCCATAGCACTTAGAAAATTGGTAATGGCTTATTCGAGGTCTGTCTCACTGCTGGACTGTAAACTTGTGGCTGTCTGGGATTATACCTATTTTCCATATCACTGCATGCTGTGGTTTGAATCTGTCCTCCCACGTTCACTGGTTGGAAAATTAACTTCCAATACAACAGTGTTGAGAGGTGGGACCTTTAAGAGATGAAGAGGTCATAAGGGCTCTAGCCTCATAAATGGATTAATATTCTAATCGTGGGAGTGACTTTGTTATGGTGAGAGTGGGTCTGTTACAAAATGAAGTCCGACATTATTCCCACCTCATGCGTGCGTGCCTGTTCTCGTGCCATTCTACCTCCACCATGGGATGGTGATATAACTCGCTTGGCAGAAGCAGGCTCCTCAACCCAGGATTTCCCAGTCTCCAAGACTGTAAGAAACACCTGTCTGTTCTTTATAAATTACCCAGTCTCAGGTGTTCTGCTACAGTGGCATAAAACAGACTGAGGCGCTTCACTCCCAGGGCCTACATAAAACCAACAAACACGGAGATCATTCTACCTGAAATCTCTAGGCACAAAGTAAATTATTGACTTGCTCCCTGCTTATTTGGTTTTCTTCTAGGATCAAGAATTCCTTTGGGATATCAGTTATTATTCTGGTTCCCTGATGCCCACAGTTCCCTTTTGAATGAACTCAAAAGATACTGGAAGAAAATGCAGGCAGCAGAAGTACTAACCTCAGCCCTTCCACGATGTTGCCAGTAGCCTTTAGCTCTCTGATGTCGTCATCTCGCACGGGAGCACACAGTTTACCCATCGTACTGATGATATAGTTGGCCAGGCCTTGGATGTCGACAGCATTGTGCTCGGCCTGCTGCCTGATGAGGTCTGGGTCCAAAACCTCACAGATCTGGTTACGAAGCCGGTTGCCTCCAGGAGTCAGAAAAGAGAGAAGAATCTGCACAGGGAAGGAAAGCAAGATTAACAGCACTGTTTCATGAGTGAAGGCTGTCGCCTTTCATTTCAGTGACTTGGACGTCAGGCCCCCTGTCCATCTTTTCGTGCCCTGGATGCCACAGAGGTTGACACAGACTGAGTGGTGGACCAGAGAAGCACTCCGGCATCTGAACTCTAAAAAGACAGCCCTGCATTCTCATTAAAAGGCCTCTACCAGGAAAACTGGCAGATCCTGTCGGGGATGAAAACAATTGGCAAGGAAGCTGTATCACTAAAACCACTTGGGGAAGTCTACGGGTAAACAGTGCAGAGAAGGCAAGAACAAGGTGCAGATCATGGCTCCAAAAGAACTCTTTAAAAAAAGGCAGAAGAAAATGCCCCCAGGTCCATCAGGTTTGACATGTTTTACATATAAAATATTGACTATATGCAAAGGGACTTCAAAAAGTTTATGGAAAGCTAAATGAAAGGATAAGTTAGTTTTGATGCAAAATACTTTAAAATTCATGCACAACTTTTTTCATAAAGTTTTTGAAGACAAATTGCGTTAAATGAGCAACCTATTTATTGAGTATTCAGGACACAACAGACACTGTACCGATACACACAGCACAAAATCAGGGGCACAGTTTCTGAGCTGGAGGGGCCTGTTCAAATTCCTCTCCACTTTCTAAAGCTGTATGACCTGGGTGACTCAGGGGACTTGGTTTCTTTACACAAAATAAGAATAACAGGAGGAACTACCTCATAGCATTATGGTAAGGGTAAATAAATAATCTAGTACTTGGTATAGAGCAAGTGCCTGGCAAATGTTAGCTAAGATTTCAACAGGCATCTCATTTAATTCTTAGACATGCCCTGTAAATACTCAGGAAACTGAGACTTAAAGACAGAGTCCATCCCTAAACCACATCTGTCGGCTTGAAAGTCTGTGCTCCCAGCTACATGAGGACTCTGTGCCCTACGCATCACCCTGATCTGTCCACTGCCCTCTCCTCTTGGCCTTCACCCCACTGCAGGAAGTGCAGGGGAAAATGCTACCAGTGATATAACTCGCTTGTTTTTCAAAAACAACAGCCAAATCTAGAGGGTATATAACAGTCTTTAGTGAAAAAAAAAAAAACCCTTAATTGCTATAGTCTGAAAGTCTGTGTTCCTCCAAACTTCATTTATTGAAACCCATTCCTCAAAGGGACAGTATTCAGAGGTGGGGCCTGTAGGACATGATAAGGTCACGTGTGTGGAGTCCTCATGAATGGGATCAGTGCCTTTGTGAAATAACAATAAAAATAAATAAATAACCTAGAGAGCAACCCTGCTCCTCCCACCACATGAGAAGACATGGAGAAGGTGCCGTCTAAGAACCAAGAAGTGGGCCCTCATCAGACACAGAATCCGCTGGAACCTTGACCTTGACCATGCCTCCCAAACTGTGAGAAAGGAGTTTCTACTGTTGATAAGCCACCAGTCTATGGTATTCTGTAAGAGCACTCAGATGCACAAAGACACTGATGAACACAAACAGAATCACTGACCTCTCTGATTTCTTCAAACAGTTTGATGGCATGTTCATACTCAGGAGGTTCGGCACTCAGCTCTGATTCCAAGACGTCCCAGAAGGCCTGGTGCACAATATGCTTCACTCGGCCAGCCAAGCTGCAGCGAAGAAACAGACTATGTTTAAATAAGCGTTATTTCACTAGTAATAATAAACATGCTAATTACAGACATCTTAGAAAACAGAGGGGAAAAGACAGAATAAAACTTGCCCATAATCCCATTATTAATCTTCTGACACATTTTCCATATCCAATCATTGTTTTACCATAGTTAAGAGTAACCAGTATATATAATGTCCTATACTTTTTTTTTTTCATTTTTATTCTGTCCTTTTTTCCCTAGGTTTTTAAAATACTTCCTTAGTAGAGTGTTCAATAAGTTTATAAAATTCTGTCCTAAGGAGAGACCATAATTTACCAAGCTACTTTTCTAAACAGATTCTAGATTTGGGGGATGAGGACGGCAAAGTTGCTCTTTGCTCAACAACTAGAGTTTCATGACACAGGATAGAACAGACTGGCCCCAAGGAGACATGCATCTGAATGACTGCCAGCTGCGGCTTAGATGTCCCATTTAAAGTTAGCCAGACCACACTGCTGAAATAGAAGTCTCCAGGAACAGCTCACAATAGAAGAGGTGGCCACCTTGGTTCACCCCTTATGTCAATGTCCCAAAATGGAAGCACATTCATACACATTGCTGCTGGACTCCTAGGGCATCTTGCAACAACTTTTAGCAAATCTTATATTTCCCTGAAGTGTAATTACTGATAGCTCTCTTTTCCCCACAGAGCTAAGCACCTCTCCCACACGGATCATAAGTACCTGCCATCGTGCCTAGCACAGTGACTGACATATAGTGAATGCCTGACAAATACACGGTGAATAAATTGATAATTTTATGGCTCAACATATCTCCTAACTTTTCTTCTTCTAAGATTTATTTATGTATTTGAAAGGCAGAGTTACAGAGAGAGAAGGAGAGACAGACAAATCTTCCATCTGCTGGTTCACTCCCAAGATGGCAGCAACAACTAAAGAGTGGGTTGGGCTGAAGCCAGGAGCCAGCAGTTTCTTCTGGGTCTCCCAGGTGGCCTTAGCACTTGGGCCATCCTCCGCGGCTTTCCCAGCAGGGAGCTGGATTGAAAGTGGAGCAGCCAGGAATTGAATCAGCATCCATATGGGATGGGGGTGTCACAGCTGGTGGCTTTATCCACTATGCCACAATGTTGGCCCCCAATTTTTCTTCTTAGATTACAAATGGCTAAGCATGATAATGCTATGAGAGATGAAAATCAGCTTCCTGAAGAGCATAGGTTAAAACTATTTCTATAACTGCAAATATTATTTAACTCAGCAACTTTAAGTCCTAAAACTTATTCTGGTCGCCTGAGGGGATTCATTCAACATAAATGCCACTTCTCATGTCTGAGCCTTCCCTGGGCAACTCCAGAACAATGAGAAAGGCAAATACTGCCAGGATGAACTTTCACTCGCTACAAGCTGCACACACCTAGCTTGAATGGACCAACAGCAAACAGGCTAAAACAAGTTTAGAGCTCCCTAAGGGATACTGGGGTTTAAATGCTGTGGTGTAGTAGGTTAAGCCTCTGCCTGTGACACCAGCATCCCTTATGGGCACCAGTTCGAGTTCTGATTGTCCCACTTGCAATGCAGCTCCCTGCTAATGCACCAGGGAAAGCAGTGGAAGATGACTCAAGTGCCTGGGCCCCTGCACCCATATGAGAGACCAGGAAGAAGCTCCTGGCTCCTGGCTTTTGGCTTCGGACCATTGTGGCCATTTGTGAGTAAACCAGAGGAGGGAAGACCTCTCTCTCTGTCTCTCTGTAACTCTGCCTCTCAAATAAATAAATCTTTTAAAAATAAAATAAGCTTTCCTAAAGGCTGTAAGCATTTCAGCTCTTTAATTTCCTAGACAAGTTGAGGGGAGGGGTGGCACAGGAAGTGGATATAACCAAATAATTTATTACATATTAATTTATTTATTTACCTGAGAGGGAGAGACAGATAGTACCATTCACTGGTTCATTCTCTAAATGCTCACATTGACTAAGACTGGGCCAGGCCAAAGCCCCAAACCAGGAACTAAACCAGGTCTCCCACATGGGTGGCAGGGTCCCAACTACTTGTTGCTTCTCAGGTTGCACATTGGTAAGAAGCTGCAATCACGGACAGAGCTGGGACAAAAACCCAGGCATTGCAATAGACATGACATGCAGGCCTCCCAGCCAGTAGATTAAGCGCTGGTCTAAACACCTGCCCCCCACAATCAAATCATTTTTAAAGTCATTTCTGACCGGTGTCAGAACCTTACAGATTTTAGCAGGTTTTCCCCTCCGAGAATAGATTCTATAAAGTATGAGAGTTGGCCAGATGCTGAAAAGGATCAGCTTGAACATTGTGGAGGGCACGTCAACATCAACAGCTGTGGTTGCAGAGTACGCTACTTCATTTTTAAGCAAAGGCAGTGTGTCTTCACTCTGAAGTGTTTCCAGAGAGATTAATATTCTCTATAGTCTCAAGCACTTATGTATAAGGTACTTTTATGCAATGAGCATACATTTGAACTGAAGAGCGTAGTACCCATTTTTATTCTGGGGAACATGATCACCCCAGTGCCAAGATTCCAATCCTAGGGTCTGTCTGATCCTAATGTGCCTTTACCTGACCTGTACCCACACCTTTTGGATTTAAAATACAGATACTGCCAAACTGTTAACTGATGTTAACTTTAAAAATTAATTTTTATTATTCAGTAAATAAATGTTTACTGAACATCCAGCATACACTAGGCCTTGCTTTAGGCAGTGGGAAGAAAACCTCCATCCTCAAAAAGCTTGTATGTTAGCAAGGACAGAAAGACAGAAACAGAGGAAAGTGAGTGTGCCAGTTTCACAGCTATGGGGTAGACAGAGTGAGACAGTGCAGTGGCCCAGTGGCCAGGGATAGAAAGGCTACTGATTTTGCTAGGAGGCTGAAGAAAGCTTCTCTAAGGCAGTGACCCTGAGTACAGACTCAAACGGGAGGAAGAAAACAGCCAATCCAGGGAAAGAACAAGGAGGAAGGGGACGAGGCCCTGAGACAGGACCGGACTTGGGATACTCTGAGGTCAGGAATGAGGCCAGCATGCCTGAAGTACTGCAAGCAGGGGTGAAGCACTACGAGACGGGGTCGGGGAAGTAGGGCGTCCCAGGCCAGAAGCAAAAGTCTGGGTTTTTATTTTATGTGTAACAGAAAACCACTGAGAGGTCTAAAGCAAAGAAATTATCTGACGGGATCCTCTCTTCAGAAAGCTCACACGCCTACTGTTTGGATACCGAGGGTGGGCTGGGGGTGGGGTGGGGGGAGAACGAAGATCGAAGACGGGACCACCGATTTGGACCGAAAGAGTCCAGGTCGCAGATGATGGAGCCCACGGATGCAGCAACAGAGCTGGGCTACAGGATCACAGCAAAATGCAGCCACCAAGAAAACCAGTTACGCCTACATTAGCCTGTGATTTTTTAAAATATTAGCGATTATTATGAGCAACTTGAATATAATCCAGGAGGATTACAATTCAGCTTTAAAAAGGGAAGCTATTATCTTTGCTTATTTTGCTATGTTAAAGGGAACAAGAAAGTTCTAAATGGGATCAAATATTATAAGTTGATCTTAACTGATATAGGGAACATCTTAACTGGTACTGTGAACTAGAGAATTCCATGCCATTATCTGTGAGCCAACTTAAGCTCTAAAGGTAACCTATCTGTAGGAATGGGCTCTAGCCTTCTCTGCTCTTGGTTGTGAGCCACTGATGCCAGAGAAACTGAGGTAGGATGGAAGGAGATGGCTCTCGACCAAGTCCCTGCGGCTGAAATTCACCAGAACTCCCCCTTGCAGCTGGGATCCCTATCTCCAAATGCTTCTGCACTGCCTATTCTTAGCGCTTTGGCAATTCAGAAGAACAAACACACACGTGAAACTGACACAAAGCATTAGATTATAAATCCTCTTATCAAAAGGGAGGCACTGGGAGCTATGAGTCTTCAGCAAAAGAATTCAATGTGGTCCAGGGGTCCAGGACCATCAGAAAAAGCTTCCCTGAGGAAGTAACATGTGAGCTAAGGTCTAAGGATGATGGTAACATGTACCCTAAATGCATTTATTTACAAAGAAGACCTTATTAGAGAGCTAAATACTGTTTCTCCCCTGTGAATATTGTGGAAGAACTTCCAGGACTCAGTATGAACACATGTATACATGTATAGTGTTTCTCTCTCCCTCCCTCCCTCCCTCTCTCTCTCTCTCTCTCTCACACATACACACACACACACACAGGTACACATACATATAGACTCTTCAACATGGTTTATATACAACAAACACCTCCAGATTACCTGTTCTCTGGGAGGGCATCTTGTTTCAGCTCGAAGTTCTCATTTACAGCAATTTCATGAGCAAGAGTCATGTTTGATAAATTCCTGGCTGCAGCCATAACTTCATCAAAGGTTACCACCCTAGGAGGGCTCATTGCTGAAAGAAAAACAAAAGTCAGTAAATGACGTGGAAGAAACACTGTCACCCCGTGAAGCCTCCTGACACTCACAAGGTTTAATTTATTTCGATGTATATTCTAGGATTTCACAAGTAAAGAGAATATACAAAAGTACTTCAAAAAGTCCATGGAAAACAGAATTAAATGGTAAGGTTATTTTGGTACAAACATTTTTAAATCCACGAATAATGTTTTTTTTTATTTTTTTTTTTAATTTTTATTTTTGACAGGCAGAGTGGACAGTGAGAGAGAGAGACAGAGAGAGAAAGGTCTTCCTTTGCCGTTGGTTCACCCTCCAATGGCCGCTGCTGCAGCTGGCGCACCGCACTGATCCGATGGCAGGAGCCAGGAGCCAGGTGCTTTTCCTGGTCTCCCATGGGGTGCAGGGCCCAAGCACCTGGGCCATCCTCCACTGCACTCCCTGGCCATAGCAGAGAGCTGGCCTGGAAGAGGGGCAACCGGGACAGAATCCGGCACCCCAACCGGGACTAGAACCCGGTGTGCCGGCGCCGCAAGGTGGAGGATTAGCCTATTGAGCCACGGCGCCGGCCAAAATCCACGAATAATGTTTTATAATATTCATTCATTTTCCATTTTTTTGAAGTATCTATACAAAAATAGGTGGATGTACTAACTTAATGAAGACTTTAAAAAATTTAAGAACTCCTTTCATGGCTTCAGTTATTGTATTTGACAATAAATTCTCTGTATTCAACAATAAATTAGTAAGACTGTTTCTGAGACAATCTTACTAACATAGTAAACATAACATAAGTTAATTTTAAAAATTACATCACCTATTTTTTAGTACCTAGTGTATCTGCACTTATTACATGTATTATACAAGAAAATGATAAGACTTTATTCTTGAATTTAGAATTCTTAATAATTCTTAATTTAACAAATAGGCTCAGTATGAAATAACTGATTACCTAAAACTATAAACTATGAAAGTATAGTCAGTATAGCATGATACTTAGGGTTCAATCCTAAATTTTGCTAGCTGGTAAGTTATCATTTAACTTAATTGAGGCATGGTTTACCTCCTTATAGGGTTGCCCTAACATGATTAAATGAGATAATTTAGGTAAAACATAGAACTCAATAAATATACATAAATAAAGTAAAATAAAATAAATCCTAGAAATTAGATAATCTACTCTTGGTAGGAATTAGTAAGTACAGAATTTGAGATATTTCTAAAGATTACACTAAGAAATTGTTCCAATAAATTGTGACTTTTGAAAATCAATGTTTAGCTTCTGTGAATTAAAAATCATAACCTCAAGCAACTGCACGGACAAGCAACACTTTGCTACCTAACTTATTTTTAAAAAGGAGAAGCAGCAGGAAGCAGGGTGGTGGCAGGGGGAGGAAATAGATGATAACCAGAGTTAGTGAAACTCTTCTTCAGGAAGCCTGGGTTCCCTGTTGTCAGATGCAGCAACCCTACCCAAAGAGTGAGTAAAGGCACAGAAACCTGGGGTGGCTGCTGTTCACTCTTTTACCAACTCCACCTGATTCTCCTTTTAAATGTCTATATACTGTGGTTCAATAATCCAAAGACATCCCAAGGAACAGAAAGTCTTTATGCACCAAAATGTGCATAAAGAACTATAACAGCAGAAAGAGTGAAAACTAATTAAACATCTAATGATAAATCAATGGTTAAGTAAATTTATGTTATATTTACTTGATGAAGTAGTAGGCAGTCATAAAAAAATGTTCAAAATTATCATGAGAGGGGCATCTCATGTGGGCGCCAGTTCAAACCCTGGCTACTCCATTTCTGATCCAGCTCCCTGCTAATGGCCTGGGGAAAGCAACAGAAGATGGCCCAAGCGTTTGGGCACCTGCCAACCCCGTGGGAGACCTGGAAGAAGCTCCTGGCTCCTAGCTTCAGCCTGGCACAGTCCCATCCTGGCTGTTATAGCCATCTGGGGAGTATACCAGCAGACTAAAGATCTCTCTCTTTCTCTCTCTCTCTCTGCCTTTCAAATAAATAAATAAATCTTTAAAAAATAAAAAACACATTACTGATC